>NC_079475.1:5370124-6620124 GCF_026230105.1 Diorhabda sublineata | reverse complement strand
TCAAGTTCGTTACGCATTTTAAGCATTTAATTTTCCTCTAAAAAGTCAAATTAGATTTCAATTATGTGACAATTTTATCTGCTTAAGAGTCACCATCTTCTTCACTTTCAGTTTAATTTTGAAATGTGGGGAAGGAAATGCGTAAAGGGGAGAAAGGTTTGTTAAATTTCAATTAAAAAAAAATAGTGATTCCGGTTCAAGTTATTGAAGCAAAATATTCAAAGGGTGAATATTGAAATTGATAAAAAGTATGTTCATTTTCGTCAATTTTGATTCAGAAAATCAATTAACCCATTAATACCCAGAACTATGAAAATGTTTTACAATGAATAGAGTAAAAGTTGAAAAATGATGAAATCTGACCTAAAAACATATCTTTGAATTGTAGCTCATGATTTTGATCGTGGGTCGTTAACGATCCCTTGGGTACTTATAGAAACAAAGAAAAAATAACGTAATTTATATTTACGTAGATGTAATTGAAGCACAATTTGTAGACTTGATCAAAACATTTATCGTGTAGTGGAACTAGACAACTCACGCAAGAATCTTATTCTGTCTATTGGCAGAAACACAGTACACAGAAACTTTTTTAAGCCTCGTAATTTTTGGTTAGTTCACTTCCATATGTTTTCAGGAGATAATGTGAAATATCTCTCATATACGTAAGAACAGGCTAACTGATTAGAACCTACCATTTATGTGTTGAACATTTTTATTACATGCCGTTGGGCCACATATATTTCCTTCTTGTATTTAACCGAGAAACTTTTACATTTTTGCATGGGCTAAACACCATACTGACTTGACAATACGAAATAGGGTTTTATTATAAAAATTAGTCTACATCCGAATGCTTCCTTTCAATGTACTCCCCTCCCGTCGCCACACACCTTTCCATACTTTTTTTCCATTGATCGGAGCAGTACTGGAAATCTTCTTTGGTGAGTGCCTTTAGGAGCTCTGCCGTTTTTTGTTTTACCGCTTCCAAATACTCAAATCGAGTCCCTTTCAAAGCAGAACTTTTTCTAACCTTTCAAGAAAATTTGAGTAGACCCGTTGACGCAAGATCTTTTGGTCTGGAGTCAAATTTTTGGGCACCAGCTCCGCACAGACTTTTGTCATGTGTAATTCCTTGTGTAAAATTTTTCTAACCGTTTCTTTATCGGCGTTTACCGCTTTGGCAATCATCCGGATGCTCATTCGACGATCTGCACGCACAATTTGGTTGATTTTGGTCACAGGGCGACCTGGGCGCTGGTCATTTTCAGTGCTCTTTCGGCTCTTACTGAAGCACTCACACCACTCAAAAACACGCTCACGAGATTGAGAATTGTTCCTATAGGCCTCTTGCAACAATTTATAGCACTCAGACGGATTTTTTATCAATTTAACGAGAAATTTGAGATTGATACGTTGCTCATGGTTTTCGGCACGACAAAAAAACTGTGTAGCTCCGAAAATCTGACTGAAAAATTCAGACATCAACTTCGCTAACGTAAGAAGTTAACAAAATATAATTAAACACGTAAACCAGGATATTCTTTATCAAAAATATCAGCAAATTTTAGCACTCATTCCTCAAGACCTTGACTTTCTATATTCCTTTCTTGGTCTTTTCAACAATCCTTCTGTTGCCAACATGTTAGGGGGAGAGCTTCGTATATGCCTTCTGGAATAATTTGAATACCATCCTTGACAAAATTTTTGGCCCCCTTTACCAGTTTAGCAGCTGAATATGGTTTTTCTCTAAAAAATCAGAGCTGTAAATAGTTTGACAGATATCCAAGGGTTGTTAACGACCCGACAAACAAAAACAAAGATCTAAATATCAATTTATGAACAAACTAATAACATGAAAGATACTTACCAATGATTGTTTGGTAACGCGAGTCGCGTGTGTTGAAGCATTTACCTTGTTTTAAGAAAGCCCTACACTATCAAACGGCTTCACCTTCGACTAGATCAAAATTTACTCAGTCGAAACTGAGAAGTCAAGCAGTGTATGTTGCGAACCTTTGCGAGTACAGTTGTGGTGTTAAATACAGATATGGTCTTCCTTTTTTTCAGATTCAGCAGATTACTACCTCTACATCCACACCTCAACTACGCCACCATCAAACTACCAATAACCACCATAATTCAACAGCTCCTAGTAGTGGTACAACAACGACAACGCCAGACGACGAGAGTCCTTCACTGGGTGGTCACCAATCGGAAGACGACGGATACATGAGTATGAACGGTCGGAAAGCAAAATTTAATCTTTCTTTCAAACCACTCGCAGAACATCATGAAAATCCCCCGCCTCCTCTATTATCGCCGCACCAATTAAGATCTCCTACGACATTAGTTAGACCAGGAGACCCGGATGATTTTCCACCGCCTCCCGAGGAAGCGCAAAGGTTGATTGCTACGCTGCTACCAAAGTAAGTACCTGGTTTTGATATTGAAATACATCTACAATATACAAGGAAATATCAAAGACGTATACTGTGTGTCCAGATTTTTGTAAAATATCAAAAATATATATTGTCCTGTGCAAAAGTATAAACTCAATAGGAAAAGTCATTGTTTTCGGAATTTGAGTGTCAAAAGATATTATTTCGTCTTTAATTAAACTATTAATTATAATTTTTCTTGGAAATTTAATAATATTATTGAGATTAGCTCCACTTATAACAAAAAAATATAAACTTCAAAGTTTTCTTTAATAAGTAAATTTACTTCAATAATAAGAACTATAATGTCATTTTTTGCTGGTATCTTTTCTCAAGCTACTGTTTTTCTTTGTACTTATCAATATTTTGGATTCCTGGCTTCTGAAGATTATAGACTATTTTTGTTATAATTCGTCGCAAATTATCTATTGAGTTGAGATCCGACCTAAGGACACAACACACTTGTTAGTGCGCGAAAATCGTCGATCCACTTGCTCTTTCTAGTAAGGTTAGGTTAGGTTAGGTGAGGTTAGGTTAGGTTAAGTTAGATTAGGTGACTACACGTCCTGGATTGGCCGGGATAGTCCCCGATTTCCACCTTACGTCCTGGATTTTTCTGGAAGCAATATTTGTCCCGAATTCAGGTTTTTTGTCACGGATTGTCCCGAATTTTTGAAAAGGTTATATCAAAATACACAGCACCCTTGAAATTGTTTGAAGCATACAGTGAACTCTCGATTCTACGATTGCTCTTCTATCTGACATTCTGAGACATGATGTTTATTGTAGGCGCTGGAAATCAGTGCTTCGTAAGGGCGCTTGTGGACGCCCGTTTTTTTCACCGGATAACGGACCATCAATAAACGGCTATCCTTGCATACATATACCGGGGACTGCGCTAGTTAATAGGTTTGAACTGGTAATCAGAGATTACGCACGTGTGAAATGTACACCACGGCGAATCCGGCAAAAAACACGCTCTGTTGTCCGGTTAAAAAAACGGACGTCTACAAGCGCTCTTATACATCGTGTATCTGAGCGTTAGGTGGAAGAGAAAACGCAGAATCGTGGACAGTATGGAGAGATCTCCTTAACTCTCATGTTTTTGTCAACTTGAGTTTATCAGTTTAAGTTAATATTCAGATTGTGATTTTTATTTCCTTTTGTTAAAATATTTTCTTAATGAATAGTTTTTGGACAAATGACAAGACTCAACTTGAAACAGACACGATAAAAGCGATATTACTAAAGTTATTTATGAAGAAAAATTGTACAGAATTGTATGCAATGCTTCGAAGCGAAAAAGATGTACTGAAAAAGATCCTTAGTTTAGAAAAATATAAAAAGTTTTGTACTCAGTAATTCTGGTTAAAAAAAGTTGATTGATTTAAAAAAATACTGATTTTTATTATATCCTCAAATATTATTTGTTATGTATATTTTTTAAAGAATAATTAAAAAAATCACTTAACTACCTACTAACTACCTGAGCGAATATTGAGATATGATACAACTACTTGCTCAGAAAATACGTCCAGACTGAGTCCAAAAGCCATTTGATGTTTCGATAAAAACCCACGGAGGAAGGGTAAACCAAATCGATTAAATTGGTAGGTAAGTAGCAGCTTTTGGACAATCAAAAAACTATTGAAAAATGCGTGGATATAGGAAAAGAATTAGTGAAGTTTCAATCTGATGTCCGATCCAAATTCCCTACGTGGCCTGTGGGTCGCAGTAAACATAGCACCCTAATAAAAATACTGCTTTTCATACAAATTTTTTGCCCACCCCATAATCTGTTCATTAAATTTCAAAATAACAAATTTTAACAAATTCCTCTTGCATATCCTCAAGAGTTCTCAACTCGATTGAGTTGATGTAGGACAAATTGAACATGGAAGTCAGAAATCACGGTGTTAATTCCATTTCACACCATTGGAATATTCTGAACAACAAATGGAACCAAATAGACGACGATTATTTGTCGAAATCTTCTTAGAGAATGTCAAACTATAGGTTTGGCAAAAGCTTTTTATTGGTAGTGTACATAAACACAAGAAGCTGTCTAAATAGTGATTTACTTCGAAAGTAGTGTTTTGTAATTTTTTTATATACGGATAACTTAGTTGATTAATTTCGTTTGTATTTTGTTGACCTATGTAAACATAAGGAAATTTTATGTTATCCGGTTCAAATATATGGAGCTATTTTTTTATGTAAAAAGCAAAGTAATTAACGGAATATTTATTAGAATTTTCATTCATAAATCTTTTCTCTTACGTCTATTATATGAAAAGTCGAGAAAAAAAATCACATAATGGCACATTCACAGCACTGCAATGTATAATGCATACAATCTATTGTCCACTCATCTTTTTCGATCCCTTTTTTCTGCTGACACTTTTTATTAATTTTATATTTAGTGGATTTTTCACTTTTTTTATTTTTCGATGAAGTCGATAACTCGATCAAAGGAAGCGCCACATCTTCATCCGTAATTTGTAAGTTACATAAATTATTCGACGTTAAATATGTGGAATTCTGCGTACCTTCGTCACCGTCTCTTGTTCTATCTTCTATAGGCACAGCCGCAGATAGTAAACAAACACCTCCGCTGCCATTTTGTATACCCACGTCTTTAGTAGTCGCTGGTATCGTGGAATTTGCCGTTCTACCATCTGGAAGTATGAAAATTTCGTTTTTGAGCGAATTTGGAGAATCGCCAGACATAGTTGTGACTTTTTTCGTTTGACGTTTGATGTGGGTCAGTGATGTTAGGTTAGAATCGAAAGGATACATCGGTGGGTGTTAAATAGAGACCTTATATTTTCGAAAATAATCCGATCGCGTATTATAATTATTCAAAAATAAAATAATTGCTTGATGAATGATATTTTGCCGATGTGATCTCACCGATGATTATATTAAATCATTTTTTTGACGTTTTGTCGAATTTTTTCATGACGAAACGGATAATTTGACAAATATAGTGTTATTTCATTAAACCAGTGCCGTTATGTTTTTGCAGAAATCTTGGCATCTTGTCACATCTACTTTAATAGATGATAAAGACAAATGTGGTAGCGGAAAATATAATTCACAAACCAGTAAATCATATCGGGGAGGTATAAATGAATATACGTGGCGTGTTACGAAAATACGCTCAGATTGGTCAAACAGCAATCAAATCGGTTGGAGGGTCGACATGGCTTGAAATTGTTCTACAGCGTGCTGAATAAACCGACGTTTCCGTCGCTTGTACTGACATTTTAACTTTGTTTAGTGTCAAGAATATTTGTAGTTTTGATTTCTAGAGTTTGTTAATTGTGTTTACTATAAAACGCCCGTAGAACGCGTCGAATTGAGTGATTAAATTAAGAGTAGAGGAATAAGAATTACAAAAACTTTAATTTAAACTAGTGTAAATTAGTAGAATCGGTTTTTTTAAACGGGCGGAAGTTCAAGAAAATGGGCTTTCGGAAAACTAAAAAAAAAAACTGTTTAAATCAAAATATTTCACTTGAAATATTTTTAAAAAAATATCAACATGTAAATAAATTCAATTTACTACAGGATTCAAAATTTTACGTTGTATCTTTATTCATAATTTAGTTATACGGGGTGTCCCACGACGAGTTAAAACTATCTGTATATGGCAAAATACTTTTAATAAAATCATGAAAATTTTTACGTTTTGGTTTTCAGATATGATCTTTTTAACTAAAATATTTTCAAAGATGGCCGACTTCCGGTTCTACCGGAAGTCGACTGTAACTTTGTTATTTTAAATAGAACACCCTATATATTAACACATTTTTTAAATATACATAAAATTTTAGTACAGTTTTGTCTTGAAACTTTTTTCGAAAAATACATACTTTGTGGGTTATTGATTTTTTTGTAGACAGTTTGACCGTTACATACCCTTATAAATTATTTTCTTAGGATACCCTTAAAGATATGAGAATGGTTTCTATTCGGTTGCTTTCAGCAAGGTCGGACGTATTTGAATCTATGCTGAAAAATTTTTCTTTTCATACATGCAGTGTATAAAAAGTGTTCAAAGTTTAACATCATAAATATCAAATTTCTTTACTTTTTAAATAGAACCACCTGATTTTTGCTATTTTAATGCATTCAGGGGTGAAAAATAAGGCAATTTCATGTGTACTGTAAATTTTTAGAGATGCAGGTGTTGTCTAAATTTTATTTTTACCCGTTTATACAAGCACTAAGAAATAAAAAAGTATTTTTCTTTATCTTGTCAAGGTCTGAAAAAAAATCAAATCTCCTATAAGGAGATAAAAAATCATTAAATTTCAAGGAAAAACTGTTATTTTTATTATAAGACAATGTTTAAAATTCACTAAAAACATAGTAAAATTACTTTTATGAGTTTTAAAGAGGAAAAAAGTCAAAGTTGTAGATTTGAGGCCAACCTCAGCCAAATCGCTGGTAATCTCTTTAGATCTGTCATTCTTCAAAAAATCCCCGATGCTCGTCTGGAATGTAGGCTCTCATTTTTTTAATATCTTCCATCTTTGTAGTTTTTATTGGCACTCGATCTTGGTAAGACTTAACCGTTATAGTATTCACGTTTTTTTATCATTAATTTGCATTTATAAAAAATGTACTTTCAGAATTGGTCAAAAAGCATGAAAAAGAGTACCGTAGCGGCTCATTATTTCAAGCTTTCGCGTTAAAAAAAGTGCCGTAACGTGTCATTTTTTAATGCAATTATAAAAGGAATATCGTATTATTATTAGTGATGGAGAGTGATAGTGAAGAAAGTTTAAGCTGCACACCCGAAGATGTTATTGAATCGGCAAGTGTAGCGGCTATGAATCTTCTCCCTGAGAAATCCAGGGAACAGTATTTAAAGGAATATGGAGGGGCGTACTAAAAAAGACATCAGCTTCACAGAAAGAGTATTAGTAGCTTAATTTGAAACTAAATCCAAAATGTCGAAGTCTTTGGTCCAATTATTCAAAACTGAAAAGCATCCTAATGGTAAATAACTACGTAGACATCAATAAATACTCGAAACTCATTGCATATTTGAAAAATAAATCAGTTGGAGGGGTGAGTACGATTTCCTCCACGATTTGACAGCGGATTTGGCTTAATTAGGCCAAAATTAATCGAAAATGAAGAATTAAATTTTTTGAATATCTCGCTTCGTTTCCGACATATCGATATTTAGGTTAGGTAGGATATTTAGGTAAGTTATAATCAAACGTTAGTTCAAAATTCGCTTTATTGAACAGATGGCGTTCAATACTTCGTTTCAAATGAAGGCGAAGCCGCCCATAAGAAAAAATAATAATAATAAAATAATCCTCACGAACTTTTTGCACCACGAGAAGGTATTGTCTAATAGCACTTCATTCCAACAAGAAGAGTCGTAAATACCTCGGCTCGTCACTTCCGAGGTATTTAATGACTCCAAACCTCTTCTGTTGGGTAAGATTCTTGTGAATCTTAAAAGACATCCTTACCTTTGTATTCAGAATCGGTTGTGTCTTCTTCAATGACTTTCCCTATTTATATCATCTTCATCATTCCCATCTTCTAATCGCGGTTTTTTTGCCGGAGGAAGATATTTTTCCTCTTGAGATGATGTAAATTAAGGAGGATCATTTTATTTAATTTTTAAACCTTCTTTCAAGTTTCCTTCCACTACTCCCGGATATACTAATTTAATATCAAGAAGAAACTGCATGATTTGGGAACCCAGATCATCCTTGTACTTGTCGAAACATACTTTTCTATAAAAATAGAGAGCCATGTTTTGGTGAAGTAACTATGGACTTCTACGATATTTTATTGATTTTTTCAATAGTTTATTTTGATTCTCCATATCATTAATGGTATTCAATGGATTTGATTGATCAAATGTTATGATTTGTTCGCAAATGAACAATGCCAGGCCCAAACATTATAACAATATAAACCCAGGACGGTTGTTGTCATGTGCTCGGCAATCCGGCCCCGATGATATTTTCTCTTCGTTAAAAACGTTTCATCAATCTGGACCGTTTTACCTTCGCCACCCAGTACCAAATCAGATTGCGAGTGATTACTTCAGCTAATTCTCGCACTAACTGTAGTAAGCAATTATCGTGCTCTTACTAAGCTCGTAGTCAACTCTATATCGACGTCAAGCAACATGAAACAAATGATTAATTATTTTAGGACACGAGCTACTATCTTTTTTTCGATCCTTTTGAGGCGCATCTCCATACCCATTTGAGATTTTTGTCTCCAAAATCCTCAACGCGCATTGGAAAATTACAACATGTTGGTGGTTTTGAAGAACGCGAAGGAATCAATCCAACTTCTTCAAGAAATTCGTTTTTAATATTTCACCAAACGAATAATAGATCGTAAACTTAACTAATTTTTTATGCAAATCAAGACATTAACCTGACATTTTGGAAGCTTAAAAGAATGAATGACAGCTAAAAGAAACTTGAAGTTAACAATATGGAAGAACAATTGAGACTAATGCCAATTGATAGATAATTAATAATTCTGTCAATAGAGATCGTCAATTGAATTTTAAGTTTATTTTCCGCCACAAGACTTTGAAAAAGCGCTAAAATGTATTACTAAATAACGTGAGATGGCGCAACTTCACCGTTCTCATCTTTTAAACTTAGTAATAATAATTTTAGAAAACACATTTACAATAAAATATTTAAAAAATTGGTTACAATTTATCATAATTTATAATTTCTAAATATTTTACTTGATATATACAAATATTAAATAAAAATAAATTTTTCCAACTTCAAGTATCGATATCTCGAAAACTAAGCGAGATATTCTTCATTTACGACTTATTTTGGGTCGGTATACAAAATGGAATAGTTAAATCCAGGCGCCACGGAAATCGTACTCGTGCCCACTTGGCTACAGACTCAAAAAATCTAAAACATTTGCCTGTGAAGGAATTAATAAGTTTCTTTTGAAGGCTCCAGACGATCGATCATTATGTCATGCATAAGGTATGTCTTCTTATCTGCGTTTTCCTTTTGTTTCTTGTGATATACACGATTTTTTTGTAAAACATATTTTGCCATTTCTGGAAATCTAAATCTATGTCAGATGATGTAACCTCATGAACAGTGAACATATTAAACCATGATGAATGTTGCAAAATTTTGCCAGTTATTTTAAGAACATCAAAAATGCGGTCATGTTTCCTTAAAACTTTAGATATTATTCCGAAATCCCTGTCACAAGGGAGGAAACTGTGGCCGCGAACAGGGAAATACTGAATGACTTTCTGGAAATTAACTGAATCTGTCAGGTATAAGCAGAACCTTGGTTTTCGTTTTGGCCTGAACAATTATCACTGAACAGACGAAGCCAGTGTATTGGCTTGGTAGTGATTTTAGGTATTCATTAAGAGAAAATGCTGATTTGACCCATTTCCACTCGTGAGAAAATTACTCTTTTCACAAAAATCGATGTATTTTGATGTTCATACAACAAAACCACCAAAAACTTAAAATCTAAAAAAATACTTATGTCCGTTTGAAAAAAAGCTGTTTCAGTCTGTTTTGTACCGTGGGCAACTAGAAAGACGTCGTCCGTAAGTCAGGAACGACTGATTACAACTTCAAGAAAAAAAATGCTAATAAAATTAGCACTAGAATTACGTGGAAATTATTTTAAGAATTTTAGGTCCAAAATTAGAGGGCGTATTTGAAAATACAAAATTAACAAAACAAAATTTTTTAGAATTTATCCAATTAAGTGGCACTTTATATACAATAATCGAATTCTTCGATAAATACTACGAATTTTTCATTATACAAGTTTTAGTCAAACTCTTCAAATGAAAAGTGGGGGAGACTGGGAATCTTGTTGTGAAAAAATTCCTGTAAGTCCGGTTCTGGTTAGCCGATTTTTATCAACTTGATGTTGTTTAAAAAAGCTTTTGTCTAGTAATACAAAATATACAGGGTGTTTCGGAATATCGATTTGATTCTACAAGTAAATATAAGGAAAAAAGTTGATATAACAAAACTTCCAAAAACGTCTATACGTATTGTGACCTGAAAAAATGATCTGAGATCTGTAACTGTTATAGTTTTTACGTTAACTGACATAAAATACCAAAATAAATTTTGTTAAATACCTAATAAATACATTAAACCTTCAAATAAAACACACATAAAATTACAAAAAAGAAAATTACAGAAACATTTTTGTTTTAATTTTGAATCAATGAAATCAAGATATTTTCAACTTGAATTTACTTTTTATTGAGGTTGGACACATCGTTCTCTTCAGAATTAAATTTTCTGTAAGTTTTACTTGAAAGTTTAATGCATTTATTGGGTATTTAACGTTATTTTACTACAAACGTAAAAAAAGTGTATTTTGGAGTTGAGTTTTTGTATTTTATGTCAGTTAACGTAAAAACTATTACAGTTACAGATCTGAGATCAATTTTTCAGGTCAAAATACGTGTAGACCAAATAAATTTTCAAGACAATTTCAGACCTGAAACATTCAATATGGCTTCCTATTATTGGTGGATCTGAAATCCTGGCGGGAAGCTCTGTTATATCAACTTTTTTCCTTATAGAACCTATAGAATCATTTGCCGAGAGATTGGACTGCTATTCCGAAACGCCCTGTATAAATTTAAAGCAATTCAATTAAGAACGTGAATGCTAGAGGGCGGTGTTTTGTATATTTTAGATATTGTGATTTCTCGTGATAAATTTAAGTAGAAGCATAAAAATTTGAGTGGATATTACAAAAATAAACTATTTCATTTGGCCAATTTTTGAAAAAAAAAACGAACTTTTTTACTATTAACCACCTTTAACTCGAATGAAATTGAAAAAACTATTCTATTATCACTGTATATAGTACTTTTTACAGAGTTTCGCCAACTCACCGCCTTTCAAAAAATCGTACTAGCGGTATTTCGACACCGGTAGGAAATGCTGGTAGAAATAACCGTTCATTTCCTCTCACACAATTACCACAACGTATGGACACGATACCGCCTCCGCAAAGATTTCAAAATGATCATAACGTCACTTCTAATATCAACGGTCTACCTCCTGATCCAATTCATACGGCCACACAAACAACATTGGTAAGAAAGACTAAGTAATAATGATTTGACAACTATGTATATATAATTGTAATAATAGGATAACATTTCTAAATATTCGGATAATTTACTGAATATGCAATAATATTTTACAGCCGATTTCTCAACTATTGGTATCAAAATTAATTCCTTAGTCGTGTATTTGTAAAGAAAAATTCTGTCTCTTGTTTAAGGACTACTTCATGAAACAGTAAGAGACATTTTTGTATGTATAAGAGACAACTTTTAAATTATCATTGTCGTATATAATGTTATGAAATGAGTTTTTATTATCAAACTATGAAGGTGTATTGATTTATAGTTACTTGTGATTATTTATGATAAGGATAATTAACTAATATGAATTCAAAATTTGTATTATCGACTAATCTATTTAATCAGATCTGCATTATCGACATTATCCCTTGCAAATAGGCCCGTGTTTTTATATAAAAAGCAAGCACAAGATAATAAATCTCATTGAGCTCGAGTAGTGTCTTCCGTATGGAAATGCCTGTGGATATTGATCTTGAACATCTGTAGGTTGTAGAGTTCGAGAAAGACGTGCCTTGATTTCGCAGGCTTGCACTTCTCCAAAGAAATGAGTCCCGAAAAATTGAAGTTCTGCAGGCGAACTTGATATTCATGAGCCACGTCTGCTTGTCGAGTAGATCTTGCAAATAAATACTGCTTCAGGTGGGAATATGTTGGGCAGCTTAGAAAAGCATATACAGTGATAGTATTGATTCGAGCATCCTCAGCGTATGCTTGGTAGCTGAGCTCAAAATGTGCGAGCAATACTCCAAATATGAACGAATTTGAGCATGGTAGTGGATTAGAAAATGTTGCGGGATGTAGAGCTTTTTAGTCTTGAAGAGGGGTCCTCATCAAGCAAATTTGTGACGGTGTTATTTTATGTCCAGACAGGACCAAATCCTGAGCTGCCAGTGCCAGATATATTTGTAAAAACAGTCGCCAGGGTGTTTCCTGCATTAAACTCAATCAAAATGCTTCCAGCCCACTCAAGAATATTTTAAAAATCGATATTAATGGTGTGGTGATCTGTTGCTGCCGACGGATTTGGGTATTGGGGGAGTTATTGGGGCGAGAAAATTGATTTGAACGAGGACACTAGCCAAAGAAACTATAGATCGGGTTTGCAGTTTTGTCGAGTAGATCCTTGATGTATAGGAGAAAGAGAGTAGGTGAACACCAGCTTTGACTTCAAACCTTTTTGAGGTGTGTCCATTGATAGTGAGATAGATGGATCGGTTTCAATTTATTGGCTTGCCTTCGATATATCCAGTGCGATTGTTCTGAATTCCTCATATTTTCTTTAGCTTCAGTCCATATGTTGGTGACATATACTACGAGATCCTCAGTTGATATATGTTCTAGAAAGTCGTATTGATGTTCGCTGATGATATCTTAGGATTTTTTGGTTAACATCTTTCTCCATCCTATTCTGAGGCTGATCGTTGGATCAATGAGCAGATAAACTCTTTTTACGCCCGGCAGGTTGCTGGCCTCACCTGATAACTCTTCACCCGGGCTTGGGACCGGCAGTGGCAGTTACGAGACTACTCTATCCACCCAGCAACCAACCACAGATGGAGAAACAAGAGCGGACAACAAAAGAACTAAAAACATCATTCGAACAACAGAAATGAAAACACTCATAAACACGAATGTGAGGTGGAAGACATAGTCAGATGGGTACGTAAATGAAGAAGAGCTTGGAACGAACACGTGGACAGGATGACCAGAGAAAGATTAGCAAAGATCGCACGGTAAACCAGGGACATGACGATCTTTAGGTAACCTCCAAAAAGATGGATGGATTCATGGACATCAACATCTCAAGGATGACAAGTTGGTAACTACAGGCCTAATATCTATAATACGTTGAAGAAGAAGAAGTTTTTCTCCATAACCTTGGCAATGCCAAGAAAGAAAAAGCAATAAAAATTGGAATAATAAAGTCCCAAATCCTAAAATATTATGGTCTCAATTTTTTGAAATCATCTTTTAGAAATAGGCCAGGCCTTATTGATGTACAAATGTAACAAAATCCTGTCTTTTATTTTATTTTAGTTTGAGGAGAGATATTTGAAAAAGGAGAAGACCATTTTATATTTTAAATAATTTTTAAATTTTTATTGTCGTACTTAAGTTCGAAAATAATTTTTTTTTAAATGCGGGAAAAAACGTAAAACGTAAAACGTAAAAATGTGTCGTAATTTCATAATAAAATTTTGAAAATATTTTATCTAGAGATAAACAATTATGAAATAATATTTATAAAATAATTATTTCAAAACAATAAGTTCATTAATATTCAGAGCAACATCATAATACAAAGTCTGGCTATTAAATAACGAGACTGGTTACGAAAAAAATTATTCCACATTCCAATGCTCCCCTTCAATATACTCCCATCCCCTCGACATGCACCTTTCCATACGTTCTTTCCATTAATCGAAACAGCGCTAGAAGTCTTCTTTGGTGAGTGCCCTTAGGAGCTCAGCTTTACCGCTTCCATCGGCTCAAATCGGGTCCTTTTCAAAGCAGATTTTATCTTCGGAAACAAAAAAAGTCGCACGGTACCAAATCTGGTGAGTACGGCGGGTGTTCGAGCACTGAAGTGGGATTACTGGCCAAATACTGTTTCATAGATAGCGCGTTATGAGCAGGTGCATTGTCTTGGTGCAAAATTCACGACTTGCTCTTTCACAACTGGGGCCGTTTTTTACGTGCTGCCAAATCTGACAAATAATAAGTCTGATTGACAGTCTGACCCTTTGGAACCCGTTCAGTCATAACGATACCGTTAATGTCGAAAAAAAAACGATCAACATTGTCTTGAATTTTGATTTGGACATCCTCACTTTTTTTACTTTGGGCGATTCAGACGTCTTCCAAGGCATCAATTGTCGCTTTGTTTCAACAGCGTATTGAAAAATCCACGTTTTGTCATAAGTAATAACGTTTTTCATCAGTCCAGAATATTTTCCTAAACTTTCAAGGAAATCTGAGCACTTTGACGCTTTTGGTCAGAATTAGATTTTTTGGCACCAACTTCGCACAGACTTTTGTGTGTAATTCCTCGTGTAAATTTTTTCTAATCGTTTCTTTATCGGCGTTTACAGCCTCGGCAATCATCCGGATGCTCATTCGACGATCTGCACACACAATTTGTTTGATTTTGATCACTGTTTCTGGAGTTAAAACAGTCACAGGGCGACGTAGGCGCTGGTCATCTTGAGTGCTCTCTCGGCTCTCACTAAAGCGCTTACACTACTCAAAAACACGCGCACACGATATAGAGAATTGTCCCCATAGGCCTAATGCAACAATGTATAGCACTTAGTCAGAGTTTTTTCAATTTAACAAGAAATTTGAGATTGATACGTTGCTCATGGTATTCGGCACGAGAAACAAACACGTTCGTTTCAAACCGCTACTGCACAAATACTATAAAAGTAACGGAAACGTGTTTTGGGTCGTGCATAGACAAGATATCTAGGTACCCATCGCACTACTCGTTTTTTACCTCACCCGTCTAGGGCGCCCTCTAGGCGCGCAGACTCGTTATTTAATAGCTAGACCTCGTATTCATTGAATGCACGCGGAAAAAATATAAAAATCCCATAAACGAAATTTAATTTAAAGAAAAACATTTATAAGTACATAGTTCAATCAATATTTCATTATTTTTTAGCCAAAAACAAAACATCAACGACCATACGGTTGGGAAAATAATGATTTCACGTTAGATCCACCACCTCCTCCGCCTGGTTATCGTTTTGGTAGTTTACCATACCAACACTGTGTTTACCCCATTACCTCACCTACTAGGGTACCTCCTAGAACTGTGCCTACTGCTTTAGAAAGACATAGAGAAGTGAAAAGGTTAGTTTAATCTTCAACAACAAAACCTCGATATAGTATTAGTGACTTACTATGTTTTTAACTATTTTTTATAGACATGGCAGTGACGACAATCTATCTAGCGACTTAGAAGAAACCCCAGCCTTACGTATTCGTAGTGAATTAGACGACGAGCATTTTTCTGATGATTCTTTAGAGGAAATACTTCCCCCACCCCCTCCGCCTGCTTGTAACAAACGAGCTAGTATCGCTTGGGAAGTACCTTTAGACGACGATGCTCTTCTTACACCTGGTAATATTATTTTAATTTTCCGTTTGATTTTTTTTATTTATTTTATTATGATTCATTTTAGGTAGCACAAAAGTAATAGGGAGAAGAAGACGAAAATCGGGTTCGTATTCGAGTACGAGTTCAATACCTAATAGACTTAAAGAACTAGAAGATTGGCCGGATCCTCCTCCTTGCACAACTGAAGATGAAGTAACTTCCCCATTTTCGGATTCCGATGAACACGTTATGTTACCAACGGAATTGAATAACGCTAATATGTCGGGAAATAACACTTATATCGTTAGAAGAGGTGAGTGTTACTCGACAAATCAACACCAATTTAAATCGTTCTAACGCATTTTCTACGAAACCAAACCTTGTTTGCCTCAACTGTCCCTCTGCTCATTAAAAATATAACCTGGTATATATGAAACTAAATGAAAACATCACACTTTTCCTTATCGACGACATTCAATTGGCCTACCAAGCTGACAAAAACTCCACCCTCGGAGAAAGAAAGATCACAAGACCGGCATTCAAAAACTGGCCACTTTTTGTGGACTATTCAACACCTATTTGGCAGTTTCTTATTTCCCTTGTTGTTTAATATCCGTCAATACTGTTTAACTAACCCCACAGAAACCCTCCAAAACCTGGTGCCGGAAATGGAGGTTAACTCTTGTTACCCAAGTCATTGCTTTCAAAACGTGTCAGTACCCATGGTGAGAGACTTCTACCTTAAAAATTCCGCCTGATACTTTGGGTAACACGCCTTGAGATTCACAAGGAAGCCGTTTATTTGATGGCTGCGAAAGAGTACGGATAAGTGTTATATCAAGATACCCAACTCCACACCCGGACAACATCGGATCTCAAGACAGCCGTTTAAAAAGTTACCTCTTGATGGAAATTGGTGCCGGAGATGAAGGGGAACTATCGATACTCAAAAAACTCAAGCTACTGTTTATAATACCTAAGGAAAGAATTCTACCTAAAGATTTCCTCCAGGTACTTTGAGGAAAATGCCTTGAGATTGAAGGAACTCTTTATTTGGAACTACGCCTTTTGGAAAGTGTATCGCAACATGTTATAACAAGATAACCAACTCCATACCCAGAAAAGACCGGATCTCAAGATAGGCATTGATAAACTTATCCCTAAACCACATAAATACACAAAAAGTCCAAGACATTGTCTTCAAAATACCCTAGCATCCTTAGTGAGAAAATAAAATTTCCTCCTAATACTTAGGAGAAAATACGAGATGGAAAAAAATGTCGTTTATTTGGAAAGTCACCCTCTGAAAAAAGTATGAAAATATGTTATATCAAGATACCTAAGTCCACACCTGCACAAGACCGGATCTCAAGACATACATTTAAAAAGTTACACTTTTTGTAGCCTATTCAAGGCCTATTTGGAATTGTCTTTCTTTCCTTGATGCCTAAAATCTGTCAACAATGTTCTTATCTATAACCTATTCAAAGACCCTATGAAACCTATCACTAATCAACACGCTGGGCAGAGATTGGTGCTGAAAAAGAAGGTTTCTTTACCCAAAAAAACCTAAGCTATAGTCTTCAAAACATCCCGGCACCTAGAAAGAAACTTTTCCGCAAGATTTCCGCCAGATACTAAGAGAAACACGCCTCGAGTTCCACAGAGAAGTCATTTAAGAGTGCGTCCTCTGTAGACTATCTGATCCATAATCAAGTATATAGAGTGAACATCCGTGGAGCCCTATATGTAATTCATCCGACAGAATCGGGAAAAAAACCTCCCTGTTTCCTGGTGTAGCAGAGATATCGGTCGGAACGAATCCAAAAGAAGGAAGCTTATTTAGTATGCAGTCGTTTCTATCAAGACACAACACAAAAATTTCCGACAAACCCACCTCTGAAAGTCCTATACTTAATTCTTACTATAGAATAAGACACACCTTTACCAAAAACACCCTTTTTGTTTACTGGTGTAGAAAACTGATCGCTTGGTACTTGGTAGAAAACCCAAGCGTTTAAATGGTTCGTGCGTTTTTGTACAAATTCGATTTTATTACCTTTCATGTTACCACTGGATGAAAAGCTTGGAAATTTTCAAATGTACAATAGACAACTTTTTTTGATATCGTATACAAACAAATGTTTATTACTTTTTAAAGCAATAACAATTTTTTTAGGTAATAAAGAACGCAAGTCCCTCCAAGCTATAGGCAGCTCGTTAACCTCAAATTCTTCGCTTAACTCTAGGTTAAGTTCAGAATTCAGTATACCAACAAGTAGATTCAGTGGAGAAATAAGCCATCGATTAAGTCGAGATCTCCACACGCCGAATTCTAGATATAGCGTAGATCTTGGTACGCCGCATTCGAGATTAAGCAACTCCCCAAAATCTAGGTTAAGTTTGGATTTGAACAACTCGAGATTACTCAGTCAAGAATTGAGTTCGTCCCCTTCGAGACACAGCATAGAATTGTCGAGCAGTAGATCCAGCACACCCAGCAAACACGATCAAGATTTAAAAAAACACAGCACAACTTTTGATAATATTAGATCGTTAATGAAAGATGGAGTCGTTCAAGATTTGGTATCTCCGAAAACGGAAATCGCCAAAGATTTTAGTCCGGTTGTATCCCCGATAGTGAGGGTAGTTTCTCTACCTAGCTTAAACGCCGAAGAATACACGCCGAAGCGGGAATTAGACGTGACAGTTGAAGAAGAAGAAGAAATAGAAAGCTCCCAGCCCAGCGCAGAAATATCCCCTTTGAGGAAAATTGAGCAAAATATTAGCGAATTGTTGGAAAGGAGAGATATCGAAGTTGTACAACAAGATCACGTTTTAAATGGAGTCGAGGATTTGAATAAGGAAAAGAGAAGGGCTCCGTCCAAACCTTGCAGGGATGCCAAACAGAGAATTGATTTGCAGAAATCTAGCAGCCACAATGAAATTCAGAAATCTGAAGAATACTACAGACGACTTTTGATTGAAGGTAAGTAAATAGATCAAGTAAATATTCAATTTAATAATTAATATTGCTTGTTTCTACTAAGAGTTTAAAGAAAACTCAATTATTTAGGTGGATAACTTTGTAGTTTTCTTTTATATGAAAATCTTATAAATTTATCATATGAAACCTACTTTAGTATTAAGTAAGCCTCAAAATATTTTTCAACATGTCATAGTAGTTGTCATTTTTGAAGAAATATGCCTCAAAGATCTTTTTGAAAGATACCCCTTATCACACAGTACATTTGATTGGTTGTAGCTTTTGCTTATTAACCGTTTTTATATTTTCAGTACCCACTAGTCCAATTTTTTGTTGAATAACAAATCCTTTTACGAAAATGATAAAATGCCGAAATGCTAGATGTGAAAAGTTGGCGAAACAAAAAAAAAATTTAATTAGTGACCAAAAACTTGATTTCGTTGCTCCACCTTATATTAATGGAAAATATTTCGTGAAAACAATAATCTCGAAATGTATTTTTGCTAATTATTTCTTTTATTTGATGATCAGAGATGTCATCTATGTCTCAATCACATACAAATACAATGTATACAATGTATACAACACTAATTCATTAGAAATACCATTGATGCCTGGTTTCCATGCAAATACAATAATATCAGAACGCAGCATACATCTATTGCTAATTAGTTGCTAAGAATTTATTTCACTTCTTTAACCAATAAATCAAAAATATATCGTTAATTAGTTGAAAAATTAATCTCCTTGCTTTAGCCAATTTATCATTAATTTCAATATTGCTCACTTTACTTTAAGAAAATAACAATTTGGCAAATACTGTGATCTCAAACACAATATACATGTGTTGCTAATTAATTGCCAATCAAATGACGCTATACAGAAAAATGTGTTGCTAATTAATAGCCAGAAAAAAATTGGTGGTTTCACAAGTGTTTAAAATGCATTTAAGATCATTTGGAAAGTGTTGCTAATAGATTTTGCTAATATAATTCCCTACAGAGCAAAACAAGCTCAGTCGTTCTTAGTTTTTAGTAAAATCACCAAATCAAATATAAGCGATGTCTTACTGACTCTATGAGTAATTATAACAGAAAAATCCGTTGAGAACAAATTCCATTTGATTTAAAATCTGTGAGGCTAACTTAATGCAATTCTAAGGGAATCAGCTACAAAATTTCAATTTTTTAGCAACCAATCAGTTACAAAATATCTAGTAGTGAGCAAATTATACTAATGTTAACATTAACGTAGCTTCAAAAAAATTAATCGGAGCAACAAAATTAATTTCTTGACAATTATTCAGCATCTTTTTCCATCAATTAAGTTTTGATATTGTTATAAATGCAAAATTTTGCTACCTTAATCTAAATTAAGTAATAACATCACTTTTTAATTGGTTTGAGCAACAAAATTGATTTTATAGATACTAATCAGTAACAAATTAGCAATATATATCTGTATAA
This sequence comes from Diorhabda sublineata, assembly GCF_026230105.1. Taxonomy (NCBI): domain Eukaryota; kingdom Metazoa; phylum Arthropoda; class Insecta; order Coleoptera; family Chrysomelidae; genus Diorhabda; species Diorhabda sublineata. The sequence continues at coordinate 6,599,951 of NC_079475.1, read as the reverse complement.
TGTATTTTTGTATTATTGTAATTACAAAATTGTTGCTCTATTAATGTGAAGTAAAAATTAAAGACATTTTGATTAGTCCGTTGAGGCAAAAAATAAATTTATTAGCAATTAATCAGCAATAAATTAGCAACAAAGTTGTTTGTAGTACTTTTTGATAATATTGTATTTATATAATTTTTGCTATTTCAATGTAAAGTAAGACTTTACGGCATTTATAAGAAATGAATTTGGGCAATTAATCAATTTCTTTAGAAACTGATCAGCAACAAATTATCAACGCATATTTCTGTAACATGTGTTTTGATATTACATTTGAAAAAATTTTATACCTAAATTGATGATTAAAACTGATTAATTGACTGGAGCAATATCATTTTTTTGATAAGTAATTAGCAAAAGATTGTAGGACTAGGCAGCATGTGAAATGGGGTCAAAATTCAATGAATAAACCTTCTTGGTAAAAAAAGTTAGACTTCACTGAATCAACTGACAAGTTATTGTCATTGCGGTTTAGTCTATACATTAAAAAATTAACCATATGTACGCTGCGTACAAATAACTGACTGAATGTTTAAAAAATAAATTTTGGGTAGTTGTAATTACCACTAAGCTCTTTCTAGATACTTTTTTTAATAATTTTGTTTAATGAATTCATTTTCTGCTTTGATTTTATCGTTAATTTTTCTCGAATTTCCTTGGGAATTGTGAGTCATATCTGTGTTACCAGTCGAATAAATTTTTGAAAATTATGGAAATTACTATAATTGGCATTTATAAAAAATTCTAAAATATTTTTTTATTTATAAGACTATTACCGCAAGAGAACTGGTAAGTATGTTAAAAAGTGTTTATTATTCATAAAATTCAATCATAATCAGTGACGAAAACCTCATTACATATATTTATTAGATTAATAATTAAAGTGCATTAACTTGGACAAGTCACATCATTTAACCATAAATGTTTCTCTGTCTGCAAAAATCTGGCAATAACGCGACCAACTAGATTGTTTACATACGAGGTTTAGCTATTAATTAACGGGACTGGTGATATGGAATATTTCAAACCTTTGGCGCATGCGTACTTTTTCTGTAGTGGCGCTAATTTTGTTATTCAATACCACACCACCCCTCGTATCAATAAAATCTGCTATCTACTTTAGCAAATCGTTTTAAAACCTGATCATAAAAAGATAATTTTTGATATTTTAGGTGGTATTCCGTTTCCGAAAAGAAACGGCATCCAGAAATCGGAAAGTGCGAAGGAAATGCTGATAGCTCATCGAGAACCAAGACCTCTTCCTACTTCAACATCGGCGGATTTTCCTGTACGAGTGGAGGTCCTCCAGCACGAGTTTCCGCCTTTACCACCATCGCCAGTTGAAGAAGACGAAGACGAATACACGGAAATTTTACATACTGTACATAAAAGCAGAGCCGATACGTTGCCGAATAATAACGAGCCACCCACAGTGCCTCCGCATCGCGAACCGGGATCCAACAGTCTGAAAACCCGATCTATGGACGTTAATTACAGCCGAGGTACGTGTCGGATTCGATCGGATAGTGATCAGTTCGATAATCAGATGATTTTGCAGGTCGTAGAACAAATTTCTATACCTCGTCGAATAGAAACATTCCATCGGAGCGTCGAACTCTTCCCGCTGAGCTGCAAGATAAACGAAGACCTTTCCAAAAACGAGCTTCCCAACAGAGCCCCCAAGACGAGCATCATCTTCAGACATCGTGTAGTCTACCAGAAACTCCTATTTTTGCTAGAGGTTGTGATATACCGAGGACTCCGCATAGAAGAGCCCCAGATATACCTGGCGGTAATCAAACGACGCCTAGGCAGAGTAATACGATAGGTAAGTGTTTTTCTTTTACGATTATATTTATTATAGGCATAGAATACATACAATAATTATAGTGTCCAAAATATTCTTGGAATCACCAAACCAGTAGCAAAATATTTTAAAACACGTTTTTGCTATTAATATCAATTTTCTTTTATATTATGAATTTTGTTATCAATTTTTATTTTGATTATTATCAAATATTTCCTTCATTTTGTTATAAAAAAATAAATATCGTATGAGGAAATTTGTGGGAGAAAACGATAAAAAGAGAGAAACACAAAACCAAATGGTGGACAGAAGAAATAAGTAAAATAGATAGGCAGAAGAAGCAGCATGGAAGAAATAGAAAATAGAAGTGAAGAAAATGAAGAGGCAAAACTATAAGAAACAAAGTCACAAAAGAAATTAAAACGTTGAAACAATTTGAAGAAGGACTAGCAAATAACTATAGAGACAATAATAGAGGCTTTTGAAACGAAATTGGATAAGTAGGAGGAATAAAAATAGGAGAAATAAGAATAATAACAGAGATTGAGGAAATATTAAGAATAAGAGAAGGAAGAATATAAAAAAACACAGAAGACATATTGAAGACATGGAAGGAGTTTTCTAGAGAAAAATTCTTTCACATTAGTGGAAACATTACAAGAGGAGTGAGAAAATCACGAAAGAGGAAGAAGAAATAAGGAAATTTAAAATAAGTAAAGCTTGTTAATCCAAAATAATGAAATAAATATGGCAAGCAAGAAAGAAATGGCTTTTAAAGATACTCCATTTAGCTTGGAAAAAAAATACAATACCCAGGGGCTGGAAAGAAAATAAATTGATGAGATTAAGTTTGAAAACTACATAGTAATATATTTGTAGTCACGACATATACGAGAAACATAGAGACAAATTTGAAGAAGTACATTGGGGAGGGAAATGAGATTGAACAGGATAACAAATGAGGTAATTATGGAAAAGCTCAAATAAAAACCAATAAGAAACCAAAATATTTGAGCTGGTACGGATACATACAGAGGAGAACATCACAAAATCCATTTAGAAGAATGGCAAAAGCAAAAAGACATAAGAAAAGAACGAAGAGAAGACTTGGCTAGAACAAGTAGCACAGGAAGAAAGGGATAAACAATACGATAGATGAATGAAGTAGCAGAGGACCAAGAAAAGTGTAAAAAATGGATAAAAGGACTCTGATGCTCAAAAGGGCATATAGTTTTATATAGGAAGAAAAACTTTTTTTATGTGTAAAACTCTCAATTGTGAAAGGAAGACCGAACATTCATTGGTAAATCTGTCAATCATTTTCCACAAGTTTTTTATTACTTTCCAATATTTCACTTAACCTTACAAGCTTTATAATCGACGTGATTTCTACTTTATCGACTTGAGAGGCGGTAAGATTCAAAATAAAAGAAAAAATTTGATAATTTCATACGATTGCGCCTCCGTCGTTTTTGATTGGTTGTAGAAAATCGAGAACTGATCCGAATACAAGTATTTTTTTTTCTAATTTTTGTTTTAATAGTGGATTTACGGAAAAAAATCATTTGAAATATCTCACTTGAAGATTTTATAACGAAGCTTTTATATTTTTTTGTTAAACTACCAAAAACAATTGACATTTTGAAAAAACATCGTATGAAAATTATTTTTTATTATTATTATTTTTACAAAAATCAACATTTTTGTACAACTTTTTTCAATTTGTGTTTGTATACATCAAGAAAAAATATGAAAACTTCATTTAAATACTTGTAAAAAAGTTCTCAACAATTATACGTGGATGAGTGTGTATATATAAACATTTAAAGCTCTGAAATTTTTTTCCCAATCCCAAAATAAAAATTAAAAAAAAATAATCATTGAAATCTCATGATTTTTTGATTTTCTAGAATCAACAACTAATAACTACTTACACATTTTCATATATTTTTAATAACTGATGAAGATACACAAATATTGAAATGGTAATGGTTAGAAAAAAAATATATTATATGTCACTAATTCATTATATTTCGTACTAACATTCAGCTTCGACTAACTCCATCGCATTTTCCCATCCATTTAGGTAGCCTTAACACCATCGGTACGACGATATCCAGTGGCGGGTACCGCCGCGGTCTATCACAAACCGGTCTCGAACAAGCCATTGTCGGAGCTGAACTTCTTCGTTTAGCTGGCGGACCAGGACGCGGTTGGTATCCCAAACAGAGACATCGACGTCCAGCTTCAATAGAACATCTAGATAGAACGGCGATGGGTCACAATCCGTGGGATACCACGACGTCGAATAGAAAACCGCAGACTTTACCGCCGAATTTAACTCCGAAGTTTTTCCAGAGATCGCCCAGAGATGCTCTTAGAAGGGTTACCAGTTTATTGATCAAAAAAGGTTAGTTTCATCATACATTAGCGGCTTCACTTAACAAATATAAACAAATTCATTAACACATCAAATCTTTAGAATTGTGGAAACTAGAAATTGAACCAAAAACATTTTTCAAATTGTTTGCTTCTATACTCGTAAACTTCTATTCCAGTTCTGTCTGCTGTTGGTGTTATCCGTATACGATTCATTTCTCGTGATGTTTTTTAATCCAATTTGCTTCTACAACTTAGTTTGCAGGTAAATTTTTTCTCAAAGACAAACTTTTTCGGTATTTCGTCTTGCGACATGTCTTAGATGTGATCATTTTTTTATTTTGTTTTATCGTTTCTTTTCGCAACGCTTTCCAAGACGATATTGGAAGCTGGAAGATTTAAAATCACTTCTAGTGCTGGTGTTGGGCATGATCTCATGGCTCCGGTTGCACATGAGCAAGCCAGTCTTCGAGAAATTGTTCCTCGTGGTGTCCAGACTAGTTCTAGTCCCCAAACCACTGCCCAATATGTAATGAATGGTCTCTCGATTGCAATATTGATCTAGTAAGATCTTTGGTTTATAAGCTCAAGTCCTCCCTGCGAAATTTCTACACACCCTCAAGGCTATTCCCTCACTGTTTTCCACTCAATGCGATTGAGATATACGTTTTCCTACCTACAAGGTTATTAAGGGTTGACATTTAGTCCCACCAATCGACACCACCCTCTTGTGCAATTTAATCCTCTCTGATTTTACAGAGTGTACTCTTGAAGCTACTGCTTGTGTAGAAAACTATGGGAAATCTAATTAAATTAATAAGAGGCCTTGTATGTATATAATGAATCACTTAACCCTAGAAGAACATGAGGCTATTCAAATTTTTATTTTAAAAGAGTTGGTGTTGGTTTTTTTTAATAGCACTGTAAATATCACACAAAAATGTGAATTAGAATCTGCCAGCTTCTTGTATTCTTCAGTTAAACCAATTTTAGTTTCCTGTTTTGTTCCAGGAAATAACGGCAAAGAAGGAAAAAAGGAAAAGGATTTGGTATCACCGACAATACACGAAAACGCTAACGGTAAGATCACAAATATCCTGTATAACATTTAGTTCACATAAATATGTTGAATTTCAGGTGAAGAAGTTCAGAAAAAGAAAGGTTTCTTTAAAAGCTTGTGGAAAAGATCTCGGCACTATTCTCTAGAGCAACAATAGTGAACCTCCTCTCTTATACAAGAAATTTTTTTGTGTACATTTTATATACCTAACAATAATTCAATTCTAACCAGTAGTATTACTAAACTTCAGAAAAAAAGGACACTCTTATTTATTACGTTACTGGGTTCGACATTTTGGAAATATTAATCTCAATAATTTTGTTGTTTTTTTTTGGAACATTGATACGATTAGCAACTCACATAAATAAATAAATTTGACTAAGTGCTACCTAACAATATCGAATTGTCTTGAAAATATCTCAGATCATGTGATACTTCAAAATTTGAAAAAGAAGTAATTTCTTATAGAGTAAAAAGTGATATGTACTGTAAAATAGAATGATCAAAGACGTGCTGTATAATACAATAATCAGCGTCATATCTGGATAAAAAAATAAGAATTTTGACAACTCTTTCATCTAAGAAAACAGCTGATCTATTTTAAAAGAACGGCCGTGGGGTAAACAATCGATTTATGTTGTTTTTTCCTTCATAAATTATATGAAAATAGACTTAATCATTTAATTTATGGTTCATTTAGTATTTTTATAGTGTTTCTTAAAATGCTCCTATTGGTTTAAAAACAAACTATAGTAAAAATTGAAAGAGATTAGAACTTAGAAAACACTATCAAAAAAAATTTGCATCTTTAGACTTTTGAATTAAACAAAATATCACCGAAAAAGTACCATTAATTGTTAATGTAAACGCTCTTACAAAATTTCAGAAACAAATTCACTCATTACCCCGACAAATTTTGTATCTGATCAATAAAAAAATTATTTTGCTCATGTCGTACCAAATACTTACTTATAGTTTCAAATTTTTGATATTTCCAAAGTTTTGAACACGTTATGGGATGTCCTTTAGTTACCGAAGTTGCTTTTTAATTTTTTTTACTTCAGGATGAAGTCTGAAAGGGCATCCAGTAGATGTAGATATTATATTACTAATTTATTACATGTAACACGTTTAGCAAACACTCTTTGTATTCGTAAAAAATTTTTGGGCAGTTCAGAACAAAATAAATTTCGAATAACAACCATTTACATATTGTGAGGCTAAGTAGGTTGTTCAGTTGGATAAGTCATTCTACTTTTTCCTACAGTTTGACTTTTTACGATATAATTATGTAGTTATCGTAATTTTTGGGAATAAAAAAAAACGAGCGAAATTGACACATGAGTTTGGAAAAGAAACGACTTTTGTTCATAAATTTAGATAAAATTCAGTATAATTTATAATTAAGTACAATTTATTTTCAATTAATCGTTATATTTTCAGTTTTTTCCTTGAATTTTAGATATAATTCCTAGAAAAATATTAGGCACCCGGTAATACGTCTGTGTGAAAAATTTTTCCAATATACAATAATATATTGTGAAGTATTATGTAACTAACTATAAATCTCTGTAAATTAGTCTGCCATTCTAAATAAATTTCTGCATTTTTTTAGTTATAGTTTTGACAAACTATAGATAATGATTCATATCAAGTTTTTATTGGGTTCAATTAATGGCATTTCTAGAGAATTTTCAAAATTTTACAAATATACAAGGTGCTTTGTTTAAAATAAACTAAACAGACTATTACTTTTTATAAATCACTGTATAAAATTAAGTTTCCGTTTTAATACAAAATTTAATTAGTTTCGGTGTTTAATAAGTATATAAATAATATAAGGGGTAAACACACTATCCATTATTTACCACTACATAGACATATACCTTCGCCTGGCACACGTTTCGATAACCAAGTTATCTTCTTTAGTAATCAAAAGTATTTGTGAGTTTTGGTATAATAAACAGCGGGGAATATAACCAAAGGTTCCTGAAATTCGATCTTAGTTATCTTTAATTGGTGTGTAATTATATAGTATTGAATTTTGTATGTTTCAAAACGTACATTTAGCAATAATTATTCAATATTTTTCTTAAAATTGTTCTGAACTAACCAAATTAAATTTTGCTTTTATAAAAATGTATAATTGTATATTAGTTTAATTTATATTGAACATATTTTTTGTCCTGTGTGTTTTATGGTTTAATAAAATTGATTTAACATTTCCTTTATTTTTATTTACAAGTCCTTTTACAACGAATACATCACAGCGCCATTCGGAAATCTGAACGGTCTAGTACCAAAATGAAAAATTATTTTTGCGTCAATTTTTCCGGGTTTGTTAGGAAATTGAAAGAAAAAATATTTTGAAAATATATTTTTGTTCAAAAATTTATAAACAAATTACTTCATAAAATATCGTGTAACCATACCTATATGAAACATTTTAATTTTGTACTTACATTAAAAAAATTTTAAATGAGGGCACGTTTTTTCTATTTTCCTTTTTTTTCAAAAATACGGTGATACAACTCCATAATTTTAAATTAATGACTAGTGGATATCATAAATATAAAAAATAATATTTATAAAAATATAATCAATTTCAAATAATATTTTTTATCAACTTTTGTAGCAAACTATTCCTATAAAAAGCATTTTCTACAATAATCAAACGAAACAACCTGTATTTTATTCCAATTTCAAAATAATCTCAACGATGTAAAAAGTGTTTCAATATTTTTAAAAAAGTTTAATTAATTTTCAATAATTATGATACCCCCTGTATAATTCAAGCTACTACGTTAATGAATAGATGATATTTTTTAATTTGTAACAAAAGTTGATATTTTGATTTATTTGTGTACATCAAAAACTATTATTCAATAATAAAAATTATCAAAATAGTTTCAAGATCTATTCTGTTTATATGTAACTTTTTATTTTATTTTTTTGGAAAGAATTTGGAGTAAAAAAATTTGTGGGGAAACTGTTAAACTGGTATTAAAGAGTATATGACTAATTTCTGACATCCCCTTGTATCAGAAATCACAGAGAACTTGATAAAGTTAAAAAAATGTTCCTTAATCAAATTTTTTGCTACCAAATCGATTCCATTTTATATTAATTTCTATCTATTTTTGAAATACTTAGTTAGTATTTTTGAACACATTTTTAATTGACCGAAAATTTCTGAAAAATAAATTTTGCCCAAAAAATTACTATTCACCTTCAAATTTGTGGATAACTACATTTTTTTAATTAACTGCGGTTTGTTGAAAAAAATTAAACTAAATATTGGAATTGTCACAACCCTTTTATACTACAAGCTCCTATGGACTTTTGGCAGCCCCCGCGTATCACAAATCGAAAATCAATGTTAAAAAAATGATAAACGTGGAATTATTAGATTTTTTTATCTGTATTATGCGATTTTAATCAATTTCTATATATTTTAATAATATGTTTGATCAAGCTTTTCAATTGAATGAAAATTTTTGAAAAAAATGTTTATCAAGTATTGAATTATCCATTTTTTACAAAAAATAACTGGGCAGATTTAATTTTGAAAGTAAATCGATACAATATAACTTTGAAAGCTCACATGTAACTGAAACCGAAGGGCATTAAATAAATATAAATAAAACATAGAAATTTGGAAACAGCAACTTTTTGCTTAATTTTGGAATCCCCCCTGTATCACGAATTAAAGAAAACTAAAAAATGACGATTGAAACTTAATGTTAATAGAATTTTTTCTAATTATTCCTTCGTTGGTGGAAAATTTTTTTATTTAACTGACATTTGAAGAAAACTCATGAATTAAAATCAATAGTTTTCATAAGAAAAAGTGAAAACTGTTAATTTTGTAAATAAACTAGCCGTAGAGAGCTTTTGACTTCTTTTGGAAAACCCCTTGACTATTTTGGAATCTCCTTTATAGAGATGTAACCATGTATAGGAAATTTATGGTAAAATTCGATGGCGAGAGAAACAAAAAAACCAAATTGGTGATCAAGTTTTTTGCTGTCACAAATATATATTTTTAATATTGAATGTTCCGATTTTTATTCAATTTTTCCATACAAATTTTTTAATTAACTAAAAATTTGCAAAAGAAAAACTGAATAAATCATTAATTTTGCTTAAAAACATGTATGGGTTCCCAGTACTAAATACTTTTTTTTAGACAAGAAAATAGTGTAATCAAACCAAGCAAAATTTTTATATACAAAAAAAAAATAATTTCGTATAAAATATTTTGCAAAAATTGAACATTAGAGTGATATATTTTAGATTACCCCTCGTAAACAACGGAAAAAAATTTGAACGAATTATGGAATTTGATAAAGAAAAAACCAAAATGAAGAGAAAAAAATTTGAAAAAGTTTCCAAAGGGATTTGACACTCTGACTGCCATGTTACTGACAAAGATGACTTGGTCTCTAATCTTAAAGACCATCATTATCTTCATATTACTTCTAGTCTGTGTTAGTTTTTCATCCAGACTTTCATCTGATTCATCAACTCCCTCGTAGTTTTTTTCTTCCATATTGGAGGAATTTTAGAATCGTGCCAATTTGAACATAAATTTGTGCCTTTTAAACTGTGTTACATTTTTCGAAAAATCAAAGTGTAAATTTTAATGAAAACTTCAAAATTGTATATAAAGACGAAAAAAATTTTCAGAATCGAGCTATTGGAGTTACTCCATAATTTTATTTCAAACTAATAGCGATAGTAAATAAAAAATAGGAAAACTATGAATTTAACCATGAATACAACTTTATCGTTGAATAACTTTTAAAAGCTAAATTCTATTAAAAAAAACATTCTGATCTTTTTCGTAGAGCGTTAAATTTCCTACAAGAAATAGCTGTTGAAATAGTTTTAACTACATTTGTTTAAATGGAAAAAAACTGCAAAAAGTACAAAAATCTCATTTTATTTAATTGGTAAATGATTTAGGCACGATTTGTGTGAATATTAAGGGCTGGTTTAGGTCTGATATTTTTTTTAGGTGATTACCTAGAAATTTGAGGGGCGTTTGCAGAACAAAATTCAATTTGGGAAATAATGGACACCCTATTATACAATGTGGTTAAATATAACCATTGTTTATAGAATAGAACCCTTAATACTATATAAATAAAATGAAAAAGTAACAGATTATTAAATGTTTTTGCTCTCCCGAAAAATGACCTTTTTGACATACAATTATTCGCAATTATACGCACGATATAGTGATTAATGAAAAACCTTCAACAAATTAAAAATTAGCTCATAAATTACTTTTTAACAATGTAAAAGATTTCTAATAAAAAATTTTTCGTAATTTCCAAATGATGTATTTCCAGTCCGAAAAGACTGAGGACGCAAAATTAACCATATCAATTAGTCAGTCATAAACAATTGACCAAAAATAATAAAAAAACCAAAATTCAGTACGTTGGCAGTCAGAGTGTTAAATGAAATAAATAAATAAAACACAAAAGATAAGCGAGAACAGTATACAAGAGAAAACAACCTGTCAAATCGACATATTTTATAGAAAATAAATTCAATGGAGGATATTTGAAAGTGAAAGGAAATTAATTGTACCTAAAGTCAAGAGGAAACGATAAGAAATTGAAAAAAATTATATAAATTTGCTAGAAAATCTCTTTATAATATATAACTGTGATAAAATGTCATAAAAATATTTGATATGTATATTTTTTTGCACTTACATCAATTCGCTACTGCGATTTTCAATTTATTCGATTTGAAAAATCGTTTTTTCTTCTTCATCGTTCCATTAATTGTTGGTACTTCTTCCACGCTTTTCTGCTTATCAGTTTTTTGGTTGAGGATTTTTCGGAATTTTTGATATAAAGAATTTTTCTTTTTCAATTCCTTTTGGCACGTTTCTAATTTTTCATTCGAGGACGGAATCGGCGGAGAGGATATTGGAATTTCTACTGTAGATAGTTTTGTTTCGATATGTTTAGTCTGTTCGCTATCGAATTTTACGTGATTCGATAGTTTCATTGATTCGGTACTAAAAGTTGAAAAAAATGTGAATACAAAACAGTTGTTTCTAAATAAATACTTTTCAACAACCCCTCCTAACACTAAAATTATACTGACTCAATCAAAACCTTCTAGAGCATATTTTTTTATATAATCAAGCAGAAATGAAAAAATTTATTGTTACAATTGTTTAAAAAAATTGATCAAGTATTGGTTTTTAACAAGAAAATACTGAATGGGAATGTTATGGAATCAGTATTTTGTTAATTTACTATTGGTAAAAAGAAATGATAATTATTGGACCTATCGAAGCACAAAATCACAACAAAACAGCCCAACAAATAGAGGAAAAAATACGTTTTCCTCCAAAAAGATCATGTACTGTCTAAAATCGATGAAAACAATGGTGAAATTTAATTAATTTACATTAGTACTGATTCCTTAGTAACCATATTCTCCAGATATGATTCCCAGTGACAACTGGCTGTTTTAGACCTCAAAATATTCAATTATTAATTTTGGATAAAAAAATTAATGAAAATATTCAATTTTGAATATAAATTAGCCTTATAAAGTCCTTAATTACTTTTGGAGGTATTGAAAATAGCTAAATAGATACTAAAAAAATTTTTACTATAAAATTATACCAATTTTTAGTCTTATAAATCTCATAAATCAATTTCTATCAATATCTACCTATTTTTCAATTATATAAATATTTGCAGCTTCAAATTCAATACCATTATCATTTAATTTTCTATAAAAAAATTAGTGGGGACTTTCAATTTCAAAAATAATCAATCCTTAGAAAGGTCCTGAGTATTTTTGAAGGCACCCACGTATCAAAAATCGAAAATAAATGCCGAAGAAATGATAAATGTGTGATTATAACAATGAATAGATTTTTTCTGTCCATTTTACTATATTTTATCAATTTCTACATATTTTGAAGATATTTTTGGAAACGTTTTTCAAATGACTGAAAATTTTTAGAAAAAAAAGTTTATTAAATATTTAATTATCAATTTTACACAATAAAATAAGTGGACACTTTTACACTGGATAACTTTTAAAAGTCTCCTTGTATAACAAATAACTAAATAAATATTAAAAAAATATATACACATAAAATTATAACACTATTTAATTTTTGTCATCCTGTATATTCCGTTTCTATGAATTTCTACCTATTTTTCAAATATTAAAATATTTTTGAACCCTCTTTGTAATTGATTGAAAATTCAACAAAAAAATCAAATTAAACTTAATACAATTATTAATTAATTTCGCACCGAAGAAGGTGGGGACTTTCAATAATTTAATTGGCATAAAAAATGAAAGGGGACATTCTATTTTTTATTCAAACGAAACTAAATTAGTCTCCATGTATCAAAAAATCTGAACAACTAAATAAAAATCGAAAAAATGGTTAATACGGAATAAATAGCAATTATTAAATGTTTTTCTGTTTGATTATTGAATTTTTATTAATTTTTACGTATTTTTCAAATCAATTTTGAACACATTTTTCAATGGGGACTTTCAATTATAAGGATCAACTATAATAATTAATCCTTATAAAGGTCCTATGTACTTTTGAAGGCACCCATGTATCACAAATAGAGAATAAATAAATGTTAAAAAAATAAACCTGGGATCATCAGATTTTTTTGACTAGACAATTCGATTTTTATCAATTTCTACGCATTTTTTAGAATATTTTTAAAAATAAATTATATTGCTTATCAAATAACATTTTTTTAACAACCAATGTGGGTTGATTGTGGGCATTGACTTTTAACTGGAAATGTTATGATGTACATTATTGCACCTAATGAAGAAAAAATCGCAAGGAAACAGAAAAAAAAACAGTACTCCATGGTAAGAAAATTGCAAATAATAATAATAATTATTATTTATTTTTACTCACGTTTTTTTGGGCACTTCTTTGGTTTCTTTTTGAGATATCATGTTCGATTTCGTGGACGAAGTTTTAGCAACTTTGACTGATTTATAGAGTTGTTCCCAAAAATTTCCGAAAGCCGATTGTAATCTAGTATAATTGAGAACGTGATATGCTTTTATCTGCAAAGGCATATCAGGATAATCTTTATATATACAAGGTATTATTTTTCTCTCTTCTCGTTCTGAAAATATTAATTATTTTGTAATTTTCCCTAAAATAAACTGCTATTTTTATTTCAATTTTTCCTTTGTAAGTATACACAAAAGTATTAAAAAAAAGGGAATAGAATATTGAAACTAAGGGCCTGGAACACCTGTAGAGCTGAACTATATATAAACTGAAAATAGATATACAAAAATTACTAACATTAATGGTAGATTCTATGTATATTAAGCTGCGGGGGCCATTTTGGAGGGCACGTTCCAAACTGAGCTCATAATTTGTCATAATAATTTCCTATTTAGAATTAGGCAGCATTGCACGAATGTAACCCAGATATAGATATAACCTCTTGTGTTAGGAACCATTAGGATCTGTTAATCATCAAGTTATACATGATACAAAGTGTCTCCCATTAACGTATCATCTCCAGATTACTTAATATTTGTCTTATATTAATGTGAGTGTGAAGAATAATAAATTGACCTACATAACTTCAATTTATTATTGTGTTAGTTAAGATTTATTGTACACTGACAGCTCTCATGAAAACCAACATCATAGTTAAGTGATTCCAAGTATCCCTTAGACACTTGAAGTTTCATTAACGTATTAAATTACTTACTTTTAATTTATGTGACTCTAACATAAATATAATAATTTAGCTCTTGTGTACAATATGATTTTGGTATTCAAAGCGATTTATAAACAGATATGAGGTTCTTAATAGTTTGGCAATCGTCGGATTATTAAAACTAAGTTTAATTACTTATTTTCTTGCATAATTAATAGTTATTTATTTTATTTATATTTATTAATTAATAGTGAAAACAGAAAAAATTTCTCCCTTTAGATATTTCTTAATAGATTTTTTGTAGTTAAATTTCATATAGATATATAGTGCTTTTCTTTCTTGGAAAATTGAGATCTTTCAGAAACAAATCAACATTTTCCAGATATGGAAATAGGGTGGACAAAAAAACTACCTTTTAATCAATTTTAGGCAAAAATAGTCTCATTTGAATGAGAAGAAAATATAAATTGGAGAAGAAATGGTTTTTTGAAGAGTTTTTCGCATACTTTGGGGTGAGGTGAAAGAAGCAACCATTATTAATCCTGGATCCTTTGTTTACAGCTTAAAGGAACCATATTTTTCAATAACAAAATGCATTTTCAGCTTTTTTGCAAAATGTTCACCTTTTTATCTTTTACGTATATACTTATTAATTCAATTAGTTGAAAATCGATGTGGATACAAAAACATTACCCCTCTAGAAATATCTAAATCATTTTTTTGCAGCTAAATTTTATATAGACATAATAGTGTATTTTCTTTTTCGAAAAACATATTTCTCAACCCAATCAACATTTTTCAAATATGAAAAAAGTCTTATTTTGGGAAAAAAAACTACTTCATACTAAATTAATATTACCCATCTAATAATACTGAATTAAATGATTTTTTTATTTTATCTTACTAATAAGAATATTTTCTATAATTTTCACCCAGAATTTCCATCTGAAGGGAACACTATGAACAAATACAAACAAAATAATAGAAACAATCACCCATCACAGGAAAAGCCTTAAACTATTGTTCGAAATTAAAAATTTTCATCACTAACTTACCAATTCCATCCATTTGAGCCAAAGTATAAAAATATTTATTCGAAGGACTCCCCAAAAATGAAGGAGAGACTACAACTACTACTCTGTTGCACCTAGTAGAAATCAACCTAATCACAGAATCATAGTTTGATTCTCCTCCTAGTACGTCTCTATCTTTGACGCACAATTTCAAACTATATTGACCTTCCAAAGTTTGAATAATGTCTGTAGCGAAACCTATATCATCATCATCAAACAAAACAAAAGCGTCGTAAGTTTGCGGTGGAAGCCCTGCTGTTTTACGCTCATAATCATCAAAAGTTATTATATCTTTGTCATCTATTTCTACTCTAGAAACTGTAAAACCCTCAGGATGTTGTGTGTAATATTCTGCATCTTCCTCTATAAAAAAAAAATAAACTGAGGACGGGAAAGAGACATTGTCAAACGCTAAATTAATCTCCAAAATACTGCTGAACATTATTTTCTATCAATCAATCAAATACACCAACTAGTTTTCATACATTTTGTGAAAAACTCACCTATTAATAACTTTACATCGTCAATAACATCAAATCTATCTAGAGTTTCCAAGTATGATATTAATTTGGCAGTGGTACTTTCATCCCCATTCTTTTCAGACCACAATTCTAAAACTTTCTTTGTCGGATCGTTGTTTCGTTCAATGTTTGGTATTTTCTCACCCCCTATACCGCATAGTTCAGCAAGACCATACCAATCACTAAAAAATCGATCATTTAAAAATCCTTCCTATATAAATAATATTCATAAAAAACTTTTACAAATTAAAAAATATGCATAAAAGTTTACCGTGATAGACCTGTCTCGTTTGGTATTATTTTTTTAGGGTTTAATAGAGCAGATATCAAGTCCCTGGTTTCTTTTCTTAAACATCGAATTGGTATGTTGGTCATCTAAATAATAAAAAGCTAATTAGATATAATGTAACATTCTTCGGTTGTTTAACAATCCTACCGTGGTATCACAAATTTATTGGAATAATATAGTGTACTACGCTAAAAGTAAATGTTTTTTCATTTCGCTTGAGAAAAATAGACGATTAACAAAAAATATTGTAATTTTGACAACTGCTAATGTATATATCTACTAATTGACATTTGATCGATGGTTGACTGGGTGCCAAACGTCAAAGCTATAATCCTGTATCAGATAAATCAGATGATTGAGAATCCTAGTCCGCAACGTGTTTCGAAGGATATTTGGATATTCCAAATTTACCAAGTATTTTCATTTTTATTACTAAAATTTCACAGAATATTTCAAAATCATTGAAATATTTCTATAACGAAAAGAAAAAGAGCACAAATTATTGTTGGAATATTATCAGTATAAAGGTATTCGATTCAATTGAACAAATAAAGGGCTTGTATAGAGCGATCTATTATATAGAGCGATCTATTATATAGAGCCATCTATATATAGAGCCATCTATCAACGTTTCAGGTGGTAAGATTGAAAATTATGTAAAAATAAACTCTTTAATAAATCATTTTATCCTCAAGATTAGTGGATAACAAAATGATAATATCAACTGCATAAACTAAACTGTATCGTTTTTTAAAATAAATAATAAATGCCTTACCTCACCTATACCCAAAGGAAAAATAAAAATGTTTAATAATATAAAAGTATTTATATATCTTTAAACTATCAATTGCCAACCTGTGGAAACATTAGCTAAGAATAGAATTGAATGAAATTAGTAGTACTTCCAAATAAGTATTAAATATATTTTGTTATATCTCAAGTTATTCAAACAGCTAATTGGAAAATGGACTGTGTTAACATGTTCTGCTGACCATAGGTACCGAAACCGGTCCATGTCCACATATTGAAACGTCATGAAAATTACGTTTTATTAGTGAAACTATAAATATACATATTACTGCACCGATAAGACTTTTAAGGATTCTTTAAAGTGAATTATTCGTGTCTTATTAAAACATATAGACTAATAAAATATTTGTTTATGCCCAACGAGTCAAGAACGATAAAATTTTTGAGTTATGCAATCATCAATACCTTGGTTTGTTTAAAGTATTGCCTAAATTTGCATCTAATAATCAAGCTTATATGTATTGGTTTTGAATAACAATATTTCATAATAGATGTAATTTATATATATATATATATATATATATATATATATATATATATATATATATATATATATATATATATATATATATATATATATATATATATATATATATATATATATATATATATATATATATATATATGTTGAATTATGCAAAACTTTACTTTCAAAAGCATGTCTTCAATTTCATTTACATAGGTTCGCATTTAGTATTAAAAACGTATTAAATGATCAAATTACATGAACAGGACTCGATTAACTTGATAGGTCTCCAAACAAAAATCAACATGTTCCGAGTTGGTTTCCAGACATTGAGAATATGATTGTGTTAACTCCATCATAGTTTCCGAAAAGTCCTCATATTTTACTGGTTTCTATAACTACTGCTAATTGATCAAACACGTACGTAATATTAGTGTCATTTTATAAATTGAAGGTGACAAAATGTTTTGGGGATTAACACCAGCATTAGATATGCTAAAAGAATATAAAACTTTAAAAAGTGAAGTACCTGAAACACTTAATATACTTATAGTGGGAAGTGCGGATTGTAGACACGTTCTTAAAACAGAAGCTCGAAAATACAGACACGGAAACGTGAAAGTTAATTTCTATTTAGTCGAAGTTTGTGTAGAATTAATAGCGAGACAATTACTCTTATTAAATATCGCACTGCAACCTCAAGAAGTTGTTGGATTATCACAAAAAACGAAAATATTCATGGAAATATACGGTAATAGTTTAGTACGACCATCGGTGGCCAAATTTTTTAAATCTACAGCAAGCGATTTAATAAAAATGATCACCGACTACGATTACTTAAGACAAATGATGAATTTCGTATGTTTGGATATAAAATATAAAGAGAGAGATTATTTGGAAAATCTTTTGAAATTTTGGTGTTCGAAAGACGAGTTCGATATTTGTAACATTTGGGATAGAAGACTTCGGAAATACCTCGGCGTTAGATACGATTCGAAAACCGGGGCTTTCGATTGGGATTTACATATGCGTTTACATGATATCGGCGCTAAACAAATTTGCAATCAGGAATACAGGAATTTTAGAAATAACGGAGTCGCTTTTACTTGGTTGGAATCGGAAGTATCCAAACCGAATCGATCCTTAGTGTGCGCTACTATACCGAACGGAACTAGTTTCGTACATCACGGATATTTAGGTAATGATATAATTTTATTTTTAAATCGATTCATGTATAGTCCGGGAGCCAGCAACAGAAATATACGACTAAGTTCCTCTTAAGGGATAATTAGTAGAGTGTAGTAGAAATTGGACGGATAATTTCGTCCAGAATTAAATATTATTATTAGAATAGAAGTCGTTTACAGAGTAGAAGGCACTTTCCAGTAAATATGCCGTCAAATTATTGCGGAATACGGGAAAAGATGATTTGATTTCAATTGGCAAGTGATTGTGCATTTTTTGCCTTGTAACATATTGTAACTAATTCTGAACGTGGAGTAGGTAGGTAAAGATCATGCTTCGCGTGGATAGTCATGCAACGATCTTTCTTAAATTGGAGAAGCGTGCTTACGAAGTAGGCAAACGGATTCAAAGTTGCATAAGGACGAGCGTATTAGAGTCTAAAAATTTATAAGTTTCTTCGAACAAAGCTACCCTTGCCTGATTGATGCTTTTGACGCGAATTTAATTTGAATTATTTGGCTAGCTCATATTTTTAGGAGGAAGCGATAACTTATAATTGATAAATATTTATTTTAATTTAATGCAAGCATTTTTGTTTCTTTTGTGAGAAAATTTTACCCTTCATTTGGGCCCCCAACTAATTTTGATACAGGGCCCCTCCAGAACACGCTACGCCACTGGTTATAGCCAAATAATATTGAATAACTGGGAACACATGTTGGTGAGGTCCTTCGGGAAAATGATTGAGAATGATTATAGGAATCTGATCAGGATCAAGAGAGGAGTGTTTGAAGGATTTTGATTTTAATGTCATTTCGAACTTGGAGATCTTTGTGAAGGATAATTTATATGTCGCGATTGATTTTGCTGAAGCTTTCCCCCACCTCAATTCTAGTATTACTTTTAATGCAGAACATTCTTCTCACTTTTTGCCAAATTTTGCTTAATGGTATATCTGAGTTTAGTGATAATAGTAGTATTTCCATGGTTTACGTTTACTTTGGACTTCATCGTCTTCAGTCTTTTACATCTATCAAAAGTTTTTTTGCTGGCTTCGATGGCGGTTTCCCATTCGTTGGAACAAGACGGTTTTTATAAAGATGGCTATTAATCGACGTAGTTGCAGAATCAATGATGATATATGTAAACTGCTTTAATGACTTGTCTTTATCAGAAGAAACTGTACAGGTTTCGATTCTTTTCTCCATTAAGGATGAAAAAAGATCCTAATCTGCATTCTTTTAAATTCCATGTTTGGAGAGTTGATACTAATACTGTTACATCTACAGTTATTAGCTACTGTACGTTAACAATGTTAGGCTGCAGATTGAAAGTAAATACACGAAGAGTCTCTAGTTCAAATATTGAATCTGGTAGGTCTCCCATCATTTCAAATAACAAGGTTGTGCTGATCAGTTATGTGTTCGATAATTTCACCTTCTTCAATTTCTTATTTCTTAGACCTTTTGATATATTAATTCATCTAAATCTTCTTGATTTTAGATCTCTTCTGTTTTAAAATCAGTTATTCTATCTAGAACATTTAGATTCATTAATTTCACCTTCAGGTTCGAATAGCATGACCCTCAATTGGAGTTGTGTGCATTAGAGTCCCCAACGATGATTCTAAGTTGAGGTACCTGTCCTAGCAAGTATTTAAAATGGTAAATTTATGTATGGGTGTTTGAGAACCCAGCGACTAATTAAGGAGCGGAGTATCTGTCGTAATTAACTATAGTCCATTCATTTATAGTTACAATGTGATTTGATTGAAAAATTATATCCGTAAAGTTGATTAGAATTTATTTGAAGCCGAAAAAAAAGATTGTAACGTCTATTTTAGGTGATATGTTGACCGGACCTTTCATTACTTTCGGTTTGGATTGCGAAGACGAAAAATTTTTAAAATCCGTACACGGTCAAAATTATTATAGAGCTACAGACGTAACGGAGAGAAATTTGAAACAAATTTTTTATGAAATCGAACATAAACAAAAGTATATACATCAATTCGTGAATGATACTTGTATGGGGAACGTCGTTATGAAAGAAACTGATATGGTGGTCGATGTATCCGGACTGGATTTTATACCTAGACCAACGAAGAAGTGTCTTGAAATCGATGATAAACTTAACATTATCTCGATTTCAATTTATAATTTGATGCGTTATAAAGAACAATATAGGAAATATTTCGATGTCATATATTACGCGAATACACATTTGAAATTTCTCGATCAAGAATTGATAAAAAACGTTGCTAAAAAAGACGCGGTTATGTTTATAGAAAATCAATTGTTTTTTGTGTCCAATAGAAAAAAGGAACTCGAAGCATATGCAGGAAGTATTGATGAGGCGGTAGACGGCTTAGATTTAGAAAAACGCCCATTTGATTGTCTGAAAGATTCATATGTTAAGTTTATCATTCATTAAATACACAGTGAGATCCTAAAATAACCGTTTAAATTATTTTTTTATAACTTTCACATCATCAATTTGAAATAATTATTTTGAACAAAAATTGAAATCTAATATTACAAGTTATGTTATTGTAATGATATTGAACGAGGATGGTTAGTTTCTTAAGTATTTACGAGGGTTGCCTGAAAAGTTTGCGATCAAAGAAACAAGATATCTTTTCTCCATAATCATGTTTATTTTCAACATTTTAAATTTAAACATAACGACTTTGTTTGATGGAAGTGTCTCTCCTGTGAGTTAAATGTTGAGGCTAGAAAGTAGAAAAATATTGCTAAGAATTAGATTTAGTGGTCAAGCAATTCGAAGACCACTTTGTCCACTTCAGCGAATTTGTCCCTTTAGTTATAGCCGATCAAACCGTTTTTGCTTTTTTCAGAGCAAGAACTCCCTTCACAATGCCTTTTATATCGTTTTCGAAGTGTAACGGTGAATTCAGTCATCAATCGACGCAGAAATTAAACTCAACTTTCTTAAACGACATCAATAAAGCTTGGAAAATATTCATTTGAATGCGCTTCTGGTCCAAAGTGAGTAAATGTTGTACTCAACGTGCGTATAGTTTAAACCAACAGCCAACACAACGGAAGTTGACGATAGACACCATTTTTCTTTGATACTTTTCTTATTATGCTTTTTGGTGTACTTCTCTTTATGTGTCCTTACCAATTTCAATAATATTGTTTCTTATTGGTTCCCGTTTTACCGAAAATTGTCTAATTTAGAGCATAATGTAATTTGCTTTTCTTACTTTGTATGAAAATGATTCCCAGGTATTCAAATGTGATCATTCTTTGTCCTTAAATATTCCTCAAGTTCTCTTTGTTGATTTATCACCATTCCTTCGCATTTCTTGATATTTACTTCCATTCTTAGGTCTTCTACAGTCTTTATCCACATGTCTACCTATCATCTATTTCCTTAAATGTATCTGCTACTATTATTTTGTCGTCTGCATATTCAAATCCCTCAACTATGACACCTTGTCCTCCACCACCAACTTACATCTGAACGGATCCTTCGCGATTGTCATACATTTGGTTTTGCTAATAGAAATGTTCATATTGAGTTGGCGGCTTACCAAGAAGAACTAGAAGATTTGTCTCTGTAGGTCGTTTTCTGATTCGGCGAGGATCGGTGTAGCACACCGTACCAACTAACCTAACCTAACCTAACCTAACTCTTTTGTTGCCCATTCTGTATCCGAGGTTGAGACGTGTTACTTTGGTTATAATTTTATCCATGAGGAGATTAAACAAGAAGGGACTTAGACTATCACCCTGTCTAATTCTTCCCG
Source organism: Diorhabda sublineata (assembly GCF_026230105.1). NCBI lineage: Eukaryota > Metazoa > Arthropoda > Insecta > Coleoptera > Chrysomelidae > Diorhabda > Diorhabda sublineata. The sequence goes on along the minus strand of NC_079475.1, from coordinate 6,577,836 downwards.
GTGTTGGGATATTTTCAGTGAATTGATCTCCTACCTTGACCATTGTTACGTTATTTAGGTTATGGATTATCTTCGTTATGTTTGCTGGTGCCTCATTTTCCATCAATATATGCAAAATGTCACCCAACCGGACCCTATCAAACGCATTTGTTAGGTCAATGAAGCAGATATACGCTGGCATATTGTACTCTGTAGCCTTTTCTTTTATTTGTTTTATTATGAACACTGCGTCTGTTATTGACCGTCCCTTTGTAAAGCCCTGTTGTTCTTCAGCATTCTTAATTTGTGTTTCACGTTTACGTTGTATATTTTTGTAATAATAGTTGCGCATAATTATTTGTAATTTAAATTATTAATCTGCTGTATGAAATTATTATTAAGTGCGGAGTCCTGTTAATTCAACTGTGATCACGTGCACTATGCGTGAATATGTTTTGGTTTACTATTTTTCTTCGATAAATAAACTTTATACTTTCTTTTTATATGAATATGGAAAGCTACTCTAATTATTAGACGCTCTATATAATTGCTAAAGGTATGTAGGTTTATTTAAAAAAAAAGTTACATTCCTCCAAAATGTTTTATTGGTCACGAAAACAAAACTCCTTATAACTAAGGCAAAATCGGGACTGTTCAAATTTAGAAACTAGTCATATAATTAACAAAAAATTGACCATTTGTTATAAATATAGCAAATAATAGCGAACGCAAACTACTCCAATATTATAATTTCCTCCATTAAAAATACTCATAATATTAGAACTTACTGTCTCTTTAAGTTTTTTTCATCGATTTTTCCACCCTAACAATATGACAATAATACGAGGCGTCAACTGTAGGAAGTTGAGGAAAACTTTTGACAGTTTTCTTTCTACTATAAACTATCACCTAGATTTGTCATAGTCTCCTTGTAACTGTGATAAATTATAATATGACAGGTAGAAGTGGCGAATATGATACAAAAATTGAGAAAGCAATTATATCTTAATAAACAATAATTTTATACTGAAATTATGTTCTATGGACACAAAATTTTGTTTATAATCTAAAAGTTTATCTTCTTATACAGCATCGACACTTAGAACTAAGGAGCGCAGACTCGTTTAAAATGTGGTGCTAGTGTATGTAGATTGCTTTGATTTCTCTGGTTCGCGAAAATAACTAATCAGTCGATGCTCGGTGGGTTAAGTATAACCAATAGATTATTATCGTTATGCATGAAGAAAGTGTTGCAATGTTTTGAATACGTGGTTGGAAGAGGAGATGACAATATAGACAGGCTTATGGTGATGGGAAAAGTACAATGAAAAAGAAGTTCCCGTTCGTCTATAAGATGGTTTGATCCAATAAAACAAGTTACAGATCAACCCCTTCACGTATCGTTACACCAGGCTGAAGATTGAGAAATATAGAAAAAGACAATAAAGAAGGGACTAGAGACGTACCAAAGAATTTAGGAAGCACATGACTGAGAAAACGAGAAGAGGGAAAGATCTGGAAGGCCATTTTTTTTTCGAAAATTTACTTACAAAAATATAACCAAACATTAACTAAGGTTTTCTCAGGAAAATAGAGTTGACTTCTTGACGTTTTGGTCTACAACATTAACTAAAAAAAGTCTTTTTATTTGAGTTTTTCACCACTCAGATTAATTGAGTTAGAGGAAAGTTAAGAGCAGTGGAAACTACTCAATAAAACAACTTCACGTATCATTACACCAGGCTGAAGATTGAGAAATATATAAAAGGACAATAAAGAAGGGACTAGAAACGTACCAGAGACGTACCAAAGAGATTAGGAACCACACGACTGAGAAAACGAGCAGGGAGAAAGATATGGAAGGTCACTTTTTTTCGAAAATTTACTTACAAAAATATAACCAAACATCAACTCAGGTTTTCTCAGGAAAATAGAGTTGACTTCTTGACGTTTTGGTCTACAACATTAACTAAAAAAGTCCTTTCATTTGAGTTTTTCACCACTTAGATTGATTGAGCTAGAGGAAAGTTAAAATTAAGAGTAGTGGAAACTACTTCTCAACTTTCTGGGATTTTGTACATCTATCTTTTTAATTCTAACGAGCAAAGAGGTAAGTTTTGATCTACGAATATTCTCTGAAATGGGTTCATTTAATACTAGAATTGGTTATATTGGAAGAAGGATAGGTGTGGGTATCCGGGTTGATTTCTGATATTTTTGGAATTTCTTCGAGAACCTTGTAATATCAAAGATCTATGATACAGATATTGAGCTTGAGATGTTTTGCTTAAGTTCAGGCAATGAATGAGCTTTCAATTCAATTCAATCAATACAGAATTATGTACATTTATAGATCTATATATGAAATTTTAAACGAAAGGTTCGCTTCGATTCAGAAACATTCGTTTAAATAACTCAATTCATTCAATACCATATTTGGATGAATTCGGAATAATTTAGGTGAGGATACTCATCCAGATAACTGAGCTATCATGGATTTTTTACCGAATTTTATACTTTCAAATATCTATATTATCAATTCCAAATGATTAAGAAATTTATTTTTTGGATATACATTCACTGAAATGAGTTATTTCATTTGTTAACAGAATTTTAGATTCATATTTTCGATTCTGCATAGGTTACAGAATTTGTTTGTTGCAATAAACATTGGCTACATTGAGTTACTTCTTTCTTTTCATACTATTGATTGAACTGGAGTGGATATTGAATTCTAAGCTATCAAGGTTTTTTTCAATAATTTTGTATTTTCAAATATACATATTGTCGATTCTAAATAAACTACAGAATCAATTTCTGAATATGAACATCGACTGGAATGATCTTATTCGCTTGTGTTTTCAAGTAGTGAAATTTTCTGTATTGGAAAGCAGTTTTCTTGGATTATATAAAAAGTTTTATGTATTCCAGATCTATATATCCATCTACCTTAACTTCCTAGATAATTCCTCCATATCCATCAAAAAATAACTCTTTTTACACTTCTCCGTAACCTGGTGATCCGATTTACCCACCAAATGGCCGACGATAGGGAAGAATGTAACCGCAGCTGTACCCACCCGCCCCCCATTTGAATTTAAAATGAACAAAAAAAATTCAAAAACTGAAAAACAAATAAAAAACTTACAAAATATCCCCAAACCGATAACAGCCGTTTTAGTTTACACTAGCTCTTTTTTACGTCTTCTTCTGGTCAATTGTCATTTACTTTTCCTCCTTCCAGCCAGGACAGCAAGCACAACTCCACGCAACCACCACAACCTCAGCACCGTAGAAGAGCAACTCCAACAAACCTACCTTCCTCCAATAAAAAAGATTTTCCTCATCCTACCTAAAAACTATCCAACGAATCTATCCACATATCCGATTATAAAAGAGCTACAACGTTTGTTTTGATTTAAGATCATTCACAAGAGTTAGTTCTTTTATTTGAGTTGGAATTGGTTGAATAGAAAGAAAATTTGGTATCAAAATCAATATTATCAAATCAAATAAGTTCATTACCTTCGCTTCTAATACTGTCTTTGCTCGATGCTCTGGTATATTTATTGTATACGTGTTCCCTATTTAATATGTCTAATTTCTTTTCTGAAAAGTTATTTAAAGATCAAAATGATGAGCCGTAATGAAGATGGTACTAATAAATATCTATAACTTATAATATTATCATTAATTTTTTTGTTAATTATATGAGTAGTTGATTTATTTAGATACACCACAAATTTAGAATTATGCATGTGCTGTTCCGGCGCACGTCATCATAACTAGTCAAAGAAGATATCTACTACCTGCAAAATGGTTATGCTTTCGTGCTAATACTACACTTATAGTAAGGTTTTTGGATACAAATAATAAAAAAAAAATCGAAACAAGTATATTAGATTTAGCAAAAAAGTGTTATTACATTAACAAAATCAATTTTTTGCATAAAATTATTGTAAATAGAACAAATCCTGTGTAGAGAAATTCACTGAAGAATTTGTATTCATTATTTTATATATTGGTAATTGAACATTATTTTGCATGTTAATTAGGAATAAAATTCTTATGTACAACTAGTGATTGAATTCAAAATTTCCGAAATTAATTTTGAATCACCCAGTATGATATGATAAAATCGTTGTAGTCCTGTATTCTAGTTACATTAGCTTTAAAAAGGTTACAGAAATACGTATAAACATTTAATATCTTTCATTTTAAGCCAATTAGATGACTTAGCTGCAAAATTAATACGTGATAATTTCCCTAGATGACAGCTGCCATGTGCTTTGACCAACATCTGCCACTTTAAGTGATTAGGGTGGTATACCTGCTTTATCTTAGTCATATATGTAATACTCCTATATGGACAGTTCCTACGTCGACAATAATCATTTTCTTCTCGTTCGAGACACTTTATATATACTGCGCATGCTTTATGCGCGCAAAAGATGCGCAGAACTAATTGAAGTACCTGGACGAGAGAGAGAACGATACACTAGTTCAAGTGCGGCTTAGTTATCAGCTAGGCCCAAAAGACAGAGAATGTAGGGCTGAAAGCTGGACTGTTTTACTCTGTAGCATGTACAAATTGTCTGGTCATGCTTCAATGTTCCAAGAATTGAGGACTCATTTGATGCTAACAAAGAGACACGCGATATTCCATTCTGATGGATTTCCCTATTCTTTTTTAATTTAAACCTCATAATCTTCAGGTATTTCTATTGTTTTGACATTACATAACCTCGAAATAATCATTAATCAAATTTTTACTTCTACAACGTTACTTGCTCTTATAAAAGATTTATTGTATAAATTTTGAATGTTTGTTGTCACGTTTTCTAATTTTGACGGAGGGTTTTCCAATAAGAGGTGTTATTTTGAACAGACCGCTATTTCGGTAAATGTCACTTTTGAAGCTGTCATTTTTCGACATTTGACAAGTAGACACTACGCCATTAATGAAAATGAAACGATACATGCTTCAACAACCCATTGAAATTATTAAAATTCACTATAAAAATGGTGAAAGTTTGGTAGAGACGGTTCGTAAAGTTAAAACATTTTTGGGTCGACGTGAAGCACCTTCTCGGACCGCAATACAGAAATTGGTGGAAAAATTTGAGCTGTTGGGACAAGTTAGTGATGTGAAGAATAAAACCCGTGCCCGTCGTTCAAGAACAACTGAGAATATTGCTGCTGTAGCCCAAAGTGTTGAAGAAAACCCAGGTTTGTCCATTCCTCGTCGTTCTTTGGAATTAGCTATCCCACAAACGTCATTACACCGTATTTTGGATAAAGACTTGGGTCTTAAGGCCTATAAAGTTCAGTTAACACAAAAACTCAAGCCAGCCGATCATCAACAACGTCGTGTCTTTGCTGATTGGGTCCTTGAAATGAATGAAAATGATCCGGAATTTCATGGAAAAATCATCTTAACTGATGAGGCCCATTTCCACCTTGGTGGTTACGTCAATAAACAAAATTGTCGAATCTGGGGCTCGAAAAACCCAAGAGTTATTGTTGAAAATCCTCTCCATCCTCAACGCATGACTGTTTGGTGCGGTTTATGGTCTGGCGGTGTCATTGGACCTTACTTTTTCGAAAATGAGGCTGGAGCAACAGTTACGGTGAATGGATTGCGCTATCGAGAGATGATTAATGATTTTTTATGGCCGGAATTGGATGGTATTGATTTGGACAACGTTTACTTTCAACAAGACGGCGCTACGTGCCACACAAGCAACAAAACCATCGATCTTTTACGGGAAAAATTTCCGGACCGTGTTATCTCTCGAAGAGGTGATCACAATTGGCCACCGAGATCTTGTGATTTAACACCTTGCGACTTTTTCCTTTGGGGCCATGTGAAAGATAAGATCTACGCCAACAGTCCAGCAGCGATTCAAGGCCTCAAAGATGGAATTCGTGAGGTTATCGAGGACATAGGGCAGCCGCTTTGTAATTTGGTTACGGAAAATTTCATGAAAAGGATATGGTCCTGTAAGCGCAGTCGTGGCGGCCATTTGGTTGATGTTGTGCTCCATTATTAACGGCATACCTTCCTCTTTATAATGAAATAAACATCCGATCATTTATCTCAAAAAATGGCATTTTTCTTTGAATATCAAAATAACACCTCTTATTGGAAAACCCGCTATCTCAAAATGCGATATCCGCTGTCACCCACTAAAAAATTTCTTCCAAAGTTTCTTTCTTCAATTTCCCTTCTCAAAACACTATTGTTGAATATTTTCTGGTCGTGAACGAAAACTTGTCAACCCGCTATAATGTTACGAATCCGAAGTACAGCACTTTGTAAGTTTTGATCTACGTCGAAATATTTTTCGACTTTGTATGAGTTTGAATTTTATGTTGTACGATATCTAGTTCCATAAACCTTTTATAAGAAACACACCTGAGCTAACTTATAATTCAAACATAGCCTTTTAACGTTTGCCACCAAAGAAGACTTCAATGTGCTGAAGTGAAACATTTCTAACTTTATCTTGAGGTTCAAATTAAAAGAATATTCAGGCTAAATGCCTATCACGATCTTGGTGTATCGAAAAGTGTCTGTTGAAAGGAAGTAAACTAAGGTGGAGCTATAGTAGCAAGTGGAAGAATTTTAAAAACAGCGCCACAAACTATAGAGTAGAATAGTAAATTAAATTCTTTTTTGAAAGCCATAACTATTTGAAAGAAACTATTAAAATTCAGATTCATTAGAAAATTGTACATGAAACATTTAACTGCTAAATACATATCATTTCCATTTGCTACACTAGCGCTATTTTGGCGTGTCTTCGTATTATAATTTGCTGTTGACAGCTGGACACTTTTTCAACTAATCCCCCATACAAGATCTTACCTGTACCCTCCATAATATCAAATTAGTTTGACAATTGCGTTTGACATTTTACAAGTTTGCGTAATTTGCTGGGAACCTCTAAAGCCTGCAGTGAATCGTATGTGAGTATGGACGTTAGAAGCAAAGGAAACCATTTTAAATAGGAGGAATGCTATAAAAGTGTCCATCCAGAGAAAATTATTGTTCGAAAACTCACCACAATAGCGCTAGTGTAGCAAATGGAAATGATATGAATTCATCAGTTATAAAGAGAGCGAAGTTGAAAAATTTTATGTTTCACCTGACTTGTGTAGTAAAAAAATATATCTACAATTATTATATAAAATTATATGAATGGTAATATGGAATAACGTATAAAAATAAATTTTAGATGTGAATCTGATATTAAGCTAAATAAGAAATAAATTACTATACTAGTTTAATAATTCGTTTTTAAAATCTTTCCACTTTGCTACTGAAGCGCCACCTTAATTTGATCTTTTTCAACGGAAACTTTTTGATGCACTGACATGTTTCTATTTTTCTTAACACATAGTATTTATATTTTTGATTTGTTTAAAAATTACCTTGAATGAAAAATTCCAATAAAAATAATTTCTCTAAAGTATTTGAATTATAATATAATTTTTAGGTTCTTCAATTTACTGTAAGTACCTTAAAAAAGTTTCACGTTCGAGGTGGTGCCTACAATTTAACATTGATGCGCGGAGGGCTGAGTTTAATTTGTTTTAGGTAAACTTCCTGCTCAAAGATCTTTATAAAAATTCAAAAATATTCGTACTCCACGAGCTACAAGCGGAAAACCAAAAAATCAAACCAAATTCATTTGGAGGTGTTTCTAAATAATTTTTGAAATTTTTTCACTAATTAACTTATTTCTACAATGATTTTCAGTAATTCTATGTCGAATTAACACTGATTTGAATTATAAAACGATTTTTCTGTGAATTTATCTTTTGCTCGTACATAACTTTCTATTAAATCATAGAAATAATTATGCATATGACAATAATGAAATATTTACTGAATGAATGCTACAAATATTCAGTGAATTTTACAGAAAAAAAAAACATTATGAAGATATAAAATAAAATGTTATACAGTAGCGACCGGTTACTCAATTCTAGAACCATTTCATTCTTCCAGTTATACACTATTTATTTTTTTAAAGTATTCTAACAAAACATTAAACGATCATAGCGTACATTTCGTGGAATATACTCAAGTCGTAAGAATATTAACAGTTGCATATCAATTTTTATCGATTCATGGAACGTTTAATGATAATTATATATTTTTAAATTAAATATGACAACAAGATTTATATGAAACTAATAAACATAATTTCTGGTTATTTACCACGCCATTGCTTGGCTATTTTATCTGCAAACAATTATGGAAGTCAACGTTGTCAAATTTTAAAAGTAACATGAAAATCGAGAATATTTTTTCAATGTTTTTGATTTGCGTCTATTCAAAATATATTATTATTTGTAATAGACTGAAAATCAAGTACTAAGAACCGCTGTTGACAATATCTCAATAATGGAGTGAATCACAGTTTCAGGAAAAAGATGATATCGAAAGTGGACTCAAGAAACACGTGGAAGTTGTTTTCAAAAATATACAATTATAAATGCATTTTTTTTCAAATTTATCCAATTAACCAGTAAATTCTCTGCATTTTTGATTCCAAAAGTTCTTCTATGAAAAAGTGCCTGTAATTTTGGTTCCACTTAGCCAATTTTTATGGAAATTAAACTAAAATGTTTCCCTTTTATATTTTACTAAATCCTAACAGAACGCAGTACTTTGATGCAAAAAATATTGATAAATTTTGATTTAATACTTTTTATCCATGATTACCAAAGTGGACCACCAGGGGAGGTTGATTTCTATAATTAACTCTATCAAGCAATCAATTCTAAACTTTTTTGCAAGGCTCATTATTTTTCGAGATTCGGAAATTGGTTAGGTTAGGTTAGGTTAGGTTAGGTTAGGTTAGGTTGAAGCTGCAGTGGATTCAGCAAAATTTTGAAAGTGGTCTATGAAATAAAAAAGATTGGGAACCAATGCTCTAGAAGGATGGAAGATATTCAGTAAGCAATATTCTGGATAAACAGTCATAGCTCCCTGTTGAAAAATATGATACCAACATCTACGCGGTTGTGGTATCTCCATATCTTCATACTTCATAGTTATTACAACATACTAAGAGAATCCAAATATTGAACTAAACATCCTATAGTCCTGACTCATCACCACGTGACTTAAGTGATTTTTCATTACCACAATCACAACTAAAAAAAACGTAAGTTTATTTTGGGAAAGAAGTTTATAGTTGCTTGGATAAAGAGAAATCGGTTTGATGATTGGTTCTTACGTATAGAAAGCTGTTTTCGATGTAGTGGAAATCATTTCAAGAAACAATTTTTTAATGTTAATACCTATGCCGGATCTTTTTAAAGGAAAGGATGAAGTGATACATGAAGTTCTTTTTTGAAAGTTTTAGAAACAATGATATAACTGCAGAAGAAAAGGCCTGTTATGAGTTTAATAGATTTCGAATTTATGTTACATGCTTATTTTAACGTTAATTTCAAATGATAACACATACAAATAAAATAGACACTATAGGAAATAAGTTTAACGAAATACGACGTGTGGTTATCAAGTAACGACACTAGCACTGCTACAGAAAAATTACACATACGCCAAAAGTTGACAACTGTCAGTTGTTTAGCCTGAAGTCTATTCCTTGGAATGCCATATCTGTCATGTCTGTGGACAAACCAGTGTAGCCGTTGCATTAGTTTGTATAGGGGTTGCTTTTTTGTTTTGACCTAAAAATAGAGCAATGGATTCTTGTGAAATACCACATGAAACCTGGAAAAAAATAAGGAGCTGTGCGCGTCCTAAAGAAACTGACAGAAAAAGACTTCCTAAACTGCTTCGATTAAAGGAAGATTCGCATGAAGCGATGTAGGGTTAAAGGAGGGGTATATATTTAAGGAATTTATTTTCTATAGTTTATTAACATTTGAATATATTTAAAATAACTTGTTGTGTTTGTATATCAAAATCACTACACTGTGCAATTTCGTATTCTTCAATTTATTTAAAGAAATTTATGAATTAAATTAATCTCACCAAGGCACGCCAATGCTTATCGCAGACTATCTCTGGCAGGGATATTTCGAATACATTATGTACATGCGGCTTCGGCCAATAGAAATGCATTTATGTTTACGATTTGATGTTTTTATGAGTAAACAGTGGAGATGATAAGTCCACGTGGACTGACGGTTTGTTAAATATTTACCGAATTTTATATGGACAGTAAACATTATTTTTTATTTCTTAATTTGGTATGAGAGCCATGCGTATTTATGAAATATTGATTATTCCTCCCATAACTAGGTACGGTATGCGACATGTGATAGAGATAGAGAGTTTTGGGGGTTCAAACAAAATATTAACTAATATTATACCGGAAAATACGAGGAGTGCAGAGTTTTCAATTATTACATTTGTATAGTAGCGCCTAGCGCCATCTTTTGACGAGAGGTAGACGCAGTTACAGCCGAACTAGTGGACATTGCGCACAGTAACATCATTTCTAATCGGGTAGATGAACTATTTTGTATTATATAGAAATTTTGCGTTGTATCTCGATTATTTGCCACGCTCCTCGGTCGGTATGAGCGGCGCTTTGTGGAAGTTCCTGGACGGCTACTGGGCTGCTATACAAGAGGCGCTTGACCGCGTTTACGGCTGTATTGTTCCATGCGAACTCAAAACGAATAAAAAGTGGTGAACAAATGTGACCGTGTTAAGGATAGATACGTGAATCATTATTACTGGGGCGAAAAAATGGAAAGATAATAAACTCGAAGGTGTGGACTACTTCAAAACAACCCCCCCCCCCAAAACTAAATCTTGGCTATGCCCTTGGTTCTGCGTGAGTAAGTATCATTTTTGCATATTGCTAAATTGAGAGAAATGAAATCTGGGAATCTCAAAGTTTCATATTTATACAGAAGACAAATTTTGTTTATTTGGGTGGTTTACTGATTTAATAACTAAAGACAATTTGTTTGATGTAATAAATGGATGTTTGGGCTTAGTTCATTACCTATGTAAACAAATTGCGATGCCAGTCAATTTCAAAGTTAATCAATAAATTGTTGTATGAGAATCTTTTCCCATATTTTCAACATTTTTTACATATTTTGGCCAAATCATTTAAATATTTATGGGCATATGTTGGGTGTTCCATTTGCATATATGAGTTTCTTTCTAAATAGCAGGGAATTTGACTTTCGAAATGTATTGCAAAATGAAATTTGGACGAACAATAATCAGTGCAGTTTTTTCATGAGTTTTAGGAATATATTTTTACGATTTTTCCTAAGAAATAAGCATAGTAGCGTATTTTCCCACGTAAAATAATGAAACTCCCCAAAAATCTAGTGAATGTCGCTCTAAAATGAGCTGAAATCGAAAAGACCACGTTTGATATCATTTCTATTGAAACTTTAAATAATACAAGCTCATTCTGCTTACAAATTTTTCTTTACCATTCTTTTTTGGACATCCTTTATATTAGATTTGGGCGGTAGTTAATGGCAGCTAGGTGACCATTTGGTGTAGTAAATACGTCCAGAGAAATTTAGTAGGTAACAATTTTTGTACATGTAAATTCGGCCAGATTTTAGGGTGCTATTATTAAAAAAATAAGTCATCATCATCATCATTAAGCCTTTCAATCCTTTGAATTATGACTGTCGCTTTTTTGAGGTGAATTACTCTTCGTTTTGTATTTATATTTTCCTTATAGTTTATAGTTTATTTTGTTTTGTTTGGTTATGTTTTTGTTTTTTAATAGGTTTTTGTTTCTTCCATAGACTCTGAAGCCTTTTTGTATCCTTTCCTTCATCTTGTCTCTGGTTGTTTGTCCATACCTTATTCCTAGATAGTTAAAGGTCGATACTGTTTCAAAATTGTGTTTGTTAGTTTACAGTAAGTTCGCTCTCTCTGGTTCTCCCCTTATTTTCGTATATTTTGTTTTTTGCATTTATTTCCAGTCCGTAATTTCTTGCTTTTTCTTCTAATTTGTTGACTTATTCTGTAATCCTGCGTTTCTCACAATGCCTTCCAATATTATACAGGGTCTTTCAAGACGTTCGTATAACAGTTATATCACTTCATTAAGCGAAAAAAATCGATTAAAAATCACCAAACAATCACATGTATATAACTAATAGATTAATCGCAAATTAACAATAAGGTTTAGCCAAACAAAGTTTTTGTTTTAGAAACAAAGGTAAGTTCGAAAATGCGGCAGCAGCTAAATACTTTATGGCTTTCTTGACGTCTCGAAAGGGAGGAACTTAAGCGTTCCACAAAGCTTTGATTGGTTAAAACTTATTGTTAATTTGCGATTAATCTACGCGTTATAACATTTGATTGTTTGGTGGTTTTTAATCGATTTTTTCTTCGCTTAATGCAGTAATATAACCCGCATGCGAACGTTTTGAAAGACTCTGTATAATAACGTTGGTGTGTGTCTTTTCTGATGTTTCACCTTGGAATATCACTCTAATGTCGTTCTTATTTAGTATTATTTCTATTTATTTTCTTAATTTTTTTGGAATTCCTTGTCTTTTTAGTTCTGTTATTTTTTCTCTTTTTATTGAATCGAATGCATTTCTGAGGTCAATAAAAACTATAAGTATTTCTATTTTATCTTTTACTGCCTTTTCTATTATTTGGTCTAGAAAATGGATTGTTGACCTTCCTGGTCTAAAGCCGTTCTGACAATCCCCTAGCTGTTTCTCTGCGAATTCTTTCAATCTTTTATCAAATTTGTAGGCAATATTTAATAGGGTTATGGCTCTCACATAACTTTCTATTGCCTTTCTTGAATATTGGTGTGATTATACTTGTGTTTCAATCGTCAGATATTTTGTTCTGTTTCCATATCTGCTCCATTAGTTGACGGTTATATTTACTTAGTTTTCTTCCACCATGTTTAAGAAGTTCCTGTACTATCCATCTTCTCTTGGAGCATTATTTCTTTGCAAGTACATCACAAATTATTTATACAGTATAAAAGCAAGCAACCGATTTCACGAACTGATTTATAACAATTTACCAGTGAATTTGAACAGTTGATTTGACCGAATTTACATCCCCTGTGACTTTTAACACGTAAAGCTTTTTATAGAATAATCAATTTGAGTCACGTAGTATGTTATAAATTAATTGTATATTTTTATAATTAAACGTTCCATTATTATATAAAAGTTATCTATTTACATCTTCTTCGAATGTGCTATGCCATGACACGCGTATCACATATTGTTAAAATAGTGTACGGGAGAGGTTATGAAACCACTATTCGCGTATCGTTTGCGACATCGTTTTTATCTATGTCAACAACTATAAAGTCAGTCTATTGTTCGACTGGGCAACACTTAACACTTTCGTTTGTCTTATAACACACGCACTAAGACGTTAGTTCTTTACCGGCAAGCGAGGTTGATTACATCAGTCTTGATTCAAATTCTTTTGGCACTCTATAATTTCGAACTCAACCCCTCCGAAGAGGACCTGTTTTTTAATAGGAGCTTTTATCGATTTTTGGTAAAAACGATTTATTTTATTGACAGTTTTATTAATCAACATCGATAACGAAAAGTAGATTCGCAAAATCATGATGTATCTTTGACTATTTTGTTTGGTTATGTAGTTTAGACATTCTACTAAAAGACAAGTCAAAATTGCACGTCCCAAAAACATTAATAGAGCTCACCAGAATGATGATGACTGAGTGTAAATCACTCTATCTATTAACAAATAATAATAATATCTCACTAGACGGAAACTGACATGTACAATTATTATTAAAGACGTCCAAATATTGGCAGATGATCTGGCGATAATGAAGAGCCTAAAGGAAACATTCTCGAAGATCGAACAGGAAGCTAGTAAAAAGGGATTTGAACTAAATGAAGGGAAGACTAAGTATATAGAGTTGAAAAGAAGAAAACATTACACCAAACATAAAAATATAGAAAGAAAAAGAAAGAAAAATGATGAGAAACATATATATGCCAAAAAAGATAATATAGAATCTTTATGATCGCCGAAATTAGAGAAATCTTATATGGAGAGAATGGGCACCATTAGGAAACCGGCCCAAAGTAAGACCAAAAAGCCAATGGGAAAGTCAAGCAATAAATGATGTGAACAAAATGGGAGTCCGTAGATGGTGGAGTACCTAGGACAGAAAAAAAAAATGGAAAAAGAAGAAAACACATGCAATGAACTTTAGTTTGAAAGAGAAACGTGGATTGACTATAATAAATGAGTCAAAGAGCTCTTGAGTGAGCGGTTATTATTAGATTGTGGAAAAATTGATAAAAAATTTTCGAACTGTCTTATATATCTTAACTCATGCATTTTTTCACAAAATTTGCTCTGTATATTTGTTAAGAGCATTAAATTTGTGGTAAAATAATTCCAAATGGAGCTTTGTAAGTCAATCGATTACACAAGTACAGTATTTTGAGAACAAAGCTGAGTTTTACCAATTATTTACACTTTGATCTAAAATTGTGTCGAAAATACTGATCTTACGAGGAAAACTTGTGGAACATAATTTGTAGATAATTGAATCAGCTTTAAATTAACTCCTAGAATAAGGTCTGTAAGTTTCGTACTTTTCAAAATCTTAAACAAAATTAAACATCCAAACTAGTACCTATTTTATTAATTATCAAACAAAATGGTACTTTAAGGTTGTGGTTGTAATGAATATTTGTTGTGTGGTTTCATTTGCTTTTTCACACCACAGGACGATTTTTATACTATATTTCAAGAAAATGTTAAATTTTTGAAGAAATTACAATAATTTTTGGTAGAAATTTCAAATTCAAAACATGATTTATAAGAACATTAAGTTATTACTGACCACTCTTTAACGATTTACCGGATCACATGATTTTTGCAATAAAGTTAAATACTAAATAGTAATTTTTATGCTGTAATAGCGGATTTGGACAATGTATTATGTCCTTTATGACTTACAATAATATCATATTTATTAAAATAATTAGATAGTTGTTGCTAAAGTCCTTGTACATATAGTAAGAAGACATGTTTTATGTTTTGATTATAGTATATTATTGATCCTTTTCTTAAATAGATTTTTCATCATTTTTTCCGGTTAATTATTTTCTTTCAATGCAATGAATAGCTAAGCATCTCAGTAATGATTTCAAAGAACTCACCAGCTTCTTTTTTTCATAACAAGTTTTTATTAACAATCAGAATATTTTATACATTCTATGGGTTAATTTGCTCGCGAGTGTTGGATAGTATAACATCTATAATGTCTTTGTGAGGCTTACATCCAGTGATGCAGTCTCTTATACCTCATATTAGATCTATTGGCCAACTTTTTTTAGTCTTTTCGCGTTTCGTGGTGTTAACAGCTCCTATAGTAGTGGATTTGTGGTATTTGATGATCCTCTATGGGATAACTTCTTGTACAGTGGGCACTTCCAGGTCCACTTGAATGGTGTGATTTGTTACATACCATGAAGCATCTACTAGTTGACGGAGTATTGTAGATTAGGATCTCTGAATAAAATTTATTTTAGATTTGGAAGCGCAACCCCACAGCTCTATTCCATATCTCTTTATAGGCTTGACGACAAATTTGTAGATAAGGACTTTGTTTTTAAGTGAGACTTTGGTTTTTCTCCGTATCAACCAATGTAGATCTTTTATATTTGAGTAAATTTAAATAATTCCTAAACCATAAATTTCATCGAGATAAACAGAAAATACCTTTTTGTTAAAAATTGGATTGAAAAATTCATTTTTGATATCTTTAGATTGTACAGGTTGTCTCTGTAAAAGTTACGGATTGTTAACCATGTAGATTTAGAGGATCACTATAGTTCTGAAAAAGTTACTATGGAATAGATCACAATCCATCGAAGATTTGTCCAATCAACAATAAAAAATAATAACTTTTGAATAATCAACGTTCACGTCAAAGTAATATAATCTATTTTGAAGTTGCATACTGCATTTTTGATTACGCATTTTTTTGATAAAATTACATGCCTTTCTTTTAATATACCTTTCACAAATTTTTTTAGAGAACTACGAGGCTTACATACTTCGTTCTGCACTCAATTTAAAGCTGATTAAATTAGCTATAAATTCTATTATGAAAGTTCTACTTGTAGGATGAATGGTTTTGCAACAATTTTGCTCCAAAGATGTTCTAAAACCAAAATTCTTGTAAAAATTTACATATTTTCAAAACGTCACAATTCGGGGCTCCATTTGGAGGTATTAATCACAACATTATTTGTCTCGAAGAATTGTTTTTGAAAATTTTTTTTAACTGTAAACTTAGGTAAACATAGCTTTCATAGGTCTAAGCAACATACAAATAATTAGGGATACATCATGTTTTTATGGTATATAAGTACATAAAAATGATTAAGCTAAAATATATTTTTACAGGGTTTCCTATAAGTTTCAATGGTCTTAAGCTTTTTTGAATATCTACTTGATTTATTGTTGAGTAATATTTAGAAATTTCTTTATAAAAAATCAAGTAGTATGAGATCCAAAGATCGCGATGTCTGGCTGGATGTTGATGGCTGATCTGTGCATCAATACCTTTCATTGAGCAAATTAAGCAAATCGGTTGGGTAGAACGCCTGAACGGACTCGGAATGGAAATCATCAATTTTTTTAATATACATATAAGATAAAAAATGTTTCACACTTTCTTGTAATTTATTTTGATAGTAAAACTTGATAAAAATATTTATTTGCATGGTTTCATCTTCAATCAAGAATTAAAAATTTTTCAAAATGATGTTTTAATGGTAATGGGATTATAAGGTATAATGAAACGATGAAATTCCGTATGGAATCTGTGGTAAATGGAATTCGTATTCCACAATGCGTCGTTTGTGTTTGAAGAAACCATAAAAAATCTTTATTATTTCAGACGCGTCGTAAAATGCGTACGGTGTACGTTTTTGGATTTTTGAATAAGATGGAGTGAAAAATATATTTTTGAATATCAAGAACGTACTAAATGGCGCGTTTCAAACAATTCTCTCGCTATTGATACTTTGGGCTTAGTAAAGGAAGAAAATATACCATCCTCTAAATGGAAACTTGGACTTGTGGTTGCAGTATTTCCTGCGTATAGAGTCAGTCGAGTGGCAGACATAAAAACTTCTAATAGTATTATTCGCAGAGCGTTCAGTAAGATCAGTCATTTACCACTTGCACCAGCGTTCAATACCCGGGGGAATGTTTGTACTTAAGTCATACTACATACTACCAAAAACGCATTCCAAATATCAAAAAATGTTGTATCAAAAATTAAAGCTTAATTTTGAACCGACTTTTCAATTTAAAATCCGTTTCATGAAATAATTCCAGTAACCCGAAGAATATTTCTACAAACTCTTGAAACACAAAAGCAAACTTTTTCATGCCATATATTTTTTTGTTTATTCATATCTGAAATTAGAACTTTATGCTTCAAAATGGAAGTTGAATTTGTATTGACTCGTGTAATACGTTGATAAAGAATAAAGTATAAAAACGTGTAAATAGTTGAATGATTTATCTAGACAGCCTCAGATATAAAATATGCTAAAAAACTTAATCATTCTACTCAAATTTCGATAAATGCCCCAGTAAAACATTAATGTCCTCACTAATATCGAATTTGATTTTATTTTAACCAACCACTTCATTCTATAACTGGCCACGTTTGTTTTAACAATCTAATTATTTACAAAGTGCTAATCTTGTTCGAAATCGAATACGTTGTTTCTAAAATCTACGAGACGAATTGAGCGCTCTATAATTAACTTTATAAAATACTGTATAATCAATATAACATTCCCTATTTTTTGATTGATGTCTTCGTATGGATAATTAACCTAAACTGCAATGTACTTAATTATATTTAGACCATAGTGAGAAAATTCGCGATAAAAATCTTAATAAATTAAACGGTTTTGAAACTAGATGATAAAACAAATTTTAGGTGAGTTGAGAGGATGATCTATTCGAAATTAAATCGGATCAAAATATTTTGAAGCTGATTCCATCCAGGTATTTCAAGAATTGTAACGTTTTTTCTTTGCACTTAAAAATTATCGTTCCTCAATAATTTTTTTTTTATTCTCCAATAGATTCCGCTGATGCTGGTAACGTATTTCTAAGCACAGCTTATTAGACTCGACATTTGAGTTTTTTCACGCTGATATCTGTTATATTAATGGTCGTTCAACAAACTTTGAGAAATTTCACGTCATATAACATGAAATTTTTTCAACGAATAGTTTTTAAAAAATTTTAGAATACTGTGTCTATTCTTATTTCTAGTAAAAAGAACAAAATCAAATGTATTTTAAAATTCTTGAAATTCAAAACGGCGGTAACGTGAATGAGATTTATACAGTTTCAATTTCTATCCGATTTATGAATATTAGAAATGGGTAATTTCATATTTTCGCGGTCCCCTCGTTTTTTGGCTCTAGTAAATCGATGAATTTTTTTCAAAATCTTCCTTTTTTCGGCATATTTCATATAGTTTTATGATTTAAATGTGATCATAAACGCACTTCTTCGCATATAATCGTTCATAACTTTTTACAAAGCATCGAACGCACGCAGTTCATATATTTTTTTTGTTAATCTACACAAAAAACGAACATTTTGGAAAAATAAAATTAAAAAATGTTTGTTTATTCATTTTTTATCCCCAACAGTCAACCTTAGTAAGACACCATTTTCTAAAATGTGAAAATTTTTTAACGTTATCTTTTAATATTGTATAGTTGATTACAATAAGTTTTTGTTCATACAACTTAATGATTACTCAATAAAAAAGGTACAAACGATTATATGTGAGAAAAGGTCAGTTTTAAGAGAAATTGTTATTATTTTCAATTATAAAAACATGATAAATCAACATTTTTTTATATTTTTTTTAAATTTGTTCATTTTTTTGTTTAGATTATGAAAAAAATACAACAACTCCATTTGATTATTTGGAAAATAGTTATCGAAAATTATACGTGAATGTGAGTGCATTTTCATGACTATTTTCTTCGAAAAATTTAAGCCAACCAAAAAGCTGTAATATTTAATGTTTACCTAGCAACGATCAAATTTCAGCGATAATACTGCACTAGTGCAAATTATCGATAATTTGCACTAGTGCCAAATTTTCGTCTAGGATTAATAAACATCATTTGGTTTTAATTTTATATTTTAAGAAAGGGAACAATTATTGAAAATGCAATTAGAATATACAACTTTACTGGAGGCCGACGATGGTGTTTCTATGCTGCTTCCACCACTTCTTATTGTTACTTCGCTACTGTCATTTCGCATTTTTTGTACAATTTCCTCGTGGTGTTCACTATTTACTTGAAGGTAACTCTTTATCGAGGCCTGATTTGAGTGTCCGGTAACCTTCATAATTTGATTTTCTGAAACCCCAACCTTGGCAAGCTGAGTAACTGCCGCAGCACGGTTCGAGTGATTTGTCACTTTTATTCTTTTCTCAGGAAATAGTCTGCCAAAATGCCCTCTCGTGCATGTCAAATTGTCTCATAATTTCCTCGAGAAAATTGAATTATCGACAATTTGACATGCACTCGGGACATTAATATTGAACATTTAAAGCCCTGAGACCAATTTAAGTTTTCATTTTTTTTATTCCCAAAACTTTTCTCGTAATTCCGCCGTAAAAACGAAGATTTAAAAAAAATCATCGGAATCGGATGATTTTTCGATTTTCTAGAGCCAAAAAACGAGTGGACCGGAAAGTATAAAATTACTTAGAAATGTTTTGCTGGAATCGAGGAAAGATAGATACCATGAACAAGATTTTGAAATTTTTTCTAGATATTTTTCGACATGTTAGCTAAAGAACGCTTTTTAGGGGTCATGATGGGGGAACAATGAACATATTGGTTCCAACAACCTTTGATGGTATGCGTCAGTTTATTGAATTTTGAAATTATTAGTAAATATGCTACCCTCGTATTATTGTTGCTATCGCTCGAAATATCTACATATAGTTTTCAAAATGTTAAAATATTTTATAAAAAATTGACAATGAGCTCAGATGGAATTTGTAGTCGATCCTGCCAGTGCCAAGTGTTTAATAATATAGTTAGTTAATTCATTTTAACTTCAAAAACAAAATTGTTTTAAGAAAATGGAAAACCTCATTCGAAACAGTGAATTATAGCACAATGTAAAAATAGTGGCGGTGTTACTGCTGATGGAAACAACAGCAAATTTGAAATAGATATTCTCATTGATTAATCGTTAGTCTTATATGATATTGTTGTCATCGTGTTGTCTTTACAACTTAAAATAAGACGAAACATTTTTTAATTTTTGAATTGAATATAATTTTCGTAGACATCATCTTTAACCAATATCTAGAAAAAATTTATAACGTTGCAACGTAAAACATTTGTCGTTACGTCTTTGTAAAGTTATCGCAAAAGCCAGTTTATTATGTAGTTTAAAATGTATCAAATTAACAAGATTTTTGAAATTTTTTTTTAAATTCCTGTCAACTACATTATGAAGTTGAATATGCACACTTCAAAACCGATTAATTTATAATAATATTGGTGAAAGTGTCATATTGTATATTATACATTTTAAATTTTGGTGTTTATTTAACTTTATATATAATTTAATCATTTATTTTGACAATAACAATAAATGTACAAAATATTCTAGTGATTTTACATAATTTTTAGAATGATTTACGATAACAAATGACGTAAGAATAAACAGAAATATTTTATGAGCTCAACTACTGGGTGAGCATTTTGTTTTTGAGTAACCAACTACAATATTTCACTAATATACATCATTGAATCTCAAAGATCATAATTTAGAGAGCTACAAACATTATCCTTCGTTATTTTGAACTTGAAAACAAATTGTACTAAATTGTGCAACTCTTAATCATATATCATAGACTCATACCTTATTTGAAAAATAACACGTGGATAATAATACTAGTAACGACTTTTTAACCGAGTTGTTGACTGTATTTCCTTCACCAAAATATAAAATTCGAATCATATTTGAAAAAGACAAGTTATTGTTATCTATGTTGATGTTTTTCAAAAAAAAGAATAATTTGTAGTCATCTAACAAGAAGAATTGATAGTTTTTTTTTATTTTATTTTGTACCTCCCCAATATTTATTTTTGAATACATCAAATTAAAGGACAGACACGGAATTAGTTTTGTAAAAATTATGTCATCTGAATGTCTTCCATCGAGTTCACGCTTTGTTCGAAACGTAGCCTTGTATTTCACGCTAGACTCTATAGTAGGTTCGTTTAAATTGCACTTATCTCTTGCCGAATGTTTCGTTCCACAATAGGTTTCTTTGGTAAGAAGGTGGATTAAGCAAGCAAGAAGAAGAGAAACTTCCGACGAAGAATGTGAAAAACGCTAAGCAACTATGGTATCTGAGTTGATAAAGATCCTTGAGACTAGGGTACAACATTTTAATGAAGAAGAAACTCGGTAAGTATCAAAATCACCACTACGACACGTTGAGATGATGGAGGTGATGGTCGCAGCACTCTTTCCTGCACACGAGGAAAGTTAAATTCGGCAAACAGAAGTCTTTGTGTTATATATAGTACATGTCTGAAAACTGTCCCAGATATATGGAAAAGGTAGAATCTAGTTTTCATACCTTAGGTAAAAGGAGGCTCAAATAGTGCATCAGGAAACCTTCCACTGGAGGCAAAATGCTAGAAAAGCTTATAAGACTAAGGTTTCTAACAGCAGTGGAAGTTAGTGACCTATCTCACAAGTAGTTCGATTTTTAAAAGGAAATACTAAAAGGAAATCGACATTAGGAAGTATTTTAATTTGGGAAGCTGGAAGAACCCTTAAGAGATATTTCGCATGGAAATAACAGATAGCTCCTTTATGGAGTCGTACGAGGGTTAATTCTAGAATCTCAGTATTGGAACATATCCTTTGACGATATTCTTGGACAAGAGTTGCCTAATAGATGCTGTCGATGGCTATGCCGATGATGTACCTATCGTCATCAATGGAAGGAACAAAGAGGTTAATCAACAAAAGTTACTAGCACTAAGCGGTTTTTTAAAACATGGCTTGTTGGCTAGCTGATTTGATCTTTTGATCGAAGCAAAAATGCAAAATTTTACAATTACCAAGCTATGAGAATCGAAGAAGTTTTCATCGAGTTGGAAGAATACAATGAATATTTAGGATCATGAGAGAAGTATCAATCGATTAGGCGACTAATAAGAAATATTAGGGGTCCGACTACTACCAAGAGGAGACTGTTGATATCAGTCAGAAGTATGGGGAGAGACTACGCAGCAAAATTGCAAAGCTGTTCTTAGTGTATGCAGTGTATACCGTTTAATATCAAAATTAGTAATATAAGCCTTTGTGGGAAGCATTCCAGTAGATCTCGAACTAGAACTCGAACGCGGGTCCAGGATGGAAGCGTCGAAAAGGTTTATCTTAAAGAGGAAGGATTTTAGTATGGTACAGCCCCATACACCAGTCGGTCTTGATGCGGATGCGCATTTTTTTGTATTCATAAATATAGATGGGGATAAATTTCTTAATATTTATAAATCCTTTAAATCAAATTATGATCTTTATTCAATTCACGTTGAATCTAAGCAAATACTGTGGTATGTATAGGAAACGATTGTTTTCTAAATGACAGTTTGCTATTAATTTATAAATAAGTGAAAATGTATATCTTGAATATCAAATCGAGTGTTACTAATGAAATCTGTTTATAATACATTTTGTGCTGATCACAAAATTTTGATAACATGTACTCAAACATTTATTAATTTATTGTGAATTGAAGACATGTTAACCCAATTCATTGCGTCAACAAAGAACACTTTTTTGGATATTAATTAATATATATATTAACTGAATAATACGAATATCAATTTTAGTAAAAAGTGCGTGTTAAAAAGCACAAAAAGTGTATTTCAACAGCCTAATAAATTTATTGTGAACAATTATTATCATTTCTATCCACGTATGTAATAGTGATGCTTTTAAAAACTCTTCCATTTTATTTAATACAATCTCGATTTTGTAAGTGGTCTAGAAAGTAGGTCTACATCATTTTTCTCACATTGTATATCAAATTGAGTGTCTTTTGTTGAAATATGATATCAAATTATATGTAGAATCAAAAAATATTTCAACTAATAAAAGAAGTGATACGCTTATAGATTACGAATACTTCATAATTTTATTACTCTCTGATTTATAAAAATAGACTATAAAATTCATAGTAACGAATTCAGAAGAAAACTAACTTAATCATTTCGACCTAATCACCTAGTAACAAATTCAATGATATTAACCCAAACCCAAAGCTTCAATACCCAACATCTGTACAAAATCAAGCATTTGAACGTGTTAGAAAAATTCCTAACCTTCCAATGGACCTCGAAGTTTCTGAAATTGATGAGAAATCCAAAATTTATAAGAAAATCTTCCGCAGAACTATAAAAATTATCTTTTTCTTTGCCAACATACCTACAGATTTAGACATTGGTTACAGTCCTACTGAAAATAAAAACTCTTTAAAATTATTTCTAGTATCAAAATTTCTACATAATAATCAATTCCAGGAAGACAATGATGCTGAAGATTATCAAGATTGATTGAACAGAATGTTATAAACATCCAATATTTCCATCCATAAATACTGATATTTCCATCCCCAAATATCAGTATTTATCCATCTTTACCTAATTATTTAGTAGAAAAAGGATATAGAAGAATCAGCAAATAGAGCGTGTCTGCCATAAAAATCGAGGTAGAGATATAAAGCAACATGTCAATACCTCCATAAACGGTGTCAGACAAAGACGGCTACTGGCGTTTCAAAAACCCTGCTTTTGGCGTACTTTCACGAAAAATCTGCTGTATTAAATCGCCATGCATCTTATGGTGTGAATATTCCACTCTTTTCGTAAAGGAAAACAAACAAAGAATCCAAAAACTCGCAGGCTCCAGCAACTATGTATGATTCACAGTTTCAAAGGCATTCAGGAGATCAAGGAAGACACTGAGTGAGGGTTTACCTTTTTTAAAGCGAGCTGGAAATTTGATGAAGATATTTTTGTATCAGCATGTTGAGTACTTATTTTTTCTCTGTACCAAATTGTTCCTTCGAGATGATCGAATATTTTTTAAGAGGTTCAGAAGTATCTTCTCAAAAATCTTTGCAAAGAGGGGAAGAAGCTGAAGATATCTTCCAGTAAGTATCTTCTCAAAAATCTTTGCCAAGAGGGGAAGAAGATGAAGATATCTTTCAGTAAGTATCTTCTCAAAAATCTTTGCCAAGAGGGGAAGAAGATGAAGATATCTTTCAGTAAGTATCTTCTCAAAAATCTTTGCCAAGAGGGGAAGAAGATGAAGATATCTTTCAGTAAGTATCTTCTCAAAAATCTTTGCCAAGAGGGGAAGAAGATGAAGATATCTTTCAGTAAGTATCTTCTCAACAATCTTTTCGAATAGGGGAAGAAGATGAAGATATCACATCACGAACACTTTCTCGCTCTTATTGTGATACTTATTTCGAAATTTATTATTTTGCAAATGTATTCTGCCGTTCTTCGAGGGAGAATACAACTACTTTCCTGTCTCATGCTTCTCAAAAATATTTGCCAAGAGGGGAAGAAGATGAAGATATCTTTCAGTAAGTATCTTCTCAAAAATCTTTGCAAAGAGGGGATGAAGATGAAGATATCTTTCAGTAAGTATCTTCTCAAAAATCTTTGCAAAGAGGGGATGAAGATGAAGATATCTTTCAGTAAGTATCTTCTCAAAAATCTTTGCAAAGAGGGGATGAAGATGAAGATATCTTTCAGTAAGTATCTTCTCAAAAATCTTTGCAAAGAGGGGATGAAGATGAAGATATCTTTCAGTAAGTATCTTCTCAACAAACTTTTCGAATAGGGGAAGAAGATGAAGATATCACATCACGAATACTTTCTCGCTCTTATTGTGATACTTATTTCGAAATTTATTATTTTGCAAATGTATTCTGCCGTTCTTCGAGGGAGAAAACAACTACTTTCCTGGCTCATGCTTCTCAAAAATATTTGCCAAGAGGGGAAGAAGATGAAGATATCTTTCAGTAAGTATCTTCTCAAAAATCTTTGCAAAGAGGGGATGAAGATGAAGATATCTTTCAGTAAGTATCTTCTCAAAAATCTTTGCAAAGAGGGGATGATAGATTTTTTCTCGAAGGGCAGCCCTTTTTACTTTTCATATCGACACCTGGTGATATTTTAGAGTCGGAGCTGGTCTTCTTTCTGATTACGAAATGCGTTGAGGAAATATTTTTTACCCTCAGCTATAGATATATCAATTCTTTGCTTGAAAAAGACTTATTTTTTTGTTGTTGTATAAGAAGTCAGTATATTGCTAAGTTTGAAAGAATTATTCGAGTCCTTATTACAGTGATATTTTATTTTCTGTTCACTTAAACTATCGCTGAGTTAATTTTTAGAGTTTTTCTTTGGAATCCACTTCATTCCCAAATTTTGATATAGAATATCCTGTCCGTTATCAATTGGTACATCTCTAGATTTATAAGAAGAAATTCATGTTATCAAATACTTTGACAAAAATTACAACCTCATTTACAACTGATTCCAATAATAATAATTATATAGTAACAAACTTTAGAAAAATGACTTTTCATAGAAATTAATGCCTCTAATTTTGATTGAGTACCATATTTTCGTAGCCTGGCCTTCAATACTTCCACTGATGTTGCAGGAGGTGCAGGTACGTCCTTCTTCAAAAAACGGTATATCACTATCTTCAAAATATTTTAATCTGATTTTTGACGTAGCCTAGTCTTGCTGGAATATAACATCCCCTTTGGAATTCAAGTTACTTCCATTGTGAACCATAAACTTCCAAAAAAATGGTAGATATTTATTAAACGTTTTGTTTCTGTTAATCTTATCAGAGTTGCATCTATCTCGTTACTTTCTTTTGTAATCTTGCTTCTGTCATTCTGTGAACATACCAGTTGTTTCCTTTCTATACAGTCTTTCCCACACCCATTTGTTTCTCATTTTAGACACTTTTCAATCTTGATCACATTTTTTGATTGTATCATTATTTTCCAGAACAAAATCTTGACCAATATGAGATAATATCACATTTTTCGTACTTTTCTTCAAGTTTTCTCCTCATTTACATATGAAGATCATCTTTCTCGTTTGTACATGAGGTGAGATACTTAATGAGTTAAATTGGAATACAATGGAAAAACAAACTTGGAGGAACATTTTGAGCGTATCAGTCCCTCAGGAGGGACCCCCGTAATTGTTCCACACGTTTGCCACTGTTTTCGCCTGCTACCCTGCCTATTTACTTTCTTTTAAAGTAATTCAATTTGCTTTTCAAAATATATAACACGAAATAACAATCAACCTAATACAAGAGGACAAAAACAGTAAAGGTGTTGAGTACTACAGCCTCCAGGGTCGGACTAAGTTGTACAATCCGATCAAATTATAATTGTATATATAAGATGATTAGTTGTGAAGTACGTGTAAGGAAATCGTTTTCTCTATAAATTTCAGAAGAAAACTTTTGCAATGAATATTCTACTTAATTAATTTGATAACGTTCTTAAGAAAATTCAATCTGAATTGGATTATAGTGAGAAAAATCCAAAAGGAAAACGTGATTTTTCTTTTCGTGTCATTTCGAATGAGAATTCTTTTTTTGCTATACTGAAAAAAATCTTTATTACAACAATTATCATAAACAAAAAGATATCAAGTAATTAGCAGAACTGGTTACAGTATCTTGATAATTGATTTCTCATTCAGGTCTTGATATGCGGTAGTTTTAAGTAAAATTTTCCGTGACAACTTTGGCTAGCTAAACCTTGAAAATACCGTGGTTATGAGTGCCATTACTTTGGAGTCATTTTTCCCAATGGTTTCATATGGGGGTTAGAATCCATAGAATGGACAGCGCCACCATCTAACAATAAACATCTAACAAACTTTCAAAAAAACTCTTACTTTCCGTTTATAAATATTTCTCTGTTGCCAAAAGCTTGTTAGTTATAAGATTACAACAAATTCATCTATCAGGTTTTGTTCTACAATGGGTATTTGAGTAAACCACAACCAACTTAGATCCAGATTATCCGTATTAACCTAACCTAGGTTCTGTGAATTTAATAAATTATCAGTATTCGATTAAGTTTTAATAAAAGCATCACTATCACGATTTAAATAACAGTGTCCGCGATTTGAGCGCTCACTCGTCTCGGCAACGAAAGATTCGAGCGGTGATCGACGTACCTCGCGGGCGTATACGTGGCTAGGTCAAGATCGGGCCTACGAGAGTACAGCGCCTCGAAGGCGCCCGTGAGTCACTATCAGTGTTTATATTCGGGGTATCTCTTCGGCCTGTGGATAGTCGCGTGATCGGGATGGGGGACATGACCTCCAGGCGTCGGCGCTGGCGCTCGAGCGATGCTCGGTGGCTCTTCGCTCGTCGAACTACTAGGAGAAGGATAGTATTCTCGTGGTACGGTATTGCTTACGTTGCCGCCGCCGCTGGGACCTGGCTGAACCCCCATCGCGTCTTCACTCGCCCACCGGGCTAGTTGCTGCTGAGCTTGAATAAATTCATCACTAGAAAATAGGAAGACTAAAACAGTACTACCAATACCAGTTGGTAGCAAATTTATTTATATACTTCTAAGGAGAAAAACTTGATTTATATAATGATCGAGAAAATGAAGATGATTGAAGATGGTCTTGGTCAATTCTAATAGGAAATAAAATTACAGATGAAATGAATACAGTGTGGTATAGTGAAAAACCTCATAACAAGCCTATTTTATCATGGATTTCTGAAGTTTATTAGCAAGAAAACAATAAGAAGGAATCTTAAAAGCAGAAACAACACTAGTCGACTTACAAAGAGAAATATAGGATCACCTACATACTAGAAATAGATGTTCTCTGGAAGGTCGTATACCAAACAGAACTAGGATTGAAAAATAACGATAATAATGACTTTCGTTAAGCTCTTACCTTTCACTATCAGGAGTATCACCGCATGGTACTCCTCTTTCATGATCTGCGGTTTCGTATATACTCTCCTCCTCGACTTGGTGATGGCTATGGGGATGAGGATAAGGTAGCCTTGACGACGGCTGCCTATTTAATTGAAAACAAAAAATTATGAAGAAAATTTGATCGAGTAAATATGTTTTACCTGTAGCGACCATAAACGAAGCGTGAGTCCCTGTGCGATTGATGGGAGCTCTCGCTGCAAGCCGAGGAGGATTCTTGTCGATAATGTCGATCGGCTTCGGTTTCTGACATTCGAATATCTTCGGATCCGCTCGGGCTCATGTGACGCGAATGATGCTCGAGTTGCCGGATTAGATCTTCTAGATTACGGATGCGGATCGGCCCGCAAGGAGGGACATCGTCGTCGTCTTCCTCTTCTTGCTCTATCACCACCTTAAGTAACAAAAAAATCGATCAGAGATTCTGTATTCTAGTTTGATGCTTCTAATTATAAATTGAGTGAAATTATCACGAGTGGGTAAATGCCAAACGAGTCCGCTCCTCCTTGCTCGCTTTGCGCATGCTCTAGAACGTAACGTCGTCTGGTTAGTGTTCGTCAAATGTCGTCTGCGCGGTTAGTGTTCGTCAAATGTCGTCTGCGCGGTTAGTGTTCGTCAAATGTCGTCAAACGCCCCTGGTAGAAACTTTGTACTTGATTTCTTTCTCAACCATCAAACAATTTGCGTTAATATTTACGTATAAATATATTTTGTGTTGATAGGTTAATCATTGAAGTAAGTAAAATGTGTAATATTCACATATACGTATCATATTACTTAACTAAAATATCATTTTTTATAACCTCAAAGTAGATTATGGACAGTAATAATAAAGAAGAACTGAAATCTGGATTATTTATTATGGAAAGTAAGAATGAAGAGGAATTGAAGACTGGATTATTTAATTGTCCTGAGTGTCATCGGACGTTCGTCAGCAAGAGACTAATTTAACTGGGAATTGTAATGAAGTACATTCTAAAAAGGACATTGATTCACTTACAAATGTACACACTTGTCAGGAATGTTTTACTCTCTCTAGCAATTTAATTAGGTATTTTAAAACTAAGTATAAAGGAAAATCTGAGACATTTTTAGACTGAGTTTAATCATGAAAATATTTATTTTCATTACAAATGGACAACAAGCTCTGCATATATCCAATAACTCGCTTATTTCAATTAATGTAAATGTTTGTATCTAATTTATTTTTGCTTGTAACTAGTTTACTTCAATTTTGCAATTAATTCTTTCTGATTTATAACTAATTTCACTTGTATTTTGTAACTCAATTATTTCTATGTACATACAATACATACGGTCCAAGTATGTAGGTCTGCAGAATATGTAATCTGAATGTTCGAATATACAATAACACAAAATGTTGAGAGCAAGTGTATTTGTGTCAGTATGTATTTTAAAAATTGCTTGGTGTATTACTCTTTTTGTATACTGTGTTTGATACCTTGGTTATTTTTTTATACAAATTTTTTTAAATGATTTCTTACTATCATGTGACTGATTTCTATGTTTTACATCAGTTTCATATGTACCACTTTATTTTCTTTGAAACTTTAGATATATGTGCGTGTGTGTTTGGAGTGCATTAATTACCACACATATATTTTTCAGATGTAGAACAGCAAACCATATTTTCAAAACCAACGGATATGGAAAAAACTCATTGAAAGAAACAATGATTATCAGAAAAGATTGTGCATACAGAATTCATTAAAAATTCTATATTTATTGTATTTATCGGTTATTAGCCTTGAACCCAAGAACGCCGCACTTTTTAGCCTTGCGAAATTTGAAATACTATTTCAAAAGTACCCGCCGAGACGCAGCGCATGCGCAAAGCGAACAAGGAGGAACGGATTCGTTTGACATTTATCCACTCGTATTATCAGCCTGTCAAGAGTTTGGAATGGTATTTTATTAATTTTTTTTTTGGGGCGTTTTTCGGTCTTGGAGTCACGACTAGGTTATTCTTTATTAAGTCGAAAATACTCTGTTTGAAATATATGATGTTAATATTTTAGCGTTTCCATGCCGCATTTTATTAAATGTTTGTGCTAGATCAATAAACAGTGTACTTAATCGTGTGTGGATTCTTTTAAATTCATTTCTTATGAAATTACTTTTGTTTCTTTTCCGAGGTAGTTTTTTAAAAATTTTCTAAGATTAGATCCAAATCAGGTGCTTTCTTTGTATTTATATTCGTTCTTTTTTCTTCAATAACTTATTTTAGTGAGACAAGTATTTTCTGATTGGTTTTTATCGTTATTTCTATTGTATTGTATTGTTTTGTACATAGTTTAGCTTGAAAAGTTATACATTCTGCAGAAGAATATGCTTTTTGTTTATTATTCTCTGCTTGCAGCTATTAAGATTCAAATAATTGCAGTGCTGCAGAAGATATCCAAGAATAAATTCATAGTATTAAAAATAAAAATATCATAGAGCCTTCATTAGGATCCCCCTTATCAAAATTTAAATGAAGAAGACAATATGAAATATGTTTTAAAGACTGTTGTTTCTATAAATATTTTGCCAGCCGTATAGAAAGTATTTTTCACGCATTTTTTTTGAAATATATCAAATTTAATTTCTATTTTTGAAATAAGTCGGAGAGTAATAACGAAATTGATGAAATAACTTACCGATGGCTCGCAAATAGTTTCTTTACTGCCACTTCTCTTATAATCAGAATAACTTTCTGCTACTTGCGCAATACTCCTTCTCAATAACTCTTCACTCAAAGCACTAGTGCTTCCGCTAGGCGTCGAGGTACCCCTGGGGATAATAATAAAATTACTGATGAGAAAATTAATATAAAAGCGTAAGATGCTCTGTGTGACGTTTCTATACTAACTGCGTTTTGTACCCAATCTGATGCCCAGTCCAGGAAATGTCAGAATGACTTTTTCGATTACTGAAAATTATTCACGGAGTAAAACTTCCCTTTTCATTATTTCTCTTAAAGTCGTCTGCAATATGTACAGATATGTTGATGGTTTTATCTCGATTTTGTAAGTCTCGTTTTGCGCGCTTACCTAATTCACCTAGTCGGTCTAT
Organism: Diorhabda sublineata; assembly: GCF_026230105.1. Taxonomy (NCBI): domain Eukaryota; kingdom Metazoa; phylum Arthropoda; class Insecta; order Coleoptera; family Chrysomelidae; genus Diorhabda; species Diorhabda sublineata. Next base: position 6,546,652 of record NC_079475.1, on the reverse strand, counting down.
CTTTCTTACTTTCATGTAAAGCAGGGGCTCCCAAACTTTTTTGTACCACCTCCCCCTCTGGTTAATTGAAGACCCCCCGCTCCCCTACACATATCAGCTTTCCATTTTGCAATATCATATTTCCACGGTGCCGTACATACCAACTCCCTAGTATATGTCTACTTGATACGGTGAGTAGGTAGATTTTTTTGTTTACTGTTGAATGCGGTAACGCAGAATGGAAATATTCAATAATTGTACGTACGATGAAAATTAAAACAAGTATTATATGAAAAACGAATATAATTACTGTTCCAAAATTTAACATTGTAACACAGATACATTTTCAATTTAAGGAAGGTAAATCAATAGGTCTACCCACTTACAAAAACAAAACATAAAATGTAATTTAGTGAGATGGGTGCGCTTGCATGTTCTGGATAAGTTGACAGATCCTGAGTTGAGTTTCAGACAAAGCATAGCGTAGGTCATTTTCGACATCAACTTTGAACGAGTCGGTTGATAGTTTGTAAAACTCCTCTAATAAGTTAGGAAAGTAACTGCTGAACTCCTTGAATTTCTTCAAATGGTCAATTATCAAGTTTTTCAAAAACGTCCTCAAAACATGCTTCTTCTAAGACTGACACTACTTTGCTGAAACTTGAATAGTTGCTGGGGTTCATTGACACTTTACGTATCCAAAGTTGTAGTTTCTCAACGTACATCTTGATGACATCCCGATGTGTTACATATTTGAGTCTGCACCTTGCAGTCTCAAGTTTAGGTTATTTAACGTGTCAAAAAAGTCTGATAAATAGGCCAAAATCACTTGGTTACTGGGTTTTTTGAACTCTGCACTAAGCTCGTTTTGTTTCTGCAATACCAAAAACATAATCACTTCCTACTTCTTTATGAAATAGCAGCGTTTTGTGGTCACTTCCTAAATCTTCACAAAGACTTTTAAACAGTCGAGTATTTAATGCACTGTTCTTTACGTAGTGGACTACTGTAATACATAGCTTTAAAACGGCATTGAGTTCGTTTGGAAGCGTTTTTGCTGCCAAGGCTTGACGATGAATGAAACAATGAATCCCAACCACGTTAGCATTCTTCTCTTTGACCAACTGAACAAAGCCTGAGCGAGAGCCGAGCATTGAAGGAGCACCATCTGTGCATACACCAATAAGTTTTTGCCAAGAAATTTCGTGTTTCTCAAAAAAGTCTGATACTGCTTTCATCACATCTACAGCTTTAGTAGTGGTCACCAGCTCAGTAGAAAACATCATTTCATCCTTCATTCTTTCATTTTCAATGTAACGAACATATACAATCAAATTAGAACATTGTGCTACGTCTATACTTTCCTCAAGCGGGATAGCAAAAACTGGGATTTTTTTATTGCATTAAACACCTGGTTTTTAATGTCCTCGGCCGTATTATCAATTCAGCGATTTACGGTGTTGTCTTAAGAAGAGATAATTCATAGGATGCTTCAAGCACTTTAAGAGATGACTGAGTAGCAGATCCAGTGCTATCTAACTTCATGCGCTTTAAATTCTGAGATTTTGCAGCGAAAAACTCTTTAGGTTTGTCCTTTAAAGAGGCATGTTTGGTTGACAAATGTCTTAAAGATGATTAGGCCTCCTCGCGTCATTGCTTAATACTTCATAGCAAATAACGCACTGAGGGTGATCAACATTATCTTTAAACAAGGAAACAAACCCATATTGAATATAATCGGCAATATGCTTGCGTTTCTTTGCCGATATTCCACGGAAAGCGCTGGACCAGAACGACCTAGTTCCAACGCAAGTACTGAACAAACTGCACACATTGGGCTGAAGATGCGGTTGGGGCGCGTATGGAAGGGGTGCGGGGACACTCGCACTCACACCAAGGCCACACGGAGTTATCGGTACACACGGCCGTTGCGTCTGACTGTAACTGCTATGGAGGGGGACGGTTTTGAGAACCTTCAACTCTTGTGTGTTTTGTAGTTTTAAAAACTGTAGCCTTCTTTTATAAAGTTTACAACTTTATTAAAACTTTACAAAAACAATTATGAAAACTTAGAAAGACTTTAGTTCAAAGATTTGAGGAAATTATTTTTGTAACTTTTTTATTTATGTATTTGGGTGTCACGCCCCTCCTGGACTTTCTCCATGCCCCCCCCCATTTTGGGAGCCCCTGATCTAAAGGATACGAAAAGAAATTTATTATTCCTGGCGAATCTAATCGGGATAATCAGATGTTTTGATCGGATCATTTCATTGTCATTAGGATTTGTTAAGTAGGCAGAGTTTAAATTAAAGCTGGTTGCACAAAGTAGCACAAAATCCAGGCTATTGAGTTTATTATTAAACTAATAAAAACACAACTAATCGTGGAAACATATAAATAAGTATTTGCATATAGAAACCAAGTCCTAATTCTAATATATGTAGTCTATAATATTTGTCGTGTTGGCAATGTATTTTTTCGGTAAAATCCAAAAATGGTAGCAGAATTGATAGTTTTTCGAATTAATTCTGTAAAATTGAAATAAGTAGTATAGTTTTTTAACTGTGGATAAAAAGAATTCTCGATAGTGATGCTAATATGAAAAAAAAGGGATTCTGTTCTTGAAATACTGAAAAATGTTAGTTTACAATCTGGTCTTATATAAAAATGGCAAAGATGTCGTTTGGAATGAAATGAATGCTTCGAGCCTTTAGAATTGATGGAGAAACTGATTACAAGACCAGGACAATGAAGAGACTTTTCCTACAGAGTATGATGATAAAGATGATCTCAATATTGACAGATGAAAAAAGTAATGAAAATATATAGCAGAGTAAATCAACGTAGGTGAGTTACAAATAGTAGAGGTTAGAAAAAGTGAAAATGAAAACACTGAAACAGAAAAGATGCCTCAATTACCAAGCATAGTCATTGAGTGCCTAAGCAACAATACAATTAGGGTATCAGTACTTTTATGATAAATATTTACAGTAGTAGACACACCTATGTGTAGCAGCATTCCTTAACGCCTTTATTATATCTTCATGATATCCATTCAAAGTTTTCAAAGTTCTTTCGACTTCCGCTCCACTGGTCAACTCCGAAATATCAACTTGACTTAAAATCTCGTCGTTTTGCGTACTGTTTACCCAATTTTCTTTTCCGTCTCCCAATAATAACATACCGTAGTCGTGCTTCTTCAGAATCCCCTTTTTCTCTGAAAATTTCAAATAATTATAAAGTAGATCTATAGAAACAAATTTTGAATTGCAAATAACCATTGCAATTTATCGGAAACTCCAATTGATTTTGACTTGTTTATACACCCTATATAAGCATTTTATACCAATAATGTTGTTAAATAAAAGTATATAAACGAATTGCTGTTCGTTACTCTCAAGAAAACTCGAGCACGGCTGGACCGATTTGGCTAATGCTAATTTTGGTTTTGCATTATTTGTGGAAGTCCAGAAAAGGTTTAAATGATGAATAAATATGTTGATGTTTTGTCACAAATTAAATTTTCGGACGCAACCATAATATTTGACATTTGACAATCAACTAATATGTTGATACATTCTCTATGTCGATCGATACCTCAGACAAAGAGTGATCCTTGATGATAGTGACATTTTAAGTTCTCTGTCCTCTTTTCTTGTTGATTTTCTTTGATAGTGACACTTTATTCCTAGCAAGCCGGTATTTTTGCAAATGTGTTTGCAAAGCAATTGGACACCTCGACCGGATTCATCACATTACCAACAAATTTCTGTCACATCACAGACTCAAAAGAGGAGCTAATTCAGCGTGTTTTCCCAGTTAGTTTCCTTCAAATCAGTGGATAACCGTTATGAACTCAACTATTCTACTGAGTTTCCAAATTCATTGGAATTGCCTTTATAACCTCCTCATAATTTGCAGTAGGATCAGTTCTCATCATGTTGCCTAACATTAATTAACGACTGTTCAATGGAACAACTTAACAGACTGAATCATAACTGTGACTGTCTGTCAATATCAAATTGAAAGTTTAATATTAGCAGTCGTTGGAGACGGTCGTGTGTGTTTGCGTTTCTTGCTTTGTTTCTATTTGTATTGAATGTTTATTTTGTTTTAATTTGACTTGTTTTTTAATTTTTCTTTTTGTCCGACATCATATAGACGTGCTAGTTTTCGCTACTGCATGTGTTGTTTTACTAAACTTGACCTTAAAAAAACCTTATAGATAGTCAATACTTCAGAAAAACTCTGTTTTGTATTTAATCAACATCATGTGTAATTCATCGAAAATAATAATAAAACTAAACTTATGCAGAGCATTTTGTTTTATTTGTTTTAGTAAAAAAATGTTCCTTTTGTTTATTTTTCACTACTACTATTTTATACAAAAGTTTAGCTCTTTTATTTATCGATTTAGGCAGTACCAAGTCTGCTGGAGCAGATAGTGTGTTTATAATAATAAAAAGCTGCTTATATATAAATTATTTCATATTTGCTCTACCTGATTGAGATTGATCTTCTTCAGCAGATGATCCAACGCCTATCCTTTTCAATTGCTGCATTTTGTGGTCTCTGGAAAGTAACAGTCTATCATGCATTTGTATTTTCATATTCTATATTTTAAATATTCACATAAATGTAGGAAATAAATGAAAAAAACGATATGAAAAAAATTAAATTTAGATTTTTTCTATTAGTATCCCATGTCAGAACTGTCTCAAGCATACAGAATATATTCCAAATATGTGTTGACTTCTCAGGAGAAAGGTCTGAAAATTTATTTTCAGAATTGCATAAGCGAGGATATATTGCTAAATTCTTAGCCTACTGTAGAACTAAAGAAATTTTCAATGTCAAAATATTTTATTGCTCAACATATTCTCCTCTTAAATTTATCATTTTATTACGTCTCTAGACCTTTAAAAAATGTTTCTTCTTGCTCTACAAACCAGACCTCGGCAGCTTTTATTATCTCCTCGTTGGAAGAAAATTTTTCGACCTTATAACCTTTTTTTCAGTTGAGGAAAGAGATGATAGTCGGACGAAGGTGAATAAGGTGAATAAGGGGAGTGTTTTGGTGATTCAAATCACGAATTTTTTGCATGGCAACATGAGATTTTTGTGCAGGGGCGTTGTCCTGCAAAAACAAAACACCGTTGGATAGCTTTCCGCGTTTTTTCTCTTTAATTTTTTCCCGTAGAGTGGTCAATAATGTCGAATAGTAATCTCCAGTTATTGTTCTATCCTTATCCAAAAAATCAATCATGATTACTCCATGGCAATCTCAAAAAACTAAAGCAAGAACTTTTCCACTAAATTTTTGGATACGAAACTTATTAGGTCTTGGAGAACTAGAGTATCGCCATTCCATCGATTGTTTCTTTGTTACTGGATCGTAGAAATGTACCCAATTTTCATCCATAGTAACAATTCGGCTTAAGAAGTTTTCAAATCGAGCACAGATCGAACGCGATGCTTCTACCCTTGCACACTTTTGGTCAACATTCAAACATTTTGCAGCAATTTTTTTTATGTCCAAACTATATGATTTTAATTTATAGCGTAACTCTGGTTTACTTTTTGGACGTCAAACCTTACACTGACACTTCTAATAAGTTATTATTCGTTGCTATAGTAACGCAATATTTTGTTTATGCATGGAACTGCTCTAGGCTAACTAGATATCAATACATCCTCGTACAAAGGAAAAGCAATCTTCATTTAGGTGAACTGAAGTTTATCTTTCTCCTAAGTGTATTTGTCTCCTCAGGTTCACTACGTGCCTACTAGTCTGGTAAATCCGTAGACTTGATCCAATATAATTCGGTGACAATGATGAAACGTGCTTTAGAGACATTTTTTAACATTGAAGGAGCATCTGTAAATCGTCTTTTCAAAATAATTTACCGGGGACTCCAGAGACATGGTACTGAGTCGTTACAAATTGATGAGAGTTATATAAATAGCAAAGTTATAAAGACGGTTGCGGTCAGAGGTTGCCGTAGTTTTTTCTCCAGCCCAGTGGTGTCTAGTTGTTGAAGATTTAATAATCGATTCAATCAATCCTATGCTGACAACTTGGTTATTTTTCTCCTGGAAAAAGACTGATCTCAAGTGCTAACCAGATTCATTTTCTCACATCTAGCGATGATATATATTTGATGCTAGTTTTAAAGGCTCCAACCCCGGCTTCTGTAGTGATTTTTGGAGACATCTTTATTTCATTTAAGGTGGTCAATGAATTGTCAGTCAATGATTGTTTGGAGGTTAGCTGCACTAGGAAAGTTAAATAGGTATTTGGGTGGTTTAATTGATATATTATATGAAAGATCATAAAACTTATTTTACTTACTGGAAATGTGCTGCTCCTCCAGCTCCCATATGGTTCGTTGGTCTAAAGAGCACCCTTTGAGAATCGGCACGGCTACCAACAAAGCAGAATTCAATAGTATACAGTGAAGGGTTGATTCACAATAAGTACAATAGATTGTTTCAAAAAAATTATGTTATTAGGACTTATAGAACAAGATTTTTACCATATTTAAAACGAAATAACCGTTTGCTGCGCCTGCTTGAAGATTTAATAAAAAAATTGATAATTTTAAGAGTATATTGAATACCAGACAACAAATTATTGATGTTAAAGAACATATTTTATAAGTTGTTTTTTATTATAGCTATAAGTTGCAAAGTAAGTGGACACGAGATCAAATCATTCATGTCTGTTGATGCATGGAGGTTCTGTATATAAAAAAATTTTTTTATGCCACGAAGAAGAGTTTTGAAGATGAAAAAGGCGAGTTATTTATTTCAAAAGGTCTTCTATAATATCCCAATTCTTTTTTCTCATTTAAATTGTTTTTATGGGTAATGAGCCTTCATTTTTATGATATTTCTGCAAAACGCAGCTTTTTTCATGTTTTGTTCTCTCTCGAAATCCCTCAAACACATGAGTGGTAATACTCACTGTCTTACAAAGTAAACGTCTAATTTGATTAGAGTATAAAGTGATAAGACAATTTTATGAGCCCGCAGGCCGAATGCGGCGTTTTTACTTTCTTTATTCAGCCCATTCAAAAATCCTGCATGCAATTTTTTTATTCTCTTATATGTGATATTGTTGAAATCAACTGTATTTTTGAGTGTATATACAGGGTATCTCACGACGAGTTAAAACTATCTGTATATGGCAAAATACTTATAGTAAAATTATGAAAATTTCTACGTTTGGGTTTCGGATACGATCTTATCTATTAAAATATTTACAATGATAGTAGAACCGGAAATCGACTGTAACTTTGTTATTTTGAATGGAAAACCGTATGTATTAATATATTTTTGAAATCTACGTGAAATTTTAGTATACTTTTGTCTAAGAACTTTTGTCGAAAAATGTATACTTTTTGAGTTATTAATTTTTTTGTAAAAAAATTGACCGTTGCAAACCCTTCTAAATTATTTTTTTACGAGGATACCCTTGAAGATATGAAAATGCTTTCTATTCGGTTGCTTTTAGCAAGGTTAGACGTATTTGAATCGATGTTGAAAAATTCTTCTTTTTATACAGGGTGTGTATAAAAAGTGTTCAAAATTTAACTTCATAAATATCAAACTTCTTTATTTTTTTAAATAGAACCACCCAGTTTTTTCTATTTTAATACATTCAGGGGTAAGAAATAACGCAAATTCATGTATACTTTCCTATACTTAAACCTCATCGTTATCCAGATATTAAATGTTTTCTGAAAATTTTTCAACATAAATTCAAATACGTCTAATTCCGCTAAAAGCAACCGAATAGAAACCATTTTCATATCTTCAAGGGTATTGATATACAGGGTGTTTTATTTACATTCGTATCCGAAAACCAAAACGTAGAAATTTTCATAATTTTACTATAAGTATTTTGCCATATACAGATCGTATATGACGTAACTCGTCGTGGGACACCCTTTATAAATAATGAGATATATAAACATATCTCTACTCGAATTTATGTGACATAAGGTTTGTTCCAATCCGCTAATCTGGACCGTTCTTAGAACGGTTATTGGAAGCGTTTAAATTATATTTCCGCGCAATCTTCGGCTATGCACGGGTTTGGTAACAGTACTTGCTATTAGCCAAATATTAAAAGGAACTTCCCAGAAGCGATTGAAACACAAAATAGAACTCTTTCTATAACGGTAACTGCCCTTTTGGAACACGTAATCTTTATTGCGCATAATCGTCGCTGTACCAAGGACCGTTCTTTGATGGGTCGGAAAGAACCTATACTCTGATAAAGTTAGTTGGTGGCTAACAACATAGAATTGAACGTGCACTTCTCTTACTCTTCGAGGTACGACAGGTGACAGCACGCGTACTATTTATTTTGATTTCGCACTGGTCGAATTTCTTTTGAAATTAATGTTATTTTGCAAATATAATAATGAATTGAAAAAGTGGACTTTTTGTAAATAAAATTTCAAAACTTTGTGTGTGTATTTTATTGTAAAAATATTATTACTATTATATTTTATTAAGTGTCAATTGATTCTGAACAAATGTTTTAAAATGATACTTATAGTTTATTTAAAAAAAAACATTCGCGTGTGCTCAGCAAGACATTTTGAAAATTTTATTTTGGCCCGCACTTAAAAGTATTTGCCCTAATCTAGTTGGTGAATTGTGAAATTGAGTGAATTTATTATCAGATGGTGAATTCACTCATAGTAAGTTTTGGTGGAAATAATCACAAATATATATGTCACATACGGTTCTATCAGACCAATTAACTTTTTTGAAACATTACTCGTAAGTGAAAACAAAATTCATTATATAATAACAGATTTTCCAATCGTTCTTATTACAAAAATGTCAGTAAATATGTATTTTCAGAAAAAATTAAACTTAGGTTATATAAAATATATTCTATCGAATATACAGAGTGAGTTTTATATATGGCACGCCTCAATTATCTCGGAAACGATTTTTATAAATTTTTGTGCACAAGGATTTTGTAAGACGGCCAGTTTTATGGTGGTATTTGCACTGTTGTCAGATTTTCCCTTTTCAGGAGAAATAATGAACGCTCTGTATAATATACGAGGTGAGATCAAGATGACAATGGATTAAATCTGAAGTGGTATAAGCGATTTAAAAATGGAAATGAATCAGTTAATGGAAAGAAAACGATAAGTGAAGAAAAAGCAAGGAAAACGATCATAATAAAGCTCCGTTTTTGATACGTGAGTTTTCGAGTCTTTTTGTTGATTTTAATCCATCATATTTACCATATTTGTCATCATGGTATTTTAAGCTGTTTCAAAAGATAAAGAAATATTCTAGAAGGTCAAATTAACAACATCGTCAGAAATGGAAATGTTAAATTGAGTTTTTGAATAACATCGTACAATACTATTGATGAATTAATAATAATTTAACAATCTAGTATTCAATTGAAAAGGTTCATAATCTTTTCTATCTCTTGATCTATACTTTGATAAAACATTTAATTCATGCTCAAAATGGAAATACTTCTGATGAAATTAATCTGCCCAGAAGAGCAACAGACTAATGGAAGCAGTGTAAGCTCTCATCAAAATCCAGCAGATATATCGAGAATTAGACCAGACGATGATAAAATAAATCATAAAAGATACCGCTAGACGAAGATTCTTAGAGTTTAAAACCCAACATTTCTATAAATGAGTTTGTGAACAAATCTAGAAAAAAGGTCAAGAGACCAGCAAGAGCGTAACCACTAAAAGTAGCAAAGGAGATGACTTCATCGGATGAGTATTCCAGGAATACATCGTTTTTTGAAATATAAGTAGATTTGGATTAGTATATGTCAAAATTGTTATACAAGAAACTAACGGTATCAAAAATAACTGTGATTTTTCACTTTTTTGTAAATAAGTAGCAAAAACCCATTCTGCTAGCCTTCAAATATGGTGATACTAAACAAAATCTTGTAATAAGAACGATTCTGTGGAATTGAGCAACAAAAGCAACGCTGTTAAATGAATGAAAATGAGACCTAAAATGTTGACTTCACTAATATTATTTCTACTTACTACACTGCGTGCTACACTATACAAATATGTGCAGAAATGGCATGTAATAAATCATTTTGAAACAAAAACCACGTGACAAATTTTGTACTCAAAAAATCATCACATCTTCAGTCTCTTGTTCCTGATTTTAGATGATAACATAAATTATATAGTTCCAGGACACGGTGCAAAAAATTCGGGGGTGAGAAGATGACGTGAAAATAATGTTGTGACAAAAATATTCTCACACGACCCATCGTTTTTAAGTTATAGGCGCTTAATGTTGCGAGAACAGAAATGAAATTTTAGTATATTTTCCAAATTATATATTAGAACATTATGAATTTTGTTTGGATGATTATGTATGTCCATGTGGTGTGTTTAAGGGAATAAATAATTCTACACTACTATATTAACACCAGGGACGGCTCGTGCTCAATGGTTAACAACCCGTAGCTTTTATAAGGACAACCTATACAATCGAAAAATAGCAAAAATAAATTTAAAAATCATTTTTTGACAAAAGTTACTCTTTATTTAACTCGATAAAAGTTATAGCTCAGAAAATATGTAGATTTTTAGATCGTTGTAGATTTTAGATGTAGAAGGAAACCGTTTACCTTAAAGAGAAGTTCTGAAGAAAATTATCTTAAATTGTAATTATTGATTGAAAATACTCACTCAGTATTGAAATATTTCTAATTGAACTGTATACTGTCGAAAATCGTGTTACTTACATAGGAAAAAACTCACGTGTAGAAAAATTTAAATAGTTAAAGTTAAGCAAAGAGTATTTTTCTGTTAAAAAAATTGATTTTTGCTATCTTTAAATTGTAAAAGTTACAGATTGTTAACGATTGGGCATGAACCACTCTTGACCTCTGGAGTGTAGAATTATTCATTGTATCGAACACATTAAATGTATATCCGTAATGATTCATCAAAAATACATAATATACGAATGTATAATTTAGAAAATATACTCAAATACAAGTTTTAATTTTACAACTTTGAATGCCTACATCTCTGAAACGAGGTGTCGTATGAGAAATTTTTTTGTCACTGCATAATTTTCACGTCATCTACCCACTCCCGAATTTTTCGAATCAAGTTCCGGAAGATCCGTATAAGAGGTTTCTGTACACTTCCTGAAAGCTCCTTATACAGCGCCGAATCGTTTATGAATGTGATTATATGACATAATTTCGTTGTTGTGTTACCAACCCCCTTTCTTTCCAAGATTCTAAAGTTACAATCTAGCTTCTACTAGATATTAATGGATCTGACGAGAACGAATAAATTTTTCCATTGAACTTTTATAACTAGAAGAACTCATGAAGCTGAAGAACTTCAATTTATTCAAGTAAGATCGTATTTTGAAGCAACTAACAGGGGGCACTCTCTATATTTTGATATACCACGATATTAGAGGACTAAGAACTAGTAACACTGCATTATAAAATGTCACCATCCTTAAGTAATTAAGTAGCTGCTGTCACAGAGTGGATATATAGTAGTACATTATGTAAATCGATTTTGGAGAGCATCCACCATGCGAATGTCCTGCATATTTCCTTAAAAAGCTTAGGTACCTCGAACAAGTAGCCCTAATACCTCGGGAATTGGGAAAAAACCCCAGAAAAATATTTTAGTTTAGTCTACGTACTTTGGAAGCAGAGCTATGCGATGCAGATTCATGCACAAAGTATTTTTTCAGGTATAGAAAAGCATGAACGACTGCCCAAAAAATCTACAAGGTAGGGGGCGATTTATTTGATCTTATTTTATGCTATATTTCTGATTAATAGAGTAACCAAAGAAAATATTTTGTTTTTTTATCACTTTTTAATTTGTTTACAACAAAATTATACAGACCGAGGATATTGATAATTAAATGATATCTAATGAAATGCGATAAATAGCTAAATGTTGCTGAATTAGCAACATAAAAGTTTTATAAAGAGAATATAGTTCAGCAGCACTACCACAAACAAATTAAAGCTTAAATAAAACTAAATAAAACGATCATTTTGCGCTTTTATTTAATTTTTATAGAATCATTTATTCGTCAAACTTACAGGGTAGTTATGGTCTTGGTATGGAACTAAAGTTATTATGTAGGTGATTTGTTATTATTAAAAGATTCAGCGTTTTTATTTATAAAATTTTTATTCCCAGAATATTGGAAATTATAATTTATTCCTAAGAATTCATTTTATATATGATTTTCATTATATAATTTCGTATTTAAAACTAATATAAAGCGATTGCTGAACGTTTATATGGAAAACAAATTATTGAGCTCTATGTGGAAGAAAAACTAGCTCTTTGTTGCTCTAATGTAATAAAAATGTTTTGTGTTTGTTGTATTCCTAAACACTTGTAAGCCCACTATATAAAATACAAACCTTTTTTGTGATATTATATTGAACAATTACTTATTTTATATAGAGTTGAAGTTATTATAAAAATGACCTCAACAAATCTACAACATAAGCACATAAAACTTTTTGAAAAATGCACAATGTAATCTTACTCTTTTAAATCGTATTCGTTTTATTAAATGCCATCTGCTACAACGCAGCCATGATACTCTTCGTCGCCCTGTACCTAATAATTTTTTTTGTGTTTTCATTTTGTGTCAAACTTCTTCATTTGCGATTCTATGTGCTCATGATATTTGCAGTATTCTTTCCAATATCCACATTTCAAAGACTTTTTTTCATTATTGCTTTGTTTAAAGTAGCCGCCTCCATATCGTACAGAAGGATCGAGTATATGTGACATTTTAACATTCTCTTTTTCAATTCTTACTATTATTTCTTCAGTACTGTGACTTCTCGAATTATTCCAGGTACCGTAGGCACATTTAAGTCATGATAAATATTCCTGTTTGGAATGAACCAAGCAGCATTTGCAATTGCTCTTACTACCATAGATTAGAAGGAAAGTGTACCAAATATCAAGAGAGCGATTTGCAGACTCCTGCTTTGAACAACGAGATGCTAATGGAGGTGGTTCCTACATGATATGGGGTTCAATTTCTATAGGAACACGAACCGAGCCTCTGTACATAAGTAGGTCCGACCATGTACGGAAGAAGAGGTTTAACGGTTGATAGATATACGTTCAATAATTGCGATGTTGCTATCTGATGCTGTGTTCCAAAGTTTAATTCTAAGCCCAGATAGGTCAAATCATAGCATTGTATGCTAGGAGCTTGCTTCGAAGGGATAGTTGCCATTTATGACCAAGCAACCAAACGTATTTGCTGAAGTTGTTTCCATATATGTGTTCTCCACGTTAATTTGGTACCTTGATATTTGGTACTGTCTGCCTTTGGTATTAATTTGTTGTTCATAAAAATATGAAGCGTTTTACTACGGCATTTGGTGAAGACAACAGGATTTTGATTCATTAATTAGTATTCTCCATTTGTTTGCACATTCTTGTGTTTTTTGTATGCTATACTGAAGTAATTCAAAGGATCGTTCCGGTTTCTGGTCATTGGCTAGTATCGACGTATCATCTGCCAAAGTGGCCGTTAATGAACCATCATTTAAGGAGAAATCAGCGGTGAAGAGCGTGTATAGAATTGGGCCAATGATACTTCTTTGGGGAACTCTGATATTTATTCCATGAATTTGAGTAGTGTGGTCAGCATATGTTACTTGAAAGTGTCTTTCTTCAGAGTACGACTTTAAGACAACATACAGTGCATGGGAAATATGGTTTTTAAGTCAAAAGCTTGACTGATATCTACAAATACAACATCGCAATAACTTTTTTCTTGAAAAGTTATCTCTCTCATTATTGCTTAGATGATTTGCTATTCCCTGCTTCGGCAGTTATCTGATTATTTTACTTGTGACTAGGTCATACTCTGAAGACTTTTTGGCACTTAAGTTTTTTTTATTGAATGCTCTATCTTATTGGATGTTGTGGATGTTGGCAATAAAGAGAGTTGGTGGGGTTATTTCAAGAATTCAAGTATTACCTCGCATTCATATAAATGAAAGTTTTTTTAGTACATTAGTGTCCATAGAGCAAAAGTAGTCATCTAGACTACGATGGAATATGAGAATTTACCATGAAATAAATATGTAATATGACTTTAGAGAAATAAGTTTCGAATTTTTGCCGAACAGTTTGCCCCAAAAAGTTTTATAAACTTGCGTGCGTAGAAATCTGTCCAACGTGACCTTTTGACATTAAATATGTTTTTTTTACAAATTATTTTTCAGATCAAAAAAACAGATATATGACAATTGGCGTCCCTAATGACATCGCGTTCTTCGGAGGAGATGTAATTTAATATTATTCGTGGTATTAGCCAAGAAAGTAGTTGTTTTCTCCTTTGAGAAACGTGTGTTTATGTATATGGCACGGTATGGCACTAGCAACATCTGCTTTGGCGAAAGGAGCCTAATATGGGTTGAAATACATTGATTAAGGGTTGAAAAATATAAATAGTATCCTAAAACATCATGCGATCTTTATTTTACCCTAAAAATGTTTTTTTTGTTTCTAAATGCTTTAATTTTTATTTCATTGAATTTCAACAATAAGTAGTAGTTTTCACCCTTACAATAATTCACACATATTGGAATAGAGTAAATTTTGGAGTGAAGGGTGAATAGAACTTAAATCCAGAGTTTCAAGTATATACGTGAGTCTTGATGGAGCTCTGAGGTGATACAGTATTTTCACCGTTGTTCACTGGACTATTTAGTTCTTTTCAGTTATTTATATTATTTGTAATGGAAAATTCTGAATTCTGAATTCATATCAGAGATTATAAAATGTTTTTTGATTCCTCTAATACCACAAAAATAACTTTATTTCTCAATTTAACGGAGAAATTAGTTCTGAAACATAATTAGTTCTAAGACATAATTATAGGGAATGTTTGTTCTTAGAAAAAACGCTGTATCTTTGTATATTTATATCGTGTTTATTATGTGAAAGAAGGGAAAGGGGTGAGAAAAACTTACCCAAAAGACGTCACACTTCCAGGACCAAGTGTGAGTATCTTGTTATTATCTAAACAGTCTTCCTGGGAATGGTTGCCGGTCACTACGAAGTTTTTCTGTATAGGCTGCTTGCATTCTTTTTCATATTTACGTACGGTCGTTTTCCTTCCATTTTTGTAATTTAAATTTTTGGTTGATTGAGAAAGAATAATAAACCGAGTTAATTTTATATGAAACTTAGTGATTCATGTAGCCTCGAGATTATTTTGTTTATCTCCATTCTATAAATCAATTTAGAATTTTCATTGTGTCTAAACATTTTTAATGGTATTACGGATGCTTTTTTGTTAACAGATTGAGCATTAAATCTAGTTTTTGAGCATCGTTGTCGTTTAATGAAGTTTTAGCGGGTCATTTGGAAATTTTTTATTTTTCCAATGGAACTAATTGTACTACTTTTCGTCTTTTTATTTTCGATGGTAACTTATTTTCCCCTTTACATTCAATTGGCTTATGTAATGTGCCCAAACAAAATCTTATCTTAACAACAAAACTTATAATTCATTGATTTCCTATCGTTAATAGAATCTGTTATAAAAAGAGGGTAATATTTGGGTATCTAGTGAACAAACCAACAAAGGATTTATTCTAGAATGAATGGGCTAGCATGACTTTGGGCGTCTCTAATTTTCCGAGGTCCACTTTTCGCCTCTCTCAAAGATGGTTGTATTTCAGTTTTAGTGGTGTACATAACAGGAAGATTCCTCTATATTTATTACAGTCTTTGCTGTCTCTTTTTAGGGCACTTATAGTATCAAACCTACTTTCCAATCTTAGGGATTTGTTTTCTATTTATACTTTTTCTTCAATGTTTCTCTTGGTGCTTCTTTTTTCTTCAAATGTTTTATTACATTTATTATATACTAAAATTTAATATTTCTTGATCAATTCACTATAATAAAATTTTATATACTCATGCATCTGATTTATTTGAGGAGGTCGTAGATTGTATCGTAGCCGATTTCCTTCAAATAATAATCAAACATCTTTCGTCATCTTTCATTAGCGTCTTCACACAAGAATTTTATACAATTTTTGAGCTCTAAATTCTCTATCTCCTAGCAGTTACTATATGTACAGACTCTTTCACATCAATAAACTCCTTTGGACAAATATTCATGATATTCAAGAAACTATTGAGCATCTTACAAGCTCTGGTGTCACGATTACTTTAATTTGGATACTATCGGTTTACATGGATTCGATGATCAAATCAGGTAATTTGAGAAAACACCTGATATATGTCAAAATGATAGCCGTGGGATAAATAATCGACTTCTTCGTATGTACCCGTGTTAGCTTTTTTTGATTTTTTTACCAATTTGGTTTTTCTGTATTGTTTGTTTTTGTTTTATGCTGTCAAGACGACTTTCATAGATAGAAATTGATGTAGCAAATAGCAAAGAATTCAGAAAATTTAGGAAAATTTGTTTTTTTTTAGAAATTACTTTCTACTGTTGCGTTCAAGTTTATCAAACATGAGTGAGTACTTTTTAAAGCTGCAAATGATAACCCGGTGGTAGCGGTAAGGTACAAGGACAAACTTGAAGCTTTAGGTGGAGTTAAGTCCTTTTTATTAGATCTTTAGTCCTACTCATTTACCTCCAGCTTCCAATATATTCGCCTTTCAGAGTATATTGATCTCTTGCATACGTTTCTGTGAGGAAATTTCGCACTTATTCAAGTAGCAACTATTTAAGAAGCCGTTTTAAAATGAAACTGGAAATAATGATGACTGAAATCCATCAAATAACTTCACAAATCGCACATAAACTAACGGCAAAAGCATTTGTTTACCATACGGCGCTCATTTTCAAATGAGCATAAGCTGATTTTGACAATTCATTGGATTTTTCAATCACAAAGAACTCATCGACATCTAGTACAACAGTACACAGTGTGTACAGGGAGGTATTATGCACTACGATAGACATTTAAGGGTGCCATTCAATGCATTGGAAATGTGTTGCATTTGATGGTAAAGTCAGAATTAAACTTTTCATTTTCGCAAAACTTGGTACATGCTATCAAACATATGCTCAAATATCGTGTGTTTCATTTAAGAAGTCCTATGCTTGACTTGCTTAACTCGTTTTTGGGACATTCTGTATGGCTACAAACACTTTTAGTTGATAGCCGTACAGTTATAAGAAAAAAATTCTGGAAAAAGTCTTCGTTTGTTCACTAGAAACCATATAAATTACAGTTGGGACAAACAGTATAAATGAATTATTAAATTATCCTATGATGCAATCATTTGGAAAACATATAAAAAATTCTTTATAAATTCATAAAAATTTTGACATGAAAAATCAAAGCACTTTATTTTGTAAAATCTACTGTTAAATTTCAAATTAAAGTACATATAGTTTGGAAATATAGTTAGTTATAATTATAGTGTGGTTCAACTGAAACATTCAGTCGATTAATGATATTTTTTTAAAATTATTTCGTTCTGATTCAGGAAGGCTACATGAATTGAGCAAATTGTGAAAAATAACTCAATTTACTTTCGGTATAAGTGATTGAAAACATGCTAGTAACATTAGAGTCCAGGAGAATGAGTGCCGAAAACTATTCCACCTCAATTTTTGTATGCGATCCTCTTCAAATCCCCCCACTGATGATAAATATAAATATTATTGATTCATTAAAAAAATAAGAAACCGGTCGTAAGTTAGCTGATAAGTTTGGTGTAGGTACATCCACTATAAGTGATATTGAGAAGAGTATGCAAATTAGATAGTGAAGACGGGAGTGAACTTCGGAAAATGATGGAGAATCCGAAAAACGAACTTTTAGAAGACGCTTTGTATTGTTGGGTTTTACCGATATCTGGCCTTTTACAACCATTACAGTTAAATAAAAAATTAGGTGGTGATGAATCGTTTGTCGCAGGTAACGGATAGTTATACAGATTTAAATCTCGTCACGGAATTCGTAAATGGAAATACAAGGTAAAAAAATGTCAGCGTACCATAATATTATTATTATTTTTGATTTTATTTATTTATTGATAAATATCACTATTATTAAATTTATTTTATTTCACAAAACCCGCTTCTCTTCATACATTTGATTATGCGAAATTTCGATTATCCGAATCCCCAAAGACAACAATTAGTCCGGTTAATCGAGTTTTCACTGTAATTGTAAATCCAAAAAAAAAGTTCAAATACAATTTTATCTTATTATTGTTGATAAAAATTCATGAATTACCGTAATAGTAGCAAAAAAATAATTTATAATATATGTTTCGATTCATACTTCAATAACTTTTATGAAATTTATTCGAGAAAAACATTCATGAAAAATAAATTGTAAATAATTTAATTATTAATAATATTTCTCTCCTTTTTTGGGAAGAGATTTTAGTCCACTGTCCAGCAATATGAAGTTCAGGGGTTATTTTTTTAAATTCTTTCGTTATCCTAACTTTTAAATCATCACTATTGCCTGATCTATTAAAATATAATTTATATTTAGAATAACCCGATAAGAAGTAATCGAGAGAAATCAAATCGGGGGATCTAGCTGGCCATTCGATCGTTTCACGTCTTCCAATTCACCTTTTGGGAAAAACCTCGTTTAAATAATCATTATCAAAATTTCACATCTTAAGAATTAATTTTCTCCTGTTATGATTGCACCAAATTTAAAAAAAAATCTTCAAATTGCTGGTCAGAGGACTGAAAAATTGAGGTGGAATTGTTCTCGCTACTCATTTGCCTATTCTTTCTGGACTGCTAATGTTTAGCGAGGGAAACAGATTATTTAATAACAGAAATCAATAGAAATAAGGCGTCACGACGGTAAATCTATACTTGTATATAGATTTTTCTGTCATTTTAGCTTGACCACCTTGTATCTTATTGAATCTGAAAATTTGGGATAGATGAGAATAGGAGTACATGGATTTGAGTGTAG
Organism: Diorhabda sublineata; assembly: GCF_026230105.1. Taxonomy (NCBI): domain Eukaryota; kingdom Metazoa; phylum Arthropoda; class Insecta; order Coleoptera; family Chrysomelidae; genus Diorhabda; species Diorhabda sublineata. The sequence continues at coordinate 6,527,673 of NC_079475.1, read as the reverse complement.
ATAACACCTTGTCCACTGTTTATTAACTTGAAAAGAATGATCTTGAGGTGTTCTTGATAAAAAGCTTAACAACCTTGTTGTTTTCGATATGTTTCATATCCAGTAATTTCTTCTAAAATTCTGTGTGTTTTTTTGAAAACTATTCATTATTACAACAAGTTTACGTTCACAAATAGAGCTCTTAATATTTATAATACGTGATCTTATAGAAAAGTTAATTCTCTGTGGAAAAATTATTTTTATAAGTAATAAAATTAATTGTTTTCATGTAATTTGTATTACAAATTTTGTTTTTTTCTAATTATGTGATAAAATTTGACCGTAATCTACAAAAAAACAACACTCAATACAATTTTCTATACACTAGTAAGCTTCACATAAGATGGCCTCCAATACTTTTATAGCTTCCATGAAGTGAAAAAGTGATTCCTGAAGCAAATTTTTCAGTTAATAAAAGAAGAAAAATATCGCACAATCTGGTACTGAGGATTCACTCGTGTTTAGGGAGTAAATTACAATCCTTTTATAATATGATGGTGCATTAGTGTGGTGGCATAGCTATGAATTTCCTGCTCAAATAGGCAATCAAAGAATGTGGAAACTTTGTTGCCAAACAACGTCTCTAGCTTTGGTTCTTTTTAATTGATTTCCATAAATTTTTAGAAGACTGCTCTTTTGAACCAATATAAATTATAATAAAGTTAATAAATAACGTACAAGCTAGATGGCGATATTTAATTGTTAAGCTTTCATATTTTTCTTTTTCTTGAAGTCGCATTTATTTTCCGCAGTTTTCTCACATAAATCGAAGTTATTCTTATTGAGATATTCGGTATATATCCTAAGCTCTTTTAACTATAATCTTTCTTATTTTATTTCAGAGTAATTTTTCTTTATTTATGCAAACTCAATAATCTTCTACATAAACTGCGCTAAGTTTGTGAGTTATTGAAATTTAAGTATCGTATGATTGCGGAATCATCCTATATGATTATAAAATACAAATTTTCACCTTATTTCTTATTGATTCTTCTCAAGTCAATATGTTTCGCATGCTAAATAAATGGACTATACATTTATACATTTAAGTGTAATTGGGGTGTAATTCTAAACATTATGACTATTGTGAACTATTATTTTTTAATATATGAATGCAGTGGTAGGTTCATTTTTAGCGTAATAGGTAGTCTTGTATATGTTGAGAGCTACCAGTTATTTGTACAATATCAAATAACAATGGTCGACAAAATTTTCGTAGCACAGGCGAGACCTTCTGTTTAAAATGGAAATACCCGACCGATTATAGAAAAAATATTTATTAAGTACTAACACGTACCATTTTTCAATAGCTTGATTATCATTACATTACATTAGCAGGTAGCTAATTTTATAAAGAGGCGTTTAATATAATAGCGAGTTTCGGCCTGGATCTCAAAATGTTAAGTTTAAAACCCTTGTGGATCCCGAGAATGTCCTTCTGCCCCTCCTTTACATTAAACATGGATTGGTGAAAAACTTTGTAAAGGCTATGAATCCAAACAACAGTTAGTTGATAAACTTCTAGACGCTTACTTGGTGCTCGAATTTCATTGGAAATTCATTTCCTCTATCCCCATTTCACATTTTTTCCCGAAAATTTGGGAGCTGTCAATGATGAGCAAGGTTTCATCAAGATATTAGAACAATGGAATTTCGGTATCAAGAACGATGAGATTTGGCCATAATGGGTGATTACTGTTGGGTTTTAATAAGAAAAAGTGCAAAAGGAAAAAATAGAGCTAATTGATATTTAAAGTGATTGTTTTCAAAGTTTTTGTTTTTAATATATGTGAGGCATGTTTATTAGATGTAAACTATAAATATTGTCAATATATACGATTTAAAAAACGTGAAATTATCTTTAAAATAAATATTAAATATTTTACCAATGAATATGATTCTATAAATGTAACATAAAAACCTTACGTGTTACAATAATTTTTTTCATATGTTCTTATTTGAATAGGTCCATTTTATCATAATATGCTATATATTCTTGTTTTACTACAAAGTTTTTTTGTCGACCAGTGTAGTAAATAAGATGAAATGTACAAAATTCATTATAATTATTTCGTTTATAATTCTGATTTTAATCTATCTACTCTTTTTGTAAAATGAATAGGATTTCAAAATACATTAAAACAAAAACTCATTCAATAATCTGGTCAATTTAGACATACATAAATACCCATGAAGCTGAAAAGCAGTAAAATTGTTTAAAATACAATTGAACATAGAATTTGAATGTTATCCATCATTTCCGTGCATGGAAAAAATTTTTATTCAAGGTCAAAGGTCAAAAATTGAGTTTTTCACAATTTTCAACAAAACTGTAAGTTTTATTATGAAAACAATTCAGACAAAAATTGTAGATCATAAAATTATCTACTAAAAACATATCAATATTTTTTCCCTACAAGGCATTGTTTTTGAGATATAATGATTCAAAAAGTTATAAAAGTTGACATTGACATAAAAGACAACATTGAATCGAACCGAGAATTTATTGTTGTGAGTATTTATAAGAAATTTGTTGATTGGTGGGAACTGCCATAAGTTCATCAACTTTTACAACTTTTTGAATCGATATATATCAGAAACAGTGGCTCGTAGGAAAAAAACTATTGATATGTTTTTTGTAAATAATTTTATGATCTATAATTTTTGTAAAAGAATTTTCATGATAAAACTCACCGTTTTGCTGATAATGGCAAAAAACTCATTTCTTTTAACTTTGACCATGAATAAAATTTTTTTTATACACGGCAATGGTGGGGAACATCATTTATTTTTAATTATATTTTAAAAAATTTCACTGATTTTCAGCTTGATGAGAACTTATGTAGTTTCACTCTTATTTTTTGGTCTAAATTGACCGGACTATAATCAGTATCAATACGTTTTAACTATATTTTGTAAAAAATAGAACTATTTTGTTTTTCGTAACGCAAAATAGCTAAAACAACGGTATTATTCACCAGAATCAATTAGTATGATATTAATAAATGAACAAACTTTTCTCTACCACTACTTGAGGCAAATTTTGGCTTGGTTATCATTTCCAGATATTACAACTTGACACAAATTCATCAGACAGGATACGTAATAAGAATCTAACAAAAAACGAGTTGATCTTTGATGTTATTACGATCAAATATATTGAGTGAGCTACAGAAAACAATTCACTCCGATTTATATCAGTTTTGAGATGTTTAGAATTCTCGAATCCTTCTCAATTTTGAATACTTATAGTGATGTATTTTTTGTTTCTCACATTGGATTATCCAAATAAAAAATATTTTTAGGCACAATAATTATTTAAAATGGAAAGCTCAAGTGATCTTTTTATCAAGAAGCAACGATAAAGTAGCACACGGAATTTCTTTTTAATCCATTGTTTTGAAAATAACAAAAGTAGCTTCACATAAATGGCTGTCACTTTTTTCTGACTGATCGAAATGACATGAAATTTGACACATAGTCTTTTGAAGTTTGATACTTCATAAACGTCATATGGATTTGACAATAGCAGCGCCATCTGTGTGGCATTCACACGACTTATTGACTGATGTAATACCTAATGATTGTAAATAGCGATGTACGGTATCTTTAGAAAGTCCAAACGACTTACGAGACACCCTCTGTAATTGTGTGAAGCTTTCAAGCATATTGTTCGTTATTTGGACTATAAAGTGCCCCACGAAAATATCATCTGACGTTTCGCCTCGTACAATTGGTATATTCAGAAGTTTCTTGCTACTTCTAACGATTCTCCTCAGAATCAGAAGTGATTTTCGACTATCGTCATTCGAGGTTATGTTTTTGACATATTTTAGTGACCCAATTATATCATTACACCTTACTTTGTAACTTTGAAGGATTTTTACTATGTTTATTGCTCATTTCACAGTATCTTTTAGGTTTGTATTGTAACGTGATTTTTTCGAAACTCTGGTTCATTTGAATACTTTAGTTAAGATAAAATCGTGTCTTCTATTCATCTTCATTAACGAGCGTATACTGAATTTACGTCTACAAGATAAATTTAAAATTATTAGCCAAAAAGAGATAATTTTGTATTAGGTGCGCAAGTTTATACATTTTTTTCATATCAATTGTTTTTATTTGTACACGGAGACGGTTCTTACAACTGATGATGATTTATTTTTTATTATTTTCTAAAGCCTTCTAAATTGACAGTACTGAGACATTTCCATCATATTTACCTGAATTCTAATAAAAAGCATCAAAAATTATTCGATAAAGCCTTCAATTAAACCTTTACTATTGGTGTAGTGGTATTAAAAAGTTTGTTCAGTCCAAACAAATAAAATAAGCTTTTCATCATATCCCGTTTGTGCTAGTTAATATCAACTTATTTCAACTTTTTGAAATTAATGCATATTGGAAGATGAAAACGTTATTTTTTTCATATCCCAAGGATGGTCACTTTGAATCGAAATTTGGTTGGTGTATTTTAAATTAATTTCTGGAAATTCTATCGAGCTTTCGTAAATATAGTTGTTATTAGACGTGTTATTCTATTTGCGTTTCGAAAATTATTATGAGAAGGAAATATCGGAAAGGTGACCATCAAACACTCTTCACACATATCCACATAGCCATCAAATGCTCCGAATAAAAAATAATGTGGCAAGGCTTTGAATTTTCTCGAAAATAATGTCAGGGATATTTGTTGGTTTTTTTTGTTGAATAAAGTTTTATTCTATATTGTAAATAACGTTAATTTCAACATTTTTTTTATTAATTTATTTATTATTAAGTTTACGATTAAAAGAATATCGATTGTCAAAGTTATTATGATAACATTACTAATGACGTCGGTGCTAGATAAAAAAATCAAACCAGTAGCATTATTAGCAATTAATCACTTTTTAAAAATATTTCAAAATCGCAGGTAGATATGAGAACATTTAATTACCTTTTGACGTATTGGCGGTAGGAACCGTCAAAATTCTATACAGGGTGATTGATTAGTGTGATATAGTTCAGTGCCTCCTTTGTCCTTTGAGGTATCAATTTGAAAATATGAGGGATTATAGTCAACATTAGTCTCCACATTTTGAAATTATTTACAATCTTTAGGGTGATCTAGAATACTGTGCTATATCAAAGTTACACCTTTTTAAATGGATCGCCCTATCATTTATTGCATATTTGGAATCAGCTTGACTTCTCTATTACAATATGGTGTTGTGATGTGTTCTACGGGGTATTAAAAAAATTATAACCAATTTTTCTTAAAAATCGTAACAAGCTCAATACCCTGTATAATGTTAGAGACATTCAAGAATGAAAATTTGTTGCCACTAAAGGATTCGAGTAGGGAAAGATTATTTATTCCGTTAATATTCATAGGAAATACTAATATATTATTCTCTCGGTTTTTTTCAAATAAATTTATCCTGTATTTTATGTGAATCTCGTAAAGTACCAACCAACATACTTCTTATTTTATCAAGCATGTTATGACAACAATTGATTTGGTACATTTTTTGACGTTTTGAACAATTTGAACTAGTGAAATAATGAGTGTCATTAGTGGTGATGAGTGTTTATGATATGTTCTGGATATTGGAAGCTTGAAGAGATTGACGGAGCGGTACAATCGCACGGGTTCAGATAATTATGAAAAGCATCAATGACGAAAACTTCTTTGACAGAAGAAAATAGAACTAATGTTTCACTTGCAGTTACTGAAAACCCTCACAAAAGTAAACAAGAACTGAGCTACTACGGTGTGCAACGAATCCTTAACACAATAAATATGCACCGTTACTACATTTATTTGCGATAGAAATCAAATGAAGTTGATATGAAGGAAAACCAGTATTTTGTAGGTGAGGTTTACGAAAAGTTGATCAATGAAAAGACTTTTTTGGCTTCAATTTGGAGATGAAAATAGTTGTGTTTCACTATTATTCATGAACTAATCCATATAGTGACCCACAGTGAAACTAGATGGTCGTTAAATGCATGGAGAGGTATTGTTGATGAATATGTAGTAGGACCATATTTCATTAACGAAAATTTGAATGATGGGATGTGATTAGATTCTCTAGTAAACCAATAACTTCTTTTATTAGCAGAAGTCCCATTTCGTAAGCGTCAAATGATGGCGCGCCTGCACACGTGAATCAATTAATTAATGGTGAACTAAATTAACTATTTATTTGGAAAATAATCAGGAGAAACGGTCCAGTACAGTGGCCACCAAGGTCACCAGATTTCAACAAACTGGACTCATTTTTCTGGGGTCAAATTGAGAATGAAGTGAAGAAAATACCTCTAACAATAGAGGATGGACGAAATACGGAATGAATTTTGGAAAGTTTCTATAAAATTTATTTGTAATGTGATTATATCTCTCAATAATCGCTTTCAAAGATGCGTAGATATATTTGAAGGTCATTTCGAACACCTATTGTGATAATCAAGACTTTTACGTATACTTTGGTAAATAGAACAGTTTTTTTATTGTATCGCTTCTGTATTTTATATGTCTTTTCGTCTTTGTATTCATAATTCATCTTCTACAGTACCGAATAGCAAAGATAAAAAGTTTTTTATGCACCAGTATTTTGATTCACCCTGCAGCAGATTCAACGAATACTAGCAAAATAAAAAAAGTTTCACTACTATTCGTTTTCTTTGGTCGCAACAGATCTTCATTCTTGAATTTCTCTTACAATGTACGGGGTACGTAGCTTGTTACTATTTTTATGCAAAATTGGTTAAAAACTTTTTAAGTACCCCGTAGAACATCATTGTAATTTGAAAGTCCCGTTGATTCTGAATATGGAATAGAATGTAGGGAGTTTTATTTAAAAAAATGTGACTTTGATATGGCATAACATTCCAGAAGATTCCATGTAAGATTTGAATCATTTTAAAATGTGAAAAAATAATGAACTTTATCATATTAATCCATCACGCTGTAGAGTAATTCTGACCAAGGCCATGACCATGTCAGATCTTGACGAGGTAGAGGTTTCTTCTTAAAATACTGGCAAAAAAAACTAATTTGGTAATTATGAATCTCCGTATCTTTCAAATAATTTTATAACAATCACATCTCGAGGATCATGTGTTTATTTTTGAAGATAAGATTAAAACAAATAATATTTTTCGCTTTTAAAGATGCGATTTTGTTATAACTTTTGACCGTTGTATACAATACAATCCAGACTATCAAAAACACCAGATAACGAAGTTCAAGTGTGCATTAATGGTAAATATAAAAAACCTTCACAACAGCTTTATCAGACAAGGAGATGAAGATCTTCAAAGATTCTTTAAAACCTTTAATCTCAATGGAAAAGAGTTTGATATGACTATATCGACTAAAAAAACTAGAACACACCGATCAAAAGATACAAAAGTGAATGAAAGTCAAATACATACCTTGGAATTGACATAACCAGTTATGGATACGTAAAATACAAAGCCAGAAACATCAAAAACTGGAGAAGTGAGAACATCAGACGATCATTTGACTTACATAACAATAATACCAAAGGATAAATCTCCAATTGGAACAGAAAAGAGGTCTAAGTGACAACTTAGAACCAGGATTAGGACAGATATCGAAGAAGGAGCAGACGATAGACTTATTATGGAAGAAAGAATATATTCTGTAGGTAAAACCAAATGGAATAAACTAATTTTTTTATGACATTGCGAATGACAAATACAGCCTCTATGTTTTGAGTGGTATGTTAAGTTTGTGATATATCGATGAAAAGATCTCTGAATTCTTTATTTGAAAATGTTAATGTTCCCAAGTTTATCACAGCAACCTAGATAGAATAATATGAAATATAGGATTATAGAAATTTGCTGTATTAAAATCAAAAACTGGAATATAATGCAAAATATGAAACAAGAGAAAAAAAAATAAATGAAACTGTCTTTTAATTGTGAGTGTTATATGTTATTTTAAGCTATTTGAATGGAAATGTATAGTTTTCTACACAATGTTCTCCACATATTTTCATGAATAAAAATCTGATAACGTGAGATCAGGTGATTGTGCAGGCTGTTATATCAACCCGCGTTTTCTTTTGTTAGAGACAAATGATGTGTTTTCGAACAATACCTGCCCAACATCAACCTTTTGAGGATATTTCGGATGTTCTCTCTTATCCAGTAGGGATTTCTTGTTGACCAGTAACGGTTCAGCATAACCTTACGTGAAAAAGTGCATTTATGAAAAAAATAAGCTCTACTACGAAGGTTGCCTTTTCAAGTTTCTAAAATCGAACAATAAGTGGGGTTGATGAGTATGGCATCACTGTATTTGTGAACATTGAAGTTTGCTTTTTCGAAACCAGGTGTTTGGAGCAGTCTTATTTCTCAGGGATATGAAAGCTATACTCTATAATAAAGTATCTCCCCTTGGAAAAGTTGATGTTGAAAAATTTAACGTTACTAAACAAATTCTAAGGCTTGCTCATGTTTTTGAACTGGATACGTGGGAATTCAGGAAGCTCATCGATGCAGTAATCTGCAATTTCTCATCCTTCAAGCACCAGTGGAATATTGATTCGTGTCTAAAGCATGTAGATAGCGAATGGGATACACTGTGTTTGGTAAAAAAAGCGGATATCCAATGCGGATATGTGTTTCGCGCCTATCTGAATCGGGTGATTAATTTGTAAGACATACCGAAGATTTATCTATGCTTCAGCTCGTATTACAACAGGTTCTTGCTTCTCTATGTGTGCCTCAGCTTGTCTTATACTTTCCATTTTTGGGAGCAGACTTTGCAGCGATATAAAAGCTACAGGACACATCAAAACGTATCTCATTGGGAAGTTGATCTTGAACATTCTGACGTTACTAGGCAAACTCTAAAACTTGATCATTTGGTTGAACCACATACTTGGGAGTTTGGGGTTGTCGATGACGTAGTTTTCAGTTTTCTACTATTTTAAGCACCAGCGACATTTCGAATCGTCTTTTTTTAACCGTGTTTGGTTGAAAAAGTGTCTAGTCGTATTTCGCACCTATCTAAATAGAGTAGTTAACTTCTTTGGGCTTCTTCTTCTTCTCATATTCATCAATTGTTTGTGATGTTTGTGATCACTTCCGCCCTTTTATCTTGTCTCTGGTGGTATGAATAAATTTTCATGTGGTTCTTACCCCTGTCCAATTTTTGATATTATGGAGCCACGGCATCCTCTTTATCCAAATAGTACCTCTAGCTCCTAGATATGCCATTTGGCTACATTTCTTTTCATATTCTTCTCAGAATTTTCCAATTAGTTTTCATTGCTATCCACGGAACTCTCAGGTAGGTCCTCATCTAAAATACCTCCAATCTGTTCGTGTGAATTTTCAGTGTCCAGCTTTCCATACCGTTCAATAGCACGGATCCTACGTAGGAATTTTTTAATCTTATTCCGACGTTGAGTCAAAGACAGATTTCGTAATAACGTTTCTGAATTTCATGAATGAACTCCTTGCTTTTTTTATCCTGCACTTGATCTCTACGTTTGATGACTAGTCTTTACATAACCAAGTTCTTAGATAGTTAAATTGGGTAACCCGTTCAATCTTTTCACTCAACTAATTTGCGGGTGATTACTAGGAATTTTGTCTTTTCAATGTTGATATTGATTCTCATTATTCGATTGTGGATTCCAACTGTGTCCAGGAGCCTTTGGAGGTTATACATGTTGTCTGCATCGGCATATCGTATATTGTTGATCGAGGAGACGACGCATCCCTGTCTAACTCATTCAAGGATTTTCTGGGCCTTTGAAAGATCGCTGTCAACTGTAACTGCAGCTGATTGGTTCTAATAAAAGTTTTCAATACAGCGTATATCTTTCTGGTCTAATCCTAAAGTTATTATTTGAACGAGTTAATGGTATTGCATTCTGTCAAAAACTTTTTCTTAATCTATAAAACACATTACTATATATTTCCTCTGATAGTAGCTGTTCCGAATCAGTACTTGGGCTGCAACTAGTGCCCCTCTCGTACCAACACCTCTTCTAAATCGGAATTGGGACGAGCGCTTTCACATTTTATGGAAATTCTGTAGTTCAGATATATTTTCAAAGTATGACTTATCAAGATAATTAATCTGTGGTCTTCGTATCTTGTTGCGCTGCTCTATTTTTAGCAGTTGGATTGAAAGAAATGTAAGTTATTTGGTTAGGAAATTTTCCTGTGTTTAAAAAGCATTTGAAGCCTCTTGATAACTTTGTTGTCTAAAAGTTTAAGCAGTTTAACAGGAACTAGATCTGCCCAATCGGTTTTCTTATCTCTTGAGCTATTTATTGCTATAGAGATCTCTTCTGTTTATCTTCCAGGTTATTATCTAGTTGAGGTGTTTCATTTGAAAATTGGTTTCAAATATATTTTTCCCAGATAGCTTTTTTCTGTTCGTTGTCATTTGCCCTATGTATGTTAGGGAAGGTCTGTTTTCTATATATTCCAGATATTTCTTTTATTTTCTTGCGCAGGTTAACTCATCTTAATCCATCCATGTTTTCTCTAGAATTAGGCTTTTTTTTTACAAACAATTCTGGGTAGTGAATCAGCCTCTCACATTACTGATGTTGTAGTAAGCGATCTTAGTAGTTGTGAGAATAAAATGTTTCTTTCTACCAAAGAGAAAATGTTATAAACAAATGAGATGGTGATGGTATTAATTATAAACTTTTTATACAAGAAAATTGTCTAAAACATAGTTATACAATGATTAATCATTTCTAATATGCATTTTGTAGACATCTAATTGATGTTATATATTTGATTATATATTTCAAAAAAGTAGAGGACAAAAGACCAATTTCAATATATATTTTTGATGTTACCTTATTCCCGTAACATTATTTCCAAGAAAATATTTAAATATTAGAGCAGCATGCATCATTCCGTAAATAAAAAATAGAAATATTTTTCTACTTAGAAAAAGAACATGCAATAGTTACAAACGTACAGTGTGAAATTTGAAAATTTTCCGCAGCATCCCATTTATAAACGGTGGGAGGGGGTCTCTATTTTTTTTTAATTGAATTATATTAAGTAGATACAATATTTGCTCTGTTAAGAATATGCAGTTTATCATATAATATTCTTTTTTTTTATTCAATGTTTTTATGAAATTAGTTCCATATAATGTCTGTGTATATATAGTGTGATCAAAAAAGTGCTTTTTTATAATATTGATCTCAATATTCAGTTGTTTGGAATCTAATCGTCAAAACTGTGCGAAACGAAGAGGAAATGTGTTTTTCTAATGACAAACCATGATCTAGAAACCATGGTAATTTAATAAAAGTTAAATTACAGTAATTTGAAGAGCAATGGAAAGGAAAAATATGGAAAGAAAAGAGGAAATAATCAAAAAAAGACAATACCAGAAATCAATAAATGCGAATAACTGAAAAAGGCTACATCCCTTGGGCGCGTATCTAAGATTAAAGCTTCAAGACTACTAGACATCGTACTTTACGTCCAAAGGCACACGTGCGCAGTGACCAATACAATTTGAATGTAATAGACATTTGCAAATAGATAAGAGCGTCCAGAACGAGTTAAAAATTTACCTGAAATTTTATTTTCATCTTTATATTTGATGCTTCAAACATTCATTTGGTACTTGGTGATTTATCAAAAATATTCCATTTACACTGTGGTCACTTAATTTCGCACCAGATGGGAAACTTTCTTATTGTAAATATCACGAAAAAAAGTTCATAGAATACAACCAACAGATTTTGAAATTTTTTAGTCGTATACGAGGTATGAGAAAAAATATAATTCCACTCAAGAAAAAAATATCAAAAGTTACCAGAAAATTTATTTAAAATATTAGAATATGTTAAAAAACTATAATTTTGTACGTTTTTCTATAGTTGACTATGGTTTAGTGATAAATGTACAAGTACATATTGTACAAATTTCTATGTTATTTAGATAACTGACATTGAACATTAAATAAATATTTCAAAGTTTCAATAATTTCTAAGTAAAAATACCGGTGCTATTGAGAAAGAAATGTTTTATTGTGAAAAAATTGTTACAATTTGTAAACAAAAGCTTGTTAAAACTAAGAAACAAACATAAAAATAACTTAATAAAGATACAAATAAAATAAAATTTCATGATACAGAAGAAAATAAATTTTATTATTAGAATACAAGTCGTTTACAGAGTAGAAGGCACTTTCCAGTGAAGATGATATTGATTTCAATTGGCAAGTGGTTGTGCATTTTTTTGCATTGTAAAATATTGAGCCGTTAACTAATTCTGAGCGTGGATAAGTAAGTGCAACTATCTTTCCGAAATTGGAGAAGCGTGGTTACGAATTAGACAAACAGTTTTCAAAGTATCACTTCCAGATGAGTATTTATTTTTGATGTCATTAATTGTACTACGAAGCTCTAAAACTACGGGCATAAAGAAGAAACTTTAAGTTAGCATTAGCATCAGGGAGATATGAGAATCATTTATAGAATTTGTTAAATTTTTGGGTACATTCACAAAGTAATTATTGAGGTTATCAGGTGAAGTAGAGACTATGATCGATGAATTTAAAAGAAAAAATAGAAAGTGTGCTAAATGAGAGAGAAGAAGAAATATTTAATAACAGACATGAAGGGAATTCAAAGTACAGTAAGACCCCGCTTAACGCTGTTTCGGTTTAGCGCTCTTTTATTGAAATTCAGGGATTCCCCGAAATGGGGCGCAGTGCTTGATTTCCAAATAACATATTCGAAGCGTACGGACGTATTTTTATTATTAGAAACAATGGTTGACATTATTCTGTGTCTATCAATTTATTTAATACTATAATAATTGATACATTTCTTTAATTTCTTATTTCTTAGACCTTTTGATATATTATTGCAACTAAATGTTCTTGATCTTAGGTCTCTTCTGTTTTAAAATTAGTTTTTTTAATAATTTTTAGAAGAAATATAAATTTTGACGTTTCAACTTTTCTTTAAGTTTTAAATTTATGTTTCTAATTTTAAAACAGAAGAGACTTAAATTTATTAATTATTAATACAGTGACAAAGCAGTGACAAGTGAGTAGATAAGATTCTAGGAAACGTCAGTCTCAAGTGCTGCACTGAATTTGGCAACTTCAACAATAAGGACAATTCTTAAGAATAAAGAAAGAATACTGTCATTGGTAACTGCAACTGCACCAAGCTCTGCAATTAGAATTCCTAGTTCTAGAAATAACATTATAAAGGAAATGGGAAAACGACTGCCTATATGGATTGACGACGAAATTGAACACAATCTGCCGTTAGGCCAATCTATCATGAAGACTTTTCAATTACATTCAATCTAACGCAAGTGACATAAGTGAAACTTTCGTCGAGAATGGTTTAATAGATTTAAACATCGAAATAATTTTCACAACATAAGGATGGTGATACGAAAGCGGCGGTTGAGTTCTCAGCGACTTCAAAAACAATATTTGAACAAAGAATTAGTTTTTAATGTTGACGAAACAGGTCTGTTTTGGAAAGGATGTCAAAACGAACATTTATATCCCGTAAAAAGAAATAAGCGTCAGGATTTAAAGCTGTGAAAGATCGCTTAACACTTCTAGTGGGTGAGATTTCAAATTAAAATCACTTCTGGTCCGTAACTCCAAAAAGCCAAAAGCGATAACAGGCATATCTAAATCAACTGTACCTGTAATTTGGGAGCTTAACAAAGCACCATGGATAAATATAAACATTTCCCAGGATTGGTTCACTGAACATTTCTGCCCATCTGTTAAAAGTTATTGCGAAATCAAAAAACTTGAACAGAGAGCATTACTAGTAGTTGATAATGTTTCAAATCACCCAACAATTTTATCAGGCTTAACAACATGCAGTCCAGTCGAAGTGGTTTTCGTGGCGCTTAATACAAATATCTTAATCCAACCAATGGACCAAGCAAACATCTAAGCAGATGTTTGAAAAAAACAGACGGATAAGAGAAGCAATCATTAATTTTGGAACAACTGTAATATCATGAATGTTGTAGAAAACATAAATCTTTCTTGGAATGAGATATTAGAAAGATCTTTGGAAGGAGTATGGAAAAATATTTGACCAGATATCGGTAAGAGCTAGGACATTGGACACTCTGTAGTTATGGATAAAATAGTAGAATTAGCGAAACGAAGTGGTTTAGATAAGGTGAATATTGAAGACGTCGAGTAAACAGTTCAAGAAACAGCAGCTAGTCTTTCTGAGCTCAAGAAATTAATTGAGCTAGAAGAAAACAAAAATAATAATAGTAGTGATTTAGAAGAAGTGCAAGAAAACTTTCGATGGTGTTCTTAAAAACAAGTTTGACTACTGTAACTGAAATTATGTACCAATTTGATGAAAATGATACAAATTTAAACAGGAGTGCAAAAGCAAGACCTGGGCTGTTGTATTTACTTTATCCACTTATCAACAATCAACAAAAAGGTAGAGAATTGGAAACACAGAATAGACTGAATGATTTGACTGACTTAGAATTTTATTTGTTTTTATAAGTATATTCGTTCATATTGTTTCAATTTTTGTGAGAAATAATGAATAAAATAGCCTAGTTAAGCACTATTTCATATTACGCTCTACTTTGATGGAACGTATCCCCTACGTTACTGTGTACAGAAATGTTAAAAATAAATGTGACGAGAAACGTGAAAACTTGTAGCAGGTGAGAAGACAAAGTTAGATCTATCTCTGCAATAGAGGGCATTGTTTCTGTTGGTGAGTTTTTTGTTCGTTGAAATTTCTACTTTTTGATGGTGTTAAAAATATCACCATCACCATGCCCACCACCAAATTTCCTGTCACATTGATAAACATAAGTAATTGGAGTGGAAAATTTTAATAAATATTGTACATAATCAAATTTTCGGATGCGAATTTTCTCCTTTTTTTGCCATTTCTGAAAAAGTTGATGGTAATATTTTTTCACACCATCTAAAAGTAGAGATTTTAACGACAAAAAACATCTCATCGACTTTTCAAAAAAAGCTTTTATTTTGACGAGAGAATTTTCGTTCAAAAAGATAAAAATTAAAAGCGAAAATCTTGTTTTTTTTTTGAATTTTTCACATAAATTTTGAGGTTATGTGAAAAATGTGAGATAACAAAAGTTGTAGATCTTCTAATTGCCTACAACTTTTTCCATTGACTTTTTTTTATTGAACTCACAGTTTTTATCGAGATCAAGATAAATCAAGATAAACCGTTTTTTACCCTTAAAAACTCACCCCCTTTCCCCTTCATTTTTATTATGATCTCCTCCGTTTCCAATAGGTATCATTCCACTATTATTTTTTCACTATTTTCACTATTTATTATTTTTAACGTCTTCTATCCTGATCTATAGAGACTTTAATAAGAGAGTAGAATTTTGTTTACTCATTTGAGAAAAAAATCAAGACGATCGTTTTATGGTTCGGAAAATAATGTTTTCAGACGAAGTTCAAATGGAACCGTTCTCAAAATTGTCGCTGGTAGAGTGACAACAATCTTAACTTTCGATTAAGACACGTGATCAATATTCCTTCGAAACAAATTTTTCGTGTGGCATTCACGAAGATAAAATAATCACGTCTTTTATTTCGAGCATCCATAACCTCACAAAGATATTTGAATTTGTTACAAACTCAATTGTACCAGTAAGACGGTGCAACATGTCAAAGTAAGGCATTATTTGGGACATTCTTCTAATGGAAGAGTAGCCAAATAGGTTACCAGATTTAACCCTGTTAGATTATTCTTGCTTTTGAGTGGAATTCATATTTTTTATCATACGACTGAAAAATTTTGAAATCTGTTGACTTTATTTTAGATTTCAAACCATGTAGGAAGTTTCTATGAAGAAAAACTCTTTATCGCAATATTAACAATAAGAAAATGTCCCATATGGTGCAAATTAAACACGGCAAATATAGTTTTGAGCGAGATTTTTAGAATTACAATCTCAAGTGTATTTACTTCCGAGATAGACAAGACTCAAACAATCGTAAAGTATGGTCATCATGTGGACTGAGGTTTATTGATTTTATGGTTTGGACACTTGCTTGCGTTCAAATTTAGTTTCTCGATTTAAATTTATTTCTATTATTGTGCAGTATTTTTAGCAAAACAGCTGTGGTAGAGAAATATCATTCTAGTTACGAACCTCTTTAAGATTGACTACGCAGATTGTATCAGTATTCCTTTACGTTCGAATAAACAAATTGTATAATGTATAATGTATGAGCCCTTAGTTAACACAACAAATTCTGAAAAAATATTAATGAAATATTATTATAATACGTGATACTGAACAAATTATTTCTAATTTTGTTATTTCATTTAAGTGAAAGAACTTTAGATAGATAAAACTTCAAAAGAACATTCGATGCCTTGTCATCAATATTTTTATATAAATTAACCAGACCAAAATTAATTATATAACTTAGTCTGACTTTAGTTTTAGTTTCGTTATATTGTTAATTGTGTATACTTTTGAATTTCTTCCAAGTCGTAATCAATGGAAGTGTTTATACAAAAGTGAGTTCTCAAGAGACCACTCATTTTTTACTACACATGCAACAGATGATATTGAAGATTAAGCTTATTTCAGCCAATGTGAAGAATTTTGTTACCAAACGTAATAGTAGGTACCTTCAAATTCACATCTATCAAGTGACAAGAAAAGAAAAACGTTGGGGTTCTAATGGAAATACAAAGGGAAAAAGTTTAAAGCGACATTGAAAATGTATTTATATTTGTTAACACGTTCATATAAATTTCTTCAATTGTGTGTATCACATATTCGTTTCCCGTTAAAATATTTCTTGATTGTGTTCGTATTGAATTAGTTCAGAAAGACTGAACATACTAGTTATTAACATGTCTGTCTTCATATAAAACTAGGTTTAAAAACAAAAAATATAAAGGCCAAGAAAAAAAAATCATTAAAAAACGATGACCTTTTACAAAGATCCAAAATTTTTGGAAAAGTGCTAGAAATAGAAATAAAAATGTCAAAAAATGAAAAGGTAGCAGGCCCCAGAACATTCCCACTAAGTTGGTGAAGCATGGACAGAAAATATAAAAAATATAAAAAATCTATTAATAAGTGCCTGTTGAATGGGGATCGATGACTGAATTATGGCGTATATTACATCAATAGAGATAGAAAAATAGGTTTGATAGTGAATACAATAGATGAAGTAGAACAGAACTAATTTCGTACTGGACGCTCATGAATTGATAATACATTCGTTTCAAAAATTTAGCCAGTCACCTCGTATTTTTTGATCTCGAAAAGGCAACATTAAGGTGCCGTTGAAACCGCTTTTTGATATATTAACGAAATCTGACATCAGCGATGTTTGAGTTTGAGCTATTCAGAATATATACAGAAAGACAAAAGGTGTAGTCAAGCTATGAATTATTGAATCGAAACCATTCTAGCATTCGAAAGTTTGAGATAAGGGTACAAGTCTATCACCAATATTATTCAAAATATATATTTAGGAAGCTCTGAGTAGATGGAGAATTTAAATTGCAATAATAGGAATTGAGATAAGTGTCTAACTGCATGCTTTCGACGAGGACGATGCAGATTATATGCTAAGAAAAGTGAACGACGAATATGCTAAATTTGGTTTGAATATGAATATGTCCCGAGCTACAAATAAGTAGGGCTAGACAAACATCAAATATTTAGGAAGCATAATTTTAGAAGATGGAGTGCAACAAGCAAAACAAAGCATATAAGAAATGAAGATATACGACGAAGAACAGGTCGAGTATACTCCGGTTCAGAGAGAATACAGACTAAATAACTACTCTATTCTATACGTAAGATCATAAATGTTTTTTTTCAACATTTTTGCAATTAGGGATCATTTTTGAGGGTGAAAAATTTCTGATAAATAAACATTTGAATTGAATACAATAAAAAGAACACTTTTAATAAGAATTCAACAAAATAAAGTACTTTAATTGATTTTTTTGTTCAATTTTTATCATAAGAGGGTTGGTTTTTAAGGGTTGAAATACATTCATTAGGGGTTGAAAAACATGAGTATTATCCTAAAACTTTGACCATACGGGGTAGTTTACACACCTTATACATTGGCATAGGGTAGATTTTGAAGTGAAGGATAAATACAACTCAATTCAAAAACTTCACGCAAATCCCTGCGTCTTGAGGGAATTCTGAGGCGATATATTTTTACCGTTGGTCACTAGAAACTGAAATGTGTATTGCATCTGAACCTAATGTCTTTTTCTTGGCCTGTTTTGTTAAGTTTTGATGTGCTGTTTGCCTGGACTCCTTGTAGTTTTTTTATTCACATTTATTATAAGAGACTCTAGAGCCGTAAATACTTCAATGCTTCAATGTTATATTAACCGACTCTCTCACTGTTCACTGCAACTGGCTGCAGGCTATGTTTCTGCATTATCTGAACTATCCGTTGTATTTATTTTATTTAACGCATTTTCCAGATCATCTTCAAGTATCCGATTTGTCATAAACTGTATCAATTGACTTGTTCAGCTCTTTATAAACAGATTTTTGGCTTTGAATGTGCCTTGACTTTCCATAGGAGATAATGAAAATGGAACAGAATAAGTGACCGAAGAAAGCACTGATGTATCAACCGCAGAATAGAAGAAGATCCTCAAGGAAGGAAGGGATTAAACAGATCAAGAAAGACAGAGGTATCCAGGAAAACGAGTGGATAGGTAGAAAAATGTAGCGTACGAAATGAGTGATGTTTCAAAGGAAGCTGTAGGACCTCCGCTGCATATATATGAGAAAAATATATAAGTTTTGCATTGGTGCGCGAAACTCAAAAAATATCCATTAAAAAAAAGTTTCAAAGTAATCTTATGATAACACTAACATCTATTAAAGATCTATTATCAAAAAGGAATCGAATTAATGATAATGGGCGAATTCCTTAATGTCTGAATATTGGAAAATTATGAAAAAAAACCAAATTTTGCTTTATTTCAGAACAATAGAAATTGTAGTCAAGTTACATTAGATGATAGCAATGGATATTTTATATCAAATGAACTTTTATTCATTCAAAAATACTAATTTTGATGAATAATTTGTACGAGCAGCAGCGAGAAAATACTCTTCTGAACACAGGACACAAGGATACATTCGCGTCTCGTCTCGTTATCTCGAAAACGAATATTCGACAAAAATGAACTTTTCTTGTAGATAATAAGCTGACCCAAAAATTCTTTACATCCCATTTTTTGAGATATAGACGGGAAAATAAATTCGGTACTTTGGGTCATTTTTGGGGCCCTTTCAATCCTGCTTTTTCCAGAATATTTTCCAATTATGAAGTACTATTCAAAATCTACCGATGAAAACTTGGAAGATCATATTTTCTGTTTTTTGTTTAAAAATTTTTTTGTGTTCAACAAATTGATAATGATCATCTCAAATACTATAAATTATTTTATTTTTTCAATCAATTGAATACGAATTTACCAAATTATAAATTGCTGTTTTGTTCAAACGTTTCGCATTGTCCTATCATATTTAGATGACATGTTACGGAAGTGCTTTTATTTTCATCGTATCTATCTTGAAAATAAATAAACTATGGAGCTCGGGAATAGAATACATAATAATAAAATTAATCGATTCTATGACAAAATTTATAAACTGGTAATATACACATATGTTGATATCCATATCCACTCTGCAACCTTGCAATAACTCTTAAAATCTTTTTCTGTTTTATTTTGAATTAACCTGGTATAATTCTTGTGAAGATCGTATATTTAATAGATATATTCAAGGAGCTGGTTGCCATTTCCACTAAGATACTTTTAGAAGGCTGAAACTTTTTTTATATGTTATTTAATATATTTAAAGTAAAAAAATCATTTTCTGACAGAGCTAGCGTTTTTTGCATATTGCAAATTTTTCATTTAAAAAATGTATCTTCACAAATCTGGCTTTCGAGTATATTTTTGATTAGATAATTTAGAGTATAAAAAAATGCCAAATAATTTTTCGGTTGCAATTATTTAAAAAATAAAATTCGTTATCCTTTAGAAATTCATCTCAACATACAATGCAAATGATGAAAATGAACCTTTCATTTTAATTGCCTAACTTTACAAAATAGTTTACAAGATCTGTTTTTTTAGGAATTAGATTTGGAAGATCGTTTTAGACGATTTAGCAACTTTCAATCCATTTTACAGATACTTGCAATCGAGAAAATCATCTGTCAATTTTTGTTTATACTCAAAATTGTCTAATTAAAAATATACTCAAAAACCAGATTTGTGAAGATACATTTTTTTAAATAAAAAATGTGCAATATGCAAAAAACGCTAGCCCTATCAGAAGTTGATTTTTCTACTTCAAATATATTAAATAACATATAGAAAAAGTTTCAGCCTTGTGAAAGTACCTTAGTCGAAGTGGCGAAAAGCTCTTAGACTAATAACCGGTTCAAAAAATTTAATTGGATATTGGACAGAAGAGGAGATCAAACGGGTGTTGTGCCTATTCTTCAAAAAACTCCGAGTCCCGAATTGATGACAAATCACAAACACCTGTTCAAATCTTTTCTAAAGAAATTATAGTAGTATTTGCATTATTGGAATCTTGAATACGAGGGCTATCTCTTTGTTCTGTCCCTGCCCAATTTACTACAAAAACTTGATAAGGATGTAATATTTATTTCTTAATATATTTTCTATTGAGGCTAATACATCTTTCCTTTGCAAACTATTTGATTTTATTGAACCTAGAAAATCTCGTAACCGTATTGTTCCAGGCTTAGAAACAGCTGGTAATCTTTAGGAATTAAATTTGGAGAATACGTTGGAGGTTTAACTAAGTTGGAGCCTGCTTGAGGTATTGCGACTGTTGTATCTCTGAGTGCTTCTTCCTGATGCAATACAACAGCCCTGATGTTTTTTTATCATCTCACGTAATTTTGTAACTAAATTGGTTTAATAAGCACCTATTATTGTTCCCCCTCCTTGTACAAAAAATCTACAAAAATCAAGATTGGAACTTGTTAAAATACGGTTAGCACAACCTACAATGCTAAATGCTGCATTTTGAAAGTGGTGAACCTGGATGTTTCCTTTTCTTGATTTCTACATTATAGTAATCTCCAGACTTCCAATATTCATCTGCTAGGACTCGTAGTATTTATCATGAAAACAATTTCGTTAGATCAGTTTGACAAAGTTTTTCAAGGTTGTAAATAAAGATGTATGAACAAGATTTTTTTTCTGAAATGTGGAGCGTTAAGTTTTTTTGGAGGTTTTTTGTAGAAGCAGATCAATGCGTATAAGACGAAAACATCAGCTATCTTCACATAAATCATGATTCAATACTGTCTAAATTATGCACTGCAATCGTCGTAAATTGAATATTTTGGACGCCACGTCGAACATTTGAATAATTTAATATGTCGTCGCTAATGGCATCATATAAATTTAGTTTTAATAAAATTCATAAACAGGAAATGGTTGAAGGAAGAATGACCATACTTCTGAATCCACCCGGTGCAAGATTATAATCAAAACACGTTAGTTTAGCGTTTTCAAGGTCGTACAATCCGAAATTTGATTGGTTGATTTACGGTTCGGCTTTTTGAATCGGATTTATGAATTAGACAAAAAGGTTTTTTAGAGATGCCTTTTTTTAGAAGATAAGCGATTGGATCAAGAAGGAAAATCCGTACAGTTGAAAAATCATGAATAATTGTTCCCGTTTTCATTTATTTTACTTTCATTTACACTCGAACTAGGAACTGTCAGTAAACTAAGGCACCGATCCATTTTCTTATTATAATCATTTTAGATTAAGGTTAGGTTTACTTTAGCTTCGATTAAGTTAAGTGTTTTAGCTTAAGCCAGGTTAGGTTTACTTTAAGTTCGATTGAAATAGGTTAGCTTAAGCTACAATACGGTTAGGTTTACTTTAGCTTCGATTAGCTTAGGTTAGATTAGTTTAAGTTCACTGTAGCTTAGATTAGGTTCACTTTAGTTTCAATAAGTTTAATCTAAGATCGCTTGACCTTCAATTAGCTTGAATTGAGTTAGAATCACTTTAGCTTCGTTTAAGCTGCGTTTGGTTTAGCTAAGGCCACGTTATATTACATGGCCGATAATTAGAGAAAAAATTACTTTCCTATGGAATGGGATATGTTTTTCTAATCAAAAAGAGCAGCCGTTTCGTCTGATTGATAAATCTAGTTCAAAAAGCCGAACAGAAAGTTAAAAATCCCAATGAAACCGGAAGTATCAATTTCCGATATCTAAGATCTCGATAAAGGGATTAAACAACCTTGAAAACGACAAATTAGCGAGTTTCAATGAGATTATAAATCGTGTGGGTACGAAAGTACAACAATTCTTTTATAATTATATCATACATTTTTTTTTAAAGAGATTTTGAACAAAGCCACTTTTTGAGTACAAACAGGCATCTAAAGAGCTCAAAAGGCAAAATGAAATTTCCAGAAAGTCGAATAATACTTTTTAAAAACAATGAAAAAACTGAAAACTTCTATGATATATGAAATAAATATATTACTTCAAATTTATTAGTGACATTAAAATTAACACGTGAATTAGTTTGATATGGAATATACTTCAACAGTAGATTAAGAACCTTGTTTATTTTGTTGTGTAGTCGCCTGTGAGTATTCAGGTTTTCAGTTTTGACATTCGATTAATTAATAATTTTGCAACAACGCAACTGAATTTAAGCGTTTTCAACAATTAATAAAATAAAAAAATGGCAATTTTTAAAATAAAAAATGTATACGGATGCTGAGAAAAAAACGTGGATTTCTACCTGGTTTATAGCCTGCGCACTAACCTTAGACAGAGCGAGAAGTTTTTGTGTACTACGACTGACCTGTAGCAAAGGGCCATTGTAGCAAATACAACGAACACACCCCCTACCACCGACATGAGAGTGCTCACGAGAAAGATCGTATTAGAGCCGTGATAATCCTCTGTTCGGCGATAATCGGCCGGAGTCGGTTTGACGTCATCCACGGGCAGCCATCGCATGCACATACACAGCAGGCGGTAGACAGACACATAAAGAGAAGGAAAGCACCAAATAAGACACTTTGCTATGCGGTTAGTGTCACAGAAACAAAACTATGATTCACATCTATTTCACTTATTGCTTGGTTTTATAAATAAGTTTCCAAATCGAATATATAATAAGTAGTTACACTAGCTTGAATATTGAATCCATAAATCGATATCTCTAACCAAATTGAACAGATCAGTTGGTAAATGGGTTGTCGAATTGATCAGAGTTGCCAACTTAAAATTGCGTACTTCTAAAAAACAACTTGTAGAATGTATTCGAGATTTAAAATAAGTTTATTGAATTTTTCACTATAAATCACCACTTAAAATGAAAATTGTTTTGTTGCCCTCGATATCTTTGCAAAATATTTCAATACATTAGGCAACCAACTTTACAATTAGGTAGCTGCGTGTTTGAAAGTTTGATAACCTGATTTATTCTGTGAAAGATAAGTGACAATTGACATTTTTTGACTTTCGAAAAGGCTTTTACAGCATTCAAGGCAATAAGATATGATTTATCCATATTTTGATGGTCCTTCGAAGATTTATAAACTTCAAGGCACTAACATTGCTCTCGAAATTACCTTCAGTAGAATTTTAATATTATTACATTAACAAAATTACAAAAACTAAAGATATATATCGATTAGTTTGATTTAAAAAGGAAATTGAAGGAATGTTAATTGAATTTTGCCTACTCAATTTTTTCTTGCACAAATCAGAATACACAGTTTGTAATCAGAAATTTGAATTCAGCAATGGCGCAAATTGTTATTGAAGACGAGCGCATTCAGAAGTACGCTGCCAATTTACTAGAAATTAATCAGTGAACTGTGTCTCGGGTAGTTGCAAGATAACCAAAGATTGAAAGATATCATAAAAGACCAGTGCAGGGTCGACCAGCAGACAATACATTTCTGAGGTTGCAAACTTTGCGAACAAGAGTTAGCTGAAACTAACTTCAGAATCTGTGAGTGATGTGTTAAAAAATGATGCGTAATTTCCAAGTACCACAGGACCTTCAACAAATTTTGGAGGAGGGTTTATCATGTTATGGGGCGGAATATCTATCAGCGACCACATAGAATAGATACAGGATCATCAACTCGTTAGAGATTTTGGAGCTATATGTCCTCCTTTTGTAGGTAATGACTGTGTTAATTGATGATGATGACACCAGTACTTTCAAGAGGTAAATATTGTAGTTACAGACTGGCTCGCACGCAGGCAGGTCTCAAGCCCTATTGAGCATGCGTGGGACAATATTTACAGAAGGTGGAGATCTACAAATTTGATACCAGCATACCTGCAACAAATGTAAATGCTGATAATTACTGAGTAGGAGAATTTGGACCTAAATCACTTGGAGGACATACTCAGAAGAATGTCATGGCGTTGTCGTGATGTTATTTGAGTTCTAGGAAGCAAAACATGTTATTAAATATGATTTCTTTGGTTTAAAAATGATTGTTTTGTAATGTATTTTCCGATTTCCAGGCTCCTTCACGTTTTACGTTACGTTTACGTTTTACTCTGCAGATATCAGTGACCTAAACGTGATTCTTGATAAGTTGTCATGTGTTAATACTTTAATTTATTGAATGATTATTATTTTGAGTATTGCAGTATTAAAAAGTTAAACAAGGTAAATCATGGGTTCCTCAAGAAGTTTGTAAGTTTTGTGTCTTTACGGTTGTGGAAAAAAGGATACCCTCCTGGATTCGATTTCCTATGATCTGGATGAAGCCTAAGATTTATTTTCATGATTATTACTTTTGGATAATACATAGAAAATATTTTTATCGAAATCAAACGTGGGGACGTCCAGAGCTACAGTTTACAGAACGTTTTGTTTCACCCACTAAAAATTTCCCAATATCGCAGAAAGCGGTACAGTCTACCAGTGGAAATGAACATTTACTTCAGATATTTTTCTCAAAAAGAACTCAGTGATTAAGTACATGATCGCAATGCAAGGACCAAAACGAGGATCAGAAATGTTAGCTTCAAGATTTTAAGAAAAACCCTTAATAATTGAAGAATTTATTTCCCCTTAGATTCAAAAGTGACTGAGTGAAGGTATTTGTGTGGGTGGCATATTACTACTGAAGATTATTAAGAAGAAAAATATGAAATGGAGATAAATAAAATGAATTTTATTGAGATATTATATATGTTCTGAATATTTTTCGATTTATTTACTTCGTTGCTTCATAATATTTCGTAATAAAACAAATATATCTGAATGTTTCGTGTTTAGAATTTCAAATGAAAATAAAAATTCTTAAAAACAACCGCTAGTTCTATAAATTAATATATCGATTTTACATGGAGGGCAACCAAACCACTGTTCACCAGTCTAATATACAGGGTGTTTGTAAATTCAGGAGGTGATTGCTCGTATAGAATTAAGGTGGGTGTTTCCTACAACCAAATAAATTTCAGTGAAGCCAGAAACTTGAAATTCTGTAATTTTAGTGCACTAGCAAAGGACTAACTAAAGGTATTTACTCAATATTCCTGTTACATTATACGGGGCTGAAATCAAAACCAATAGCTGTAGAGAAAAAAATTGACACCATGATTTATATTTTTTTGAAATAAATTGAGTAGACTATTTCCTTCGAAAAATTTAAGCCAACCAAATAGCTGTAATATTTTATGTTAACCTAGCAACGATCAAATTTCAGCGATAATACTGCACTAGTGCAAATTATCGATAATTTGTACTAGTGCCAAATTTTCGTCTAGGATTAATAAACATCATTTGGTTTTAATTTTATATTTTAAGAAAAGGAACAATTATTGAAAATGCAATTAGAATATACAACTTTACTGGAGGTCGACGATGGTGTTTCTATGCTGCTTCCACCACTTCTTATTGTTACTTCGCTACTGTCATTTCGCATTTTTTGTACAATTTCCTCGTGGTGTTCACTATTTACTTGGAGGTAACTCTTTATCGAGGCTTGATTTGAGTGTCCGGTAACCTTCATAATTTGATTTTCTGAAACTCCAACCTTGGCAAGCTGAGTAACTGCCGCAGCACGGTTCGAGTGATTTGTCACTTTTTTTCTTTTCGTGTCAATTCCTATAGCTTCCGCTGCATCTCTTGTCCACTTTGAAATTTCATTTCGTCCTACTGGACAATTTTTAAAAAAACCTTTTGATGTTTCTTTCATCCATGATGGGTTTACAGTTAAGAAAAGACGATCGACCGTAATATGTTTTCCTCTTTTTTCTTTCAACATTTTAAAAAGCCTGCAAAATTATAATGATAGATTGTTTGATATCATGCTTTACATTAAATACCTTATTGGGCATTTATCAGGCTCGGTAGTGTTTTGGACTAACCATCTTTTTTTTGTTAACCTATGACTCCCTCCTTGCGCTGTCTTAGAAAAAATAGGATTTTAAGCTATGCGTCCTGTAGGGTTGCCGTAGTTGTCAAATTCTTCTTCAAAGTAACTCAAAAGGCAATTACATGCTTCTCCTCCTCTCCACGCCAGTTCATATGAAGCAATATGAAAGAACTTGCGTTGAAGTCCGTCCGGAGTCGACTCGTCCCAAATGGCACACATTTTATCAATATCTTGTCCTGATAAGCTAGATGCACTTGTTTTTCTTTTTTCAGGACACTTTTGCAACTGCTTCCTTTTTGCGTCTCTCGCAGTTCTGGCGCATTCAAACGTTACATCTTTAAAAGGATCGAAAATAATGTTAAACTCTTCATAACATTTTTGTTGCAAAATTTTCGCTACTGTATTCCAAATTGTTTTGACAACACCTTCTTTATATTCTTCCCCATCACTACGTCTCATGTTGAAAGCGAAATTTCTTAGAATTACGGCCAGCTGTGCGACAGAAGTTTCCTAGTTCAAAGTGTATTTTCGTTCATCACAAAATTGTTGAAACTGTCGCCACGCAGAATCTCTCGACTTTTTCGTATTCAGTGGAGTTAGTTTATCCACTGCGGCGTCTATTACTTGCGTGGAATTCTGCCCAAAACGTAAACTCATTTTGAAATATTTTTTTACGAACAAAACTGTTGTCAATAAGTTACCGTAGATACCAATTCAATGCCAATATGATGATCGTCAACTACGGTATAATTTAAAGAATAACAAATTTTAAACACAGAATGAAGTTTATTTTAAATTAAATTTTTCTCAGGAAATAGTCTGCCAAAATGCCCTCTCGTGCATGTCAAATTGTCTCATAATTTTCTCGAGTGCGCGAATGCGAATTAAATTATCGACAATTTGACATGCACTCGGGACATTAATATTGAAAATAGTAAAGATGTTATACGATTAACGATATATGCCTTGAAGTAAGGAAGGGTTGCTAATTTTACCCCCGTATAACGTAACAGGAATATTGAACAAATAGTTAGTTCTTTGCGTGGAAAATTACAAGATTTCTAGCATTTCTTAAATTTTAGAGAAAAAAAATAAAAACTCGAAATTAGTCACCATCTTTTATAGGTGATATTTCGGAAAGGGGTGGGCTGAGGAAATTTTGGTATCGGAAAGACCCATCTTAAATTCTTTCGAACGATTGTCTCTTGAATTTTGTCGCATCAAAACACTCTATATAATAAAAAAAATTATGCAAAATATAAGTCCATAAATATATTTCGAAATATAACCTAATTATTTTCAATGATACATCCTGTATATATTTTTTTGATATTGAGTCTATGTAGATTGAAATAAGTTTAATAGTATTTTTCTCCATTGGAAAATTAAACGTACTAATTGATTTACACAAAACAATTTTTGACATGAAATTAAAATGTGTCACTAAATTTTTTTATGGTGATTTACATAGTATAACTGTCAAACATCATGTCTAACGATGACAGGAAAGCTCAATTTGGAAAATATTGTCTTGATACCCTAAAAAGTTGGATACACTGTCATTTCATGGAATAAAAACTTTCTTCATTGTCTGTCTGTTCAATAATTTTTAATTAACCTCTTGATATGAAATTCGGATAATTTCTCATCTTTAATGTCAATTTATGATTCAATAAACAAATTCGTAAATTATTTGATAGCATCACATAATTTGATCGATATAATTTAGAATTAATACTAGATTTTTCTCCTTATTTACTGTACTATAGGTCATTGATAAACCGTTCTATTTTGTTTAATTTCTGATAATTTACACTTCTACGAAATAAAAAATAGTAAACCCTCATCTAATCATCAATTTTTATCCGAAATATGGTATAAAACTCCTTTCATTAGATCTATTTGAAATTCCATAGTATTTGAATTGATTTATCTCAATTTTTGTATGTAGATATGATTCATAGCTTTGACATATTATGCAATTGCTTCTGGCATCGTTGTTCTCGTAATCACACCTTATCAACACATTTTCGTATGCTTAATTGAAACAAACACTTTCACTCACATAGACATTTGAAATTATATTAAAATTTATCATATATTCATAAATAGACTATATAGAATTTTAGTCAATTCTTTATCTACATTTTTTCATGAACAGAGCGTTAAATTTTGAGAATATAGGGTACAAAAAGTGTTTTCCTACTTGTATGAATTTCGAAAACCATGATCGAGTTAAATCGATCATGACCTGAATGTTCGGAAACTGATTAAGTTAATCCAATGGGTGAACGCGATCGGCTGACGTGTTGTTTCATTTGTCTATGGTTTTTAGTTAAAAAATTTATTCATTCCCCTTAAGTTGCTGTCTACTATTAATTCTCATTAGCAGTTCAATTAATAGATTAATGAGGTTTGTCGTATTTGCACTTTTTGCTATTTCAACATATGAATAGATTATTAGTATCAAATTTTGTGCAAAATTTGTGCTAGAGAATAAATCATTGATAACTGGTCAAAAACAACTATTAAACATATAGAATCTATTATAAACCAAATAAATATCATGGAAAAGTTAACGTACACAAAGTACTAAAAATCGAAATTTCTTGTAGAACAGAATGTGCGAAAATTGTGATCTAAATTACGTTCTCGATTAGAATCCGAAATCAACTGATAGATAAACTACC
Source organism: Diorhabda sublineata (assembly GCF_026230105.1). Lineage (NCBI taxonomy): Eukaryota > Metazoa > Arthropoda > Insecta > Coleoptera > Chrysomelidae > Diorhabda > Diorhabda sublineata. The sequence goes on along the minus strand of NC_079475.1, from coordinate 6,498,471 downwards.
TGACCTCGGATCATAATTTCCAAAACGTTCTAATTTCTGACATGAGTATCTTGGACTATCAAAAGATTTTGAATTATGTCAACTGAAAGTTTTTTATGGAATGGTAGCTTTGAAACCTAAAATTGGATTCATATTCACTTTTGTAATATTACGAATAAGACGATGGTGTTTTATGTATGTTATCTTTCGTTTTTATATAAATTTATTTTCAATAGATTATTATAGTTCTCCCAATATCAATTGGAGAAGATAGTCATGCGGGGAAATGTTCCAGCCAGAAAGTCTGCGATAAGCAGTGGTTTGGCTAGGTGAGATTAATTTACTTTATGAATTTCTTCTAATAAATAGAAATAAGTCGTTCTTTAGACCATGGGCGATTGAGGACTATGAAATTGCACAATGTAGTAAGAATGAATTTAATAATAAAGATTTAGATATAAAAACATGGCAAGTTATTTTGAATATATTCGAATGTTCAAAAAAAGGAAGATATTCAGCAATTTGATAATGGTAGATCAAACAAAAATGTCGGCAAGGGTTTTTATATTGAGAGTTATAAATTTATATGATTACGATCTAAATGATAACCAATTTGACGATTTGGTAGAATAGACTGCGTCATAAAATTAACGCAAATATTTAATGGAATCATTCACATAATATAGAGAATTTAAAGGATTGTTATTGGTCATGGTAGCTGAATATGGAATTATCTGACAAGTTTTTGACAATACAAAGCAATAAGTCCTTTTTTCATGGTCGTTTTTATTTTATATTATAACCTATTTTCGAGTTTATACACTCATTACAGTCATTACACTCATTACAATCATGAAATAATGATTGCTGCCTTCATCCTCAATAAAGTTGTTAACGTATGCGATAATTGTTCTAGACTGTTGAGAATGTCTGTCCTCAAATAGAGTCATTGAGGTTAGATGAGAGGAAAAAGTCACTGTGACCTAGATCAGGTAGTCAAACAATATATTATCTATTATTTTTGATTTTTTCTTGCCACTGTCAATCAATATTTTTATATATTTGAAATTTTGTACATCTAAAAATTTATAATCTCCTATTTTTATAGTTTTTTTTCTGAACTGCTTCATCATAATTTATTATCTTTGTTTTATTTTCGTTTATTCTTTATATTTATCTCTTTTCCTTCTGTTGTCAGTTTCCTCAATACAATTTCTTTTATGTTTCTTATTAATAATTAGGACAAAATCGTCTCCATATGCTAAAATTTGACACAATTATTAAGGAAAAAATCTTTTTTAAATAAAGTATAACGTTTCATTATCTCCCAGGATAAAAAGGGGATTCAATTTTTGTTAATTTTGTTGGAATACCTCTTGATTTATCATTGAAAGGCGAAATTTTTGATACTCGGTGAAAAAAAACCATACAATATCCGCAGAAATTGATTGTTTGATATTGTTGAACATAGTATTACTGGATTTGTATTATATTGGTTGAATAAAATCTTAGTAATAAGATTTAACTGATTCAAGAAATGATAAATTTGTAGAAATAAATTTGCAGAGGATTTTATCGACATTATTAAGATGGAGTTTGATAATTTGTCGATTTGTAACAAACAGTTTCTTAGTAGCAAAAGTTTAGCCACCACGATGGCTTAACTTAACCTAGTTTTTTATAGTGGCATCTCAAATTGGTTGTTCATAAGAATAAGATTAATAACATGGAAAATTTCATAAGAATAACAACTACTTAGAAATTTTCTAATAATTAATATATTTCAAAAAAATGTATAAAATTTGTAATTTTTGCAAAAATATTGATAGTAAAGTATCAATAAACCCCCATTTCGCTTTAAATGGTTGTATCTCCTCCCACCATTTGATATTTGTATGTAATTAAATCAAAAATGTGCCTATTGTATCTATGATGAGTGATAAGTTCCTTGATTAAAAAAAATTCTTGAATTACAAATACAACGTTTTGCCAAGCAATTAGCTTCTGTTTTTGGCTTCAATATATACCACAACTTCTTTATATACAAAAGTGAACCACAATATTGATATGTACAGTACACACAGCATATCATCAACACTATACAATATGTGCACAGTAAAAATCATAGAATATTTGAATGAAAAATCCATCTTCATATTAGAGTTTCAAAAAGCTTCGAAGAAAACGGAAATAAAAACGGAAAGTATTGGAATAAACAAGCGATGAAAAAGTATATATAACTTTTGGTACTGGCACTTGGTATTTTGTAAATAATGATAAGTAAAAATTTAGAAGCATTCAAAATAATTTAACAAAAATATTTTCATACTAATAGATCCACATTGTTAGATATATGTTTTGATAAGTAGTTTGATCACTGAGGACGATAAGAAATTTATCGAAACATACGTGAGACAATGTGAATGTAAGATTAAACATTGTGGATAGCTTAAAAGTTTAATCTGTTCAATTCTGATGCTCATGAGTAACAAAATAGTTGTTGAAATGAATTTTGACTATATTACTGTCTCCAAAAATTCTTCTGAAATCCCCGTTTGTGTTTAATTTAAGGTTAGTTAATTATTAAATATAGCGACCACAGAGATTTCTGTATTTAGTTTAAATTTCTTTATTAATTTATGAAAGAATTATGTGCTCTAACTCATATTTTTGGATTTTATTTTCGTTAGTACCTTGTATGAAAAAGTGACAAAAATCCTGTTAAGTAAAATCATTTTCAATAAATTTGGTTTCTTATACAATGTATGTGCATCCACCAAATTTTAAGTATTAATTTAAATAGGAAATTTTATGAATTTCTTCATGTACCAATTTGACTGATATTTGCTTATTCCATGATTCTCTTAGTTTTTGCACTGTTTCCATATATTAGAAGAGATTTTTCATCTCAAAAGGTCTTTTATTTTTCAAGTATTGGATTATAATCAATTTTGGTGGTCACGCTTAGATCGTCCACCAAATATTTATGTTTGTCAAAATTTAGACTTCAATACTTATCAGAGTACAGGCAAATTTGGCCATTTTGAGCTAAGACCTTAAATCAAATTGGGCGGTCTCGATTCTCTAGATTCTGAATAGATTTAGCACCTCATAACAAAATTACGGGCACGGTTTTTCGAAATTTTGAGACTTGAACTAAAAAAAATTTTGAAACTCGAAAACTACGAGGAATTCGCAAAAAAATGTACAGCACAAAATTTTCTATTGATAATTCCTCCAGCATTTTTTCCTAACCTCAAAATGTTCTTCGTAAAATGAGTTCATGTACTCAAAAACATTTTTAATTGCGGATAACTCGAAAACTATGAAGTTTTAGATACAAACTGCCGAGAAAAAAAAATGTGGAGCACAATATTCTGGACAAAAAAAGGTTAAATTATTTCCTAACCTCAAAATTTCTACCACAAAATGGATTTGAATGCACAAAAATATTTTGAAACTTGAATTCTACTACGAAAACCTTTGAGAATCTAGAAAGTTAGAAACGCCCAATTTAATTTCGGGTTTTACCTGTACTATAAGTATTATTACTAAAATGAAGATTCGTTCTTGGTCCTGGCATGGATCGTAGTATGATCAAGGCTTCACAGATCTGAAGAATTCTCCTTGTATCGCCAGTTTTAGAGCAAAGCTTTTTGCACTAGATCTAATATTATACTTTTCCTCCGTGTATCAATGAAAATTTCCTTTTTCTTCGACTATTTTCTTTCAATTGATGGCATGTAGGAGTTTCAAGATTTTTATATTTGGTTCTTCCATCTGAATTTCGGTCTTTTTCCGTTCTTCTGCAATTCTAATTTTGTTTCCTCCTACCATTTTGTTACGTTTTTTGCTGTATATAAGTGGTCGAAATTGATTTTCTTCCAGTATAGTCTCTTTCGACGATAAGAACTCACTCAAAGAAAGCCACTCGCAACATAACGTCAGTAACATAGATCAAGAGATGGTCGAAGAATTTAATGAGAGGAGTATCGAGATTGGCGGCATCAAGAGTATATTGAAAAAAGGCAAAGAGCAAAAAGAATTGGAAACTACATATTTAAATATTCGGATGGTCCCAGAAGTACCTGGCCCACCAAAGAGACAATAATTTTGAGATTAATATTATTTATTCTAATACCCTCAAATTCAACAGCCTTTCTAAAATAAAAATCGTGAAGAATAGCAATGAACTGCCAACATCACCTCTTCATCGTTGGAAAATCTTTGACCACCGAGCCATTTCTTTGAATCTAGGAACAGTGAATAATACGAGGGGGCTGAATCTAGCAAAGGTAGCAATTCAAACTTTAATTCATTAATTTTGACCATTGCAGTAACGGATGTGTGAGCTGGTGCATTGTCTTGATTAAACAACGCTTTCTTGTTAGACGATTGCGATTGTTTTTGCTTGATTCCTTCGCTAAAACGTTACAATAAGTTCGCATTATATTCACCGTTGTTAATTTCATTCCTAGTCAATGGAAATTATATCAAGCGCATCCCAAAAGAACGGATGTCATTACCTTGCCCACAGATGGAACGGTCTTTGCCTTCTTTGGAGCCAGTTCTTCCTTTTTAGTCCATTGTATTGATTTTTCTCTTGTTTCGGTTGTGAAGAAATGGACTCACGTTTCATCCTTGGTAATGGAACTCTTCAAAAATTTAGCCTTATTTCTGTGAAACTCAATGGAAACATCTTTGTTGTCAAACGCGGCATCCATCTTGCGCACAATTTTCTTATATCCGAATTGTCAGTTAATATACGGTGGAGGCATTTTTAGAAATACTTATTATGTCTACTGACTCGCACGCTTTAAGTAGACGATCATCCAGTACTGCTTTGTGGATTTTCTTCGACATTTTAACTAGCCAGACTTCTGGAACCATCCTTGTACATGGAAGTTAACAAAGATAAAAGAGCTAACCAAGGAGGATGTGAACAGGCCAGACCAGATTGAAAACGAAACAGTTCTTGGAGACCAAAGAGATAAAAATTCTTGTACGAATCTCAGGAAAAACTAGACAGAGAAAGAAGACAATGATGTGACGTGATAACATTAACGAATGAGTATTACAGTATAAGAAACGGCTGGAGCACGGAGTAGGGGTCGATCACGAAAGAAATTTGCCCATTTAGAGAAGGTACAATTGAGGTATGGAAGAAAATTTGCGTAAATAGCCTCTTTGCGTTCATTTTATTCAATTAAAATAGTCAAGGACTGCGTTTATGCAGCTATAGACTATAGAAAATTGAGGCTTTCTTCATCTACCACTCCAACTCAGGTCGCCTGATCTGTATCCCATGAGGCATACTTGATATCATTTACATAACACAATTGACGACCGAAAGTCGCGGATATAATTTACTGAGGGGGTTAAAAATCTTCCTGCCCAAAATTTTGGGCAGAAATACCAAGCATACCTAGAATATGTGCTTTGATAAGAGTCATAGAGGAATTCCTTCAGCAGATTTTTAGGTAGGTGATGAAAATTGAATATATATTACGAAACTGTTCAGTGTAATTCTAATAGAAATAATACAATGAAGATGAAAAAACCAAAAGAAGCATGACCACAAAGTTAGTCTGTATATAACAATTAATCTCTTCGCTTGCCTTCTTGCATACCTTCACATGTTGTTTTGTTTGGTTTCACAATTGAAAACTCAAATTTATTATCGTTTTATAAACTTGGTTTCAAAACTTGTTATTGTTATCAAAACTCTTTGATTTCGATGTGCGTTTGCACGCTACTTCCAAGGATATTCTTTTGACATCCTAGAAGCGAGCGCGGTTGAACAATGTACATGGAATGGAATGTTATTCTTACTAGTGGCCAGAAATCAACCGACCATCAGCCTCAATTGATTTCTTATCTCTATATATCTGAAAAGGGTTTTGATGTGTCGTCTGCTGAAGGTTCCACTTTTTCTGAAAGCTGCCTCCAGTTCTTCTGTCACTTAGGTACGAGATTTGGGGAGTTTATTTCACAAGGCATTGGAATATCTAGGAACTATCACAAGATTGACACGAAAGGACTAAAAAACTTGTTGATAATCACAGCAGATATTCTTGTGTTTTTAGTTGACTTTGCGAAATATGTAGAGTGACAACATAATGTTAGAAGCGGATGAAAGAATCGAAAATGTCGGCAATATTGTTCAATCTGACCGTTGTTTCGGTATTCGTGGATTGCTGAATCTATAGGAATTGACACAGAATGTGTGCGGCAATTTTTAACATTCGAAAATTGTGTGCACAAGTACAACATCTCAGTCTTAGACCATCCATTTTATTCGCCGGATCTTGCAACGTACGGGCTCCATATCTTTCTTGTAGTTAAATCTGCAGTAAAAGGGTGAAGATATGATCTGAAGAAGGAAGAAGACTTTCTTTCAGTAGTGCTTCTTCCCCAAGTTTTGAACGATCATTATTGATTTTATCAGCTCCTGCTGTTTTATTTGGTTTATGTACTTTGTAAGTACTTTTTCTCTGTCGTTTATTAGGTTAAATTTTTCTCATTCTCCGTGTTGTTTATGTTTCTCAGCTACTATATTTTCCTTATTTTATTTTCGCATTATCATAAACTTGTAATTTTTGTGAGATTTTTCTCATATTTTCCCGATAATTTCATATAATTTCTATGAGAAAATTGGAACTTTTCATTACATTAACACATAATTCGGTCAGTTTCAAATTGTTGTTTCTCATATTTCAAAGCCGTGCTAAAATTTTGATATTGATCAATTTGGATTATAATAAGTAGAATAGCCACAATGAGCAATAAGAATGAATTGGAGCAAGTCCATTATAATTTATAGTATGTAATTTAACCTTGTAGATTGGAAATTTTCAAATTGTACTAATACAATCAGTAATCCTTTTTAAAAATATGACTTCATATAATGATCTTGATTTCCCTTTCAATTTCATAAAGTGAGTATAAACAAACAAAAAAAAATGAATATAAATAAATGTATTAATGTGCCTACGAATAAAAAATGAGGGAAAATATTGCGAAATTCCGGTGGATTTTTCATTCTATATCTGTTATGAGATACATTACAATTTAATCCAAGGCAATATACACAAAATACACTGCTGCAAACACCAATGGTCATGTCAAATTTACCAAACAACATATATTTTAGGCGATTATACGAAATCCATGATTTGGTGCGAAATTTCAGCTTGTTTGATAGAAACAACGATAGAATTTTCTTTTTTAAAATGATTTTACTACCTGTAACAAACTGCCAATACAGTAAAACAAGCAAAAACCAGTGCAACGACGCCGACCATGAGTATAACCAGATATAAAGTACTAATGTTGTCAGCATTATCGGCATCTGTGAAATAACAATTTCAACGTAATTATAAGGTATGACTGTATGTAAAACATCAACTATTTTCAATGCAACTGATTTATTGATATTGAAAATCTCATATACATTCAAAAAATCTCGTGTCAATATAAATTTAAATAAGAATAATGATGATGACGTTTATTCACTCAAAATTATACGTCTACTAAACAGTTGATATATCTTAATCGCCCTATATGATAAGCAATCTTGGTACAGTATCCAAAGAAATATTTTTTTATGTAGAAAGCAACCACAAGAGGGTAAACCTTGAACTTCTGTATGTGGTAATGTTCGGGAAAGATATGCCTTGGTAGCTGATTACTCAGGATCGACTTACCAAATTATCCTATAAATCCACCTTCTGTTCGTCTGCAGGTGAGCTGTCGAGTCTTACAGATATTGCTCTAGATGGAATTATGTTGAGCAGATCGGAAAAGCATCTACAGTGGTAGTTTTGATTCGAACCTTCTCAGAGTATGGTTTGGAGCCGTGCTCCAGCAGTGCGAGACATACTCCAAAGATGGATGAATCTAGGCCTTGTAGAGGATGAGAAGCTGTTGCGGACTATCAGCATTTTGATTTTGAAGAGGCCTCCTAACAAGTGCCTCCGAATTCGAGTGTTAGCCGAGTCTATTGGGGCGGCTGTCTTAAGTGATGACGCCAGTGTGTATGGTTGTACAATATTTTTAAAACTGTTACACGGAAGCTGCAAATATTGCCGAAAGATGAAGAATAGGAAGATTTGGAGTGACAATTGCTATCAATTATTGTAACCCGGAAATGTGAACAAACTCTGCCTGTTAAAAGAATCCAGTAAAATATCAAAACTCCAGTAAAATTGTTTGTTTATCAAACAAAATTATTTCAGCTTAGAATAACAAATAGAAACCACTTTTGACGGCACTTATCAGATGTACATATCAATTGCTGAAGGATTTTTCTTCAAAATTCTTTTTACTTTGGGACTTTTCACCCGAGAAGAAGGAAGACATTACAGTATTCAGAGTTTTTGACGCGTGGATCTGATATTACCAATTATAGCTCGTTATATGAGTGTGTGCATATATTGAATTGAAATTCTCAATCCCTTCCACGTTACTGACAAAATACCAATTGTCCGGGGATTTCCATAGTTTCCAGTTTCCATAGACGCTCGCGTAACGTATGTTAAGCTGCGGCAGCCATTTCATAATGCACGGTCCGAAATGGGCTCATAATTTGTTGCTATTTTGTCGCTAATTTGTTGCCTAAAAGTTAATTTATTTGATTGTGCCGTTACCGAGGTAACGTGTGGCCCCTTAGTGTAATATTTAGCTGCGGCAGCTATAGAGCATATTTCGGTAACGAGAAACGGTAACGGGTATTTGTTGATTTAGGCTGTTATGGTTCAAAAATTCCCAAAATAGCAAAACACACCCCCTGTATTTGCGATTTTGAACTGCGGCAGCCATTTTACATAATTTTGTAACGAAAATAGCTACGAATGAGAACTTGACGGCATATTTTGTTGCTAATCTGTTGCTTTAAGATATTGTGATCCAAAAATTTCCAGAAAATCCCCTACCCGCAAAACACACCCCCTGCTTTTGCGATTTTGAGCTGCGACAGCCATTTTACATAATTTTGTAACGAAAATAGCTACGAATAAGGACCTGACGACATATTTTGTTGCTAATTTGTTGCTTTAAGATATTATAATCTAAAAATTTCCAAAACACACCCCCTACTAGTGTGATTCAAAAATTCCCAAAACAACCCCGAATCCTGAGAACTAATACGTCACTTAATTCGGTGACTAGAAGGTTCTAATTAATCACAGGGGATTAGAAGAGATTTTCAACGGTGAAACAGATAGGGACTGTTTTCGTGAATTTGGAACCGAATCGTCATTTGCGACTTTTGATTAACTTAGGAATATCGATTGATATCGCCAATTTTTAGTGAGTTGTACGTTTAAGAGTAGGAATTTTTGAGATAAGACCTATTTACAGTAACAAATTAGCAATAAAATATGCTGTCTGGCCCGTATTCGTAGCTATTTTCGTTACACAAATATGCAAAATGGCTGCCGCAGCTCAATATCGCAAAAGCAGGGGTTGTGTTTTGCGGGTTGGGGTTGTTTTGGGAATGTTTTCATCATACCATCTCAAAGCAATAAATTAGCAACAAAATACGCTGTCAGGCCCGTATTCGTTGTTGTTTTCGTTACAAAAATATGTAAATGGCTGCCACAGCTCAATATCGCATAAGCGTGTTTTATGGGTAGGGGCTGTTTTGAGAATTTTTGGACCATACCAACTTAAAACAAAAGTATGCCGTCAGGTTGTAGCTTTTTTTCATTACCGAAATATGCTGTATGGCTGCCGCATCTCAATATTACGGTATGGGGCCACGCATCACCTCGGTACTGCCACAAGCAATAAAATTAATTTTTGGCCAACAAATTAGCAACAAAATTGCAACAAAATAGCAACAAATTATGGGCCCAGTCCTGATCTTGCCCCATGAAATGGCTGCTGCAGCTTAATATACGTGCTCGTGTGCAACAATTTTTTTTCTTAAAGTAGTGTTCAAAAACTGCTCGTACACCAAAAATTATTCCTATTGGCTTTGGTGCCAGGTTAAAAACCTTGGTTCCTGGACTATTATTTATAATATATTTATAATATAATATAAAAAAATATATTTCTTTTTCTTATTATTATTTTCTTACAGTAAATGGATTTTATATTTAGTAAATCGTTGCATTGAAATCCAGTTTATCACTTAACAGTCATACCTTAATTTTATGTTTTTGTTTTCCACTGAAACATTTTTTTCTCGGTATTTATATGCAGTGATTTTGATACCGTTACTGCTCTGTGTACGTACTCGTTAAAAATATCGAACCGACTGAAACCAACTCAAAAATTTTCTTTAAAAAATGTATGAAAAATCAATTTTTAGACAAAAAAATCAACAAACATGGATTACAATAATATAATGTTGATTTGATAGATTTTTCTTATATTGAGAGATTGAATGGGAGTTTTTATATGATTTTTCTCAAAATGATTTAATTTTATTTCCCTTATAAGATATTAGAAAGTATCTACATTTTGATGATATTGGAGAAGCTGGATGCTAATATAAATTTTCCAACAAAAAATAACATTGGATGATGTATTGGATTCTATAGAAGGTAAATTGAATTTTTAGTGGATAATTTTGTAGAAAACTGGATTATATTCGAGAATATACACAATTTAAAACTTCCAAAGTTGATATTTTATTTGATAGTTGATATATATAAGAACACTATATTTCATAATTATATACAACCAGAATAAAACTTTATATATACAGGAGAAAAAACAGTTTTGTGAAAATCCGTGATAAATAAGAAATGATTTCAACCATAAATTTAATAAAGATACTTTACGAGGTGGCAGTAAATTTTTCAAAATTCACTTTATTAAGTGGCGCTTTGTTATGATAATCGAATTCTTCAACAAATTCTGCGTATTCTTCATTTCACAAGGTTTAGTCTATCCCTCCAAAAATACGGTTTTCCTTAGCCGACTTCTATAAACTTGATATTATTTCTAAGCCATATAAAATATATAAATTCAAAATAAAAATTCAATGTTCACATTTTTTTTCTGTCCCGAGATATCTTTAAAAATGTACAAAAGACGAGAATTATCGCTTATTTGAGTTTTTTACAGATACCTCAAATATCCATTTTGGTCAAAAAATGGAAATAAACTACGAACATTCTCATGCGATGATTTTCTATGATATTCGACGTGGATTGAACCAACAGCAGTGTGCTGATCAACTCGCTTCGACTTTTCGTGATGAAGCATCATCTTAAGCCACCGATTTCGGCTGGTTTTCAAAATTCACGCACTTCGCTTCAGGATGAATTTCGTGAAGGTCATCCAAAATCGACTTTTGGGCCAGAAAACATCGATACTGTGCGTTAACTGATATAGCAAGATCATCATGAGACCTACCGTGAGATTGAAGCATATTTGGGTATTAGTTCCACTCGCATACATTCAATATTTGGTTGTCAAAATTTGTTCACGTTGGATACCGCATAATTACACAATCCCTCATTAAAAACACCTTTCGATTAGTGCAAAGTAATCCTGAAACAATCCAATCGCTATCGATGCTTCAAAATACGTCTATAAGATGGTGAAAGGAGAGGAATATGAGCCCTAAATCAAACAGTAATCAACTGTATGGGTCTTTGAAGGCAAGTCAAATCCAACAAAAGGTGTTTGTGCGCAAAGTACTTTGAAGCAGATGAACGCCTGTTTTTCCTGAATAACAGGACATGTCGCCATTGTTCCATTAGAATGGTCAATTCTGTATTTAGAGGAACCAAACGAATCATTCTATACCACGACATTGCGAGCTCTCACACATCACACAAAAACGTTTTTGAGCAGTGGAAACATCGAATTGATGGGTCATGCGCCGTACTATCCTCGTGATACCTTCTTCTGCCCTTAGATCAAAAATAACTTACGAGATTAACGTTTTTCTACACATAAAGAAGTAGTTGATGTATTCAATTCAGATGCTTTGTAGATACCTCAATCGGAATGGAGAAATTATTGATTCAAACGCATGCAAAAAGGAAACAATGAAGCTTTATCCAATAAGAAATATTAAGGTTTATTTTTCTATATTAGAACTAAAGTAGCAACCCTCGTATTAGGCGGGTTCACCAACTATAGAATTGAAAATTTATCCCGAAGTTTTTACATTGGCCTGCCAGCAGTAATTTGATCTCATATCAAGAGAATCTAATATCGCTGATATTATTAACAAGTAAAACAAATTATTGAATAAAACTTGTAGCAAATCTAGCTATTAAGATTGAGACTTATTGACTACGTAATTAGTTGCGCCCCAGGTGTTCAAAATGTCGTCAATTTCTACAATTGAAATATTTCGTATGGCCTGTCATATTATATCAATCATATTTTTTGTCCTGTGTTTATTGGTGTAAACGGGATTTTTTGTTCAGCCCCAGAAATAAAAATCTAAGCAAGTTAGGTCTGGAGATCTGGGTGGCTAAATAAATAAACTTCCACGTCCCATCTACCTATGCTGTTATTCGATAAATAAGTAAGTTTCTACTTATTTTATATGCTTTGATCCACTGGCAAGCATATATAACATTTTTAAATAATGAGAGAAATTCAAAACATTTTATCTGAATATCTGAAATCACAACGCCATCTATCATTCACATTGCTAATTTAATTGATTTGAATTTACATATTTTCTTTTGTTTAGTATAAGTTCTTTCGAACAACATAAAGTTTATAAAAATCGGCCCAGAAAAACTAAAGTTAGAAGCATTTCATAATAACAAGGTTCCCACTCTCCTCCAGGAAATTCGAGTTTCAAACTCATATTAGTTTAGCATGGAAATCCTGGACTTTCCGATTGGTTTATGAGAAGAAATTGTGCAGGAACTGTCCAAACGTGACTCTAATTCTCAGAATAATACAGTTGAGATTCCTCTGGTTGTTTTTTCTACTTTTTTAATTATAGGCTAATTTATATTTGTGTCAATGACCTAAAGAGACACTACAGGCCTGCCACCAAAATCTTTTGTATTGACACGAAATCACAGTGTGTTGTAAAATTTCTTCAATGTAATTATTGTCCGTTGGTTCTTGTAGAAGATTTGCAGTGTTTTATCCGATTTCTTTTTGTGATTTTTCCCTATAAATTGTTCATAAAATGCCGTGTTTTTGTAAACGTTCAAAGACTTTTCAAAATTTGAAGGACAACATCCAGAAAGGAATTGTTGCTATGTTTGAAAGTCATGACAAAGATAAAAAAGGGGATACTCAATATATGGAGTATGGAAAACATTATTTGCTTTTTGCAAATATGTGAAACAAAAATTTAGGTATGTATCAACGTAGTAAAAATCAAATTGAGCTCTAACATTTATACATCATGTTTTATGAAGTTTTGAAAGAGGAAGTTATGCTGAAGTATCTTGCTCTAGCTCGTATTTCTATTGGAGTGTTCTATATATTGATTTTGTAGACTATAATTTGTTGGAAAGTACTGATTCAAATATAAAACACATTTTGATTATAATTTCAGTCGGTTTCAATATTTGTGAATTATAATTATGAAACAGCTGAGATAAATATGCGATTTTTTCTCAAATTAGTCACTAATTCTAGTAAAGTATTTTCGGAATTTTTTGGTTAGCACCCGAGTAAAATTTGAAGTTCGTCTGTTCATTGATAAAATGAACTAACTACAATTCATTCAATCTCTTCGAAATATTTTCATTATTTGTTGTTTAGATTTATTTTATACCAAAACCAAATTTTTTTATCAAAATTCTGACAAAAATAGAGTGATTTGGAAGTATTTCTTTATAATTGAATTATAATAACGATTATCGTATATTCAAACATTATTTCAGTTTTAAACTAAAAATAAAAGCTTGTTGTTTGATTGTATTCATGAATTTTATCAACTGTTCACTTATTAGACCTTATTATTTGTTTTTGTTGATAAATCGTCTCAATTTTTGTTCTCTAATGATAAAAAATCGGTGTCAAAAAGTGGGTAACTACAGAAAAAAATATTTTTTAAGGATTATTATATTTCAAAAATATGTAGTAGCCATCAATTAATTTTTAGTTGTATCAAAAGTAAAATAGACTCAATTGTTTAAGTGTTTATCATTACTGAAAGCTTTCTCGTCCTTATGTATATGACCATTTCTAAAAATTTTCTTTTCACTTTTATTCTGAATTTTTATAATTACATGTATGTATTTTTATAATATTTTTTTTATCGTATTAATGACCTTTCATTCTATTTTCTGGATACTGGGAGATTGGTCCTAAACAACGTCACAATCATCACAAAGTACTTGACATAATATCACTTGTCTTGGTTTCCAAGTATTTAAGAAGTTTTGCCACATCTCGGTATCGAAGTTCTTTTTCTGCTATCGATGGTTAAAATCCAGGTAGGCTGAGTGGTAGCTTTTCCGCGAATCAAGAGCGGAATTTGCAAAAAACATGAGATTCAACAAGTTCGCCATTTTTTTGCGTTTACTACGATTAGCCCAAGTTCTCGAGTCAACGGTGGAATTTTTGAGTTTCAAAAGCTTGGTATGAGCATTTTGGTTACATACCAAAAAGACCTTGAAGAAATAAGGAGTATAGGCTTCCATTCCACGTTTGTGTACACTTGAGGGTCATTGGAAATGAAGTAAACATAGAAAGGAAGTCCTTCAGATACTTCCATTTAGCTTAACTATAATGCCAAACTTTACGTGGTCTATGTGGATCCTAAGTTTGGACGTACTAGATGATGGAAGGTTTTTCTTTTTTAGCCTCGTCAATTGAAAAATCTAAGCCAGATTTGTGATTTGTTTTAGAGAGCAAACTCAGGATGTCTTCTAAATTAGGAGGTGGGTTCGGAACTGGTATTTCAGAACACTTTATGTCTATTCTTGTTGACTTTTTTGGCAGCAGGTTTTGAGTTACATTGCATGCAATTTCTGCCATTTCAGGACGAGAGCAATCAGATTCTTCTTCCTTGTTTAGTTGGTTTAACAATTAGAATTTTATCAATCAAAATTTGAAAAATATTTTGCAGAATGACAATGACGTTTCATGGTTGATGAGAGTACAGAATTATTACAATTACAGAACCTTTCACAGAGCATACAATAAAAATTTATTCAAGATAACTTGATAAATAAATAAATGAAAAATAGTGTATGAAGATTATCCCTTTTGGAAAGTATTGTACTTTTTCACACTCTTTCCAGTGTTATAATGAAACTTCTGTTTAAAAAGCATTATTCTTTTTCGCACGCTTTTAGACTAATTATCGCCCTGGAGCTTGCCCTGTCTGTATTTAGTGGAATTCTAAAAGTCGGCAGATGCGTCGCCTTTGATGTTTGTTTTTTATATTACTTTGTAAGTGTTCTATAACATTGTTCCTTTTGAGTAATTTCTAGGAAGCTTTATTCATTTATTCTTTTTGCTTCGTTATATCTCTAGAACTTCTGGAATTCTTTTGGAATATATATAAGGAGTTTCTGTAGCACAGTTCAATTTAGTTTCTAATAAATAGTCGTAGTGTACCAAGAAGGTGATCGAAGAATTTGAATAAATAAAGTGATCGTCATAGGTGAATTAAATTAATTAGTGTTTAGTATTCAAAAAACGTACGAGGCAGTGTCTATCTATTCACCCCAGGAATAGAAATCGTTTAAATAAATGAGAAAAACATTTTCGTGGTCGTAGATAAAAAAAATTGATAAGATTTTGTGGATATTTTTCCGGTTTTAGGACATCAAAATATGTAAGATAATTTATGAAAAATGCAGTTTTTCATTTGCAGACTTATGTTATAATTACCCCAAATATTTTTGCTGAAAGTTTGGACAATATAAATTAACTTCGAAAACCAGTATAAACTAATTTCTAGCTCTCTAAAGTCATTAGTTTTCGTAATCATACTGCCTATTTGTCGGTAGATGTATTCCCAGATGTAGAGTTTGTTGTTAGTCCGATTTACGTAATGTAGAAATAAAATTAAATAACTTTCAAACTAATTACTATGCTGGTGAATGTGATTTCGTATTGTATTTATACATTCTCTTTTTCATTTATTCATTTTTAAAACTGACGACACAATATTGTTATAATTTTGAATTACTTATATACTTCACCACCTTTTCAAAATTTGTACTTTTCAATTCTAATATTCTACTCTAATTAAATAGTTCACACAAATAAAAACAAATACAATTGTGGCTTAATATCAACAATTTTATATTTGACACTAAACATTCATCATATGTTTAGAAATCTCCATTTCTACACATTATTTAATCAATTCTCTTTTGCCTAGTTATAATTTTTCACAACGTACATCAATAGCATACAATGAATCTTTCTCTTACTTGATAATTAAAAATTATTGTCAATTGAAATTGAATTAATAAATTCGAATTCATTTTCTATGGGTTATTTCAATGAAAAAAAGTGTAATAAATTGAGGAAGCGTTCGTAATCCATAGCCGTATCATTTTTAGAAGACATTCAAAATATTTTTTGAGTTTATACTTGAAGTATTGTCAAATGAAATAACAATTTTTCTTTTTTACCCAATCCGCTTGGAAACGATGTTTGAATTATTATATTATTTGAAAAGGTTCTTTATAACTGAAATCTCAAGCTGGGGCCTTACCACGCAAGAGCTAAGGATGGAGGGGGATCTAGGAGTGACAACCTGATGGTTTCAATTGTCAGAGATTTTCGTCTTCTATTTCAAGCCCTACCAGGTGTAGTGCTCTTGACTTTTGGGTAGAGGTTTTGTCCTCTGTGCAACAAAATTTGCCAGATCTAGCGACTTCAGGTGTTTGTTGAGGCGACCTTGCTCCTAAAAAACTCCTGTTAGTATTCGTAGATTATTCTTACTTGGGTTGATAAATTGGTTTTGAGTCTAATCATATAGACTCAAAACAAACACCATTATTCTTCAAGAGTTAAGTGGAATCTATTTTCTTTGAGATGAATATACTTTTTTTAACCCTTTCAACCCCATATTTCCAACACTACCTATAGGCTTAATAAGCATGTAACTTATTAAAAAAAATGTCCCACTGGTTCTCAGTGACAAACTCAATATTTTAATGTCACTTTCGCTCGATAGATGGCACAAGTGCCCTACCAGTGAGTTTGTTTTGCATTCTAGCAATCATTTTAGTAGAGAAATACCAGTGGGTGCACGTGAATTATTTTCGTATTGTATTCTTTTTCTGAATCAAGCAATTTATTTCAAGTAAGTGCATTTTCATTGTAACTGTTTTTATTATTCGGATATTATTGTCCCACTGGTATGTCCAATTCTCAAGGAACGTCATTTCTCTAACTTTAAGCTTCCAAATATCATGATGCACACTCGTAGGAAAAGATTGACAAACGAAGAATTGATAAAATTGTTAAATGAACCAAATTCAAATAATGAATCGGAGGATTCAGATGCAGATAAAGACTATGTGCCTAGTTGCTCTGACATTAATAGTTATGAAGAATTGGGACAAAATCCAGGAACTTCATCTTGTAGAAGAGATATGCCACAATTCTCCGATAAAAAACTGCAAAAAGAGAATGCAGAATTTCTTCAAAATAGAAAAGGTACTATAGCAGCAAGGTGGCAAGATTCAAAGGAGGCTTTAATTCTTTCCAACCGCCACTTCCCAGGCATCACACAAGTGAAACGTTAACAGAAAGGTGGAGAAAACATCATGACCAATCGTCCTACTGCTATTGCCGATAACAACAGATTCATTGGAGGAGTAGATTTGTCTGACCAAAAGATGTTATATGACTTTGATCTACCAAGTGGTGGAAGAAGGTATTTTATAAACTTTTGACGACGGTGGTTTTAAATACCATGTAATATTCCAAGAAGTGAAATATAAGAAAATGCCTCTTTGTAATTCGTTGTCCCCTTAGCTGAATCAATGAGGCACAAGGAAAGAAAATGCCAAAAGAAAAAAATTGGGTCGTCCTTCAAATGCAACAAAACCCATGATGAATATTGGGGACCACTGGAAGGATCAACAAGAAATGCTGTGCCAAACAACATAAGGGAACAGAAACAAAAACTGTGTGCGCAATGTGTAAAATTGCTCTCTGCAACAACTGTTTTAAATTGTATCAAACGTAGAAAGTTGTATTATAAATAATGTGAAAGGGTGTTACTGAATAAATATTTTTTTGAACTAGTATACAGAAGTTTTCACTGTATTTTATATCGTCGTCTCTGTCCCATCTAAAAACACCGGCGGGACATATATGTCCCACCCTCGAAAATTACCCTACATTAAAAATTTTTACAGGAGGGGTAGAAGATTTTTATTTTCACTTCATTCATCACTTTAAAGTTATAATTCTCATTATTTTGGAAAAGGAAAAACTGGTAATGAAAAGGTTGAATTTGTCAGGCTTAAAAGAAAGTTACCAAATATGGGCTACCATTTTGTTTTTGTTTCAAAAATAAAGAAAAAATCAGAAAATTAAACATTTATTGACTTATTGACTATATTTTTAAACAGGTAAGTAACAATCTTATGTTTTTAATATTATAATATATTATTAAATTGAGCATTAAACAAAATATCAATAAGACGGTACTCAAATATGGGTTACAAATAGAAACTTATAATATCTTGTACGTGAATAACAATTATAAATAATAATCTTATGAGAGATCAAGTTATTTTGGAAGATGGTAGAAATCACATAATTTACTTACAAAAATCACATACCCAAGTGTCAAACTTTGGCCCAGTACAGTCATAATGTGCCCAGAGCTGACACTAAACATCTAATCCACAGTTCTTCTGCTGCGTTTTCGAAAAAACTTTCTGACGAAACATACACGCAGCATCATCAGTTTGTGGAGCCTCTCTTCCTATAGGGGCATCTGGTTCACTGTCTGTATCAAATTGGATCTTCTTCACCTTAACTTCCGTCCCTGGTCTTGGCTTCCTTATTTCCTATACTTCGTTTTTTTGCTTGAGTTTATTTTTTGTTTTATTTTCTCCTCATTAGTTTCTACGAGGTCATTTTTATATGGATCGAAGTTATAACCGAGGCCACAGCACCTTTTCTACCTCTATTAGATGTCTCTCTGACTGTTTTGACACGGGATTTATGTCATAAGGAGATAATAGACCTAGACTGGTACGATCAATTCCGGAAGACGAAGGTTGATAATCATATGTTGGTTCATGTCCAGTTCCAAAGGTAAATTCTTCTGTTTGAGGTTTGAAACCTAGAACTCAAGTCCGGTGATTCGTTTGAAATCAAATTTCATCATTATGAATAGAAGTCAATGGTGAAAGTGAGGATCTTGGATTGTTAGTCGAAGACTCTTCATAATTGTGGGTGGATTTTTCCTGTGCATTCTAGTTTTATTCAATGACCTGTAACGCGAAATCCGTTTGCTGCAATTTCGCCTGTTTGCACTTCCATGTAAGATCATCCAAATAAATCTACAATGTCAAAAGGGCTCGCTGATCTGTTGTTGTTCTGATCCAGGTTTGTATTTCTTCACTGAAGTGATTTTTCAATGGTCTCATAAGCGTCTTCTCCAACGGTTGCAGCTTATGAGTTGTGTGAGGTGAAGTTTTTCATTAGAAATTAAGTTATATCATTCGTATTTTTTCCCAAAAATTTTATGAATTACGTTCAATTGTTAAAGTCAGTTGAGTTTGCTATCATGAACATAAATATTCAGCATAAATTAGGATTATTACTGAAAATTAGTTCAATTTCGATAATATCGAATTATCTATAAAGTTTATAACAATCTATTAGACCAATTTAATTTATTTAGCTAACTTATTCGAAAAGAAAAATATTTAAGTAAGTAATTATTCATTTATTAAAAAATTCTTTGTAAGATTTTTTATACAGATTTAAGTATATAACCACATATAAAAAATTTTTCATTCTGTAGTATACATGCTGGTAAAATGAATTTTCCAATTTCCATGATTGTGACGAATCACGTCAATTGAAAAAATTTTGAATAATGCAGTTTTTAATTTCACAGCAAAAATAATACGCAGATAGGAAATGACTTTTATTAGAACAATCAACTTACAGAAAACTATTCATCTCAATATTCAGCAGTAGTTCCTCTGCATTTCAAGCACACGGTAAAATATTTCGAGAATTATACTTCATTTTCAAATTTACCGTATTATCATTTTTGATTCATTGAATATTATGATTTCAATTCAAATCAATCTCAGCTGTTTCTAATTTCAATTCTTATCATATCAAAACTAAAAGTAAGAAAAAAAAACGAGAAATGTACGTACCGTAGGGGGTTTCTTTCTTTGTCATTTGTTCTTGTAGATTAGTAGGTGATAAACCTGGAGACAACGTCGCTTGAGAAGGTGGTGGAGTCGTTTCCATTTGAATTGAGCAATCACTGCCGGTCCAACCGGAATCACAGAAACACTTGTTTTGGTTAGTGCAAACCTTAAACGAAATAAAATATCAATAACTCAAAACAAAAAACAGGAGGTTGATTATTAGAATTTTCATATTATTATAATAATGAGACTCACCCCATGGCCAGAGCATTCATTGCTGGCTTGGTTCGAAGGACATTTGTCTTGTTTAATATACGGAAAGATGCTAGTACAGGTCTGGTTAAGGCAAATGAGGTTTTCCCCACACGGTGTACCATCTCTGACTAGTCCTAAGTAAGTGAGATCAACAGTTTTCGGATTGGTGATGTCCTTTCGTCCAGCCGTCGTCCTATAAATAGAAATTAGTGTTGTCTATTTTTGTAGATAGGATAAGATTTTACATCTCGACTACTGCCTATTTATAAAAATATGAATGAAATAAAATTAAAATGAATCGAAAATTCTGACACACCGACATACCTGATGAAGTGATTAAAGTTTCATCCTTCACCTGTGAGAAATATCTTATGTAATCTTGAATGCAACAACAATGATCTAAATAACGAAACTCAGAATATTTAGAATTGAGGATATCATTTGGACATATAAAGAAGACGGTGGATATGGGATTATCGAAGATGTTGAGTTGAAACCAGGGAGAGAAACAGACTTAGAAGCCGTTGGATGGAGAAAACAATGAAGAAATCGAGAAGAAAGGACATTAAGATGCAGATTGAAGTATCAGAAGACATTGAATGTTTTAAACCTTGAGGGAATCACACAGAGATCATCAAGTAGATTTATTTGGACATATGAGAAGGATGATGGGAATACCAATATAAGAAGAGCTTATATAAAGATGAAGAATTTCTGATAAAAACTGGAAATGAAGTATCGGAATCTTTGACAGCCAACAATGGCCTGGGACAAGGGCGCCGCGTCTCACCAACACTTTTCAAAATGTATGTTTCCAAAGCTCTAGCAATTTGGGAGAAGAAATGAAAAGGAATGAGGATCCAAATCGATGATGACATCTGTTTATACACACCTCCAATTTGCGTATGATCGAAACGAACAATTATAGAATATATTGGTGGAAAGCCGTAAAAAAATAATGAAGTGGATGTTTTTTATGTAGAAAGTAAGCCCCACCAGTGGTGCCTGCAGTATGGAGATGCCTGTGGATATTGATCCTGAACTTCTGTAGATTGTAGTGCGTTGGTAGCTGATTCCACAAGCTTGCACTTATCCAAAATAATGAGTTCCAATGAATTGAAATTCTGCAAACGTTGATTAGCTGCATCCTTCTATCGAGATCTTCTTCCAAAAATTGAGTCGAGCATCTTCTGGGTATGCTTTGGAGCCGAGCTCCAAATATATATGTAGGGGTATATAGCTTTTTGGTCAACCTCAACAACAGCCATTAAGCTATATTGCGATGATAGTGAGAGAACAGGAAAAAGGAACAGAAAGAGAGAAAAGTCGAGATTAATATGGATGCACGAAATAAGTAAAACTAATGATTGTACGAAATTTGAACGATAAGAGCTGCAACTACAGGAAAAAATGGAAATTAATCATCGGAAATACGTCGTAGGACGCTCTGAACTCGAATTTATTTATTATTCTTATTCAAATTTATTCTCTCTGTCTATAATTTGATATAAACAAATTGAAACGACTTAAATCAACTTACTTGCATTCGTATTCGTGACCTTTCGTAGAAATGATAGTCCTAGAATGATCCTGCGGTTGATCCAATCCTTCTACAACTGGATATCTGTTACCCAGTTGGCATTGCAGCGAACCGCATTTTACGTTTTCCAATGAGCACTTAATAAATCTTCCGGTATTGTCACTTCCACAATGTCCGTTAATAGAACCTTTAGAATTGAACTGTTCGTAGCATTGCGGATCGGCTTCTATCCCTCCTATATTTTGAAAATAATCGTGAGATAATCAAATCTATTTAAAAAATGGTACTTGACACGTTAATTACAATATTTACAGCTTTTATAATTGATATAAATCGCTATAGATGGGCGTCATGATTTAAATGAACCTATATACACAGATTACTGACCTAATCCCCATATATGCTCGCACTGTACGCTCAAAGTCGGACACAATCCGTTGAAACATTGTCCTGTATTGCTTTCACAAGGGCTGCCGTTTTTCTTGAACGTATCTATTGGACATTCTCCTGTAACTCCAGTACAACGTTCCGGTAAATCGCATTCGTTGGTAGCTTCTCTACAAATAACACCTTTCTCTTTTAATTGACAGTCTTCACAACAGCTGCCCGAAGCGCATTGGGCTTCTTTGGTGAGTTTGCAAGTGATCGGATCACAACACGGATTGTTTTTGTGACAGTTCTCTATGCTACCGCAATCACAATCTTCACCTTCTTCCACTATGTTGTTACCGCAAGTGCGACGATCCTAAAATTAAATTTATAAATGGATGCGAAGTTTTTTACGTGGAAATAATGTATAATGGATAATGTTTGATAAAATGAGAAAAGGTTATGATTTTGTAACGCATGTCCAAAAGTTTTGGAAAAACATATTCCATCATATATTTTCATAATAAATATCTTTGAAAAAGCTCTTCTTATTCTCCATAATCAAAGGCTTAGTAACTATCAAAGTTGAAGTGCTGGTGTTTCTCAATGAGGCGTATTTTTCTCCGGACACCTCTCAATTGGTCTTGTACATCTATTTTGCTTATTTTTTTTGTAACTTATACACCGAAATTATACATCATACAATTGAAGTGCTCAAAAATCTATAATTGGATGAGTCTCATCGATTATCGTGGTTTGGTGGAAAAGGTTATTTTGATTTGGCCAATCTTGAGCTGCCTTTACGCTAAGACCCGTCAAAACATTATATCGTCTCCAGCGTGATGTTGTACAAAATCAACTAATTTAGTGAGGCAGTTGTTAATACACCAATCAGAATCAAGAGCTCTATCAGTAAATTTTGCTTCTCCTTCATCTTAGTTGAAGAAAGCATCTTGATATCCGTGCTTCTTGGTATATATTTAGTGGAGTCTTCTTAGATATTTTCAACCATGTATTTCTAATCCTCGCGATATGGTACTCTTTGAAGTATGGTATTTCCAAATTTTTGGTTAGGTTAGGTTGAAACATGAGGAATTCCTTCTTCACATTCATCCGAAGTACGGTAAATGTTTCTGCGTGACATAACTTGGTTTTGAAAATTGCAAGCTATGTTTCACAACTGACATCAATAATGACTTGTATTATTAATTTCAAGATAATAAATATTCACTTGTTAATAAATCCAATTTGCTATTGTATTACTTCAACCTTTGTTCAAACTTCTGAATTTTGTGCTAAAGCTATTACGACAAACGTAAGTGATCCTTGCTGGTTTGGGTTCTATTATTTATATTAATAATTAAAAATCATTAAACGTAACAAATACTTATTTTTATCCATATATTTATCCATAGTGTGAAGATGAGGCGACTTAGACCGCCTTGTCTGGTTAGCTACAATAGATGCAATTGAAACTACTAGAGGCCGATATATTTTGAACATGCGCTTTGGTCTGAACCTTTCCACGTCACTAGACTAGTTGTGAACCTTGCTCAAGTATTGTGACCGTGTAATTTCTGGGCTCTCACGTATTCTGCAGTTTTCTCTTCTTCTATGTACCAGTGGAACTTCATGTCGACATTGATGTCCATAATTTGAAGATGAGGCGAAGGGGAAGGCGGGCTAAAATGGTCTAGTTCTGATGACAAATCATTGGTTAAATAATTGTTCGATAGATTCAATTGTTTACAATAAATATGTGCGTCAACAGTTTATGCAGCACTTCAAAATGATCAATTTATCGTTCCACCAACCAATATAAGCTCTTTTTTGAGATATAACTCTGGGTTTTTAATACAGCATGTGATTTTATTTGGAAACAACCACTATCTTGGGCACTTTGGGGTAGTGATAAAAAAAGACATTGTATGGTGTCTTTCAAGCTTTTTCTAACAGATTATGGGGGACACAAACAACTGCTCTGCTTATTGTTCCAATTATCTAAAAGTTGTCGTTCTGCTTGATAGGAGTTAAAAAGATCAAAATTACAGCTTGTTGAACATAACAAGATCTTTTTGATGTACTGTAGACAGGCTATTCCCTTTACCTTAGAAAAGCACAAATTAATTTTTAAATACAACAATACTTTCAAGTTTCCCTATCATTGACAGTCCCAAAATACATTTAATTTTCTTCGGAATTTAGTACGATGAAACCAGAAGAACGTTCAACGCTACTTCAGCAATTCAATGAAGCAAATTGAATTACAAGACATCAATATATTTTAAACAATTTTATACTCCGAAAATTTCTTACTGTAAGTTCGTTTGGTTTATTGAGCAGACAAATCCCATTTCCTGTTCTTAATCGGTCGATATAATCTTCTTTACTACATTCCGAAAATTTGTAAGGTTGTACGTTGTCTTGTCCGACTATTGCTTGAGCCATAATACATCCATGCCAGTCCCTACAAGAACATTCCTCCCTACCATCATCGTGACCCATACCGATGTTATGTCCTGCAAAATAGAAAAAAAAAATTCAGAAAGATCAACAATAACCACTATTTACTATGTCTTATGCTACTTCTAAATAGAAGGTAGTGACTAGTAGAAAAAAGGATAATAGAAAAAGGAGAAGACGATAATTATGTGGGAGAAATTGATAATAAAGAGTTGAAACATTTTGATAAGTGTTTGTAATACATATTCTTAGTAAGCTGAAGCCTTGTGTATACATTACAAGAATGAAATTTATCTTATTAACCCGTTTAGACAATTAAAATAAAATAAAACATCCTACGTTTTTATAAAAGTGACATTAATTTTGTCATCAGTAATTTTATTCTATTATTTTTCATTTTTAGTTTGATTATTGTTAAAAGCAAGTTACTTCAAACTATTATTTTCATAATGACAATAATATAACTCACCTATCATATGTGCCATTGTTCCAGCTAATAAATGAGGTTCGTAAGTATTGATATCTACGCTAATTCCAACAGATTTCGCTGTACAAACAGTCGCGGGAACAGCCATTCCAGCTTCTCCGCCAACGAAGACTTCACCGGTGAGAAGTTGTGTTGTATCTTTATCGACCTTGAATAATTTTCTTGCAGAATAATCATTGAAATTCGATAAAGCTTTTCCTATATCTTCATTTGGATTTATCATTGCTTGGTTTGCTCCTAAAACAACCAGCCAGAATGACTAGTGAGTTTAAAATTACTCCTACGAGAGTTGCTAATTTTAATATATGGCAACACTGATGTGAATATGACATCGCCATGACGAAGTTTGACATTTTTCATGGCGAAAGTGCTCAGAAAGTGTTGTTCACCCCATTTTCGTCATGAAGCACCATCTGGAGCAGGTTTTCTGAGTTCAATAGTGACCGCACTTCGCTACAGGATGAATTTCGTGAAGGTCGACCAAAATCAGCTGTTTGTTGTACCAGAAAACATCGATGCTGTGCGCGCTGACTTACCGTATGATTGAGGCATACTGGGGCATTAAATTCACTCGCATACATTTAATATTGCATAAAAATTTGTTTGTCAAAAATAATTGTTCGTGTTGGATACCGCATAATTTGACAACCGCTCGATTGGTGCGAAGAAATGCTGCAGAAATTCAATGGCGATGCTTCAAAATACGTCTATAAGATCGTGACATGGATCTATGCATATGAACCCAAAACTAAACAACAATTAACTGTATGAGTTTTCGAAGACGAGCCAAAAGTTGTTCGCGCACGAAGTACGTCGAAGCAGATGGTCGCCTGTTTTTCAGGAAGAACATGATAAATGTCACCACCGGTCCATTATAGCGACTTAAAATGGTCAATTCTGAGTCTGGTACGTTAGCATTTGTTTACTAGAAATATTCGATACAATCAGGGAAATCAAACCCAGACGGATCATTCTCCACCAAGACAATGGGAACTCTCACACTCCAATTCAGACAAAAATATTTTTTAACATTCAAAACATCTAATTGATGGATCATCCGCCGGCCGTACAGTATGTGTTTGGCAACGATGATTACGTCTTATTCCCTCAGATCAAAAATACATTGTGAGGTCAACGTTTTTCTACACCTAAAGAATCGGTCGATGCAATCAAATCGCGTTTTGGACGTACCTTAATCAGAATTGAAAAACTGCTGTGACAATTGGTTCAATCGCATGCAAAAGTGAATATTATCTTGATTGAGAATATTTTGAAAGACAATAAAAATTATTTATTTTTATTAGCCCATCTCAAAATTAAAGTAGATAGAAGAGGAAAGAACATGGAAATTTATGAGGTTTTATCTAAGGAATATTCAACAAGATAATGCTAAACCACCTACTTCGAAGGACTTACCAAATCTAGCATTCAGTCCGGACCTTGATTTAGCACCTCCAACTGAAAGTTGGATAAAATACTATAGCCTATATTTTGAGTATTCAGGCTTTGTTCAAATCAATTCAAATATAGAGAATTGGTCATATTTATCAATTTATAAAGGGATTTTCATAAATTTCTGTGCTTTAGAGTCTTGTGATACGGCCCATATTATGGTGGTATCTACATTGTTGTCAGTTCTTTCCTTTTTCTGTAAAAATAATGAACTTTGTTATATATAATGGGTCACCCTATATATTTTGTGTTTTTAGAAATATTTAAGATCTACAGTATCTACAATTATGTCGATTGACGTTTCGATTAATACAAAAAGTGGCATCTTCTCAAAACATTATTTAAAAAATTTGGATCGTTTTGATTGTAACATTTTTCCACTATTAGGTCTGCAAACTCTTCACGTCTATCAAAATAGTCCTCTGACAACATTTTAACCAACCAATTTATTATCACGTATAATCTTCATTACTGATGTTAAATATCAATTTCCTTGGTTATTTGTTTAGTAATCAAGTGTGGATCACTTGATTACAGTGATTACAGAACACTAACAGATTTGTTTTCAGTTAATGCAGTTTTTCGGCACCCTGATTTGCACGGTTTCGTGAAACTTTTTTACTACTTCACTGACAGTAGATGTTGTGATGGGATTTCCGTTAGGATATAAATTATTAAAGATATTAAACGCTTCTTGTTCATTTCTACGCTTATCATCATATCCTAATATCCTTAAAATATCAATTCTTCTTCAGATAAATGATCCTTCAGAACTTTCAATGAACTTTAACAAAAATAATTTATTAATATGCCAAATTTGTTACGGTAGCAGTCATATCCACCTAAATGAATTATTTTAACTTCGGCGGAGACGAAAATGTATCTATATCTCCGAAATTATGGCATTTAGGTATAGGAAAAAAGAAAAGATCTGACAACAATGTAAATACCAACATAATTTCGGCCGTATCACAAGATCCTCGTATACAAAAATTTATAAAAATCGTAATAGCCGTTTTACGAGATACTTGAGGTAATCCATACATAAAACGCACTCTGTATGTAAATCTCAAATACAACACACTGTATGAATTTTCCATATCCATGTTGACAATATCAGAAAGCGAAGACCAATAGCAAGTGGAATTTAGGCAACAAAACTAAGTAAACAAAGACATGAAAATGCTCGGGGCATCAAATCTAACGAAAGTAGAGATATAATCTGGTGTATAACTTAATTCATGCGGGTTTTTTTTACAAAATTTGAACTTTTATTTGAGAAAAACATGTACAATAGTATTAATCAAAGTATTGCCCATCTGAGGCTATGACCTTTTCTCATTTTTCTGGCAATTTGTGGATCCCATCCCAAAGAACTGCGCCAATCGTTTTCCAGTGAGGGCGTTCTGTATCGACCGGAACAAATTATAGCTAGAAGGAGCAAGGTCTGGGCTATAAGACGGTTGAGGTAAAACTTCCCATCCACTGTTTTCCAAATAGTTCTTAACCGGAATAGCAACATGGAGCCGCGCGTAGTTATGATGGAAAATTATTGCCTCGTGTCTGCTCGCATATTCCAAGCGGCTACTGCTCTCTTCAAACGGATTAATTGTGTTCGATGGCGTTCTCCATTGATAGTTTGACCCGAATTCAGTAGCTCATAATATAGCACACCCTTCTGGTCCCACCAAATAGAGATCATTATCTTCGCGCCATGGATATTCGGCTTTACCGTTGAATTGGCTGGTTGGCCAGATTTCACATATGATTTTTTGCGCTCGAAGTTGTCGTAATGGATCCATTTTTCATCACCAGTAAAAATCTGATGCAAAAATGACTTTCTTTTATGGCGTTCCAGCAGCATTTCGGACATGCAAAACCGCTTTTCGACGTCTCTCAGCTTGGGTTCATATGGAACCTAATTTCCTTGCTTTTGAATATATCCAGCTGCTTTTAAACGTTTTGAAGTGACTACATGAGTGACACCCAAAGATTCGGCGAGCTCTTCTTGTGTTTTTTCATCGAGTAATGCTTCCAGTTCTTCATCTTCAAAATTTTTTGGCCGCCCAGGACATTCATCGTTTTCCAAGCCAAAATCACCACTTTTAAATCCTGCAAACCACTTTTGGCACGTTCGCTCAGCTAGAGAATGTTCACCATAAACTTCTCCAAAAATACGATAATTTTAGGCACCATTTTTCTTCATATTAAAGCAATGAAATACACTTTTTCAGGAACAAAATTCAACATATTTGAGTGAAAAAAAAAATATTGTTGTTAACGCTTCAAATGAATGACATATACTGAAAAACGTACAATATCAGTAGCTTTCCAACGCAGGTTCGGTATACTGGAGCGATGTAATTTTATACAAGTTACGCCATCTCTTATCAAACCGCACGAACTAAGTTATAGACTAGAAAAGACAGAAGTATAAGATTATGATGGATCTTAGTAACAAAAGTAGCTGATCCTTCTTTTAGGTTTATATTTTTTTCAAAACAGCGAATCGTATTTGTTGTTTATTTTTCGTATATAAATACATGAAAATTCACTTACCCTGCCATGTTTCAACGTAAACTACTGATACCCTGGTATTTAAAGTTCTAAAATAAAGATCGGCGATATTTGCCACTTGGATGGAATCGTGTACGACGTCGTTCCTAGTACTCCCGTTTCTTTTGTCGAACATCGCTTTATCTATAACTAATGCTGTCTCGATGTATTTGGTTGCCTCGCGGACATCTCGTTTCACCCTGCAAAAACGGAATATTAGAAAACTGTCACATAAAATATTATGTGTTTTATTTATTTGAAATGACAAAAAAATTGAATTTCAATCATAGAACATCTTTAGAATCAAAGAATTTATCGATGGAATTAACATTAACAATGGAAGGTGAAGCTGAGAGTGGTATGAAAAAATTGTTCATATTGTAAATACTATTTCATAAACAGTGGATGATGTGACACAATTGTGGTGGTACTACTCCTGAAGAAGAATGATATTCTAACACAAAAAAGTGTTTATTTCATAGCATATGAATAATGAAGACACTTATGGACATAAAGTGATAGATACGAGTACTAAGATGTTACTTTTTTTAAAGCTATGAGTAAATTGTCTTATACTTATATCATGTTCCTGGACGTTATAAATTACTTTTTATATAAAGATGGCTGATCCAACAAAGAAAACACAAAATTTTGGTGAAATATATAATAAATATAATAAAATATAAACATAAAATAAAAAAATATATCATTAGAATTATCATCACTCATCATTATCATCATTACCTCTTCATTACTGAAAAATCTTCGATCAGTGAGCCATTTTTTCAAGTCTGGGAACAGAAAATAATCCGAAGAGGCTCAATCTGGTAAGTAGAGTACATTAGGTAGCAATTCAAACTATAATTAATTAATTTTGGTCATTGCATTATTGGATGTGTGAGCTTGTGCTTTGTGTTGATGAACCAACAATCTCTTCTTATCCAAATGCGGCCGTTTTTGCTTGATTTCTTTGCTCAAACGTTGCAATAAATTCGCATACTACTCGCTGTTGGTAATTTCTCGTTTTTCAAGATAATCAAAATTATCCCAAGCGCATTTCAAAAAACCGACACTATGACCTTGTCTGCAGATGGAACGATCTTTGCCATCTTTGGAGCCGACTCTCTTTCCAGTCGATTGTTTTAATTGTTCTTTTGTTTCGTGTGTGAAATGATGCGGCGCAATACATCGGTTTTATTTCTGTGAAACATTCCATTGACGATCATCCAGTACGGCTTTATGGATTTCCTCCAACTTCAATTTCCTCTGGAGTCGTCACCTCATTTGATCGATCTCTGCGATGCTGGTCTTCACAGGTCGTACGGTCTCGTTTAAACTCTACCACCTAATATTTTACTGTTGCTATAGACATGCTTTAGAATTTCTATAACCACTTAAGAAATAGTTTATTGTTTTTATCACACTGCACTTCTTCTGTTCTGTATAATTATTAACAATAATTTGGCATCTTCTTTTTTCTCATATTTTCTTGAGCAACTAACATAACTTTTCATGCATTCCTTCTTTTCAGCAGATTGGTAATTCTGCATTTAAGATTATCTCTTTCATAACTTTTCTGCTCAGTACTTTTTTAATACTCTTAGTCTGGAATTTTTTACCCTACTCCGTCTTATTATACTTCGAAATGTTCCATTCATGCTTCACTCACATCTGCATACTCCACTGTTAGTTTTTTTTGAATTATTGCTGGTTAAGCTATCAATATACTTAAAACAGTTGAGTTTCCATATCATCAGGATATGATAAACTCTAAAAACTAATGCGTGCCCTTGTACTTAAGAGCTCCAACAAATTTTTGTACAGCTAATTTCCACTTTCTCCCTTCGTCTGAGCCATCGTTTGATTTGTAGTACATTGTACATGGAAGGAATACAATCAGTAGAAGATTTGTTGATTGACCACATATTTCAAACCTCCATCTGCTGATATTCCGCAAAAAATCACGTGATTGTTAATTCACTATGTAGAGTTTTATTACCGATATGAATTAGTGCATCTCTAAAAGTTTACTAGAACATCCTATTTGAATCCATTTAGTTTTTCGATTTTCATAAAAAATGATAATTATTCGTAATTGCTTGTCGTATAATTTGGATTCGAGCTGCAACAAAGAAATTCTACTCAATTGCAAATGATTGGGAAAGAGGTCGAAGGGGATGTTAACTATTTATCGTTAAATCAGATTTACATCGTCCATACATGATATATTTTCTTATAATTCTTCAATATCTGCCCGAAGCTAGAGAGAATTTAGCATAAGAATGGTCTAAATTTCAATCTAGTGATATCTACGATTGGCGAAAGCATGAAAAGCATATTTATTCAACACAACCCATAGAAGAAGTGACGACTCCTTACATGGTTTGGGCTACAACATCCCTTTTCTTCCTTGGTATGTTTTATTGAACTTATTGAATTGGATGCAATCGGTAAGTAGCTGGAATATTTACCGCATCTTCCAAATAAAAATTAAATTGAGTGATCTTAGGATACTATTTTATCCAGCTTGATGATAGGTACATTATCAGATTGGATATACCACGGTACAGGTAGAATAGATTGATAATATTCCACCTTTGTACTGGAAAACTCTGTTCAATAGAGATGTTTTATATATTCTATGTATGGCAAGTTATATGGAAGTTTGTGTATAATACCATAAAAAAGTTATATTTGAGTTACCTTGAATTGTGAGGAAAAAATCCAGAATGTGGATTAACCCTCCACTCCATACTTCCAGAATTAGCACATCCCTTATTTGCTTTGGTGCGGGCTTCAAAAATCACGTGAGGATGTTTCTGCTGAAAAAAAAGAAAAGCTGTGCAGTGATTCCTGATACCATAAATAATAATAAGCCACCAGATAAAATTTTAATGTCAAACCTTTCTACAATGTATTGTTATTATTTTTACTTGAAAATAATTGAAGGGGTTGGTGGAAGAGCTTGTACTGGCGCTAGAAAGTGATCGTTCGAGGAGGGAGAAATATGAAGAAAAAGGACAAACTAGGAAACTATATGATGAACAGAGAATTAGCAGAATTATTCAGAAGATGGCTAGGATACCCAGATAGAATACCGAGATCAAAAACGACAAACAAAATGACAGATATAAATATGACTGTAGCATGAAAAAAAGATATGGCGGTACAAGGAGATCTGATGAAGGGAAAGCAAAGATAAGAAATACAAAAGAATAAAAGAAACTTATTAGAACGCTATAGGAGTGGATGATCTATGTGTAACAGCTTCTGTTAATTGTTGAGGACTAATTTATCGGCTATACAGTGCAGACTCGATAATACGAACATTCGATAATCCGAATTCTTCAGTAGTCCAAGCAAGCATTTTCAATACATTGGATACTCTCTAATCTGAATTTCGATTATCCAAACTTTTAGACCTATTTTCAATAGAAATTATGACTAGATGTTCAGGGATTCCCCCAGTTACCCTTTTGTTTATATCTGGAACTCACATTAAACAGGTTTACTGGGATGTTTGTAATGCCATTTTAGGTGATATAAGTGGGCTTTTATTTTAATATTTGATTAAATTATTGAAAGAATTAACAAGGGAGAAAGTGGAAAAGTGTTGGCCATTGAGTATGGGGTTGGAAGATCTACAATCTGTGACATAAAACAGAAAAAGTCTAAAATCTACAGGTAGGATTATTTTTAAAATTTTAGTGCTTTTTTTTGCACAGCTGGTTCCTAAAAATTTGCATACGACCTAAAATTTTTACTCTTTTGAGCAGTGAAAAAACATCATCAATTTGAAGCGAAAACTTTCGACATATTTTGCAAATTTAAATAAATTTTATGTCAGATCGACAAGAATAATTATTGATATAATACTCTATCGCAACTTAATCAACATCTGACCAATATTTTATTAGTATTAGTATTATATAAAATATAATACTAAGATATTAGTGGCCCTAAAATACACTGCACATTTTTTTTTAAAAATTAGTTAAAGAGTCGTATGCATTTTTTTAGGATCCAGCTGTACAATTGTGTACTTTTTGTAGATTCATTAGTCAGTGTGATTCTGGCCCAGGTCGCAGAAAAACTTTGCGAAAAGCTGAATTTCCTAAAATGGAAACTCGTTTGTATGCGTGTTTTTGTAGACAAATATCGAGGCATGTCCCAATTTTCTATAAATTTTATCTGCTATAATGAAATGATAATTTTAGAGCTAGCAGGGGCTGGTTTTGTAACTTTCGAAAAAGGCATAGTCTGCGTGCTTTAAAAGTGTGCGGCGAAAAAACTATCCAATGATCAAAGTGTCGTCAATCTTTTCTTGACTACATTTAAAGAGAAGGTAAGACAATTACATCTTGAAGATACAACGCAGTTGAATCGGCCCTCTACTGGAAAATGTTGCCGGAAAAAACGCTGGCTCGTTCTCAAGAGACGACCGCACCAGGTCGAAAAATAAGCAGAGAACTGGTAACATTTTTAGCTTGTTGCAATGCAGATGGGTCACATAAACTAAAGATGCTAGTGACAGGTAAAAAATCCACGAGCATTTGAAAACGCAGACATTCCTGTTGAATACATATGCTCTACTAATGTATGGATGACTTCAAAGATTTTTATAGTTTGGTTTCATCGATCATTTATACCTCAGATTAGGAGGCTTTTAAGAAGTCATGATTTGCCTGACAAAGCTCTGTTAATCATAGATAATGCCTCAAGTCTCGGAACTGTAAAAGAGATAACTAGTGAAGATGGAAGATTTACAACATTATTCCTCCCACCAATTTGTACACAGCACTATGGATCAAAATGCTATCAAACTAATAAAATCATTTTACCGAAAAAGCCTTTTAGCCCACATTTTATCAAGCAACGAACACAGCGTTGTTACATTGTTAAAAACTCTTAACCTAAAAGATGCATTAATTCTACCATGAAATACTTCGGAAAAGGTCTCTTCTGAAGTCTTACATAAGTGCTGGGACAAAATTTTGTCCGATAACGATGAAGTAATTGAATAGGATGCTGAAGATCTAATTCCTCTAAGTGAATTACGCCTTAATCTGCTTTCGTTGGATGGAGATATGGAAGGTAAATAAAAATGTTTGTTGTTTGTTATTTTTTTTATTTAATTATAATTTTTAGATGTTGCTGGAATGCCTAATTCTTTGGCAGAACCAAATCTAACAAACGTGGAAGTACATAATTGGGTTGAAAATGATGAAGATCTGTTACCACTGGAGATGAAGCTGAAGTTAACGAGCATGGGAGCTCGGAACTAGATTATCAAAAGAAAAATGTTAAAAACGCTGAAGCAGCTAAAAGTTTTAACCTGTGTTTAAAATGGGCCTGAGAAAATGATATTCCATTAAATGATATACTTGTACTTCAAAGATTAGAAGAAATGGCCCTTATGAATAATCAAAGATGTGTAAAGCAAGAGAAAATTACAAATTACTTTAGGAATACATTCATACTCTTTTATGAATATATTTTTTAGTGTTACTTATTCATAAATACTGTTTTTTTTGCGTTTCACGATAAACATTTTGATAAAAAAAAACTGCTTGGGTAATCCGAATTATTTGTTAATCCGAATCGCCTTGGTTTTTATTAGTTCGGATTATCGAGTCTGCATATTAATGACTATTTTTGTAGGTATATTTGGAACTTTTATATCACAAAACAGAAAAGTCAATATTGACTATCTTCTGAAAATAAATTGCGAAATGTATGAGAGAATGTTAGAGACAGATTTGTATTCATACATCAAGATAACTAGTACAATATTCAGGTGTTTTCACGGTATTCGATTTGCGTAAAGTTGTTGTATTTCGTAAAAGCGGAGATTGACATTTTGATTGATAATGGCGTAGGTAGGTACGAAATTTTAATAATTCCTCGTTCTGACCATCCGAAGTTGTTGCCTGACCCTCTTTCGGATTAAGTTTGCTAATTTCCGTTAGCAAAACTGAATTGGAGTTTCGTCGAGTTATATAACTGGATGTAGAAGAGTAACTGTCATATTGTGATGATAACCTTTCAATATACATCCGTACTAGTAGATCTATTAGTCCGCGAAACAGTGATCAAAAATTGATCTCAATTCCAAAAAAAAAACTATTTTCTTTTGGAATGTTGATTTTATGTTATAATAACAAGTTGTATAAATGACAATTTTTAAATTCGTGAATATATGAGGAGCTATCATTGACAGGGACAAATTTGAATTTTTTTATTGTATTACTTCATTTTTAGTCAAATAATAATAAAAATAATGAATACAGTGGAATATTCAAGTTATTTTCCAAAATAACGGCCTTTTTCGTCGTCGGATTGCATTGATCCCTCACGGCCAAACGACCGCATTCTTGTCGATGTCTGTGGTGTTTGTCACCTTTGCCTTTTAATATTTGTTCTGACTTAGTAGAGTTCACGTCGCATCGTTTACGTTTCTTGCCAGCGATTGCAGTTTAGGATTTGTACTGACTCTCTATATTGACGTGATTTGGATTTTGTATTGTGTTTAGGATGGGAAAAGTTACGAGAAATGGCAGAAGAAGTTGAAAAAATTATGGGAAGATTTTTTGTCAGCTAGTGGACACGATTTTTCGTTCTGGTTCAGAAGAGGATCCTGAAAGCCCAAGGAAGAAAATTAGACTTTCCGTTTCACCGAAAGCTGTAGTTCAAACAGTGAGTGTTCAAAGTACTTCAGCAAAGCGTGTAATTTTTCCAAAAGTATCCGGTTCCGCTTGTAATTCTAAATCACTCCCACCGCCAGCTGACACTGACAATGTAGATGATATTATGGAAGTAGTTATACGAAAAAATCTCAACTACACTGAAAAAAACGTAGACGAAGGAGAAGTACAACAAATATTATTTGAATAAATTATACCGTAAGATATTCATTACGAGTTTTATGAGAAATCGACGTATGATTTTTACAAAATGATGTTTACTAACGAACTATTTGATTTCTTTGG
Source organism: Diorhabda sublineata (assembly GCF_026230105.1). Taxonomy (NCBI): domain Eukaryota; kingdom Metazoa; phylum Arthropoda; class Insecta; order Coleoptera; family Chrysomelidae; genus Diorhabda; species Diorhabda sublineata. Next base: position 6,462,114 of record NC_079475.1, on the reverse strand, counting down.
GGAACAAACTAATTAATACGTCGAACCACAAACCACAAATCAAGTGCTCGTATACATTATTGGAAGGAAACAAGTCGTAAAGAAATAGAAAAATTTCTTGGGTGTATTATGCTAATGGGTTTGATCAAATGCATTCCATAACCTCTTATTGGTCAACTAATAAGATTCATACTAATTTCCTAAAAACTATCATGCCAAGAAATCGCTTTCAGCTGTTATTGAAGACATGGCATTTCACAAATAACCAAAATGATCCAGATTGTACAAAATAACTCCACTCGTGATAAAGCTTCTAGAAGGCTTTCAGGTCTCAATTGCTCCAGATGAATTTATATGTATAGATGTTTCTTTAGTGAGAGAAACGGAAAGAACAACTCAAAAATTGTTACCCAGAAAAGTCTAGAACGAGGAGAACACATTGCTAAACAGAGTAATAACGGAATTTTTTTAGAAAAATAGAAAGACAAAAGAGATTTTCTTATGTTAAATACATAATTTGTTCTCCAAATGGTTACCCTAAAGAAAAGATCAGGAGAAACAACAAAACCAAAAAGTATTATTAAGTACAATAAACATAAGGCTTATGTTGATTTGTCCGACCAAATGAAATCCTACAATTCATCTTTGCGCCGCGGAGTACCGAAAATTAGCTATAGAGTTGATTGTTGGAAGAACAAGTGTCTGACCACATCCTGGAAGAAGAAAAGATCATCTAGCGGATGCTAAAATTTCAGTAGAATCGGGTCGTCAAGTCGGAGAAAATAGAGCACCGAAAATTAAATTTCCTTGTAATATATGCCAAAAAAATGTTTCTTCGATTTTCACGTTGCATATTCTAAATAAATGTTCTTCTGGATATCAACACAGCTTATATTTGAAATGTTTCTTCGATTTTGATGTTACATTCGTTTTAAATAAATATGCTTTCAAAAATTATTTATAGATCTATTCCATTTAAAAATATGTGACAATATGTAATTTCAAAACCAAGTATACCCCCGTATCGCCTTAAACATACTCAATAACATCACTTGCAGAAGTTTTATTGATAGATCAGCCTGTAAACATTCAGCAGGACCAGTAAGAAAAGCGGATAAGGGTCATAACAGATCTTTTCGTCGCAGCTTCTACGACACCCGAAATTTCAACACACTCCGTTTTTAACAAAATAATTTGTAGTGTTAGTGCCTCACACACGACAAGTACCAGAATAAGAAGTACTCAACAGAGAAAACACAAAATTTTTTGAAAAAGTATAAAGAATCGTCAAGCTTCTCAAAATAGCCATCAACTGTCAATATCAAATCTTCATTGTTGGAAAATCTTGGACCATCAAGCCATTTTTTCAAGCGTGGAAATAGAAAATAATCTGATGGGGCTGAATCTGGCAGGTAAGGTACATGAAGTAGTAATTCAAACTATAATTCTGGCCATTGCCATAACGGATGTGTGATTTGCGGCATTCTCTTGATGAAATAACACTTTCTTCTTAGCTAAATGCGGCCGTTTTTCTTAGCTCAAACGTTGCAATCAGTTCACATAATACTCGCCGTACATATTTTTTTCTATTTCAAGATAGTCAATGGACATTATCTAACGCACATGACCTTTCCTTGCAGATGGAACGATATTTGCCATCTTTGGAGCAGGTTCTTCCTTTTCGGTTCATTGTTTCGACTGTTCTATGGCTTCGGGTGAGAAATTATGGAGCCACGTTCCATTCATGATTGTTAAACAGCGCAACAATTTGGCTTTATTTCTGTCTAGCATTGCCGAACACTCTGGAACCATCTTCACGACGCTGTTTTTGTTCCATTGTGAGCAAACAAGGCACCCATCTTGCACGCAGCTTTCTCATTTTCAAATTCTCAGTTAATATGCCATATCGCCCTTTTTATATGCCTACTATGTCTGCAAACTCACTCACTTCCAGTCGAAGATCATCCAGTACTGCTTTGTGGATTTTCTTCAACATGTCTGGAGTCGTCACTTCATTTGGTCGACCACTGCGATGGTGGGTTTCGCAGGTCTTACAGCTTCGTTTAAATTAAGGAAGGAGCAGTCTCACCCAGAGTTCAGCTTTTATATTGGTGGGGTTACAAACTACACAAGGTGGCATCTTCAAACTTAGACTACATACTGTATAGGTTGTGTACTTTCTAATACAGTGGAATTTTCCAAGCAAATAGTGCCATCTCTAGGACAGGCTGGAAACTTTTACTTCCATCCTCGTCGAATCATATTTCTCTTCACTACAAATTATGAATACTATATAATTTTACAAAAAAAATCCATCATTTTAATCCAGTGTCTCTTGATCACCTCTCAATCTATATACTTTCGAATAGTGGTAGAATCGGCAACCTATAACCTCACTTTTCATCTAAAGGTATCCCATTTTCCCTTTAAATCTCTAATGATTTCAAAGATAATTGAACTATAAATCTTCCGTCGGGATATTTATGTCCGATATTGTACGTTCCAATCTGCATGAGAAATTTTGATAAAATATATGCTATGTTAGAATTCTGTCCTTGTTTGTTCACAAATATAGAGATTTCCATAGTAAATATTCATCACAGGATATTGTACTTGGAGATGCATTTACGTTTGTTAATAAAAATATTATTTACAATGCTGCTTTTAGTATTTAGAGAAATTTAACGCTTTGAAACTCAAAATTCGATGAAATACAATATAAACAAACAAAAAATTCGATGCTGAGAAGCATTACTGATAAAAACCTCAACCAATGAGGTAAGTGTGATGAATTAAAATAGAAAGTGATAAGTTATAATATCGATACATTAAGAAGTTTCTATTGATTCACTATTGATATTAGTTATGAGTCAATTGAGTTATAAAAATATATTATTACTATCATAGTGACATAGAGTTTTTCGAACTTTTGCTTGAGTCCATTCTCCATTTCAAACAGTCTAAATAATATTTAGTTTAAACAGAGATTAGTTCTAATTTCACAAGATATCAATTTAGGCAGATATTGATTTACATGCAGCAAATTTCATTGCTACCACGTACATTTTTTATGAAATAATTCGTTATTATCTCTATACAAGGCTTTTGAACTTAGTTTGAAACAACTACGTGTCCTATCTCAATGTAAAATTTGAAATTGCAGTCATGGAGCGTCTTCTATGTACTGCAATATATGAAGTTAGTAAATTAACTTTTGGACTATCAGAGAATCCTTTCCAAACAACGCAAGTCATCTACCAATAAGTCTGAAAATTGTATTCGATAATCTATCGTATATAGTCCTTCAAAGGATATGCTGCGATACATTTTATTATTTGAATTCATTTTAATCGAAATTTTTGTTTTCCAATGTTACATGAACTGTTGAAAATTGTGTTATAAACATAGATACATGGTTAACTATACATAAAAAATTTAGGGTCGTTTTAACCCTTGAAAACTTTAGCTTGAGACAATAATCTGGACAACTTCATATTCACCATTAGCGCAATCACAAAGTGCCTATTAAAAGAGATTAATCTCTTAATCCGACCGATCTCAATAGTTCGTTCATCATTATCTCAACGACAAGGAAAAGGACTCGACAGGATCAATGTAATAGGGAAAATATTTTTATAATTCAGTTGTAGAAATAACAGCTTCAGGTTATTTATTTCTTAGAATATTAAAAGAAAACAATTTCATTACTAGAACATACAAGATGTTCCAGGACTTGTTACAAAAAATTCGGGAGTAGATTACTTGATAATAATGCTGTGACTTGAAAAAAAATTCCTCATACGACCTCTCGCATAATGGATAATTAAGTATGTCCATGTAGTGTGTCTACCGAAATAAATCATTCTATACTACTATATGAAGTCCAGGGGCGGCTCATGCCCAATAGTTAACAATCCGTAACTTTTATAGGGACAGCCTGTACAATCTGAAGATAGCAAAAATGAATTTCTCAATTCATTTTTCAAGCAATAAAGTATGAACTATGAAATTTGTGGCGTAGGAGATATATAGATTTTTAGATCGTTGTACATGCCAAGGAAACCGTTCACCACCAAGACACATTCTGAAGAAAAGTATGAGAAAAATTTTTCCATGTAGCAGCATTATTTTCGTCTACATCTACACATCCGAATTTTCTGCATCATGTTTCGTAATACTCTGGATACAATGTAAGTCGTTTATATTGGACAAATTTGTCATATGTTCAATTTAGATTTGACTATTTCTGATGAATACAGAGAATAAACGCTATTATGCGATGTACCGCCCTTTTTGAATGCCTACCATGTCTGCAAACTCACTCACTTCCAGTCGAAAATCATCCAGTACTGCTTTGTGGATTTTCTTCAACATTTCTGGAGTCGTCACTTCATTTGGTCGACCATTGAATTGCTGGTCTTTGCGGGACATACGACCTCGTTCAAACTCTGCTAGTCAATATTTTTTTATTGATTACTAAGAAACAGTTACACTCAGAGTAGAATCTAATTCAGCTTTTATATTTTAGGCTGAAAACGTTCACTGTTAATCGAATTCTAGGCAACGTGGCGTCTTCAAACGTGAAACTTTCAATCAACTACCGTGATCTCTAGGTCAGGCCGGGTACTTCTTGGACATTCTCGTAGATGTTTTAATTTGATTTTATTATTGAGGTAGATAGAAATGAATATCAACAGTCCTTCATCGTTTGTTTGAAGAATTCACACTCCAACAAATGATAACTGTATACTCATTCCACAAAAAGGTATGTAGGAATCTGTATAATAATATTGTAAATTGAGTATAACATGTTCGGATGACATACAACTCCTTTTGAAGTCACTATGTTGAAGTAGAAAATGTTTTGAACGTGTTTCCGGTTATTTTAATATACAAAAACATCGCAAATAGATTACAGTAAACCTCATATATGCAAATTAACGCAATGGAATCGGATAGAGAACAAAAAGCCATGAGATCTAGATTCGGATTCAAACAATGCATTTGACATTTGAATTCTGGACGGTCATCAGTTTAGTGTTCGTAATCATTCGCCACAAAGGAAGCTGGGCTATTTGTTTTTACACAAGTTCCCGAGGACTCTCTTGATCACATCCTATTGTACTCCTCTGCCTCTAATTACAGAAAATGGCGCTAAAGGTCAGTCCAAGCTATTGTTCTCTATATCCGAATAAGGCGTTTTGTTGAAAACAAAAACTTTTCCAAGTTTTATTAATACTAGGGACCATACGTGGATAAGTGAACGAGAGTTTTTTTTAACGAATATATTTAATAGTTAAATATACATAATGGACGAATATCAAGTCATATTCAAGTTTATTCATGTTTATTAGCGCAGATTTTCAATTAAGTATATATGAACGAGTCGTTGTGAATATTATATGGGAAAACCAGGTTAACAAAATTTTAACTTCCTTTGTCACATGACAACATTAAATATGTAAAAGTCACGTAAGATTTCTTTCTGACATTGAAACATATATTTTCATAAAAAATACAAGCATCAGCTACATTTGAATATAGTATTGCATTAAAGAAAAATAATACCCATGACTTTCGTGAATATTCAACTTCTGGAAGGACTTGTTAAAGTTTGTATTTCATATTACATCCCAAATCCTTAAATGACATTATAATTTCATAATGTATTAAGTAATTTTTTGATTTATGATTTATTGGAAAATTCTAGACAACATTTACAAAACATTTTCAGTCAGGTTTATCTCAACCATTAATTTTTTATTTAAGAAGCAAACATAAGAGGGTGAACTCTATTACACTCAATTGGGGTCTACCGTGTAGAGATGCCTGTGGATAGAGAGATAAAAAAATGCTTTATTGTCAAAAAATTGTTACAATTTGTAGACAAAAGCTTATAAAAACTGAAAAACATACATAAAAATAACTAAATGAAGATACAAATAAAATAAAATTTACTTAAAAACTCAAATTGATCTATGGTAAGTATGTTATATCAAAATAGAAATGACAAAAGCCTCTTTTTGACCAATCTTACTATGATCTTGATCTTGATAATGATCTTGAACTTCTGTAGACTGTAGTGTTCGGGAACGACGTGACCTGGTAGCTTATTCCACAAATATGTACTTCTCCAAAGAGAATATTTTTGATAAATTAACATTCTGGATGTCTTCAGGTAAACTAGGTTCCCTAAAGGATCATTTTTATGGCATAGAGTCAGTGATTTACGCTTGGGCTACACTTTCTATCCCTTCTGTCCTATTTGCTAATGAATCTGTGCAGTTGTATTCGAATGTAGCTGTGCCAGCTGGACTGACGATGAGTGCTAGCAAGGCCGAAAATTGCAATTACCAGGAATATTATCAAAAAAGCTCACCAAATCATAATGAACGATCGCCATATTAAGGTTAGAAAGATATCAAAGGCTATCAACATATCAAAAGAACGCATTCAAATTAACAATTCCCAGTACTTATGGACGCGGTTTAAGCAAAACCAGACGTATTGGACAGGAACCGCAACTGTTATATAAAGAAAGAAACAACAAACAGAGTGAAGTTGGAAGAGAATAAATGAAGTCATAACTAAATAAATAAATCATACCTTAGAGAATATGAGCCTATGTTTAGTAATATTTGAAAGGCTGGCTAAATTCTTTATATAGTATATAAAATAAAAATGATTATAGAAAAAATTGAAGAATTGAAGATTCAAGAAGAAAATTCTAGAATCAATATTATATCAAGTTTAGATGTTATTCGACTTCGTTACTTTCAAATCGTATCAAAAAATTGTTCATTCACTCCAATTCACTGGATAATCCATCCATATGACAATTATTATTTTGATGGAGTCCCCAAGAGACACATTAATTGAGGGACTATCCATAACACTAATAAAAAACAATGAATATCCCTTTGAAAATTGTGCTTTCGAATAATTACAAATGTATAGGATTGAATTTGAGAGGAAGTTTTTTTTATAATATTGTTCATTGAAAGTTATTACATTATCAACATTAAAGTTTTTGCTGCAACTTTAAGTAACAAATTTGGAAGTTTAAATGCCTCATGTGTAGTTGGACTTTTGGAAAAATTATTCATTCGGGATATTAGATTTAGTCCACGATAATTTGATAAAAAATGTTATTGGTAATCATTTTATGAATTTATGATGGATTGTTAGATGGGCAGTAGCTTCAATTCACTGGTATCTTCAATCATACAATTCCAACCCTTTAGACTATACATTTCAATCAAATCTTGATTTATGGTACGCTTCAGAACTGGAAGATAAAATCCAGATCGTTTTAATGTCCTCATAGTTGATGTTAGAACAATTAGAAGATTAATAATGTCTTTGAAAAGGAGGATATACCTACTCGTGTTTCTATGAAAAAGGCTTTTACTCTAATAGAATTTTCTTCTATGTTTTTTGTTTTTAATTCAATTTTTTCCTTCTGATTTTTTGGTAAATTGATTTTATCATCACTCCACCTCTTTCACGAACCATTTCAACTCTATGTCTGGGGTTGATTGAGAATCTAAGCCCAGAATGAGGAAAGATATCAAAGAAGGAACAGGCCATAGACCTATTATAGATAAAAGAAGATGAAGAACTTTATCGTTGCTTCATACTAATGTAATGAAAACGGCACACAGTATCGAGTTTTGCAAAGAATATTTAAGTTTAAGTTTAAGTTGACTTTTTATATATAAATTTTCACAAAATTCCTTCAAAATGTTGCTAATAGTTTCGATAAAATCGCTGAAAATGAGCATAAACATTATTTTTTCAATACGAATGGCGTTGAATTTTTTTTGATCAAGCAATCTCCAAGAGTTATACTATATGGACCATATTAAATATTTTCTGAATATATTAGGTCCAAATTTCAGCTATTTATTCGAGGTATTATTTGTGAAAAAGAAATAAGTATGGAGAAACCAAACAAGAAAGACTATACTAACTAATTAGGATAATATGGTTTGAGAAAAGGGTGTATATGTATGTATATGACAAATTTTTAATCTAAATTAAAAGGTAATTAACAACAGACGCAGTACATACAATGAAACAAACAATGGAAAGAGCACATGAGCATCAAATAGACATAGATTGATTTTCAACAGGCCTCTTACTCAATAAAAAGAAACAATTCATTGACAGCTCCAAAAGAACAAGGATGCAAAACTACGAAGATTACTCAAGATGACTATGAGCGAAATAAGAGTCATCATATTAGTATTTAAAGAAGAATCTGAAGAGTTTATGTTTACCAAAGGTATAAGACAAGGCCACTCTCTATCGCTAAGACAGATCTATAATGGAGACAATGGTAGATAGTTGCAGAGGGAAAAGGGATAGATTTGAGAGTGAAAACTAAACAAAGTGTCAATGGGGAAAGGTTGAAGTTGGCAATTATCACTTTATGGATGTATAGAAGTTGAAGTACCTCGGCGTTATGATCAATTATAGAGGAGACAGACTACTTCTTCTTTTTCAAGTACCATACACTTTGCAGCGTGTAGGTGTCCTCTTGTACAAAACTTCTGATGTATTATCTAAAGGCACCCTTCTTCTGCACGACGAGAAATTGTTTCCGCACCCTGATTCCCACACTAGTCTCTTATATTCCGTAGCCAGGAATGTTGTTTCCGTCCTGGGCCTCTCCTTCCGTCTTTTTTTTCCCCTCAGTATGAGCTTGAAAGTTGAATATCTCGATCCCAAATAAGATACTTTTCGTTGTTTAATCACAGCGATCAGTTCTCATTCGACACCCGCTCTCCTCAGTACTTCTTCATTCGTTATGTGCTCGGTCTATGGGATCCGTAGAAGTCTGCGCAACAACCACATTCCCATTGCTTCTACTCTGTTAAGGGATTTCACTTTCAGGGACAACGTTTCCACTCCATACAAAAGGATTGGCCAAATATAACATTTTATCACCATCAATCTAAGGCTTTGTAAAAGCTGTTTTTGCAATTGCTATCATTTAACATACATCCAATGAATTTGAAATTATTGACTCTATTTTATTTCCATTGACAAGTGATTGAGCTTCGCTGCTTTGTTGTCTGCTTATGATCATTAGTTTGGTTTCATGCGCGTTTTTTTTGAGTCCGTATTTGGTTCCAATTTCGTTGATAGAATTGACTAACTCTTGTAGGTATTCTACGTTGTCGGCTAATATAGCAGTATCGTCGGCGTACCTAATATTATTTATGAGAGTTCCATTTACTTTAAAGCCTTTTTGATGGTCTTTTAATACTAGCTGAAAAATTCATTATACGTAAATGTTAAATAGTATGGGTGAGAGTATGCATCACTAATGGACTCCCCTAAATATCTGAAGGTGTTCCGTAATTAGAGAGCCGCTAGTTCGCAGGACTACTAAGATCAAATCAAAATAATTAATACAAGTAAATACATTGTCATTGTCAACGAATGGATTCTATCGAGAAAGAAAAAATGGAATGAACACATAAGTCGTATGGATAACAACAGACTGATCAAGATAGCGCGCGATAAATCCTCATTGGGCCCAAGGAGTACCGGCTGATCCAGAAAAAGGTGGAGCGACAACCTTGAAGCAGGATAGGAGGCAAGGATGTCGAAGATTAAACAGGCGACTACGCCTAATACACGGAAGAAGAAGAAGAAAAGAAAGATAATCAGAACAATAATATAATCAAACAAAAGTTAGTGAAACGAAATATAGGAAAAGAATGAAAAAAGAAATCAGTGGTGAAGATATTGTGAAAAAAAAGGATGTATAGAAAGAAGGTACAAAGTCTGTAGCATTCAATATGATGCAATGAGATCCCGGTGGTAGAAAATGACGCGATAGCCTTAAAACAAAATGGTTAAAATAGGCAGAAGAGGACATATGCCTAGTAGGAGTTATAAACTGGCAGGAACATACAGGGAAAAGGAAGTTGTGACGAGAGATAATGGGGAATGATCCACCTTAACAAGAGAATCTTGAGAGTATGTTTGCGGTGTAATGCCAAAAAGTATTATGAATCTTTATCATATTATTATTATTATTCGCATTTCATAGATTTGTTAAATTATCATTATTCCATCTATTGCGCCATGAATATCATTTATGTTGTTAAAACTTCTTAATGCATCAAGTAACAAATTTTATTAATGCAAAAAAGTATAAAAACGAATAATACTGACCGAGAGATCTCCTCCATAAAACGGATGAATAACAAAAGTTTCGTTTCCCACGTGTATTACCCCGCTGACACCGTTGCAAGTATGGAAAGCTGCTGTCGCTCCTGGATAGTCTTGTACAGTTCCGTGGTAGTAACAATGTTCGATATCCTGTAAGAAAAATAGAACATGTATCGTTCCTTAAAAGGATCAAATATCGCTTTTGATGTCTTTCATGAGGAACAAACAAATTTATACAACTTTCTATTGATTTTTGGCAGAAGGTCGAAATATTCTACATTTTTTCTTGAAGGTATCGCGTATCTTTTTCCACAAACAGATTCTACCCCATAGTTGTAAGCACAAGATTGTTTATAATGTTTCCATTGATTTTTATGCTTGCAGTTGTATTCTTGGGGACTTCAGAGTAGAGGTTAAACCTACTGTTTAACCTCTACAATTTGTATTAGTTCAGTTATATTAGCGGTTTTATATCAAATTGAGGCTCAATGAGTATCTGCTGTTACCTTCATATGAAACGCCAAATTTTAAATCATCGACGTTGTCCAGAATAGAGACTCAGTTTTGTCTGTTGGGTAGGGCAAAATATCATACGGATTCATCATCATCGTCTTATACTCCAGTACAGGAATTGTCTGTCCATTACCAGCACAGGCAACTCATCTCTTAAAAGACGTAGAGTCACAGTCAAGGAATGCGGAAATCTATTTTGGTTGATATATAAAATGGAAATTTTTGAATAGAAAATTCGAAGAAATGGTTCATTACGATGAATTTCTTAATATTATTCAACATAGAACCTAAAATAATCATTGTAACATTTCGATATAAAATAACATGCAACGGAAACATTTGAAACAAATATTTTTAATTGAATTATATATTGAACCAGTAATATTAACTCATTAACCGAATCAAAAACTTAGTTTTGTTATAATTATTATAGCTTAAGCTTAATGTAATTTTTCTTGATTGCGATGTTTTCTAATTATTTACTCACTGTTACATACACATAGTTGGACACTATGGAAACCTTCTAAATACCCTCACGGAGAAAAATTAGATTTAAATGGATTTAAAAGACTCCAATGTCACATACAATAGAAGAAATGAGGCGATTACAACAATTTGTTCTTAATAAAAAAGCCTTTTTGGTTTCTAAATATTTCTGTGTCCTCGCTGCTTGGTGATTGTATCAAAATCAAAACCATTGAGAAAGGTAAAGGGAATAACAAAAATAGAAAGGAAGAAATAATTTATAAAAGTTTTCAAGGTTAAATGTGAAAAAGATGATCTGACGTATCCTCCATTGAAAATTGGAGTGCTTTTTTGATATTAACTCAAAATAAGGTAAAAAATAGATATTTCAATAGAAAAAATTACAGTGAGCTTCGTAGACAGAAAGATTTCACTGAATTTCGTAAAATGAAAAAAATTAAAAGATAAAACGAAAAAAAAATAATAACTTGGTTATTTGAATTATTCATATTGATTCTTAGATTGTATGAGAAAAGTATTGATACAAAAGTAGTAGAATTTTTTGTTACCTACAAATTTGTTATGTTTTCTCTAGGATTTGTAGTATAATCGAAAATCCACATAAATCGATTTTAACCCTTAAAAACCTTCACTTTCACTTCCTGATCTCTGATTGCCCGAAAATCATTTAACCTCCCAATTTGGTTATATTCTCTTCCTTTTTCAATGAGGTTCATCTCCCTACCATTTCATTTTCATTTGAATTTCACGACCAAGTAGTAGTAATAGCAGTATCATCAAATTAAAACACAGCCTTTCAACTTTTTTTATGCATCGTTCATTATCATAAGGACCTAAAAAACTATCTTTCGATTTCAAAGTAATGAATCGAGAAAATTTAAATTAGAAATGTAGGAAGCCTGCGTTGCCTTCGTTGTTTTTGAAATGTTTCATTATATGTCTAAAGGATAACTGATTCTGACACTTTTCGTGATACACCCTGTACACAGTACGTAGGACATTATCTAATACATTGAAGTAATCTTCATTATGCGACAAAGTCTACCAATTTGTAAATTGAGCGTAAACATCTATGAATTTTAAAGTGAGGTAATTTGGGAAATTGGCAATAAGGTTCATACAATTTTAATTAAACAACCTTCCTTCGGGTTATTTCCAAAAACCTTTCGTGAAATAACAAATAGGATGATTAAACGGGTTAAGGACGGGAGCTCTTGTTAACAAGAACAACAACGGAACGTAGGAAACTTTTGGCGATTCCAATTATTTCGATAAAATTATTAATTATATGTACATACTTCAATGGATCTTGCCAACAATAAGGCGTAGAACAACCATAATTTCACCAAAATGAGTGGGAGGATGTTTAACGAAATCTTTAATGAAAGCCACTCACATAGCTATAGTTTGTTGTTCCATTATTTTATAATAGGATATTCAAATATTTACATTTACTTTATAATTTCGAATGCAACACACGTTCTATTATTTCAATAAATTAAAGTACTCTAAGTTTTATATTTTTCTTCAACCGCTCTAAAAAGCTATCAATATTGCACCAAAAATAACGTACTTTTCTTTTTACCCTTTATCAAGTCTCTGTTATTGATGATAACGAACAGACTAAGTCCATTGGACAAACCTAGGAAATGTTGCCCTTGGAACTGATAGTAGGAAAAAGGTCAAAAGCACAAACCTACCAGTTTTAGGCAACTCCGTAAATCGCCGAATTGATGATATGGCCGAGGACATTAAAAACCAAGTGGTTGATGCAATAAAAAAAATCCCGTTTATTACTATCCAAATTGACGAGACAGACGTAGCACAATGTTATAATTTGATTGTATATGTTCGTTACATTGAAAATGAAAGAATGAAGGATGAAATGATGTTTTCTACTGAGCTGGTGACTACTACTAAAGCTGTAGATGTGATAAAAGCAGTATCAGACTTCCGAAGGGAGCTATTGTTTGGGGTTCTTATATACCACTTCCCTTGATGCTAGAACTACTCCTTCAAGGTACTTTAGCCGTTTAGCGAAATGCGCAGGACATTCTTAGAGTAGATGCTATACTGTTTCTATAGCTTATTTGCAGCATCAGCAGTTATCGTCCCTTGCGATGTCCATCTCGTGATGCCGCAGTAGTGTTCTGATCCAAGGTATGGAGTCGTTTCCACACTAAGTTGAATATGTATTTTTTAATGCGGTTTCTATAAAAAAATTCCTGAGCGCATTTGTAGTATTGCTAGTAACTCTATCTGAAAAATGGTAAGTGATGTTCCTAGAAGTATGGAAATATCAAGTTAAGCTTCTTGCGCTAGCTTGTGTCTGGGTACCAAAGAGATACATTTCGGAAGATTTTCGTTGACCGATCAATTGGTTGTCGTTAATTACCACTCTTTGATAAACATGCTATGCATTTGGTCTATTGGTTGGTCACGGATTCCTAGCTTTAGCAGTTCTGGAATCCTATCAGATTTCCTGGCTTTTGTGTACTATTTGGATTAACCTGTGGGCGTAGCTAAATGCCTCTTCTTCCACTATGAGGTGAAAAATAGGCAGGTTCAGTAGTGCTTCTAATGCTTTAGTGAGGCAAGTTCACATACCTAGATATAGTAGCCTTTTAATCTTGTTTAGTTTCTTCTGAGCTGTTGTTTGTTGAGTTTTCGACCACGAAACAAGCGCTGCGTGTGTAATCATGAGTTTGGTATACCTCGAATACCATTTAAGGATTTAGTCTCCAATTATTGTCGACAAACTACCGATTTTTCCAATCAAGTGTTTTATCCACTATGACTCCTAGATAATTTGCTACTATTAGATCATTCGCGTAGCCCATAACGCTGCTAAATCTAGTGAGAATTTAGTCCACCATCAATGACCACCGCTTTGCGGACAGCCCTTCACTGCAGTAGCAGTATTTTCGTTGATTTCTTCCGTTACTATACGTTGTTGTAGCATCGCCTCGGTCTATTCTAGAATGGTGACTTTCACTATCATTATCCTAACGCCCTTTTGATAAATTCATATGAAGTGGTATTAAAAGCTCCTTCTATATAGATAAACGATGTTAGAGCAATATCTGTGCTGTCAAGTGCCTCTTCAATATCTCTAACTAGTGCACTCGTGGGGAGCTCGTGAATTGTTTTGGTGTTAAGTAACTTTCTTGCAAGAGGCTTTTTCCATGGTTTTTAAGAAGAAATTGAAGCAAATTGAGCCATAATATTTTGTTGATCGTTGTTTTGCGGGAAGATACTTTTTTCTTAAAAATTCCTTTAATTTTTACCAGATATCCAGTCGCACTTCCTCCAAAACATCCCTAAATCATCACAGAGTCTTTACAGTGTTTTCCAGTTGGGATTACATATGAATTTAACATCCGTTATTAGGTTCATCTGCGCACAAACATCCTCCTCTAAGACCTAATAACATTAAAAGCTATCTCTGGACCCGTGAGTCATCGATCAAATATACTGATCAATACAATATGTTTATCTTTGGCGGTCGTGGTTTTTCATGGCTGCCCTGAACATTTCATATCGCCAAAATTTCTGGTGGGTGTGTCTGGTAGTCCAGTTACCCATGCTTAGTCTAAGAAGACGTTAAATGCACGAGTTTTAACCGATAATTTCTTGATATTATATATTTTGAAATTCACAAGTCTGAATTTGCGAGAATGAAAAGAACTCGTATACGAACTCCACGAAAAGATATCTTGGTCCAAAAAGTATGAATCACAGCACGTTCTTGCGTCTAAAAGGGCTAACTGAAACTAAACTACAATCACAAACACCAAATAAATGATTGCAAGTTGCTAGCAAGTTTTAACTTGTCGCACTCACTAACAAAAGTATTATTTCTAGTAGCTTCTCTTATCTTCTGTTCTATTCCATGGATAAATTCTTCGGTACAAGAAGACATTATTTGAGTGAAATTACGTCTATGAAAAGCTCAATAGCATTATAAAGGGGAAATTATGATTCAGAAGCACTGTGAAAATTAGTCGCTCCATTTATATCGCTCAACATCTTTATCCTGTTTGTTTTTAGTAATTCACATTCTCCTATGACAAGTCTAAAATAAAATAAATAAAAAAAATTCCCTTTGCTTAAGTTCATCTTGGACCTATTTTAGTTCTATTTCAAATTTGATAATATTCTTAAAAGGGATGAGTCTTGATAAGAGACATTCAATTGAGAGCCTTAGATGAAATCTGCCTCTAATACATTAAACGCCACTTAATACAGGGAGCTAACCTATTTTCGGAAGAGTTTACTTAGGACTAACCACTTATGTTTTCTTCCTATATGAAATTTACCCTCCATAATGTGATACCGAATTCAAAACTTGAAATTAAAGCCGCTCATTTATCAATCTTAGAATAATTGTAACGGGACTGACTAACTACTGCTCTGTATCGGAATTTAAACAGGTCAAAAAATGTTTTTGTGCTCTAGAAATCTTCACAAATGTTTTCAAATGCCTGTATGACGAATATTTGTGTAATCATTTTAATGATTTTTGCAAATATTTTAAACAATTATCCGCTAATGAGTTCGTCAATAAGAAAGTGTTATATTATCATATTTTGGTGGTAATATACCAAAAAAATTAAGAAGAAATATTACAAACTTTATGAAGAAGATTTGTGTTAAATATTTCTTAAAATGGACTATTAATTGAATGTTCGAAAACTAACCAAGCTCACTTTAATTGTTCTTCGGAAATTGAGTGAGTTATATTACACCTGCTGAGTGTTCGGACGAGACAAATGCACTCGGCCCAGTATGACAAAATGACCGCGTAATTTTAAGCGAGTCAGTGAAGAGAATCACGTTCTAGTCTTAGCCGAGAAGGGACCCCACCACTCATCCTCACGGTCATCCGCCGCTCGCCTTCCTATTCAGCCAGTGTAATTACGTTTGCGGCTGGCGAGTCCCCGCCTTCTACTTTCTTATCATTAACAATTAATCAACCAATTAATTACTGACTATTACATCATCAATTTGTTCTTTTTGTTGATCCCAAAATGTCAAAGTAAACAAGTGAAACCACAATTTTAAGTTTATTCAAGAATACCAAACTTTGAGGGATTTAAAATCGGTGCTTATAGAGACAAACATCTCGAAATGCTGCTTATTATAAGTTTATAAGAACCAGCAATTTACCCTTCTTCCGTGTAACAGAAGTGAAAAACAAGAAAGACGAAAATTACAGATTCACAAAAATCTGATTCATGAATCTGTCAACAGGCTCGTCGAGAACAAGCTGCAAAAAATTATGGATTGAGAATAAACCAAGATAAAACAAATATATGGTGATTGGTAGAAAGGAATACAGAGATTGAAGCGGGAAAGGACAAAAAAATATAAGATAGAAAAAGTTTGCGAACTCGAATACCTGGGAGCAACACCTTCAAATAAAAATAAAGAGCGGACAGACATAAATAAGAGAATGGGAATGATAAAATTGGGGGAGTTATCTAGAGCAGCCAAAATTAGAAGACACCGAACAATAATACGACTAACAGTTACACACTAAAGTGAAACATAGGTTTTAAGAAAGTCCTTAACAACAAAACTGGTTATATGGTAAAGGAATGAAAACAATGAAGGACTATGGAGATAAAGAACTAATGAAGACCTGAAGGATTTGTATAAATAACCATCAATAACAAGATTCATAAAAGCCCAAAGAATAAGATGGTTGGGGCATACTAATAGGACGTCGGGAAAGAGATTTGCAAAAAGGTCCATTAAAGAAGGAGAAGGAAATACAAGAAGTGAACAAAAGAAAAAATAGTTAATTGCACTTTCGAAGGATATTGAAAAGGTAATTCCGAATTGGAGCCCAAAAGTACAGAAACGCAACTTGTGAAGAAGAATTGTGAAATCAGTTGAAAAGAAAAATAAGTTCAGTAACTAATCTTAATAGCAGTTTCTGAACATCTAAGCTGTCACCATAATCTGGTCCTAGGTTGGGATCCGCAATCAGCTAAAAGGTAATCTATATGAACCTGGGTTATAGTTTTTGGAAAGCCTTATATAAATCACAGAACTCATTTAAAATTTGTTAAGGTCCTGCGTTGAGTTTGTAAAGTTAGTCCTGGATTAGATTTTGGTATGATCTGGATGGAGCCCAAGTATCATTTTGACGATTGAATTTTTCAAAACAAAACCGATATTATTATAAACGTATCTGTTAATTCATTGCATGTTTTCCGATATTAAAAAACTAAGAGCAAAGCTTACAAAATCGTGATAGTTTTAAAAATTTTATAAATATTATATCGAGTACAAGAAAATCATTGTTAACCACTGTTAACTATGAAACTAATCATTCTAATGGGAACTATTTTTTAGAAAACTCACCCTTTTTGATTCGTACTCCGCCCCGTTTGCTAAATAATGTTTTTGAGCGATATTAGGTGCTATCAGTTGCCTGAAACAAAAAAAATACAATTAAAATCAATTTATGATAACTATCAAGTCGTCGTTGTATTAATTGAAGTAAAAAGTACATGTATATTACAAAACGGTGAGATTTTGTGATCTTATTTCACAATTCGAAGATCTAATTTACTAATTTCTAGACATCCACTGTTTTATGCTCATAAAAACGACACTAGTCTACAAAATTCCACTTCGTGTTTGTTGACCGGCATTTAGTGGTTGATAATGTTCACTTATGACTGTTTTTGTCAAATATCTTGTAAAAGTTTTTTAAGCAGCTCAAGCTTAATTAGAATTAGTTTCTTTATTTTGATTTTCTTAATTTTTATCTGTCTTTAGAAATAAAAAGAAACTAATTTTAAATCAGAAGAGACCTAAAATCAAGAAGATTTAGACACACACACGCACACACACACACACTCACACACACGTATGAGCGTTTTCACACCAAAGTGTACTAACTCTAATATATTTCTAATCTATCGAAGACTTCATCGTCTGGGACTGAAATTCTGATCGAGTACAATATGAAAGTATAACAATAATAAAAATTACTTGTTGGGCTTATTCTTGCTCTTCATATCCAGTTTTGAGTCCCTTATTCATGCATAAGAGTTCATGAATATTAAAAAAGAGAACATGAAAATCCTTGCATTTGTAGAATACTACTTGTTTCCAGCTAATACCAACATAAGACGTACCAAAACAAAAATTTAGGAACTCAAAATGCAAAGTCTGTTTTTCAAAGCTTTCGAAGGACGGTGAATGTCGTGTCTGGATTTTCCTTTTTACCATAGAAAAAGTGAGTGATATAGAGGGACTATAAACGATGATATTTCACTCTTTTTTATGTTTAAAACTCACTGAGACCTTCAAAACATGTGAGAAATTAAGTGTTGTAAGTGTATAAAATCAGTTGCTATACTTTTATATCTAAATTTACAATTTTTCAAGAATTTAAAAGGTAAATGGTATATTTTTGGCAACTCATTCTAAATATTTCACATGTGAAATAACAATTCTAACTAATTTATTACTGAAATTAATGAACATAAAGAGAAAACTATTAAAATAATTAGGGAAAAAATTACTAAATTGCTCAAAAATTCATGAAAAATCCCAAATAAGGCAATTCTAAAACCAGGCCTCATTTCGACGATCAAACATCTTCATATTTTGAAATTCAATCCACAGTTTATCAATAACCAAATTTGAATCAATGTTAATTAATATCTCTCTCTTTTTGTGCATCAAAACAAATGCTTCTAAATTGTCATCAGCCGCTATCACTTTCAATCTAGATTTTGAAAAAACTCGTTCGCAGGTACCCTGTACTAGTGAAATTGTTAGTAAACATTTGAACACTTTGTACAATTCCGTATATTGATAAGAGTACATATCAATCCACTATCACTTCAAATACACGAGTTTACTGTGTAAGATGAGAAGTATAGATAAATCATCATCTATACTTTTAATTCCCTGAATGTTTTCAGATTTATCACATCTTTTAGTCTAATTAGTATAATAATTGCTTATTTGACTTCCTGCTTATACTGAACCATTCATCTTCTTTGAGCTTGTCTTTTTTCTGGCAATTTTACCTTCATTTAATCAAATCTTCGAGAGTTGAAGATAGCTAAATACAAATATTTATGCTTGGCAAAAAGGTTTTCTTTTATTCAATTTATTGTGTCGACAATCCAGTTTGAGACATTTATACTAAAATCATCTTCAGGGAATGAAGAAACTTTTCTTAACTTTCATTGTCCGTTTGATTTTTAAATTAGGTTCAATTAACGAATCTTTTAGATCCTGGAACTTTGAGGACGCCTTACCCTTTTCATTAAATTTAGCAAATTAAATTATTTACTACTTCTAGTGTTTCATTGAACGTGCCTCCAAGGTCTTTCAGTCTCATTATTTTTGACTCACCAGCTTGTCCAAAATCAAGGTTTTTCGCTTGGAGATATTTTGATAACAGTGTAGTTACTTGACAAAACAACAACAAATGCCTGAGAGATGGAATTATGGAATAATATGTACAATATTCAAGAAAGGAGATAACAGTAAATGTGAAAATCTTGAAGAATATATCTTCTTGATGTGGTGTATAAAGTTTTGGGTAAAGTTGTGAGAAACAGACTCAACGAATACCAAGAAAGGATAGCTGGGGGTTTCTAGTAAGAAAGAGATGAGATCTATGAGCGAAATCTAGGCCCTCATATAATGTTCATAAATTTTATGCAGGCTCATTCTAGAAAAAATTTTGAATTTGAATATCTGCAGCAAAGTGATACGTCACAATATCCCCCTGGGCTAGCAGGGGCTTGATAGGTTGTACAAAGACACGTTGTTTGAAAAATCTAGATAATTTTTGTTATACAGAGGTTGGTATAAGTCGAAACATCGACAGTTATTTTAAGGGTCACGTGACGGGTCAAATGTATCTGGAAATGCTCGGAGATTTGCGTAAGCAAATAGACAATGATCCAACACTCGCAAATATGAATAGAGCTCCGCCGCACTACGCGTAATTTGTGCAGGAATGTATAAGCAAACGAGGCACCAGACATCATTGCTTTTTTTTTAAAAAGAGCCTCAGATTTCACCCCAAAAATCAGATTGAGTATTTTACAGTAAAACAAAGGTTTATGATCGTCTATTTGAAATTTATATTTTTCCCAATTATGACCACTTCTATCAACCTCGGTCCACTTCTTTTTTTTTAGAAGCAATTACAGAATCTAGAACGTTCTTGTAAGTGCTTGAGAATGATTCTAAGGGACTATATATTAGTACTGCGCAATCATATAAACGAAAACTTTGCTACAAAGGAAAGAAATATAATCTGTCTTGCAATATTGAGAGCATATATAGGACTTGACGTTCTAATGTCTTGAAAATCTGCTATTAATTTTTCCAAAAAATCTGTCAATTTCTTATAAAATCCCCCAAAATTAGTTTTCTGTTATATTCTTTTTATCGTGAACCTAATTTAAAAACTGTAAATTATGTTAAGTATTATAATATGAAAGCTGAAAATCCAAGGGAATATCCCGGACAATCCCGGCCATAAAAGATGGTTAATAAAATTAGAGCTAGAGCAAATGTTGTGGCGAGCTCGCACTCAAGCCGAAGACTCCATAAAACATCCACTGTCACGTTTCCGTGGGGTTAGTTGTATAGTCTGAATAAATTTGACTAAATTAGGATCGCT
The DNA here is from genome assembly GCF_026230105.1 of Diorhabda sublineata. Taxonomy (NCBI): domain Eukaryota; kingdom Metazoa; phylum Arthropoda; class Insecta; order Coleoptera; family Chrysomelidae; genus Diorhabda; species Diorhabda sublineata. The sequence continues at coordinate 6,441,275 of NC_079475.1, read as the reverse complement.
GCAATGAAATTGCAGCTGTTTTATCCCGTCATTTCGTGCTGGGTGATAGAGTCTTCAGGATTTGAATTTGAATTTATTGATCAATCAATTTACATAATTTGCTCATTACAAAAATTATTTCGATTTTTCATACGTATCACCGGGAAACGATAAAATATATTTCGAATTGAATCACTTTATTCAGTTTCATGAGGAAAAACAACTAGTCTGTTAACTAACGTGCTTAACTTAACTTATTTATTAAATATTTTTCTCAATGTTTTTCTATTTCGGTTACTATACGTATTTAGAATAAGAAATTAGAAACGGTTGACCAAGAGGAATGTAAACAGATACGAGATATCAAAGCCCTACTCCAAAACCAAAATGAATAAAAGATAAAAATGGAGTAATACAAAATGATTTTGCAATAATTGGGAAAATGTGGAAAAAGTACCATAGAAATAAATTATACGAAGGTGTAAAACAACTTAAGAAAAAAAAATTGAGGAATGACAAAGGAGAAAGAAGCAAAGTGCTCAATGAAAACTGAGGTAGGAGAAGAAATAAAAAGACTGCGTAATGGAAAAGCCGCTGGAAAAGATGGAATAGAAGCCAAGCTGTCTAAATATGGAGGCGAATAAATGAAAAAACAAATTCATCAACCTATCTAGATTGGAAACAAAACAGAAGTGGGATACTGTAGTAATTATACCAATATACAAAAAATATGATAAAGAGGAGATACTGGGTTCAGACCAGGATGATCCACAATCGCAATGCAACGCATCTATAAAAATTTACATAAAACATTCAATATCTGGATAACTGTTAGGTTTAGGTATAGGAAAGTACATGAATTTGCCTTATTTTTTACACCCGAATGGATTTAAATGAAAAAAACCGGGTAGTTCAATTTAAAAAAATAAGGAAATTTGATATTTATGAATTTTGAACACTTTTTATACACTCCCTGTATGAAATAGAAATTTTTCAACATAGATTCAAATATGTTCGACCTTGCTAAAAGCAACCGAATAGAAATCATTTTCATATCTGTATTCTCGTAAAAAAATAATTTAAAAGGGTCTGCAACGGCCAATTTTTTTACATAAAAATCAATAACTCAAAAAGTATGTATTTTTCGAAAAATGTTTTCACATAAAAGTATACTAAAATGTTACGTAGATTTAAAAAGTGTATTAATAGACAGGGTATTTTATTTAAAATAACAAATGTTACAATGTTTCAAAATATTTTAGTTAAAGAGATCGTATCCGAAAACAAACGTAGAAATTTTCATGGGTTTACTATAAGTATTTTGCCATACACAGATAGTTTTAAGTCGTCGTGGGACACCTTGTATACTGGTAATGAATAAAGTTTATCTTCTTCTCTTTGGTGGTAGTAGATAATTAGTCGATACGACCTTTTTTTCATGGTAGATTATATTTTTTCATTTTTATTTAAGTTCCACTCATTGTAGACTACTTTTCGTTTTCTTAGTACCTTCAAAAGTAATTCTCTTCATCGAAATTCAATTTTGAGGTAATTGCTATTTCACAACCATCAGATTTGTAGAAATTTTGAAGTAATGGACATCTTCTTTGTCAATACTGATGTGAAATGAGAGTTTATATGGTGATAATCAAATATAAAAGAAAATATCCTACCCATACGTGTGAAAGGACTATTTGTTCCTGTTTCTAGTCTTTCCTGACAGTTTAATAGAAACATAACTCGTGCAAGTTCTATAGAAAGAATCAGAAATTCTTGTCCTCAATAAATATTCACCTTTCTACTAAAACTACATTCAAATATAATTTATCGATCATAGTATTCAATTGTACTTTGAAATTATCTGCTTTACAACTATTTTAAATACCTCTGCTTACCATCCTGCCGATGTTAAGGGCAAATAAATAAAAATATCAAATCACTTATCAGTTGAAGATGTCTGAAGAAATTGTGTCCAACAGTAGATTTAAAAGAATATGATAACGCTCCTCAAAAGACATAGATTTGAAGGACATTCGTTGTGAGTAAAATCAAGTATTTGGGAATATGGCTTTCTGAAGACTGGTCATTAGATATAGAATTAAAATGCCGCAGGAAACTGGCCCAATAGGCATTTCTGAAAATCCAAAAAGGGTTTAGCTGTTTCTAATGGGTGCTTATTATCATCATTAAAGTATCCTGGATGGCTACACTAACAAATGAAGAGATGTTTTAAGAAAAAAACGAGAGCTCGACATGGGTTAACGGCAATAATTCGAATCTTCATCATCATCATCAAGCATTTCAATCCCATGTGAATTATTGCTATCGCTTTCGGCGCTTTAAACCCTATTTTTGAGGTGGATTACTCCTCGTTTTCTAATTTTTATTTTTTCTATAGTTTATCGTTTGTTTTGGCTGCTTTTGTTATTATTTTCCATTCTTTTCGGCTCCGGCATTTTGCTCTCCAGTTTTCTATATTGAGTGCTCTTATGTCTTCCTCTATTTCGTTTTTCCAAGTTTTTCTCGGCCTGCTCCTTCTCCTTGGCTACAATGGGATTCATTGCGTAATTCTTTTCATCATTTCAATTGGTTTTCTGCTCATTATGTGCCAGGCCCAGTTGAGTCTTTGTGCTTTTATGTATATTCTTCTTCCCCATTTCTCTCTCTATTTCTTCGTTTTCCTTTGCTCTTTTTCCTTCCTGTGTTATATTATGTTTTGGCCTATTATAGTTCTCATTATCTTGCTTTCGGTTCTTTTAAGTTCTTCTTCTTTTTTGATTATTACTGTTGTTTCCATCGCATATGTGATTACTGGTTTTATTAGGGTTTTGAACATTTTTATTTGGTTTGTTTGGTTATGTTTTTGTTTTTTAGTTCGAATCACGAAATATTAATGTCTGCAAATTTCAATTAATGCTAGATCGAATGCCGCTGAGGAATGGACGCAGAAGGAAAATATTTTTGCTGTAAAATATCAGGAAAAAGGACAGGCCTAGAGGATATACATTAGATAATACAAACTGTGGAAAAATAATGGAAAATATTATCACAAACAATTTTCAACTTTGCCTAGAATCTTTACACTTTAGAATTGTGATCTAACTATTTTCTTGCCGGTATTAAATCTAGAGAAATGATGAGAGTTACTTATTATGGATTCCAATGCCTCTTCAAGATATTAAAATCGAAACAAATTAATAATACGCTTTGTCCACACTATATAGAACTTCAATATTCTAACTCTTTCACGGAAAACGTCGTTGACCTTACCCCCGGAGATATTTGTGTTTTATTTCATCAATTTTTTAAAAGACTTAGGTGAATGACGAGTTTCGCCGCGGGTCCGACAGGATGAAAAAGGATAGAATAGGATAAAAAAGGATCTGGTAAACGTTGTGAGGTTAAGGAGGTGTTCTTGGACACTGATAGATAGAAACGTTTTTTCTGCTTCTCGGGTATGAAAAGAGAGAAGGAACGCGTTATTTTCATACTAAACGTGTTTCAATTTCGGTTTCGGGATGAACTTGATCTTTCATTTTATATTGCGGTTGAGTAGGTAGTTGAAGTTGAGAGGGTTTTATATTTGTCGAGATTGAAAAGTTCTGCGATGAATCCAATTATGAACTTTGTAATATTTTTAGCAACTCTCAATTAATACATCAATACATCAATCAAAATCTTCTCACGTGATATTTTTAATTATTTTGGTAAATACACTTTATTAAAATGATATTTACTGCAGAGTTATACCCTAAAAACACGTAATTGGTTAGTTGAATGTTGTGAAAAATTGTGGATACATCTTTTATAAAGATCACTATTCTAAAATTAGCGTTTACGCGAAAAAAATATTTTTTCACATGTTTTGAAAAATGTTCTACGTCTACGATACTTAGAAATAATTTGATATTGTATATATATTTATCAAAATTAACATTAGAAGCACTGCTAGATAATTCAAGTTTAACATTTCAATAATTTCAGCTTTGGAAATTTTTCAAGCATAATGATTTGCATTTATACAGGTTGATTCGGGATTTGATGTGAAAATTCGGGAGTGGTTAGATAACGTCAAAACGATGCTGTGATTTACAAAAAAATTTGATACGACCTCATGGACATAGCTATGAAATATCCACATTTCGAGGTGTTTTCTTCTTTCTCGTTCTTTCTAAAAGAATCACTGACAGTCTCTTCCTCAGACCTGTGAATATATCTGAGCTAAAGAAAACCATACTCAGCATCCAAAACAAGACACCTGCGGCATTGATGCAAAACTGTTATTACAATCGCATCTCGAGAGCTGAAAATTCTTCGAAAGAAACTTGGTCTGTTTTCAATGATTTGAGAAACAAATCGCGTGAACCAACATTATCGATCACTGATACTATTTTTCTCAGACCTGTGAATAGATCTGAGCTAGAGCAAACCATACTCACCATCCAAAACAAAGACATCTTGCGGCATTGGTGTATTATCAGCTAAGCTATTTTTGGGTTTTCCGAAAGTAATTATTGACGTTTTATGTTCGCTAATGAACCCTTTGAAAAGGGGTTTTTCCCGAACTATCTTTTCTGTTCTAAACGAAATATATACATCACTTAACAATAAATTTTCTACGGCTTCGGTTTTTTGTGATTTTGCTAAAGCTTTCAAAAAATTCTGATTAACAAACTAGAATATTATGCCATCCGAGTTATTCCATTAAAATGGTTTGTATCTTACTTTGAATGTCGAAATCAATTGGTACGAGTTAATGATAAAGTTTCTAGTAAATTGCCAATTGGCAGTGGTGCGCCTCAAGGTTCAGTTTTGGGTCCAACTCTTTTTTTGATTTTCATCAATGATATCACACACATACGGATCAATGGTTAAAATTCACTTTATTCGCGGATGACTCCAGTGTAACCTGGAGTGGTTCAGATATACAAGTTCTACACTCGACCATAGGCAATGATGTCAAAACTATTGAGTCCTTGTCTGAAGCAAACGGTATCTCTTCAAACACTCAAAAAACTATCCTATAAAGGAGCTTTAAAACCTCTAAAACTCAACGATGACTCAATACGATCCTCAAATTCGATCAAATTTGACAGGATGTGTAAACTGCAGAACCGATATCCACCAACGCATTATTGAGACTTAGGCTCTGCTTTTGTGTATAGTTATAGCATATGCTATATGTATGAGAAATTGTTTCAAGCTCTTACACATGCTCTTTATTTAATGTAATGTATATTTCCCCAATTATTTGTTTTGCTATTTGTACTATACTGATAAATTAGTAATTAATCATTTATTTTATTTTTTCTTCCATATCATATCATATGGGATTTTCCTATACCTATTGCAATGTATTGTAGTTTTTCTATGATTTATATTATTCAAAACTTGAGGCTTCTATGTCTACTTTTTCTGTCTTGGGTCTTTGATAAGCTGTAATTCTTAGGAAACTGGTTGAAATTGAAATGTACCGTGTTTATACAATGGTTCTTTGGTTACTATTAATGCAGACTTCTAGTTCAATCCACAATGAAGTTATAGGGGGACGATTTTTTTGTTCAATTTGGTGGGAACACTGCTCTCAGATTAAATCTCTTTTAGTAATTGTAAGTTTCAACCGATTAACTTTGAGAAGAGTTGTTCGTCGTTACACAACGACTTCAACCTTGCCAAATTCCAATACTAGTACAGAACACTGAATTCAAATTCCAAATCAAAATAATTCACGTATAATCGTTTCAAATATGAGAGAAAAGAACTGTATGTTCTATATTGTCCATGTCGAATGATATTTTGATAAATGTCAAAGTAATAATCGTGTTATTAAGCCTACAACACTCTAGTAATGTTCGTCGGTAGAACATCAGAGCTTGATCAAAGACTCGCGGCAATCAAAAGCCAATTCCATACCCGACATGATGCGATATAGAGATTTAATTAAATTGTATGTACAAGATGTGAATGGATGCCACGCATGGACGTATATTTGGTGATTTCCAGTTAATTAACCAATAGACATTTGTAGTTACAAGCAATGATATAATAATCACGGTATTTGCTACTTACGTAAATACACTGCTTCAAATAAATCACATTTAACGTGTTTCCAATTGTAGAATGAAGTTAAAATTTTACTCTCTAATAAGATAAATCGTAACTTATGTCAGTGAATATTGGTTGATGACACAAAAAGACAAAGAAATATTGAGGGTATTTGGGAGAAAAATTATGAGAAGAATATATGGAGAAATTGGAATGGACAAATCACTGGAGAATCTGAAATAAAAGAGAAATCGATGAAATAATAGTTAATGAAAACATCTTCCGATTCAATGAAGCCCAGAGGTTAAGATGGTTTGGCCAGATTAGAAAAGTTGAGAACAAGAGAATCAAGAAAATAAAAAGATTAACTGATCAAGCTCAAAAAGACTTACAAACACTGTATGTGAGAAGATGGGGGACGTTGGTGAAGAACAGACCAGTTAAATTAGAGATAAAATGTCAATGAGGCGAAAGCTATTGTGTCAATTGGTATGTAAGTAATAGTGTGGATAAATTAAACATCAATAATCGAAATTTTTTATAGAAGTTATCTAGTCAGCTTTAGTTAGTGTTGAAAATAATTTTTTACAAGAGAAACAATGCATTTTATGTTTTTATTATGAAAATCAGCTAAAAGAATACAGGGTGTGGAGTGATAGATAAGAATATAGTCCTGTCAGGAAGCTGACATTTCAGTTTACCCTTGGAAACAGCTAGGAAAAGTTTTAATTTCGAATTAATTCAAATGTGTCAAATACATTAAGACCCAAGAACATATTGTGACCGTTTACTTGCTGTTGCACTCACTAAAGTACAGGTAAATTAAACGATTTTTCGTAATTTTGAAACGCGAATAACTCGAAAACTATGAAAAATTGAAATCAAATGCCAAAACAAAAAATGTAGAGAACAAAATTCTCTACAACAAAAAATAACAAAAAAGTATCTGTTCCTAACTTCATTTTTCACCATAAAATGGGATATGTACAAAAATATTTTGCATCGCGAATAACTCTAAAACTATGAGGAAATTGATAAAAAAGTGCTGGAGCAAAAAATGTAGAGCATAAATTTCCTTACATATTGGTGTGTAAGCATATTTTCTTAATCTCAAAATGTTTACCGTGAAATGAGTTCATGTACTCAAAAACATTTTGAGTTGCGGATAACTCCAACTATGAAGATTTCGATACAAACTGCCGGAACAAAAAATGTGGAGCAGATCATTCTGTACGGAAACGGTTCCATTGTTTTCCTAACCTCAAAATTTCCATTATAAAATGGGTTTCAACACTCAAAAATATTTTGAATCGCGAATAACTCTAAAGCTACGAAGAAATCGAAAAAAAAAATTGCTGAATCAAAAAATGTAGAGCTCAAAAGCTCCTACAGATTGGTTTGTAGGCATTTTTCCTAACCTCAAAATGTTCACCGTAAAATGGGATAACTCGGAAACTTCGTAGAATTCGAAAGAAAACTACTGTAGAGCACAAAATTCTCCATAAAATGGTTCCTAGACAGTAATGCAGTACGGCATGTGTTTACTTCTAAACACATCGTCTGTGGTTTTCGGTGATCATCTCTGCAGGTGGCAAGATGGGAAAGAGACAAGAAGAAAGTTTCCTTCCTCTTAAACCAAATTTCTGAATACAATGTCACGAATCGCAATCGATTCTGAGTAACGTGCTTTCACAAATACAACTTAAAATTATCTAATAAACTTACTTTCGGTTATTTAAGGACATATTTAAGGAAAAAGGGAACATTAACGTTAATTAATATTTAATTGGATGAAGTTCAACAAAAACTACCAAAGTCACTTCGAATTATATACAAATTTACGAAGTGGCGAACGACTAGACTACACACACCTAAGCCGGGGTACTTTTTAGTGAACTCTAGATTTAATTAAACTAAAATAAATTTCAAAGTTGTTAGGAAAGCGTTCCAAACATACTCGTCAATTCAACCGAAATGGTTTAACTTTATTATTAGTATAGGAACAAACTTTGGAGTTCAAGGGTTATTATAGTTACCGTATGACATCGTTATAGTTCTCAAATTCGAACGTTGCGGTTTAATTTTGCTCACCTGTAATAGACACTCAGTTGAGAATGTCAGGTTGATTTTCAATTTGAATTATATTAAAAGTTAATTAAAACGAATTCTATACTACATCGTTTGTTAAGAATAATTATATGATATAGAATGTCAGAAAATACGAACCATGTCTTGTTTAAATAATAACAATAATAGTGAATATTTCAACTTGATTAATATTAATAAACACACAGTCTAGAAGACTGAATATATTTTATACCGTCCAAGATCCGTTCCAAATAGGTAGTACTGAGCAAGGGTTTTTTCGTGGCTCCCCTGACAACTCGCCTCAAATAAATTTCCTTGCAAACAACTATATTTAAATTGTTAAAATTCGGGCATGTACCAGATGTACTAGTAGATTGATAGTATGACATATTTATAAGGCAATAAGTAGTAGTTTCTATGTGCACCAAACCTCTCAATTTTCAGATACTTAGTGTTCAAGTTTGAACAAATAAATTACAATTCATTTGGAGCAAATTCAACCTAATTAAGTTATTGTTTAATAACTAGCAAAAAACTCTCTTAAGTTGGCGGGGACAAAAAATTTTTTTCTACTCTTTTTTGCTAAATCGTTTGTTCTTGAATGTTCGATCTAATTTGAAGTTTGTTGGAAATTAATTTTTTTATAAATTATTATCAAAATTTTGGCCTTAACACAGCTCTTAAGGTAATCAATTATAAGTTTTTTTATTATTCTACTCAATCTCAGTCAGTTATTGTTTGTTCGGTCAAAAAATATGTTTGTTCGATCGTTTTATTCTTATTAATTAATTTTTCAATTCCCTAGCATCATCATGTTCCAATTATCATTTCTGCGTCTGTGTGCTTATACAAGATTACGCGGTTCATTTGAATTTTGTTCATATTAATCAACATGAACAATAATAATTTATTAAACATAATAATAATCAATCAATAAAAGATCAGGATTCTGTATGTAAGCTGTTCTAAAGCTTGAAGATGTGCGTTGAGTTCCAAAAAGTTTTTTAAATCACCATAACTGCCGACGTCCCTTATATTTCGCTCAAACTGACCTCAGATTCGGATTCAGCGTGTTAAAATACATGGTCTTCGAAAGGTCCGGTCAAATGTACGGAGCTCTTTTATTGTTTTTGTGTGCCGGTGAAATTATTATTCGATTGATATAAACAAGATTCAAATGAACCGCTTGATCTTAAGCGCGCATGCGCAGAAATGATAATTAGAACATGATGATGCTAGGGAATTGAAAAATTAATTAATAAAAATAAAACGATCGAACAAATATATTTTTTGACTGAACAAACAATAACTGATTGAGATTGAGTAGAATATTAAGAGAAAAACTCATAATTGAGTACCTCAAGAGCTGGGTTGAGGCCAAAATTTTGATAATAGTTTATAAAAAAATGAATTTCTAACAAACATCAAATTTGATCAACAATCAAGAACAAACTATTTAGCAAAAAAAAAATGTAAAAAAAATTATTAGCCCTCGCCAACTTGAGAGAGCTCTAGCAGCTAAAAGGTGTCAACCAACTTACATGAAAAACCCTAGGGGTCAAATTTCCTCCATAATAAATGTGAATTTTGGAAATTATTAGTTCTAAAAAACCGGTGATGGTCCTTCATTTAACAATATTTAAGCTAGATCTCGTCTGGACATCATGTAATGCAAAAAAAAACAAGAAAATCAAATCACCAGTTATATCACCTTAAGACCAGTATATTATTTTTAGAATAATACATCAAGCTACACCGTAAGTTTTGAATATGATTTTTATAAAATGGAATAGATTTTAATTCTGCTGTAGCTTGTCGGATGAAACTTGATCGGCGCTGGTGACGTAAGCAAGCGATTGGAGCGTTGCAAGAAGAAATAAGGGCGGTGTAAAAATATTACATGTTTAGAAATTCATATCATTGCTATAATGAGTGCTACAAACGTGCGGTCAAATGCAAAATTCATGTTACGGCGTGCCCAATCATTTAAAAATTTTCAGATCCTTTAACGCGTTTCTAAAATGTTCTAAAGAAGAAATCCAGTTGAATGAAAGAATCTGTTTTTTAAAAGATATCTTATAACGAAAACAGTAAACTTTCTGGAGATAAAAGAAAACCGTGTTGGTCTATAATTTGACAACATATATTATTTAATTTTTTTATCTCTTTCTGCAGAAGTTCAGTAAATTGTTTCTATGAGAATACGAAAATTTACTTTGTTTATGTGTTGTTTTTCAAATGACTGACATGATTTAATAGCAAGACATGAAAAAAAGAGAGATTCGTTTTGTATATTTGGATGGGATGAGGATGTTTTTAAACAGAGGAAGATTTATTGGAATTGGCTCTGATATAGGAGCTGCTCCTCTGCAGAGGTCGAGTGGTAATGATAGGTTTGTGATTGCATATGATCAAACGTAGCTCGGACAAAAAAGGAAAGAAAGTTCCAGCCTGAAAAACAAACGCTTCCCTCTAGGTTATACATTCAAGTTTTTCTGTTTTTTGTGGTTATTTTGTTATTTTTTAGTTTTTGTGTTGTTTTCCAATTTTTTTTATTTATTATTTGATAGGAAGCGGATAATAGGCGGGCAGATGGGTACAGCTGTGGCTACATCATTCTCCATCGTCGGCATTTGACTAGTGAATGGATTACGATTTTACAGGAAAAGCGAAGAAAACCTGCAACTCTGACGATGGCTTTTCACGGTACTTTTTGCTTCACGAAACTGTGCCGGAATGAACGCTTAAGAAATATATACATTCATATTAATAAAACAGGAAGAAAATGAAATTTCCGAACAATTTAGCACACCATGAAGAAAATCGTTTACAAAATTCAATATTACCAAGAAATCTGTATGCCAAAAGGGAATTGAACAGAAAGTTGAACATGGAACCTGCATAAAAAAGACAGAGATTTTCAACAAGATGTCTTTAATGCCCTCAAAATATAGTTGGATAGACTTTTTATAACTGTGTCACTAGCATTTCTTATTTGCTAAACATACATGAATTGATTCAATTGATCGTTTGATATGGTTTCAGTAATTCAATGTAGTAAATCTGAATTAAAATGTAGGCTTCCTTCAATGTAAAAATCAGGATTTTATTGAATAAAATTAAAAATTAGTGAGAATGGAGTACATTCCAACCTATTGAATAGGTGTTTGTGAAAATTCTCTAAATCAATACGATTCTTTTAAAACTATCCTCGCATTAAATTATTTTATAATCATTGGTAAATTCAGCGATTTTTCCTCGTACTAGAACTATTCAAACTGAAATTTATTGGACGCAATTAATTAAACCCAGCTTATAAACTTCCAATGAAGGTAATATAGGAAAATTATGTTGTTTTTTGTTCATGCTTTCCCCTTCTCGCCTCCTTATTTATCTCTCATATTTCCAATTTCTCGATGACCCTTCATTGCCATACCCGTTTTTATAGCCGTGTGCCGTTATTCAAGTGTTTTTAGATAGCTCTGCCGTGGATAGAGGGAATTGATTTAAGAGCCGACTGACGCGAGCCTTTGTGAACTAAAATGGAGTGGATTATTCATATGAATGTTACGGACAAGATACGGATGGATTGATGCGAAATAGGCCAATACTTTTTTCTTCGTCGCGTTATTGATGTGTAACTAAGTGTAAAGGGTTATACTGTATCAATGATATAAGAAATGGTGAAAGTATTTCTATGGAAATATATGAAAATTGAGTGATAAGACGATTAAAAGTGGACGATATTGTTTCCAATATCATAAAAATTAAGGAAAAAATAAGACAAAGTTGTTTGCTGTCTCTACTCTGTTTAATTTATATTCGAAGGCTATTTTTAAGGGGGCTCAGAAGATGTAACAGAGTTGATCAATAGAGTATGAGAACAAAGCAAAACAAAGAAATATACATTGAAAAAGAAATATAAGGTCATATTTAGAAACCACGGATGTTCCGAGACTTCATACAAAAAAATTCGGGAGTGAATAGTCGACGTGAAAATAATGCTATCCCTGAGAAAAAAATTCTCAACGATCCCTCGTTTCTGAGTTATAAACCTTTGAAGCTGCGAAATTAGAATTTATATTTAAGTATATTTTCTAAATTATAGGCCAGTAGCAATGGTTAACAGCCCATAACTTTTACAGGGACAACCTGTACAATCTACCTAACCAAAAATGGATTTTTCAATAGATTTCTCGAAAAAAATGTTTAATTCGATAAAATTTAGGATTTAGGAGATATGTATAGTTTTAGATCGTTGTACATCCCGTTCACCATAAAAAAACATCATAAATTGTAATAATTTATTGAAAAAGCTTACAGAAGAGGTAATAATTTAGTAGGTATATACCTTTTAAATCACCTGAATGGTCAAGGATACTTAGAATATATTCCAATGATTTCCCACCCAAGTTAACCGATATTCCTCCAAACATTCGTAGAAATAAGTTCCTTCCCACTTCCCAAGTGATATAAAAAACCATCTTAATAACATTTTTACTAAAAGGTGGATTGGTCGAGAAGATCCATTGAATGTCCACCACGTTCCTCTGAATTAAATACAATGGATTAATTTTTTTTGAGAATATCTTATAAGCTTGATATATAAATCACCGGTAATTACAAGGAAGGAAATGATCTATAGAATAAACTCTAAGACAGAATTTTGGAATGCTCTTCAAAACTCAAAGAAATATTTTTCATAGACTCCGGAAGTGAGTACCAGGTGCCCACTTTGAACATTCATTACAGTTTTTTTTTATTTGATAAGTTGTAGTAGTTGTTGATAAAGTATTTGAGTATATGGCTTTCTGAAGACTGTACATCATACTTTCACCTCAATCTACTAGTAAGATTCATCAAATAGTATGGTCGGCGGTGCTTCGTGTTAAGGGCTCGAATGTCGCACCTTGAAGGAGGATGGAATGATTAGACTAGAGGCTTTCAAAATGGCAGATACCTTGGAGTATCCTGCATCTAGGCTCACAAATGAGGAGCTACCAAGACGAATAAACAAACAATCAGAGCTATTTAGAATTATGGTGAAGTAGAAAACGGCATACTTAAGGCATATGACACGAAATATCAGTCCCTACAATTGAAGGAAAATCGGAAAGGGATCTAAAGAAGGAAAATGTCTTGACTGCGAAATATCAGCCAATAGACAGGCATATACAATATACAGTCATTCATACACGTTGATAAGAAATAGATATACTATGGAAAAGAATATCGCAAACATCCATTAATGGATTGCATTAGAAAAATAATTTTTTGCAAATGATTTTTATTCCAGTAGTAGTTGTCTCCTCCTGGTTAATTCCCACAGAAAACCGTGCAACGCTATAGAAAGTCTTCAAATCCTTGCAGCGGTGCTAGAACTTTCATTGGTAAGAAAAACTTCATTCATTCTAAAGATAGAAAGGCGCATTCTTGATGACCTTTTATTTTATAGGATTTTCATAAAGTCACGGTGAACGTGAATATTTACTGTTTGACCTTGAGATACCAACTCTTTGTTTACAATTTTCGAGATTGAAAGATTTCCGCTACGTAGTTTATCTTTCATCTCAATTCAAAACACCGAAACCACTTGACTTTCAACAAAACAATCTCTCTGAAGTTTTGCAGAACTTTCTCTTGTACTGAACTCTATTCTGAGTCAATTTACTCGATACTGATGTCATTTATTTTGAGAATGCACGCTAAATTATAATTTTACTAGCTGACCCGGCATATAAATTATATTATTGAAATCAATTGAATTTAAAAATTCAATTGATCAATAATTAATAATAATAAATCCTTCTATCAGCGTATTGGTGAAAAGTTTGCTTATTATTGGACTTACCTTTCACAATAATGAAACAGGTATATTTATGAAACACGTACACGTTTACGTTTTGATTTAAAACTATTTCGAAAAAAATTTAAGTACACTATATACAAGTACATTCATGGTCGTTGCTGGGGGAGCTCACAACACGTGTTTATTCACATGAGATCACTCAATTAGCTGAGAGTTAAAACTGTCTACCAGTTATTAATAAATTGTGAATAAATAATTATTACATTGAACAATGCGTTCATTAGCGATTCATATCTATCATGAAGGATACAATATGAGTTATGAATCTGCCAAAATTTTGACTACAGAGAAAAACTACAAAAAACCTCAATTGTTAGAAACAACATATATTTCCCAAAATGATCAATGCATCAATAAAGAAACCGATTTAAATAACCTTAGTGTAATTTATGCATATTTTTTAGATTTTGAAAAAACAAATTCTATGAAAATTCAACGCCATCAACAAACAACTAACCTCATATAACCTATAAATGTCAACGATCTAACGTATAAAATTTATTGTCATTTATATTCGAACCAATTAATATTAAGAGAAATTTACGATGAGAGTAAAATTAACATGAGAGTTGCACAGAAAAATTAATATCTAAACAGTCACCGCTACGATCGATTTACAAATAAAACCAAAAAAACTGGCCGAAAACTGTATAGTGAGTAAGACAGGAGACGGGGTTAACAGATCGATTGATAATTGATCGGTTATCGACCGACTAAGGCGTAAGATCAAATTGAATTGAGAAAAAAATCATAATTGAAGGAAATTATGAAAAATAAAAAAAATTGAGAAATTGCGATGGAAAAATAGGGGTTGATCATAGAGGAGTGAAAAATTCAGAATAATATAATATTTTTTATTCTATGTCATGACAAAAAAAAAATAAAAATCTGGCCAAAAAATTGAAGTATATAATTAACAATTAAAAAATAGGGGTTGATTGTAAAGGTTTGAAAATTTAGGGTAGTTTGTCTTTTTTAATGCTGTATCATAAAAAAATAAAAACAAAAAATTTAGATGTTAGAAATATTTACTGACAATTCTGTTACGTCCTCCGTTTGGAAATGGAAAAGACAGCGCTTAAAACTTTTCTACATTTATAAGATTATGACTAATTCATTATTTTTTGTAAATTAATTATTAGGCGTGAATATTTCATATTTGTATCCCTCATAACACGATGAAATCATTATTAGTCAACTGTAATAAAAGCTAATAAATTCGGAATGAGAAGATAATGAAACAAATTAATAATAAACTCTTTGAAATATAAAGTGGTTTCACAATAGTTTATTAAATGCCTGCTTCTCTTCAAAATTCTGTTCACGTTCCCACGTCTATTGTCAAATCTATATCAAAAGAATCCCTTCTCGCTCTCGAGTATACAACAAGATTTGATAAAATAATTAAATTCCAAAAAACTAGAAATTTGTAGCGAAATTTAGTGCCAAGTATGGCGCTTCCGTTGCGAATATGGAACAATAAAAAACAATGAAATAAATAAAAAAAAGTGGAAACAACGAATATTAATCAACTTCAACCCTCCAAATAAAAAGTGTTCTATAAATACAGAGACGCACTGAAAAGTTCCATAAGGAACCTTATGTACTATGATAAAACACAAAACTTGTCATTCATTGCATTGAAAATATACAGGATGTTCCATTTCAAGTATGATAAAATCAAGAAACAAGAAACAAGTTGAATAGCATTGAAATGTCAACTTTTTGAGACTATACCAAGCTTTCGGAAAAGTTGTACTTGGGATTGTGTCAAAATTCATGTTAAACAAACAACAGGAAATTATTGTGACTATTTCCTTCGAAAAATTTAAGCCAACCAAAAAGCTGTAATATTTTATGTTTACCTAGCAACGATCAAATTTCAGCGATAATACTGCACTAGTGCAAATTATCGATAATTTGCACTAGTGCCAAATTTTCGTCTAGGATTAATAAACATCATTTGGTTTTAATTTTATATTTTAAGAAAAGGAACAATTATTGTTTATTTTAAATTAAATTTTTCTCAGGAAATAGTCTGCCAAAATGCCCTCTCGTGGATGTCAAATTGTCTCATAATTTCCTCTCGTGCGCATTCGCGCACTCGAGAAAATTAAATTTGACATGCACTCGGGACATTAATATTGAGCATTCATTTGGAAGATATTTCTGTTTGAGTGTGGTCCTTCAATATTTGAACAACCGAAAAATGGAACAATCACAATCGATAGATCAAGGTTTCACCCTGAATGAATAGATCAGAAGATGCTCAAAACATTTAACAATTTTAGATTTTCAGTACCATTTCACGGATACTTAAAGGGTGTCATGGTACTCTGGAGGGTGTGATTATACCACTTTAGGACTTTTGGGAAACTATAACCTGGTTTTTATAGATCATCCTTCAGCTGATTGCGAATCTTAAACTGGAACGAGATTTAGATCCCAGTTTAATAAGGTCGCGTTCAATTCTCAGTGAAAATTTCAAATTTAAAATATAGTCTAAAACAACTTTTGTTCACTTTTATGTGCGTTATACTTCTATGTTATTTTTACAGGGTATATAGGGAATTTATAGTTTAGGAGATATGCAGATTTTTATATCACTGTACATGCCAAGGAGGTTTGCCTTAAAGAAACATTCTAAATAAAATAATCGTAAATTGTAATTATTCATTGAAAATACTTACAGGAGGTATTGAAACACAATCAAATATTTCTAATTAAATTGACTACTGTCGAATATCGTGTTTGTGTGTAGAATAATTCAGTTACTTAGCCTACAACTTATCAAATGAAACAAAAAAAAAACTATAATGGATGTTCGAAGTAGGCACATTGTAGTTTCTCACACTTCCGGAGTCTATGGAGGATATTTCTTTGAATTTCTTCATTTCTTCCTTGTATTTAGCGATGTTGCATATACCACATGCCAGTAATATGATCTTGAATAATATGTAGTACAAATGTTTATTTATTTATTTATTAGTTCCCAAAGAAATGTGTGGTTGTGTTTAAAAACCTTCTGTAATTATTTTCAATGAATAATTACAATTTATGATAATTTTCTTCAGAATGTCCCTTATGTAGAACGGTTTCTTTGACATGTACAATGGTCTAAAACTCTACATATCTCCTTAACCATAAATTTCATTGTATTAACCAAAGAGCACCTCCATCGTTCGAAAAATTTATATTTGCTATCAGTAAATTATATTGAATGTCCCTGTAAAAGTTCTGCTTTCCTAGATTTGGAGGCTTCAAACTCAGAAACGAGGGGTCGTTTCTTTTCATGTCAACTACTCACTCCCGAATTTTTTGCATCAAGTCTCGAAACATTATATATATTTGTCTAACAGTTTTTAGATGTCCTATAATTGCTATGAAAGATTCACCCACTCACACGGATTTTGTATTAATAATGTTTATGGTGAAAAACAGAAAGGTATCTAAAACCCCAAACCCATAGTGGTAGGGAATAAGTGATTTCTAAAGCTCAAAAAAACATAGAAAAATGAAATAAACCGGTCTACTATGGTAAAAATGATCCAATGATATGATTACCCGGCTAATCGTAGTTTCCGAAAAGTTAATTTCCCTGAAATAATTAATACAGCTCATTAAATATGAATTTGTTGGTGTCATAAATTCCGCTTGAATTTAACTTCAATTATGTTGAAATGGAAGAATAAAACTGAATAAAATGATAAAGAAATAACTTAGGGCATTAAAACACTTTCCACATAATATATCATATAATAAAACTTTATAGTATCCTTGTTAAATTAATTATCCTTAATCAACTTTATATACAGCTTTTACGAATAGCGTCCCTAGGAAAATACATTATGAAGATTAAATGAATTTGGTATGAGAATTTGATCGACTAGCATATATAGTGTGTCCAGGAACTGGGTGCCAAAAAATCTAAAACATCCGGTAATTCAGAACGCACCAACTAGGATGTACGCACATCTTAAATTTTGTTTTCCTCTTCTCATATTTAGAGCTTTGAAGTCTCAACAGACTTTATATAACTACTTGTTGATTGGCGAGAATAAATTTCTAATTTCCGTTTGAGCAAACTAGCCTAATAGACGTTTACTCTTTTATCTCGGGAGAGAAAAAAGATATCAAACATGCAGCTTCCGTTATTTTAATTTTGTTTTGGTTTATTTCTAATAGATATTATACCACTGTGGCGGCTATTAACCTCTAAGGTCAGAAAGACAAATATCAACTGTGTTGAACTCACACGAGGATACGGTTGATCGTTTTCTTCTTCTTCCTACTTCATTTTAGGCAGATTGCTGTTCATTCTTCGAAGCATGCCTATTGCCTCAATTTATAGTAATATTATCACTCAATCTTTTTCGTGGCCTTCCCATACTGCTTCTTCCCAGTGGTTAGATGCTATCCTTACTATTCTTTCCTCGCTAATTCTACTTATGTGTTCGTAACATCTGTGCTTTCTGTTCAGTACCCATTCGTTAATATTTTCCACTTTGCATTTTTACCTTATGTCGTCGCTACGTTCCTTGTTTACGAGCGTTTTTCCAGTAATTTTTCGTAGGACTTCCATTTCGCTTGTTTCCAGAAGCCTTTTTGTTTTTGCTAACCAAGCCGAGTTTCGTTGTGCACGTCATTATGGGTCTGATTACAGTTTTGTAGGTCCTTGACTTGGCCTCTATACTTATGTATTTGTTTTTCCATATAGTGTCATTCAGATATCCCACTGCTCTTGCTGCTTTTATTTTTTGCTGCCATACCTCTGTCTTAATACCAGCATATTCGGATAGTCCTACACCCAGATATTTGAATTTCATTTCTTGCTGGATTATTTTGTCGTCTACGACCAGCTTGCATCTAAGAGGTATTTTGGATGTTGACAGGATTTCTATTTTGGAGACAGGAATCATCATATTTAGATATTTTGCTGTGCAATTAAAGCAATATAGCAGCCTTTGAAGGTCGTCTTCGTTTACTGCAACCAGCACAGCATCGTCACCATGACACAGGATTGTAATATTGCGGTTACCCATTTTGTATCCTTTCAATCTTTGTACTTGCTTTATTATTTCATCCATAATTATGTTGAAAAGGAGTAAACTCAGTGAGTCGGCCAGTCGTATTCCTCTTTCCACAGGGATTGATTCGGTGAGCTCTCCGTCGATCTTGGACTGGATTTTGTTCGCGCGATTTTGATTAAATTAAGGTATGGGGTACTTGTCTGTCGTAGAGTAAATGTACAACATCCTCTAACTGAACCCGGTCAAATGCTTTTTGCAGATCTATGAAACACATGTAGGCTGGTTTGTTATATTCGATCGACTTCTCTCCAATCTGTTTTATAACAAACACTGCATCACTGCCTGATCTTCCCGTTCTAAATCCTTGTTGTTCATCCGACAGGGATATAATACAATTTATTTTGTTTGTTATTAGTTTAATGCATTTTTTGACACCCTTTTTAAACAAAAGAATGGTGGTGGTTGTTCCCCATCCATAAGGTGTTCTGTGGTATGTAAAGATATTTCTAATCAGTTTGGTTAGTTGTTGACCACCTTGCTTGAGCATTTCATTGGGAATGTTGTCGGGTCCAGGGTTTTTTCTGTTTTTTAATCATCGGATCTCCAATTCTATGTGTCTGCTCTCTATTTGTATATCCTCATTTGTGGTTATATCTAGAGTGTAGCATCTTCTTCTTTACTGTATAGTTTTGTGAGATATTCGACCCAGGTTTCCTTTGTTATATGTTTACGTACAATTATTTCGTTGGTTTCTCTTCTCGGATTTCTGATAAATCTCCAGATATGCTTTTGGAGGCCATAGAAGTCGCTCTCCATTCTTTTTGAGAAAGCTTCATAGTGATCCGTCTTAGTTTGTCTTAGGATTATTTCCGTCTCCTTTCGGATTGTTTTATATTGTTTGTACGATTCTTGTGTCCTCATCGTTCGATATTTTAGATAAGCTTTTTTCTTCTCTTCGCTCTTGTTTTTGATTCCTTGAGAGAACCATAGCGTTTTACTGGGTTTTTTGTTGGATATGTTTATTATGCAGGTACCAAGCGCTTCGTTCGCGGCTTTGGAAAGATTGATAAAAATCAAAATTATTTATATTCCTAGCTCGTCTTGATCGCAGGTCTCTTCTGAATTGATTCGTTCATTATTAAGACACATTAAAATCATATAAAAACTTGTTTTAAATCAGATGAGACCTAAAATCAAAACGATTTAGCAACTTTATTATAATAAAAGGTCTAATAAATGAGAAATTGGAGAAATTTATATATTTTAAAATATTTAGAAATGCCGATGCATGAGAGGTACATGTAGGTATACCGCGTATATATACGAACGATTCATACGGTTTCTATAATTGGATGTTATACAGTATGATGGATTGACACAAAATATTCTGGCAGTTAAGTTGGAAAGAGTTGAAAATTGCTAAAAATCTATCTCTATACTTTTTGTTTTTTGCTGTGACATAAAAAATTATTTTATACTAAAGCTTATTTTAATAAATTGCTTATTTAGTAGGATGTTTTTCATTCCACTTTATGTTTAGATCCATAATTCATCTTTCATTTTGATAAAGCTAAATCCAGAATTTTCACCATTTTAATTGATATTCAAGTTTTAAATTTTCCACGCACGTTCTTTGTAAGTAAATTGTGATAAAGACTTTTTTAGCGTTGAAGCTCAATAATATACAAAAATAGCATAGTGAAACAATCATATTTATTTTTCAATCAACAACTAATTATTTCTATTCTAATATTTGGTGTCATTAGCAACTATTGGCAATACATTAAAATAAAAATAAAATAAAAGTTATTTTTTTTCGTCTTGCCCCATGGTATTGGTGAGATAGGTTAATAAGAATGATCACGCAGAAATATGATTATTTAACCTGGTAGACAGCTTCGTCGACATCATCATCTATTCCTACGCAGCTGTTATGAGTCCATCTTCCACATAATGAGCATGATATCCACTCTTCGATGGAAACGGAATATCTCCTCACTATACATACATGGTGTGTCCTCCTCTTCTTCTTTGATTGTTCATTTTGAATTTTCCTAGCAGTTTTCTTCTGTTTTTTTAACATATTTTCTCTTCTTAGATTATATTTTCACTAGTTTTTGTTGTTCAGCATCTTTTTTTTTCTGGACATTGACTTCTAATTCTTGCTTGTAGAGAGACGACTAAATAAATACAAAAAACGTTACAATAAGTTGTTGGTAGCTTCCCCGGACAGGCTAATAAAAAATGATGCACTTTATTGAGGTGAAGTGTCCTCATTCGGAGCCAGAGCCCACGGTTGAGGTAGAAATAATAGTTAATATGTTATTTAGTGATTAAAAACCCAGTAATCTTAAATTATAGTGGAATAATTCAAAATTACTAAGTTTTGCAACGGAAATTCGATTTTTTATTAGGGTTTCGTATATAAACATAGACTATATAGAAATATATTACTAGTTCGATGTGGACATATCATAATATTTTATTTCTTCTTGTATTTAATCGAAACAATAAGCATACTAATGGCAGCTGTAGATAAATAACTAATTGAGCAATTAGTGTTGAATCAACAGCTTAAATTGAAAATCGTACAAACAAATGGGAATTAAAAGCAAAGACGATATTCGCTGACTAAGCCGAGAAAGCTGTTTCTAAGGCTGGTATTTAAAATTTCTCGTGTTAGACGAAACGGAGAGATTGTGGTTGCTGATTGCGACTTTTGCAGTACGTAAAGTAATAATGTACTTATATTATTTAGCAATGTTCAGATATTTTTTCGTTGTTAGAAAATAACTGAAAAAATTATGAATACGTGATTGAATAGTTTTTTTTTATAACCAACTTTGCTTCCTTCATGTTATTAGAGAATCAATAATGATTAATAAATTTGATATTGAAAATATAGTGCAAATTAACTGGTCGTTCAGTAGAAAGTTTTAGGAAAAGCTCGTAGTCCTGACTACATACCAGCAGATCCGTTAAAGCTAATAGACGATCAATATATAGATGAGATAACCTTCTTGTTGAAGTTTTAAGATCTACGTAGCAGGATCCTTACCAAACGAATAGCTTCAATGATTGTTTATCTCAATTCTATAGGAACATAATGTTTACAAATGTGGAGAGCCCCGTACTTAATTAACTTAATGAACTACATGCTGAAGGGCTTCCTCAAAGTTATTGACCAAAAAGATTCATAAAAAGCTAGAAAACATAACAGATCCACAAAACAAATTTATAAATTAATCGGACACAAGAGAGGCTTTGTTTATCAACAATACCTCAAAGCTTTGGTGTCAACTAAAACATATAATATCCCTCAATAAGTCGTGTGACTAACTAATGAATATTTTTTTACCAAAAATCGATTCTATTAATCAGTGTAATTAACTCAAGATCAATACAATCATTCCAACGCTTCTCTAACTTCTCTAACAAAATAGGGTTCAGTTTCAGCAGTTGCTTCGTTATTTGAGCTGAATTTCTCACTGACGAGCATTTTTTTGAGATCAGCGAATAGCCTGGGAGCCATATCCGGAGTATACGGTAAATGAGGGAGCAATTCGTTCAATTGAACCATCGTTGACATCGACTTGTTAATCGGTGCATTGTTTTAGTGAGACAGTGGTTTTTTCTTCGTCATATGAGGTTGTTTTTATTCGATTTTTGCTTTTAAACGATTCAATAACTATGTTGTATTCGCTACTCTCTTTTCGAGATAGTTGATGAACAACATTCCATACGCATCCCAAAATACTGAAGCAATAACCTTACCAGCTGACTGTTCTGCCATTGGACTGATTTATCACTTGTAAATATGACCAAACATTGCTTTGAATCTTTAATACGTTGTTGTTTTTGATGGACTGTGGAAAAAGGTTTCTCAAAGTCAAATTTTCATGCATAGTATCAATTTACGATTAGATATAACCAATTTGTTGACTATTCTGATGTATTATGGAGTAATCACCGCAATTGGAGGACCAGACGATGCACCACCATCGGTGTCTATATGACCATGGTTCTTTTCGATGGAGCAGAATCCAGATAACATTTTTGTCACTGCCGAGTCACTGCTGAGCTTGTACAGTATTTATTTCCTTAAAGAGCAATGATAAATTAACACACTAAATTATTTTGAAACCATTGTTTGGAAAATAACAAAAGTATCTTCATTTCAATAGTTGTCATTATTTTCTGACTAATCGAAATTTGACACATTGTCTTTCGAAAGTCGGTACTTCATAAACATCATATGGATTTGACAATGGCAGCGACATCTGTGTGTCAGTCACATGAATTATTTAGTGAGGTTATATATGTTTTTTTATCAATTATAGTGAGGCATTCGATAAAGTGAGACACAAATAATTAATAGAAAAAATCTTGCCACAAGGGGTGAACAAATTATAACCAAAGTGTATGGGAATCAACCTGAGTATTTTGGCCTACAGTTTAAACTGACAAATGCAGTGTAAATCAAGCGAAGAGTCATAAAGAGGTGTGCTCTTTTTTAAAGTGTATACAGAGGAAATTTCCACCGGAGCCGTTAAAAATAATGGCGGCAGAATGAGAGTTATAACGGCATTCCACTGAACAATCTGCCACGAAAATATGCAAACTCATGTTTATAGATAGAGACTATTAATTGCTAGAAAGCAAAATAATAATTCTCAATGTTTCATTAAAATCCACATTCAGTGTCATGGAATAAATTTCGAACAAAGTTCGGTTCTAATGCCGAAAACATCGATAATCACTTTTTAATATGCGTTTCCGAACAGTTTGTAGTAACAATAAAGTGCATTTGGTGCATTTTTTCGAACTAAATATTCAGTAATAGACCGGTTAACGTCACAAAAACACTTTTGTTTGTTCGAAACGTTTTTCATCGCGAAAATTTGAATATAGATACGTATTCAATTTTTTGTTCCACAATTTATGATAATGTTTCAAAACGGCGAGGATCTGTTAATAAAAAAAGTACCTTTAATCAATAAAATGAAAAATGACAAAGATGATATATGATATTATACAAGTTATGATAAAACGTTTGTTTCCGCGAATAAAATTGGAATTTTATAAAATCTTCATGAGGCATTGTAATGAAAATCAAAATTCATTGATATTGTAGTATTTTAAGACGAGGAAACGTGTTATTTAAGTGGTGCAGTACTTAGATACAATCGTCGTTACAGATCTCTTGTTAATCCTCACTGGATTCAAACAAAATACCTTTAACGTCCACAAAAAGTTTTGAGTAAGAATCGTGAGACGAAGATTTATTTGTCCTTACATTTATCGCAGAAATGAATGCGTGCATCGAGAACACGTGAGTCGAGCGCACATTTGCAGGTTTAAAGACGGTATCTTCAATCCCTGTATTTAGCTTGAAATATTTATTACCGTGAATAAAACAAGAAAAATTATAAAAAGGTCAACAACAGAGTAACAAAGATTTAATACTTTCTCATCAATGCGATTGTAGTCATTGACTCCTAACCTAATCTAATCTAACCTAACCTAACCTAACCTGATGCCTAACCTCGTAATAAATCCAGTATCATTATTTTTTTCATAACCCTTGTATATAAAAAATGAAAATGGAATCATGATTTTTGACAACTATGCTATAACAAAAAATAAATAACTGTAGCTTTTGTGGAGTATTTACCACATTCTAAAGCTATCATGATCCCTTTGGTGGGTTGGTTTTGTTTGAACATCGAGATGAACGCATACATTTTTTTTTGATTCTGTCACGTCCGATAGGTTCGTATAACCTTTTTCATTTCATGCGTTTTGTTTTGTTTTGTTATTATGATCCATTGTATCATGTTAAACGTACATACGAGTTTTTGAGTTTTTTTTAAATATATATAATGCAACATAACTCTACTTGGTCTATCTATAAATAAGTTAGAAATCAGAAGTCAGAAATCTAAAAGCAAGTAGGTACATAATGAAAATTTATAATTTATTGAGATTAGTTTTACTAAAGTTAATAATTAAACTAAAGGCAGAAAATCGATAAAAAAAATAAAAGAAATTGAATTGATACTTGTAAGTTAATTAATTATAGTTATTTTATATATAAGGAATTATTTATTAAAAATGATATATTCTAAAAGGATTGCATATGTACAAATCATAATTTGTATCATAGAATAATGTTATTAATTATAAATTAATATAAAACTTAGTGGAAGATTGATTTTTTTTAAAAAAATATATGAAACTGTTGCCAAAATGACCCATAATAGTGAAAATTCATAAACTATTAATGAAATAACAGTTTATTTAAAAACATAAATATAAGAACTGACAAGTGTTTGAAAAGTGAAGGACATTGTGAGGAGACAAGAGCAAAAGTCTAGTCAGTCATATTATATGGTTGCTAAGGAAAAAAAAGGGAGGATCATTATTTGGAAAAAGAGTATCAGCAGAAAAGAGAATTGGGAGTGCAAAGTTATAAGAAATAGAAGTTAAATTTGAATCAAAATACAAAATAATTGCGAATTATTAAAGATGAATGGAAGATAAATATCTGGACTGAAGAAAATCCAATGAGTTGAAGATTTGTTACTAATCCAATGAGTTGAAGATTTGTTACTGACAATTCACAGAAGTAAATGCAAGTTTTAGATCTGATATTGCAAGATATTATCATCTCAGGTCAGTTCCTTCACGTATTATTGGCCAATAATAATAATAGTAACAATATAAAATAATTTATAAAAAAAAAGGAATATTACCTATACTTACGTTGACAATGGATAAAATTCCTTATTTGTGAAGTTAAGATTCCTTTTCTGTAGAAATAATATGAATTGTGTAGTATAATTAAATTTTGTTCAATGTATCATATGTAATCCTTCCACAGAAATAGAACTTCTTGATTATATCATATAAAATTGACATAATTTTTTAGTATTTTCCTTATATTGTACATCTAAATAATAAAATATTCATCTGAGTCGATTTATAACAGAGAACTGTGTAGAATTATCAAATTAGAGGAACGGTTAACTTCAGGTTAGACTCATAGGCGTACTCAACTACATTTTATTAAACTTTATTTGAATTAAAAATAATACAATTAACTTTTAACATAAAACTTTTATTGATTTGTTAAAAGGAAAAACATCCATAAGTTATTTATTTATGCCATAACTCAAAGAGAGAATGAGTTTCATGCCCGGCAAATAACGTGCTAGCGACAACAATAGAAAAATAAAAACAATAACAAAAACAATAATAGAGGTAGAAATAAATAATTACAATATATATATATATATATATATATATATATATATATATATATATATATATATATATATATATATATATATATATTCAACGCTTCTAAATATTCTTGTATTTATCTAGAAATCATCCTCCTCCAGCACCTATCGACTTGGGGTGAGGAGTAATAAAGAAAAGTGTACTGAATACAAAAAAAATTATTCCAGCCATCCATTGTTTAAAAAAATAGAGATGGTTAAAGAATAAAAGTTTGTGGGGAATGATTTTTAGATAATTACCTTATCTTGATTTTAGGTCTCTTCTTTTTAAAAATTATTATTTTTAATAATTTTTGAAAGATTGATAGAAAATTAACGTTTCGACTTAACTTCAGTCTTTATCAAAATATGATAATGACTCTGACAATTTGCTTTATATTGATTAATAAATCATCCACATCATGTATATCAAAATCAAAATAG
The DNA here is from genome assembly GCF_026230105.1 of Diorhabda sublineata. Lineage (NCBI taxonomy): Eukaryota > Metazoa > Arthropoda > Insecta > Coleoptera > Chrysomelidae > Diorhabda > Diorhabda sublineata. Next base: position 6,414,537 of record NC_079475.1, on the reverse strand, counting down.
AAATTTGCCCTAATAAGAAAAATTTATTTGGGATATGATGATAAGGGAGAGTCAGAATTTTTGATCTTTTAAAAAAGTCCCTGCAGTGAGCCCTGCTATTTAGTCCGTATATATAACAGCTCTCTCTAGTTTGAAGATTCGCACCAAAAGGAAAGGTCATATCAAAGATGCGACTCAATAAGGGCATAATAGACTGTTTAGGAGGTGGATAAGCCCTAAGAATTCCACAGATTCAACGACGTCAATGGTGATGTTATTTAATGAAAAAGAAACTTTGACTCAGAGAAGATTGGAATCGCACCATGATTTAATGGTGATTTGGTCACTAGATATGGTCAAAGCAAGGTCTAGTACTGGACCTTGAGGCACACCATATTCTATTGGCTTACAAGAAGACATCGTTGTATCAACCGTTAGAAGCTGACTTCTGTTAGTAAGCTATGACTTGAACCATGCGAGAGGTGTTGACTTTTCACTATTTCTTGACCGGATTGATAGTTTTTTAAAAAAAATTTATCGCTTGTTGTAAACATTATGAATAATCCTCGTATGTAACATTAATAAAAATAGTGATAGGTATTTGTTTTTGTATCGCTATAATAGGTGACTTTTTTCTAAAAATAATTTCAAAATGTCTACAGTTGAATGTTTAAGTTGAAATACATGTAGAAAATGTAAATGCGCCATTAAATTTTATCTGGGGCATTGATTTAACAAGCTTTTTACTCGACGTTTCATATTTTATCATACATAACATCAAGCTTTTAGTATCTATAAAAAATATGTTGAATTTACTGAGCGAAATGCATATATAATTTCAAAATAATGTTCAATTATAATGTGTATTTTCATGCGCGACCACAATTATTTCTAATTGTACTAATAGTAGAGTAGCTATAATGGGAAACGAAGGAATTATGATAAAAAACTAGATATAAACTTCATATATTTCAGATTATTATTGAATATTTGATCTCCTCCTGAGCTTTTCTTGAAACACTGATATTTTTTGGTACTTCACCTAGTAGTATCCGCGTGTTTTGTTTTCTGGTGTTTTACCCATTTTGTCTTCATGTTTTGTGGCATCATTATGATATGTTCTCACCAACCTCGTCTAACAATAAGTTGTCTAACTCACTTCACAACATCCTGATATCTCATTCTATCTTTGAGTCCCACTCCCTTAACTCTACTTAGCATTTTCATTCCATGTCGTCCTCATTTCTTTTTTCGTTGTTAATATTTCGGCTCTTGTAAAAGTCAGAGAAGATCTTGAGCCTGTTTTGTACAATCTCATCTTGCTTTGTGTAATCATCAGTTTCGAATTCTACACCTACCAAATATCAGAAGTGAACAGAAGTTTTATTTATAGACTTATCAGTGGAAACTCCTGTGATATAACACATAACTTTAAGAATTAAAATATGAAAAATAAAAATATATATGGAAAGATATATCAATATATAAAGAAAAACAAAGGAGACTAGTAGTACAAATAAAAGTAGGAGATGGAAATAAAAATATAATTAGATGAACTAATTAAAAGAACAAGAAAAAAATGGAAGGTTACCAAAAGATAACAGTATAGAAACTGTAGGGATCATTCGGCACATTACAAGATGTATAAAACAGAGAAAGATTCTAAGAATAATTGACTTAACGTAAATGGGAAAGAAAACAGAGAAAATTTTTGAATCAATTTAGAATCGAAGAGACAATATGTACCAATAACTTTATAATAACACATATTCATGATCATTAGGAACATCAGATCGATTCTGTCCATTGTAAAATGAAATAAAATTTTCAATAGTCAAGCTAGAATTCCACAATTATGGACCTAAGAGAGGGAGCTGAAAACTTCATAGAAGAATAGAAATAAAATTATGTCAATATACTATTTTCTCACGTTTTATCTTGATATTATTCACATAGTTAGAATTGTTGATGTTCGACTGAAACAACTTAATGTTTCCATATTTTCCATGTATATTTTGATTTATTTATTGACTGGTTAGAAGGAATGTTCGACCATTGAATCTTTCTACTCAAAATACAAGAGGAACAAGATTGAGACAGAAATTAAAAGCTGACAATTTTTCCTACCAAGAGTTGCAATTTTGTTCAACTTTTCCTAAGTCGTTGGAAATAACCTAACCTATGGGCTTATTCTGTACTAAAATTTTAGCGGTAACAGCGCTATTAATTTTCAAGATTGATAAAATTTACGAAAATAATATTCTGGATAGTTTACTCGGATTTATAACAACATATTCGTTGTTGAGATAACGACGACCAAAACGTCGGATTGTTCAGAATAAGACTTTTAGCCGCGTTGTTAATTTTAATCTAACATTGCGATGTTAACTACATCGATGTTAAATTTACAGATGTTACGAATAGTTATACAGAATAATCCCATTAATCAGGTAGCTGATTTTAACTGTATACACCGGGGGACACAGCATTGGTAGGTAGTCTTCTTCAACATTATTGTTAATATTAACTTCAAACTCTACATTCCGTGCTTTTTTTTGGAAAATTTTTTGTCATAACTCCTAGGCTACGAAGAAATCTCTACTTCCTGAAGAAAACAGAGGTTAGGTTAAAAGTTCTTGGACAGAACAAAAGAAAACTCTCTACTTTTTTAACCTGGCAAGTTACCAGCAAGAAGTGAAAGTATGTAACTGGTAGAAGAAAGATTCTTACAATTTTTTACTATTAATTTACAGCAAAAATTGAAGTCTATAGTTTTCAGTGTTTTTCTATCTATAGGAATATCTAGAGAATAATTTAAGTTATTATTACAAATTGTCACATAATCAGATATTATGAAATACATTAATTAAAAGAAAAATCTATTATTCTCATAAATCGTTTTCCATGTGTGTATTTTTTTCTTTTTGATATAATTTACTTTAGATTCTACTGATTTCCTTCGGTTATTGTTAGATAGAATACAATAGAAAATGTACATCAATTTGAACGTGACTCAGATTGAATGAAAACGGATTTAGGATCAATTTGGGGTGGATTTAATAAGGGAATTCTGATTAAATTGCGGCTTTATATTTGTACGACAATATTTATTTTTGGAATTCATGGAAATTGGTTCTTTTTTAATTCCACGTCGTATTTTTCTTGAAAAAAACTTTATTAATTAAATTCCTTAATTCTAATTCGTTGATCTATATAGAAGATTATAATAAATCCAACTTAATCCATTTTTTTTGTAAATACTTCAATATAATGAAAAATATGGATAAGAGTAATCACAAGAAAACTGTTTATTGCGTTCTTTTGTGCAACATCTATTGCAGTACGTATCAAAGACTCCATGCTGCGATTTTTAATGTACCTACACATATAATGACGCGCCTTTCTCTGTGCCTAAATGACTTAGTAATATACGGTTGTAATTATGTAACTTTATTTTATCGACAACGTATTAAACTCCTGTTCAGCTCTCAATCTCACCTGCGCCAAGTTTTAATTCATTCTATAATTTTCTTTTCTGTCGGTTGCTTCCCCAGCTTCTCATTTTATATACAGGGATACTGTGAAAAAAGTCAAAGTTTCTCATACCACCCGTCGTCTTTGAGTCGAGGCCTTTGAAACTGCGAAATTAAAGCTTTTATATCTTCTAACTAAATTATATATTCGAACATATGAATTTTTAATGGATGTTTGTGAAAATGAATAATTCTAGTATCTGAAGGCCAGGAGCGGCTTATGCCCAATGATTTCTCACCACTGTTATGTGATATTCCTGTGAACAATTGCAGGGACATGTGGTTCATGCACGATAGAGCCCCTCCCAACTTCCTAAAAATCATCTTAATAACATTTTTCCTAATATGTGGATTAGTCGAGGAAGTACATTTGGGTTAAATACGATCGATTCATTTTATTGAGGATAACTCTCAAAATCTTGGTGTATGCAACACCGGTTAACACAAACAACGAAATCAAAGCTAGAATAAACTTCCAATCTGACGATTAAAGGCAGAATCTTGGAATGGAGAAATATCCTCCATAGACTCCGGAAGTGTGTAGAAGTGCGAGGTGCCCACTTTTTTTGTTTGTAATCAAGTTGTAGGCTAACCAACTAAATTCTTCTACATTTCAATTTTTTCGTAATGTAATTAACACCATGTTCTTCAGTTTGCAGTTCAATTAGTTCGATTGTGTTTTAATATCTCGTATTTCCAATTAATAATTACAATTTATGATGATTTTCTTCAGAATGTCTTTTTATGTCGAATGGTTTCTTTGGCATCTAAAAATCTACATATTCGCTGAGCTATGAATTTTATCTAGTTGAACAGAGAGAACCATTTTGTCAAAAATTGGTGAAGAAATTTGTTTTTGCCACTTTTTTTTATTTTTCTGCATATTAAACACTGATTTTTATCCTTCTAGAACTATTGATGTCTATCTGTGGTGTTTCCAGATTTCTTGGTGAAAGTTCTCCAATTATTTTCCTCTACTCATAATTTATTTTATTTTCTGTCGAATTATTTGTAGATTTTTCAACAACATCTATCATTTAGTTCGTAATCAGATTACTATTTAAACAGATACATGGCGAAATTATTATGTAGGGAAAAATTTTAATTTATGTTATTGCATCTAATTTCAAAGGTGGTTTTACCAAAGTCTAGAAGAGCTTGCTAAACGTATATAGTCCGGTCAAATTAGTCTATAAAATAAGAGTAAAGCTACATAAATTCCCATCAAGCTGAAAATCAGTGAAACTGGAAATAAAATTTGAATGTTCCACATCATTCCCGTGTATGGAAAAAAATTTACCATATATGATTTATGATTAAAGGTCAAAAACGCGATTATCATCAAAACAGTAAATTTTATCATGAAAATACTTTAGACAAAAATTGTAGATCATAAAATTATTTACAAGAAACGTATCAGAAATAAAGAATCAGAAAGTTGTAAACATTATAATGTTTCAGATTTACTGTCGAATTTAATGGATATAATTATTGCTGCAGAATAGCATCCTCGAACTTTAGCAACATATTCCCCAATTATTAATTTATTTGATGAACTTATGACAGTTCTCACCATTCAACAGAAATTTCTTACAAATACTCACAACAAGTCCGACTCATTTCAATGTTGTAAGAAAAATTTACTACTGAAAATATATTGGTGAAAACATTATATACGACAACTTACAACTATTTGAATCATTATATCTCAGAAACAGTGATTCGTAGGGGAAAAAGTATTGACACGTTTTTTGTAGATAATTTAATGAACGGCAATTTTTATCTGAGGTATTTTTATGATAAAACTCACCGTTTCACTGAAAATTGCGAAAAACTCATTTTTGTTTGACCTTTGACCTTGAACAAAATTCTTTCCATGCAATGAAATGATGGGAACATTCAAATTTATGTTCAATTGTGTTTTAAACAATTTCACTGATTGCCAACTTGTTGGAAATTTATGTATATACCTCGAATACTAAAGCTTTCTTTATGTATGATTATTTATTGAACAAAGTGAAGATTGGGACTTTATATGTCACTCGATTTGTGTACCGTTCGTATAGCTAGTTCTCTTTTACTACATTCTAATTCTTACAGTTCTACATTATATAATGAGAAATAAATTTCTGATATTATTAGCAATTTTTTTTGCTACTCATCCACTATTATTGGATTTTGGCGATTACGTTTTTGTAGGCTTCTCTGTACGCCGCCGTGTGTATCAGATCTTCTATATTTCTCAGGCATGTCTTATGTACCTCATCCAAGACATTCACTTTTTCCCGACTCTCCGTTTACCATCTATCCTAGCCTCGACTATGAGTTAAAGAAGCCAGTACTTGAGGTTTGTGAGTATGTGACTTAAATAGGCTGTTTTTCTTACTTTTATATTCAGGAGATTTCCTTTATCTTTTCCCATTGTTTCCCAGCTCCTATTTGATTCCATTGGGAATGAAATATGTCAAAATTTCTACTTTGTGAAAGGTTGTGGTCAGAAGTTGTAAAATTAATGTACTGTGAAAATTTCATGATATGAAATGATTTTGCTGATCAATTTCATTTTTACTTTGTTATTCCAAACATTTTTGCGCTATTACTGAAGAATTCTCAAATATTTTGTAGTGAAACAAAATATATCAAATTATTTTCTTATCAAAATAATAATTTTCCCAATGGAAACTAGTGAGCTAAGCTAAATTTCATTAAACTTGATTCTATCACAAATTTTGCATGAGAACCGATAAAAAATTTGGTAGGAAAAGCAATTTTCCACTCTCGAAAAGTGAGCGTATAACTTGCTGACAAGGCTTGAACGCGAAAATTTATTTTAACTGCATTATTATCACTAAAAAAAAAAAAAAATGTGAACGAAGCAGTATCTTAATTATCACAAAAAAATTGTCTTACGTCGAAGCTTTTTTGAAAAATCTAGGAGTCAATGCGAACAAAAATTAATTAGAAAGTCCCCAGAGAATTTCGGAAACATAACCTTTTTTCACATGTGAATTTAACAAGCTAGTTAAGTAACATGTATACAGAGTGTACTTCAAATGAAAACTATAAGTATGTCGTTAAGAAACATTAATCAAAGTAACAAGAAATTTTTATATCAAAATAAAGTGGAAAAAGTTGAGTAAATTCGATGGAAAAGTCATAAATTAGTCATTTTATCTCACTTCTAGCTAGATTGATCTAAAGTCCTTTGTCTTATAAAAGAAACATTTGATTATTGTACCAATGGATAAGAAAGATCTGCACGAGAATAGTTTTAGAAAGGAAAGAGACTTATTGGTATTTATTACAAATGATCCTCACATTGAGGATTCCAGTTTAACACAACCTGAAAATAAAACTTCAAAGCATAGCACACCACCACTACACCAACACTCACAATTACACTGTCTGGCGCGCGTTTCAAGAAAATGGTAGAGGCTGTGAAAATAGAATACATGAGGAGATCGTGAAGGATATCCAGAGCAGACCGTGTACGGAATGAAGATATACGACGAAGGACAGGTCGAGTATACACGACTTCAGAGAGAATACAGACTAATAATGTTCTGGTACGTGTGTAGAGGATGGAGCAGAACAGAGGAAGATGAGGAGGACCCTCAACGAAGAGAAGGAAGAAATACGGGTAGATAGATAGAAAATGTGGTGTAGAAAATGCGGGATGCGGCAAAGGAAACTGTTATGTAATGCCATAATCGAGATGTTGATGGATCAAGTTGAGGTAGAATAAAATGTTATCTTCTTATAACTCTATTAATAAATCAAATTAACTTTTTTATTAAACTCACTTTAATCAAATTAACATTTAATTGATAGATCACATTACGTGAATTTTTCAGTACACTAATAGTTAATATTATTATTATTAAATATTTAATATGCAGCTGGAGGCGTAGAAGGCATCAGTGAGGTAGCAAACATCGGTGAAGGAGAAGGTATCGGTAAGCCAGCAGATGTCGGTAAAAGAAGAGGCTTTAGTGAATCAGCAAGTGCTGATAAAGAAGAAGGACCAGACATATAATTGGAACTATCATATCAACTATATGACTGTGTGTAAGTCCAATCCTTTTACCACGAGGGTCATAAAATACTCGGAAAAAAGGATCATGCGCTTGAGAGTGATTGGATTTTACATCATATGCGCATTATCAAACTGATGTTAGTAAGTGAATTTTTTTATTTTCCAAAATGGGAAACTCATCTGTAGACAGGTAAAATTATGATTTTATGTGACGGTCAACCGAGCAGTTGAAGGCTATCCTAGTATCCTAGTTCAGCATTGCTATGAGGAGTGGATAAACATCTACAAAGCTGCGTGGCTTCCAAGGGATTTACTTTGAAACAAATAAAAGTAGACACTACTAACAGACGTTCAATTATTATCATTAAATTTTTAATTATTATGCAAAGGATTTCTGCACTACTCGGCTTAGAGCCGGTATTATTTACCTGTCCCGGATACAAAGGATCAAAAGGCTGGGTTCACATAATAAACTTGTGTGTCAAGTATTCAATATTACATCCTTCTGGATGTCGGCGAAGGTGTTTTTCGATAATCCCAGTTTGGTTATAGTGCAGAATCTCAGTCACGACGCCGGTCGCCGACATAATAACTGGGACTTTCCATATTTTGGCTGTGCCACATCTATTTAATTTCAATTGCGAGATACGCGTATTTGACCAGTTTCTCCTGATGTTTGTTGAGAACGTTAGGGGTGTTCGGTATAGCTATCGTAGGTCAATAGACAAGTTGGAATTTTAGCTAATATCCCAGGACAATAGTCAGTTGGCTGATGGCGCGCCACGCATGGCTATTCTCCGGGAATATTAGCTAAATGCTAAATAGATTGTTCGTCGAAAAATGACCAAGCGTTTGTCTATTTTCCTGGGTCTTCAGCTAAAATTCGGATAATAGAATATCTATTGAAAAAGGCCAAATTGTTTAATAGTCAGAAAGGTAATCGCGGTATATGGGATAAAGAACAGTTAGACAAAGTAAAGCAAATTTCACTCGCTGGTCCTCTGAACAGAGAAGTTGGACCCAAAGCTTACAATACTTACTATCATTATGTGAATAGCTATGAACTATTGCAATCGAAAATGATTGTCACGTAATCGCAAAAGAAAAAAAAACAAACAGATGCTGTTATTTACTGTGTACTTGTAGAAGATTATTATGAGAAAATTTTAGAAGCTTATGCTCAGACTGGTTAGGTTAGGTTAGTTTAGGTAAACAATGTGGGAAAAACCGGTGTTCTTGTTTTAAAAATAAAATAAAATGTAAATCACAATGTCACCAAGCCTCCACGTGTTGCAATAAATGATTGATTAACATGCTAAAAATAAATAAATAAGAATTCTTTTATCCTATTTTTTTATCTTATTCTGTAAACCCAATAGTCTGTTATCCGAATTTTAGCTAAAGTCCCAGGAGAATAAACAAACGCTAGGTCTTTTTTCGACGAATAATCTATTGTCCGGCATTTAGCTAATACGGGAGAATAGGCATGCGTGGCGCGCCATCAGTCTATTATCCTGGGATATTAGATAAAATCCCAACTTGTCTATTGACCTATGACATAGCTACATCGATAAGAAGGACTGAATTGACTCTTCTATCAAGCACCGCGGTGTCTATCCGTAATTGATTTAGTAGAGTCTAAAATTGTTATTTTCGAGCACCTTCTGCGGCTGGTACTTGTAATACGGCGTATAAATATTGAGAAGACCGAACTTGCTAGCCAGTTTCTGGTAGATAATGTTGCACACGGTTATGACGGTGTAGGTAGTCGGTATTAGCTAGCACACTACAAGCAGATGTTATGTGTTGAATGGTCTCTGATGTTTATTGGGACTTTCTACATTCGTCAAATTGAGTGTTTGGATCCTCAATAACATTTTTCTTATAGTTATTTTTATTAATAACTTTATCCTGGATGGCCATCATGAAGCCTTCGGTCTCTTAGAAGAGTTTGCCGCGCCAGCAAACCATCTGTTTGAAGCTTCTTCGTCATTATACGACTGGTTGAGGTCGTTATGATATCTACCGCCTTTATATCAGACGTTCACATTCTACACACAACTCCTTTTATGTATATAAGTTTCAATAAGCATTTCAAGTGATAGTGAATCATACAGCATAGTTATAGATCAATCACGTTCACTGCTTCAGAAACTATCTTTGCGATAAACCAGCATCTGGTTAGTAAGAATAGTTCATTATCCATGAAAAATATGTGACCATTGTACATAATGTATTGATTTACCACTCATAGAAGCAAAAGATTCATTTTATATACGATTTAATTTTGGTGCATTTTCCAAAAGTCTCAGAATGAATTTGACATCATATATATATATATATATATATATATATATATATATATATATATATATATATATATATGTACTTTCTTAGTCTTCTTCATCGTAATTGTCAGATTGATAAATGACTTTGCAGGAAAACCGCCTTGAGAAAAGTGGGCTCACCACACATCCATTCCTACAATCAGGAAATGAATGCTATTCATCGAAAGAGAAATTCATTTGGGAGCACTGGACTTAGGGCTCTAAATAATGTATTTTACCTACGCTATTACCATAAGGTGATGGCTCAATGTTTTCTACTCATCACATTTATCTAATTTTTTGGTTAATTGTGTTTTGAAAGAATTTATAATAACAGTTTTTTGTGGAAAAGAATCAATCTAGAGCTTTCTTTGATTCTGCATACTTGTAACATTCTTATAAAAACCATTAATTTAGTGGCGCAGTCAGAAGGATTATATACAAGAATAAAATCTGAACAATAACGAATAAGGATCCACAAGCCAGAGAAGATAGAATCCAGCTTCAAAGCTGGACAGCTTTCTTCTAAAGAAGAAGGTGGACAGTTTAATAGTGTTTTGTGGGAGTTTATAATCACAGTTTTTTGTAAAAATGTGTTAATCGAGAATTTATTTCGAATCTGAATACTTGTGACTTGATTATATATATATATATATATATATATATATATATATATATATATATATATATATAATTCTATGAATAAAGTTTTACTGGGTGTAAAATAATTAAGTATTGTAGTTAGTTAGATTATATACTAGAAAACAGTCTCAAGAAAAACGAATATGTATCCACAAGCCACAGAAGATAGAATCCAGCTTCATAGAGCAGCTTCCTTTTAAAAGAGGAGGTATCACCTAAGCCAATGCCCTAAGGTGGACAATTCTCCGTTGTCTACTTATCACTTTTATGTAATTTATTTGTTTAATTGTGTTTTGTAAAAATAAATAATAACAGTTTTTTGTAAAAATGTGTTGATCTACAATTTATTTCAAATCTGATTACTTTTTTAAATGGATAATTATTTGTAAAAAGCTTTTTGTGAGTGTAAAAACACAAACAGCGCATTCAGTAGGATTATATACATGGGAAAAGTTACATGAATGATAATCCACACGACACAGAAGATAAACTCTAACTTCAAGGAGAAGTTTTCTTCTGATGAAGGAGGTGTCCACCTTTGCAATTGCCCAAAGGTGGATAGTTAACTCTGTTAACTACTTATCACTTATATGTAATTTATTGTTTGATTGTGTTTTGTAAGAATACAAAAAGAACGAATGATAATCCACACGAGACAGAAGATGAAATCCAGTTTCAATGAGAAGCTCCTTTCCAACGGAGGTGGTGTGGTGTCCGCCTCCGGTGGTGACATTACTCAAAAGTTGACAGTTCACTGTTGTCTTCTCATTATCTTCATGTTAATTTTTTTCTTCACTCTAGTTTCAATGTTTAAGTTCTCACTTTCTAATAACAGATGAGAAATAGATGATGTTTGAATCAATTTTTTACAATGTAACTTGATACAGATTAAAACGAAATTTAAAAACACTGTTCCTATAAAATAAATTTCTTCTGTTTAATTTTTTACAAAACTTTCTAACTTGGAATCCTGATAAAATCGTTTCGAGCCATTTAATCATTGCTCACTTGATTGTCGTTAGCAAGAACCCCCAATAAACTCAAAGTTGTATAACTTACGTGTTAAGCTCGAGATCCAGACGAAACTTGTGGTTGAAGGCTTTGATGAGAAGTGAGGTGCGGTGAAAGTGCTTGCCGGTCTGTAACAATAATAAAAGCTAAATTAGACCAGATTATATGGAGATTTATAGGGTAAAATTGGATATTCTCCGATGATAGGTTAAAAGTTATCACCGGCTTTTGTGTCCTAGTGATTTACGTGAGGTTGACTTCTGATTCTTATTTTCTTATCTTTCCTTTTTTCGGTCGGGCTTTTGTCTTCTCGTTACAAATTATTTTTGGGGAGAAATTTATCAAGATTATTTATTGTTGGGATCAAACAAATTCCTGTTGATTTAGAGCGATTGGTCAAGTAAAATTGAAATGTTGTTTCCAAAGATATACTTTTAAAACTAAAATCTAAGGAAATATTAGGCAATTGCACATACTATTTTTCTAGATTTTAACGAGGTTGATTAGTGTTATTTTGGATAGAATTAATGAATAATGTATACAAAAATTCACCTATTAACGATATTTTATGTGTTTATATGAATAATAAGCTTGATTTCCAGCCACTACAAAGCGTCAATGATAGTAACAGATGTCAATACAGTTATTTTATAAATAGTAATATTTTATCAATTTTCTTGTGAAGGTGAATTCTATCTGGTAACAATTACGGGATTCTTTTATTCCTAGATTTGTGTACAATAAAGACCATTATACAAAATTTAACTTTTTTCAATATTCTTCTCGGTTATGTACACTTTCGAGATAACTCTGGCAACGCTGTTGAAAGAGATTAAAACGAAGCATGTTCGTACTTCAAACAGTTGTACTTGTATCATGATAACACGTTCTCGTCGAGAAGACGCGCTTTCAGAATGAATAACTGATACAATTTCGTGCTAAAAGAGAATTTTTTTTCTTTGTTACGAAGATTACGAAACTATGTTTATCAAATTTCCAGATTAATTTGCGAACTCGCCGCTACCAAGTCGTTCGACAGTGTTGGGAAAACGTACCAAAGATCATTAAGAACGGGCTCTGTTGGCGACGCGCCGCGTTCTGAATAACCGGTATCTGTAACAGCTAACAAAAATATGGAAACAGTGACGCCATCTGCAGCAACTTCAAATAGTCGATCGTTTTTACGAAGAATGCTGAAACGCATGCACTATAGAGTTGATCGTTGGCGTCTCTTTCAAGCACTTCCGTGGATGATTTGATTGGAATTTTGCGAATCGTACCAAGAATGCAGTGAGGATGGCCCGCAGTTTCAGTCAATCATATCTTCATTGAAGAAGAATTAAATCTGCCTGGGTGTATGTGTAGGTATCCACGCGGAAGTTATCGTGGAACCGTACTATTTTGAGAACCCCGTGGTGGACCAAATTTATTTGGAAATGCTCGAAAATTTACATGACCAAATATACAACGATCCTACATTCACAAACATCCGTCACTTCATGCAGAACGAAGCTTCGTCGCACTACGCGTTATGTGTGCGGGAGTAGCTTAATTTTTATTTTGGAGAAGAGAAAGGCAGACGAGAATTTGTTAAGAGGCCCGCACGGTCATGTGACTTGACACCATGTGATTTCTTCCTGTGATGCTTTCTCATGGACTGTGATTTTGCAAGAGGAAAACGCACCCTTCTCAATCTCCAAACTGCAATTGGAAAATGATTTGATACTCTTCGCGGATAGATTGACATGCTTTATTCGACTTGTTTCTCCGTTCAGAAAGGTAGTCTGAAATGCATTGGTCAAGATGGGCATCAATCTGAACAATAGCCCTTTTATTTTCATCCATTTCGACCTCTAATGTTCAGACTTCTGTATAGGAGTGGGTATCATGGAGGAGTTTGTCAAATTACTAGATAAAGACGAATACTACTTTATAAGATTTGACAAAAATTTCTTCAGCTCACTATGGAAAAGATTATGGCCCCCAAATTGTACAACTCACGAAAGATTCTAAATTTAGAAATTCAATTACTGAGTTAGAACAGCTTCTACATTAGTTATGCAAAAAAACTTCTGCTACAATTGCAAAAATTGGGGTGCAATATGAACATAAAACTTTACTTTCTTAGCCACCTGAACAGGTTGCCGAAAAATTTGGAGATATTAGCTTCGAGTAGAGACAGTGCATTAATGAGGACTAATGAAAAATCGCTACCAGGGATTCTGCGAAACGTATATATGTCTGAGTCATATTATGTCTATGATATGATGACTACAATTGTGAGAAATACATTACGATAACTTTTACATCTTCATATCTTAATGATGAAGAGAATATTGAATGTAATTATTATTGTAAATATGACAGAAAAAACGAAAGAAATCTTATTTCAAATTTTTGCTACCAAGTTTTCGATATATAACTGAGAATCAATTTTTTATACTTTCTGAAAGTTTATTACAGAATATCTGGAAGAAAAGAAGTTCGGGAAACTAAGCACGATTTTGAAAAAATCGTGGGTAAATTCAAGCTAAAATTGATAAACTGATTGGGAAGTTTCAAGATATTTTCATAAATATACTGTTTGAAGTGCATTTACTTAGAAGTTGTTACCATTAAATTAATTCCAAGAAAAGTTTTATATAAAATTGTAACTAAAACTTCAGAAGAGTTCGGTAACTTAATATTTACGTTTAACTTACTTTCCGATATTTCATTATTCACAACTGATTTTTTTTGAAAATTAGTTCCAACGTTTCTTTGCTACAATGCGCAATTTCCGAAGTTAATACTACAACCGAATTTCTTTCACCATCCAACGAGATTAACAATGTCAACAATGGATACTGAATAAACAAAGCCGTTCGTTGATAAAACAAAACTAATATGGATTCATTGTTAGATAAATAGCCTTTTAACAGATTTGATTTTTATTCATGACAGCTTTCTGATTTTCCTAATAATATCCACAGTAGTAGAGAGAGTGAAATTGGTCATTCATCTATCCAGTTTAATTTTCAAAATTTAGAAGAATTGTTTCAAATTTATGTATATTATATACAGGGTGTATCATAAAAAATGTCGTTTTCCAATTAACACTTCGTTAATTCAATAATCATACTAAAAAAGATCGTATTCGAAGTAGAGCCCATCGTATTCTATATAAAAAAAAACCAAAAAAACCTCTGGGAATCTAGACTGACAACAACTAAAGGCAAATAGCTATTAGCAGCATGTGATAATCTTAAAGATTAAACTTTGTTAACTGAAATTCAACATATTGGCTCTCAGATCAGATCCCTGATCTTATGGATTTCTTCAGAATCAGGAATTTATCCTTAAATTATCTTAACGTATTACAGGCTTGGGAGTGCTGGAATTAGTTTCCCTTTCATCTCTATCTCTCCAATATTGATGTTTATCTTTTCCGCTAATTATTTGCCAATATCGTGCTTTTTGATGGTTGGGTCTAGATCCAGCACAATAAAGACAGCTCCTTATTTTTTGGCTTTGGCTAGCATTTTATCTTCGAAAACTTTTTGCATTGCTGCTCTACTTTCCCTTCTAGCCTCAGTACTTATCTCCGTATTGTGTTTTTTCCTTTGGGATTTCGTTTTTATTAGCAGACTCTCTCCTTTTAGGTCCGAAGGTTTCTCTTTGTAATTATTTTCTCTCCTATCCTCTCAACTGTTATCAGAAACTCTATTGATCACCTCACCTCTTCTAATTGCATCCTTCCGTGCATATTGTATACAGCCCTCTCTGTAGCCTCTTTCTTCGCCGTTTTTATCACTCGTTTTATCTGGTTGTATTTGTCTGATTCTTTTTGTTCCTTTGTCATCACGACTAAAAAATATTAGTTTGAACATCCTTCCCGGTGGTGGACTTATGGTTTCCACTAAAAATTCAGATTCTCCCATTTCAGTTTCTCCTTTTAGGTCTTCAATCTCTTTGTATTTTTCCTTATCTTTCCCAAACATCTTTTCTACGTTGTAACTAGCATCTAGTATTATATTGGCATTATATTCGTTGTTCACCGTTTCGATTGGCCATCTCTCAATTTTGACTTACTTATAAACAGTTCTTTCAATTTAGTTGCATGCAGATATTGAAGTACCATATACACTGTGACCCAAAGGAGATCTATTGTAACCTCGTTTCTTGCTGCGATACTGGGGAACCCAATGTTTACAGCTGATCTGTTAAACTCACTTCGTTTAGAAAGTCCAGATTCTGGGATAGCTCTAAGTGCCGAAGATCTTCGTTTTCTATTTCATAAAGAGGTTTCGTGGTCTGTGCAGGAAAATCTACACGACGCATTATTTGCTCTAACGTCTTAAGGTGTCTATTGAGGTGGCAGTGCCCCGATAGGACTCCTATTAGTATTCGTGGATTGTTCATACTTAGGTTAATACAATCGACAGATCTTCTCTTATTATAACTTCCCAAGAGAGTCATTCCCTGTAGGTTGTCCAAATAATAGGTTTTACTCCTATCTATTTTCCTATTTTCTTTTTCAATGCTTTTTCTATTATTCCGTTGCTGATACCATAGAAGGTCTTGTGTGCACCGGTGTATCCCAGAATCTATTCTAAAGTAACTTTATTATTGTTGCCAAGCTAATTTTTCTAGTCAATACCAAACGAGTATAGATTCTATGATATTGGAGCTTAGAGCTCTAGTAATTGCTTGACTATCAAACAATAATATGATCTCCATATTGCGATAGTTCCTCTCTGGATTGAACTGGACACTATTTTCAATTGTATTTTTGCTTGAAAAATGCTTGGTGTGTAATCCAGACTCTCAGGGTTTGGATCTGGACCCGCACATTCCTATTCCAGTTCTGTCTGCTGCTTTACATCTGCCCTTTCACCATTCAATGGCTATCCTGTTCATTTTTTGTATGGGGTTTTGATCCCAATCACTTCTGCAGTCTATAATTGAGATAAAATTTTTTTCCAAGCTAAACTTTTCTATGCATTATCCTGCAGCATGTCCCAAGTTTGATCATTATTTAGTGACGGTTTTTCTTTGGTGATTCCGTCTCTGAAGATTCTAAGTGATAGAATGCCATATACAAGCCGGTGTTTGTACCTTCGAGATATCGTTCCTCGTGGTATCCAGACTAGTTCTAGTACCCTAAACTATTGCCCAATATGTAATGATGGGTCTCACAATTGTCGTGTACATCCGCAATAAGGTCTTTGGGTTACAACTCCAATTCCACTTTGTGAAGTTTTTGCACACTATCAGGGCTTTTGTGGCTCTAGTTGATTATTTTTATTTGGTTACGAAGATGTGTTCACCATCCTGTCATATTCACTCTAGTATTTATATGATTCATTTATAAGAACTACTTCAAATGTGTTACTGACTCCAATGATCTCTTTGATCTTCTCATCTAGTAGTATTAAGAGAGAGGTACAACACTCCTGTATCAATTACATAAAAACTTTGGTTTTCAATTGCAAAATTTGACAAGCGTTTTTTTTCATAACTTCACTTATTTCTGGAATTTGATGTTGTACTAATGGAAGCATCATCATTTTTAAATCTTATAATTGAATTATTTTGCCCATCCCTTTAATTTTCACTCTTTTCTTTTCAAGTCAGTACTCGTCATAAAAGTTGTACGATCTTCTTTGATTTTTATATATACAGTGTGTTTCACGGCGAGTTAAAACTATCTATATATGGCGAAATAATTATAGTAAAATATTGAAAATTTCCACTTTTGGGTTTTTGGATACCATCTTCTTAACTAAAATATTTTGAAAGAGGGCTGATTTCCGGTAGAACTTTGTTATTTTAAATGGAACAGCCTGTATAATGATTTTTGAAATCTACGTGAAATTTTAGTATACTTTTCTCTGAGAACTTTTTGAGTTATTAATATTTTTGTAAAAAATTTCACTGTAACTGTCACAACCCCTTATAAATTATTTTTTTACGAGGATACCCTTACAGATATCAAAATTATTTCTATTCGGTTGCTTTTAGCAAGGTCTGACGTATTTGAATCTTTGTTGAAAATTATTTTTTTCATACAGGGTGTGTATAAGAAGTGTTCAAAGTTTAACTTCATAAATATCAAATTTCTTCATTTTGTTATATAGAACCACCCGGATTTTCTATTATAATTCATTATTAGTTATTAAATTGAGAACAAGTCATTTTTCGAAACTATCAACAATTGATTGATGATAGTTATATAATAATTGCCTACTAAAAATAAACATAAAAAATTACTTGTTCGAAAATACAATAATAATTTAAAACCTTGGATATGTCGAATACGACTAAAAACTGGAATGGGATTAGTAAATACTATTTGATTTGTTTTTCTTACAGACCTTGACAAGATAAAGAAAAATACTTTTCTTATTGCTTATATCAACGGGTTAAAATGAAATTTAGACCACACCCGCATCTCAAAATTTACAGAAAACAGTTAATATCTGGATAACAGTAAGGTTAAGGTATACTTGAATTTGCCTTATTTTTTACCCCTGAATGCATTAAAATAGAAAAAATCGGGTGGTTCTATTCGAAAAAATGGAGTAATTTGATGTTTATGAAGTTAAACTTTGAATACTTTTGTATATTAATATATAGGGTGTTCTATTCAAAATAATAAAGTTACAGTCGACTTCCTGTAGAACCGGAATTCGGCCAAATATTTTAGTTAAAAAGATCGTATCTGGAAACTCAAACGTAGAAATTTTTATGATTTTACTATAAGTATTTTGCCATAGACAGTTTTAACGTAACCTTTCTTAAATAATGGAAATACAAAACAAATATAAACTGATTCATTTTCTTTAAGAAAAATTAAATTTCAACTAGAGCTTAATTTTTAGTTTAAATTTTTTGTTTTATCTCCAGTTTCCTCCTTAATTGTAAAATTGTAGCTTAGTAATTTGTTTATAACTCATCACTCAATGATAGAAAATGACAATAATACGATTTTTTGATCAAAATTATAACAAAAAAAATAATAGGCCAGGTACAGGAACTAGAATAGTAAGCTTATATTGCATCATAAAATAGTCCATTATAGTGTATGTAGTCCTCAAAAATAAACGAGTTAACATGAGCAATCAATCTCTCCACTATACATATTTCCTCTATTTATTTGGTACGCAATAACGAAATCTGCATATATTTCATATTAATCCTGTATACTCAACCGTTTCCTATCCAGATTGCTTCTTGAATATCCTACATACGAAAAATCTTTGATTTTGATGACGTAGATATATTTTTTTCTCTCAAATACTCTCACTTCAAGTTGATTAATGACCTCGAATTGATGTTTTTAGACTTGTAATCAATCATGACTTTCCGCCAGCCGGTAATTCTTCCAGAATATACCACAA
The DNA here is from genome assembly GCF_026230105.1 of Diorhabda sublineata. Taxonomy (NCBI): domain Eukaryota; kingdom Metazoa; phylum Arthropoda; class Insecta; order Coleoptera; family Chrysomelidae; genus Diorhabda; species Diorhabda sublineata. Next base: position 6,395,627 of record NC_079475.1, on the reverse strand, counting down.
CAAGTCTAAACTACTGTTTTCACATCCGTTTTTATTGTGTTTTACACAATTTCTATTGATTCGTAGAATAAAGTGTGAAGAGTAAATATATTGACCATCGTGCCCGCGCCCTGTGAAGGATAGTTTTTAAGTTAGAGTATTTGATATAGAAACATATTTCGTACGTTAAGTGCAGTAGCCCCATTGAGTATTTAGCATGAAAAGCTTCGTCATGAAACGCTTTACAGTATACTAGCGGCGATTAATCAAACCGTTGATGAATCTCGGTCTTTCTAGTGCAATTAAACTATCTGCCAGTACCTTTGATAGCTCTACTATACATAAGAGTTTTGATGTAACCATCGGATACAGAACTGGAGGAGATAGACCGGTAATCGTGTCGTCAATTCTCAAGCTTGACTTAGTTATTCGTAGAGATCTCTTAAAGGTGCTCGAGATACAGTTTCGTAGCACTTAGTCACTGGGAAAGCCGAAACATTTTTTAACGTTGCACTATAAATCCATGATTTAGATACCAAAGCTGCTGCTAGGATTACGGAAACAAAATAAAACTTTCGCCGGGAAAAATGAAGCATTTTTGAACCCTATACCAAAGACAAAAACCGAACTTTTCATCCCGGATATCCCGAAATACTTTTTCTTCATCCCTTGGTACGTACGTGCTTTCGACGGGCTCTGAAAAAAAATCCCATACACTACACGGACCAAAAGTTGAAGTCTAAAGAAGAAGAAGGTTGATACGTTCAAATGATATGTTTTGAGGATACATCAATCGGAATGGAAAAAATGCTTCGACAATTGGTTAAAACTAATTCAAAAGTATATTGATCTTAATGGAGAACATTTTGTAAAACAATGAAGCTATATCTAATTATGAATATTTGTTTTTAATTATCTATCTCAAAACTTGAGTAGAAACCCTCGTATACAAGTTTTATTGTTAGATTTTCATAATATAATAGATATAAAAGAAACTTTAACCAAGTGTATTTTTTTATATGTCAAATTCGAGGACATTTTCACGTTCCAGACACCTTTTTGAATTTCAAATAAGACTTTTGTTCGATACATTAGTTAAAAATCTTTCTCTTTCTCTTTTGACGGATTGTTAAATTTCATATTCGCATAGAAATGAAAGTTATATAAAGTGTGAATAGAATTCGACGGTAGAAACAGGTTTTTTGAGATAAGTGAAACAATTTCTTTCTGCGTAATAGCTTTCAAGAACATATATTTTTCTTTGTCACATTTTTCTTAGATGATATTGGAAATGATAAAAGGTGGATATTCACGATAGAAATTGTATTTGTATATAATTTCAATTTTTTTATACGGTTCTTTTATAAATATGTGTCGTATTTCGTGATGGAATTTCAGTATTGACGAATTCAACGCTCATTTCAAAGATAGAATAGTAGAATCAAATAAAAATTGATAATAAACTATACGAATGTACGAAAATGTTCAATTCAAAATTATAGAGACTCACTCATATGTGTTTCTATAATCTCGAGTGATATCTTTTGTGAATTTTTCACATGAATTGAAGTTATAATTCAAAATCATTCAGTTATAAATTGGCTGCACTAAGAATGATATCTCCCACCTCTCCATAAGGTGATAGAAATTCCTAATTCAGAATATTCACCAAGGATGAACCGTAACCTTCCTCAAATCTGGGACATATCGCATGATGATATACTAGAAAAGTTCAAATTCGAGAAGAAATTAACCTGAAAACAAAGCTGTAAAAGTAAATGGGATTACATCATACTATAAAGGAACGTGAACGATATTAAATAGTACACGGATGGCTTCTAAACAGCAGATGAAATTGAAATAGGAGTTACGAGTTTAAAAACTGTGAGTGAAATATTTTTCAAGCAAAAATTCATGCAATTGGAAAGTGTGTCAAATCAAATTGGGTAGTATATAATAATTTTTTGTTAGTTTTTAAAAGAAAGATAAATTTTGACGTTTCGACTTTTCTTTAAGTCTTTATCAATTTTTTGTTAGATAGTCAAGATATCAAGATCCAAGCTGATTTGAGAGCCTATACGAGTTAAATAAGCTACGAGGTTTGTTTGTGAAATGAAATTCCAAAGGAACTGTAGGGGACTGTAGAAACGCTGTTAAGCAATATTTGGCGATACTGTCTCATACCTTGGGTTCCTTCTTTTGGTTTCCGCCTTGTGGAGCTCTCTACAACGTTCATTCTTGTCTTGGTAGCCGTGAAAGATGGATTTTCCATTTTATTCTCAAGCCAGGTGCCAATTACGCTCTGTGATTCGTTTTTTTCTGTGCAAAAAAGGTTCTCTTGGTGGACATCAATTCCTAACCCTATGAGGTATATGAGGAAAAGTATATGTGCACAAATTGTACAGATAATTCAAGACGGCCATCGCTGTTGGACGAACTGATTTTGAAAATGAAATAATACCTGTTGTCAGCAATTCTTGCAGTCACAAAATTTTTATAAACCGGTTAGGATATGCCAAGGTACAGAATCTCGAAAATGGTAACGGACGGATCTAATAGCAGCAAAAAGAACTGGAATAAAAGTGTACGGGCACAGAACCAAACAATCTGAAAGATTGGATAACATATCAAGTATTTTCAAAGAGAAATTTTTGCAATTTATAAATGTATCCAATTCAATCTAGAGAAGAAAAATCGAAAACAGGAGATCATCCTGTAGGATAGTTAGGCATCTATTAGAGCTTTAAGCTCCAATATAATGAAATCCAAAGATGCTAGGGATTCATGGGACCTAAACCCTTCTGTGCTATCAGCACTATACCTAAGAGCGTATGAAATAGAAGACGAAGATATTTGGCTTTTGGCAATTACAGCGATCCTACATTCTGGATTTTCTAAAAGAAGTGGGATTAACAGAGCAGCTGTAAATACTGGGTTCCCCCATATCGCAGCAACAATATATCTTATGGGTTCCAGTTTATATGATACCAAACTAGCTACGTGTGCACTATATTGTGCCATTATGACTTTCATCATCTTTTTCTTTAATATTTGTTGAAGTTCATCAATCACCTATTTTAGTTCTTCATGTATTGATATAATTCTATATTATTTTCCATGGTGTTCATACCATATCATTCAGCGGGTCTTCTGCGTTATACCATCAACACGAAAATAATAATAATAACGACAAAATACAGTGTTTTAGAAGAAAAGAAATTAAAATTAAAGCGGAAAACGCAAAAAAAAATTATATCTTCAAAAAATTCTACAAACATAATCCCAATAAAGATCACGTGAAAATCATAAAATTTATTTATGAAACATATATGTAAATAGAAGTGCATAATATTTTTTAAAATTTTGTATCGAAATCAGCAATATCTTTAAGAAACATACAAAATAACATAATCAATATATTTCCATCCCTTTATCTCCATAATAATTTTTATTTACCTAGACCTCCACATGAACTCGCACTCCGCCTCTCCCAATCTGATCTAACCTAACCTAACCTAACCCATCCTAATCTAGCCTAACCTAACCTAACCTAACCTAACCTAACCTAACGTAACCTAACGTAACCTAACCTAACGTAACGTAAGCTAACGTAACCTAACGTAACCTAACGTAACCTAACGTAACCTAACGTAACCTAACGTAACCTAACGTAACCTAACGTAACCTAACGTAACCTAACGTAACCTAACGTAACCTAACGTAACCTAACGTAACCTAACGTAACCTAACGTAACCTAACGTAACCTAACGTAACCTAACGTAACCTAACGTAACCTAACGTAACTTAACGTAACCTAACCTAACCTAACCCAACCTAACCTAGCCATTTTATATGTAAAATAATCTTCCACCCCATCCAGATACTTTTATTATTCATACTTCGCAATTTCCGTGGTGGTGTTATAACGAATATGTACCCATTCAGTTATATTCCCTATATTTCCATATTTATCATTATCTTCTCAAAATTGAGAGATATTGAGTGAAATTACCAACTTCATTCTATATTATTATAGTCGAAAAGATAAAAATCTAGTACGCCACTCTCTTAACTATGTCAATATTATGTGGCATGTGCTTTTCCGGTAGTCACCAAACCATGCCCCGATCGGCGTAACGGCGTCTAACGAAAATTCTAACCTAAACAAGCATCTGTCGAGCACGTTTTGAAGGGCGTAGCCCCTTTTATTGATTCGTCATCAGGTTGGTTTTCAATTAAGAGCAAGTGGTTACCAGGGGAACGGTTACCGGCGATGCTAGAAAACAGTGGCGGGTTACAGGCGAGAAGAATGACTTTTAATAAGTAGTCTGATAATGATCACACAATTATATCAATTCTTTTATGATACAAGTATGTCTAAATAGAAAGGTTTTCATTAATTTGCAGAATTCTGGAATTAATTACTAAGATTATTTAATTATTTACACCTAGAATCTACGAAGATTTTGATTTCACCACATGGATGCTATTGATCACGAATAAAAAACAAAATTAGTATTGAAGAAAATTGGATGTTTTCTTATATCTATAACCAGGAAAAGCTCTGGAATGGAAGAAGATATATTTTAGTATTTCTGGAAGTGTCTGATATTGAGAACTCGAAGCTGGAACCTGGACGTGTAATGTACGCTGTATTTCTAATAAAATTTGGATATATTAGTACAGCCACAATTTGCACACAACACTTGTATACTGGTAGTTAGTAAAACTGAGCAAATGTTCATAAAAAGCCCCATGAAGATTTGAATAAAATCGGAAAACTTAATATAAAATTAGACCGATAGCTACGATGAATATTACATAAAAAAATTATGCTTGTGCTGGTTCCTGAAACGCAAAAAGCTTTTTTCAGGACAAGATATCGAGGAGCACATTTGAAGCTTCTTGGATGTGAGATGTAATATCGACGTTTTGAGTAAATTAAAAGCTGAAATGGCATCAGACGATGTAAAACATTTTGCATTGCTGCATGAAGAGCGGTTTCGTACCCATGACAACGTCTAGGTTTTCCAGCTACTGGACTGAAGTGGAATCGTGAAAAAATTAAAAAAGATGAAACTTTTTGGGTTAATGCAGAAATTTTCAATCATCTTTCCACAACCAAAATTTTGAGAAGTATACTCCAAGATTTTTGGACAATTTAGCTACTATACAAACATTAAACAGCGATAAGATCGGAATAATCAAATTTTTTTGCATAAGTTTGAAAACATGTAGTAGACGACGGAAACCACTTTTTAATGGAGCCTGAAGAACAGCTTTGAAACCACGATATCGTCAAATAAATTCGGACCCAACTAGACCAACACCAACACCAAGAGTGGTGAGCTACAAAATGAAATCGTGAAAAGAATCGAGACTGGACAAAAAACTAGTAGGAAGAGCTTGGAAGTAATATTTATCAAAATTATTTCTGGTTAAGATCGATTTAAGATAGAAGTTTGTTTCTTTTTTTAAATAATATTTTGTTTCTGATGTGATTAAATGGAGCAGTGTCATTAAACTGATAACACTTGAGTTCCGAGATGAATTAGTGTACTTAATCAGATACAGAAATAAATATATAAATTAGTTAATTTAGAAAATAATTAAACGTGTATGTGGAAAAAACTGACATCTATAGATAAAATGTACCAGTGTTACAAAAAATGACGGTGTTTCAAGTAATTCTATAGGAAATTGTCCGAGGGAATTATATAGAACGAAGCAACCTCCTTTATTAATTAACATTTAACAACAATGTATGACGAGAAACTCAATAAAAGAGAGATCATCTAAAGCGTTGATAATTCAAGTCAAAATAACTTTTATTGTAAAAAACTGATAATTAAACTATATATTTCGTGTATTTTTTAATAACATCGTTTTTCTTTCTGTCAGCTGATTCACTTCTGTGCAGACATATTTTATAGTTTCTGTCACCATTTCTTTATATCTGTATACATAAATTCGGATGAAAAGATCACGGTGAGTCATTTTATAACGTTTTGCTAAAATGGAGTCGTCCAAGGTGAACAAGCTTTTACGAGATAGACAATTTTATGGGTTAGTTAAGTCTCTATTTGGGTTTGAATGAATAGACGAATGAAAAAAGAATCTACACTGTTAAAAAATTTAAAAAATCACTAATTCCTCTTAGAATACGATAAATTTATTAGAAAGATATTGCAAATAATAACTATGACCATTAACTGAATTCTGTTTACACTAATACTCACGATTACACTGTCGCGTTTCGATAACCAAGTTATCGTCTTCAGAAACTAAACTAAGTTTACCTTCAGTCTCTGAATAGCATAAAAGTACCCAATGGAGGTCAATATATCATCATGTGAAAAAAAATTATTGAAAATTTCATATTTAGGGTTATTATTTAGAATTAGGTCTCCAGACAAAATTCGCTCCAAAAAACTTTTCACGCATTTGGGGTTGTTTCTGAGGGTACAAATATTAAATTTAAGGCAGGCAGGGAGACAAATTATTTCTATTATTTTAGACATTACATGGTTCAACTTACATATGATAAATTAATGAATTTCTTTGAAATCGTTGATTATACATTTCAGAATGTAGAAAAAAAGAATCGAGGGGGAGGAGTGTTTATAATTTGGTTAACGTTTACTCGTCTTTCCCCCGTTCGCCTTCCTTAGGCCACGCTCTTATTTTATTAGAACTTTTATGTACATAAACATGCTCTTGCCATTGCCATTTGCGATTTCTATGTTAAATAATCCACCCACTTGGTGACTTTGGGTCACCATTTCAGTTTTGAGATCAATTTTTATAAAATCTTGAAAAGTATTCTCAATGCGACTCATTGACTTTGTTTCCTTGGTAAAACACTACATAGAAAGTAAACAAAAAAGTAATGAATGTATAACTGAAATAAAATAATACTGCTAGTTACATGAAGAAAATTCCAGAACATTTGTCAGCATTTATTTTATTATAAGATTATTAGTTAGTTCCTGATATTAATTGTTTTCATTCGATAACATGAAAATTGTAATATTTTTGTGTAAAATAAATTTTTCAAATAGCGAAAAATATAATTGGAGCAGTCAGTAGGATTAGTGCGGTCGCGATTTTTCACGCAAAGTGGGATAAAAAGTTTCGACTACGTACTCCAGAACAGAAGCACTAAATCTACGTTCAACGAGGGACAGGACGTCAGATAGCTGTAAGTTCCAAGTGTCCTTATTTTTAATCTTGTTTCCTGTCTCCTTATCAAACTTTTGACTTTTGACTACGACATCGAGGAATTTTACAGATAGGCCTAGTAGAAATTTACCCAGAATTCCATCATTTAACAGAACAACGAATAGATGACCAAAGAAGGAGCAATGTGGAAAACAATTTGCTTCCTGCACCTATCCTGCAGCAAATACGATGAGAGGTCCTTCTAGATCTTCAAAGAATAGATGATCATCTCGCAGTGCAAGATACAAACGGTACACACGGTGAAACACATACTGGTAAACATGAAAATATAATCACTAACAATCACAATCAGACTATACCCGATTTAGACAATACCGAACCAAACTGCGTGAATAAAGTGTCATTCGAAATGCAAAAGGCATTAGCGGAATTTGAGGGCACAGACCCTATACGTCGTCCAAAATTACCTAAGCTGATGACCAACAAAAACTCTAATAACATCATTTCAGGGGTCGATTTATTAATGGGAGGCAACTGAGCCGAGTACAATATGCTCGAGCGGCTTCATTCACTTATTTATTGTGGAGCTGTTGCAGTAATTCGTCTACAAAATCAGCAAATATATGGGACAAATATTCGTACCAATAACACCACCAAAAAACCCTGTGGCAACGTTGCCTGGAACGTTCCATCGATACCATTAGGGGTGAGCTAGGACACCTAACGAAGTATAAGAATTGTGCACAACCTTCTGAACGCTTGAGAAACCATATCAGAAAAATATTCAAGAAAATAGGTATTTACACACAGCATCCAGAACATGGATATCGACGATAGTGAGCGAAATCATAGCGAAGTATTTGAGGAATTAGCTGACGAATTAGAGATTGGTGATGAGGACGATGATGCCAACATTAAGAACATTGATGCCAATAAATATCTTGACAAAGATGGAACTGAATGGCAATCTGAACCGTTCAATCAAGGAAGAACGGCCAGTCATAACATTATACGAGGTCAATTATATAAAGGTGTTTTACCTCCTGGAAAGCGTATGACGATGTAGGCGATGCATTTGAACTTATTTTTGATAGTGAAATTATTGGTCTTATTTTAAAATTTATGAATGGCAATGGCACAGAAAAAGAAGGCCAAAATTGGAATCTCACTAACGCCATTTAAATAAAAAGTTACATAGGGCTACTTATTTATGCGGGCACTAAAAAAGAGGGCATTTTTGATTTTACATACTTAGATGAAATTCACGGCTATTCAGTATTCAGGGCAACAATGTCAAAGAAACGGTTAGCTAAAATTTCTCAACATTTACGTTTCGATGATGCATCAACAAGATCTGATAGACGACAGAGAAACAAATTTGCACCAATAAGAGATCTTTGGAATTCCGTTATGACAAATTTGAAAAAGTTTTATGTGTCTGGAATGAACCTCGCAATTTATGAGCAGTTTGTTCCGTTTAGAGGTAGAGTTTAAGCAATACATTCCTTCAAAGCCGGATAAATATGGCATTAACATCTGGTGGATTTGTGATAGTTCCACATCTTACACCTTATACGTCATTCCTTACCTTGAAAAGGAAGGAAACAAAAGAGATTGCAACCAAGCGGATAATGTACTTTTAATCTGGTTCAAACCGAAATCTCACGTTTGACAATTTTTTTACATCATAAAATCTTGCAAATCAATTATTGAGCAGGGATCTGACTTGTGTTGGAACACTTAGAAAAAACAAAGCTGCATTCCAAAAAAATTTCTTCCAATGAAACCAGGGATCTGGGGTCGAGTTTATTTGGATTCAGGAAAAAAATTTCATTAGTGAGATACGTTGGAATGCATCCAAAAAACACAAAACAAGACCACTCTTTCTTAGGGATCTTGTAATGGGATTGGTTACATCTCAGATTTTACGGAGAAATACTAGATACTTATCGAAGTCACTAAAAAATGTTGTAATGTTGAAATAGTGCCATCTGGAGTAAATTATTCTGAAGACGACAAAATTGAGACATCTAGAAAGGGGAAACGGTGCTACATGTTTTGACAAATGCCACGCTTCAAAACAAATATGTTTCAAGTGCAAGAAAAATGTCTGCAATGAGCACTCTGAAAAATCAGTTCTATGTCAATCTTGTATATAAAAATAGAATGTTTTGAAGAATGCTCATAATATAAAATGAACAATAAACTATAAATTTTATAACATTTGTTTAGTTTTATAAAAATGTTTTCAATTTGCAAGTACTTTTCTGATAAGCTGACTTTGAGTCACCACCCGGGTGGATTAAGGAAAAAATTTACTTAATTTTTTTTTCAAACTGTATTCATTCCAAAATACATATTTGTGTTTTCGATTATTAATAGCATGACAAGCAAGAGGGAAGTTGAGGCGGGGGTAGGGGCGAGTGTTGAGATAGACAAAATAATTTTTTGATTATTCAAAATTTTTATGCTCTTTTAACACCCCATTCCCCCACCGCCACACCTTCCATCCTCCTTGTCACTTTATGATTCGAATTTAAGCTATACCTATACCTAAAAAGGTTTCGATGATACCTCATGAAACATGTCTTTCCCACCTTTAATCATCTAATTCTACCTAATAAAATAGTTTCCAGGTGGCGATTTTTGTCTGCAGCTCCAATTCTAAATAATTACCATATTTAGTTTCAATATATACTTCTTTCTATTTTTTCCCGTGTCATTTCACTTCTCTCAAAAAATGGTGGAGTCCATATTGTACAAATAAAAAAAATATGATAAAATTTATATCATTACAAAACGGTAGAGCAAAAAATCCTCTAGTTTAATAACTTTGGTCACAACTTAAGTTTTGAGATAGACAAATAAAAACAAATATTTATAATTGGATGTGGCTTGAGTGATTGTCAAAATGATCTCCATTGATATCGTTACCATTTTTCATGTGTTTGAACCAATTGTCTGGCTGTTTATGCTAAATTAGACATAGGAGGGGAAATATAGCATCATTTTTGCATTTCTTACTAAAAAACCCAAATTGATGGGTAGTAGGTGATTTATATATGAACAAAAATGATAAAGGTCTAATAATAAATATTCATTTTTTAAGAACATTCCTAAATAATACTGCCTTGAAGTTGTATTAGAAGCTTTAGCTACTAAAGTCTTTGTATCTCAAATAATATAGAATCACCCTTGTATATCAACGAATTAGAAAATAGTATTTGAGATCTGGAGTTGAGCTATTTAAAATAGTGATTTATTTTAATAATATATACAATTTCCAATAATGATTTTCTTTGTTTTTTCATAACATAATTCTAAGTAACATATCAATACTTCAAATATTTATGAAATTATAAAAATAAAGTATGAACAACTTCAATATTACTCCCATACAATTGCTATTGTACCTTCTCTACTTTCTACTCTAAATCAAAAGCTGAATTAAGCACTCCTACTCACTCGAGATTGTGAATATTAAACGTTTGAATCGTTAATTTTCTGACTAATCTCAATGAAGATAAAAGACTTTAATAAGCAAAAGCTTAGTAAGCATTTCAGTCTAGCTAAGGTAAAGGGAGAACAAAATATCAAAGTTGAGTTACTAGATGTCACAAAAGACTTCAATAAATTCATTTTAGTAGCTTGAACAATGTTCTTCATTTAAATAATTATCCATGCGTTTAGAGTTGAGAAATAGTTGGTTGGCTTATATATGTTGATACATCTCACATTATTGAGATGATAATAATTAGATATAAGTTTCCAGAACTCTTTACACATCTGACGAATTTTTTGTTTTCAACATGTTGCTCGCGCAACATATTTGTTATTTTAGTACACGCTATGAAATTTTAACTTCTGTTTCAATTTGCCAACTCGTGATTGTGGTCATGAGGATTAGAAAACTCGAGAAGATTATGTAGCCCGGAATTTCAAATATGGAATGAGAAACATTATAAAACACATAAAAACATTTTGTATCTATAAGAGACCTGTTTTACAAATTCATATCTTTTTAGTTCATTTTCATTCAACATATCGTTGGTGTTGCAGATTTTCTGCGGTTTCCCTGCAATTTGGTGAGTCGGTTCTCCAGCCAAATGGCCGATGGTGGAAAATAACGCAGCCGCAGATGTACCCGCACCCTTCTTTTAAAATTAAATTTAAAATAAACTAAAAAATAAATAGAATTTTCCAAACAATCAGCAGACAAATAAATAAAATTTTTAGAATAATCTCAAATCGAGAAGAGCCGATTTTAATTGCAAGCCTTCTTTTCATCATATTCTAGTCAAAAATCCTAAATCTCCGCTTTTTCTTAGCAAACATAACCCCAGTCCTGCAGAGAAGTAATCAGGACTCACTCCAACAAACCCTCCTCCTGGTAAAACTTCCCTTATCCTACCAATTGTATCCAACGAATCTCTCTTTCTCTCTCTATTTCTCTCTCATTTAACATGTTAATTGTTTTTCTAAAATCGAATCCGCATGTTTTGCTCTTTTAGTTTTCACTTTTACTTAAAAAATCATAATTTGTGACAATATTTGGATCCTCGGCTAAGTAATCGATCAAGTTTCTTGGTCTACATATTGACGATGCCCTTCAATGGTCTGTACATATAGAAAACCTGACAAAAAAATTAACTTGTTTTGCCATTGGATCTGTGTCTAATTAGCCCGATTTTCGTATTGCTTCAACAACTTATCAATCTTTGGAATCGCATCGCTATGTTTTGCCTTCCTGGAGGTCTTGTAGTTTGCACCTCTTCGAATCTATCTCCAAATTACAAAAAAGAACTTTTCGTTGTGTTTATGGTTTGAGTAGTGGAACGGCTGGGGAATTATATTTCATAAAATACAGAAATTCTTCCCTTTTTTTATTTTGGAATCCGTTTGTTTGATTTCCATACAGTTTAACACTCATATGAGAAACCTATTATAGCCATTCATACTAGAAGTTGCAGAAAAATGAAAACCGGAGTCTCCAGTCTATTTTCCAAGTATATTTAGAAAGTTTGACTATTATTTTAATTTGAGTGGTTTGAGCGCTTCAGTAAGGGCCTAGAGACCACTGAAGATCTCCGGAAACAGTGAAAAAAATCAACCAAATTGTGGACATAAGGAATTATTCATGACAAAAGTCTGTGCGAAGTTAATGTCATCAAATCTGACTCCTCACCAAAAGCTCTTGCGTCAACGGATCTGCTCAGATTCTTGTAAGGCTAGAAAGGTTAGAAAAAGATCTGATTTGAAAGGGACCTGATCTGAGTCCCCATCGACTCAGAGGTAAAGCAAAAAACGGCAGAGCTCCTAAAGGCACTCACCAAAGAAGATGTCCAGATGCAGATGTCCAATAAATAGAAAGCTGGATATTTTTTTCTATTACCTTATTTACTTGACTATTATATTTCCGAATTTCAGCTCTTGTGGTATAAGATGTCTATACTTTTCTCATTAAACACAGCGTGCCCATGTAGTTATTATACTGTCTCACAAGTTTTTCAATTTAAAGGCTATTAGTAAATATTCACGCATTTGAATATTCATAATAAACCGTACAATACATAACATAAACGGGAAATATTTTTGACTGCATCGGCTGGACACTTCTCTCCCACTGAAGCTGGATGTTTTTTTCGTTTAAGCTATCAACTTAACTATAAATTTATCAACTTTCAGCGTTTGCTTTATCAGTTTATTCAGTGTGCGTTTTTCCCTTCTTTACGTTAAAAGCTGGGGCCTAATTTCCCACTGTACTTTCGGCTGGATACGTTTTTTCTTTATTTTGTAACATAATGTAAATGTTAACAAAGTTTCAGCTTTTGCGGTATTAGTTTTTTTAATTATTATTTTACATGTGCCGCAGATACACCCCCCGGCACTACGCAAGTTGGAGGTCCATTCACTTCACTAGTGATACCAAATAAGGCTTAAAACAAATTTTCAGCCCTGGTGAAATGACCACCTTCAAAAGGTCGCTGGCTCCCGGACTAATACAATTTCTAGGTTATCAAATCGTGCCAGCAGAGCCGGGTTTACAGGAATTTTTTCATAACATGCTCCCTCATCTTTTATTTGAAGAGATAAACTAAAATTTGTGGAATAAAGAATTCTCAGAATTACTATCAAATATTAATATTCCAGTAATTTGCCCTAAACAAACAAAAAGACTTTTTTTAGAAATTGTCGCTTTAAAAACAGGCCAAACAAATCATAATGTAAATATTAATGACCAGCTCGTTACTACATATTGGAATATATTTCAACAGAACCGGTTTCAAAGTGAGTTTGTTATGAATCAGACTTCTGCTTTGTAACTAACTGCTGATAGATTACTTCAAAAAAGCTGTAGGTGATTACAGCCGGTAGAAATAATCAAAGAGACAAAAAAATTCTCAGAAAATATTATGGTGAATATTTCAATAACAAAATAGGACGACTTATATTAGAAATTATTTTTTTTAGCAATCAACTGAAAATATCCATCATCGTCGAATTCCGCAAATATTTATTTTAGCTCAGATGTGATTTGTACCGGAAAAGAAACAAACAGAAATTGTCGGTGAGTTGGAAACGGACGAAAATAAAGGATAACAAAAAACAAAGGGAGGAAAATATAGATGTTTATGTCTATTCACGAATTCGGGTATGACAGTAACGGCGTGTGATGAAACGGATAACATTTGTCACTTTTTTGTAGCATGGTATGTTGCTTATTTTTCCACATGTGGATGATATATCTCGCGCTATCTAATAATTTACATCTATTGTGAAAACGGTCCCGATGGGTAAATGAAAAATCAATAATTCTTTGTTATACGAATTTTTTTCGGAAAATAAAAAAAGGACAGAGACAAATATACGAATTTCCGTTCGTCTGATTTGAGAAATAGGTCGAGTATTTTTTCATCAGAATTTTAAAGTGACTTTGATTTTGGCCCATTCAACGGCCCAGACCAATAACGTTGAAAGTTCATTATCTAGCCTTTTTTTTGTCAATTATTAGTTTTTGACAGTTGTATCTTTTACATACAAGCAGTTTTGGCTGCTTTTTCAAACCGTAACAAGTGTTGTGTATGTATGTCTATATAGAGTGAGTTTTATATATAGAACGTCTCAATTATCTCGGAAACGGCTTGTACAATTATGGTGGTATCTACATTGTTGTCAGATCTTTCCTCTCTCTTCTCAAAATAGTCATCTAACAACTCTTGAACGAATACCAGCCGTAGACAAGATCCTTATACACAAGAATTAATAAAAATCGTACAAACCGTTTCTGAGATAATTGAAGCGTTCCAAAAATAAAACTCACCCTCTATAGATTTAGGGTCTCGTATACACTGTACTGTGTCCCTCTTTCTTGCTGCTATACTGGAGAACCAACTGGAGAACCAAAAAGTCTAGAATGTGGGATGGTTTTTATTGTTAGACATCTTCGTCTTCTATTTGATACGCACCCAGGTGTAGTGCTCTGGAGTTCCTTAGTGTTCCATTTTAGCACTAGTGCATGAGATAGATACGTACAGTAAGTAGAAAAATAATAAATGGAACACATCCGTAAAGGCTTATGAATTGAGGATTGAATTTTTATTGTTTACTACGCCCGCGGTTTATTGAACCTCGCGTAATATAGGGATCATTCAATGAGAAATGACTTATGTATTCTATGCATTAATTCAATTTGGAAGTGTTATAAAGAAAAGACACATTATCATTTAAAAATTGCACACATTTATTATTTATACAATAAATAATATAACAAATAGATACATACATTTCATTAACATAAAGATATTAAATAAATTATTTATTATTAAAGTAACAATGATTACAAAAACGCTAAACAAAATATTGTATCATATATAATTTATATCAATACTTCTCTGTAAACCACATTAGTTGTTTTTCCATCTTTTGCTAAAATAAATAAACTTGACGAAGAACTTACCCGTGAACAGGCTACATAAAATTGACCATGGGAGAAACAGTTCTCTCTCAAATCGATTCCTGCCACTTTCAAAGATTGACCTTGTGATTTATTGATTGTCATCGCAAAACAGACTCTAATAGGGAATTGCATTCTTTTAAATTGAAAAGGGTAGTCTGAAGGTATAAGGGGTATGCGTGGTATAAAGACTGATTCCCTCTGGCACATCCGGTTATAATTGTAGCATCGATTACGTTTTTCTGAAGAGCGTTCACACGTAGTCTCGTACCGTTGCACAGTTTAGGAGGATTAAGATTTCGTAACATTATCGGTGTTCCAGCCTTTAGAATAAGTCTATGTGGCGAGAAACATGAAGGATTGAGCGTGCTTAGGATTTTTGATGGGTATTGCACAACATTATCAACTTGTAACACAGAATCTATAGATCGAAACTGAATTAAAAAGATTTTGTTCAACTTTTTGAACCCTTTCCAAGTCGAATTTCGAAAATCACAGAAATTGGTTTTCAAGTATTTGTTCGGAGAATGTTTTAGTGCAAAAACGAAGTCGATATCTCAATTAGCGGCCGAGAAAAACAAAAACAACGAATTTGCAAACATACCCCGTTTTACATACCGATACAAACATACACTCAAAATTTCATGTCTCTGTCTTCAATAACCTTGGCTGGACTGAATGAATGAGTGAATGAATCAGTCAGTCAGTCAGTCAGTCAGGACTAGAAATGAGGCCGTCAGCGCAAAAGTGGCCTAACCAACAATTTCTCTATATTGAATTTCAGTATATAAACTAATTCCGTACTGTACAATATTTCGAAGCAAAAATGGCCTCATCTCAGTTTCTCATGTAACTAAGAGATGGTACCACCAAATTTTTTTTCCATAGCAGTAACATCTTGTGACAAAAACGTAAAAGCGGTCTAATCTGGTTAAGCCATTTTTGCATACTATCAACTCTGTAATTTGGCGTAATAGGTTGAAAGTGACATTTGAAGCTTGAGGGTTAGATGTCGAAAGATATTGTTGTCTTTTTGTGAAATAAAATAATTTTCATATGTAAATAAGTATATAAATACTATATTATTAGTAGAAATAATTGTGCTCGAACGTTTAAATAAAAGACTTTATAAACTCCTGTCTATGAATCACATTTCTCTTTACGTTGAAAATCCAGCACCGAAGTTTATTTTTAGCAAAGTATTTAATAAACAATTTAACCTAAGTTTTCATCCCCTGTAACTGATTCATGCGAAAAGTGTGATGCATTTAATATTAAAATTAAAGCGGCCGATAATGATGAAAAAACAAGACTTGAACAAGAAAGAAACTTGCATTCGCTCAAGGCAAATGTTACTAGAAAAGGCTTAAAAAATATATAGAAATCTATAAAAATAATGAAGATGTATTTGTAATTTGTAATATGAAAAATGAAGAAGTTTACATGTTTTTGTGGGGTGAAACTATAACATCCAGAGGTGCTCAAGAAATAGCTTCCTGTTTATTGTACTTCTTAAAAAATATTGTAAAATGCAAACATCTTATAATGTACTTTGATGGATGTGAAAAAACAGAAACGGTTCTTCAAAAACATCTATGTGCCTCAAGACTGGAAGCAAGTTATTTTAGCGGCTAGAAAGACTAAACCAATCAAAATAATTTCTATGTAAAACTATTTATATTTTTCTTGCATACCTCTAGAAAACAATATTACGAATTGTAAGCTATGTGGAGATAAGGGCAAAATTGAATGGTTAAAGATGCAATGGCTAATGTTTTGTGAAATGCATCCTATTAAATTTTATTTTAAATATTCTAATATTTATGATGACTCGTGAAGTTGACCTTAAAAAGAGGAATTCTGTTATCATTGAAAATCTTGAACTTTTATATCCTACTACTCACTTTCAATCAATGAAAATAAAAAGAAAAATTTAATAGACTTATTGTCTTACATACCTTACATACCCCCAATTCATCATAGTAATTACAGCAATTTAAAAACATTTTCAACTGTTATTGATGAGATTTTTATTGTTGTATGTTGGAATAAAAATAAAGGTATTAATAGTAATATTGTTTTTTATTCCTGGTCAAAATAGCCTAACCTTATAAATTAATATCAGAGAAATCATAAATGCAAAAGTGCCTTAACTCGCAATTAGTAAATAAATAATAACTTTTTGTTTCTAAAATAATTCTATCTCCTATAGCCTTACGTTTGATAACAGGTGCATTCAAAACAACACCAGTGAAAAGTCTGTACTGCGAATCAGGGGAACCATCCTTGGGAGACAGAAGAATATATTTGAGCCTTACATATGCAGCCAAACTAAAATCCAATCCTTCCAAACCGTTCTATGCTAGAATTCGATCATATCTAAGCGAATTAAATTTCTTTATTCCTGAATGCCTTCCTATCGAATCTTCTCAAACTCCACCATGGACAATAAGAAGCACGAAATTCATTACCCATCTCACCTCTTTCGACAAACACCACACCAACCATAAGCTAATCGAAGGACACTTAAATAACATACTCAATGAGTACAAAAACTTTGTACATATTTACACAGACGCATCAACATCTCAAGACGGTACGGGGATCGCAATCATTACATCAACCTCCAAATATATGATAAAAGCTCCTCAAACCCTATCCACTTTCACTCCTGAATTATACGCAATATATCGAGCTACCCACTTCGCCGCTTCATCAAACGAGCCTAATCATGTCATACTCACAGACTCTCTTAGCTCAATCCAAAGTCTTCAAAAAATTCACACCACAAATCCATTAGTAATCAAAATCAAGCAAAAACTGAAATACATACAAGACAACAACAAAAAAATAGTATTCTGTTGGATCCCCTCACACATTGGAATAAAAGGAAACGAAGAGGCAGACCTGATGGCTAAGGAAGCTGTAATTAGTGATAGTGTGGAGTGCGTGAACTTTTTAACTACTACCGATATTAAAACAATCTTAAAGCGTAAAGTGTTTAATGAATGGGAAATCAAATGGTCAACATCCACACACAAACTTCGTGAAGTGAAAGACTCAATAAAACCGTGGTCAATACTACCGAAAAATCGCAGAGATGAAGTTCTTCTAACACGTCTGGGTCTAGGCCATACGCGACTGACGCACAGTTACTTATTTGATGCGAAACCCGAACCAAAATGTAGCAACTGCGATTGCAAATTAACTATAAAACACATAATTGCAGAATGTCCATCTCTTAACTCAGAAAGATCATCATCAAATCAACCACTCGGAACAATACGTGAAATTTTAGGACCAAAGTACAACATTACTTACCTTAAAAATTACCTTAAACAGATCTCTATCATAAAATTAATCTAACAATTATTCACAGATTAAATACTTAATCTGTACTAAATCGCTAATAACCAGTATGCGGTTGATGCGAATTTTGTAATAAAAAAAAAAAAAAAATCTATCTTAAAAGTAAATTAGCTATAACAATAACAAACTTAAAATAAAATAAATTTTCATTGAAATTTAAATCTAACAAATAAATTCAAAAGATGCTATTATGAGTGTTATCTATCTTTTAGTTTTGGCCACTTCTGCGCTTGCGGACTCAAATAGCCTCTACTGCTTTATGGGTTATAAATAAATAAATGTTTTAAATTTTATTTTCAACCCTTAACTATAGTTGTGGGTCCGATAGACCCAGGCTGAATGTTCAAAGTCCAGTAAACGCCGCGCCGAACAACATAGTCGTTCCCGCTTCTCAGTACCTTCATCCAGTACGCCGTGAGACGGACGCGTTTTCGCTCTCCACTGCATAGATGCGTTTTAGCTTTTACTTGGGTCCGTTGGACCCAGGACTATAGATAGACTTCTGTATAGACTATTGAATATGAGTGCATTGAACGCTTACATCATTCAACAGAGTCATGAAAGAAAATCTAAAATGACCCGTATGATGTTCTTGAAAGGACTTGCTCAATCTTTATGTGAACTTTATATGAAATTGCAATGCTACAATCAAAGACTGCCCACACCACTGCGAATGAGCATTGCAGCAGCTCTAAATATTGAGTTGACAGAAGCGGGACCTTCTAGAGAGACCATGAATAGATATCCTGTTTGCCTGGGAAAAGAGCTAAGATTGTGCACTTATGTACTAAGTACACGGAGCCCATATACAAGACTTGCGCGTACTTCATGCAAATGATTGAGTAGATGTCAGATTTTCCAAAAAAAAAAAAAAGAATATCTTTTTGTTGGTTTTATGAAAAGATACTTTATTTAGTAAGGAGAAAAATAGACAAAATGTGTAACTTATTTTTTTTTTTGTTTTTATTTAAATTTTTGTATGCCAACTTATTCTGATGGTAAGAAAAAACTGATTTTGTAAGTGCCATTAAAGTAAGGAATGATTTTTATAAATGTGGATTCTTTGTAAAACAAAATATCTGTTTTATTTGAAATAACCTTAAAAATATGTATCATTTGATTTGGTGGCCATTTTAAAATACATGGGTCCATTGGGCCCACGACTATAGAAACGTAAGAATTTTTCACCAATATAGTTGAGGATTAAATAAAACTATAATGTGATTTTTAACCTACCTTTCCTGGGCTATAAGATGCGAGTCCATTTTATGCTATCATCAAACAAACTTTTTCAGGTCTCACTTTAATAAAAATTCTGTGTATCGTTGCCGTTTGGTTCTGCGCAACTATTTTCAAAGTCATAGCTTAAGACGTTTTCCACTACTCTCATTAGCTTTCAGAAAAAAAATTATAACAGATTTTGAAAAATTGTTGCTTAGGAACAGACCGAGGCGGAGATCTGTTGCTTATAAGCAACAAGCTTGAAAAATTTGTTGAGCATTTATCAATATTCGAGGGTTATTTGCATAGAAAATGTTTTGCTAATTGAGAAAAAAAAACAGCAAAAACAATTTATTTGAAGCTGAAATTAACAAAAGTACAAATAGAAAAGTTAAGTGAAGATCCAGACGTGGTAGTTTCTATAACTGATGAAGATGTATTTCCAATACGCATGCTGTTAACTTGTCAATATTCTATAAGGGTTTTATTGAGTTAGCTTTGTTGTTACTCATAGTTTCAAAAGTTCTTGCTCTTATACCCCAAGTGACTAATCGCAGTCGATCAATTGCAGTGATTAGATTAGATTTGTTTCTTGGTATTCAAGCCAATACTCCAGCAGTCAATTTTATTGTGATACCAGTGACTATTTTCTGATTTCCAGAGACGATTTATTCTATTTATTTCAATATTTGAGTCTATTTTTGACATCAATTTATAGTTATATTCAACTCGATTTATTACAAAACCATCGTTGTTTGATTCGGATACAAAAAAGTCAGTCAAGTAAAACAGCAGCTTTCCTACCTCTCCAAGCTAATTCTACAGGAGCTATGTGATTGAATTTCCGTTGCAGCCCCCTTCACGGGTATATTCATTTAATAAATCATCATTTTCTTCATTTCTATGGAACTGAACGCTGTCGAACTTTGTTCAATTTTACCGGAATCTTATTCCAGTTTTTGTCGTATAGTATTGCGGGCATCCCGCTCTTGTTGGGTCAATTATAACTTTCAAATCCTTTTTAATATTTTTTTTGTTAAGTTCTAAATAATTTTGACCGTAGTTTCTTTAAACTACACCGTCCGATTTCCATCTAATTCCATAAATGCCTTTAATACAAATTTTTTACAGTAAGCGACATTTTTTGATATGATTAGCTCTATAATTTCATTGATATTTTCGTCAGTATCATAACCAATTCGTGACATTTCGAAATATTAAATATTTGAAATATAAGAATTGGAATAAATTAATATGTATCCATGGCAACGTGTTAAATTAAAACAGTCCATGTGATCAGCTTTCAGAATAATTTATACTGATTTGTTGTCTTCAATCAGCTGACTCCAAATTAATTATTTTGTCATTGGATTTGAGTGAAGCAGATAAATTTCTTTTTAATAAGTTATTACGATCCAAACAGAACTTTAGTTTTCTATGCCCAACATAGAGTTACAATTATAATCATGATACTCATGAACCATCACAATTTAATCGTTACTTTTGTGATTTTATGAGTGTTACAACACGCAGAACATCGAAAACGTAATTCAAATAATTGCATACTCTGGCATACATTAATTTACGATCACAGAAATGCGCTTATAAATAAAATTGATAAAATCTCTTCAATTTGTCAGAATCCGATTGCAGTTTAATGAATTCAATTGCTGACTCCATTTATTTATTTCAGTTATATGGAGTACTATTAAATTTTGAATCAAACATCAGTAATGCAATTTGGAAACACTACAAAAATAAAAATCATTCCGTAAAGTAACAGGATTGTTTTTAATTTTCAGTCAATGAAACGTTATTACAATATATTCAAAGGATATGGGATAAAAATTTAGGCAGCTTGACATAGTGAGAGACCTCGTGCAAGAAATTGCATGTAATTTTGTCAAGTCACTATATTGTATAGATTAATATTGGACGTCGTTTCACAAGTCTCTTATCACTGTTTCTTGGTTAATCAAACAAATTCCTAAAGTCAAAAATTTTTTAATATTTTGTGGCCCGTTTAAAAATGGAAACAACGGGCTTAGTGAAATGAACAAGAAAGAAGTAACTAGATATCTCCCTAGAATTGTTCACGCAATAAAAACGGGTGCCAGTTCTTGCAAGAAACAATAAACTGCACTCTATATGCGTATGCTTTTGATCAAGATCATCATGATTGCATCGTGACAAGTGATCTTATGAAAATACCGAATCAGTATGTTGGAAAAGACAAAAACCATAGAATGAAAAAATAATATTCACATCGCCAAAAGTGATCAACAAAAAAATAATTAAATAATTCAGTCATAAAATGGTTTGTGTAGTTTTGAACTATTGCAGTTTCTGACCGATTTCAACGCGGTGAATTTTCTTCTGGAATTTCAGGAGTTGTTGCGTTAAGCGAAAAAGACCATCAGCGTCGATCACTATGTCAAGTCCAGCCTTTCAATGTTATTTATTCATATGCATAGCTATTCACACAAAAGTCACTATGGAAAAATGGGAGAAGTATTTTGAAAAACTCTACGAGTCAACAACAACAAGTACATCAACAAAACCTAATTTACATCAAGATTAGGAACAAATTGACGGGTGTACCATATTTTTGGAGAAAATACAACAAAGGGTGACTAAACTGGAAAACAGAAAATCTCAAAGTATTGACGAAATATCAAACGAGTTGATTAAGTATGGAGGTACTACGTAACACGAAGAACTACGGACTATTTTCAATAAAAGGGTATAAGGAATGATTTACAAAATTATCGAGGTATTAGCTTCATGATTTCAGTACAAAAACTTTTTTCTATCTTTTTATGGAAAGAAGTGGTGTCATCTGGTATCTCGTAGGAACAGCAGGAATTTAGAAAGAACAGGTGTGCTGTTAAAAAAAAAACTATTTTCCAACTCTAAGCCTGACACACCTTTTAACATAAAAAACCGATATACTTTAGATTTATTAGTAAATTTTATCAAGGATTTCAAAATTAATATTTTAATAATATCATTGAAAAATTCTGTGGCTGCTGAACTTGCTTTCAAGCTATTTTCTTTCACACACAGACACACACATACATACATCGAAACAAATTTCACAGCTGTATGCCGTACGTTGAAGATTTACTGTATTACTTGCATCGTTATTTACTGTAGCAAACACCTTAAATTTTGTTGTTTATGTTGTTTGAGAAGAGCTGTACATTCGTGCGCCCTATGTGGAAGATTTACAATGACTAATGCTCAAAAAAATTCTTTTTGACAATAAATGGATTCAAAAATTGGAAAACATAGTTAAAAAAAAACTTTTATAATATATGAAACTAAAAACTGAGAAATATGTTTAATTTAAAACAACTGAGAACGAGATTTTAAAGCACATAAAGCTAAAAAGCTGAAAATAATTTTAGTTTAAAACAATAATAAATGAAAAATACTATTATTAACCTTCCATTAGGCGCGCGGGTATTTCTAACGTATTTGGTCGCGTTGTATCTAGCAGATACATATATGAATACTTCTTCTCTCCACTTTTAATTTAACATTTTTTCAAGTGAAAAAAATTATTATTTTATATGTAAAATGTGTAAAATTTTAATTAGGTTATCGACAGAACTAGGTTTAAAGTTACATTATTTATTTAAAGTATTTTACAAACTTATAAAATTAATCAGAGTAATCACCCTCTTCAATTTTTTTATTATAACATTTATTACAAATCATATTTGTATGAAGTTTTATACATAAATGATTTCCACATTTTTTACAACAATATGCAGACACTGACGTTTTCTTATTTTCTACATAGCATGGTTCGCATCGCTTTCTTTTACTTGGTCCAGGTGTTGCCTCTTGAACTTCTTGTTGTGCTTCCAAGGTTTTGTAATTTTTGAGCAAATCTTTGGTTTGTCGTGGGCTCTCACTTTTAGTTGTTCGTCTAGCTAGCTAGTCCTAATTTTTTCAAATATTCTATTCTTGTCACAAACGTATTTTTGTTTCCAAGAAATATCACCCGCGAGTTGATTCCAGCTACGTTCAGTAAATGGTAAAAAATTACCATAGGCCACCTCTTAGTTGATCTAGCAATGTTATAAGTAGCACAAAGTTTGTCGACCACATCAACGCCGGATTTTGTGTTGTTATAAAATAATGTTATTTCTGGGTTTTTTTAAGCATCTTCCTCTTCGTTAGACGCCACATGCAAACTGGAAATAAGGACTACGGTTTTTCCTTTTTTCGGGACATATGAAACTAACGTTTCATTTTTTGTATATCCAAATAAACAAATAAACACTTAAAAACAATAAAATTTACGATTGAATAATTAGAAAGCGTCGAAATGAACGAGAACTTATCCCAACTAAATCTGAATATAAACTACCGCTTTTGGTCGCGCTGTATCTAGCAGATATAAATCCGGCGGTCGGACGGGTTTAGGGTGACCAGGGGTTGTAAAAGTGAAATCAGCCGATTGCACTTCTAGGAAAGGCTTCGAGATACATCTGTCAAGAACTACTGCAAATCTCCATTTTCTAGAGCTATTAAATAAATAAATATTTAGCAAAAAGTTAGCCATGTATCTCGTAGATACACGCGCGACTAATGGAAGGTTAAGCTGGAATATGCTGGAGATTTACTGTATTACCTGCATCGTTATTCACTTTAGCAAATATTTTGAATTTTATTGTGTTGTTTGAGAAAAATTGTACATCTCTGCACCCTCTGTGGAAGATTTACAATACTAATGACTAATGCTCAAAGAAAAAAATTAATTTGACAATATATCGATTCAAAAATTGGAAAACATAGTTTAAAATAGCTTCTGAAGCTATTTTTTTTTAGCTTCTGAAACTAAAAAGTGAGAAATTAGTATAATTTAAAAAACGAGATTTTAAAGCACATCAAACTTAAATAATGAAAATAATTTTAGTTTAAAACAATAATAAATGAAAAATACTATTATTATTATTATTATTATTATTATTATTATTATTATGAAAAAACCGTGTGGGCTATTGCAAATCAAGATAAAAAGTGAGTGCTGCATGTACTTAGTGGAAACTGAATAATTGTTTTACTGAAATATACACATAATAGATAATATTTTGTTAAGATACTAAAAATTAAGCAAAAATTGTATTTGCCGATGTTCCCATTCACACTGTATTAAATTTCTAGTTTACGTGCTCTCTGATTTGTTAAAACGATGGTATAGATCTCCTAAATATTGCATAGCTCGTTCGAATTCATTCAGTAAATTGCCGGACGCCGGCATTCCAGGCAATAATTTGTCTAACAGGTGGGTAAAAATAACATTTATCATTCTCGATTAGCGGTCGAAGACGTGACAACACTGCAGATCACTAAGTATCGACGACGTGGATAGCACATCATGAAGATGGATGTTTTTTGAAATTAATGAAGGACGTTTCGAGTATATCGGTATATATCTCTTCAAAATTAATCGACAAAACCATCAAATAGATTGAAAAATAGGTAATTTATTGTTAGAATATGAAACAAAATTTTTATTACCTACCATAAAAAGCCTTAACCGACATTTACTAACATGGTCTACACTTGTGTTTACAGTTTAGAACAAAGCAAAAAAAAATATTAACCAAAAAAATATGTGGAAAATATGAATTGAACTGAAAATATAAAGGAAAAATTATACGTACAGAAGCGTATATAAAAGAGTGAAAGGGAAAAGACAAAGATCAGAAGGCTTTAGGGTGGAAAAATCGATAAAACAAGGGGACATTCTAAGCTCACTGTTGTACATACTAACGAAGGATGAAATACAAAAAATGTGAAGAAATGGACTAGACACATCTATAAACGAATATATTAAGGCTTACTTTTACAGACGACATTTGAATTTTGGCAGAAAATTATAGAAAGATGGAAGCACTAACAAAATTTTGGTTAGGGGAGATAGGAAAACTGCGAATGAAAATTAGCATGGAAAAATCCAAAACACTGATAATAAAAGAGAAAGATGAGAACAAGGTCAGATTTTAAGAGCAAAAAGAGAACAAAAAAAGTAAGAATTTTCACTGGTTTAACAAGGATAGTACAAGGGACAGATCAGGAAAAGCATGGAATGAACAAATGAGAAAACAAAGACAACAAACAATAAATCGAATGATTGTACTAGCACAAGACAGGAAAATATGAAGGAAATGGATAAATGGAGACAGAAAATTTGGTAAAAGAAGATTAAAAATTCCTCCATTCTTTTCTTTATCAATTATTTTGACAAATAATTATTTGAAAAAACTTCATTATGTAACTAACAGTTTTTACTTTCTAGAAAAAATATTGTCATACATTTTCAAAGTTCATTTTACATACAAAACAGATATTAAGTTCTTAATTAAAATAAAAAGACAACACCTAACATTTCACAAGCTTTCGAATTTTCAGTAATTCAAACACAGATATTAGCTATGTGTTATTTGCAATCTCGCATGGAAGATTGATCAAAACTCCTTGTATAAAAGCTAAAACGTTCCACATAATTTTTCGTCTTAAGATTTTCCATAGGTTGTCTCCAAGACCTAAAAGAAGAGTGGCACATCTTCTAGTTCCTGTTTCTTAAGGACTAAGTATATTTTTCAGTTAAAAATTAAAATGACACTAAACAAAACCAGAAACATAGTAGCCATAGAAAGAAGCTTATCCGGAACAAAAGAAAGGCTCAGGTGGGGAAACTCGTTATCATCATGATTTCCTACTAAAAATGATTCTAAGGGATAGTAGGTTACGATCCCAAGGAATGGTTTAAAATAGCAAAAAGGAAATCCTGGCACATGCAAATGACGTAGTACTCATAACCAGAACAAAACAGAACTACAGAAGAAAACAGTTGGATGAAAAAGTAGAAGATGGCGTTCACGTAGACAATGGCTAGATGCATGTAAGGAACACTTACAGAAGTTATATTCATTTCACATTATGTTTTATTCAATTTCCATGATTGTTCTATATTTACATTTACCATTTCGTCGTAATTCAGTTTCTTGCTTATCTTTCCTTGATATTCCTATACTTTTATTTTGTAGTTTTTATAGATGCATAATCTATTTTTCCTTTTTTGTTGATTTACAAGTTTAGATTCTTCTATTCTTATCTATAATATATTGTAACTAATCAAAAATAAGATGAATGTGAAGTTAAAATTTTCATTGAGAGGGATCCTTTCATTTTGCCTTGAATGAAAAACAGCTCATTCCATGTACTTACGAAAACATCGATAAAGCTTACCGATGATAAGCCAGTTATGTACGGATCCTATTAGTAGATGCTCTAGGCTGGTTCAACAGTGGAAGTGACGTTTATGGGCTACGTTGTAGTATCCTTATCGCCACGTTTGTCCGCAGCATCGAACTATCGAGAAAAGTGGTTTGTGAAAAAAATCGAGGCGATAACGACAACATCGAAGTATCGAAATACGGGGTGTGCTAGAGAACTAATCGAATGAATGATGAAATGAAAAAAGTTTTCACTATTTAATTGTTTTTTTTTGTCAGGAATGCAGAATGCAAAAATTGTGTTCAGTGACGAAGCTCATTTCTGGTTGAATGGATACGTCAACAAGCAATATCGCGGCATCTGGAGTAAAGACCAGCCAGAAGCATTCCAAGACCTACTGATTGGTGTGGATTATGGGCCGGTTGAATCATCGGGCAGTACTTCTTCAAAAGCGACGATGGCCGGAACGTTTCTGTGAATGACGAGCGCTATCATATAATGATTAACAATTTTTTGTGCCCAAAATGGGAGAATTGACATTCCTGACAAGTGGTTTCAGCATTCGGTGCCACATGCCTCACGGTACGTGAAACAAAATGTTGGAAAGAGTGTGCCAAAATTGACCCTTGTGCATGAGTTTCTAAAGCGGATCCCATACCTTTTAAGCAATCACTGATTAATACTAAATTCCTATGAGTTAATTATTTTACATATTCAATTATTTTTAGATTGCACTTCTACTTAATTAATTCAAAATACAAAATATTAAAAAAATATAGTATACGGCGACTAGAAGAATAAACGCTCTGCTGAAAAAAACAGGCAGATGTTCTCTGTAAATTCCTACTTGCGAAATGACGATGATATTTTATCAACAAGAAACATATTGGGCTCCCTCTTTCGAAGATCATATATCACAGCAGTGGAACATATAAAATATATATGGGATAAAAACACATCGAGAAATATCTCATTATATCTTCGGGGTGGTTGTTTTTATATTCTCAAATTCGTACGAATAACTGGAAACATTTTGTACGTATTTTGATAATAAACTTAGTAGTAGATGCAATGATGCTTCTATAGAAATTCACAGGAAGTTAATATATCAAATAATTATTTTATTTCGGAAGATTCATTTTAATTTCCGTGGAAAACTTTCAATGGTTCAATAGGAGGATAGTGGGCGGTGGGCGATCAAGAACTAATAAGTAAATCCGCCTCCTGTGCTGAGTAGTCACAGATTACGTGTAAGGTTAAAATTCTAGTCAATAGTCAAACTTTGTGCCTATTTAAGTGAAGGAGGTGTTGGGTAGAAGAAGTAGAAGGCCCTTATACAGGGTGTCTCACGACGAGTTAAAACTATCTGTATATGGCAAAATACTTATAGTAGAATCATGAAAAATTCTGCGTTAAGGTTTTCGGATACCATCTTTTCAACTAAAATATTGTCGACTGTAAATTTTTTATTTTAAATAGAATACCCTGTATATCAATATATCAATACATTTTTGAAATTTATGTTACGTAAAATTTTAGTATACTTTTGATTAGGAACTCTTTTCGAAAAATGCATACTTTTTGAGTTATTAATTTTTTTGTAAAAAATTTGACCGTTGCAGATCCTTATAAATTATTTTTTTACGAGGATACCCTTAAAGATATGAAAATGATTTCTGTTCGGTTGCTTTTAGCAAGATCAAACGTATTTGAATTTATGTGATAAAATTTTTCATTTTATATAAGGTGTGTATAAAAAGTGTTTAAAGCTTAACTCACATAAATATCAAATTTCTTCATTTTTTCAAATAAAACCACCTGGTTTTTTCTATTTTAATGCATTCAGGGGTGAAAAATAAGTCAAATTCATGTAAACTTTCCTATCCCAAACCTTACCATTATCCAGATATCAAATGTTTTCTGTAAATTTTTAGAGATTGGGGGTGTGGTCAAATTTTATTATGACCCGATAATACAAGCACTGAGAAATAAAAAAGTATTTGAAGTCTGTGAAAAAATCGTATTAAATTGTATTTACTAATCCTATTCCGAGATATTTGAGGTTTTAAATTATTATTGTATTTTTGAACGTGTTTTTTATTTTTATGTATACTTTTGGTAGGCCCTTTAATAAATGACAATTTAATAACGAAGATTATGTAAATTTGCTTTTAATACATGGTGTATGTATTATGGTGGCTAAAAGAATCCTCAACAATTTGAAGCTATACGGTTCATTTGAAGCAAAAGTTAATTGAATTAAACCAGTTATTGACCTGAATTTTTCGATAGAAGCTTTTTAGACAAAAGTATACTAAAACTTTACGTAGATTTCAAAAATGTATTGATAAACAGTTATAGTCAACTTCCGATAGAACCCAAACGTAGAAATTTTCATGATTTTACTATAAGTATTTTGCCATATATAGATAGTTTTAACTCATCGTGGGACACGTATATGTGCCTTAGCTGGTCATTGCCAGATATCTCTATCCTTCTCAACAGATCGTTAAGAGACAAGGATTTTCCGATCCCAATCTGGCGAGAAAAATCGCTTATTTTGGTGTGTCCTCCACAGAAATCAGCTCTGGGAAAGCCTTTTACCCAAGCCTGGCTGAACTCTGGGTAACCCGACCTTGGCCTTCCTATAGTTAAACAGGCTTAGCAGAGGTCTGAATAACTATATAAAGTTTTGTTCTAATATCTTATTCATAATAGATATCTTAACATTAAAAATAATAATTTTTTATGAATAAAATTCCTTTATGCAAAAAAGACAATAAAAAATAGTATCACTTATCTCTATGTTTAATTATTTAACTAATATTTCTATGTACATTAATTAGTAGAATGCATGAATAGGAATTTGTCATAAAACTATAATTTTATGAACAATATATCAAAAATCTATTTTCACAAGCCTGGCCCAGGGATACAGGCCAGTGTTGGATTTCACTAGGCAACCAGTCCTGGTCGAGGCTTGTAAACCAAGCGAGAGACATTGTCCCAGAGTCCCAACAATAACGGCTTCCAAGCTAGGGCCAGAGTTGATTTGGGGCAGCTGTATTCAAACATGATGGTATTAGCTTGCCTGACGACGATGGTGAAAAACTGCAACAATCATACCCTTCACCTTTGTGAGTTATTCTTAAAAATAAATTCTGCGTTTTTTTCTATGAAACGATAGAATGATAACATCGATGAATGGTCCTTATGATTTTATTGTTTGTATACTAACTATCACGTTATATTATCAACAAAGGTTTAATTAACCCTATTTTTGCTAATGCCCTTTGACTAATAACATTCCTTTATCCGTCGACTCTCCAACTGATTTTACCGAAACACTAGTTGACTGGACGATGTGGTTTTTTCACTTTACTACGCTCATATTCACAATGAACTTCAAAGCATCGATGTTTTTTGCATTATAACCAGCTCGAAATATAGCAAAATATCTGATAAACAGATCAAAAAGAAACAAGGACTCGAGTGTTTGTTGACAAAAGAGTTCGCGTTGAAATAAGCCGCTTAAAAACATTTAACGATATAAACTCATAAATTGTATTTTCAAAATAGTTTTAAAGTGTCTTTTCGTCACTATTTTTCGAAAAAATATATTTTTTAGTAACCGTGGACAATCCCTTAATGTTCAACATCGTAGTCACAAAAACGTTTAAAATACACGAAAAGCTTTTTTTTTTAAATAAAACAAACTGTTTCTCGAAACAAAATTCTTGAATAACCTCGAATCCACCCTCGAGGGAGCTGTCACTTCTAGGTGGTATAATATACAAAAAAAAAAGGAAACGTACAATAAAAAATCAATTTCCGAATTGCCTTTTTCGGCTAGCCCATTGTAAAGGGTTTTATATCAGACCCGAATATAAAATTTTCTCTTTGTTCGACCGATATAGCGACTGGAATATTTTGAATGATAAACGTCAATAATAGTTTCCCTTAGTTCAACGTTCTGTTAATTTTATTAAGGAGACGAAACTGTTTTCACTTTAACTGAATATTTTTTCCGAAAATAAATTCACTATATCACTGGTAAACATTATTTTTGTCACATTGCCATAATTTTTATTGATTAGCAATAAAAAATAATTTTCTTTGTGACAGAAACATACGAAGGTTATGGAGAGAAGACAGAAGAGTGAATGTACGAAAATTTTTTTTACCAAAAGTAAGGTACAAATACATAATCACCTTGACGATTAAGATATTTGTCAATGTAACCGCTAATTCTTGAAAGTGGGTCACGTCAGTTTGGAAACACCGCCCTCCAAGCCACTGCTTAAGTTGAAGAGGAAGATAAAAATCATTCAGTGTTAGGTCGGGACTGTATAGTGGGTCCTCGATAATTTTCCATTGAAATTGCTTAAGGCTTACACGCGCGCTGTGGGGACGGGCATTGTCGTGAATTTGAACGATTCCAGAAGTCAGCAACCCTCTTCGTTTCTTTGGAATAGCTCTCTGCAAAGTTCCATAATATAAATCTTCATCAATTATTGTTCCAGGTTATATAAAATTCACTAGCAATACAACTTTAGGTCCCAAGAAACATTTCCCATAATCATACGCTGTTGCAAGTTCGTTGGAGAATTTGTGGTTTTCGTATCGTTTCGAAACTCCAAAGCTGCCCCCATTCGGTGAGTTTTGTGGTTGTTAGTCAACATCGTTGGAACCTAGCGAGCATTAATTTTGTTGTAGCGCAGCTGTTTAGTAACGATAGAGTACAGGGCGGGTCTTGAAACTTCTATCAATTGTATCTATAATTCATTCATAGTGAACCTTTGAGTTTCCAAAAGCTTTTAATCAACTTGCTGAAAAATGTCGTCTGTAGTGAGTCATCTTTAAATGTTTGACACCGTCTCGAATAACACCATCACTCATAAAGGTGTCTCAATACAAGCGAGTCATACTTCGCTGCATTGCTCCCTTATGTCTGTCTATAAGAAACGAATAACATCTCGCAATTCACACTTGTGTCAGTATATTCAAAAGAAAGAGCCATGTGACCGCAATTAGAAGGGATATGATCTGTGTTGAGAAAAAACAAGTCTGGAAATTGAATCTAATCGTTCAAAAGCAGAATTAAGATTAATTTGTAATCATATGAATATTATAAACAAATTGTGATCCACTGGAAATTCGTGTATGAGTTTATTTATTCATTTTGTGCATTATTATTTCTATTCCATCCCTGTGATTAGAGAGTCGTCGTTTTTTTTTCTGTACTTTCTGTACCTTTCAAGTTTGCATTTTCTCACCAAACTTCGCTAGATCCAAACTGGGTATTTCCGGAATTCAACGAGTTGTATGTTTGAACAGTCTATTTTCCTCATTCAATAGAATGTAGTCAAAGCGAAATCGGCTGTATTTACTCACTTCCTGTGCTATATTTGATTTAAAATCCTCTTCTAATTCCCCGGAAGAGGGGTCTAATGTACCCGTATTTCGCAAATTTTAAAATCATTCTATTGGAAAAAGAAAGATTCATGAATAAACGCAATCTCTTCATTAATCGATAATAAAATACGAGAGATGTTCGATTCAGACGCTACGAAATAACTTAAACGTAATCGAGATGCAGCCATTGCATAAGACGATTATGCGAGAATCAATCAATATTTCATAAATACGTAAGGCACTCATACTAAATTAAGCGATAAAAAATAATGTTTAGTCCCCGTATAAACTTTTGTGAACATCTAACAATCCGTCAGTCCACGTGGACTCATTTACACTGTTTATCAATGAAAACATCGAAGCGTAAACATAAATGCAATTTATTGGCCGAAGCTGTATGTACACAATATCTTCGGAATATTCCTGCCAGAGACAGTCTCCGATAAGCATTGGCGTGGCTAGGTGAGATTAATTTATTTCATAAATTTCTATATGTATATATTATTTGTTAATATACTATATGGTGTATCCTGAATTCTATTAAAATAAAAATTTCATATATTATAATTAAAACAAATTTATCTTCACTCTTGAGCATACTAATTGATTTTGTATAGAAATAATAAGCAATAAAAGGATATTTTGAATAATAATATCGAATATAGGGGTGCGAAATTTATTTTTAAGTCGAGATGAGAATAAAATCTTCACTTTTGAATTATTAAGACCGACGGTTTCTCCTTCGCCTATCGATTTATCAAACGTTATGGCCAAGTTTCCTTTTCAAATCTTAATTTTTTTCCTGGATACGGTTAACCAAACTTTTCAAACAGGACAATTTTTCATCGGGCTCAAATGGTTCCAAAAAGGACAATTAATTATCAAAGCTTCCATTGGCGGTTAGTTGGACAAAAGGGCCGTTGAAAAATAGTTTTTTAAAATCGGGAAAATTCTTGAATCGGGCGATGATAAATCAGATACTCGTACAAAGTTTTACAATTTTTACGTACTTTTATGTTCTAATAAAATATAAAAAATGAGATCAATCAGGTATTTATTAATTTTTGATTATAAAATGGGTATCACAAAGTTTTAATTACGTTTCAAAGATGAAAAATTACCTGAAAATAACCTAAGAGACTATCAAATACACAAAAATAATTCTCGGAGATAAAAGAACTTAGTCAAATATCAGGTAACCCATTTCAAATGGATTCACATAGCGAAAAAAATCTGTTTCAAACTTTGGGATATCATTATTTATTCGATTTGAAGAAATATGGCCATTTTCATATTTCCCAAAAACTTTAAGCGTTTTAAGTGGTAACCTCATTTCAAACGACCGCCATTATGATCCAAATTGACCTATCGAGAAATTTTTTTTTAATAATTCATTTTGCAAATAATAAATATAAAGAAAGGAATAATAGAGTGATAAATACGATGGAATTGTTATTTTTCCGAAAAACCCTACATTAAAAGCGCCAAGAGTGAAATTCATAACGTATTTGAGGCTTGGATAGGTGAAAACCGATATTTTCGGTCAGGTAGGTCAGGGGTTCCTGAAAAACTTAGCGCAAATTAAAGGTGAGATTTTTGAGAAATCGATTTCTGCAAAAAATTTATTTTTAGTTTCCAACACCAGTTGGAAATGGAGTGAATAACGCACATTTGAAAAAAAATTGGTCCCGGTAGATCAATTTGGGACATAATGGCGGCTGAATGTATCTCTTGAAATGCTTAAATAGCGTATTCACAACGTAAACTCCCACATGGCAAGACAGGGCTCAAAAAACGTTTTTCGGAAAATGAAAGTTGCCATATTTCTTTAAATTGAAAGTAGAATTATTTCCCAAAGTTTGAAAAAATCGAAGACATAAATAAAAGTGTGCAATGAATAAGTTCAAACAGTACGTATTTCATAGTAATTCAGATAATTCTAAACCAGGACAGATTTGAAATAATATTTTAAAATAAAGCTATGAAACAAATATCCAATTTTAAGGTTTTTTATTGTAAATGAAAATATTTCATTAAGCTAAAACTAGAACGATGCAACCCTCCTTGACGCGAGCTGGTTCTCGGCTTTCCGTGGGGCATTGCAAGGGCTATGCCGAAAACTTCTGGGAGGCAAAATAACTTTTATATGAGCCTTTATCCAGAGTTCAGTTTAGTATGAGGTATTGGAAAATTCCGATGTCAAAATTTAGTGGTAAAAGTTATACCAGGTATTACCAGACGGATCCAGGATATTTAATCGTTATGGCGGCTGAAAAGCAGGAAATTATTTCGGCCCTTTCTTGGACAAGTGATAATGGTTTGTACAGCAAAGAAATCGAGCAATTATATCGAGAAATCCTAATATCTACTGTTTAACTACATTTTCAAACAAGATATGAATCGAACTGTGAAAATAATGCTTCTAGAACTGACCCATACCGATTAGCAGTCTTCTCAGTATAAATTACAGGCATTATTTAGAAAACTTAGTGAAAGGAAAAATAAAGAGAATTAATGCAGATCTAGAATTCATGAAGCAAACGTTAATGAGAAGTGCGAATGTATTGTTTGATGATGTTCCTACCTGTTTCAGTTTGAAGATATAGCAGCATCGGTGCAAATTATTTAGAAACCAGTTACTGAAATTACAAGAAATTTGTAACAGGAACAGATCGATGTAATGATCAAAGCACATGAGGGATTTGTATTTTTTCATCGTCAGATATTATTGATTTTCGAATACATTATTCATCAAGAAAGCTTAAACGCGAAGACCTTGTGAAGAAATTCAAAATCCGCGATAATGAATACTATTGTGGAATTATCATCTACATTGGTGGAAAGTGCATATCCAAAAAAGTCCATAACCTATCATCTAGAGAGTCTGAGGAACTTTTCCTAATGCCCAAAAACAACATGTAACTGGTCATTAGACTTCTGACAGGGGTCTATGTATTTTTGGAACAGAACAATGAGATGTAGAATCTTCACCAGCAGTGTGGCATATAGTTTTTTCCGCGACGCACGTTTCAGGCATGCGCTACAACCATGAGTGCCGTCAAGAACCGACTGCCATTTAGCAATTTATTGTCATACGGTTTTTGGTATGAAAAAGTGACACGGAAATTCCTTGGCATAAATAATATCAATTCGGTAAAAAATGCCTGAGTAAGTCTGTATCTAAATGGGTTGTGTAGAACAACTCATTTTGGAAGATCAAATGGTCAAAAAAATGCGGCTGAACTCGGCATTAATATTTATAGAGTAAAGTCTATCATCCACGAACACATTCAATGTCGCCGAATAATGGCGCGATGGGTTTCTAAACTGCCGAGCAAAAATTCATGCGTTGGGAAGTTTGTCGCCACTTGCTCAGGCAACATACGGGGAGGAGAACGATTTTGAACGCGAATTTCGCATACAAATGTAACATGAGTACACTATTACTCTCAGGAAATAGAGGTGTTGTCTAATGAGTCGAGGAAGAAGGAGGAAGCGGAGACAACCAGGTCCGATGGTAAGATTATGTAAACGTCTTCTTGGACTGAGGGAGTGCTGTAAGTTGACTTTCTACACTCAGAAAGTTTTATAAATGCTGTATACTCCTCCAATTTTCTAGAAATACAGCTTATCGCTAGAAATGGAGAAGCATTTCTGCACGACGAGCGATACCTCGCGACTCACGCTCGATACAATTTCAGAAATGGGGTGAGAAATTGGTAGGGTGAGGATTATTGAGCACTTTTTTACTCAAGCGGTTATAGCTCGTTATAACGATAAGTGTTATTGGGTTGATATGAATACTGAACGATTATCCGTTTTGTAAAAGTGTCCATAGTAATTGATTTTCCACATTTCGAATTTAAGTGCTACAGCTGCTTAAAATCAGAAGGTAAAGTATGTTCAATGTACTACATAGGTGAGGTGAGTTGAGCAAAGGTCTAAAGCAAATCGAGCACTTCGAATGTCTAGCCAAACGATGAGTTAAATGTCACATGAACGAGAGCTAGACCAGAACCTGGCGCATCTATTCCTTTCACTGTATCCATGTTTCTTTGGTAAGCTTTCAGAATAAGCTTCGTAAAAAATTAGACAAAAATAATCAACAGCGTTGCTTTCCTCAATTGACTGGAGTACTTCTTTTAAACTCTCTTCTTTTCTTTTTTATCTATTATCATTTATGGCTTTTCATTTTTCCAGCAGTTTTATTTCCTTCCTCTTCTAATGCGTTCTTTTAAGGGATGTCTGTTAGAACAGCAGCTTTTCTATTTCTTCCATTAGTTTCAGAATATGTGTTAGATCCACCATCTCATTTTCATTGTTATATACACCAGGATCGGATTCAGCTTGACTGGTTGAGGTAGAAGAAGTGGAATTAGTTTCAGTATTGGACATCATTATATTACGGACTGAAAATAGTTGCAGAAAAAACAAAATATATGAAAATAGGAGGAAAACCAAAATAAAGAGCAAACCAACTGAAAACTATCTAGGAATAACGTTGCGACAACAACCAGAAAGAGAATACGGCCTATGGAAGAAACAAAAACCTACCAAAAAACAAAAACATAACAAAACAAAACAAAATAAAATTGCACAAAACCCTAATAAGACCAGTAATCACATATGCGATAGATACAACAGTAATAAACAAAATAGAAGAAGAAGAATTAGAAAGAGCCGAAAGAAAGATAACGAGAACTATAACAGGCCCAAACATAACACAGGAAGGGGAAAGAAGAGCAAAGGAAAACGGAGAAATAGAGAAAGAATTGAGGAAGGAGAATATAGTGAGATACATAAAAGCAAAAAGGCTCAACAGGACCTGGCACATACTGAGAAGAAAACTAATTGAAATGATCAAAAGAATAGAGCAATCGATCCCATTATGGCCAAGGGGTAGGCCGAGAAAAACTTGGAGAAACGAAATAGAGGAGGACATAAGAACCGGAACCGATAAGAATGGAAAATAATAACATAAGCAGCCACAGCGAACGACAAACTATAACGAAAATAAAAATTATAAAACGAGGAGTAATCCACATAAAAAAAGGATTTGATGCCCCAAAAGTGATAGCCTTAATCCATATGGGATTGAAAGGCTTGATCATGATGATGATGATTGGACATTATGGCTTGCTCTGGGCGATCTTTTTCCAGTTCGACAATTTGTGGATTTGGGAAGTTTATAAAAAATAATGGTGAAAACTCATCTTCGATAAATATATTCCCATTATTTGGGAAGATGCCATTCTAACCGAAACAGTTAACAGCATTTCAGCGTGATACAATAGAGCTTAGGTGGGAGATAATAGAGCATCTCCCTTATAATCCATATTTATCATCCTGAAACTACCACATGTTTGGACCACTGAAAGAAGCCCTCGGAGGTCCAGCGGCGACGAAGAAAAAAAGTAATTTGTGAGCACATAATAGTCCGAGTTGTCCAAGAAATTTCTCGATATCGGTATTAAAAAGCTTCCGGAGAGGCTAGAACGTTTTTCTCGATCATATTCGAATCTCCCTCGTAGTATTGATTAACTCTGTGATGAGAGAGAATGATAAATATGATATCTAGTTGTGGCACTATTATCAAAATATCAACTATCTACAAAATATTTACAAGGTTTTTGTTTAGTAAATTGCTTGATAAATAATATTTTATAAATTTCTTTCTTAAAATGAAGTAATATCTAATTTCTTTATTGATTCAACTAATTCATTTCCTTAATCCGGTCATGTGAACAATTGTTTAAAAGCAGGCCATTCTTCCTACGTGCATTATAAATGAAACTTTTGTTCTTGTAATTATGATGCTGTAGTTCTTTGAAGAGTCTTTCTCTATGGCATATATTTAAAAAACCGCTGTTCCAAATATACTCGCGTCTACATTTCCGCCAAGTCCCCTTACGAAAATGCTTATAATTTGCCTCCTTTGTCAACACTAATTTCGCTTCAAGTTCTTTCATAAGCTTCATTAAGAGTAGGATCTAACATGTGAGTTGAATTAATTTTTTTTCTGTGGTTGAAACTTTTTTTTTTGTACGATAAGCAGAATCTAGGTCACAGAGCCATTAAGAAAAATCATTTATAGTGTGATGACATTGTATCAGAGCGTTTTTTAATCAACTACTATTATTTTAATGTTCATATTGAGAAAAGGAAACTTCTCGAATCCATTTACAGAGAGTAGAGCACAAGATATGCTGCTAAGTATGAGAATATACATCATATATTCTTACTCAAAGGAAAATAAGAAGTTCGAACCGCTAAACTGATATAATTCTTGCTCATGAAGAAAATGATAACTATTTCTCATGCTGGTCTAGGATTTTTTCACCAAAAACTTCAATTTCATCTGACAAAATCCCAATATTAGTTTTGATTAGTAAAGATGTCTACATTTATGGAAACTATTCTCTTCAAAGAGATTATCAAAAAAGAGTTATTGATAGCATTGGGAGGACTCATGTCTCGGTATTATCGTGTGATTAATCCTACAAAAATGGTTTGTAGTACTTGTATTCATGTTCACCAACTTTAAGTGGGGCAAGTCACTAGAATCACAAACAAGTGTACCTAACTTTTTTCGACTACATTTTTATATAGCGCCCAGGCATTCGAACTGCTACGAGGGACTACTATACAAAATTAGAAAAAACTTCCCTCTCTATCTTATATAAGGTCTAGCAACTCATCAGGACCTAGTTGTTTTCTTTTAAATTTGCAAACAAACTTTGTTTGTGGAGGAGAAGGGTCTGTCCAACAATGATATTAAATAAGCATTTTTTGCAGCAAAATACCTTGAAATTAATCTGAACCGACGATTATCCTTTAGAACACACATACTAAGCAAAAGAAAGCAATTGGGCCTGATACTCAGTGAACTGTGCTGGTTAATAGATTGAATTAACAATCTATAACTAGCGGCTACTATAGAAGGTCATACTGTTCATCTGAGGCAATGATATCCAACTATGGGGCACTGCATCCAGCTCAAATATACCAATTATAGAAAGATTTTAGGCAAAAATACTTAGAATGCTTGTGAATGCTCCATGGTGTGTATCCAATAAGGTTATTGCTTGTAGTTTTTTCAAATTGAGTTATATATTCTATTTCTTCTACAATATTCACCGCATTGAAATTCATTCCAACGCATTGGCTCAACCTCTAATGGATGTGTGATCTGCAAAAATTTTATTGTCAAATTAGTATTGTTGTGTACTTTCCCCTCATAGTTTTTGAAGAGAAAAGAAATTGTAACTTGACAATCTTTCTACAAAATGAATTGCTCCAACTATCTGCTTATTGTAAATTCCACAGATTGCAAATAGGAAAAGGTTGTTTCAGATTTTGGAATTAGACAATTAGTTGTAGAGAAATTGGTTGGAATAAGGGTTGCGTGTTCAAATTGATGCCCATCTTTATCAATGCATGTCAAGCTGCTCGCTAAGATTTTCAATTACTTAAATTATTTTTCTATTGCAATTTGGAGGTCGGGAAGGGTTTGTGGTCCTCTTGCAAAAACGCGGTCCTTGAGAAGGCCCCCCCCCATTCTCCAAAATGAACTTTGAGGTACTTCTGCACGAAGCTCCATCCTGCATGACGGATGTTTGAGAGTGTCTTATTGTTGTCCATTGGATGGATACCTACTCACTCAGATACCCACATCCCAAGCAGGCTCCAGAGCATTGCCTGATTTATACCGACCTCTGTATTGTAGAAAAGCTGCCCTTGTCTACCATTTCCAATACATGTTGTGACTTTCAGTCTATCAGCATCTTAATAATATAATATGATTTTTCATTATTTTTCAGTACATGAATGACTCACTTTTTGTTTTTGTCACATTTTCTGTGGAATTACAACATTCACTTGCTCCAGTTTTAGGTGTCTGTGGTAATACAAAGAGAGTTTGTTTGAAACAATCAAATAACAGTTTAAAAAACTGAGAAAAAAACACGCTTCATAGTCATTGATACTTATATTAATTCGGTAAATTTAATTCGTGATGTTAAGAAAATGTTCCTTGAGGATAAAAATTCGTCAAAGCTGCGAAATTACAACTAACGAATACCGTTATATGTAGAAATATTTTTCTGAGTCTTTATTGGAATTTGCGCAGCAACAGCGGTTTGTTAGAAGGAAAATACCGGTAGCAGCCTTCATATTTGGAAAAGCAAAGTCAGTTATCGAATAACCAGCAGCCGTCCACCACGAGATCTACAGCGAAAACAAGATCCGGAGCAGAGTTAGTGCTCAGAGTCCATTAAAGGGTTTCTACACCAGTTCGACCACATTCATTGCACTTATTAATACCTCTATGATAGAAATTTTAATAGACCTTAGCTGTCATCTGGTAACCTCAATATCTCAAGCAAGTGGTCGACATAAGCGCGAACGATCTTCAAGCGTCAAATCTCAACTATTAAAATGATCGAATCAAAGCTGTGCCATTAACTGTGTCTTCTCCTTCTATTTTACATATTTTCTTGTTGCAGCGGCTGCTTAGTTTCCAATAATGTCTTGACAATACACGAATTTTATATTCATCGCACTATTTATTATACCTACGTATTGCATCTTCAATAAACTAATTGATTTTCAACCAGTTACGACATGTATAAATAGAGGCGTAGAAATTTTAACACGTTGTGCTCTGGTGCGGTCCATACGTCCGCAAATGAACTTTCCCCACAGCCCAGATCGGTCCTATGAACCGCACGAGATATTTCATTCCGAACCTGCTTCACGGCACTAGGGAAAGTATTTAAATGTGTTTTACTGTTTGTTTGAACCACCCTAGGCCCTTGAAACATTATCCTACACTTGGTCTATTTGATTTTTTTCTAGTATTTTTAATTCCTTGTTAACAAAAACACGGATTTTAATAATGTGGTTTTCCAAAACAAACACTGCAAAAATTAATCCCTTTTTTACTTTTGATTTTCCAATGATTTTTATTTTTTCCTGCTGTATTCTACAAAATATCTTCTCTTTTTGTGACTTGAACTTTATTTCTTCACTGGTTAATGAGTTTCTTTTTTGGTTTTGGCGTTGGCGGCGTAATTACTTTCTTCAGTAACTTATCTGCTACACTGATTTGAGAGTCAGTAATTACTTTATTCTTTTTTGTTATTTTTTTTGGGCATTTACCATAGCTGTAACAAATAACAGCTCAATAACAATTTTTCTATATCATTTCAATATTCTTCCCAAAGAAGTGATGTAAGATTTGCTTTTGTTCTAGTTGACCACGGCTTGAGGCTTTACAACCAATCCTGATCGTCTGTTGATGCTGACTATTTCAACGGTATGCTTTGTACAAAGCTCATCCTTCCATTTTAATATCGTTATTTCTCTTTCGTTTTCTTTGCTTGAAATTTCATGTTTCTTGAGCTTCTTTTGTACAACGTCTATAGGAAAGGACCCCTTTCCTATTTTTTCGCCAAGAAGATGTTTTATCAGACTTAGCACAATATTTGTGAATACAGACATACCCTCTTCTCTTATTTCCTAGTATAAAATTTCATATTCGAAGTGTATCCTGCTTCACAGCAAAGTTTGAAAACTTTTATGCCGTATTTGTTTATTTTGTTTGAAATCTATTGACATATTAAGAAATCATAACACATTTTCCTCATTTCGTATTGACTATTGTGCATGTTTCTAAGTGTCTTAACATAAAATAAACGCAGATAACTAAGTATTACCTCACCCAAAAGCATTATCTTTGATCTCATATGATATTTTCCAAAACACATATTTGTATACTTCACATTAAAACGTAGATTATTTTTCAAAGGATAAAAAAACAACCAAAATTATGGTTTTCTATATTGTTTGTAGGGTGTAGTTTTGAAGAAATATAATGTAAAGATTTATTTCCATTGAAAAGTCCAAAAAATAATGTTTCCTGTGTGCGATCAGTAGGACCGCTCTGGATCCCGTGGAAAATTTTAACAGTAAACTTTTTCTGGTATCCAGAGAGAGCATATTGACCGCACCCAAAAAACATTATTTTCTGGAACTTTTAAAGTTTCTCGATAATTATCTAGATTAGGTTACACCCCTCCGATTTCGTTAAAACTTTAGTATGTTATAGAGAAAATAATGCTGAAAAATTTGATATATACATGTAGGGCGCGGAAATCATTCCTTCACATAGTTTTTCAACTTTGAAGTTTCAGAAAAAGGAAAATAATTTATACATCATAGTTTAACTTCGCATGTCTAGCCTAACCTGACCTAACCTAACCTAACCACTAATTTTAACTAAGAATATTGATAGAATATCAATCAATAAACAGCAATACATAAAAATTCATAGAATTTTATCTTTTACGTGGTCAAACGCGAAAAAAAAAAATATTGATAGATTTACTAACGATAGTCGTACGTAAACAAACTAGACTAAATTCTCTGCAAATTTTATGATACATGATGCCATCATTAGGTAATGAAGACATGCGAAGCTAAACTATGATGTATAAATTATTTTTCTTTTTCTGGAATTTAAAAGTTGAAAAACTATGTGAAAGGATGTTTTCCGCGCCATACATGTATATATCAAATTTTTCAGCATAATTTTCTCTATAATATACTAAAATTTTAACAGTATCAGAGGAATGTAATCTAATCTAGATAGTTACCATTTTCTCTTCATTTTTCCTTGGACCCACACCCTAAATGAAGTGTAAAAATTTTTTGCCCCAGGGGAAAGTTTGTCAGTTTTGGTTGAGGCTGAACGTGTTAACATATGAAAAACAACTTTACGATTTAGTAGGGGAAACTCTCAACTTTTTTAAAATACAACATAATAAGTATTTTGTTTTTTATAGTATAACAATTTACCTTATTGATTGTTGCTTTAATATGATTTGTATAGACTGAAAAACGTTTAGATATTGCTGATTGAATAGAATTTACAGCCGGATCACATTTTTGAAGTTACTAGGCACCATTGTATTTAATCAAGCCGTTGCGTTATATTATACTTCGTAAACAAGAAGTAGCGGACTAGAATTCCTAAATGTATCGAATTGATAGAATAAGGCACGTCAATATAATTGAATAAGCATTAATAACACCGCATTAACAATTGTTCACCACGTGCAAATTATTTTAATTAAAACCAGTGCAACGAAACTGCATAATTAATAATTCAACTAAAAGCACAGTATTGATTAATTAAATTAATGAATATACATGTTGAAATGTTATTTATTCGAATGTCAACTTAGAAATACAGGGTGTTCCGTGACTTGATGCAAATTCCGGAATGGAAATAATGCTGTGACATAAAAAAATCTTTGATGGAACAAAAAAAAATTTGTTAAACAGTATTATCTTATAGGGGGAAATTGACAATGCTAGTACAAACTTTATATCTAACATAGCTGGATTCACCAATCGCTTATAATCTCGTATTTTCATGAAGAGTTCTGTTGCACTTTCAAACTCATAGAAACTATAAATTAGTTGATACGTCATATCCACATAGTTTACATCAATATCTCATTTCAACGTGCTGTGCTTATAATCAGTAGTTTGAATGGCAAACTTGATTCATCACGAGAAATCAAGTCAGTTTCAATGGCAACTGTGGAAGGAAACTGTGCGCCATGGAAACTTGTGGATAATTTAGATTTAGATTTCGAGTTCGCCAAGCAGGCTATGAAACTACATCCGTATACAGGAGCGAAGTTTGAAGGATATTTATTGGGTCCAATCGAGATTTATAGAATTAGAAATATAATAGATGATTTATACAATACAAATAATGGGTTATATATAATTGGATTGAAATTTTGACATTACTTTTGGCCTTCGAAAATGATAATTTGGTTATTTAGTCGTACATCAACAGTGTGATTACAATATTGACTTTTTGTTCCTAATACACTTTGAAGAATGATTTTTATAACTTTGTTGTGTGACAAAAACGCCCTGATTAGAAAAAGAACATGAGAAAGTTTTCTTTAAAACCTGTTTAATAATGAAAAGTACATTTTGTCTCAACAATCAGTCCATTGGTGTTTATTGGTACCTTCTAATCATAATAAGATATATACAGTGTGTTTTTAAACGAACGATATTCACTTTTCACTGCCTGTGGTTATAT
Source organism: Diorhabda sublineata (assembly GCF_026230105.1). Classification (NCBI taxonomy): domain Eukaryota; kingdom Metazoa; phylum Arthropoda; class Insecta; order Coleoptera; family Chrysomelidae; genus Diorhabda; species Diorhabda sublineata. The sequence goes on along the minus strand of NC_079475.1, from coordinate 6,351,122 downwards.
TGAAGACTAATAAATAAAACAAACGACAGTGGGAGGATGTTTTTCCACCTGAGTCTTTATTGTTTATGGTACAAAAATCTGCCTATATCAAAATGCAATTATTTTTCTTCAGTGGATGCGTGATTTTTTGTACTTATAAAGTCTAAGGTCAAGTTAAATCCTATTGGTACTCGACGGGCCTTTCATATAATTCAGTGGGAGATAGAGTTTGCACAATGTAATCAAATCATCATCCTCTCTGGTAAAATTATGAGATATTCGCCTCAAAACATCACAAAAGACACAGAATACTCAACGAATAAAAATTAATAGTTTGTAAAATCTAATTAAATAATCATATTATGTTTGCCCAGTCAACCTCTCAACCTCAATAAAAATTAACCAAAAAACTGAGTGGATTGGAGTTAAAAACAAAAAAAGGCAAACAATTCCTGAAACAAGTAGTCAACAACAAACTGGAAAAATGTGATACATAAGCCAAGCACTTATTAAGTAAACAAATAGCTTTTAAAGCAGGCATGATGTCAAGATCAAAGGTAGTTACAAGGTCTTGACAAAGGGGGGGTCATTAGTATTGGGACGAGTCCTCACCCAAAGACATGGCATTTTAAGTCTTCTACCAACAAAATATAAGTTAATTACTTTCTTGTTGACAGCATAATGACGAATTTTACGCAATTTTTACTTTAAACCTCAATTCCTCCTCGATTTGAATCATATATGACAACGTCAGTCAGTATACTGTTTATTGTAGTTTTGTCTAGGGCAGGGATGCTCAAACGGTCGATCGCGAGTGCTTTTTGAGTAGATCTCGAGAAGAAAAAAATTTTTAATAAGTAGGTAGGTAACTAAACTACAAAAATGTATTACGTAATAAAATAACACTGCTTGCGGCAAAAGGCGGCTTTATCAAAGGAACGCGCGGCACTTGTCAAAGAAAAGCAGCGTTGTTTCTAGACTAGACTGTACTGTCTAGTTTCGGGCGGCGCGTTTGACGGGAACTTTCGAGACTTTCTTTCACACCGATATAAATGTTGCGCCTGCATGAATTGGAGTCATTCTGAATTGTAACTTGATAGCGATACTACGTCGATACAAAGTTTATTATTAAATAGTGGAAAATGAGTGCAGTGAAGAAATCTAAAACGTATCATTTTAATAAGGATTGGGAGGAAGAATTTTTCTTTTGTATGGTGAAGGATAAGTGCATTTGTGTTATTTGTCGTGCGTCAGTTGCAATACCTTAGCGTGGTAACTTAGAGAGGCATCATAAACCGGTTCATAAAAACTATCAAAAGGATTTTTCGCCACAGAGTGAATTAAGAAAACGAAAAGTAAGTGATTTTATATCTTGTTTGAAAAAAGAACAAATCATGTTCACAAGACCAGCCAAACAATCAAAAGCTGCTACGATCGCCTCATTTAAAATATCTCATATATTGACGAAACACAAGAAACCATTCGAAGATGGATCGGAGGTGAAGGAAGCATTTATCGAAGCGGGTGAGATTTTATTTGGAGTTTTTAAAAATAAAACAGAAATCATGTCTGCTATTAGAGAACTATCTCGTCCGACTGTCACAAGGCGTATTGAAGTCATGAGTCAGGACATCGCAGATAAACTAAAACATGATATCATGGAATGTACATACTTTTCTTTACAGTTCGACGAATCCACCGATATGATAGACACTGCCCAGATGTGTATTTTTATTCGGATGGTATTCAATGACATGTCGTCTAAGGAAGAATTTTTGACAATCATTCCTCTGAAGGGGAAGACCCGTGGCGAAGATATATATGAAGTTTTCTTTAATTTTGTAAAAAACTACGAGCTACCAATATATAAATTAGTGTGCATTACAACCGATGGAGCACCAGCAATGACTGGAAACAAAACCGGTTTTGTGGCATTGTGTCGAGCTAATGAAGAATTCCCTTCATTCTTTTCATTCCATTACATTATATATCAACAAGTTTTGTGTTCCAAAGTTTTAAACACGGAGGAAATTATGAGCATTGCAACAAAAATTGTGAATTCCATCCGTGCACGTAGCTTGCAACGGCGGCTCTTTCAGTTGCAGTTGAAAGATAGGGAGTCAGCTGAACACACTGATTTAGTTCTTCACACAGACGTCAGGTGGTTGAGTCGCGGAAAGTTCCTACATAGGGTTTCAAGAATTATTGCCCGAAATAACAGACGAAAGAGGTTTTGACACTCAGATTTTGAAAAACGAAAAATGGCTGACTGATTTGGCATTTTTGACTGACATCACAATATGCACTTAAACATCGTTAACTTGGAGCTTCAAGGTAAAGGAAAAACTATTATTGAGATGATTAGCGCAGTAAACGCATTCAAAAGTAAATTGCAACTTATGATAGATCAACTGAAAAGAAAGGATCTGAAACATTTTCCGTCTTTGAAAGCAAGGATTCCTCAGTTTAATTATGATACGTATGAGGCTTAATTATCAAATATTTTGGGACAATTCGAAATGCGTTCTTATGATTGCAGTAAATTGGAAAATATAGCATCATTTATGAATTATCCTTTTTCATGTAAAAACATTGAGGAATTAGCTACTGAAATAGCAAGTCAGTTTAATATGAACTCATATTCTACAGCATCTGATACAAATTTCTGGTGTTTTATATCTGAAGATAAATATTCGAATCTAAGGCAAATCGCCCTTCAACTGACGGCATTGCTTGGGTAAACTTACTTGTGAGAGTCTGCATTTTCTGAAATGAAGATAATTAAGTCAAAATATCGCAATCGACTAACTAACGATCATATGTCATCATGCTTGCGATTAGCACTCAGTGGTTACGTACCATCTTATGAAAAGTATGCTGAGGACATGCAGTGCCACGCTTCAACATCCAAAGCCACTCTTTAGTTAGGTTTAACACCATATGTAACTCTTTTGTTTTGTAACAACCAATAAACTCACAATTTTGAATAACTTTGAGTGTTTTCGTTGATATTGTAGAGAAGAACCTAACTAAACCTAACCCAAACCTTGACTAAAATAATGTACCTATATTGTGCAGAAAGCTAATATCTATATATGCTACGGTATCGTGTATGTACGACAACCCTGCATCACACATACTTGCAGCCTCTCAGAGTCGATCGTAGGTAGTCTAAAAATATTGAGGTAGATCGCCAGCAGTTCAAGTTTGAGCACCCCTGCTCTAGGGTAGTTCTTCATTACAGTTTATCAATTCTAACTCAAAACTACATTAGGTATTTGAAGGTAGACGGAATAAGGATCTAAGGACTACAGACAAAGACAATTTTACCAAAGTAATTTATAAAAAATTAAACTATGCTAATATGTACATATCGGAATGGATATTAATTAGGGTTTAGGGAAGGGGGTGTCATGACTCCCCTGGATCCTCGCTTGAGTGAGATAATTAGAGGAACTTGAAAAGGACCTTGATTGATACAGAGTTCCAATGGTATCATTTCTAATGAAAGCAATTTAGGTTCCCTCAGCTTGGAGTGGGGAAACTGCATTAAATTTAACGTGTAATGGTTATATTAAAAGATCCTAAAAATGAAGGATACAGAATAGAAGACCTAACACAATTATTAACAGAGTGAAGGATAAACTGAAGGAATTCAATATATATGTTATATAGAAAAAAAAATGCTCATGTGCAAGTTTAACGTTACGCAATGATAACGATGATAACGCCTGTTGCATATCCCAAAAGTCACCGTGTGGGTCGCTATGGAGATAACAGAGGATATGCAGTGACTGTAACTTCTACACTCTATGTCAAAATAATATTTTCGAGCCTCACCTGGAACCACTAACAACTCTTTAGCTGCATTGCACCAGCTGTTCCCAGAAAAGGTGATTTCACGGAGAGGTGATATTGATGGCCAACTCGGAGCCCTGACTCGACCCCACCTGATTTTATTTGGTGAGGTCATTTTTATAGCGTAGTCAAAGACAGAAATCCGCGAAATTTGACAGATTTAAGAAACAATATTGAAGAAAAGATGAGGAGTATTCCTCGACTACTTCTTCAAAAAGTTTTTGAAGATGTTCGCAAACAGATTGAGAAGTGTCGTCAACGTGATGGCCACCATTCAAACAATGTCGTGAAATTTTGTTCCTCATCTTTCAATAAATACCAATAGATACATACAAAAAGAAGTATAATGGAGTTTTTTTCCAACTGAAGTAGTTGGGTCGTTATGAGACACCCTGTACTTTCCAGTCATTATTTATAAAGTCTACTAATTTTAGATATAGTAATAGATGATATAGAATTAATCACATTAACCACCAATAAATTTCATATGTTATCTTCGAAATCTTGAATAAAGTAATACAACAAGTAAAGATAATAAAATTTCAACTTACCTTAATACATTAATAATTATCGTGAAAATTATATTACAAATTATAATAATATTGTCATAAATAACATTTTTACTTCGATTAAGTTTGTCATATGAAGTAATTTGATTTTATTAAGTGAATTTCAAGCCCACTAACCATAAAAGAAAAAAAGAGATCAATAGAAATATTGGGCAGAACTTTTTAAAGATTAATACATTTAATAAAATATTTAAAATCAATTCACATGAATTGAGGACATGAATAATACTTGATAACAACAGAAGTCATAATTTTTATTTATTTTTACAAACTCCTCGACATTCTGAGTAAAAAATGAGGAATGATTTTTTATATTTGCATCGATTAGAAAATTCATTTCTTTGCAGATAATGGACAGATTTCTCGCATGAAGTTCATTTAGCATTCCATGCTTATCGTCTAACCTATACAGAGTGAGTTTTATAAATGGAACACCTCAAAAAAGGGTGATATTATGGTGGTATCTACATTATTGTCAGATTTTTCCCACATTTACAATATCTCCACCAAAGTTATAATAAATATTGTACATTTAGATAGCTACGATTAAATAGACTCGTTTAATTTGTATCTACAATCTTGTCGATGTACGTTTCCCTTATTACAAGAAGTGGCAAAACATAACAATACTTGAAAAATTTGGATCATTTTGGCTGTAACATTTTTCCATCATTTTTCTATCTTTTCGATAATCACGACACTGTAAACTCAAACGCACCAAGCCTTTCGAACTTGTGTGAAAAGAAATAATTAAAGCCCAATTCAATTAAGAAGCTACAGTAGTTAATTTCTTAACTGGACCATTGGAAATGCTTAGGAAACCAGAATATATAGTGGGTTGAGCTGTATGTAAAGTATCCGTTAATCGTGAGACTATGTGCGATGTTTCTGTCAAATCCGATCATTAACATATGTTTAGCTTTACGAGAATTGGTAGCCAGCGTATTTGGCTGCTTTTCGGATCTCAATCGTGAGTTTTGTGAAGGTTGTCGAAAATAGGCTGTTGTGTCAGAAAACATTGATGTGACATACTCCTAAATTGAGTCATACTTGGCCATTAGCTCCACTCGCCTACATTTGATATTGCATGAACATTTGGCTGTCAAGAAGATTTGTCCGAGTTGGGTATCACAAAAAAACTCGTGTCGATTTGCGCATGGAAATTCTGAAACGCTTCCATAGACGTCTTAAAAATGGGCAATGAATCATGGATCTATTCATATGAATCTGAAGCAAAACAACAATCGACTGTCTGGGTCTCTCAAGACGAGCCGAATCCAGCAAAAGTTGTTCGCGCCTAAAACAAATGGTCGCCGATTTTTTCGGTAAACTGGACATGTTGCCACCGCTGCTGGAAAGCAACGTAGAATGATCAATTCTGAATGGTTCACCAGCATTTGTCTGCCATAATGAGGAAAACCAATCGTAGAAGACGAATCATTCTCCGCCACGACAATGCGAGCTTTTACACATCAGTTCAAACGAAAACATTTTTGAATATAACATCAGATTGATGGATCATCCACCGTGCAGTCCTTGCTTGGCACCCAAAAATACAGATCAAAAATAAATCGCGAGGTCCACGTTTTACTACACTCGAAGAAGCGGTTCATTAGTTCAAATCACATGTTTTGGAGGTACCGCAATCCGAATGGGAAAAATGCTTCGAAAATTGGGTGAAACGCATACAAAATGGAGAATATTTTGATAAACAATGAAGCAATGTAAATACTAGCAACTTTCATTTATTTATTATAGAAATTTCACAGATTTATGGCCGTCGATACCCAAATAACTTCTGACCCTCTACTAATTTGTATTTTGTTTTGAATGCCAAAGGTCATTCAAGCTGGAAATAATCGATATTTTAGTACATAAATGGAAAAAAGGTTCTTCCATTCAATTTTCTAGTTTCACAATTTTATTACAATTAAATTTCTGAAAAAAATTATTATCCGTTTTTTTCACAACACACAAAAAGTAATGAAATTTGGGGAGCAAAATTATACATTGTTTTTATTTTGTTCCTCGTTAAATATTTTTATGAAAAGGACAAATAATTGTCTCCATAGGAATAAAAGAAAAAAGCAATACGTCCTTTGAGTGTTTGTTGGGCCGTGCGCTTTCATTTCTCTTTATTAACAATAGTCTTCGTGAAATAAAAATATTTCAGTTTATATTAAAAAGTCAACTGGAACGGGAAATTTTATTATAAAAGGTTCACGTTCATAAAATTCATGGCAGAAAATGAATTACTTACTTTAGTTTGACGACCTCTTCCGGAAAATCCAGAAGATGATGTGCTGCTGTCACTGCCCTGACCTCTCTGAAAAGAATACTTATATCAGTTATATTTCTCAGCATATTTTGACTCCCACCTATTCTCATTAATTTTGAGAATACAAAAAGTAATTTATAGTATTCTTTATGCCGATTAAGAATCTTATAATTTTGAAGAGCCCTGTATATGCAGAGTGTAGCATTGATACTTGAAACGATTTCTTCTGGATACTCTCTGTATATTTCTACAGTTACTCACGCTGATTCTTAATAATTATCTTTGAAAGGAAGTCTCAATTACATGTGTTTATGGTGCTAATTTAGTTTCAAAACTAAAGATGTGCCAGAGGGGGCTTTAGACGTTGGGGTGATAGGTTATTTTATCAAAATATATTCGTAGATCGATAGATTGACTAATTCCTTGACTTTTATTTTTAAAATTTTTTTCTAAAGTTGCTACTTTTAGAATTATCAACGATTGAATCTTTTTATTGAACAAAACGCATATTTTTTACCGTTTTTCACGAATAACTAAAAAAGTTTCCATTTTATCAGCAAGATTATGAAAAACAAAAATGTAGTTAATGAAAAAACGAAGAGATTCGTTTTGTTTAGGGATCTCTGTAAATTCAATAATAACTCAGTAGTTGCTCGTTGAACGATGGCTATGTTTGGAGAGCCCCAAAATTGAGAACCTTTAACCTCAAATAACTTCAAATTGATGAAATTATTGGAATAAACTCAAGAGATTTTTTTCGAAACACATAAAAATACCTTCGAAATGATCACTGTCAAAGGTCTTTTGCATAACTAAAATGAAGTTTCTTCTTTATTTTTTAAAAAAATGATCCATGTGATTTGAACGGTTTCTAATGCTTATTTTCGAAAAAAAGTGATTTAATTGAACGCTGCATTTCCGTAATCTTGAAAAAAATTTTTCTTAAATACACCCAAATTGATTCATGTTATGAGAAACTATTTCAACTATTAATTGTAGGGTTTTTCTTGCCGAGAATTTTAAGCTTTTTCAAACCTATTTATCATGAGTATTTAATGGGATACCTTAGTTCAAAGTTTGCATACCAAATGTGGCTTATGCAACCCCTATGAGTTGCACCATTTTTGAAACTGGGAATTGAAAGTTTTAATATGGACCTTAAAGTACTTGGAATTTCCCAAAAAATACTCTTTCAAAAAACTGTTTAGCCTTGAAATTGAGCGATTTATTGTCGAAAAACCAACTGTTTTTTTTTTAAATTTTGGAACGTACAATCGAGCAACAACTTGCATATAGTGAAATTATTCTGTGTATGTGTGCAGCACTTCTTAAAAATACTGACGAAATATTCTCAATTCAATATAAAAACACTTTTGAATCATTTTTAATTATAAAAGAATCGTTGAGATTATTTTTGCATGATTCATATGATTAGGAGACGATTTGGACAGGTTGTATAAATCTGATTGATTATAAACGTGTTCAATAATGTCAACAGATTCACGAATAATACATTTAAACTTCATTTTACCGCAAACATGCATAAAATCTGAGACTTGAAATTCTTATGAAAATCGAGATTATATAAAATGTCTTTAGAAAGAACTTTTAATATTATTATCCTTAGAGGATAATAATATTAAAAGGTTATATGGGGGGTTATATGAGTCCAAATAATCATAAACTTGTTTGAGAATATCAACATATGTACGAATAATTCTTTTAAATTGTATTTTACTCAAAAAATAAAAATAAAAAGCACCTTTCGGTAAAGGTAGATTTTGAATAAGGGGGTAAGTAGAGCTTAAATCCAAATTTTCTTAAAAATCGACGTTGATTACCAAAATTTTACAGTTTTAGCGTTTTTTACCGCTGGTTGCTAGCCTAAATAGCCAGACAAACAGTTTACGATATCTGTCGGCGTGTGGAGGTAGCTACTTCGATCGAAAGAAATTCAGGATCAGGCAGAAAGCAAAAAAAATGCCAAAAACGAAGAAAGAAGCTTTAGTTGAAGAGGCTCACAGAAAACTGGGAGTAGGTTTGCGCTAAATTGGGCATATAATTCAAAATCTATAAGCGAGCAACATCGTAAGAGAACAGAAAGTAGTTAATAAATAGAGGGAATCAGCACCCAAATATTTTGAAAAGCAGCAAATGGAACAGAAATCAGAACTTAAAAGTCTCAGTGACAACGAGTTCTCGCCCGCTAAAGGTTTGAAAATCGTTAAAGAGAATGAGTCATATTCTATTTTCGTAACTACGAATAATAATATTTTCAGAAAGCGAGGAAGTAAATTTAGAAGTATACTTCAAAAGTTCAACTCGAAAATGTTGGTATGGTAGGCGATATCAATTCGTTGTCTTTCTAGATTGATACAGATCATAAAAAGGTATCCTGAAGGAAATTTTTGTTTTGGCCAGATATGGCAACTGATCATTATGCAAAGTACCTAGCGGGAGAGGCGTAGAGTTGAAGCTGACGCCAATCGAACGTTTTTGTGAATTTTAGAACGAAACGTATATTCCGAAGGTTGGGAAGCAGCTACACATGAAGAATTGAAAAAGGAAGAATTTTGAGCAAACTCCATATTCAGTATTTTATAATTCGATACAATATTTCAAAACAAAAATTATAAATGCGACTTGGTACTGATTCAATGCAGCGCTGACATTAAAAAACATGGTGTTGCCTTGAAGGTGGTTGCATCAGGCAGAAATACCCAAATATTCAACAGCTGCAATAGTGCAGTCAGTCTCCGATGTTTTCAAAATTTCTGTATATTCTTCAATTTGCTCTTCGGCGATTATCGGCTGTTTCTGAAACTTGGTAAGCGTTGCTAAAAACCTTTTTTGTATTCCCAGAATAGGAGAGTCAAAATATACTAGAAATCTTGTGAATTTGTTGAATAAAAATGTGATTCATGCATAACATTCGTCAATTTTATTGTAAAAAACTAAATATACAGTAAAATAAAAATCAGTACTTTCCAGATATACTTTTGAGTATTGTTTCTATACACTATTATTGGAGTAAATAATGTCTAATTCGTACTATTCACTTTTAAATAGTTAAATGCAGATTTTCAGAGCTAAATATAATGCATATAATATGTGTGCAAGTAATAATGCAACTGGCAACAATAAGAGCGATCTGGCATCTACATCTACGGTATAGTCCACTTTGGAGGAATGCAGATTAGAAGTTTCTTTTTATGTCAATTGCAGTGAAATGTTTTAAAAATGTGACATACGATAAAATATTTATGATTTGTCGATTCGGAAACCATTAGATGATATAGAACGCCATCCGAAAAAGGTCAAAAACCCATCGAAAACCGTAGTGCTCGCTTATTTTTCAGAAAAATCTACATGGGTATGGTGGGTGGGCTTCTTCCACTATAACGGAAGCTTATATAGATGACTAAGTAATAAACAAGATTGAAATTGCTAACAGAATACTTTCTTTCACCACAGATACGATTCAATCAACAAATTCTATCGAAGACACAAACACATCTACAGAGATTCCATCAACATCTAGTAGAGAATATTCCATCTGCATCTTATCCAATAAATATTAATAATTTTCCTGGAGGTATAATCAACATTACTTTTTGCATATTGACATTGCAAATATCATTAAGTACATTATATTGTTCAACAAATAAAATGTTTATAATTCTCTATTATTTATTTTCTTTCCTCACTCTAATTGAATAAGTTATGAATCTTATGCGTCGTCTAAAAAATGTTGTGTGTGCCACGGCTGAAATACTACTTTGTTGGACTCGTCTGTTGCTAGCCTCGCTTTGCCTATCTCGCAATCTTCAGACTCGTCCAACAAAATAGCCCTTTAAGTAATTGGCATGCAAATAACTATTGATATAACTAATCATTTCATAATATTTTTTCAAAATGTGTTTACCGATTTATCGAAGTTTACAACTTTTTTTTGTGAAAATTTTGAAAATCTTCCAATTACTTAATCAAAAAATAATAATAAACCCAAAAAGTGTTGGGATACATTTGCACTTGGTATTTATTGCAAGTTTTCGACCACGGGTTTATAAAGGTTAACATCTTCATTAACTGCATGAATATATTTGGAGTTCTCATTAAAATAACACGTATTTTCGACAATCCTTTCCAATTAAGTTCACATAATTCGAAGTAAATGATATGAAGAGATCATAAACAAGGTCTCCGCAATGCGGAGTAGAATAAATCCGCGAACTTCTTAACTTCGCTAATAATCTTTTCGTACTTAACAGTCGAGATTCTAGTTAAACTTAGTAAAACGACTATTAGAATTATTATTTGAACAAGTTTCCACCGTTTCTTTAACGATTCAGCTTGGCGTCGTCGGAATACACTTTTTAAAATATGCAAAAGATCCGAGAAGTAATCAGGTGAGTATACCAGCAATTTGGGTTGGTGTGTTGATGACATTCTCCGGGTTATTATACAGTTGGGGTACAAATTGAGTTGTTTAGATTTAATTTCAGGAATTTAACTCGTGAACATTCATTTGTTAATTTTAAATAAGAGGGTGTGCGACTTTAATGTAGAAGGTGTGGTATTTAAGAACCAAAATTCAACTCAAGATAAATTTACGCTAAAGCAAAACATGTACTTTGCTATTTGCACATTTAAAATTTGGTAATGTTAACAACGCACTTATAATGTCATTATTTATACTGTTTGTTTCGAGAAAAGTTGTATGAAACATTCACTTAGTAAAAAAATTTCCCAACGGCATCCGTATTCAAGAAAAACAATCTAAATATATATATTTTTTACGTTTCTTTCGGAATTACTGACAACATTGTAACGGAATTTTATACTTCATTGAAGCTGAAACATCCCATGAATTAATTTTTATATCTGACTCTCATAGAGGGCGCTAGTTACAAGATCCGCACTAAGTAGTACTGAAAATAAGTTTTTTAAGGTTAGTTTTATATACAATATTTCAAGAGAACACAAATATCATTCTACAGCAAAAATTTGTATCATTCTGGTTTGAAAATTATAATGTAATAACCAATGCTGGCATGATGATTAATATTAATTATTAACCATAGAAGATGATAAATCATTCAATAAAATGTTTAAATACTCATATATTAAGCTAAACTTTTATCTACAGATACACAATAAAATGAAAAACAATTAAAAACACATAACCTCAAATTTTTAATAGGAAAAAAAATAAAAATAAAGCATTATTAAGCTTTACAATCTCCATAAATTTTAAATCGATGCTTTGCTCTCATATTTCTTGAGCAAAGATCACAATGTGATGTCCTTGTCGATCCCAAGATCGTGGGCAGATGTCACAACGATGTAAGATGTTTGGAAATTGCTGCTACGAAATATTGTCTGCATAACTAAGGTAGTAATGAAAATATTGCTTCAATTCTACGTATAAAAGTTAGTTCGAAATCAATACAGAAGAAAAGAATTGATTTCAGTCGCGTATTCGTGTTTTCCGAGCAAATGGTTTTGCTTTCCATTATTTTCGCATTTTTCCTCTATAGGTTCGAAGTTTATTACCTACTTGTTATTTATTATCTCCCCACCTCTATAGGTGATATATCCATGATCTTAGTACGTTCATGTTCCTCAATGTTTGCTATTTCCTTCTTCAGGTCTCTTCATATCAATTCATCAGGTACTAAATCGTTAACTACATTACTGTCTTAATTTTCGCTATTTTCTTCATCCAGAGCCTGTTTTCTTATGTATTCTCATTATCTTTGTTTTTGTACGACTTATCCTAAAGTTCCTTGTGACTCAGAGGGCGCGTTCTTTCACACAATAATCTTCAAGCAAGTTCTTCATGTTATTTTCCTATAGTTTTAATAATTTGACTAGAAAAAAAACTAAAGTAGTATTTCAAACTGTCAAATAATGATCACGTAAACCACTAATTCAATACGAAAAGGTCATGGGCAATCAACAGTGGAAAGACAGATGATAACGTTTTCTTCGAGCTCTTGCAGGAGCAGTAACTACATTGTTATTACCAACAAATATAGGAGCTTTTCCAAACGATCTACCAGATTTCTGTTTAACATTACAAGAACAAACAGCTCTTAATACAAGTTATTATAGATTAATGTTTTCACGGGACAAAGTATATTAACTGCATTAACTCCATTATTGGTGTGATGAGAATTCACAAATCAAAAGAGTATCACACTACCAACATTAATATATGGGGGGGGGGGTTAGGGCAGCTGCAAACGTGTAATTAGCGCCATCTAGTCATCTTCACAATGTCGCTAATAGTTTATTAGATTATTTTTCAGTTTTTTTTACCCATTCTAAGGATCAATATTTGTTTGAAACAGAGCATTAGGTATGTGATCTACTGTCTATTCATACCAATTTTTGTACGTTCGCATTCCTAATTTGACCGTACTAATACTATAGTAAGTTCTTTCCAATTTAATGTTCTCGATTGTTACGCTATAATGGCGCATTGATTCGGCAACACTGACGTCGTTTCCTGTATTAACTATTTATCGGTATATGTTGCTCGGTACATGACATATTCAAACCATAAAAATTTCGAATTTTACGGTAAGAAGAAGCTATAAATCCTTCAATCTTGAAATTTACAGCGTTGTTTAGATCCGTAAAACCTCAACTGATATATATTAGCGATAAAATTAGTTTAGGAAAGATTCATACAACACGTTTTTAGATCGTGTACAAGAAAATTTGATGATGTTAGAGAATAGGCAATTGACAGTTTATTACCGAGGCTACTCAATTACTCTTATAATTATTTTCAAAATTGAATCGGTTGTTGTGAAATTGATAACAATACTCAAGATTTATGAATTCTTGTCCTCTAAGGTGTATTAAAAATAAGCAAAATAAACTCTGGGCCACTAAAAGTTAACTTGAGCAGTGTCTCCATCCAAAACTATAAAGAAAGAGCATAAGAGCTAATGTTGCGAAAGAAATCTGATCTACTGTACATAATCTGATCAAGACTTTTTCGTCAAGGGAATCTATGTCTCCTGATAACCTTTCATTTATCTCTCTGATGCTGATGTTTCATCTTTATACCCGTAGTTTCAGCAGATCTTCGTAGTACAGTTAATGAAAAATAAATCCACGTCTGGTACCGATGAACTTACATCAAATGTGTTTTCGAGTCTGCCGGAATGCACTTTGATACACACTTCAATGAGAATTTCGATTTAAAAAGACACTTCTCTTAATTGCTTTAGGATCGAGTTATCATCCAATTGAACTCCATGTAAGGATGTCTAGGATCATTGAAAGATTGGTCGAAAAAGGCTTTCATCATTTCTGCTTAGATATAAAATACTTATTACATCAATTTGCATTTTCAAGTAACAAATGCACAAATGATGCTATATTCTCCCTCCCAAATAAAGTTTACTCCAGCCTTGGCAATCATTATTTGACTGCAACTACTTTCCACGATTTTTCTGAGGCTTTCGATTGTGTTAATCATAATATTTTAAATAACAAATTGCAGTACTACAGTTTCAGGAAAACACCTCTCGCGTGGTTTACGTAATACCTACTAACAGAAGTCAGCTTGTAAGGGTTGATACAACGATGCATCAAAGAGTAAGCCCTGTATTCAGCTGTACAATAGGTCTGTTTAGTACGATATGAATTCGCTCTCTCAACGTTTTCAAAATTAAAGATACGCTGCAGTCTTTTGTGCTAAATAACACATCATTGACGTCTTTGAATTTGTAAATGTTAACTAATGTTATCAACCTCTATAACAGTTTATTATATCTTTTTGAGTCACATGTTCGATTTGGACTACTGGGATACATGTTATGCGACTCAATTCGAGCAAATCTTCAAGCTACAAAAGACAGCTGAGGTATATACTCAAACTAGACAGTAGTATTCATTTAGGAACTTCTTCAAAATATTCAAAATATTGCGTCTTTGGATGTAGTGTGTTTAGTGTTAATATCATCAAAGGATCCAGAAATTGCAACTTAGTACCTACTTCACGTTCAAAATTAATTAAAGCTCAAAACTGTCAAATGCAGAAAATGCATAACCATTTGTCAATTTAAATCAAATCTATAATATATTTTTCCGAATATCGCAAGAATTTGAACGCATATTTATTTGTGACAATGGAGCATTCAATTTCACAATTTAAATTATGACTTTCAAATATGAATCTTGTTAACATGCAAAATATCGAATCTTCTTTCTTTATTCAAATTTGAGTACATTTTCTGAATCCATAAGCACGCTTTTCCTATTTTAGAAAGGTCATTACACAGTTATGCACGGAGCAAGATGTTTATTTACATACTTAACACTGAACACACGTTTATATTACCACTTCACCGACACTCACAATTATACTGACTGAGGTGCGTTTTGATAACCAAATAATTCACTTCCAGTCTCTGAAGAGTTGTTTATCGAATCGCGCGTCAGGTAGCGGAATTGTGAGTGTTGGTGAAGTGGTAATGTAAACAGTGTGTTCATTATGAATATCACTAACGGATCCAGAGATCCCAGCATAGTACTTACTGCACGTTAAAGGCTCAAAGCTGTTAAATGCAATAATGCATAATCATTCGCCAATTGGATTAAAATCTATAACATATAATTCCTAATATTTATTTTGTAGTTATTCACAAGCACTTGTCCACAATGTGTGAACAATTTTTGACAATGAAGCATTCTTCTTCTTTTTTCTCTTCATGAGTATCACCATTTAAAATAGTACGAATTTTAAATAAAAATCTTGTTAACATTCTAAAATAAAACGTTATCCAAAAGCAGTTTTTGTAACGAATGTCTTTTAGATTCCAATAAGTTTGATATTCATACTATTTAATCGTGAAATTGTTAGGTATGAGAACGTGTTTGATATATTTCTTTGTCTCTATATAAACTACG
Source organism: Diorhabda sublineata (assembly GCF_026230105.1). Classification (NCBI taxonomy): domain Eukaryota; kingdom Metazoa; phylum Arthropoda; class Insecta; order Coleoptera; family Chrysomelidae; genus Diorhabda; species Diorhabda sublineata. The sequence goes on along the minus strand of NC_079475.1, from coordinate 6,335,507 downwards.
GTAACTCTGAAAAGGCGGCGAGAATATGACACAAATATACGTCTGGATTTTCTATAAAGTCTTGGGAAATTCGATATCCTAACGTTTAAAACAACGCGTTTGTGAAAACAATGGAACACAATGAACTAGCTAGTCATCCATTTGGCTACGCCTTGAGATTCTATTCTGTGTATTATCCCCAATTCTTTCATATTTTTCGATGATTTTTTGTTCTTCACGGATAGATTTAATGTATTGTTCCCATTGAAAATCAAGTATGAGTATTGATAACAGAAAATACAGATTTCTCATTATAAAATACGAGGAAAGTAGATCTACGATTCATGAGAAATTTTTAGGAAATGACGATTTGGTATATTGAAAATTTAGCATATAATGAATAAAAAAATAATTGATTAATGAAATTATTTTAGGCATTTATGACGCTCATCTGTAAATATATTGGTTTCACATCATTGACTTTTTTTATTTATGATTTCTCTCATACGATTATTTTAAATAATATTACAGAATAATCTGAACGTTTACCAAAAATTTTCTTATTCATAAAAATTGAGAAAATTGTTAAGCTGTTTTATTTCAGTTGGTTTCTTAAAGTTGATGAAGGTAAATTGAGTCAGAGTCTCAAATAAAACGTGCTCTAAGTAATAAAGTTGTTTATTTCAATTTTTCGAAAAGGTGGGACACGATCACCAGTTTTTCCCAAAGGGAGTACACAATTATTAATTGAATTTAACATAATTAATGTGGTTATGGTTCACCAGAACTAATTAAATTGTAATGTAAACTGAAAATACGATGACAATAAAAGTTATTTAAGTCTCGTAAAACATTAATATGTCGATTTAATGTTTTAATCGCGTTATTCCGTATGTTGCAACTGTCATTTTGTACTGTATGAGGCCCTAGTGTCAGGTATAATAAAATTCCGCCATAACTTCGCTATCGAATATATATTTTTGATATTATATACGATCGATGAATGCAATAGAGACCCAGCTGTTATAGCTTTGAATGGTGAGTTTCTATTTAAAATTAATTTGTCAATAATCCGACATGGAATATGGAACATTTTTCGTATGGAATTTCAATTGTTGAAATTTGAAATAATGACCAAACTCATCAACTCAAAAATGAGTTTAAATTATAGAAAATGCGACGTTTCACAAAAATAATAACTGAATGTAAGTTTTAATTGGAAATGAAACTAAATAAATAAAAGAACTTTTCGGAAACTATGATCTGAATGATTGAAAAGAGGCTTGCGTCAACTCGTGATGAAAGATTATGCTGCTCGGGATTTGAATTTTGAAATGAAAAGCAAAAATAAGATATAGATTCACAGTGTCATTCAGCGAGAATATTATTTTCTAAACACATAACAAAACAATAAAAATAATTTGACAAAGGGTGCAAAATTTAGGGTGGAATTTTAACCAATTGAAAGTGTGGATTATTATGTTATATGGAATTTTACTAATTACGGTTTCCGCAAATTGTGAAGATACATTTCTCAATTGTATATTACTTGGTACCTATCTAATATTAAAATGCAATTTGAAGGATTCAGAACTTTTAGGTCCTATTCGTTTACCTGAAATATTCCAAAGTTGGCGTATCCTTACCTCAACTGATGAGAAATCGTTGTAGCCCACTGTAAATTTATAAAATGACTCATCTACGCCTATGGTAGATTAAAGAAAATAGTCGGCAAGAGTTTCCATAATCTGAAATTGATATTTAAGGAACTGTACGAAAACTGACCGAGATGATCGTCTCGTACACTTATGTTGCGATTTTTTTACCCTGGTTAGTCGATAACAGGGGAGAAATATCTGGGACTCACACTAGATAAAAAACAAACACGATGGGAAGTTTTCTAGATAAAATTTATGACAATTAATTGATTTTTGTGCTGTGAGTTGGACGAAGTCATTTTTTCGATTGCCTGCTTTGCTTTTAAGATATAGTCCGGCCCGTAGCCCACGGCAAACGGCTTTGCTCCAAAAATCGGCTGTAATATATTAACTAATTGTCATGGAATTTCAAGAGAGGGCTTAAAAGTTGTCTATATTATCATATTACTATGCGGAAAAAAATGGCGCTATTAACAAATGATAAATTGTCATTTGTCTATTAAAATTTTGTCTTCCAATTGCTATAAAACTGTTCCAAATGTTTGAAAATGTACGTATGACAACTCGTTTTGGAGGAAAATGTATTTTCTTTGGAGTGTCAAATGAATTTGCCCAGACCGAAACACGACCGATTGAAAGAGCGCATTTTTACATTTTTTCAACACTATTTTGCCTACAACTTTGGTTTTAATGAATATTTTTCAAAAGTAAAAAACGAAAATATTCGTTAGAAGATTTGCAGCCAGACTGATAGTTAAATTGTTAATAACAAGAACCTGACCAGAATGCCGACCTCACTCCTTAAAAATCTATTCTCCGGGCCAAAAACATAGATATCAATAATTTTTTCGTGGCGACCTATAAAGGCCTACGGGAACCCTTGCCAGCGCCCGGACTAATCCACTGACAGCACAATCAATCAAATTTTAATTGAAAATTTGTTTGGTGAATTTTATTAACAAACAATTAACCCTATCAAGCAAACAATAATAACTTTTATGTCGAATACTGTTAATTCTCAGCCACAACTTAAGTCTTCATTTATTTGGAAATTTATAGTTATGCATTGGATCCAGCAAAATTTTTATTTATTCTAAATATTAACAAATATTATAATGGAAAATAAACTCGATAATCTACGTACGGTACCCTAGTTGTTATAAAATCATTTAGTAGTTATTAAATTGGAATATATCTCATTTAATGACATCTCGAAGTACTCTCCATACTTTCCCCTCTGAAATTGGAGTATTTAAAAAAACCAGCAATAAATTTCAACAAAGCATTTTCATTCCTTTGGTAGTTTTCCATTTCTAAATATCTACCTTTGACAAATTATACGCGTCTTTATATTTCCGACTGAATAAATTCTTTTGTAGTGAAATTTATTATTGGTTTTTATTAGAGACAGAATTTCAAAACAATTTCATATTCTATCTTCCAATTATTAAAAGGAATTTAACTGTTCATAATTTCTAACGTTAAAAGAAAATTTTAACACTCAACTGCTCTCGTAGATTATAAATTCATATGAATGAATAATCATCAAAGTAAAAAAATTGTATGGAAATCGTTTGGTTAAAAAATGTATTTATTTTTTCCAATTTGTTAAAACATTATGTATAAACTCCGATAGATTTGATTGTATATTAGTATTCATTATATTGAATTTTACCTATATTTTTACATTAAAACAAATAATAGAGAAGAAAACAGCTAGTACACAAAATTCGTATCTTTAATTTTTAAATATAGAAAAAGCATTTGACAGTATACTTAGGTTGCAGATATAGAAAGTCTATATAGAAGAAATGTGAACGAAAAGCTGATTACAAATATTATATCAATTTATGAAAGAATGAAAAATTAAGTGATTAGTAAAAATATAAGATCAGATATGACACACGACGGACTGAGGCAAGGAGCTGGGCTAAGCTCAATACTATTTTTTATATTTATGGACGACACCATCCAAGAGTGTAGCCAAAACACCGAAAAATTATTGGAAGATGGCTGGACTGTTAGACGACTGGCAACTTATCTATGTCTTAATGCGAGTGTAGCTAGAGTGAAATAAGCGATTGGACGGGAATGTGGCTTGGATTAATTTTTTAATATAACATCCTTTTTAATCAGCTGCTGGTGCTGCATATGCATCAAACTTCCAGGACCCCCTCCTAAGACACAAAGACGATTTAATGCTTCTGGTATGAGAAACTATGTAAGTGTGTAATCCATTCGGCTTTTTACGTTTTTCTTTAAACATTTTTAATATTACTTTGTTCACGTATTGTGGCACGGTAGTCATTTCTGATTTATTCATTCTAACATTCGAGTTTTTGGAGAAATTAATTTGTTTAGGTTATGTTAGAATTCGAGAAATTCGATAAACGGAGTGTCTATTGGCACTCTCCACGGAAAAATCTGTGACTCTAATTTCAACCAAAGATACACGGTCATTTTTAAGAAAATGAGCCGAATAAAGCTCTATCCGTGTCTCTAATTTCAGACGTGAATGTTACAATAATAAGTTTAAACTGACGGATGAATAATGTCCACAGATAAATATCATCCACGGACAAATACCACCTACAGATGAAATCTGACAATTATACAAAAAGTTTATCAATAAATAATTTGACTGTAAGAATAACTTTGCACAACCTTACACGAGTGACTAATATCCGTGGTAATTGGATACGGATGATTAGGTTAGGTTAGGTTGGTTCAGTTGTAAAATTTCCGTGTTTCTCAGATTAACATTAGACCACGGTTTGTTCCGTGTAGGGTGGTGATTTTTGATCATATAATAGAGATACGGAAAAAGCTTCATTCTGATCTGTTTCTTTGAAAATTTCCGTGTCTCTAAGAGCCACGGAAATTTCCTCGGAGGATGCCAATAGCAGCACCGTTCAATAAAACCTTAAAATTGAATCAAATTCTTCCTCTACACTTCAAATCGAAGTTAATTTTGGTGAATTTTGTGGTGATTTTATTCTTCATATTCGCTTTTCTACAGCTGCCAGGTTTCAATCACAAATGATCCAACGACCAGACTACAAATTCAACTTACTTAAATATCTGGAAATCCAGTTGAGGCCTGCAACCATCCCGGATTTCCATAGATAATATATAAATAAATCTGAGTTGTTTTCAATTTTCAACTACTTTTGTTCATTGACCTTTTTTTGATACGTAGTTGATGCGACGTGAATTTATTATTTTTCCAATAAACTTATTTGTTGTTGAAACTTTTCTTATTGTTCTTGCATTGAAAATTTATTTGGATAATCGTGTCCGGGGATAGTTTTAGATTGTTTAAATCAATTTATAGGGTGTTTCCAGCTCTTTGCCTTCTTTTATTATTTGTTAACGTCGTTCGTTGGTGGTGGCGTCCAATTTAATATTAATCATTTACCCCACATGAGTACCAGTTATTTATATACTTTAACTGAATAAACGAATACCACTTCCTAAAGAAGAGTCTCCTGTCTGGGTACTAGGAAGGCATTGCTTTCAAATGAGTGCAAGCAATCCAGAGTTGTGTGCACTAAATTATGTGAATCTTGATCTGGATTTTTGGGAACGAATCAGCTTCGCAAATGAAAAACATTCGAGGCGTGCAATGAGTTATTGGCGTTTACGAATCACCAAATTCCAGATTTGAAGAACAATATGTAATTCGACAAATTTTCACCAGATGTTTAGGTTTGGATGAGTATTAATGGCCAGGCGGACATCAAATTGCCAACGGTAAATAACCTTATAATGAAAATGATTTGATTCAACACCATGAAAATTTCTCTGTCCACAACGCCCGCTCATTTCAACAATAGTTTCGACAAAACAATATTGAGACTTTAATCTGGTCGCCAATAATTTTGATATCAATCCCATTGAAAATATATTGTGGTGGTTAAGAGAAAAAATTACAAAAGGAATTAAAAATTAATTTTTAGAGCAAACTTAATGGTAGATAAAAGTATCGATAGAGTATTCTTATTAATAATTTTTGCTTGTGTGATCCTCCTACACCGTAACAAACCAGAAGAAAAATCTAATCAGGAATATGCTAGGTAATCGTGATTAAAGCAGCCCAAGGCAATCCTTGGATCAGAAATATATGAGGTAAGCTTAATAAGGAACTGATGAGGCAATTTCGTTAAGGCAAAATTGATCAGGACTATCAAGGTAGTTCAGATAAGAACTGTATAAAGTAAATTTGATCAGAACGTTACAAACATCATCAACCTTGTCAGGTAATCCTGACCTATACCTTACCAGACTGCAGAATTACCTGATAAGATCCTTATTGGGTCCTCACAAAAAATCATAGTCGGGAAGCTGTAGTGAAAAATGGTAAATAAGGACTTCTGCTCAATATTTTTTAGTGTTTTACATTACAGACTCTGAGAAATAATTTGTTGTGGCTGCTACTTGTCTAAGTCTTGAGGTATGGCAAAATTGATGTGAATATGTCAAATCTGACATTGCAATCATAAAGTTTGGTGAACAAACTATTAAAGTGTAGTCATAAGACTGCTTTGGTTGTTCACAGATACTTTAAACTTTATGCTGTGCGTAAAGAAATGCTGAAAAATTCTATCGTGGTGCTTAAAGTTGTTCGGGCACAAAGCACTTCCAAGCAAATGGTCGTGTGTTTTGTCTAATAACTGGACATGACGCTAACGTTCTATTGGACAACGGTCTATTCTGAACGTAGCACCAACATTTGTTTGCCAGAAGTGTGCGAAAAAATCAGGGAAATCAATCGCAGAAGACAAATTCTGCAACAAAGACAATATAAGCTCACACATCAGCTTAAGAAAAAATGTTTTGGAATAGTCAAAACATCGAATTGATGGGTCATCCGCCGTAAAGTTCTTATTTGACATCTAGTGATTTCTTCTTATTCTCGCAGATTAAAAAATGCTTCGACAATTAGTTCATACGTATGCAAAAGAGTATTGATTTTAATGGAGAATATTTTGATAAACAATAAAACCGAATCCAATTACAAATTTTGGTTGTTATTAGTGTATCTCAAAACTAAAGATAAATATTAGTTATTATAAACAAAAGCCAGTTGCCGCTTAGCGGTTTCAAACTTCATAATTATGTTGTTTTATTTGCGATATGTCGAGACATTTGTGAGATTTGGATTTCTAAATAATAGACAAAACAAGTGATGGATTCCAATGTTTTCTATATACAATATAAGGGGTGTAAAATAATTTTATATCACGGAAATCTACTGAACATTCTATGTAATTTTTTACAAGCAGGCTACAAAATTTCTAAAGCTTTTCAGAATGCTAAGACTATTAATGTGGAAATAGAAGAATGTACATGGAAAAAATAATGGTTGAAAATGAACGTAGGCGTATTTTGAAAGCTACAGCAAGAATATATAAGAAATGTGCTTGAAATACTTGAATCTAGTTTTTGTTTTGTTTGTACTGTATTAAAAAAATTTTTTTCTTGTTCAATTCGGCAGTATGTACTAGGACGACTATCTCCTACTTTCAATCTGATAGTCACATAGTTTTGAAATGTAAATAGTCCAGAGAAAAGCCTATTAAAAGATGAGCGCCATTGGAAGTGGTTTCTAGTGTCCATAATTGGCTCAACCATTCCATCTTTTTAAGTGCATAGGAAAAGAATAAATCCTTCCATTCATCTATGTGAAAAATAGGACGTTTTCCTTCTCTATACAGAGTGTTCCAGGACTTGATGCAAAAAATTCGGAAGTGAAATATGCGTGAAAATAATTCTTTGACATAAATAAAAATAAAAAAGTTATAGGCATTTTAATTCGCGAAATCAGAACTTATATTTAAGTACATATAAATTAGGGAATTGAAAAAACCGTCTTGTGTACGACCAGCTTAATTAGTGAACATTTCAGTATCTTCCATAGGCTCCGAAAGTGTGTAGAAGTGCATACTTCGAGCAATTACTATAGTGTTTATTTGATAAGTTGAGGCAAATTTACTGAATTTTCCCACATTTCAATTTTTTCTTCATGTAAATAACATGATGTTCGACAGTATGCACCACTCTGTTAAATATTCGGCGAATGTGGTGGATGATATCTTCGCTATAATTAATAGGAAAAAGGCAAACGTGGATGAATTAATTTTGGAACTGAACTGAAAAGATCCATCTGTTGTATCTTTTCATTATGTTCATCTTTATTTGATTTTTACATTTTTGTTAATGATCGAGAATGTTATAACGTTTTTTTTCTTCTTAGCAACCAATTTAATATGTAAAATCAATCTAGAAAAATAAAAATCTTGAAAAGAACCAATTACAAATTTTATAAAACCTAACGAAATTATTAATCCCGGACGAGACAACTATAAAGACCGCCTATAAAGTTTACCTATGGAATGGAAAATGATGGACTGTTACCATTTCTAGATACTTTAGTGATTAAAAATATAGAAATGAGCTAGTATTTTATGTATTTAGGAAAAACACCGCTTCATGAAGGTACATTCCTACTGATTCTTTTCATTGTATCCAACATAAAATGGCCATTTCTTAGTACATCATTTAATTGACTTTACCACTCAGAGAATTGTAAATAGGTTACTTAACCCTCGTGAGTTTAAGAAATCTCTTTGTGAAACTATTTTTTTTCAAATTCAAAATAAAAAACATGAAAATTTGCTTCTCAATCCTGTTTATCCAAAGGGATAAATCCAACAATACATTAAAATATTTGTTGGGTAATAGAATACCAAATACCAAATCATGATATAAATGTTAATAAAGTAAAATTGTTGAAAAATGTGTCCAATAATAGATTCCCGCCAAGGAGGTTATCCCCCTGGAATTAATTTTCGCAGGATAAGGTTTATTGATGGCAAAATTTAGTATAAAACAGTTAAGTCAAGTCAATACGTTTTAGTTTACCTTCAGTCACTGAAGACAACTTGGTTTTTGAAACGCGCATCAGACAGTAATTGTGAGTATTGGTGTAGTAGTAGTGATCTGATATCGCGAATATTAAGGCCAATAACAAATCCCGAAACACTCTGTATATATATATATATATATATATATATATATATATAATGATTTTTACATGACAATTGTGTAGTGTAATGAGCGAATGTTCAACATATGGTATAGTTGACATAATTAAGAATATTGCTGCGATTTTTTTTCAATTAAATCTATATATTATTGCTGTATTTTATGAAATGAAACTTAGTGATTAGATGAGATGAAAAAGTGCTGTAACATACCGTACTCCTGGCTTTGCGTACCTTAGACGACCCTATCTCCCTAGTCGATATTCCCATTTTCTTATGTTGCCGCAATTGTACAGGATAGATAATCTGATAATAATGGGAACCGATATTTCGTACCATCTCCTGATTCTGGGTGTATTCCCGAAGAAGTCTCTCCACTTCTCCTGAAATAAAGAAAAAATAAAACATGTTGGTTTAGCATTCTATTCAAAATAATATTTTTAAGAATAGAAAGAACTTTCTCAATTTCTATAATCGACAATAACGAATTATTGGTTAGAAATGTATAAAAAATAATGTTTGGTGAAGTTGGTACAACTATGTAAGTTATGGTTGAAGAGCGGATTTATATCAGAGAAATTTCCATGAAATATGCGCATACATATGTACTAGAAAACGAAATATGTTTAATTTTAAAAATAAACATTTCACTTTTTTTTTATAAATATATTTATTTCTAATACCCACAAATGAGGTATTTGTATATTATTCCATCGAAACTAAAAAAATATTTCATTATAATTTATATGAAAGTGTCTTCCTATGTTATATATCCGCATATTTTGCCTTTCATCTAATAATACATTTTTATAATATGAAAAACTCAATATCTACCGATGTATATTTGAAACAACTCAAATCTGAAAATTCTATGTGAACATCAATTTCAAAGTTTTCTGTCAAAACTCCATGAATTTTTTCGAGGGATTTTAAGCCGCTGTTTTTTTCCTAAAACGGCTTTACATTTTTCATTTACTGAACCACCATTTCTACCTGAAGCTTTTTGGAATATTTCCCTTAAATTATTCATTAATTTTAACAGATTTTATCATTTCCATCAATTCATGAAACTTTTATGCATTTTCAAGACGGTTAGTTTATATGCCAATGTAGCTTTTTTCATAATACAAGGGTTGTTTCTTAAGTTTTGAGATAGACATATAACAACAAATATTCATAATTGGATATGTCCATGGCCAAAATATCATCTACCAAACCAATAAACTTTTGCATGCATTTGAACGTGAACACGATTTTTCCCATTCCGATTGAGGTACACCAACAAAAAAAGCGATTTGAACGCATCAACTGCCGTGCGTAGAAAAACGTTGACCTCTCAATACATGTTTTATCTGTGGAAATAAAAATAAATGATTGGGTCCCAAACAAGGACTGTAAGGCGGATGACCCATCAATTCGATGTTTTGACTTTTCAAAAACGTTTTTGTTTGAAATGATATATGAGAGATCGCAGGTCGTGGTGCAGAATGATTCGTCTTCTGCGATTAGTGTCCCTGATTTTTTTGCAATTATTATTATTATTATTCAGAATTAACAGTCGACCATTTGCTTCAAAGTGCTTCGTGCGCGAACAACTTTCTATGAATTTGCCTCATCTTGAAAGACACATACAGCATTCGTTCACCCACAGCCTCAATGTTTTCTGGCAAAACAGCCGCTATTGAATTAGGATACCAGTGAAACACGGTGTCTCGGGTTAATGCTTCATCATCAAATAGAAACGAGATGATCGGCACAAAGCTGTTGGTATATCCACTTCGAAAGTCATAGAAAATCATCGCACCAAAATGTTACTCCACTTTCTTAACCAAGAGCACTCGTGTGACAACACATTGTGAGTACGTGCACCATGAAGAATGTCAAACTTTAAGATGGCGATGTCAGATTTGACGTATTCGCATATCTCAAAGTACTCTATCTTCAGCATTAACCTCTAAATGTGATTCCTCAATTTCTACGAAATGTTCAGCATAGAATATTTTGCACCATGGAGTAAACACTGATTCGGAAGGTATATCTACATTCGGGAATCATTCCCTGTAGAACTGATCAGTAAACGACTTTCAACACTACTCATTTACATCAGAAAAATCACATCTAATATTGATCTTTCCCAAAGAGATGCTGCATTGTTTACTTTGCTTCAACACGATTTTTTAGAAATTAGTAACAGTTGTCCTAATCACGAAGAAGAACAGTAGATATCGAAATTTCGAGTATAGCCCATCGTATCCTATGCCTTTAGTCTATCGTTCAGCAGGCTCTTCAGAACAAATTTGGTGAAACCATTCTTTGGGTTTAGATGGAAAACATTTATTGTCGCTCGGCATTTTTAAAGTTTAATGCCACCAAGCTCTTCAATATTTTTCCTCGCAGCTTTCACAGTATGTATGTAACAGAGCACTCCGTTAACTAAACCTATATATTTCTCTGATAAAACCTTAAACATTCAAATCAGCTTGCCACTATATACCTCGACATTAATAGTGTATCAAATCTCCATTTTGAAACGATTAAACCAACAATATGCTGTTCATTTATTAACTGTATATTCTCCTTCGATTTCACATAATTTCATTGCTGCTATGGTTGCTTTGAACCTCTGTTTCCAATGAGGAGAATAGTGCAAATTTTCTCACTCTTGCTCTTGCTCTTCTCACTATTTATTATGAAAACTTACTGCGTCGTCAATAAACAGAAAGATGATGAATATGAGAACCTCAGTTCTCATTGGAAGGAGAAGCTTTTTTAGTGTTGGTAACAGTTTGGGAAACTTCACTCTATCATTTGCAAAGACAAATACTTCCACAGAACCAGACATATGATACAGAAAAGTGTAACATTTTCATAGAAGATGAGAAATACAACTAGTCTGCAATACTGGATCATTTGAAGTTTTTTCAGAAATGGCCTCTTCCAAGAACATTATCACAGAAATCTATGAGCGCTGATTCTATCGGAAAGATCAAAAAATTCTGTCTTCTGTCACCAAATGACAAAGTAACAGATGTTGATGTGAGCGGGATTACTTGCAGAAGCGAAGATGTTAACAACTCAACTACTTAAAACAGCTCTAACGCTAGATTTCAAGTATTTTCGAATTGTGTATGATTTTGAACAGAAGCTGCTATGTCACAGAGATCACGTCATTATATTTTGGAATATATCATATTAGGCTGATTTCGGTTTAAGATGCGAAAAATTCGTGATACTTTCCGGTAACATTCAAAATGTAACTATTGTTGAACCAGAAGGTCGTTAAAGACTAATGAGGTTAATTGTAAGACACTATTTATCAAAAAAGGTGATTCCAGTCAAGTAAAAGACAATAAAAGCACGACGTTAAGAAATAACAAACTTTGTAACTATAACATGAAGACGGCTCACGCCCAATGGTTAACAAACCGTAACTTTTACAGAGACAATCTATACTATACAACGAAAGGAAAAAATTTAATCTTCAATCGATTTTTTATCAAAAAGGTACTATTTATTCAACTCGATAAAATTTATGGTTTAGGAGATATCTAGATTCTCAGGTCGTTGTACATGCCAAGGAAATCGTTCGCCATAAAGAGACATTCTCAAGAAAATTATCATAAATTGTAATTATTTATTGAAACTACTCACCGAAGTTATTAAAACACAATCAAAGTCGAAGATAATGATTTATTACGTTCTCACACATTGAAGGCCTCTCGCCGTCAATCAACAAATGGCGATAATGAAAATTTTTGATGTTTGGTGTGATTACAACGGATGCATAGTTTCATAGTTAAATTTAAGAAACTGGCTGTCAAATATGGGGATTTGGGATAATAAAGTGGTGAACAAATTTATGGAAGAGGATGAAATTTCTACAATAAAGACAACATTTTTGTTATATATCATATTAGTCGTCATTGTGATTGATTTCATATGGTATTTATGGGAAACTAATATATGTATAAGTCTATAGCGGAATTTAATTGGTATGCAGCATGTCCGGAATTGAATATTATCATTAGAATGTAAATTGTTTACGAACCACTTTCCAGTAAATATGCCTTCAAATTATTACGAAATTCGGGTAAAGATGGTTTCAATTGGCAAGTGATAGTGCATTTTTTTAAATGTAAAATATTGAGCACTTAACTAATTCTCAACGTCGTGCTCCACGTTCCTAAGTGTATAGTCGTGCAACTAATTTTTGTTTAGTCTGTGTAGATATCTTTCTCCTTTGTAGTTTGAAAATTCTCTCAAATTGAGTCGCACCACACGTACCCCAGAATGGAAGGGTATATCGACTGTTAAGAAGGTGGATAAGTTCAGGTTTCTGGAAACTGTTCTCAGCACAGGAGGAACTTATTTCTTTGATAAGGCGGCAATATGTAACTCCCATTTGAAGGAATTGTCTACAATAACCACTTAGAATTTTACGGATTAAACGACGTAAATTGTGGTATTATAGGGCCTAGTACTGAGGCTTGGGGCACTTCACATTCTATTGGCTTGTAAAAGTTATCAACCCTTACAAGCTGACTTCTGTTGGTAAGTTATAACTTAACCATGCGGGAGATGTTGCTCTGAAACTGTAGTATTGCAACGTGTGGTAAGGTGATTTAACGTGCAATCGGGTAGGCTCGAAAACATTTTTGATGTAATTATTGACCTCAGGGAGATATGAAAGCGGATCATGAGAAAGAGTTTGATTAATTTTTGCCTACATTCACAAAGTAATTATTGAGGTTATCAGTCGAAGTAGAGATTATGCTCGACGAAGAAGCCTTATTTCTCAGATCATTCACAATGGACCATGTTTCTTCAGAAATTTAACGAGAATTGGCGAGTCTCCTATTGTAATAAATTTCTTTGGCAGCTTTTATTTTCTTATTTAGAATCTAGAAAATTCGAACTCTCCAGAGAACATATTCCAGTCAGTTGTTTGACAACGGTACTTGAAGTTTTGAAAACTTTTTTCCAAAAAGACACGGCATTATTTGCGAGAGACATTTTTAGTATTGGATTTTACCTAAACTTTTGTTTCATGAAGACCTGAATTAAAGACAATCAAAAATCGACTGAAGAAATTCTTGACCAGCGCACACACTGGAATATTGAGATCGTCCCATTAGTTTGCTTTATAGAGGTGATTACTTGAAGCATAGGAATCCAGAAGACAGTTGGAACCTTAAGGGTATAAAATTGTCAGTACTTATAGAATAAGTTTTATGAACGAGTTTCATTGTATAATATTCAAACGTATCTGAGCTTACTTTTTCCTAAATATCAATTACGTGAGAAAAATTTGAAGATAAATTGAAATTAATTGATAAGGATATTAGCAAGTAACGGTAAAGTATTTTATAGATAGAAATTCCTACCATACCTAGTGAAATGATTTAGTAATTCTTTGTAATAATTAGAAAGTGAAAAATTTGAATAATTAATTATAGTTGTAGCAGTTATTTTGAAAAGAAATTATAGATAAAAATTCTAGGTTGTTCCAAGCGCTAAACTGTATTATTGAATTATCTGTATCAATATTCCAAGTATTATAAACAAAAGGCAAAAAAGTCAAAATGGATTTAAATGCCTTCTTTGATCTGGTTCAACAACCGTCACAAAAATTATTCGAGAACTCGATCATTCGATGATATTTCAAAATGTTCTCATCTTATAACTATTACTAACAATCAGTAGTAACGTTTCGGATCAATAAACAAATAATCACTGAAGATGGGAGATTCCTTAAACTTCTTGGTGATAAATCCGAAACTCTTAAGTACTACAAACATCAACTTTTCCCAATTTTATGGAACATCATCGCTTTGTGACCGATCTTTACAAGTTTTGCGGTCTGTTTCTAACCCACTTCAAATTTATCTCGATGTTTTCTCAACCTAAGTGTGCAGAAATAGCTGCCGTAAAATGTGGAAAGTGACGCCCTCTCAAAATTTATGAAAGAACGTAGGAAATATAGAAGAGTGCAGATGTATTTAGTGTTATGTACGAATGAAGGATTTGAGATATATTTATAGAACTAATCATAAAACGATTATTGTAACCATTGACAACTGGTTTATGCAGACGTGGATGATTCTCAATCACAGATTATTGTGTATGAAGATCAAAAGCATGAACCAAGCTTTTAATCAGAAATTCATGCTGTATATCCTTTCCTGTTTCATATTATTAATATCGGTGGTGTATGAGTGATCAATTAACAGTAAATTAATAGGAGTCTTAATCACCTAAGGCATATACTATATACAATGCGGTCCATACGTTTTATGATGTACTATGTGAAAAAATCTGAAATAGGTGGATTTTCATTATTAAATTGACAATTCACAGTATGAGAATATTATCTTCCCCTAGCACCTAGTCTGAATTATAAGCACCCTCTCGAAAGTCTTGAATAGGAAAGGAACCTGGATGTAGTCCTCGGCTTTGCAGTATGAGGTTTTTTAAATTTGGTAAATCATAACTGAGAAAATTAATTTTTAAATGTAATATTTTGATAACTTTACATAGAATGGAGATAGTCTAGCTTTACTTGCAGAATGCGGTGGAGCTCCGTCTTGTTGATAGTAAATAGATAAATTCATCTAATTTGGATGAATAACTTCAGAAGAAAGTATTTGTGAAGTAGGCACTAACAAGTTAATGAAAAAATTTAAATCAACCTCATCTCAAAAAAATAATTGTATTGTTAATGTTACCAGCCCAAACGTTCAATTTTTTAGGATATTGAGTGTGAGCCTCAGACATCCAGTGTGGATTTAATTTGCTACAATATCTACAGTTGTGTTTGTTAACCGTTCCGTTTAAATGAAACTTCGCTCCTTCAGAACAAACTATTTGGTTTATGAACTGTAAATCTGCGTTAATTCTATCCATCATCAATTCACAGAATTCTTATATCAGAATTATCATCATTTAACATCTAAACCAACTGAACTTTGTATTTGGTAATTTTCTTCATGCAAAACTTTCAAAGTAGATGATGATTATACATAATTGTCTGTAGCAGGTTCTTGAGTTATCTTACGTGGATTTTTCTGGATCTGTAGAAGTACATCTAACTTTTTTTCTTAACTGAATATTTCTACCTGGTTTTTCAATATTTTTCACATGTCCAGTTTCACGAAACTTTTTGCTAACCGTAGACTAGATAGATAAGAATATATATTATTAAAAATTTCACAAACTCCTTTTGAGATCTTGTTCTATTACCGCAATTATTCATAATTGAAATGTCTTTTTTTAATGCCTAAATAACAGCTTACTAGATTCATATCAATTATTTATTTGGCTTTTTGACTAATATTTCAGTATCTTCAAAGCTTTTTTCTTCATTTTTAACAGAACAGATAGAAGTAGTTTTCAATAGACCAGACAATATTTCTGATCTAAGAGTTAGAATTAGATACGGAAAAAATTAACAAAATAACTCCTGAGGTCATACAAAAGTTCTACAAGAACTCCAAAATCGTCTCGGTTATTGTCAAGAAGTAAATGGTGGTTGATTTAATAATAAAAATCGACCTGTTTGGGTTTTTTTCACATAGTACATATTAACGTGAAAATTGAATTTATTCCATACATATGGACCGCATTGTATATATGAGGGCTACAACTTTCAGTATTTTGTAAGTATCCGCTTCCAGAACTCACAACAAATATCAGATAAAAACATGTCCTTCCAACATTTTTAATTATATCCACTATTTTAAAAACTTTTCACTGAATTTATACTGAAAATCCTCAAGCACAATCAGTTAAAAAAAAGATGATAACTTAATCTCCAAGCTTTTTCCTCTGTTTAGATTTTCTAATGAAATTTTGACTTCGAATCAACTTATTGACGGAAAATTTCTCGCGTTTGATGACAATACGTGGAATTCTGCGAGATTAAGAATAAATCATTGGGTGCCAAACAACGGTGTTTCTGTTCGAACTATGTGTGAGATTTCGCATTGTACTGATGGACAATGATTAAGTTTCTGCGATTGGCTCCTTGATTTTTTCGAACACTTCTGTCAAACAAATACTGGTGAACCATTCTACGTTGCTAAGTTCAAGGGTAGCGATATTTCCAGTTTTTCCAAAATAAAAGGGGAAATATCATATTTTGATAAAGATTAAAAGAAGTCGAAAGGTCAAATTTTCATTCATAAAGAATTATGAAAGGAACTAATTTTGAATCAAAAGAGATCTATAATCAAGAACATTTGGAAGCATAAATATATCAGGTTCATAGCCCTGTAATTTCTTCCATTTCTTTCGGTCTTTCGGTCCCTTGCTTTTCTTTCCAGTTCTGGATGTTTCCCCCTCTAAGGTTTTCTTCCTTAATTTCCCTCCACCGTTTTCTCAGTCTACTTCTTTCTTCCAAGCAACTCATTTCAAGAGTCTGTCTTTGTCCTTTTGTTTTAATTGACCTAGTCCGTCCTTACTCTTTCTGTTTTCGTCCAAAAATTCTTCTCAGTATTTTTTTTTCAGATTTCCAATTTCTGTTAAGTTGTATTCGTCATTATCCAAGTTTCAGAGTCATAGGTGGAGCTCAATATTATTTAATAAATTCTAACTTTCGTTAATCTGAATATCTTTTTCGATGTTAATATTCTTCTAAGGCTGTCGGCACAGCTGTTACTTCTTGGTTTGATTTCTTTTTCTTCTTAGCATTCATTATCTAGTATTACACCCAAAAACGTAAAATTTTCTACTTTCTCGAATTCTATTAACGTCCCATTGACGTATATTTGAATTGTTTTCTGTCTTGCTTCCTTATTTATTCTTTATTTGCATAAACTTAGTTTTCTCATCAAGTGTGAGCCCACCTCTCCTGCCCCTGTTATTATTTGTTTTGTGGTTTCTTGAAGCTTTCTTCTCTTTCTTGCTATAAACGCCACATCATTGGCATGAGCTACTCATTGATGACTACTGTTAAATATCATGCCCTTTCTGTTGAGATTGGTTCTTCTTATTATGCCTTCCAAAGCTAGATTAAATAGTATCGTTAATAGCGGATCCTAATCTTATCTTAATCCTTGTTGTATTTTCGAAAATTCACTTTTTTTTTTTACTTTATTGATTGTGTCCTCTAAAGTCGTTCTAACTAGTTGAATTATTTTGTTTGGAGTTTCTAGTGTCCATAATATTTTAATCAACTTTTTTCTGTTTGTATTACTATCATGAGCTCTTTTGATATCAAGAAAAAGGATCTGTGTTGGAATCTCATATTCATTCATTCAACCATTAATCAGCTGTTTTATCAGAAAAATTTGGCTGGATGTTCCTCTGCCTTTTCTATACCCTCCTTGATACTTCTTTAACAATTTTTCTGCATATGTTTCCAATCTTTTCAAAATTGATAAGAATATTATATATGTGACGTTTGGAAAGTCTATTCCTCTATAATTTTCACACATTATTTTGTCTCCCTTCTTGTAAATGAAAAATTTTTTTCCATGCTTTTGGAGTTTTCTCCGTTTTCAAGATCCAACTTCTATTGTTTTACATCTTATCAATTACTTCTTCAACTTCTTCTCTGTTCCTTAAGGCCGTAAGCTACTTTTCAAGGTTTTCTTCATTTGCTATTTCTTTGAGTGCATTCGATATTTGATATTTCTTCGAATTATCCTTTTTTCTCTTCTTTGTCATCTACAAGGTTTCCTTCTTTGTCTTTTATATATTTTATAGTACAAGGTTTGTTTTATAATGTCCTCAACATCTTTGTAAAAATGTTTAATTTCCTTTTATGGGCATACATTCTATTTTCCTTTAATATTTCCAAAATTGATGCGTGGCTCGCGTTGAACAGTTGTTTTGTTTTTCCACTAGAATTATGAGGCTTCTTAAACCTCCAACCTTCGTAACCTAATGAACCAGTTTATCAGTTTACGAAGAAATTCCATGTAACAGTTATAAGTGGAGTTATGGATATAGATTTTTGGAAAGTAATCGATAAGACATTGCTAGCAGTCGTAGAAGGAAATATAAAAGTTATCTGTAGATTGTTAGAAAAAAAAGGACGTGAATTTGTCCTGAAGGTGTGGAGGGTGTTTTCCGCGATTCCTATTAGTTGGAAGGCATTGACATGAATGTTATTTCTAGAATAAGACTGGTGTTAGCATTAGAGAAAGGTGAGACACAAGATAAGAGTCGTTATAAAAGACAATTCGATAGGATGTACTAAATGTTTTATCAATTACAGCCTCATGCTTAACTTAAATATACAGAATCTATCCAAGAAGCGATGCTCTGTTTCCATAAATCTAAATATTGTCGGTATACATTAGAATGAGTTATATTTTGCTTTAGCAATATAATCAAAATTTTCTTAATATTTCATTTTACAATCTAGAAAAAAAAATAATAATTGTGTCCTAATTACTAAGAACTTGAAAAACTTTATCTGAATATCTACGAATTGAATCATGAAAGGTTGTAAATATGAAAAGTGTTCGAATTATTTTCAACAATCACAATCCGCCAAGTATTTTCTTCCCTTTAGCTCTAAACCTATATTTAGTACACAATCTATTTTTGTTCCACACCATATTTGATGCTTGAATGTATCAAATACAACTTCTTATGAAACTAGTTGTATTGATCTAAAAGTAAACAGCGCTTGTTATCTATTGTTAGCTGACATGAGTATTCCAACTTTAACCAAACACAAAATAACAAATGATACTTAGGAGCCGCACTAATCGGGGTAATGGTATCCGAAGAACAAACTGAAAGCGAATCTCATCAATAAACGTCACAAACTGACAACTAAATCTGATGAGTAGACAAACCTTGCTATATTATAATTTATCTTTGATAAGATTGATTTATTAACTTCATGAAACTCGGTATTTAAGAACAATGAATCGTAATAATATACATCCAGGAGCAAAAAATTCATTTCATATATATCGCGGCTTATAAAACATATATTAATTTAGAGAAACCCTCGTATGAGTATGATATTTTCCACTGAAATTTGTTTTGAAATGGCTTTATTGTAAAATTGTTTCAACCAATAATATGATGTAGTTGAGTAGTGTTGTTAAACTCTTTTGGGGGTTCGATTGGAATGGCAATTACTACGAGGGCTGCAACTTAAGTTTTAAGATCTACAAATATTGATAATTGGATATAGCTTTATTGTTTTCCAAAATATTCTCCATTTGGATGACTACACTTCTATATGCGTTTGAACCAAGCGTCGAAGCATTCTTTCCATTGCGATTGAGGTACCTCCAAATTATGTGATTTGAACACATCAAGCGCTACTTCAGGTGTAGCAAAACGTTGACCTCGCAATTCAATTTTCTTCAGCAGGAATAAAAAGAAATCATTGGGTGTCAAACAAGCACTGTAAGGCGGATAATCCATCAATTCGATATTTTGACTGCTCAAAAACGTTTTTGTCCGAAATGGTGTGTGAGAACTCGCAGTGTCGTTGTGGAGAGTGGCAAACAAATGCCGATGTACCAAAATTGACTGTTCTATGTTGCTCTAATAGAACGGTGGCGATGTGTCCAGTTATTTTGAAAAAACAGGTCACCAATCACTTCGAAGGGGTTCCAACTTCTGTTGGATTTTGATCGTCTTGAAAGACCCATTCAGTTGATTGTTGTTAAGTTCAGGTTCATAAGCATATATTCATGATTCGACACCTAACAAGTTCTTGTAGACATCCAGGTCTTAAACGGCTAAATGTTCATGTAATATTTAATGTATGATCCAGGTTTTGAACAGTCAAATGTTCATATAATATTTAATGTATGCAAGTTGAACCAATGCCCAATGTCAATATTAATTAATATTGCAATATCTCATGACGATATTGTAATATCAATTTACGCACAGCATTGATGTTTTCTGAAACAACACCGACAACCTCCACGAAATTTAAAATATGGATGTGAAGAAGAATATTCCACCACCCCCTGTCATTTCGAGTTCCTCTGAGTTCTATGGGAGATTCCGGGAAGTCTTATCTTTTTGTTAAGAGCTAGCTTGTTGGCTTCTGTCTTCTTATTCTGGACGTCTTAATATGTATATTTTCGCTGTAAACCCTTTTCCAAAGTTCTTTGGCGAGAAAAGATATAATCCGAGTGGTTCTTCGCCTTCTTTACAGCTGTCCCCGATGTATAACTCAGCAGTAACTTATGAAGTATGGAATTGCCATGTCAGGGGTGTCCTCTTGTAGGCTAGGCAAAATGATTATAACAGTTAAAGTTGTTTGGAATACAAAATTCAGGTCTTGTAGGGCACAAATTATAAACGTATATAGTATCGCGTCTGATGTTATTTGACACATCTTCATTGTGGACGCTGACGACAACGATTAGGTGGAACAATAGGTTCATCACGAGCTTCAATTTGTTGCCTTTAACGACGCCATCGATTTCTTCTGAACGTCCTTCCACGAAATAATCAGTTATAAAATTTAAGTATATTAATAATGTCACATAAACCAGGAGTATGATTTACGGAAACAATAATAGGCATGTGATAATTGATCGATTTTATCGACGCCTCGTATAAACGGAGTGTATTGTTGAATTATTGCGGGTTTCATAAACAATTCTCGCCGACCACCTACAACATATTAACTCTCTCTTCCTGCAAGTTCCGCACTAAATTCTGTCGAAAGACCGTACATGTCTCTTAGGTCAAAATATTTTGAAATAATTACATTCTTTTTCTTGCAAATGCTGACTGGTTCCTATTAAGTGTAGAATTTTTTGATATATTTGGATCCCCTTTATCCGATCGCATCGTACCGTTTCTCTTTGTAATAAATATTCAGCAATTCGATTGCTACTGTACCAACCAATTATCTGTATAGAAAGAATAACCCAAGTTTAGTGAGTTTCTACCAAGATGAACTAACATTCTTTCTGAAAGCAATAATCAATATCGTCAGAAAGAAGAAACTGCTACTGACTTTGTCGAGTATAAATTTCAAAGCTGTACGTATATACATCAGAGGTGAATAGACTAAAAAACTTTCACTCCGAATCTGGAACGCTTTCACTTTATATATTTTACGATTCATCAACCACAACATTCTTATTTGGTTGATAGTTATAATGAAAAATTATCTCCAAGCGTTCTAAAAATTTGGGTCAGCATTTCTTAAGAATTGTAATATTAATAAAAATCTGTTCCTACTCAGATCTTTATCCACAAACCGATACCTTGAAATCTGTGGTTTTTTATTGGGGTGCATATTTTGTAGATAACCAAAGAATATTTTAATTTCTTTTGTAGTAACATCGCGATATTGTAGACCTTGAATTTTAAAATCTGGATGTGGTTGATTTGCAAAATTAATGAAACTTTCGTATTCGTACAATGCAATGCAATAAAATTGAGCAAATCATCTGACAAAAAGGCATCTACACACCTTGTGAAAGATATGTCTTCATCAGGAAAACATCAGGATTTGGACCAGCAATTCCAAGGAATTATGGCACATTATCAGGTCGAGTATCTCCAAATGGATCGATTATCATATTCCATGCAGGTGGATCGTCATCAACAGATGAAGTGTTACTAAGGTCTGATGAAATTTCATCGTCACTACCAGTGATATTTTAACTTTCACTGTCGGAATTAATATTGTCGAACAAAAAATCGCAGTCTGAATCACTGTCACGCACGATTAGAGAAGAATTTATTGCAGATATTTGCATAAATAATTCAAAGAAAATTGTTCTTCAAATCAAAATTTGAAATTAGAATACTCGCAAATCCAAACTTAGATTTTAAATAGAATTAAAAACCATTGCTAGGCTTATCGGACAAATAAGACAGAGGAGAAGAACGATTATATTGGAATATATACGAATAATCATAGTTTTTCAGTGTAAGCAAAAAATTCAAGTTAAAATCATAACAACGTATCTTTGACGTACGTCCACTAGTGCAGGGATTCAAGCTCAAAGTGGTGTCAAACCTACAAATTCTTTAATGCAGCGCTAATTTTCCTGAAAATTTATAATTAAGCTCATATTACCCTCCATTTCAAGATCTACATGGACGCAAGGTGTGTAAATTGTTTTCAGTGGGTGAACACCACGCCTTATCGAAAAATACCAATATTATAGTTTTTCTAACTTTTTTTCGATTCAAATGTTTTTCGTTTATGCATCATAAATATCGTAACATACAATATAATAGAAAATTTATATGTTTTGAGGTATCAAGCATTAAAAATATTCAAAAACTACCCTTCTGATAAAAATAATAGAGGCAAAAATCTTTCAATGATTTAAAACATTGCAATTTCATTTTTACTGTGAAAAATTCATAGCATTCTAATAAAATTTAATTGGTTATTAATCTTTATTAATCAACCCTTAAAAATACCCCTTTTCAGAATATGAAATAAAAATAAATCTTATAACTGCTAACTTTTAGATTTTGTATTCTTTCTTTTGTATTTCTAATTATACCCTGTCAACCCACGGTACTTTCAAATGTACCTACAGACAACTTACCATCAACAGAAAAAATCCGTGCGCCAAAAGTTGAAACTTTTTCATTCAATTCACAAAAATAAATTTCATATTCTTATTCTTTATGCAACTCAATTAATTTTAAAGCTATCGCATCCTACAGAAAACCATTTTAAAGGTAATTTTCAGGGCTACAAGCCTATGTACGTTAGAAGGGTTTGAGATCCTTCACATCTTATTAATAAAGGGTCAAAGGGCTGTGGATAAGTAATCCTCGCACTATAGTGACAGATTAATTTGGTTATAACTACGTTAATTTTCTTGCTGAAAAGAAAATAAGAAAAGCAAAATAATTGTCATGAAAAATGCGTCAATTTGCTTGCTCATTTGTTTTTGTATCTATCATAGTTATAGAGAAAAATTTTTTTTTTCAAATTATGCATTTTCAATCAACCAAACTTTCAGATGTCGTAAATAACATCCAAATAAAGTATTTGGTACAAGGAATAACTTTAATTTTGATCTTCAATGAAATGGCATTAGTTTTAGTGCATTATTTTAGCTTTAAAAATCGAAACGAATTTCATCAGTGGTCATTTGAAAGGTCTTTTTAAGTTCTTTGAAAAGTATTCCATTACTTTTTGTTGAAAAATGTACCCTTTTTCCGTATTGAGGTTAAATGCTCAATTACGTAAAACAAAAGCTCTTCAAGTATCTATAACTTGCTTTGGTAGAACATTAAGATCTTGAAATATAGCTCAATTTATTTGTTTTTTTGTAAGCTTAATTTTTGTTCATCACACTTTTTTCGATAAAATGCATCATTACAGTACGGAATTATACATAAAAAACTATTGAAAAATGCAGTTTTTTAAGGAAAAATCGTAATTTGATTGATTGATCTGACGAAAAATTTTACTTGACATTTTTTACTTTAAATTTGCTGATATTTCGATTTCTGGGTTTATTTTGGGTGAAACATTCCCACCCCCGAAAAAGGGTGGTATTCCCCTAGGGGAGGGATTGCTTTTCAGATGCACACCTATTATCTGTCAAAATTTCAAATGAATCGGTGGTGTATTGAAGAATTTGGAGGGAAAATGCTTAAATACCTGGCCTACACTGGTGCTAAAAGGGTTAAGACGAGACATATTGAGTTTGAACTCAGGACCTTTTTAGACCACTCTTATATATATATTATATATGTTTATATTTTTGATCCGATTCATTATTTCAAATATAAAGCACCATTTCATGGGATATTCACCAATTTTAGAATATTTTTATCCTTATATCGACGTACTATTTTAGGATTAAACCCATCCACGACTCTTATTAGATCCCAAATAATTTGCGATGTGTTGAAGCAGCCACTTATGGATTCATAGTCTGTAACTGATTACTTGAACAACGTTACTAATAAAGCCATGCGAACCATACTATTACTGTTCATATCAATCATTTCCGACAAAATAAATTAATTATCCTCCATTTCGCGTGACGGTTTCCCATTACGGAAGGCGCAAAAACCGACATTTCGATTATTTGTCACGCGAATCAAGCTGCTGATTGATTACGGCACTTTATTTCAAATATTCTACCTCAGAATTTCTGGAAAAAAAAATTCGATTACCTGCCGACAGTTCCCAATACAGTTATGAAATCTGTTTTCTTTGTACTTCTATATGGATTTTTGTTCGGAAGATTTTCTGAATATGCGGCGATTATACTGATTTCAAATCTATATATAGAAAAAAATCAGGGAATTTTGAAAGAAAATGTTAGCAGATTTTATGAGCCAAGTAAAAATTATAGCAACTGAGTTTATTTTTATTTCTGTTTGTCGTGGATATATATATATATATATATATATATATATATATATATATATATATATATATATATATATATATAAGCTATATTATGAGCGGTTTCTTATTGGAAACGTGGCAATGAAACACCAAAGTGGACTAACTTCAATATATTTTCCGAGTTTTCGAATACTCATTTATAATAATATGATTACTTTATCACTACAACGAAATATTACATCAAGCATCGGCTTTGTGTTTGATTTGTATCTCTATAACCATTTCTTTTTCAAACTTCATTTATCTAAAAATATCTAGCGGAACAAATATGAAATTTTCACTCATGAAAATACATAAAAAAAAAACGTAAATTGAAGCCTGTTATCACATTTACTTCTCTGAATTCAAAACCGATATAGAGTTTTATTGCAAATCTATGAATACGTAAGTATTGGAAAGCTCGGATATATATAATATAATATATATAAAAAATAGTCCACTTTGGTATTTCATTGCCACGTTCCCAATAAGAAACCGCTCATAATATAGTTGGCAAAAACTTCTTTACAATTCACATACAAATATGGGATACTTCCAAACCATCTCAAGAACTTATGGTCAATTAGCTGTTGAAAATTTGAAATTATGGTCCAAAATCGAAATGAAAATGGCGAAAGAATATAACAGAAGACTCGGAAAATATATTAAAGTTAGTCCACTCTGGTGTTTTATTGCCACATTCCTAATAAGAGATCGCTTATATTTATATATATATATATATATATATATATATATATATATATATATATATATATATATATATCTGTTCTGTAGAAGTCTGAATGTACTAACAGTAGCTCCACTTACGGAGGTAATTTGTAAAACCTACGCCTTCACACACGAGAAAACTGACGAAAGCGATAAAGGCAACATGATAAATGAAAATAAAGTAAGTATAAATAGGGGTTTCTCCGAATATGTTTCCTCCTCTATTATTTCATAAATAACTGGCGAGCGGTGAAGAGACGGCTTCGAAACATTTTTCAATGTCATAGCAAGGTAACGTAATAGCGTCCATAGCTCGGAGCAAACAGGACGGCGGGAAAAGCAACATAAATTTCAAGAATGCTCTACTGGATATAGATCTACAACAACAAATTCATCAATTAACTATACTATAAAGGTATAGGGTGAGCGATTATAGAAATACGAAAATTCATTTACGCTTTTTTTGTTACTTTCCTATCTACTTAAAGTGGGCTTACGAATATTAATAGAGTGTGTCATCTGTCTTTTACGGCTACCTTCTTGAACTTATAATTTGGAACTTATTCTGACTAAATTGAATCCAAGTATTGCAAATATTCAAGATTGAGTAGAGGGAGTGAAAATAATGCTAAAACATAGAAACATTTTCTCATACGACCTGTGGTTTCTGAATCATAGGCGTTTGAAGTTGCGAAATTAGAATTTATGTTTAAGTAAATTCTCTAAATTATATATTCGAACATTATGTTAAACATCGTGTAAGGAAAATTTGAAAGTTTTTTAGCTTACAACTTATCAAATAAAAACAGAAAAAAACATAATAAATGTTCGAAGTGGACACCTTGCACTTCTAGACAGTTCCGGAAAATATTTCTTCGAATTTGAAAGAGCATTCCAGGATTCTGCCTTATAGCGTTACAATGGAAGTTCATTCCATCGATCATTTCTTTGCTTGTCTTTATATATTGCGTGTTTCAAACTTTTAAGGTATCCCCTACTATATGAATCTATTGTATTAAATACAGGGGACGTAGCAGCCATGCAAATCGACCTCTCCGACCTATCCATCGTGCATGAACCACATGTCTTTTCGAATATTTAGAGGAATATCACGTGAGTAACAATTCTTGAGAAATTTTAAGTATTGCTGGCCATTGAGGTTATTATCAGGTTATTATTTTCACATAATCTACTAACTTGCGAATATGTCGCATTAATATCCAAAACACCCTGTATATGGATATAGGAGGAAGGATTTGGAGAAAACTGGAAATGCTTGATACGCTAGTAGCGCTAGAAAACTAAAGTTACAGTCCAAATTTGTTTGAATATGATAGAGGTAGCAACGTAGAATCAGTTTTGTGCCACTGACAAATGGTTCTGTGCAATAATTCGCTACTATTATACTGTTGTAAGTAAGAAAATCTAAAACATCAGCGTTCATGTCCTCATGGAAGTCACCGAAACGAGTAGAAACAGAAGTCAATGAATCACCTTGAATAAAACCATTTGGAATGCCAGTACAAATATTTTATATAGAATGTTTGTATTTGATGTGTAGCAGTTTTATCTTCTCAAAATTTATTTGGTGTATATCCCTTATTGATCCACGTTTCATCAAAATAAAATATATTTCTTCTCTTATTTCTATTGCTTTCATACTCCTCACGTAATTTCTTCTCCATACTAAAATTTCGTTTCTCTCTATTAAAATAGACGATCTGGAATGCTTTTTCCAGTGACAAACTATTTATTGCAAAACTTTCCATAGTTTTCTTTGACTGGGCTCTTGGTAATCTTCATCATCTCGAACCGCGTAAAAAACTATGTCTACTGCTAGAAACACTTTCGTTTAAATTAGAACGCATGTACTTTCTTTTGAAGTCTTCCTTTCAAATGAACTTTTAAGATATACAAGAAATGTTGTAGGACACAAAAAACATTTTATTGTTCTGACATCATCAGCAGTCAGAAAAGCTGGACATCATTGAAAACAGGTGAGTATTCACTTTCAGAAAGGTAGATGAAAGTCAACGAAGAAATGTAATACGCATCTCGACGAAAAACTGTCCATTCCTTCAATCGTTGTCCTCTGACTACAAATCTGCCGATACGTCTATAATAGTTTTGTTAATGAAGTATCTACTCCACTCTCATTATCTTGGAAAAAATAAACATATATATTATTTCTTTTGATTGTTCCTCAATAACCTCACAAAATTAACACATTCATTCACGATAAAGAGGAATTGTAGCTACAATTTTCATTTTTTAATGGAAACAAAGGTTGTTTATCTGAATCTAATAATTGAACAATCAATTGTGAATTGGCTATGATTTATTTGTTAAAAACTGACATTTTATCATTGCTGTAGATGTTAAAAAAGCTATCCTATTCACTACAGTATACGAACACGTCTTAATTATCACAATTGATATTCGAATTGACATCCAAAGACAACTATGTGGTCTTAGAAACGATAATTGGAAGAGTTACTAACATTACTAAATTCATTCCATATTCTCTCCATAATGAAATCCCTTGTCGTTGAAGGAACTTTGTAGACTTCAATCCCAATGTAACTTCAGAAAAATGAGTCCATGGTGACCTTGGAGGTCAATGTACTGGACCATTTCTTTCGATTGATCTTCCATAAAATAGTTCAGTCAGTTCATCATTAATTGATTGATTTGAGTGAGTAGATCACTATTGAAAAGCCACAGCCTTTGGAAATATAAGAATTGGAATTTCTTCCAATAAAAGAGGTAATTAGTTCACTAGAAAACCTAAATACATCTCAGCATCTAATTGTTCCTCAAAAAATATGATCCTATTACATATCCACCAGCTTTACCTTTCCATACTTTCAACGATCATCTAGTTTGATTGTGTGTCACTATGTGATATGGATTAGTGTGTGGGTTTTTAATAATTGCCAGTAAAATATTGATTTCATTCTCTTCTGTAATAGACGTTTTTAATCGTTCATGCTTTTCATAGTTAACTGAAGCCGTGCGATTGTACTGCTTCATAAATCTCTCCAAGCTTGCTTTTGTAGGTTGTCGGCTTTCAGGAAAACGTTCATGGTATAAGCTTGCTGATAGTAAGGCGTTTTAATTGCATTTTCCAAATATCCATATCAAATCAATCGTCTTTTCATCATCAGTGAAATTCATTTTTGCCCTGGTTCATATTCTTCAAAGCTTCAAAAAATTAACCAAATCGCTACATCAAAAAGCGATAATTTACGTATTGTCATGGTTTTTTCACAGAAAAATCAAAATATCTAAGGAACTAATAATTTTAGGTTTAGGAAATACTTGATAAAGAAGAAGTATGGTGGTAATACTATTCGATATTCATATAAAATACAGTGTGATTCATTTGAACAAACCAAGAAAATAATGTATTAATATTTTTATTTACCCTCCAATAATTGCTATCTAACCAATGTAATACAGTTTATTTTGATAGACAATCAGAAGTATCTTCCAGTGAAGATACTCCTTTGAGATATGTGGTGTTGATTT
Source organism: Diorhabda sublineata (assembly GCF_026230105.1). Lineage (NCBI taxonomy): Eukaryota > Metazoa > Arthropoda > Insecta > Coleoptera > Chrysomelidae > Diorhabda > Diorhabda sublineata. Next base: position 6,306,246 of record NC_079475.1, on the reverse strand, counting down.
TAATAGACATTTAGAAGTATCTTCCAGTGAAGATACCTCTTTGTGGTATCTGCCAGGAGTGGAGTATCAATCACAAAAGATCCAACCACCAGAACCCCAAATCACCATCAACTCATTCAAACATCTGGGAATCCCGTTGAGGGCTGCAATAATTCTTATCTTTAATATATTAAAGCGATTTCATAATTTTTTAATAAATTTATTTGTTGCTGAAACTTTTTCTATTGTTCTTAGCAATAAATATAAATCGTGTATCGCTATAGTTTTAGATTGTATAATTTCATTCCTAATTTAATTCATAAGATAAAAAGCTGGTGTTAATATTAACACTGTTCACCCCATCTGAATGCCAAGAAGTGAGGTTATAAACTAAATTAGAGACAATAAAATCAGCTCCAAATCAATCAACAACAGATCTAAAGTTTATAAAAGTTTCAAAATAGTAATACAAAAAGTATTTCTCTAGCCAAAGCATACAATTTCCCGTTTAACTTTATAAGTAATTCGAGGAAACATCGTAATTTTCCCAGGCTCAGAACCCTTTTATCGACAAAGGATTTCTCACATCATTTCCTTGTTTCACATCATTTCCTCGTGTGATTGGATTATCACAAGGATAAACTCACCTTAACAATAGGCTAGTTCGGTATCGATCTTGAATATAGGTGTTGTTGGCGCTTTGAGACCCTTACAGACCCAGTAATAATAAGATTATGGTCTATAATATCGACTCTAATTAACCTCTAGATGGTACTTAACGCACTATCTGGCGGTAGTTTGTCTCATCTCATGTAGATAAACATGCGAAAATGGGTCTTTATTTTACTGTAAGTGATGTTAGATGTAGAGGATGTCCCACGACGTTTTCACCGTCCTCTGCCAATCTAATTCCTAGATTTGAACGTCGTTATTATTCATTCTAGTTTATATTTTTTTGATATTGTTAGTTACAATGTGGAGTTGTGGTTCATTATAATTTTGTTTGTTTAAAGATGAAGGAGGACACGAGCGAGTGGGAAAAGGACTTAAGATAATTAAGTGCTCCTGGAGAGGTCCTGAAAATAGACGAGCAGCATCTGAAAACCGTTATCACAAAATTAATATAAGAAAGCTGACTACCAAGTAAACACAATAGTGCAGACGTCTGTCTCTCTTTATGATGTTACATTACAAAATATTTAGGAATATATTGGGAAATTGGGATGTTATTACAGTATCAAGTAAGGTTTGGTCAAAGTAGAGGTACCACACATGACTAAAATGTGTTAGTTAATAATGAACAGCTGCACATCGTATACATTGTTTTCACACAAGCATACGACACAGTTAGTAATCCAAACTTTTATGAAGCAATTGAATACTTTGGAATGCCAAATAATTTAATGAGAAGTAAACACAATAACCTAACCTAACCTAACCTAACCTAACCTAACCTAACCAAATAATTTAATGAGAAGTAATGATGGAAGTTGGAAGAGAAGGTGAAACTGATCATCCATGTGAAAACTACCACCCATCATGCTTGGATTTGATTTATCCATGCTAGAAATAGCATTTCGACACCGACATAATCCCACCTAAAGTGGTATCTCCAGCACCACACCTGCTCAACAGGCCAACGTAGCTTATGATTAACAAGTTTGCCTGCATACGCCCAGAACGTCAATTTATTGGGACTCCTCTCTTTGATTAAGTACAGTTCTATTGAATCAGCTATCGAGGAACGGTTTTTTTTAACAGTACATCTTACAGTGGTTTAAGATCAATATCAGGAGGCAACTTCACATGGTGAAATAAGGTTTATCCTCTTCTGCTTGCTTCCATTAAAAAAAATTGAGGCTCTTAAAACATAATGTTGTAACCCTCCTTAATTCATGTTTTTCCATATGCGTAAAGTATTATAAGTTTCTGGTGATGATTCTATGAGAAGTTTACAAGTGTTTCATCACAATTAAATTTTCAAAAAAGACGAAACGCCAGTAGGAGGACCGGTGGAGTTGAAAATTGACACGAACAGTTCGCGCCCTAGTCCACCAGGATCGTCTCCTATGAAAAACATTCAGACCTGTAGTCTGGTAAGTCGGTGGCTTGGCGATTGGAAAGGCGGCTTCGAAAAACCACAACCGCTGAAGATAAATGTTTGTATTGATGAGTAAATGCGATCGACGACTCACGGGCCCAAAGGTAGCAACTCAAATCAATTAATCCAGGGATCTACCTTTGAGTATTCCTACAATGGAAAGGAGATTGAGAGAATCTGATACTTTTGGGAGAGCCTCAGTCGACAAACCTCTTTTAAGAAGTTAAAATAAAATAAATAAGTTGCGATGAACCAAAGAAAATTAGACGCATGAAGAGTGCGAGAGAGTTTTATAAAGTGATGTGTAGTTTCAAGTATTTGTGTGTAGGGCAAATAAAAAACGTATGCACTAGAACCATGTATAATTGACTATTAAGTATGGCTGAGGCTCAGTAATGGTTTGTGGATGTTTCGGAGGAAGGGCAACTGGAGATATAGTAAAAATTGAAGAGATTTTCAGTAAAGAAGGCTATCAAAAACAAAATGTAGAACGCCTGATCCACTTCTTCGACATATCCTGAAAAGCGCATGGAACCAGATAGACAACGTTTATTTGTCGAAATTTTGCACCGAAATAATAAAAGCGCAAGGGGGTTACATCGATGAATCAAAAATTTTAATACGTAACTGCAGACTTTAGTATCATTATTACTATATTATTATCAATGATATCAAAATTTCAAAAAACATAATATGTTCTTTCCAAATTACGATCCAAATCAATCGTATTGTTTTTATCGGTTGTGTATCATGCAAACTATATGGTTCGCAAAAACTTTTGACTGGTTGTGTACCTCGTATATATGAGACATATATTAAAGATGCTAAATTAAGTTACACCTTGATAAGTTCAAAAGCCCTATTGATCACATCCGCTATCTTTGTTATATCAACTGACAATACATTGTAGCTTTTTTTAAGAAAAGTCGGTCTTCAAAAAAAATGCATCCTCTTATAACACTTTCAAAGTTTTGTCGTTCAAGCTGAACACTTCGAAAGTGCCCTTTTATCAACCTAAGGACTCGTTTGGCAAGTATTCAGCTATTTCGGTATCTCCCTTTAGCTACTTTTTCTTTCTATCCGCAATATAAGAAAAAAAAAACACTATCGAACATTACAAGCGGAAGCTACTTAATTTGAAACGTGGGAGGAATTTTCATATTTTAAATTTTAGACGAGATTATACAGGATAATTCGGAAAGTTCTGGTTTTATTATAGAATCACGATCTATTCAAGGAACAAATACTTTGATGAATTTTTCATCAGAACAAAGATGATATAGAATAGCATCAGTTCACCAACAAAAAGTGAAACACCATAACTTTTCCATGATAAATGGTATATTTGAAGACCTATATAAAGTATCTTAGTTCCGAACGCAAAAGTTACCGAGATGAGTTTCAAAGAAGCGCTTATAATACCCATTCGCCATAATTTCTGTATTCTCAGTGGCTCAGGTATGTCTCACCAAAGAATATGTACTCTTATAAGTATTCAGACGAGACTACCAAAGATATTATTCGTTGAAGATATTCAGCCTGTTTGCTATCCTATTGGTTTCGAATTGTCACTTCGGGTGAACGACCCTGCAGGATATCAAGGACACTACTTGAGGTCTTACGTATGTGATACTAAGACACCCAAAGCGCTGAACTCTGCTCAGTAGTTGCCCACTAGTTTTTAATCAATTCATATCAGGATACCACACGATAGCTCCGTACCTGAGAAGTTTGACCATTGGATGATCTTTAATGAAAGACACTTCTGCATACGAGTGGATAAATGTCAAACGGGTCCGTTCCTCCTTGTTTGCTTTGCGCATGCGCTGCGTCTCGGCGGGTACTTTTGAAATAGTATTTATTCATTGGTAGAATATTATTATTATTAATGGATTAATTTCATGTCAATTGAAATTAATTAACAATAACATCCTTCGATCACAAGAAACTTCAGAAAATTGGATTTGAATTAGTTGGTGATTAGTTTTGTTTCATTAAAATGTTGATACTAAAAATTGATATGTGTTCAGAATATTTTTTCGATAAAATTTGGATGGACTTTAGTTATATTTACTTTTTTTTCCTAAAATTAATTCAAATTGTTTTCTTTTGATATTACCAACACATTGACAACATTCTCTTACAATAAATTGGATTTATATTCATTTGTTAGTTCTGGGATTATAATGTAAAGTATTAAATAAAGAGATAGTATATCACTATTTTTTATTTCAGATTGTATAAATTGTTACAACAAACAACTTTTCCTTAACTTAACTATTTTTCCAGACTATCGTTAAAGTTGTTAGCCATTGAATGAAAATTTACAAATAAAAATATTCGAATACTACATATTTTCACATAACTCAACATTAACAAAGAAAATAGATTCGGAAAATGTGTATTTATTAATTAGATATTGAATTTGTAATTGTATGTAGATAGAAATCTGTAATATATAGAAAAGTACGTACGTATAATATTTAATTCAGGACAATTAAATAACGGTATAAAGTAAAAAACGGCAGGGATTCTAAAGGCACCAAAGAAGACTTTTAGCACTACTGCGATCAGTGAAAAAACGTATGGAAAGGTGTGTGGCGAGAAAACTGGAGTATATTGAAGGGGAGCATCCGAATATAGAATAATTTGTATAATAAATCCCTTTTTTGGACCTGGTATTCTACTTTTTTTGTTGATTTGCATTGGTCTTAGGTTCGACTCTGCTTAAATCAAAAGCATACGTTGAATTATGAGCTCTTACTTATCTCTATTAATTTAAACACTTCCTATAAATATCTTCAGCGATAGCAACGATAAAGCGATGTTAGCATTTTTACTGTATTATTTCAAAGTTCAATAAACTGTATTGCACACCATCACACCATCCCTGTATTTCCACTGATTTGCTTTCATAGTTCAAAATAACATTTACACTTTTGTCCTCAACAATCATATCAAGTCATCTATTCAATTTTTCCATTTTGTTCGCAATAATACCTTTCCACCTAGTTGATAATTAATTTTAAATACTTCTTTTTTCACATTTTGAACATTATTTCATTGCATTATCTCAAGCCTTCTGTAGTCTAAATCTGAGTTTTTGTGAACAATTATCAGAAGGATCTATATTATTGGTAACATCACTTAAAATTATAGAAAATTTTTTAAAAACAAGTTCAAATTGTGTTTTTTTGTGCATGTATTTATACTATTATTATATGAAAAAGACCAGAAAGGTACCCAGGTGCTCCAATTATTCATACCATTGGCAGCTTGCATTCAAAGATATGGTGTTCAATGTGTATAAGAATATCCAGGAGGATACCAAAGCAAAATATAGAGTTTTCCAGGAATGATTTTGCTTGTCTGGTAACTGAATTACATTCTGGAAAGATCTCATTGGATTGTTACAATGTATTTATTATTTTGTATATCTTCAGGTAAAGGACCTACTAAATCTAGACAATTTTTTTCGAAAGCTGGAGCAGCTGTTGTACTATTACCAACGGCTGCTTGATTATATTGGAATACTTGTACTTTTAACATTCATCGCACCGCTCTAAACCAGTCGAGTTGAATTTTGTTTTTGAAATTTTTTAAAACGAATTAACTAACTATACTATCAAACACTTATGCATTGTATTTGATGTTTTTTTATTGATAAACATTAGTTTAGGATCTACCTTGCTCAAATCAAACGCACTCGTTAAATTCTAAACTCTCACCAATGTTTATTAATCACCAAAAAATACCACAATCAAACATAGATGTTGAAATTGCTCATTCTACAAATATAGTTCATTCCAACTGAACTCGTTAGATCAGGTGTAGTACATGGACTGCATTGTATCATAATTCTCTTAAACAAGTCCGACACGGAGACAGATGATGAGGTGGTTGATATTAGTTATACTCTGCCTAAGAAAAGAATTAAAAAGTTTCATTTTTGGTCCTAGCGAAAAACAAATATCAACAACTTCATTACCTGTCTCCATGTCAGACATGTTTGAGAAAATTGTGATACGATGCCATCTCTGTACTACACCTAATCTAACGGCTTCTTCATCGATGCGGTACTCGCACCTGCAGCGCGGCGTTTTATTTGTGGTATATTACGAACCCACTGATTTGGATGCCGCATCGCCTTACTCTCGGGATGCTCACGTGCTGATCAGGCACTGATCATTGTATTGGTTCACTATTTTTCTTCAATAAATAGACTTATACCTAATATAATTACACGTATCTTAGCAAAAATAATGTTTATCATGGAACAAACTTTTAAGTTTCACGATATCATCCTGAGGAGAAACTTTCAATATTATATCATTCGAAGGTTAATTCAGTGAGAGGTTATAGAGAAACTTCAAGAATACCAAACAATAGTTCAAAATTAATGTCGTTTTGTCCAATAAGTTTCAACTAATTGAAATCTCAATTCATCAAGAGATTTATAGTTCAAAAATGATTTAGTAACAATATGATGGTTTTTTCTAATAAAATAATATTTTTTGATAGAAATATTCCGTTGAGATGCTTTCAATTTCCTTTTCGAATTAATTTAATTCCATAGTTCGGAGTGATACTGCCTCAGGAGTCTTAAACTTCTGGTAAAAATCCCCCGATGATAGATCTAAACTTTCTTGAACATCACAAATTGTTTCAACACTTCTTTTATCCGGAATATTTTGGAAAAACTGATGAGAAATAGTTCGGCGGTAGAAGATTTCTCGAATTTCGTTATAAGTATCGGTCAAATATTAGAGAATTTATCTAGAGATTTAATTAATTATTGATCAACAATAACAGAAGCCCATTTTTATAAACTTCGAAATAGCTTCCGTTCCGCAATACCAATTATATAATTTTAAGTAATTCTATTAGCAACGTGAAATATAGATGGCGTGATTTCATATATTGAGTTTTCTTTTGTCAAATTTCAATAGAAGCAAAACATAGTTTAAGTAATTCATTTAAAAGTACTGTTAATTAATATTGAAATAGCAAAAATTGTCAATATCTTTTTCTGTCTTCAAAAAAGCCATTTTTTTCAATAAGGCAATTATCAGGGAAAGGACTTCTTTCGGAAAACATACATATTTTTACCACATGTATAGTTGCCCGCCACATTATTCCAAATATTTCAGTATTTTTTAGATCAAACATGCACTGATAGGTTATTAGAATGTGAAAGTTTATTTATTTAGTCAACCAGATCTCCAGACCTAACTTCTCAGATCTCATTTACACGTAGACCCACAACAAGAAATGATATGGTTGGAAAAATATATTCAACAGGCAATATGAAGTATATCAATGAGAGAATAGATTTAGGACGCCACTGAATACATTGTTAGTGGTCTAAGCTGTTAATTGTGAGATTTGTTACTTGCTTTATTTAATGATTTTTTTATTTGCTAGTACTGGACACACTGTTCACATCACCACTACACTCACAATAACACTTCCGAAAATATGTTTCGATAACCAAGTTATCGTCTTCAGGGGCTTTTACTATTATTCGTTTCTAACGGTCGACGGCCGTTCTTTATATAAATATCTAGCTCACTATTTCGCATGTCCTTGTACTATTGAAATAAATCATCTAGTGTATTGATTCTTATATTGGAAGTATTGTCATTAAAGTTGTTTGAAACGATCAAATACCAACGAAGTCTTGTGATTGTTGGAATGTGGGGATAGAATGAGTAGACGAAATCTTGTCAGTTTCACATTAATCTGCTTTTCATTTCAGTATTCCACCGATTTCATAGAAATAAAAGTGGTACGAATCTCACTACTCTCAATGGATAAACGAAATCTCCTTTTAAATATAACAGGAGTTTCAAAAGGAAAGTTATTTTCAAGCTTCTATGCAAAAAGGTCTAAAACATCTAATATACCAAAGTGGATTCACTAGAATTCTGTAGAAGTGCTGAACATGACTTCAAATAGCAACTCAGCTTTATTAATAATATATATCCAGAAGCTTGAATTCTATGACTGGAAAAGAAGCAAATGGGTGTGAATAAATGAAATACGAATCGCGAACGAGATATTATTCGATATTTCTTTATTTTAGTATGAAAATAAAACTGTCAGTATCAATATTATTCTCCTACTCTATATATAATTCAATAAAAAATCTATTTTTGTCAAACTATTGATTATTTTCAGTGAAGCGACTATACTGGGAGAACAAGAGCGAAAATAAAAACGGATAATACACACACAAACAAACATCTGACATCAGTTACGAACTAGACACGAAAAATATACTCAAATATGGAAACTTCTCGTGGTGACCAGGCTATATAGAAACCAACAAATATGTGGAGGTCATATTCCTCGTATACCCGAGCGTCAGCATAATTCTTCAAGGGTAGAAAACTGCACTTGGAGCAGACGTACCGTCTGGAAGTATGTTGAAGACCATGTTGTGTACAACAACGAGTAAATTTGCCGCTGATACTTTCCTCCGAAGACAAAATAAGAAGTTAGAACAAAGTCGAAAGGAAGGAAACAATTCACAAAAGAGGTTTTTCCATGAAACAATACGTGTAAAAGTTTATATCTTTATATCACAGGTTGCAGGCTGCTGAATCTAATCCCAACAAAACTCAATTCGAGTGGCTGCTTGTTGAAAGTTTCCTAACCCAACCGTCGGCATGGAGCCGCTCTCTCATTGAGTAATAGCGTATCAACATCAAATTCCATGCAAAGAAAAGAGTGTTCGTTGAGCGATTGGAACAAATTTACGAAGACATGTCTCTGGAGAAACCAATCGTGAACAAGTGGTTAAAACGATTCGGGGAAGATCAATAAGAACTGAAAGGAGACTCTTGCCCAGGACGTTCGTCGACATCGAGTGATGAAAATGTTAAACGTATTCGGGTTTGTGTTCTTAAAGACCATCGATTGATAAGATTGGTAAGATAACTAATGAGCTGTCAATCCGCGAAACAATTGCTCTCGATTCTAATACAAAAACTTGAATTGAAAAAATTGTGTTTAGGTTAGGTTAGGTTTCTGATTTCAAAACAGAGAACAAAGAATGTCGAATGCTGTAGGGATTAGCTAGAAACAGGGGAAAAGGAGACACTAATTTAAGAAGACTTTTCTCTGGAGGAACCAACCGTTGTGCTTAAAGAGGTTCCAAGAAGGCCAAGAAGAAGGAAGGAAGCAAAATGAAAAGGGAACTTTCTCGATCTAGTCATCACTGGAGACGAGTGTTTTAGTTCTACGAATTCGATGTGCAGCTCAATTCTCAATGTGGAGAATGGAAGTTAACAACAGATCTGAGAACAAGTCAGGAAAATCAAGGTCCACTGTGAGGACAATGTTGATTTTTTTCCTAGATTTCTCATGTCATTTTTTACTAAGAATTTATTCCACCCGGCCAGAGAGTGAGCGGAAATTTTTACATTGAAGTTCTGAGAGGTCTCAGAGTTAGTGTGGCCCAAATTGGAGTGGATTTGGCACAAGGGGGCAGTTGGATTCTACATCACGACTTATATAGAAGCCCTCAAAACAAAAACGATATGGAAACTGAACAGTGTCACATCTGAAAACTTTCAGCAATGCCATTCTACAGTGAAAACGGCGTTAGCAGAAGTGCATCTTGTCACAGGGGGAAGACCATATTGTAATAACTGATTAATTATGAAAAAAGAGTTATCATTTAACTTTTATTTATTTAACTTATATTTATTTAACGTATTTTCTGGACAAACCTCGTATAGCTTAATTCCATTTCGTAGGAATGCCTAATGTAGCGAGAATAGAAACCAAAGGTTGAGAAGGGTTTGTAGTCGGTATGAAAAATCTTAGAAATCCGACATACCATGCCCTGGAAATACGAAAAAGTATTCTTCATCGAAACATGTATAAAAAAACCAATGTTATCATAAAATCTCTTAAATGAGAAAAATGTCCTATTTCAAGTCATAGTTTTTTTTATTACATACTATATAATAATAATCAATTTAATTTCAATTCTACCGATATTTCACGATTACAAAATGTATATTTTCATCTCTGCAGTAAAATTGACATTCTGTATATCAGAAATTCACCCAAAAATTTTTTCCAATAAAGTTTAATATTGAAAACGCGCCCTTCAATTTTTCTTTGACAAATTTCAAATTAACGACTCTGAAGAACATTGAATACATCGTATATTGTTATTGAAATTTGTTTAAGAATGACAAAACTTCGTAGAAAACTTGTTAATATTTCGTCCGTTATGAGAGTTTGTCTATATTGACTTTCGAGTTGGGAAACTTGTTTCTTTTCGATGGAACCAGAAAGTTTCTAGATAAGCGCGACAAAGACGACGAATTCTCTCCCGGACGTCTAAATATTTTATTCACGTAGAAATTCGAGAGTTTTCACAGAAATTGTCGACCTCGAACCGAAGATATCAGCATTTATCAGAATAAGTTAGAAAATATACCCGCGCGTGTGTTGAGAAATTATCACAGAAATTTTATCCATTTTTGAAACTAACTTTCTGTCAATGACAATCGTTGTGTAATTAGCTACGAGCATTAGAAATGTCAAAAAACTGAGATAACCAGCGATAGATATTATCGAAAAATTTCACTCATTTGAATACAGGCAAATATCATTTGTATACTTGTAATGCTCGCGAATATCATATGAATACTCACGAATATCATATGAATAATGGCAAATATCATTCTAATACTGACGAATACTGGCAAATATCATATAGATACTGGCAAATATCATTGGAATACTGACAAATATCATCTGATTACCGGCAAACATATGAATACTGCAGAATATCATATGAATACTGGCAAATATCATTTGAATACTGGCAAATATAATTCGAATACTGGCAAATAGCATTCGAATCCTGGCAAATATCATATAGATACTGACAAAATCATTTGAATACTGGCAAATATTATTCGAATAATGGCAAATATCATATGAATTATGTCATATATCATTCGAATACTGAAAAATATCATCTGAATACTGGCAAACATCACATGAATACTGGCACATATCACATGAATTCCGGCGAATACCATTTGAATATAGTGTGGATTCAAGATTCATTGTCAAACTAACAGCAAATATCATTTGAAAAAATTCCTGTGAACAAACAATCAAAAAGAGATTAAGACAAGAGCCACTATTCTTAACTCACTCCTCTCACAAGCGAGCGATTAAAAGAAGTGATTTGATTGGCAGCGCTTTGGCATTTTCAGATTTTTATGTAGCCCTCTGTTCACAAATTTGTGACACGAGCGACTAGTTACAGTAAGAGCGGTATATTAGCACATTATGTCAAACTTTAGTCAAATTTTAGTTCTGTGCTTGTGATCTCCACTGAACGTAAAGAATTCTATTCTAACCTAAAACCTCCTTTTAGTCCTTCCAGCAGTCCATTATACAGAAGTTTATCCCTTACTACAGTCCCTTAAGTATGACCACAATTATAATTATATTATAATTATTTATAGACTATTATAATTTTCCAAGCAATGTTCTAATGAACATTGTCTATTTACAAATAACATTTGAGTACTGAGTGTATTCAAGATGCATTGCCAAACTAAAGATGAATATTGTTCGAAAAGCTTCCAATAACCGAACAATCAACAAGAGATTAAGACAAGGTCTATCTGCAATTTTCTTCTGATTTTCTTTGCAATACATAATAAGGAAAATTCATTTTAGTCGAGGGGAAGCAAATATCATTTAAAAACTGGCGGTTATCATTTGAGTACTGTGTGGATTCAAGATTGAATGCCAACCCAAAAGCAAACAGTTTTGGAAAATATGAACATCAGTAATTTTATTTTTATGTCAATAATTATTTCTCAATTTGTACATTCCTAAGAGTTTTTTTATCAGTTTTCTTAAACTATAAAAATTTTGTAACATATTTGATAATAAAATATAAAATTTGCGACTGGTCATAGATAGGTCCATGTATGGGTTCGTGACGACCTAAAATTTGTGATCAAGATATTGTCACCATACTTTTCTTCACATGAAGTTATTTTCCATAAATTTGGGAAGAGATAGTTCTAAATCATCCTATTCAAAACTAGTCACCAATATTTACAAGATTATGTGTTCGTAGGAAAAACAACACACATAACTCGATAGAAAATATATTTTTCCATAGTTTGTTGCAAAATTTTCCAATTTTTGTTATGTTGTATTTTTGTCCTGTAGATGTTAGAGAATTCGTAACATTAAAAGAATAGCAAGAAGAAATTCTTTTGAAGAAGAAATAAAAAGTAAAAACTATCTTCGTCAATTCAGTTATTTCCGAATCGAGTACATCTCAATTCACAAACATTCATTTTTAAATTGATGGTTAAACATCACGTCTGAAATTTCCCAAGCTTGACGTTATATCGAGAATGCAATTGGTATTTTGGAGTAGACGACATAATTCCTCGTTAAATTCTTAACTGCATTCTGCATTGTTGGAAATTTATGTTCGCAGTAAGGGAACTGATTTAAAGCAACAACTTACTCAAAAGTCTTCTAATATCTTGTTGTTGACAATAGGAAAATATTTATAGTAAGATATTGGAGCATAGTTTACCGACGATCTCAGCATTGGAAATCCCATTTTCAATTTAACGAATTCGAAAGGAATTATGACGAGAGGGTTGAATTTCAAAGGGAATTATTATTGTAGATTCAAGAAAATACCATATTTTCTCTTTTCTCATACAATAATATGTACCTATCTCGAGTAAATCGTATTTCTACTCAAGAGTTTACTTATAGTAAATCATAAGGGATCATATAACATGCGATTTTTTTTATTTTTTTTTATATACATATAATAATCCTTGTCTACCTAGAGGTATAGGCAGGGCCCCCGTAAGGGTTACTGCTGTGTGCAAAAACCTATTTTGGCATTCCTAAGGCATTTTGGATCATTTTTTTTAAAGTATGTAGGTAGGTAGGTGCTTGAAATAAAACAAAAAACTGAACCTTAGAAGTCACATTTACTTGTTAACTAGAATATCAAAATTAACCAAACAGAATAAAAACATTAACAAAATAAATTCTTATTTACATCCATTTTAAAGCTTTTATTCATTTAATGGGGTATAGATACGTTGTTTATAAATACTATAAAATAACCCAAAACTAAAAATCACATTTTTTTAGAAACATAATATATTGAAATATTGCCTATAAGTCGAAACATCAATTTGTTTTATTAATCTTTCAAAAATTATTTAAAAAAAAACTAATCTCTCTAAGCTCTACTTGAAAATATGCAGATACTTCTGAAAAAAATTGTTTTCAAATATATATCGTAAAACTCTTGAGGGGGTCAGTTTCCTCAAGTAATGAGAACAACTTTAACGTTTTGATTTCATTAAACAAATCATTGGAGTCTATATTCTTATTATACTGATCTGTCAGTCGTTTTTCAAGAAAAATACGTTTTAAAAAATCGCTATCACCCAATTTGAATCCGACTCATATTCATTCAATAAGTAAAATCGGTTTTTTAGAGAGCTTGAAGTTTGATTCATAATTAAAAAAAATTTTTTTTAAGGTGGTTTTTCGTTCATGAAGGATCTAATCTCGGTGTTCATAGTCAGTTTTAGTTTAAATTTCCTCCTCACCGTTAGTAACGGTGGAAATTATTTTTTTTTGGACCCTGGGCCTTGGCGCTTCTAAAGGATGGCGCCCGTGTGCATTACATATAAGAGCGGGGGCCCTGGGTGTAGGGTATAATATTTTCTCTATTTTTATGAATGAACTGCATTCTTTTTTATTTCTTGTTTAGTTTTATGTTTTCTAATATTTCCGCCTATGTTGAGTCAACGTTTTCTCTTCTTCATTCTTTATTTAATCTTGCTTTTCATATAGATTTTATTTGTTTATTATTTCTCATTCTAGCCATGTGTTTTAGCTTGTTGCATTGTATCGTTTAAGATATTGATTTGCTTTTAATTTTGCTTGTTCTCTTTATCATAGTGAATACTGTATCTCTATTGCATGAATTATTCTTTTGCTCTGTCTATCGGTACCCAGCTTTAACTCCCCTTTGTTATGTCTGTCTTCTTTTACATTTCCAACATTTCAACTTGGTTCCCATATTTCTCATCTGATGTTCTTTTCCACATCTTTTGGTACTATTTATTATTATTCTTCTTTCTTTAATGTTGGTAAAATGCTTGTTTTTCCTCGTATCATCTGCCGCTTAATTATTAGAGAGGTTGTCGCTCCATCTCTTACAGGATCTTTCAACGCTTCGTTGCCCTAAGGGCAACTTGTCTCTATCTATTTTGACCATTCCGTCGTCATTCATTCGATCTATGTGTTCGTTTAACTCTCTTTTTCTTCCCAATACCCATTCGTTAACGTTGTCAATCTTGCATGTTCTTCTAATGCCCTTGCTTCTCTCTCTGTCAAAAAGTATTTTTCCAGCGATCCTGCGCACTATGTTGAATCTATGTTTAATGTGTCTGGTCTGGTTTTCGCTGTGTATGTTAATATCGGCCGGATGACAGCTTTGTAGATTCGGAATTTGGTCTCGATTCCGATATATTTGTTTTGGAAGATTCTATCGTTCAGGTAAGCTGAGGTTCGTGCTGCTTTTGCCACTTGGTTTCTTCGATATCACCTTATCCTGATATTTCTATGCCTTGATATTCAAATTTTATCATCTTTTGTTGTATAATTTCATCATCTACAACCAGTTTGTTGAATTTGAATAGCATAGGATCTTGATGTCTTTGCTCTCCATTTTATACTCTTTCAGGTTACGATTGCTTTTTATTACTTCGTCCATAATGATGATTGTTCTATTAACCATTGTAAAGAGAAGGAGAGCTTCCTACTTTGGCAACATTTTTAGAAATCGAAAATATGCCTTGTTACAGCTGATCTTGGAAGGGAAGATAGAAGGCAGACGCGGCCTGGGTAGGAAAAGATTTTCATGGTTGGAAACCATTCGAGATTGGTTCCATGTACGTGAAGCTGTAAATCAAATACGCATGACTGAAGGTCGTGAGAAATTCCGAAGGATGATTGCCAACTTTCATTAGAATGAAGCAGGAAGAAGATAACGATGTTGAACAATATAATTCTGTAGTTCTTTTCCACATCTTTTGGTATTACTTATTAGATCCCTCAAATCATCAACTAAGTCGTATTCAACCTATGATATCCCATTATAAATTTGTTGTATTCTCGTTTTGACCCTTTAATTATGTCATCCATTACTATTGAGAACAACAAAGGGATTAGAAATTCTTCCTTCCTCTTACGTTAATGTAATTTTCGGTGAATACACTTCTTTGTGTGCATCAGTCTTTTAGGCACATTTTTTTATTTTAGGCTATCCCAAACAATTGTTTGCTCCACACTATTGTAAACTTGTTATAACTCAAGAAAAGCAATGTGTACTTCAGTTTTCCTGTTGTTTATTAACTATCTAATTGTGTGTGTCCTAATTTTTGTATACTGTATCCTTTCATGAGCTCCTTTTGAGCTTCTCTAGTTGATCCTCAACAAATGTGCGTATAGTTAGTAAACAGTGTCGACTGAAGTAACGTTTTTAAATTTGAGCAAATCCTGATGTTTTCTTCCGTGTCTATTAGAATCAGAACTGTCTTTCTTTCTCTATTCGTTGAATATTCTCAGTAACAATAGACCAGTATTATTCATCTAGATTTATCATCATTTCCAATGATATCCTAACATGTCTCACCGATTTCCCCCTTTTAAACGGTTTCTTTTATCTCCTTCATAACTATTGTCTCTTATTTTTTATTATAACCCATGTCTAATTCTTCCTCTTCTTCTCTATCCTCCTATATGTACTGATGATGATTGTTCAGTATTCCGTAGTTTTTTCATCGTTGCATTATTTCCTGCTCATATTATTCCCTTAATTTTGTCCTTTTCCCTTAATTGTTTAATAGAATAAGTTGTGCAACTTGCTCCATTCTGTATCCAAATTTCCTCCATAACATTTTTCAGTTAATGTCATTATTTTCTACATTTTTCTTCTCTGTTCCCATATTTCTCTTCCCAAATATCTCTGCAACAAGTTTTTTCCGTTGTTTTTCAATTGATGGACACCAGTCTCTGGAGATGATAACGTGGTTATCGAAACGTGCTTGTTGTTACAAAATAATCTTTTCTGTCAAATATAACTAGAACTATGAGACAGGTAAAAATTGTTTATAACATACTTTTAAGGTTATTTTATTGTTAAAGTAATGAAAATACTACTTATTACAAATCAAATTGAATACGTACTTGATCTCATTGGACAAATATTACGATGATAGTTTCAGAAATACCTAGACCAAGAGATGGTGGTAGTTTCTTGAAAAATACCACCACACAATCCATAGAGCATATGTTTCAAGTTGGAAGACACCACGTTGTTTAGTATTGGTTTTGAAGAAATCTATAGTCAACGTTTTCATTGAATTTATAAAAATGGAAAAAATTGCTCATCGTTCTGTAATATAATACTTTGATTTGGAAGGCGTTAGTCCAAGAACCGGATCCAAAGAAGATGAGGACTGTTCCATCTGTGAGCAAAATCATGGCAACAGTTTTTTGCGTGTGGAATGGATAATCTTGAAAAAGGGAAAACTATCAACGGTGAGTATTATGCAAACTTACTGCAACGTTTGAGCAAAGAAATCAAGCAACAACATTCGCAGTTAGCCAAGAAGAAAGTGTTGTTTCTTCAATACAATGCACCAGATCACAATTCCGTCAATTAAAGTTAAAGTTGCTACTTAATATATCCTATTCGCCAGATTTTAGATCATTTTCTGTTCCCAGACTGGAAAAAGTGGCTCGCTGGTCAAATATTATCAAAGATTTTCCAACAATGAAGAGTGAAGTTGGCAGTTAATGGTTATTTCGAGGAGCTTGACGGTTCTTATTATAAAAAGGGTATCGAATTTATTTCTTGGAAAAGTCTATGGAGCTAGAAAAAGATATTATTTGTTGGGCCAGGTATTTCTAGGAGCATCCTTGTAGCTAAGAAGATTTCGAATTTGATCTATAAGAACTCAAACTTTTGTTTTTTTTTTCAAATTGTACTTATATTATGTATTACATTATGATAAAACTGTTCAATACATTAAAAGAATATATATATATATATATATATATATATATATATATATATATATATATATATATATATATATATATATATATATATATTCCTTATTATAGTTTATTAGATGAAAATTTTCTTTTTGGAGTAGGTTTCCCCGTGGAATTCTTTCCTCTTACTCACAATTGCGTTTAAAATTTAGTAGGATATTTAGGATAAAGTAGATAAGTTTCAGTTCATCTCCGATCTCTGGAGACGATAACTTGGTTATCGAAACGTGCGCCGGACAGTTTAAGTGTGAATTCTGGCCTAAAGGTAGTAAATAAGGTATTCAACGTGATAGGTTATATCTTCTTTCTATCCTTCAAATATACAAGCCGCTTCGAAAAGAATCGTCTGATATTATAAGTTTATATTTTCAAAACAAGTTGATAAAACTTATTCGCATACCATTTTTTAAAACTTTTATGAAACATGGATTGTTTATTTATAAATTGGAAGATCGACAATAACTTATAGAGCAGGAGTGATGTGCCTTGCAAAGAAATACGAACCAATGGAGAAATAAGACTTTTTAATTACAAAATAAGGAACAAGATTGTCAGATGTAACAAGAAAACTTGGTGTTTAATCATGTGAACTGTAAACAAAAGAAATATTTAATCGGCAACTAGACTCCTTCTAGTTTTATGTAAACATCAAGGATCCGTCTTTATTAAGTAATCCAACTGATTTAGAAAATTGTGCCAGAGTCTCAGAGACTTGCGGGAACTGGAATTTGATTCTGAAACTCTCATAATTTTTCAAACCTCTCCTAGAAGGCGGTTGGCAATCCTCGTGCATTCTTGATCCTGGTTGGGACATTGTATACAAGTCAATACTCTTACGGAAAAGTGAACAAATCTGGTCGTTGTTCTATGGTGACTCCATATATAACTTTTCTGGTCCCTCTATACGCACCCCAAAGTAGGATCAGGATCTTTCCATATATGGTTCACTCATTTTTCTAGGTCATGGTCTCCATCGAACGGCGAAGTCGAATTTGGTAGACTGCTTTCGATTTTCCATCTGTTGATGCGGTAGATGGGGTAATTGATCCTTTTTTTCTAAATAATTTTGAAGAAAATAATTTTCTCCTCTTTGAGTTGTGTCACCAGACCTTATTCTTTAAAACTGCTGTGGTTTCCATATCGTAGCGTTTTTCTATCATGTCGCTAGCAACTTGAAAATTTAATCGAATCAATTCGTATACATCGTCAATCTTTTTTTCCAATGAAGCAGTCAATATTTTGCTGGATCTTCCTCACCTTCCAAATTATAGATCTCAATGAAGCCTCTTTCCAAGTCCAAGCAGAGTTTTCACAGGTATTTTATTTCACTGGTAAAATCATTGATAACAAGTCTAAAAGCCAATCTCTCTGGTGATTTTGGACCTATATCTTCCAATGTTCCAATGTTCCAATATAGGGCTTTCGAAATGTTTTCCTTGATATTTAGGAAATAATATTTATCACGGGGGTCTGCCTTTAGCTAATTACTATGTGAAACCTTCAACTGTTCACGGTACCAAAAACTAGATGCTGGCCATTGACAATTTCTTACAACATGTTAAATTTCGCGCAGAAATTTAAGCTCTGGTTATAATTGAGGAAAAAATGGAAAGTATGAGTCGAGCAATATTACAAGATATTTATTTTATTTTTATTTTATTTTTATTTCAAATCAAACTAAAGGAAAAAAGAAGCCTACTACAGTTTTTACAATTTATTATCAAGTTCTAAATAAACAAGAGAGGTATACGTAGGTATATGTAATTTGGAACGCAATGTAACCAATTCAAAGTTTGTAGTACCTCCTTTTGGTGCATAACTTTTTTTTAAATTCAATTTGCGAATTTGATACATGGATGAACACAAATTAAAATGACCGATTCAAATTCTTGCAATAATTATTCATTTTTTTATGTTAAAGTTTCAAGGTACAACAGTCTCATCTAAAGTGAAATAAATAATAACTACAGCTACGGTCTGGAATATCTTGAAACTATGGGTTCATAACACTGACAAAAAGTACATTGGAGAAGCTAAAAATGCATAATTTCAATTAGCATCCAGGCCTTCCCTTAATATCATTTCTATAAGTGCCCCGTGGTGGCTAGCGCCACCACTGTATAGTACATTACGTGAATCAAATAAGTGCTAAATAAATTTATTTCCTATCATTGTTATAGTATATTTGAAAAATGATTACATTTAACTAGATTTTAAATAGAATTATCCAAATTGTTTCTTAAATATCTCACCGATTGTGCCAAATGGTGCCGTTAATTAAAACTTTTCTCATCTTGTTGATGCTCAAGTACCTACTTAAGAAGTTTCAAAGAGACCTATTAGTCTTTCCGCCGAAACAAAGCCGTTTTAACATGACTAATGGGCAGGCAATAAGCAACCAATCCAAAGGGTCGACACGTCCAAACCCTAGATTGGCGTTGTTTGTTGAACGATCACGTATGCTCATCAATCTTGACGTCTCTCTAGAGACTAGAATATTATCTCATTTTGGTCTACACACACGTTATTCGTGTGTAGGTAAATTGCTAGAGCATTCAAATTTACGGTTGACGTTTTTGGAGTTTATTAGTGTTAACTTGACATTTTTTCAACCGTATGTGTGTAAATGACTTTATAGCTTTCGATTTTACGCTGCTGGGAACCATTACGAATATCGGGAAAGTAAAAAATCACAGGAAGGGAAATTCTACTCTGTAAATCATTGTCAGTAATTTATAAAAAATCATTCGTGAAGCTCCCTGACTAGGAATCAGACTCAGATATATTGATTACACAAGTAAATTTTTTTCTTAAACCATATTTCACTTTTCGGTATAGTTAACTCACCATGTTTCTTAGTTTTGGTATTCTGTTTAAAAGTTACAACAGCCTAAGACTTATGTTTCGTTTCAAAATATGTGGTTTTTACCAATTCGATATCTGATAAGAGAAATTTGAAGTGTGTGGTAGCGAAACAAATATTTTAATATTATGAGAATTACTAATTTGAATGTTTATTATATAAGGGTGTGCTGGAGGGTTGGTTTTTTCAATTCAAATTAAAATTCAAAATCGTTTGCTTAGATTGACAGAAAAATTTTTTTTCTCCATCAACAATCTTCATTTTCAACACCTTCGTTATCAATCGGTTCTTGGAACCCTTGGGGCTCCACTATAACTTATTAGTTCTACCACATAGTGAGACAAAAATTGAAAAATTCAGAGCAACTTTGATCGTGCAATGATACTAATATTAATACAATCATACAAAGTCCATCTAAAACTTGTATAAAGATATGAATTCTGCAGGGAAAATCTAGATCCTCCACAGTCAACAAAAACACTTTTCACAATATATATGCTTCAAATCATCTAATTATACACTCTTCAGTTTGCATATTATTAGGTAATTTGTCCAAATGTATGGCACACAGAGAATAAGAAGGAAGATTAGGAAAAATGAGGACTGCAGATGGGCATAGAAAAGACACTGTGCTTACGTAGGGAAAAGGATAAAAACAATATACTACTAGAAAACAACGAACAAAAATAGGAAGGACTGGAGGAGAGCAAATAGAATCTCAAGGTTAATTCTAATCAGAAACTACCCAATAAGAAAAGAAATTAATATGAAAGGATCAATTATAGAACATACTGAGAAAAAGCAGTGATTTGGTACGGGCACGTGCTGATGATTGGTGAGGAAAGATTACCAAAAAAATATAATGAAATGGATTGATGAACATTAAGATTATTATAGATGTATGCAGTGAAATCGATGAGTGTACGAAAAATGAATGATAAGAATTGCAGCGACAAGAAAATGTGGCAAATAGGCATCGGAAAACTGACAACTAACTACCTGACGTCTTGCCTGCTACTTGCTTAACACAAATTCAAATTTCTTGAAGATCAAACTGTTCTAAATGCTAAATAACTAAGTGGATACACGATGGAAATGATATTCGAGAATATTTTATTGTGTTGATTCTTTGGAAACGCTTTAAATCTTCATCTCAACACTCTGTTAAGTGGCGTATAGGCAATGAAGCACAAGACATCACTTGAGGTGAATATAAGTACAAAAACTTCATGAACTAAAGGTGCTATATGAACTAGCTCAAATGTTCAAATACCTCGTTTCCAAACAATATGTTGAACATTTTATATTAATTTGGAAACTATTCACCATAGCTCGCAAAATTACTCCAAAAAGCCTTATCATATCTTCATCAATTACTCTATATAATACTTAATTATGATGTTATATTTATTTTATGACTAAATTTTATTCATTCTTAAATTTCTCTCAATTTAATTTTGTTAGTTATCGTTATTGAAAGACAAGTCTACAATTTATGTGAAGAATGCATTCCATGACGCTTATCAGTGCATGAATACCAGATAAACTATATAAAAAAAATATGGAATCACCATTTCTGCAAACATGTCTTAAATATCGTTCATATCTCTTGAGCGGGCTTTAAAAATACATGTTTGCGTCTTAGATGATATGACGCCGTCAACCTTCCCCCTTACTTTATCCAATAATATTGCTTATGCTATATTAGTGGTTTTTCTGTCTATTATTGGTTGAGTAAGCTGCAGTTTTTCAATTTGTTTGAACACACGATATGTGGTACATTAATGCTTGACCTCATGTAGTAAATAGAGTAGGATCTTGAAAATATTCCTACACGCGTCAGTGAAGAATCTCAATAACTTCACACAAGTCTCAACTTGCTGCTTCAATTCGATCCATTTTATTATAGTAGAACCTCTTGAGGAATGTCTTTGATTGAGTTTCGCACTGTTTTAAAATTTTTGACTAGAGAGAAATTCACACCAACACAAAACAAAAACAGAATGGAGGCTGTTTACGGTGACTTGTGTCCATAATTTTCCACAACAAAAATTGGTCTGAGCTGTGATTCTAAAGATGAGGCTTAGAAGCTATGGTGACATGTTCTGTAAAGTGTGTTGAAATAAAGGGATAATATATTAAAAAACAATTTTGATCAATGACCTCTCTTTCTATGTTAGGCTAAGAACTCACTGACCTTATTTCGTTTCAAATGACTATTCAGGACTACCATCAAGCTTTTATTTCAATTAATTGTCATCGTAAATTGATTTTTTTAAAGGTATATATTAAGTAGTAGTAAAATTTTCTTGTCTTTGTACTTATACCTTCAATTAATCATAAAATAAGAGGTAACTTACCAGCAGGGCTCTCTGCGATCCAATAGGATTCATCCAAAGTATAATCGGCTTCTGAAATAAAAAAAATATACATTAGGAAAATAAATCTATTACACATTAGGTATTCTAGACAGAATTGAATATAAGAAAAAGAAAAATGACAAAAATAAAAATTCAGTTAGATATGTTGATAAAATGGTAATTAGTAACAGATTTCAAGAAATCTATTCTAGATATCGAAAGATGAGTAGAGATTAAGGAAAAGTTCAATGTAATAAGACCTCTTTCTATGTAGGCGATTTCAAACCAACGTATAAGCATATGAGAATCTTAAATGACCGATTGGAGAGAAGCTTTGACAACTTCTAATTATTTTGTATCATACCACTGTTGTCGCTCGTAAATACGGCTGCTGCTGTTTGTATCTCCAGTGTTGTTCACAAGGACCCATTCGTAGACGACGTCAGCCTTTTGCCCCATCATGTGTGTGCATTATTGTCTGTGAAAGAATTCATTGCTCCAGTGAAAAATCAGCAATCAATAACATTAGATACACCGGCGATATAGTAATAGCAAAGAATGATGATGAGCTACGAAATATTATGCAAAAAATTTAAGCAGAAAGTGGACTCTCCTTAAATAAATTTGATAGAAAGTCAAGACATAGATAGGGTGGAAATAATCTTGGAACCATCAGTAAACGAAACTGGGACCAGGCATCAGAAATACCATCACAGATAGAAAGAGGTCGAGCTACGTTTAACAACATGAAGAAACTATACACCAGTAAAGATATTCTTCTATAACTAAGATTAAGACTAGTTAGGTGCTACAAATTTTCTGTTTTGTTCAATGGTGTAGAAACCTGGATCACAGATGGGGCTACTTAAAATATTGTAAAAGATCACAGAAGAATTTAATAGAATTGAATCTTGAAAATACTTAATTAACTAACTCTTGCCAATTCTGCATATTCCAGGTAAAGTATATTGTAGTGGTAAAACTGATTGTTTCAAGAATTATTCACATCCATGTCAATCGCGTGTCTCTTAACGTCAATCCACAATTCTATCGAATTAAGAGTTCCGCTGGTGTCGCTCTTGTTGCTGCTTTTTCCCACCCAAAAGGGATGTGATACTAGAAATATGAGATTTTCAGGCTTACGGGAGAAAAAATTGTTCAGTGTTTCACAACGACTGGAGTGCGTCAAACTTAACAGCATATGGGTCTAATATTATGTGAAAATTATTTATTATTTTCCATTTCTATCATCACGAATGGATTTAATATGTCTTTTCCTAGGGGTAGTATATGAGCAGTCAACTTTTTAGCTAGATATCTCAAATCTCAAGCATTTTTGTTATTATAATTCCTTGTGCAAAATTTTCCAACCGTATCTTTATCGGCATCTACAGCCTCTACAATCATCCGGATGCTCATTAGACGATCTGCACGCACAATTTGGTTGATTTTGGTTACTGTTTCCGGAGTTGAAACAGACACAGAGCGACCTGGGCGATGGTCATCTTCAGTGCTCTCTTGGCTCTCATTAAAGCTCTTACACCACTCAAAAACACGCACAGGAGATAGAGAATTGTCCCCATAGGCCTCTTGCAACAATTTATTGCACTTAGTCGGGGTTTTTTTCAATTTAACGAGAAATTTGAGACCATTACGTTGCTCTACTGTACAAATACTATAATAGTAACGCAAACGTGTTTTGGGCGTGCATAGACAAGATATCTAGATAGTCTAGATATCTAGTCTAGTCTCGTTTTTCATCTTACCCGTCTAGGACGCCTAATGGACGCGTAGTCTCGTTATTTAACAGCCAGACCTCGTACCCTTCATTCAACGTTACTGAGACGGTAGTTTATTTTGTGAACGGCCATTCATCGCAGTGTTTTTCCATCCAGAGCCATCGTTGTTAGTCAATATGGTAGGGTAATGCTAAGAGCTTTGTATAGAATCTCCAGTCCCTTAGTGACATTTGTATACTCAATTTTCTCATTTTTAAAAAAATTTTCACATCGCATCACTTAAACGAATGTCAAACAGGAACTAAGCATCTAAAATTGCTCAAACTGAAATGAAAATCTCTTGATACATGCGCAAATATATCTCTAAATTTATTTTGATAAATTCTGACATCTTCGTATTTTACATGAGCATTTGGGCATAAGAGAATCAAGAGTATATACCCGAATCAAAGAGATCAAAATAATATAAATCGACAGATAAGAATATGAATTTTGAGATACATACGAAATAAGAAAAACTATTTTTTACATTATTGAAGAAGAAAATCACAATGAAACAGAGCCATGAAGAGATGGAAGGAATTGTGACAAGCGAATATAAAATTTTTTCCACATTCACTGTATTTTCCAGATTTAACCCTAAGCAACTACTGACTTTTTTTTGTTCTGGAACAAAATCCTTAAGGAAATGATTCATAAAAGGAGAGTCATGTTGATATAATTTTATAAAATTAATTATATCACTCT
Organism: Diorhabda sublineata; assembly: GCF_026230105.1. Taxonomy (NCBI): domain Eukaryota; kingdom Metazoa; phylum Arthropoda; class Insecta; order Coleoptera; family Chrysomelidae; genus Diorhabda; species Diorhabda sublineata. The sequence continues at coordinate 6,281,289 of NC_079475.1, read as the reverse complement.
TGAAGGAATTATCTTCATGATATTTGTCTAAAAAAATTGTTTTCCTTTACAATACCGAGGTATATATCAATAAGAAGACAAGATATCATTTATTATCCTGTTTCTAGTCTTTAAATGACAAAAAAGTCCATTTTAAGCTGAACAGTCATGATTTTTGAAATAGAACTTGATCGTAAATTCATTTCGATGTCCAACGGAAATTGAAGTTATCACGTGCGGAAGTTTGCTAATAATTTAGGGAGGAATCGGGAACTCGCCGGAATGCCGGAACGATTCTATTTGTAGGATTCCGAATAAATTGTTGAATATTAAATTTCATTTCAGATGACGTTTATAATCGTCTGCTGAAGTAACTACACTGGCTTACACAATTCAAACAATTATTTTTGTGCTAATAACACAAAATGCACTTTTTAAATGTTATTTAGGCTCTTTTGTTAAAAGGTAGTAAATTTTATGAGTTGGAGTATGAAGTTGTCTTCAATATACAAATACTGGTAAGCTAATGATTTCATGTGAAAATATGTGAAAATATACCTTTTTAGATGCATCCTACGTAGAACAAACATTCATAGTTGGAAAAGAGAGATATTTGACAGATTCGGACCTCAAAGGCAAGCCAGGTATATATAGAAAAGTTTCATAATGATCTCAAATGCTAAAATTCATAAATAATTTTCAATACGAATATATTGGGAAATATTTGTGATGGAAACTTGGGAACATCCTGTGGAACTATCAATTATATTATGTTAGTTTCACCTATATGTTTGTAACTGACATTTTGGTCGTTTTACCCTACCTTGAACGATGAAATTTTCTTTAATATTCGCATACTTTTTAAAGACTGACTATACTTCAATAATTCGGACAAAATAACTGATTATCCTGATTATATTCACTAAGATTTATGAATTTCTGTAATAATTTGTGATAATGGAAAGGAAATTCATACTTTATGAATTATTTTCAGTAATCGTAAAATTTCTTCTGATATTCTCAGACTGGGATTGACTCAGATCTATTGGTTGCAAAACGCAAAGTTAGTTTTAAGAAGTCGTAGAAAGTACCCCATGTTTTTGTAATAATGACATTTATTTTTTCATCAGTAGTTCTATCTTCCAATTTTCAATTTGAGTGAATGTAAAAGCGTGTTCTCTAGATTTTTCATACAATAATTTATTTCAACATACTTCACTGGATTTATTCATATGTTTTATGTTTGTAATAATGTATTTGAATAGGATTTCTCGGCACTTAAAAATGTCAAAGAAATTTCACGTTTTGTAAACTGATCAAGGATTGATGACAATATACTTAGTATATCGTATTTACCGATAAAAATTCACTTTGAGTTTTCATTTGAACTGAGCTACTCTAAACAGCTCGCCAAAATGAACACGCTTTTTCGATAGGTAAATTCTTGTAGGAGTTTCTCTTGCGTCCGTCCATCTCGAATTCCAGGATCCATTCTTTTAAGAATCATAACCTATCTCTTCTTAAAGTCGCAAGATAAGGATAGCTGCTTAAGAGCCGTAACGAACTGGTCAAATGATTCACCTTGTTGTTCTCATTAAAAAAACTCAATGCTCAAACACAAGATATTTGATCGGTTTTCATTACTATCCGAACTTCTCAAGCACTGCGGACAATTTCTTCTCATCCCTTTCATCCTCAAATTTCTGTGCCCTCATCGTCTAAGAAATTTAATAATATTGCCACTTTAACTTCGTCCGTTTTGTTGGATTTAGCTAACATATGAAGTTCAACTTTTCGTTTTCATAACCGCAAGTTCACAGCTAAATTAACCTTGAAGTTCATGGTTCAGGGGGAAAGGACACTGTCTAACATTTTGAACAATATATATATATATATATATATATATATATATATATATATATATAACGAGACTTTGTTAAAGCACCTTTAATAAGCGAGTAAATCCCAGCCAGCAATATTTTCTTACATAATTCCCGTCATGTAGCGAGTTGAGTTTTTTCTTTTTTCTACGCAATCTACACCTACTGAAACCTCGAGATGAAACTGAATCGATATCTAATGATCCAACACAATTCAGGGGCGCTACACATGTTTTGTATGGGCAACTTGCGTGATACATAACACCGATCAACTCGCTTCAAATATTGGTTTCGTGAAGGCCGTCCAAAATCGGCTGTTGTACCTTAAAACATTGAGGATGTGTGTAAACTGATACTGCAAGATCGTCATGTGACATACCATAAGATTAAGGTATTAGTTTGAATGAATATTTGACTGTATGAAGTATTTATTCGCATTGGATACCGCATAATTTGACAATTGCAAAAAAATGCTCGTCTCGATTGGTGCAAAGCTGTTCGCGCACGAACCACTTTGAAGCAATTGGTCGTGTGTTTTTTTGGAATAACTAGACGTGACCGCACCGGTACATTAAAACAGTGATCGTCAAACTTCCAAAGCCAAAGAGCCAAATATGAACATTATAATAATTGAAAAAAAAAATTGGAGCCAAATATGCTTTTTTAGTAATGGAATTGAATTTCATATTTATTAATGGGAATAATGGGCTTGGATCTCCTTCAAGTGAGACAGGTTTGTATGTTTCTAATTTCAGGCATCAATAAGACGACTTCTCAGCTTAGTCTTCATAAGGTTCATACTTGAAAAAGATTGTATCAAATTTATATTTAGAGCCGAAAAGGGAAAGCTAACATATGCTTTTTCAGCTAATCGTAAGAGTCAGGAATACTTTCTCAAGGAAATGATCACTTCTTCCCTTTCAAGGTCATTCAAAGCAGATCACTTCTTCTCCAAATTTTCAATTCAACGCAAAGACTTTCGAATTCAAAGCACCATATCTCCTTATTTTTTGAATTCGAAGCAAATATGTCAATTTCAAAAGGCTGCTGAGAAGAGAAATGCTTCCCTCCTTTTTTTAAAATTGTGTTTATCAAACATTGTTACCCTTCCACAATCCTGGACAAAAATTGATAATTTGTTTTTGAATCTTATCACTTTTTCAAATATCAAAAAAACTGAGATTCCTTTCCCTTTTAGTTTAAGATTAAGATGAAATTTAGACATCGTAAAGTTTACCATAAAGTTCTGAATCTACTGAAGGTCAGTTAGTTCTTGATTGTGAATGGATTTATTAGGAGAAAATGCTTTAATTTCCATAAAAAAAATAGATGCAAAATGTTTTAAACCGTTGTGAAATAGAAGATCAGCTTGCTCACTATCCATTTCAAATAAGGATTCTTTTAATTGGTGATGAGTAAGCTTTAGGTAAAATAGAGTTAATGGTAATCACTAATTCCCTAAATTCATAAATTCCTTCTCGAAATGTGTGACACAATGGTAAACAAGTATTTCATCATGAAGTTTTTTTCCAAATAGCAACAAACTCTTCTTAAACCGGACAAACTTTTTGCCCCATTTATTGTGGATATTTGAGGCAGAACCACAATTAAAGAGCTAAAGAGCTACATAGTTTTGGAACAGCTATTTGCCGACCACTGCATTAGATGAACGTAGAAGGGTCAATTGTGAATGGTACACCAGCATTTGTTTGTTCTAAAAAATTAGGAAAATCTATCGCAGACGACGAATCATTCTTCACTACGACAATCTCACACATCAGTTTAAACAGTCAAAACATCGAATTGATGGGTCAACCACCGTACAGTGCTTGTTTGGTATCCAATGACTTCTTATTCTCTCTGAAGAAAAATAAATGACGAGGTCAACGTTCTTCTAGACCGGTAGCGGTCGATACGTTCAAATCTCATGTTTTGGAGGTATATCAATCGGAATAGACAATTGGTTCAAATGCACGGAAAAGTGTATTATAAATATTGGTTTTTATTTGTCTATTTTAAAACTCAAGTAGCAACCCTCGTAGTAGGAAACTGACCTATCAATTTCAAACTATTAGAAATAAGAATATTTTCATCTCAAACCGATATTTAACGCAAGTGGCAGATTAAGATTTGTTTTATCTGGTCGAGTTTCATATAGTATATAGTATACTTGGAGAATAATTTTGTACTATCTTCAAAAAGAAGTAAATTGCCGGTGTTTATAAACTTTTCTAAAACATGTACAAAGCTGGCTCCCATGTGTTTGACATTCTTATATTTTCCTATTAAATTCGAATTCAGTTGCACAAAGTGATATTTCTACTTTCATCTGTAGTTTTATTGTCTTTATTATGAAACTATTCACGAAACTTTCTATTGAATTTCGCATGAAATATCTTTAGCTTCCAAATAACGGCGTAGATAGTAATAAGTTGCAACTTATTCAGATATATTCTTTTAAAAACACTATTTCCCTATAAGGGATAACGGGAATTCGAGGCAATGTCTTTATCTGACGGGCTATCTTCGATCCGCAGCGAACGTCTTTTACGTGACCCGCTTACAATCATGGTATTTCAAGTTTAATATTAAACCACATTAGCCACGACAATGCGACCAATCGAGGATGTTATTCTCTTTATGGATACTGAATTTATTTACCTCACACGTCTTGTCTGAAAACTGGATACGAGGATACTGAGGATACGGAAGGATTTGAATCTAATAGAAGCATTTTTGAGAATTTACGAGGGATTTTTTATAATCGTTTCAAGCAAATAAATTTTGTCCAGAGAAACTTTTATAATCTCTCCAAAGGACAATTACCGTCTTTCCCATCAAAATAGACGTTTAAATCAAACAACATAATATTCTTACTACCCATCACTTTGGGATTTTAAGTAACAAATGCACAAATGTTTGTATAATCTTCAGATTAAGAATTAGTTAAGGGCTCGATATTTTAGAATGCAAAAATTGCACAATCAATTGCTGATTGAAATTTCATTTTATTTGTATCTTTATTATTTCTATACTCTTTTTCCAATTTTCACAAGCTTTTGTCCACAAATTGTAACAATTTTTTGACAATAAAGCATTTCTCTATTTCTCATCCTCATCTAATGCAAACCTTTCTCTTGCTACCGAAACTTTGAGGTTACGAAACAGAAAAAAGTCACTGAGGGACAGATCTGATTAATATAGCAGATGAGTGACTAATACGAAATGCAATTCAAGAATTTTACTTTCTACTTTCCTATGGAAAAGTACTCTCTTCTTCGATTACTATCGCAAATTCTTCCTTTTTTAGCTAGCAATGATAAGTGATATAGTTTTTGAACATAATCTTATGACTTTTCGAATCGATGAAACCATCTTTGCATTTTTCAGAGCAGGTTCGCCCTTTGCAATTCACTGTCTTGAATATTTTCAAAGTGTTTCGATATCGGTTTTCAGTGTTACACTAATAATGACAACTGCTGATAACTTTAAGTTGAGGACGGAGAGCTTTCAGACAACATTTGTACTGGCGAAGCTTATGTTTTATTGATATCTCTGGGTTGAGAAGATCTAAGAGTGTATTCCTCATTTCACCAAGTATTAAAACTGAAAGTAATCAAACTTCACTTTTTACTGGAACCCAGAATCCTAGTGGTGAAACAGGTATAACTTCAGAATCTACTCCGACCGGGCACTTTATTCTAGAGAAGACTGCACTGGATGTAGACGAGTCAGTCTAAACTATAGAAGCTACTGCAGGAGCTGAGATTCAATCATTGAATCGAGCGTAATCAGCTAATTTTCTTATACTCTGAGATTCCACGACAATCGAAAATACGTAGCTTAAAAAGCTCAAACGGTGCGAAATTAATTTTTGAAAACAAACGGATACTCGCGTGATGATGCGAGGCAGCTGTTCGAGCTGTTAATGCCGAAAGGAAAGAAAAAAAACTCTTACACTTGAAGCGTGAAGCGTATGAGGTCGAAGGATTTCCCGAAACATACCAGTAATATGCTAATAGGGCAGAGGAAAATGAGTTTACTAAAGAACAGTACGTGGGAGAGCATCAAAGCAAGGGATTATAAGTAAGAAAGTTTGTGAAGCAAATTTAAAAAGTACTGTGGTTCGAAGAATTCACTTCATTGGGTTAACAGTCATGAGTACACAATAGAAATAGATCAATAGGTCAAAATGTCATTAGCCAGTATCGACAATTTTGTTTGTTAACGTTGATTTATTAATTAAATATCGATCGACCATCTACAGTCTCGTTCAATTTTTGAACTAACATTGTCGTGCGATGATTTTCTATGGCTTTAGATGTGTATTTAACCCTCAGCAATGTGCCGATCAACTCGCTTCAACTTTTGAGGATGGACCACCATCTCGAGACATCGTTTCTCGATGGTTTTTATAATTCCATCACTTCGTTACAGGACAAATTTCGTTAAGTATGTTGTGCCAGAAAACATCAATGCTGTACACGGACTCATATTGCAAGATCGTTATGATATACCGTGAGATTGAGGCAAACGTGGGCATTGGTTTTAGTCGTATACGTTCAATATTGTATTAACATTTGGCAACGTTTTTGAACAGTCAAAACATCGATTTCATCTGGTGTACAGTCTTTATTCAAGCAAACAATCAATACTCTTATGTTGATCTTAATAAAGAATAAAATTTTTTAATATCTAGGAAATACATACTTGATTTCGTGAATTCTATTTGTTATTGAATATATTATATGAAATCTTGGATCCATGCTATTACATGTTAAATTTCTAGTTTAAATACTCCTAATTTCAAATTGTTTTGTAAAATATAGTCGCAATCAATTGGGAGATCGTCGTAACTCCATCAGTAAACAATGACAAGTCTGCTTTCTCAGTAATAAGACAAATATTTGTATAATACAAACTGTAACTATTGTTACAAACACTTAAAGTACACGAAGGCTTGTCAATTTCGGAAGTGCTTCAATTATAGTTTATATTTGAAAGCATCTCGAAATTTATTTGGTGTGTTTTAGCTTTGAGGATTAAGATTTAATATTTCGTCCTATTTGGTGCCCTATAAGGTACTGAATATAGGGAACTGCTGATATTTTCCTTAATTTCAGAATGTGACCTGATAGCTCTGGTGAATTTTGATTTGTCAGCTCATAATTTATAAAGAATTATGGTGTTTCTCTTTTCTACCGACACCTGAACAAAGTATATAAAACTTGTGACTATGAGGATGGTCCTAGAAGTATCTGACCCAACAAAGGGTCATTTTAGTTCTATACACATTTCCTAACGATGTTCAAAAAGTTCGATACCCTTTTTATAATAAGAATCGCAAATCTTCTCCTTTGATTGTTGGAAAATCTTTGATAACTAAGCCATTTTTTCAAGTCTGAAAACAGAAAATGATCGTAGGAGGCTGAATCTGGCGAATAGAGTGCATGAGATGGTAATCCAAACTTTAATTTATTGATTTTGGCCATTACAATAATGGATGTATGATCTGGTGCATTGTCTTGATTAAACAACTCTTCCTTGTTAGCCAATTGCGGCTGTTTTTGCTTGATCTCTTCGCTCAAACTTTGCAATTAGTTCACATAATATTCACCTTTGATAGTTTTGCCTTGTTCAAAATAGTCAATGAAACTTATCTGACGCAGATCCTAAAAAATCGACGTCATGACCTTGCCTGCAGATGGAACCGTCTTTGATTGTTCTTCCATGGTTATGAATCGACACAGAAATTTGTCTTTATCTCTGTAAAATATTTCTTTCTGGAGAAATATTCTACTGTTGATAACGAAGTAGCAGTCTCACCCAGAGTAGAATCTAATTCTGCAGCTAAGGTCTCACAAAACGATGACCAATTTTTTCCATAGTTACAAATTCACTGAAAACGTTCACTATTGATAACTGTCAAACAAATACTAAAAACATATAACAACTGTATATATTGTATACTTTCTAAAATAGTTGTATTTTTCAAGAAACTACCGCCATCTCTAGGTCAGGCCAGGTAGTTTTGGGACCATCCCCGTAAGTCATATCCTTCAATTCACATAGCATTTGCTGGAATGCTAACATCAAAAATCTTTGTTTATGAATCTAAACATTTCATTTTTTCACCCCAAATTAACATTTTAGGGAAAAAATCTGATTCTCAAATACAAGAGATGGAATTTTACGACTTATTTCGAGAAAGAATCAATGATGTAGTAACTACACATATTCAAAAAGTGATTTTCACTTTAAAAGAGAATATATGAAGAATTAAATAATGATAATAATTTTCTACATAGCTTCCGAAATTTTGTAGGCACTTGTCATAGCGTGGTACAAGTTTACGTATGTCTTCTTTATAGAATAGAATCCAAACATGTAATCATCGCTGAGGTGTTGACCACCAAAGAAATATTTAAAGTCTTCATTGTAGTATTACATTGCTGATACATTTTTTATTGTGCTGTTCTGTGAGAACTTTGGATATTCAAGGTGTGCAAAGTGTTCTATATTTCAGTTTTTCAGTAACAGTTCCATGATTCAGTAATCGTGAAATTTACAAAAATTTTGATCACGTCCAACATTGAACTGTCTCCCTCATCTTATAATCATTGGAACACTTTTAACATTTTGTCCACAAAAATCCCAGATTGATCCATAAGTTTCAGAACGTGCATTGTGGAGATAATTTGTACATATGATACTTTATTAACCTTTCCAATTATTTTATTGAATTCAATAGTTTTCCATAACAAAATTATGGGAAAATTTGTCTAAGAGAAAGGTGGAAGGAAATACATGAAGGAAAAGCAAAAGAACTAATCAAAAATCCAGCAGAACTAGAAGTTATATTGATAGTTAGTCAATAATTTTTATAAGCAAACAATATTCTAGCTGATATCATTAACAAAAGATGAATTCTGAAACGGTTCTATTCTTCACACGATGCAAAAGACGTTTACTACAGACGAAGACAATGAGAAATCTTGGATAAATGAAAGAGATTCTAAACACAATCATCAGTAAAATTGTCACACATACATAAGATAATCTAGTGTTTCTATTTCTGATTTTTATAAACCACCAGTATAAATACAGGTGACTCACCCAGTATATTCATATATTTAATCCGCTTAATCTTCACAAATGCTTGAAAACGTTCTAGAATCCTGTATATCCCTCAGAATTGAGGCGTCTTAATCTACATAAGGATTTATAACTCGTAATAATGCATCTCGAGTATCGAATACTCTCATAGTATTTGATCTTAGAACAAGGCGCCGCTTCCTGTTTCATTACATTTCTCTGTACTCGTCCAATTCAGGTAAATTTATTGAGTAAACTCAAATATGGGTATTTGGTTTCTGCCCTGAAAGCTCTACAAACTGCAGTTGCTTGATAATGGGTTAGTTTCTCAATGGTTAATGGAATATTACAAGAAGGGTGTTATATACTTGTGGAGCAATATTGAGACACGAAGGCATAAAATTACTTCCTAACTTAGTTGAAATATAATTTTCTTTATAATGTATCAAATTTTTGTATAATAGGAGTTATCTAACGAAAATAATCATTATAGTGGGTGACAATGATTTAGAGTAGACAATTAAGTGCTAAAGTAATTAAAAAATATATAGGGTCTCCCGCATAAACACCGACACAGATTGATTTCCTATAGCCCAAAAAATGGATAATGGGGAGAATTTACCTCTATACGTTGCATCATTTGTTTTAAAATTTATCTTCATACCATAGATATTTTAGAAAAGGACCTTAAGAATTTTTCAACTTTTGTTATTTTTCCTGAAACTTCGTCATTTTTAATGAAAAGTCGACCAAACTCATGTTTTCAACAATGTTATTCATAATATACAAAAAAGTATGGATGGATTTATATCCATCGAAGGTTTTTGCCTACCGAATATTTTGCGTGATACACAACAAATAAAAGCAATATAATCGATTGTAATTGTTGAATATTTTAATTTTTGATTCGTCGATGTAACCTCCTGTTGCTACTTTTACTTTGGTGCATAATTTTGGCATTCTCTGCAACGATTTCAATTCTTTCGAATACTCTTTGCACAACTTTGAGGAATACTTGAAGTCGTTTTCATGCTGGAAGATAACTGTTCAGTCAGTCGGGCGCTGGCTAGAACATATTACATTCTTATATGCTTCTTAGCCTTCTTTCATCAAAATCCCTCAAATTTTTATCAGTTCTCCAGTCGCCCTTCCTTTAAAACATCCCCAAACCATCTCCAAGCCTCCGCCATGTATTGCAGTTGAAATTACACATGGATCTAGCATCCGTTCTTCCTTTGGCCTGCACACTCTTCTCTTAGACTTAAAAACTTCAAACTTCGACTCATCACTCCATAAAACTCTCTACTATTGTTCCCGCGTCTAATTTTTATGTTACTTAGCTGATAATGATTTCTTAATTTTATTTTGACGTTTTCCAAAGAGGACAACTATTTTAAGTCACCTTTCCACTGTAGAAATACTCAAATGCAGATTCCTAGAATCATCAATTGTATAACGTTTGCTATCGCCAAAGCTCCAGGTGGAGACAAGGGCTCAAAAACAGCTAATCTAGAATGTTTTCCTTCTAATTTGAGCAAATTTCAAAAAATTATTGGAATTTTGTGAGCATTTTATATAGAAAGCAAAGTTATGAAGATATTAGGAGCTAATATGAAGAATAATATTACCAAAAATTTTACTTTGATTTTCCACTTGTGTATCGTAGAATGTAGATAAAAAAGTTTTAGCTGCGACAATAATGTTTTATTAAATTCTTCCAATGGAGTTGGATTGTTAATAACAAATTGATTTCTTTAAAAACTTTACCATTAGAATAAATAAATCAGATATGACTACTATGCTATAATGAGTGATTTGAGGTATAATCAAAGTATTTGGAGAAAAACCTAACAGACCTAGTGGCGTGCTATAATTCCATTGTCAGCTACGTCACTTCCTACTATAATTACTTTATTGAACACGCTTATCTTCACCTGTATGTGAGTTTGTTTGTGAGCTCATTTGGGGCTTATCACTGTTAGTATATCCTACCACTTTAATTGCGTTCTTTAACCAAGCGTTTCGGATTCGCCGGTAGTGGGTTCAAATCCTGTTCACGCTTTAAAAAAAATTTATTTGGCGTTTTTTTTTTTGGAAATTATCACTGCAAATTTTCTCTTTACATCGAAACAAATTTTACAACTATCTGCCTTCTATTGAAAACTAATAATACTAATGACTAGATCTTATAGAAAAATTCCATTTTTGTATACTAAATCGAACTAAAAAGTGGGAAATATAGTTTAAAAAAACTAAAAAAATACGCTTTCAAAGCATATGGAACGGAAAAGTGTAAAATAAATTTAGTTTGAAAATACTAATAGACACGCGTTTAAAGCAAATAAAACTAAAAATAATTTCTTAAGTGAGCAATAAACGTTAGAGGCTTAATTCCGTATTTCTCGTACATCAAGCTGCAGACGTTTTTCATTCACAGTAATACTAGTATTTTCATTCGTTATTGTTTTGAACTTATTTTAAAATTATTTTTTTTCAGTTTATTTCTCTTTAAAAGCATGTTTTTTAGTTTCTCTAAACTTTATTTATTTTCAATCTCTCCTTCATCTATACTGAATAAAGATTCTTGCTTGATGAAGAAGTAGAAAACTCACAAAAATATCTCAAAATTACGTTGATAGAAGATCTAAAATTCTAAATCTTATATATAAAAAACAAATTTTCGATTAAAGAAGATGGTATGTTGTAAATTGACCCTCTGTATATTATTGTCTCACTCAAAACATTTCTCTAATCAACATATCTCGATCTGGCAACGAAACCGATTTCAGGAAACAATAAACCTCATCTGGGGCAATAATTAGACCTCGATCTTGTTTATTGAAATTCCCGACATTCTCAATTCAATTTTAAGCATTGTTTTCCAATTATGCCTAATAGGCCAGTGTTCCAATAGAATTTAATTAGACTACAGTAACAAACATCAAAGAGAATACAGAGAAACTATATTCAATTACAAACTATAGTATGCTGCTTCTTTTCATACATTTACTAATTTTCTTGTATCGTATTTCTACTTATTACGTTATAATAGACTTTCAGAGGACCTGATACTAAAAATGCTGAACGAAAAAACACTGATGTGAGTGAAAAACAAAAAGATTCCAGACAGAAGATATCAAAAAATATTCATATTGAAACACAAAAAATTATCGAAGATAGAGGTCGGCATAAGTCCGGCAACGCTGTCGAAAAATTTGTATAATTTGTGTCATTATAACACGTAATGAATATTCAAGAAAGTGTGAAATTATATCGGATATTCATTACGTGTTATCATGACACAAATTATATTATACAAATATAATATATATATATATATATATATATATATATATATATATATATATATATATATATATATATATATATACACTGCTTTTCAGATAAAAGTATCCACCTTTAATAACTTTTGTAATACTGGTATTTAGAAAAAATCCAAAAACACGTCAATTTATGTTGGAAGGGGCAAGCATTATGGCTTATTTAAACTTACTGGAAAAGCCACCCCCTCACCCCTAGCAGCATCCCCTTAATTTTTTTAAATTACTTGTCATATTTTTTATGTAAAATTTGGATACTCCTCTTTGAGCTGATTTCAAAAATGTATAATACTTGTAGGTTAAAGTGGTTAGTTTATGAGATAAACAATTTTTCTTTTAAGAGCACAAATTTTACTTATTATTTACTTTCACCTTATTTGCCTGTACTAAAATGGGTTGTACAACAGTTCAAACTCTTTAATCTTTTTAACTGTGCTATTTATTCTACTTAAAAAATCCAAACAACAAAAAACTCTACTTTTTATTAAAGTTTGACATTGTCAATTAGAATTTGTAGTCACTATTGATAGTGTAATTTGATACATTATTTATTTTGTTTCTCTGAAATAGTTTACTCTTTGCAAGAAAGAATTGAAATTGTAGGTTTATACTACCAAAATAATAATTGTGCAAGAGCTGCTGCTAGAATATTTAACGAATTACATGACGGAAGACATGCAACTCATAAGTATGTAATTCAACTGATGGAGAAATTTACCACAACAGGGTCTGTTTGCAATAAAGTGCATAAGCGAGAGGGACTCGTAAATAACGAAGCAATCCAAGTGGCAATTTTAGGGCAAGTCAGCTTAGAGGCTCAACAACCCCAATCGTTGTCAACAATAAGTAGAGCGATCGGTGTTTTATCTTCTACAGTCTTCCGAGTTCTACATAAATTCAAGTACCACCCATACAAAGTTAAGTTGGTACACGAGTTGAATGAAGATGATTTTGATCGTCGTCTAGAGTTTTACGAATCAATGACGCAAATTATCAATAACAATCCACAATTGTTAAACAATATTTGCTTCTCTGATGAATGCTCATGGTCATCAAATGGCTTAGTAAGTAGGCATAATTGTAGATATTGGGCTGAAAGTTATCCACATATTATGCGTGAATTCCATACACAACATCCCCAAAAGTTAAACGTTTGGTGTGGTATCCTAGGTGACCACATTGTCGGACCTTTCTTCATCAACGGAAATTTAAATGGTGAATCATATCTTGAGTTACTCAGGGAAGGGGTTGACCCACGTATTACAACAATAATAGAAAATGATGATAACCTTTCCGAAGATTTACTGGTATTTCAACAAGACGGAGCTCCCCCACACTATGCTATGCTTGTCCGACAATTTTTAAACGAAACATTCCCCGCTCGTTGGATAGGTAGAAGGGGGCAGATGATGGAGTGGCCACCTAGGTCACCGGATTAACACCCCTAGACTTCTTTTTATGGGGGTATTTAAAAACAAAAGTTTATGCTACCCAACCAGAATCTCTGGATGATTTACGAGAGAGGATAGAAAATGAATGTCGACAATTAAATCCAGCCGTATTAAGCAATGGCAGAGAGGCATTTCAAAGTAGATTATACCATTGTATGGAAGTGAATGGTACTCATTTTGAACACTTATTGTAACTTCATAATAAATAGCACAGTTAAAAAGATTAAAGAGTTTGAACTGTTGTACAACCCATTTTAGTACAGGCAAATAAGGTGAAAGTAAATAATAAGTAAAATTTGTGCTCTTAAAAGAAAAATTGTTTATCTCATAAACTAACCACTTTAACCTAAGAGTATTAAACATTTTTGAAATCAGCTCAAAGAGGAGTATCCAAATTTTACATAAAAAATATGAAAAGTAATTTAAAAAAATAAAGGGGATGCTGCTAGGGGTGAGGGGGTGATTTTTCCAGTAAGTTTAAATAAGCCATAATGCTTGCCCCTTCCAATATATATACAAATACGCCGCTATCAAATTCTTCAACAGTGTTGAAGACGTACCAGAGATTTTTTAAAAACGGACTCTATGGGCGACGCGTCGGGTTCTGGACGACCGATACCTGCAACAACGAAAATATGGAAACAGTAGCGCTGGGGTTAGTTGAGCAACGGAACCAATCTGCAATCAGCTGCCGGGAGAACTTCGATCTTTTTCACGACGAATTCTGAACGCATTGACTATGTAATTTACCGTCCACGTCTCTTCCACGTACTTCACAGGGATGGTGAAAATCTGGGACTCAGCATTATAGAAATAAGGCCGTATCATAGCTTTCAGAATTTTCTAAGAAATGCTACCAATGAAATAAAGATAGACAGGTAGAGATCACTGAAGAGATAGTAAGAAATATGGTACTGAACATCGCAGGAATAAGGACTAATAGTAACTCTCCAATTTGAAAAAAAATCATCAGTTATATTGAAGAACTGACAAAACAGGGAGACCACTGAAGGACTGATGCAATAGCTGGACCTCAGTATCCCAGAATAATGCCAAAACGTAGCTTCAAAAAATATAATTCGAACATGAATTTTTCGAGCTTCATTTTCTGTTTCCAAAAAAAAAATAATGAAAATAACTTCAGTTTGCGAAGTATAATTGTTTTAAGATCAAAACAGGCCTACAAGATATTTGTTGGATAGGGCTGGGGCTTCTCTAATTGTGTGCTAATTTATAAGGGTCAAGTTATTTGAGTACATTAGCCAATCTACCATATTCCTTTTATCATTATCGCAGCAGTTGATAATCTCCTTCGAATTCTTGTATAATAAATAATGTCGGTTTTCATATGTAAATTCATAGGCCACAATTCAAACATGTCATAACTTGTTGAGACCAATTCTATAGAGAGTTCTAGTTAGATCTTTTTCTAGCATTTGGATGGCGTTATTCTTGGGTTTGGAAGAATTTGGAAGAAGATCCAATTTTCCGTATCGAAGCGCAAAGAATGGTTCTACTAAAGTCTCAAAGAGCTTGGTAAATATTGGATTGAAACCATTGACATTATTTATGAGACTATATTATTAACAAAATATGTTACTTTATTACCGTAGTGAGTTTCAGAAGGTTTGGAAATTCCAAAATTATTCTAAAAGCATATTTAGAATACCTCCGCTACTGGAATCAAATTTGAAATAAGATGAACTCAAATACGGATTCAGACATCGAGCGTATACTAGGCGATGGCGCATTCAGTTCTTGGGAGTTGATTGTATTGTTGCTATCACTGCAATTTGTTTGTTTTAACCAAATTATCACCGATATTGCGAGAACAGATCCGGAAGATTATGGTACAATGTTGTTTTGAGAGGAAAATCTTGGAGGAATATCTTTCTAATAGCTAATAACTATATAATTAGATATGCCTAATAATATTTCTGTTACATTAAAGAAAAGGGGTATTGGGGGTGTTAAGAATTTTTTGATATAAGGATTCACAAAGGTTGTTAGAAACAATCTGACCCTACAAAGGAACAAGAGTTTTTTGTAGTATTTTCATTCTCATTTTTCAGTCCCTCTTTATATAAGTCTGGAAATCATTTAACGTTCCTTATTCTTCAAAATAATAATGACCGTCCTCCTCTGATGAAATCTTTTTCATATGAAATTTTCACGCTAGGAACTCTGGTAAATACTGGTAAATACCTAACCAATTCGTGAAATGTGAGAAGGTGCATTGTCCTTCTGGAAAAGCACCTTATTACTCACTTATACTATTTTAGAATAGCATCCAAATTGACTTGAATTATACTTAGAAACTGTCAACACTGTCAACGCATGCGTAAATATATTTCTCAAATTAATTTTGGTAAATCTTGACATCTTCAGATCGATAAACAAAATTGGAAATTCCAACAATAATTTTGAAAGTAAAATCATAAGAAAAATCCGTAATTTATATGAAAACTGTTTTATTTATTAATTATTCCAACTTAAATGAACGAAAGTTATTTAGAAAGTAACTTGTTACGTCAATACATTCAACACATTCTCGTTCCCTTTTTTGCGATATCCATATTTGAACTAATTGCTAATGATGATGATAAATCTTTTTCAGAATAACGCTCGGGTTTCCAGAATTTCGTTGACTTAGTTCCCTCTAAGCAATACTTGAATATATGAACAATACTTTTGGAAAAAGTTTTCAAAACTTCAAGAAAAGTTGTCAAACAACTGACTAGAACATGCTCTCTGGTGATGTGGAAAGAATTTTCTAGATTCATCAAAACACTAACTAGTCTGAGATCCAATTCTCTTCCCCTCAGGTGTAGTAAAAATAAGCAAAATAAACCCCTGGTCCACTAAAATAAATAAATTTTATCCCAATCACTACCGCCTCATTAGCCTTACACCAATCATCTGAAAGGTTATGGAATCTCTAATTTCAGAATATGTCAGTGAATTTCTTTTAATCGAAAAAATAATACCTGAACAACAACATAGATTTGTAAAAGGACGTTCAACAATGACGAATCTACTTTGGTGTGTTAATGAATGGACAAAATCTTTAGACAGCATTCGACCAAGTGCCAAAACGAAGATTATTGTATAAATTGGAACATCTTGGAATAAAAGGTGATCTACTGGAGTGGATTGACTCATTCTTAACAAACAGAAAGTTCTGTATGAAAGTGGGAAAATGTTTTTCAGGGATCAGTATTGGATCCTCTCTATACGCAAGTGACCTCCAATTTAATATTCAATGCAACAAAGTTTTCTATGGCGACGATTCGAAAATATTCGCTGATTCATCTCTTCATATAAATCTTCAAGAAGACTTGGATTCGATCTCTATGTGGTGCTCAGACTGGATGTTGCCTCTTAATGCAGATAAGTGTGTAGCTCTTTACTTAGGTAAAAAAAAATCCGAGACATACGTACTTCTTAAATTTTAGTTGGTCCGAACATGTTATAAGTATTGTCAACAAAGCAAAAAGTAAACTGTATCTCCTCTGCAAGTCTTTCGAAAGGATATCATTACATAATTCAACTCGTTTATATAAAACTTATATTCGACCAATTGTGGTGTATTGTGGAACTGTGTGGTACCCGGAACTAATGTGGGATAAAGATATTCTCGAAAAAGTTCGGCATTGATCAACCAGACAAGGCATAGTTATACAGAAAGACTAAATATAATGGATTTACCGACCTTTGCTAACTTAAGAAACATTTCTTTTCTATTTTCTATTTTTTAATTAAACCTTTTTTTTCCTTCTAATTTTTAATTTCCTAACGAGGTACTATGACAATAAAAGCTGCCGAAGACATTTATTGTAATAGGAGAAAGAAGAAGCATGGTCCATTGTGATTAATCTAAAAAATAAGGCTTCTTTTTGTGATTTCCTTGAGGCTTTCGATTGTGTTAATAATAATATTCGAATCAAAAAATTGCAGTACTATGACTTCAGGGGTACACCTCTCGCATGGTTAAGTCATACCTCACCAACTGTTTTTTCCTTAGTCATCTTTGAATCCGTTTGTGTAATTCGTAAGCACGCTTCTCCAATATCAGATAGATCTTTGCAGAGTTATCCACTTAGCAACGCGGAGCACGACCTTCACCTACTCACTCCACGTTTAGAATTAGTTAACGACTCAATACTTTACAATACAAAAAAATGCACAATCACTTGCCAATTGAAATGAAATCGATATCATATTTTGTCGCATTACGCAATAATTTGAGAGCGTATTTACTGGAAAGTGCTTTCTACACTATAAACGACCTCTATTCTAATAATAATATTCAATTCCGCTCTCTGCATACTGGTTAAATTTTTGCTATGGACTAATTATTACCCATAATTTTGTTACTCACCGTGGTTTTCTTTTGTTTATTGAGATTTTATTGTGCTTGTATCTTTATTTAGTTATTTTTATGTTTGTTTTTCAGTTTTTATAAGCTTCTCTCCCGCTTTAAAAGGACGCAGCTTTGAAATTTATAAACTCTTGCAATAAAAATAGTAACCGTAACTGATTATAAACCCTCAGTGAACATTACATCGATTTTAGAAAAAATCCCAGCCTGTGTAATGAAGGACAAAATGAAACCAAAGAAATATATGCAAACCTTCTCATTAGGGTAACTCTGTTTTGAAAACATGCGCCAGGTTCGCATGAACACGCTCTTCCCATAAAGTCGGATAGAGAGGAGACAAAGCAGTGGTTTTATACAAAGCATTTTCACATTTACAAGTAGGGGAAGAAAAGGTACACCAATATCATTTCCCACTGATATTTTTTCAGACATAGTCCAGAGAACTGGGAAAGATCTATTTATTGAAGTAGAAACAGAAAATGCTGGATACAAGAGTACTTTAAATAAGGAGAAGTAGCCAATTTATTACAGTTCATTCAGTAGTCAAAGGATGCATGTGAAGATTTCCGCCAATGAGTTTTTTCCCGCTGGAATTAATTTTCGCAGGAGAAAGTTGATTGTTGGGAAAATTTAGTATAAAACAGGTAAGTCAAGTCATTAGATTTCAATTCACCTTCAGTCTCTGAAGACGATAACTTGGTTATCGAAACGCGCATCAGACATTATAATTGAGAGTGTTGGTGTAGTGGTGGTGTAAACAGTGCATTCATTATGACGAGAGTTAAAAAAAATACCTGAAATAGATGTTTGAGGTCTACTAAGAGATATTCGTAGGAATTTACACCTAGAAGCACGTGGAAAATGGCTTGAACCAAGGGCATTTAGTTTAAGGTGTTAACTTTGTTAGATACTGAGCCGTTAATTATAACAAGTAGTGATAATTTCATCGAAGATACTAATTAGAGAAATAAATTGTCAAATATTTTGTGCCAAATTATTTTGACATACGTTACTGTCAACAACATCGTGCATTATGGTTGTACCACCCTTGATTATTCACATATATCATCGTCTAAACGAGGTTATTTCAATTTTAGTATCAATTGAAGCAACAGCTGTGAGATAAGAAAGTAAATCATTCAAATATCACGACCGTTTTTGCTCGATGTGACTTTTATGATTCAAATATACACAGGACTATCAATCCTAAGAAAATAAAATCTCTAACTCACATTTTTCGAATATCTTGTTTGATTGTTGATAAAGAAAACATTGCTACGAATTTAATATTTAGATATATTTTTTCTTTCCAAGGCTTTTCAGATAAATCGCTTGATTGATGATAGTCTGACATTTTTTTTAGTGGGATGTGAAGCTATGTCGCTTTCCTAATAGTTGGTTGAGCTATTTTAGGGACACATTGTGACTGTTCCACGAACCATGACGAGCTTTCGTTGATAAGAAGCTTTTTGGGGTGTTATTGAAGAATTTTACGTCGGTTTAGCGCGATCGCTCTATTTTCAAGGAACGATTCCAGTAATTGAGTTTATCTACAGATCAGTGTCACTAGATAGGAAATAAATTCGATTTAAGAATAGCGTCAGATATTTTGATATAAATAACACGATTATTCAATAAAAACACGGTAAAATGATTAAATGATTTCTTACGAACTCATTTCTAGTGATAAACTTAACTTTAACTGTGGAAGTTTCTGGGTTTCATCTGCTCTATACTGGAATTTTCAAAACCAGGATTGTTGTCAGAGCTTTGTTGCATTTGAAACGACATTATTATGAATTATGGAAAATAAAGGAGAAATTATGGAAGAATTAAAGGAATGAATGCTAGATTGGTCATCAAAATGAACGAAAAATATTGATAGAAAAAATGTATGAACAATAACAGGGTTTATTTTCATGACTCGCCTGCAAAAAAATATCCACAAGTGTGAATGTGTCACGTGAGAATGGTTAGCAACTCTCATTCAGTCGCAAGTTTTTTTTTTTAATTCGATACCAAATTGTTCTATCTCTACCAGCGATTAGAGGTTTCTGTATCTTAGAAGCTCAAAATGATAATGTACATGATTTGTTTACTTCATACGAGCGCATGAGAAGAAATTATGGAAGAATTAAAGGAATGAATGTTAGATTGGTCATAAGAATGAATGAAAAATATTGAAAAAAAATGTATGGACAATAACAGAGTTTGTTTTCATGACTTGCCTACAAAAAGCTATCAGCAAAAATTGGCGAAGTCAGTAGGATTCGCGCAAGTCGTGGAAATTAAAAATCACTAAAACGTTTACGGGCATACGGTGCTTAACAGAAGTTCGGATAGTGCGAAATGATTTAGTGACTTCACGACTTTAACGTTTCAACGTTTTAAGTGCGAATCCAACGTACAATATTAGACTTGCAATTATCGTGCAATAGTCCTTTAGTTGTGAACATTGGAGACAACAGGGAATCAACCGAAGGAGAAGATTTTAAGAGCCCGATCTTCAGAAACATAAGTGCCTTATTGTCCCCTTCTTACCTTTCCTACCTTTTTTAGATTTCGGAAAGATACTATTGATTATTAAGTTTCAAAGTTTCAAAAATGTATATAATTAATAAAAAAGGAATTACCAATTTATGAGTGAATTAAACTCTAGTAATCTCGATAACATAGTTCAATTGTTCAATAATATTTCTTTAGTCGAAAATAACGTCGAACAAACTGGTATTAACAAAATGGCTCCTCCTGCAATGAATTGGGATCTTTTCAAATCCAAATTATCAAATATTAAACCTTTTAACGGTGACAGTGAATATTTGAATAAATTTATTACAAGGTGTGAGCTATTAATAGAATCATATAGAATTTTAATAATGATGCGGAATTAAATTTACACATTATAGAATGTATTCAAGAGAAATTTGAAGGTGGAGCAGCCTTCATGGTCGGTGACAGAGTTGAATTAAATACTTGGCCAAAATTAAAAACGGCCTTATTTCAGTGTTTTGCTGATAGAAGGGATTTAAATTGTCTTGTGTAAGAGTTTATCAGAGCCAAACCATTAAAAAACGAGCATCTTATTGATTTTGGAAATAGACTTAGACCATTAATTCGTAGTAGTGTAATTTTCAAAGAATTAGCAATGACCCCAATATAACTGTTGAAGAAAGAAATTGTCAAATAAATCAATACTATAAAACCGCTTTAAATACGTTTATTGCAGTTGCGACGGTACTCAGAAAATAATATGCATTTACGAAAACCACACTCTTTAGAAAACTCGATGTCCTATGTGGACGAATTCGAAAATTTTAAAGAGACTGTACGGTTCTTTAAGCGATAAAAATAATCAACAAAATGAACTTAATAATGGTAATAGACTGCATACGCATACCCAAAATTTTCAAAAGCCCAATTCAAATTTTAATAAAAATCCCACTGACTGCGCCAATTTTGGTTTTCTTAACGAAAAATTCATTTTTAAAAAATTATTGAAAGAAAATGTGTGAATGTGTCACATAAGAATGGTTGCCAACTCTCAGTCAGCCGCATCGTTAGGTTTTTTTTTTAAATTCGAAATAATTTGGTATTGTCTCTAATCACTCTATCAGTGATTAGAGGTTTCTGTGTCTTAGAAGCCAAAAATGATTTCTTTACTTCATACGAGCGCATGTTTATATTTTGCTGGTAAGTGCGACAAGTTGAAACTTGTAGGTGCCAGATTTGTTGATTATTCTCCAACTGTGTTTCTTTCTTTGGCGTTTATGATTGTAGTTTAGTCCCTGTTAGCCCTGTACTCGTAAGAAAGTACTGTGATTTATACTTTATGGACCAACACATCTTCTTATGTAATACGTTCACCAGCCAAGAAATAGCAACTCCAATCAATTAATCTACAAATCTGTTTTTGGATTCTTCTACAGTAAAGAGGATACTGAGAAAAACTGGCCTTGTTTTGAGGGTGACGGTTAATAAACCTCTTTTAAAGGCCCGTTTACACGAGTTTAGTGAGTATTTAGTTAAGTGTTTAGTATAGGTACTAAACACTAAACTGTGTGTTCACACGGCTTAAAATTAACTAAACACTCAACTAAATACTTGCTCACTAAACTCACTATGTGTAAAAGACATCAAAATAAAATTAATAAGTTGCAGTGGGCTTAAGAACAATTAAAATTGGAGGCATGAAGAATGATAGAGAGTTTTATGGAATGATGATTTAAACCTCAAAGTATACGAGAAAAGTATGCGCGTGTCAATGGAAGACCTGATTGGTTAGATCTATGTGTTTTCTCGAGTTTAAAACACGGCGGAAGCTAGTTGGTGATTTAAGGTTCTTTTGGATGAAGGTCGACTGGAGACCTGGTTAAAATTGGACAGATTTCAACAAAAGAAGGCTACCAGAACATATTGAAAAGTGTAGTATGCTTGGGAAGGAAGTGATGATGTTCTAAAAGTGATAATTTGGCCTTCCCAGCCTCACTAATGACTTTGATATCACAATATCATTTTTCTATTCTTAGTAAATTCAATTTATTGTATTGAACGAGATGTAGCATCATCTGGAAACTGATTATTGATTCAAGTCTGCGGAGAATTGTGGATACTACTGCAACGAACGTGTTCTTACAAGTAGATACTCTATTTATCTATCATTTTAGTTTCTCTAGTCGGGAGTTAAGAATGGAGGACCAATGCTAAGATAACCTTGAACCAATTCTGGTATTCCAATCAGTAGTCAAAGCAGGGAAGGTCAATTTTGGAGTATCCTTGGTTTATCAATTTTTGGTTATCATCAGATTTTTCAAATTTGTATCCAAAGATAAATAAATAAAGGTCTCGCTGCAGCTGGGCTCTCCAGTTTTGATGTTAAACCATAGAAATAGTAGATTTTAAGCCCACCAATATTGTACCAAAGTTAGAAATTGCCAAGTCTGAGGTGCTGAAAAAAATCGAATGTAATGCTTCAAAAGACATCGATAAGATCGTGACAGGCGACGAATCATGAATATATGCATATGAAATCGAAACTAAATAACAATCGACTGAGTACATTATGCGCCGGTTGGGCCAGACGTTCAAAGGTCAGCGCCACCAATGTTTATCGCGTCGACGTCACAAATTAACGGGAAAGCTCGCAGGCGAAGAGACATCGGGGAAAATTATACGGGGTGTTTAAAAAAAATTTTATCCATGTAATTAACATGTCAAAAGAACCATATATGATGGGATATATAAGGTTCGAGTCACGTGATCGTTCAGATATTGTGTCGACAAAAGAGCTATTGATGTCAAAAAGTCATGAGGTGCAGTACGAAAAAGATACTACATAAAGATGTTACATGAGATGCCAAGGAGGCATATACGATGTAGTTCTATTTATAAGGTGCGAGGGTGTACAGAGTGTATCGAAAATTGATGTCAGAAAGGGATACAGGACGAGAAAGATACTCTGATAAATCATAAAAACACTCAAAGCACTCTGTACATTATGTTAAATATATCTCACAAACGTTCACCGGATTAACTTTAAATTGATATAAGAATTCTGAGTGTTCAAATTATATGTTTGAAAGTACTTCAATCGGAAATTTCAATTTTGTATAACAATAAAGTCTTATCTAATTATAAATATTTTTTTTTAGTTGCCTACATCAAAACTTGAAAACTCTCTTATTACTTTATGAGTTATTGTTTACAATAGCTAAGTGAAAAATCTATTTGAAGACAGTTTCATTTTCAAATACTGGTTTTCCCTTTTGTTTATAGGGTGAAACTAATTTTTTTTCTTAGTTAGCCACTCCTCTCTAGACAATATTTTTGAAATAAAAATAGTTTTTCAACGATATACTGGAAAAATTTTTTATACAAGTGTGCGGCGTCGTGCTGTATGCAGCTCTGCGCTATGTGGGCTTATGCTGCTTCACTTTTTAGTCAATTGGAGGTTTTAATGTCTTTACGTAAAATTCTCATTTTTCAAAGGAAAAGAACTCTTTTCTCTCTTCTAACCAGTCGTTTTTGTCATTCTATACTATACTACAGACAGTTTTAACTACAAGATAGCAAGTAGGGGATATTTGCAAGTTAAAGTTTATCAAATATTCATGAAAGTGTAATTATGACGATTTCTTTCTTATTTACAATTTTTTCTAACTAAAATTGATTATCTAGTGATCCTTTGTCAAAATAATCGATTTGTAAGAAAGGTACAACTATAATTTTTCCGAAATTTTCACGTTCCAGTTTCTACCCCCGTATCTTTTTTCAATTTAGGCGTTTATTGTAGAAATTTTCATTGATTTTCTCTTGATTGCAACATATTATATGAGAAACTCGAACTGAAAATCCTTCCGAGTATTTATTTTCCTTTTTGCAATTTCAAACGAATTTTCGTTATCAACGAAAGAGAAACTCAAAACTGCTATGTTATTACTTCCAATAATACGCCATGTTCAAATTGTCAATGATTATGATTTGGACGAAGATTACTGCCACAATGGGGACCAGATATAATTGGTGCTGATGCTGATAAAACTCTCTGTTCATGAATCCGTAGGAAAGATAAAAACCAGTGGCGGACTTGTATAGAAAACTTGTTCAAAAGCACATAATAATAATATGTTGATATTTGTTAATAAATAAGAATAATATGTAGATAAATAACAACAACAACGTCTGATTTATTTCATCCACTACTAATCGATATGGGGTTTTAGTAACAAATACACAAATGATGCTATATTTTCCCACCTAAATAATGTCTACTCTAGCCTAAGCAGCCATAACTCCACTGCAATAACTTTTTGGGATTTTTCTAAGGCTTTCGATTGTGTTAATCATAATATTTTAATTAACAAATTGCAGTACTACGACTTCAGGGGAACACCTCTCGCATACCTTACCAACAGAAGTCAGCTTGTAAGGGTTGATACAACAATGTCTTCTTGCAAGCCGATAGAATGTGGAGTGTCCCAAGGTTCAGTAGTAGACCTATTTAGTTTCTTTCCTTTCATAAACATCACCTATCTAGACATTAGTAGTGAAATATGTCTTTTTGCAGATGAAATTAGTTTCTCTTGAAGCAACCCTGATCTTACGGCACTTTATATCTAGTGACCTAATCACCCTTAAACCATGGTGCGATTCTAATCTTCAACATTTTAAATAACACCACCATTGACGTCATTGAATCTGTAAAATTCTTAAGTCTTCTTGTGGACAACTCCTTGAAATGGTAGCCTTATCTAAAAAATTGAATTCCTGTTTTGCGTTGAGATCAGTTTCCAAAGAACTATCGAGTCGAATCTCCGATATGCCCTTCCCTTTTGGGGTACGTGTAGTGTGAATCAATTTGAGCGAATCCTCAAACTACAAAAGAGAGCTGTTAGATAATCACTCGGACTAAACAGCAGAGCTCACTGCAAGAACGTCTTTAAAAGATTAAAAATTCTGACTCTTCTTTCCTTATTTATCTTTGAATCCGTTTGCCTAATTCGTAAGCACGATTCTCTAATTTCAGAAAAGTCATTGCACGACTATCCACTTAGAAACGCGAAGCACGATCTATACCTAGCTACCTCCACGTTCAGAATTAGTCAAGGGCTCAATATTTTACAATGAAAAAATACACAATCACTTGCGAATTGAAATCAAATCGATATCATGTTTTCTCTCAGTCCGCAATAATTGGAGGGCATATTTACTGGAAAGTGTCTTCTGCTCTGCTACATACTGGATTAATTTTGCTATATGGACTCATATACTAATTATTACCTTTCACTAATACCTATAATTTTGTCACTCAATGTGTTTATCATCTATTTAATGAAATTTTATTATGTTTGTATCTTTATTTAGTTATTTTTATGTTTGTTCTTCAGTTTTTACAAGCTTTGTCTACAAATTATCACAATTTTTATGACAATAGAGCATTTATCTATCGTTCTTTCCATATCCGTTGCAAATTTTGTATATATTATTCATGTTTCTACGAAGTAGTTTCACTTTACTTCACTATGTATAATGAAACAAATCCGATTCGTAATAATAGAAGCAAACAGTCAATATCCTCGTTTCTTCTTTGAATTCGAAAATGAAAGGCCAGTACATTTCGATTCAGAATCCAAACGCTTTGCCTCCAAAAATGTACGGTAAAGCGTAGGAATTCTAAACCAAAACATAGGAATCATTCGTCTTAATATACGTATCGCAATGCCTCCTGGGAGCTCATAATTATGTGTTCACCATGTCACTATGATGATCAGAGATAAAGAGAAGAACAGATGTAAACTGGTCACGAATGTAGTCCCTTTACCTATATTTCAGAAATTGTCACAACTAATGACACCTAAAATTCATCGCCGATGTTTTCGTAAATATCTTCATCTGTATGTACAGGATAATAAGTTAATGGTTATTATATATATTTTTTTATATGTTTTACATCCATATAGTCTCAATAGCTGATACAACTAACCTAACCTTACCTATCTAGCCTAACCTAACCTAATCTAACCTAACTGCCTCAAACATAAAGTTATGTAGCGAGGATTGATTTTAGTAATATATTTTTTACATTAAAACGACTGTTAATAATTTATATAAACTATTGACTATATGGATATAAAACATATATAAAAAAGTTACCATTAAAGATTTATTCAAATAATGAGTGTTTTGTTACCAAATGATTATTAATAAGCAGCACTATATTCCGTGAGCTGACGTCTTCTAAATCTCCAATAATTTCATTCTGGCTATATATGAATGAATGAACTTCATTTCCTTCAATTTATTTCTATTTCTGCATTAGATCGAAGCGTAAGTTATTAGAAATGAACGTAGAAGTTTAATTACTCACGAAATTTTCCAAAAACAAGGTTTGAAAAATCATGGAAGTATTGCTAAAAAAGCCGTATTTTGGAGGAACGAAGATCCTTATATCCAGGACATAAGATGAGCACAATCAGGAGACTTTGAGGAGGAAAGGAGCAGAAAAACTATTTTAAGAGGCATGTAAGAAAAAGGCTAAAGAAGATATAAGGTATTCAAAAGTTATTTGTAAAATTGTAGCAACAGATTTGCCATCGTCTCTTACAACTACTGATGTTGACTACATTAGAAAAAATATATATTGAAGTGACCGTAAAATCCTTCCAGATCCAATTTCTAAGAAAAAAGAGTCTTCAGCATCGGATCTGGCGAAACGTTGTCAACCAATAAAGGTGAACAATACTGTACATCGACGGAACATTCTAATAATTCGATAAGATCTTTTTTCACTATTCGAGGATTCGAGGATTCCAAAATGGTCCACCAGTTTTTTGTTTGCTACCAAGTAAAATAACTAACTGAAACTTAAAGGCACAGTGTAGAATAGTAGTTGCCGAGATGAAGCAACTGAGGTAAATAACATGAAAACGAGGACGGATATGTAACAATAGGAAACGAAAAAATTGAAAGATTTTTAAACTGGATCAAAGGGGAATTGAAACTAAAAGACCAATACGCTTGCGCTCTAAAGGACAAAGAGACATCTAGTGAAATAGAGTAAACATCTTTCCACTTCATCTTCATAATTCTCATACCAGTTTTTTCCTTATACATTTCTCAATGAAAACAATCATATACAGTCTCTTGGATTTGTTCCTATTCATCAGCAATTAAAATACCAGACATTCGGAATTAAAAGTAAGACTAAACTCGAGTTTAAATACACAGTTGATAGTTGATTTAATTGTTATATAAATATATAATTACCTAGGGTTTTCCAGGCCGTTACTTAAATTTAAATTTAAGTTGTGATATATGGAAGTACGGCCGTTTCGGATGGGAATCAGGATATATACGTAGGACTATTAAAAAGTAATTAAGACCATCAAAAGCACGGTTGTAGTCAGTTGAGATTATTTGAATTACGATACGGAAACACGAAATTAAACTCCGTGAATACGGTTTAATAATTGGAAGTAAATTTAATTTGTTACTGCTACTTCTGAAAAGTTCAGAATTCTTTTTAAACTTTGTAATATTCATGAAAAATTGTTTTTTTTTGTTAACTACAATTTATTCATTCTTCAAATTAACTATAATGTCCAAGCAACGTAGTCTCTTTGTAAATCGGATCTCAGGAAGTGTGCAGTACAATTGCTGATCAAAACTCTGAGTGCTACTTACTACTTTTATCTTTAAACCAAAATATTTTATGTGTTTTTCAAAATTTCACATTCGAGGGATCGAAGTATCTCATAAAGATAAAGATAATTTTCTGAAAGCAGTGAAAGTGTTGGCCAAATTTTTTCTTCTAGCAGGCAGACTGAGTGGTAGTTTTCCCCGCCAATCAAGAGCTGAATTTGAAGTTAGCATGTGATCCAAAATATCCGCTCTCTCCTTTATGGTCATTATATCATTCCTTGCAAGCATCTATGGTCTGCTTGCTGGTGTTTCACAAGCCAACAAGGGTTGTATCATTTTCGGTACAAAGATTTGAACAACTTTCGCGATAAGCAGCATTTTTGTTTTTGACTGCTCTGGTGTAGTTTTTATCAAACCATGGATTGTTGTTTGCAAAGCATTTGGAGGAGTGAAGAATAAAGGCTTTTGTACCTGCCAAACTGTTATTAGAAACAAGTCTAAGAACCTAACAAAGACACCAACGTGATCGGGAATTCTGGTTGTTTTTTTGATAAGTGTTGGAAGTTCTGTTGGAAGAATTCAATCAGTTGACGTGATGAACATTAAAGTCATCAACGAAAACAATATTTGCGTTTAGATAGTTTCAATGTAGGTAATCGATTTTATCGAATCGAATTCTGAAGGCTTAAGATTTTCTTCAGAAAAACACCTGAATACTCAGCTTTATTGGATTACGAGGCCAGTTCAAAACTGCTTTTTTATTTGTTTTGTGAGAGTTTCATAACATTTCTAGTCATAATCTTCTAAGAGCCTAATTGGACTTAGACATTGAATTACAGATACAGGAGTAAAAAGAAGTCGGTATACAACTTTTTAATGAGATGTTTTTATCAGAAGATCCACTTTCTAGACAAAAATAGTCAACAATTATATTGCATATCATATGCAAAAATGAGCTGGTTCCTTGTTCCACAAATTATATTCTGGTATTTGGAATTTTCTCAACTTTTAACCTCTTTCTAGTGAAAAAAAAAAATGTTCAGTACATTAAAAATCACTTAAGAACTTATGAAACACACGAAAGGCTTACAGACCTAGCTATCATCTCTATCCAATCGTCATTCTCTGAATGAATTTGTTTTTCAGAAAGCCGGAAAAAATAGTTACAATTTATTATTAGTTATGGGTAGTTTGTGTTTCACGTGATATATTGTTTACATGTTATTAGATTGTACGTGTGATTACTTTCATTTTGTATTTCCAATCATGAAATTGATATTTTTTCTCAAATCAAATATCGAACATTATCAAGAGAGCGGCACATTAGATCTTTGCATTATAACGACACCTTAGAATCGACCATGTCATCACTCTTCCTCTATTCACCGACTCCTTATCATATCTCTCTCATTTATGTCGTCCTTTTGTCAATACTCTGTACCGTTTCTTTGGCGTCCCTTTATTTTCTCTCTACAGCCCCTTTGTCGTATTTTTGAAATTTCTTTATCACACTTTTATCATTTCTTTGTCGTTCCTTTACAGTCTCCTTATCGTCTTTATTGTCTATTTGACATCTCTTTGTCGTTTCTCTGTCAATTCTTGGTCGTCTCTCTACCGTCTCTTTGTCAATTCTCTGTTGTGTCTCCTTCGAGTCTCTACAGTCTCTTTACTGGGTCTTTGTTGTTTTTTTGAAATCTTTTTGTCGGCTCTTTATTGTCTTTTGACATCATTTTGTCGTATCTTTGTCGGCTCCTTGTTGCTTCTTTGTCGTCTATTTGTTAATCCTTATTTGTTCCTACCGTCTTTTTGTAATCTGTTTGTTACCTTTCTGTCATATCTTGTCTATCTCTTTATCATCCCTTTGTTGTCTGTTTGACATCTCTTTGTCTTCTATTTGTTACAGTACCTTTCAGTAATCTCTTTGTTGTCCCTCTGTCATATCTTTACTGTCTCTTGAGTCCCTATCGTCTCTCTATCAATTATTCTTTGTCACCTCTCTACCGTCTCTTTGTCATTCCGTTGTTGTCTCTCTTTCGGCTCTCTATAGTCTCTTTATTGGCTCTTTGTTGTCTTTTTGTTGCCTTCTTGTTATCTTTTGTTTTCTTTTTGACATCTTTTTGTCGTATCGTTTTTGTCATTTTGACATCCCTTTGACGTCTTTTCGTCACCTCCATTTTCGCCTCTTATTGCCTTTTTGACATTTCTTCATAATTTTTTCTGTCATTCCTTTATCGTCTCCTTTTTGTCTTTTCTAAGTTTCTTTATTGTCCCTTTGCTGTCTGTTTGGCATCTCTTTGACGTCTATTCTTGGTTGTTTCTTTGTCGTCTCAATGCCGTCTTTTTGTAATTTCTTTGTTATCCCTCTGTAATATCTTTACTGTCTCTTTGTTGACTTTTTGTCTTCTCTCTATCAATTCTTTGTTGCTTTTCAGTCACCCCTATATTGTCTCTTTTTCATTCCTTTGCTGCCTCTCTTTACGGGTTCTTTTTGTCGTATAACTATCGTCTTTTTGACGTATTTTTGGCATATTTTCGACACCTTTATTGTCGTCTCTTTATCGTCTTTTTGACCTCTATTCATCATCTCTTTTCCGTCACTCTGCAGCCTTTTTGTCGTTCCTTTACCACTTCAATGTCATATCTTCGTCGTCTCTTTGATATCTCTTTGTGGTCTTTGAGTCGTTTATTCTTTGTCTCTCTACCATTTCTTTGTCGTCTCTCTACCATTTCTTTATCAACTGTTTTGTTGTCCCTCTGTTGAATCTTTACTGTCTCTTTGGCATCTTTTTGTCAACTTCTTGTTATCTCTTCATCGTCTCTTTGATATCACTTTGTGGTCTCTATATCGTTTTTTCTTCATCTCTCTCCAGTCTCTTAATCGTCTCTCTACCATTTCTCTATCAACTGTTTGTTGTCCCTCTGTTAAATCTTTACTGTCTCTGAGTCATCTCTTTGTCAACTTCTTGTTGTTTCTTTGTCGTCTCTTTTTCGTCTTTTCGTCAATTCGTCTTTTTTCCTTTTGTGTATTGTCTCTTGAGCTCAATGTATCTTAACACCTCTTCGTTTAACAAAATTTCCAATTCATTATAATACGAAGTATGTAAGACTACTTTGTACATTGAACATTCATTTTCCATAGCAGTTTTTCGAAATTGAGAAAATAAAATAAATCAGTTATATAATGGACAAATTTTATATAAACTACATACTTATGAGAGCATGCAAGATGAAATTTCATTTTAATTTATATAATAACAACAATTTCCTTCTTTATAAACGAAAAAGAATTAAAACATCACAACGAATCATGCATATTTAATTTCATATTTGGTTATACGGGTCTATTTGTGTCTGCGACATCGAACCTAGTTGTTTACTTTATTTCATACTATTTATTCGAATACTTTCGTGGTTTTACCGAGAAATCTTTCTATACAGTTCAATTAAGGAGGTTTATTGATATCTTATGTAATACCCAAAGTTATAGATTATAGAAAATGCTCGTCAACGATTTCTAAATATCTAAACAGCATAGTATAATATATAATTTTGTTTGTACAATATAAAAAGTGAAAAACTCTCGATTTGCAGCATTTTATTTTCGACAACAAAACTGGAATTACGATTGCCATTGAAATAACATACGTTACCCATCGAACAAACAACAGTTTGAAAATTTGAAGCTTCTCTTGACAGATGTAACATGTTGCGGTCTATTTATAAATCGATTCGCACCACAGCTTTCAAAATAACAATGTGGTGCCAAGCGATTTATTTTAAACAACAACACTTCAGTAACTTTTCGCTCCAATATCAAGTCCTTGATCTACTTTCCAAATTTATTATGAACTAGTGTAGTCAACTCCTCTTCTAATGAAATTACATCATGAAAGAAAGCTGTTAGAGTGTTACCCGTTGTTTCAAAATTACATATTACATGTATTTTGATACAAAAACATGTATTTTACGACGGATGTTTTTAGATTAGATAATGTACAACTACTTCTCTTCCATGAAGATTTGTTCTCATTTCTCGATAACGATCTATGATGGCCATGAATGACCAGAAATCTTGAAATTTTTAGCCCTATTTAATATAGAATCAGCAATAACAAAATTTTAGAAAGAAAATCATGTATATCTCAAATAAACTACTAAATATACAGGGTATTTCGGGACTTGATGCTAAAAATTCGAGAGTGAGTGAAAATAATTCTATTACATAAGAAAAATTATTTTACAGATTTATATGAAGTGAAAGCTCAAACAATATTAATATCAGGGTACCTGAGGGATGTAATTTGGTGGAATAACTATATGACTAGAATATACAAGACCTGTGAGACCAGTAATGACGTACGCGATAGAGACCAGAACAAAATAAAAATACCACAGTTAGCTATGCAACGAAATGAAACATGCTTAAACAAGGAAAATGCAGATTTCCAACAGTTGAATGATAAAAAATGTTTGTATTTTGATCATGTCCTCGGAAGAACTCGTTACCTGTTATAGTAAAGGGAAAAATAGAGGACCATAGATAATAAGTCTTCTGGTTGATGAATATTCAGGAATGAACAGACATACGAAGCATCAAATAATTTTTTGGAAAGGCTGAAAATAAGGATCATCCATTGTGATTGAAAACATCAGAGAGACAATAAGAAGACAAAGATTTGTCAAGATAGGTAATCAGGTTTCGTATATCTGTTTCCAATGAGCTCGATCCAATAAAGTATATAGCAACCGCCCTAGGTTTAGCCGCTATGGAAAAGTTGAGTGGTGTTGATTAAATAAAAAAATTTGAGGGAATTATGAACAATAATTTTTCATACATATAAATTTATCATCAAAAGATATCTATATAATAATTAATATACATATAATTCAGTTGTTGTGGGTTCTAGAAACTGAATAATATTTTGTTGATAAGATAATCGTCACCTACAATTGTTTGGCATATTTTATCATAAATAAGTTGTTTTGGGCTAAATGAATTTGCAAAAATAAATTTATCAGTTGCATTAATTACTCGATTATTAATTTTGAAAAATTATTTTGAAGGCTAAAGATTGGTTTGTTGTTCTTGACGTATTAATATTTTTCCTATATATGTGATATTATTCTGTGGAAAAGTGAAATAAATGTCATTTTTGACATTACAGTGTGTTGTGGGATTTTGACAATAAATTATTTACTGATATGTATTTCGTTCTTATAATAAAGACAACAGGCCTATTTTGGTCCTTAAATCAATTCAATCATAATCATTAATATTTTCAAATAATTCTTCCATACACCAAATCCATAAATGCTCTGATATTTCAAACTCTTTTTGAACAATAATTTTCAACTTACTCCTCAATATATTCCTCATCCTAGTCCCTATTTTGCAAGTGAAACTTTGAGGTTAGTAAACAGAAGACAGTCATTGGAAGTCGGATCTAGGTCTGGACGTCAGATCTAGATGTGTAGTCAATTAAATTGAAGTGTATTTCGTGAATTTTCCTCCACCGTGATTAATGAAGTTTGAGAAGATACGTTGTCCTAACGAAAAAGCATTTTCTTTTCCTTAAAATGCGGTTGAGGTTGGTAAATGAAAACAATTCAATTATCAACATTTTTCCGACCGATATTTGCCATTTTCGAAGCAAGTGCGCCCTTTGGAATCCATTATTTCGTTCCGCGTTAATAAGGCCAGAGAAATATTCATTTAATGACCATGAATAGCAGCCTGGATGGATCGTTCTCTGGAAGATACTTAGCCGTACGATCTCAATTTATTTAGAAGGTTGCTATGCCACACCGTGTAAAAAGCCTTTAGTTTGTCCAGTACGATTGCTCGGGATTTCCCATATATCTCTATAGTATCAGTCAATATATAGGTGACATGGGCCAGGAGATGCCGTTGATTTATGTTGACGAAAACCGTATTGATGTTAGCAGACTCAATATATCTTAAGGTTTGCTGGTTTAACTGGTCTGCATGACCTTAGCAACCGCTAGAACTAAGGCATACTGACAATAGTTGCCGTGAATTGTGTTTTCTCTTTTGTTTGGTATGACTTCACCCCAACAAGTTTATAATCTAGTGAGAAAAGAGCCGTTTCATATTTAGGAAGGTAAATAGATGGAGACATGCGAAGAGGACGGCAAACCAGAAAATGAAAATATGATAATCAAGGAATTAGCAAAATAATATCTAAAAGACTATGGTGGCTGAATAACTTGGAAAGAATGCTGGGTACAAAACTCACATATAATTCAGACTGGATGTGTTAACGTGGGATTTTGGAATATAAAAAGTGGCCAAAAGGTGGCGCTTGCAATGTCATTTTGTGAAAATTCAAAAAATACATTGAACAATGCTGAACAAACAACCTCGGCTTCAAATTACTAAATTTTGTTAATATTCCATTTTTATAAAACATGAAAATGACACTTTAAAAAAATCATTGCGTTTTATTTTCAAAAGGTGTTTCTTGCACACTACGTAAAAATCGTTTCTTATGTATGTACTTGTAGTTTTTTAAAATCTCCTAGTGTAATTTGAATTAGTTAAACAGTGAAAAGAAAAATAAATAAAAGCGTGAACTCGAAACTAGAGAGAGTCTCGTCTTGCTTTAAGTGACGAACATCTTTTAAAGACATAAAAACCAAATTTTCTCCGCCATAAATCAACTTGTTAACTTCCAAAGTATTACTCAACTCCTTATAAGATTCATATAACTAACTCGAAAAGTAGTTTCGTCACTGCTTTTGTAGTTCCGAAACCGCAGATATATCAAAACTTATATTTTCCACAGATTTATTTTAACCTATGTTCCAGCAAAGCAAGGACATCTTTTAGGAATGACTGTTTTTTTCTACTCCTATTTGGATTTATTAGCTGACAATATGGTTGATTTAATGTCGACACAAGGAGAGCAGTTGCTATAAATTTAGAATGAAAATATACCGGATGCCGTTGAAAGTAAATGTTCGTAATATCATAAAAAATTTAACCACATTTTATCAACGTGAACATGTTTTTCCTGGTTACGTCGCAACCATGATAGAAATAGATATTTCTAGAAAGTGATAAGGGCAAAATAATGTGTCGAGTTAATTTTATTAACTCATTTAATAATATTTTGATCATTCAACTGCAGGTATCAAAATGTCGTGATAATTTTGGCAAGAATTGAATTATGTTAACTTTGTACGAGTCTATTTTCCTTTTTTCTTCAAATAAAACTCCATGCCGTTCTGGATTCCGAATAAATAGCCCTTATTCAGATGCTAAGCTTCAGTTGTCATATCCTTTTTTTTACATTTTTGCTAATTTATTTCATTTTTACCATTCTCACCAATCCACTTCAACGAATTCTGACCTCTTCTCAACTTCTCATTCTATATTTGAGGATCAATGAAATGTTCTTAGCATTTCCATCTCCATCATCCTTATCATAATTTTTGATGTGGATGATTGAGCTTTAGTTTCCATTCTATGAGTGGGAGTAAGTCTTATTTTCCTCAAATACTTATCTTGCTTTGTTTACTCAACATTTGTCTATCTACGAGGATGGTCCCAGAAATACTTGGCCTCACCTAGAGATGGCAGTAGTTGATTGAATAATACCCCTGTACTAGAAAGTACACAATTTATACAGCGATTAGTTCAAGTTTGAAGATGCCAAGTTATTTAAATATTTGTTTGGCAGCCATCAGTAGTGAACGATTTCAGTGAAAAAAAGGCCGTATGACCTGGGAAGACCAGCATCACAGTGGTCGACCAAATAAAGTGACGAACCCAGGAATGTTGAAGAAAATCTACAGAGCCGTACTGGATGATCGTCGACTGAAAGTGCGCGAGTTAGCAGATATAGTAGGTGTTTCAAAAAGTGCGGTACATCGCCTATTAACTAAAATTTGGACATAAGAAAGCTGTGCACAAGATGGAGGC
The DNA here is from genome assembly GCF_026230105.1 of Diorhabda sublineata. NCBI lineage: Eukaryota > Metazoa > Arthropoda > Insecta > Coleoptera > Chrysomelidae > Diorhabda > Diorhabda sublineata. Next base: position 6,245,080 of record NC_079475.1, on the reverse strand, counting down.
CGCGTTTGCTCACAACAGAACAAAAACAGGGTCGTGAGAATGTTTCCATCGAGTGTTTGGCAATGTTCCACAAAAATAAAGCCGTCACTTCACACCCGAAACATAATAACAATTGAAATAATGGATTGAAAAAAGAGAACCAGCTCCAAAGAAGGTGAAGGACGTTCTATCTGCAGGCAAAGCATGGCGGCGGTTTTTTCTGATGCGCGTGGTATAATTTTCATTTACTGTCTTAAAAAAGGAATAACTATCAACGGCAAGTAGTATGCGAACTTATTGCAATTTTTGAGCGAAGAAATCAAGCAAATTCGGTCGTACTAGGCTAAGAAGAAAATGTTGTTTCATAAAGACAATGCACCAGCTCACACATCTGTTACTGCAATGGTCAAAATTAATTAATTAAAGTTTTAATTGCAACCTCATGCATCCTATTCGCTAGTTTTAGCCCCCAGGACTATTTTCTGTTCCAAGATTTGCAAAAATGGCTTGGTAATCAAAGATGAAGAGGTAATGCTGGCAGTTACTGGCAATTTTGAGAAGCTGGACCATTCTTTTTATAAAGACGATATAGAACTTATTGAACATCGCTGAGAAAAGTGTATGGACCTAGAAGAAGATAACGTTGTAAAATGAAGATATTTTTTCCCAAAATTTTTGTGTTTTCTTTGTTGGGCCGTTAAATCTGGTACCATCACCGAATATTATTTTGATATAACTTTCAAAAATCAATGGAAGACTAACGATTCTATAGAATATTTCGAATGGATCAAATAATCTAAGTTAGTGAATAGAGTTCTCACCAATAGATGAACTGATTCATTCGCCTTCATGATGTGTCAAGGTTTGGTGCAAATTAGTGGAAATCACATGATATAACAATATAAAAACCAAATGCTGCTTCTGCGGTTCGGTATATTCTCAGTAACTCAAAAACTACTGGACCGATTTTCACGCAATTCCTACCAAAAGATAGAGTAATGCATAAGAAAGATTTAGATATATGGAATGTCGAGATTTTAAGTGAATTTGTAGAAATTACTAGATATTACAAAACAAAGACCTATCCTGCTTTTGCGGTTCGCTATATTCCTAATTAACTCAAAAACTACTGGAGGGATTTCCACGCAATTTTCACCAATAGATAAAGTGATGCATGAGAAATATTTCAGTATATAATATGTGGAGGGTTTGGGTGAATTAGTGGAAATCACTAGACATTACAAAAAAAAGACCTATGCTGTTTCTACAGTTCAGTATATTCGTTATAGTTGGAGCCTCATAAAATTCCCATTTGAAATGACTACCACAATAATGGAAGCTCAAAAACAACCGCGAAATTCATAATAGTTTGATCCTGTTGATTGTCTATTTTTGAGACAAATAGTTTTCTTCAAACAACCAAAAAAATATTAGAATTTATTTTCATGTACAATTAATTCATTCCTTCGCACCATAAAATTTGATATTCTACTTTTTATGATTGATCTCCTAGAAACTCATACGGAAGATGAAATTGTCCTTCAAATTGTTTATGTATTTCTAACAGCTTGTCGCATACTTCCAATACCGATTACATATTAAAAAAATATAAAATCTGATGGAAAGTGCTAGGGTTTGTAAAATTTTTGAAATTGGCTTCATTTCCAATGAAAGCACGAGGATTCTGACGGTATCACAAACCTGTTGTTTTTGTTTTAATTAGTACGCGTCAAAAAAGGGACAGTTTTCATTTGGAGTTTCACTTTTTGTGCGTTTTTTTTTCCTAAACGAATCTAATTTACTTCGTTTTTAAATCAGATTTCTGCTAAATTTGATTCCAAACAAATAGCATTTTCAAATAACTAATTAAATATTTTAAAAAAGTGGATTTAGGAATTAATTAACAGAATAAAGAGTTTAATTAATACAAAAAAAATATTTATTATAGAAATGGATTTTTTAGGAAATAACTGAAGAAAGAAGTGATAATTCCCCTTTTATGGTAGAGAGCGATAAAACAATGCAAAACATAAGTATGGTGATTTCGAAGATTTTATTACAGAATAAACTGAATATTATTTTAAAACCATACGCTATACAGAAAAATAGAAAATAGTTTGGACAGACCTAAAGCCCTGTGTATTGATGTTTACATCATAAGATTTTTTTCCAATAAATGCATACTCAAACTCAAACTACAAATTGAAAAGTGTGAGAATATTGAATGGAAAAATCTTTCCCTTTTAAGATATTATACTTTTATAATATTAACTCAACATATGTTGAACATGTTTTCAACTTTATTGAAGAATATATTTTGAAATTTCATAAAAAAAATAGAAAAATGTTATTGAGCTACAGGTCATAAACCCAGGTTTAAGTTTCAATATAAAATTGACAATTTATTGAGATTCGGTAGTAGGTAGTTCGTTCTATCCGATCCTCAACTTTGTAAACTCTAATAGAAATAAAATAATTTTCCAATTGATAACGTATTTTATCATAAATACACCAATACCTCATCCATAAACCCAACAAAAACTTTGTTTTATTCCAATTCCAACACTCTCTTCCCAACAAATTTCGCTAAGAAAACGATTGTAGGTTTTTCCATTTGGTAAGAAGATACAAGTTGTGTATAATTAACAGAAAATTTGGCGATATTCAATCAGCACGTAAAGCTTCAGGAAAACCAAAATTTCAAATAGAAAATCATTTGAAAGAAAGACTTCGAACGAAAGCGAGTGAGTTCTTTAGAAAAGAATTTCCATCAGTAGACAAAGTTCTTGCCACGGTTCGAGATGATCAGAATCACCCTAAAATGAGTCGAAAGACACTATGGAAACTTCTAAAAGAAATAGGTTCTCGCTGGAAAAAGCAACATTGAACAGGGTGCACCAGAGAAACTTACTTATTTAAAAGGTCAATAGAAACAAAAGTAGTTCATATATTGTTTTAATTATTTTTTTATTTGAGAATACAATGTCCCAAGTTTTTTTTATTCAGTGCTGAGAATAACATCTGTTAAATGGCGAGCTCCATTGTGTATACAGTAATTTGGGCGATTTCGGAAGTTCGTCTCCACTCTTCGCAGTATATCAATGGGTATGTTGGCAATGGCATCACGAATGTTCTTTTTCAGGTGAGTAATGGTCCATGGTCGATCGTCATAAACCGGGGATTTCAAATGACACCATAAATAAAAATGTCATGGAGCCAAATCTGTAGAGCGTGCCGTCCATGGGAAATCACCTCTGAGAGAGATGAGAGATGGCCGGGAAATGCTGTCGCAACAAATCCATTGGGACTCGTGCAGTGTGTGCTGTAGCTCCATCTTGCTGGAACCACACGTCCCTAACGTGGTTCATGTTACTGTAACGAGCTGCATTCATGGTAACTGCACGCTCGTTTTCTTCAAAAAAATTAGGACCACTTATTCCCATTACCGATATCGCACACCAGACAGTAACTGGTTCGCAATCAAGTGGATTCTGATGAAGTTTACGCGGATTTTTGCCAATCCAATAACGCATGTTTTGTTTGTTGATGCAGCCCGAAATATGAAAGTGAGCACTGAACAAAACTACCACTTCCTGAGGCAGGTTGTAAAGCAGCACTTCTCATGCGTTTTGACAACAAAATCGCGTTCAATCAATTCTTACACAACAGCCAATTTATAGGGATGTAAATGGAGGTTTTCATGGAGAATTCGCCGAACAGTAGTGTAAGAAATTCCCAGAGCAGCCTCATGTTTGCGAGTGGACGGCCGAGGATAACGCAGAATTGACTGACTCACTATTTCGATATTTTCCGGAGTTCTGGTGGTCCCTTGATGTCCAGGTCTGGGTTTATTGACCAAATACCATAATATGGGTGAGAAACCAATGAAAAAAGATATTCTATTTAGATGGAACATGGATCAACAAGAAACATACACTAAATAAAATTTGGCAAGATGAAACTTTACAAAATGAAAATATGCATTAAATTAAAGGGATTTTGTTGACTATTGAATCTACTCGTTCTAGTGACTACCTTGAGGACAGGAAAGATGATGTTTGCAAAGAAAATATGTACTAGAAGAAATGATACGACTATGAAATACGATTGTTTCTCAATTTCAATACCCTCTAATGCATAAAAATAAACTGAAATAGAATAGAATTGTGGAAAATTTGATAGAACATTATATTACCAGAAAGAAAAAGACATTATTCTGTGTTGAGCTAGAAAATTTTGGTGAAGCGGTGATTTATTTTACAGCATAGTCCTTTAAGCACGATAGACTTGACCAACTTATCAAAAGTGATTTGTAAGTTTGGAAACAATGAAAAATCGTACGGTTCCAAATCTGGAGAATATAGTATTGATGGTAGCGATTTCCAGCTCAATTCAAGCAACTTGATCTTAGTGAGGACAGAAGTGTGAGCTGGTCCATTATGATGATGGAAGAGATTTTTTCTCGTCCAAATAGAGCTGTTTTATCTCCAATTCCGCGTCATAACAGCCCAACAATCAGTTCTGTAACCTTTCTATCCATTCCGTGTTAATTGATGTAAATAACACCTTATGAATCCCAAGAAACGATAGTCAAACTTTTCGGTTAATATAATAGTCTATGCACTTGTTTGGAGCACGTTGGCCAGTTGGAGTCCACTTATACAACTATTGTTCAGTATGTGTTTTATACAAGTGGACGCATGCTTCATCTATCATTCCAAACTTTTTTGAATTGCGCATTATCAACGTCACAAAATGCTCTAAAGTGTTGACACGTGTTAAGAACGAGCCAATTCGAGAGCCATCGCGCCGACAGACTTGTCATGTTCAAATTTCATGTAGGATATAACGGACGATTTAAAATTCAAATGTAAAGATTTACTTTTCTAAAAAACTTTATTTACTCGATGACTAGAATAGGTGATGGAATGAAGACTAACTGTATCAATAAATAAACAAATAGGTATTAAATAAATGGAAAAATGCTGAATACAGTAGAATGTAACAAAATGATAGTTATTATATTAACAGGATGTCTACATATGTTGAAAACATTAAAAAATATTCTCAAGTTTTAGGAGAAAACTAGAAATGCTGCATACAATTAAATATAAAAGAAATAGTGAATATTTGTTAACAGGATGTTTCAACACATGTTTGCTGATAACGTTAGAAAATTATAATCAAGTTTCACTATGAGAAAAGAAGTTGTGTGAACTGCACTGCCATCACTTTATTATATTGAATTATGTAATTGTCTCTATATGACTCATGAATCTTGTGGAAGGCTATCAACTATCTCACACATCTTTAATCGGGATTCTTCGAATAAGAAATCGTCGATTTTTATAACGTTATTCTCAATAGTATAGGTTCAATTGGAATATAGAGTGTTTTAAGTAGTTAAACCAATTCAGATTCAATGCAGTCCTATCTTTTTAGATAGTGGTATAGTTGAAGAATCAATATATGAAAATATATATAAATCAATAGAGGTGGATGAGATTGAAAAATCTAGTTTTTTGAAGTGAGAATCTTGATTCACCTCATGAGTTAAATCGCGAATATGTTCATCGCGTTCCCGCTTCGATATACAACTTTTCTGGACGAAAATGATAACTCACGGTATATTGTTTTTTGTTATAGACTTTTATTATCAATACGTTCTGACCAAAAAATAGCCGTTCCTTGTACTATTCAATTGAATATATATTTGAGGGAATACTGAATGTATTTTATAAATAAAATCATTAGGAAACTACATTCGACTAAATTAACGAAAAGTGTTTTATACTAAATAAGGAAAAAATCATCAATAACCTAAATCTTCTTCTTGCGAATACAATCAAAAATCAAGAAATATGAACGTTTAAATATTCATGTTTCTTTGATTCTGAAATGAAAGGAATCTAGAGATATTTCAGTCTATTCAATGGTTTTACAGCTTCTAATTAGAAGTAGAAAGAACACTGAACAAAAGCTCATTCAAAATTAGGTACCGAATTCCTAATTAACCGAATGAAACTGGTACGCCCGCTGATAATATTTTCTTTTCTTTGTAGAACAGTCGACAATTATGAACGACAAAGGAAAAGGATTGAATTATACAAAGCATGAGTGATAGTATCATTTACTTCTATTATACTCCTATTTCTTCATTCTTTTCTTATAAATCGGAAAATATTGGGAAAATTTCATGTCGCTTATAGATTTTCAATGTCTTATATATACAAGAAATTATCGTGAAATTACCTGGTAGCAACAAAATAATACAAACTAGAGAACAAACATTAGAATAATTAAATAAAGATACAAATAAAATGAAATTTCAAGATTTCGAAATTTCGAAGCAGTTGGCATTTCAAAAAGTTGCATACATCGCATAGTAACTGAAAATTTGGACATGAAAAAGCTGTGTTCAAGATGGGTTCCGCGTTTGCTCAAAATGGAACAAAACAAACGTCTTGAAGATGTTTTCATTGGTAATGTTTCACATAATTAAAGCCGAATTTTTGTGTTGTTTCTTAGCCATGGATGAAAAGTGAGTCCATCACTTCACACCTGAAACAGTAGAGCGATTAAAATAATGGACTCGAAAGGGAGAACCGGCTCCCAAGGGGACCGTTCCATCTTTAAACAATCATAGCGATAGCTTTTTTGAAAGCGCCTGAGATAATTTCCATTGATTAGCTTGGAAAAGGAAAAACCATCAACATCTAGTATTATGCGTATCAGCGAAGAAATCAAGCAAAAACTGCTGGATTTGGCTGAGAATAGATGTTGTTCCATTAAGACGAAGTACCAGCTCTCAGATCTGCTATTGCAATTGCCGAAATTAATCAGTTGAAGTTTGAATTTCTATCTCATGTACCCTATTCACTAGACAGAGCCTCCTTAGATTATCTTCTGTTTCCATACTCGAAAAAACGGCACGGTGGTCAAAGATTTTGCAACAATGAAGAGGTGATGGCGGCCCTTAAGATTATTAAAAATATGGTATCGTAATGGTTCCCATCGCTGGAAAAAGTGTATGAAGCTGAAAGAGATTACGTTAGAATATGAATATATTTTTTCCAATTTGTTTTGTTTTCTCCGCTGGGTCGAGTACTTCTGGGACCATCATCGTATTGTTTCCTTTTAGTTCGATACGCTAGACCTAGCGATGCTGCAGCTTTTCCAGCTCTTCTGTAAAATATAAGTTTCTTGCAGTCTAAAAAATAGACTTCCGAGATTGATCTAGAGCTACAGAAAAGGTCGCCAATTAGTCGAGCTTATGAGCTAGTGAAGCATATTGTTATTGATATAGATTATAGACCGTGAAGACCGTACTATTCCAACATACATGCAAGTAGTGGAAGTAGTTTCTTCAACAAAAGCAAATGCATTTTAATAGCGGAAAAAACTGAACGTACATAATTATACCATAAACAACTTATTCAGACACGATGTTTCATGCTACTGGTTTGATTAAACTGCCTCTGAACTTTCATCCTCGACATTCGCTTTTTGTATTATCGATACGCTAGCAAAAACATTGGAGCAGAAAACGTTAACGATTATAATCTGGTGTCACTATCAGAAATACAGTCCATCGCAATGTCCTATTAATATTGAGTCAACAATATAAAGTCACCATTGAACAGAAATTTATTATTAAAGGTCACACACAGATGAAGCGTGCCTCAGTTCAATTGAGTCTAAGTAACATCCCTTCAAAGTCAATATTCTAATATAACTAAGGAGGAATTATCAAAACCAATACTTTTCATCTTCAATACTGTAACATTTTCACTGCTCACAATTTGCGTTACTTTTGTTGTTATAAACATTTTACGATATAAACTTACCAACTTCTCATTGTAAATAATTTTGTCATATTATCGTTGAGTAGAAATATCTACATATTATATTTCATATCTCTTTCGTAGTTTTGTATATAGTTGTTGCTGACATACTGGGTTCCCGAAATTTAAGTTATTTAGTGCAGTTTAATTTGTCTTTTTGTTATACTATTTTAATTTAAACAAATTTAATGTTTGGTTTATTTTCTTATGTGGTTGAGTTTTGGTCTACAGGACGCACGCATTATTCCAAATTTGCCAGACATGGTATAATTGGTTACAGAATTATGTTGCTTGTAAGAGAAAAGTTGTTTCCCCTTGGAAGGTTCGAGCAACATCCAGTTAACTGTTCATATATTAAGTTATTTGTGCAGTATTTTTGTAAATTTTGCGAATATTGAATTTGGTTGTTCAGTCCGTTGAAAGGTTGTTTTAATGAGTGAATTTGTTTTGAAATTGAGCTATTGTTGCACCTGGATAGATTGTCGTCATGACGAGTGACCCGATTTTGTTCAAGAAGTCTACTGCTAACTTTTAAATTTGGTTATAAATTTTTAAATTTGGCATTTTTGCTTGATTCAGTAATATAACTCGCATGCAAACGTTTTGAAAGACCCTGTATAAATGAGAGGTTTTTGGCCTTTCTTTGAACTAAGAACGAACTAGAAAAACTCTCATTGGAAGAGTGACCATGTACTGCGCAAGGTTGCCTGTAAGTTACTAGAAGCAAGTGATTGACTGTTTGAAATTATTAGAAATGATTGATGGAAACACATGCTTCAATGTGTTCCAAATAATTCAATGAATGAATAATATTGGAGGTACTCGATTTTCTCATGGGCTTATTACACTCCAAGTCTAAATAAAACACTGACAAACAAATATAAAAAATTGAAAATGAATCATTTTCCCAATTATAATTTCAATTACATACTTTATTTGAACTATGAATAGCACCGAGAACCTTTCTATGAATCAAGATGAATTATTTTCTCAATAAAAATAGGTCGAGTTGAAAGCTAGTTTATTAAAATCCATAAACTAGCACTACTACATGATTCATTTTAGGAACTGAACCACGGTGACAGTTTAATTTTCATAAACGGACCAAAACGAAGTATTTTCTGTGTTACTAATTGCGGCAAAAGTCGTTAGAATCGTTGTAACGAGCAAATGGAAGCTATGTTTTATGGCCTACGTCCTGCTGACGAAATTCATTGATGTTTTTAGTTGGGTCAATTAGTCTTTTTCTATTTTTGGAACGCTTTGAACATTTCGAGAATAATAAACCTATTTTGTATTATGTGTCATCCTCACTGCAACCAAGCAGAAACTCCAAGGAACCCAAAGACAAATAAATAGGGATATAAATATACAAATATTTGTCAAAGAACAAAAATTTTATCAGAACTTTTTATTAAATATAGACAGCAAATCAATTTGACGAAGAAGAGAGTGTTATTTTTACAAGTAAAACTAAAATAATTTATAGTTATTTTCTTGAATATACAGCCAGCTTGGACGGGAAAAACCTATGTACACATACAAACTCCTACTTTTTCTTACCATAAATTCCATAATTGAACTTATAAGTATAACATTCTATTTTGATTTTGTGATCGTTTTATGGTAATATCTAAATGAAATATCAAAAGTTGGTACACCAAATTTTAAGTTTAAGAGCAAAATGAAATTGGAATCGATTTAAATACGATCATGGGCGACATTGGAACGAGTACCCGTTTCATCAAAATTCATCATTTCTAAAAAAAGTTAGCACGCTTCTCCAATTTCATAAAGGTTGTTGCACGGCTATCCACTCAGGAACGTGGAGTACGACCTTTATCTATCCAATCCACGTTCATAATTAGTTAGGCGCTCCATATTTTACAATGCAAAAAAATGCACAATCACTTGCCAATTGAAATCCTCTTTTCCCTCATTTCACAACAATTTGAGTTTATATTTACTGAAAAGTGCCTTCTACTTTGTAAACGACTTCTATTTATTATACTTTATTCCGAGCATGCTGCATACTGGTTACGAGACTGCGCGCCTAGAGTGCGCCCTAGACGTGTGGGATGAAAAATTAACCCCGCCTGAGTGCTGTGAATTGTTGCAAGAGGCCTATGAAAACAATTCTCTATCTCGTGCGCGTGTTTTTGAGTGGTGTAAGCGCTTAAGTGAGGGTCGAGAGAATACTGAAGATGACCAGCGATAAAGTCGCCCTGTGACTGTTTAAACTCCGGAAACAGTTCAAAATCAACCAAATTAAGCGTGACCAAAAGCTCTTGCGTCAACGGGTCTGCTCAGATTTCCTTGAAAGGTTGGAAAGATTAGGAAAAGATCTGATTTGGAAGTGACCCGATTAGAGTCGATGGAAAACGGTAAAGCATAAAACAGCAGAGCCCCCAAAACCCCTCACCAAAGAAGTCTTCCAACACTGCTTTGATCGATGGAAAAAACGTATGAAAAGGTATGTGGCGAGAGAAGGGGAGTATATTTAAGGGGAGCATTCGAATGTAGAATAATTTTTATAATAAAACCCTTTATCGAAAAAGGTGGAAAATCTGAAAACACAATAGTATAGAAATTTCTTGGATGTCTAGAGTTTTTCCTCTTCGTAAAACGCCGGGTACATGGAAAATACAATGAAAATGGTTCACAAGTGATTCCAAAAGATTGAAAAATAGACGTGGGATTGATATTCAAACACTGAATATCGTTATACGTTGTAGTTATAAAATTAAATAAGCGGGAAACCGTCTTTACAAGCACGGGAGGCATCTTTGGCCCCGTAACTTTCATCTTTCGGTATCTTATTTCACACTGAATTGCCTGAATACTTTCACTGAACTATGGCTGCTTGAGGAGAACTCGTGGCAGTGTCATGCTTCATATTTAACAGTGGGGTGGAGGAGAGTAATAATTGTTATCTGTTTTATTGGGGTTCCAAGATTGACTCAATTCTCTATTAATCAGTATTAAATATTTTTCCAAAATAATATTTATTGCTGAATAACTGCATCTGCTAAAAGAAACAGATACGAAGGATTATATCGTGAAAGCAGCTTTAGATTTTTATATTCCAGAAAACAGGAGAGGATACATTTAAAGAAGGCTGAGTGGCCACAACTATCAACTATGTCAAGCGGTTGGTGGTGATATAGTGTGATGAAGTTTTCAGCCTTCGCTGCAGAACAGTGAAAAAAGTGGAATATTAGAAGGAAAAAATAGATAGCACAGATTCGTGTGAAAAAACCTTATGCTCTAAGACCGAACAAAGAACTGTATTTGTCAAATGTTATCGAAATAGACAAAAAAAATTTACACGAGGAATTAAACATGACAAAAGTCTGTACGAATTGGTGTCAAAAAATCTGACTCCTGACCAAAAGCTTTTACATCAACGGGTCTGCTCCGATTTCCATGAAAGGTTAGAAAAATATCTACATTGAAAGGGACCCGATTTGAGTCGATGGAAGCGGTAAAGCAAAAAACGGCAGGAGCTCCTAAAGGCACTCACCAAAGAATACTTCCTGCACTGCCTGGAAAGGTATGTAAAATTTTGATTTCTGTAACGTGTATATCTCTCTAGCTCCACAACTAACTTCTGGTGTACTGATGAAATTGGACCTTATTCAATGAACAGTGGCCGAAAAACTGGAATAATGAAGATAGTGGTCGGTCTAAGCTACAATTGAAATTTGTTATGGATATGCAAACATGAATATATGATTCGTTTCATTACGCTTTTTCTCTTTTCATAATTGCTTGTTATAAAAAACACACTCAAGATGAGTTAATTCGAGAGAATTAGAAACGAATGAATAATACAATAAAAATAGAACTTGTTTGGAAATGATAAAATGGAGAAAGAGGAAGAATAGTTCTAACCAAATCAATTACTCATTACTCATGAGTAATGTCGGTTTTCATATGTGAAAATTCCTATTCCTCAATTCAAACATGTCGTAACTTGTTTAGAGTAGTCCCTTTTTCTATGAAAACTACAATTGCTTCTCTTTCAATCAATCGCTTTTTAAATATTGACAATGTAATACGTTTAATAGGTTCGTTCCGACCCATACAAAGCCCTACGGTTCCAATTCTGCGCAATAGAGATTACGTGTTCCAGCATGGTGGTTGGAACACGGAATCCGGTTATACGAACGATTCTGATTTGTGTTCCAACCGACTTAGGCATCTTTCGTGAACCGTTTCTGGGACGGTTTGTCGGTACTTCGTTGATAACAAGTACTGTGTACAGCTGGAGATTGCGCAGAAAATACACTTCCATACATACATACATTTCCATACTTTGGAAATAATCTAATAAATATTATGGAGTATGCATATGAAATATTGAATTGCCATGCCGGAAGATAACATCACATTGCATAAAAATATAAAAATTTTCTTACTGATGATTCAAAGCAAAACGTTATTTTGATAAACGTTTCACAGAAAAAAATTCTTAAGAACCATTTTCATCTGTTGTTATTTTCAGTGGATTTGGGTTCTTTATTGAGAAATGATGAACTCCAATGTTGACAAAATCAGTCAGTTTATTGAACAGAGCTTCAAAAGGTATCCTTTGACTCGTTTGACAATACTTGTTTTAAATAACAAAACTCTTGCTAAACAATCGTCAGATTTTTGCTCAATACTTAACAATTCTTGAAATTACAAATTGGCCATTTCATTTTGTTTTTTCGCTGTCGCGTCAACATATCAAAATGTGTTTATCGCCTGCCAATTTAACTAAATTGAAAATTAACGTGAACATGATTACTCAATTAGATCAATTCTCAACATTCGCATATTTTCTATTTCTATCTTTTTCATTTTTTCTGCAAATTATTTGTGTAGTATTGTCACTATCGGTGTATTTCATGAGCAGAAGTTCTGTTATTGTGGCACCTCCAGAAGAAAGCCGTGGTCAGCGTGAAACGACGAGAAACGTGCTTCTCTAGTGTGCAACGAGTATTGCAGCCGTTCGAAGAAACGCAAAGACCTGATCCTGGACGAGGCAGGACCATACTACCAAATCAAACAGTCACGGCAGTCTCCCTTTCGAAATCATCTGCGAGAAGTGAGTGAACTGTTAGGAGGCCACTTGCTAGATTATCTTCTCGAACTAAAGCTACTGGACCGTCGCTTTTCTGTTAATACCTGATTGTTAGGTCTAATTTTGCATAAGAACACCTTGCTTGGATAATATCGGATTGAAGTTTAATAAATCGATTAGAGATCTTCGTGACTTATTAATTCAGGAATGGGATAGGTTTCTGTAGAATGTAATCCAAATAATGGCTCGTGGTTTTCAAGCTTCTAACCCTTAATTTGATAGTGTAACTTGCAAGATTCATGACTTTCTGTGATTTTTCGTTTAAATTTAGCGTCTTGATTTTAGTTCCATTTTCTACCGCATCGTCTCTTTAGGCCTTGTGCAGTAACCTCCAGTTTATTTATTAGCAAATTGGAACAGTGAAATCAGCCTCATCCAAAGAAATGGCACCGACCTCCGGTTGAGTAAGTTTTCAGTCAATTCACTATCATTTATCATCTGAATTCTGCTTTTTTAAATTATGATTCACCTGTATTGACATATCAACATCTGTTTTGAACAAAAACTGGATCAAATCAATTGATATTGACCTAGACAATTACATTTTACCATCTGTATCATATAGGATACATTGCCAATTCGGCTAATGGTTTGAACATTACTTATAATTTAGGAGAAAAAAGTTATTACTTTAATAAAAATGTTATTTTTTTTAAATCCTATTAATTTCAAACAATGGAGTATAATTTGATAAATTAGATTTATTTTATCTCAATTCAAAATTTATTTTATTTAGGAATTTGTTAGCATTTTTTTTCTTTTTCAAGAAAAAATTTTACTTCTAGAGCTGGCTATATTTTTTCATTACTTCCTAAGCCAAAGGCGGACTCTAGAGGTAAGGAAGAAAATGAAGAAAATTTGGAGAGGGAAGATGTATTACTTCAGGCAACGTGCAAATTTTTAGATGTATACGTTGAAGAACGTTTTGATGCAGATGATGTTTCACAAGCTCCAGAAGTGTCAAAGGATGAGACAATGATGGACCGGTCGATTGCTGTTTCCATTACTTCTGCCGCGAACCTTAAACCAGCTTATTTGGCAAGGTATTCTACAAGATACATATTTCATATCTCATCCAAAAAGGAAACCCAAATTTTTCAAACTGAAATTAGCTTATTTAGACCTTGAAGAACAATTTAAAAAAGAAAATTTTAATCAATAAATTAGATCTTCGCCAAATTAAGAGCTATCTTTGCCAAAGAAATAAATACTCGCCACTGAAGGGTTTGAAATTTCTTTTATTTCAACGGAAATCATAGCAAAGGAAAATTTCTGACTACTTAGCATAATTCGAAATTATTGCAAATGCTAATAGTCAGGATACTAAGTTATAACCGAAAAAAATCGGAGGAACAAAAATTTCTTGAAGAACTGAAAGGAGTAGGACAGTTTAGTTGAATAGTTTACTCATATTTACCGGACTATCTCTGCATAAAACGAACTTTTGAATTTGATAGATGCACACTGTAACTATTTGAATTCTTCAATGTCCTATTCATAAGATATGTAGTATTACCACTTAAAAAGCGGTTATTTATAATTAAAAAATTACAGATAAGCAGCTTATCTATAAACGGAGTGAGGATAAAATAACCTTCAGACCCTGGTAGTTGTAAATTTATTGTTGTGTAATTTATTTAGGTTAACACCTATGTAGTTTCTTTGACACAAATTGAATAATAAAAGGTTACGTTTTATAATATTTATTTATAACAATATATTATTACAAATTTGAAGTAAAAGTGAAACCATTTAAAATACATACAAATATTTTGGATACAACAAATGTGTCGATATATTGGTACAATAAAAGTTGTTGAGATATATACAGAGTGACCGTTTAAAACCCCTCCTAAAAGTGTGTTTGAATTAGTTAAACGGTTCAAATATAGACTGGAATCGGTTGAAGACGATCAACGTGAAATTTCTCATTTAATGTGAATTTAATAATCATTACGACGCGAATATCTAGTGTTAACAAAAGCTAATTACATCCAATCGTGATGATAGTACAAGTTATTACCAATGAACAGTGACATCCAGAGCTACGCCTCAACCTGAACAAGTCAGGTTATCACTTGATACTTGAGTATAATTCCGACACTTTCCAATATACTTAAAAGAGGGGGGAAATTTGTAAGGTTTGAAACAAAGATGACGTAATCGTGACTGTTAGCTGTATTGTTTGTTGTTCATATCCACGGCATGGAGAATTTTTTTTCATTAGCTACAAATAATGAGTGGTGCATCTTAAGGTATAAACCGAACCTACTAAGACAAAGTGTATATCGTACCACGACATTGTGTTGGCCTATTTCTTATTACCCTATCAACAGTCCTTATATTACTACCTGGGTTCTCAAATATCTCAAAGTAGTACATTATATGAAGCTTTATTCACCTTGTCTGTAGTTAAAGATGGCCAAGAATAAAAAAAATTGAAAACAAATTATGAAAAAAAAATTTAAAACAAAGTGATTGTATTTTGCAAGATTGCTGAAAGTCATAACTTGTTTCATATAATTCATATTTTCTAGATAGAAGGATGTACTGGATTTGCGAATTTGTTATGAACGTAATTCTCGTGCTGTTCATATGTTCTTTATCGATTTATGCTTATTTCTTATATTCCTACAAATACTGGGCTAGAAGGAAAATTCCATATCTCGAACCGAGATTTCCTTATGGCAATCGACGCGAGCTTTTGTGTTATACCAAAGGATTTTGTTTGGAATTGATGGATTTGTATACACAAATCAAAAACAGAGGATGGAAATTCGGAGGATTCTACGGTGTAGTTTGGCCTATATTTATGGTAACTGATCCCCAATATATCAAGGATATTCTTAAAAAGGTAATACTGTAAATTTTATAATTATTTTTTATACGAAGAAGTGAATATACTCGATAGGTATAACCGTAAATTAATGTAAGTGAAGTGTACTGTGCGAGACTTTGAGTACTCTTTTTTACGTATCACAAACATTATTTTTTCTATGTTCATATTAAACCTAAAGAAATGATATCTTCTCCTCTTGATGAAGAAAATTGATATTTTAAAAAATGTATTTCAATTAGAACAAGTATTTATATAGAGTTCAATTCGTGCTCTTGTGGAGTCGATTATTTCTTTCTCCTCTCCATCTGTCTGTTCCAGTCACACACTCCTAGACTTTATAAATCCTGTACAATCTGATCTTCCCATTTATTTTTTTTTTTTATTTTTTAACAGGTGATTTTTTGTATACCCTGTCGTGTTTCTATTCTTTCAATTTATCGCTCTTTCTCTCCAATTCTAGATGTTTTTCTTCCTAAGGTCTCCTTCTACTACTTCCTTCTATAGTTTTGGTGGTCTACCTCTTTCCGCTTGTCTTCTGGTATCTTCCATGTAACTCGTTTGACGAGTCTGTATTCGTTCTAAGTGACCTAGCAATTATAAACTTCTTGTCTTTATAAACGCGCTGATTCGTGACTCTCCCATCCTAACTGTGTTTGCTTTCCTCCAAAAATTCTTCTTCGTATTTTTCTCTCCCACATTTCCGATTTCTGTTTAGTTTTATTCGTCATTACCCAAGTTTTACGGGCATATATCAGGGTGCGTCTCAAAATTGGTTCGTACATTAGAACTTCCGTAGATCTGGATATCTCTTTCGATCTTAATATTCTTCTAAGGCTGCCTGCATTGCTGTTACTCCTGGCAGTTGTTTTTTAAAATTTCTGTTTCTTTGATCCTTGTTGTGTTTTGAAAGGTTCACTTGTCTTGTTATCAATTTTTACTATGATGGTTATCCCGTTTAATGCCTGCCAGTAATCATGAAAAATTTTCTGTCTTCGACATCTTAGTAAAAATTTCTAATTTCCTTTCTTTCATATTCATACTTTCTATTTCATCTTCTGAAGATTATCTTTTTTCTTACTACAGTTTCTTTACTTTTTTTTCCATATTATTGTTATATTCACTCATACTTTTCTATTCTGCAACATTTCCTGCCTTGGTTTAATTTTTGTTGTATTCCACTGTCACATTCATCATCTACCCAACTTTTCCTTTTTTGTGCTTTTTTTTGGCTTTCTTCTCTGCTGCTTAAGTACTCTATCGTAGATCTTTTTTCAATATTTTCTCCCTTCAAATCGCCCAAGTTGTATAGAATTTGTTTCATCCTTGCTTTTTTCGTTTTCTCCATTTTTTTTTTATATTTTGACACCTACAAAAGTCATCCAAACTTATGTCTGTTCCACGATAAGTTTTAATTTTCATGATTAGCTTTGGATAATGTTGTATTAGAACATAATCGATCTGATTTGTATCATTTCTACCTAGGATCATCCGAGTTCTTTTATAGATTTCTTTTCTCTGAAAGTGGGTACTCATGATGATCATATATTACTTTATATATTTTTTGTGTCTTCATATTTCTCTTCTGTTGGTGCATGTATATTACCAATAAACATGTATCCATTATTTCCTTTTATCCTAATGCCACATAATCTATCCGATATTGGTACAAAGCCTATCAATCTATCTTTAAACTGTTGGTTTACTAAAAAATCCATTCAATATACCCGATTTTGAATTCTCCTGTAAAAAAATACGTCAATATTTATTTCTTGTATATCGTTTCGTGTAGGAGGACTATATCCATCTTATAAATGTTATTTCTTTGATAAGTGTTTATACGCCCCTATTTTTGTACTCCTATCCTGCATAAATTATTTATCTTGTCTGGTTTCTGGTTTGTCAACTTCTTTTCTCTTTTGTATTTCCATATATGTATCTCATATTTTTTATTTTCAATCATCTTTTTACAGTTTCTCTTATAATTTTTTCTAATGTGCCTTCAAGACTTTTTCTACCCAAAGGTACACCGATCTGCATAAAAATCGACACCATTTTGGACGATTATCATGTAAAATGACCTTATGAATCCAAATTTGACCTCAGTTTTCCCTTATCACCCTCGGTTTGTGTCAGACATCCCCTACTTATTTTTCACTAATTTTTTACATATTTCAATTTCCATCCGTTAAGCGTACGAAGCAGGTAATAAAATTTGTACCAAAGTGTTGTTATATAAGTATATGGAAATTAAAATAAAACAACAAAAATATGAGATTA
This sequence comes from Diorhabda sublineata, assembly GCF_026230105.1. NCBI lineage: Eukaryota > Metazoa > Arthropoda > Insecta > Coleoptera > Chrysomelidae > Diorhabda > Diorhabda sublineata. The sequence goes on along the minus strand of NC_079475.1, from coordinate 6,227,013 downwards.
ATAATAAAAATATAAAGAAACAGGCATATTTATTGCACGACGCCGGTGCTTTCAATACCTTACGTGTACAGGTTTGCGTTGTTTCGATCTTCCTCTATGAAAAAAGATGTCGCCCTTGATCCATTGATCTCTGCACATCAAACTTAGATTGATTTAGCAATTTTTGAAAGCAAAGAATAAATAATCTCCTGTTAGTGAAGCTAGAATCAAAGAAGGAGTTTTAGTGGGTCCCCAAATTAGACAACATTTTCAAGAATCGACGTTTATTGAACAACTAACCACAAAAGTGATGATTACGTCTCTCACGTTGAGAATTGCTATGGAAGTGGAAAGTATCCACTATGAACACGTGAAACGGTTTAAGCAAGACATCGCTAAATTGGTGGAGAGATTTTCAGGGAGTGGAGTGCAAGCATCTTGGCAAAGTACTGCTGGTTTTTGGGACGAGACAACTGTACCTCATGGTATGAAAGGAAAGCAAGAATCAAGTAATTGTACATTTCTTTTTTGTTTCAATCCTAAACAGATCTTTTCACCTTTTAAAATCAAAAAACTATCCATAAGTTTGCTATTATTATCGAGAAATGGAGAAAATAGAAGTAGGGAGCTCCCTTAAAAATGGTGGAAGACGAAGGTGATGGAAGAAAACGGTAGTTTGGATCGAGGACGTCATGTTACATAATTATCAACAAGAAAAGTGGTTCGATTAAATTTTTTTTGCAGAACAGTGTAATTGGAGTTAAATCTTCAGCACATCCTTTGATGATACTTCCATCAGTATAACATGTCTTTTTAATGTTTTTATTTATGTCTAGGTTCAGTATTGATAAAGAAACCTGTATGTATCTAAGTGTACAAACTATGGGTATAATTATTTTCGTGAAAAACAGTTTTGGTTCTTGAACAACAATTTAATTGAGATGGGTAATTTCTAGAGATATCTAAATACAAAAATTCCTTTTCTTACATGGCTAGGATATATCTTTCCTCGTTTTTCCAATACATACTTCTTTTGACTGAGTTAATTCCAAATTTTTTGAAATATCAATTTTAGTATTTCAAGTCTTTTTTCATCATCTCTTCACGATATAATTCATAGTTGAATTATTAAAACAACCAAAAACTGATATTTTTGGAAAATCTAACCAGACATCTTGAATTGAAACTCTTAACAACACTAAGCAAGCTATAAAGGTAGCCATTTAGTGTACTCTAAAGTACTTCTAAACTAATTTTTTTAGGATTTTCAATATTTCATAGACAGAGGTTTCTATTATCAGAAATATCAACCAATCACCCACCATTTATTTAACGTTGATGAAGTTCTATGGAAAAACCTTAGAACCAAATTAACACCAACTTTCACAAGCGGAAAAATGAAAATGATGTTTCCGTTGATAGACCAAACAACCGAAGGACTTTTGGGAGCAATAGAGAAATCTATAGATAAAAAACAAGATATAGATTCCAAAGAGGTGAATAATAATTTTCTGGTTATTAATTATTTGAGTTAATGTGTAATCCTTATGAACATTTTCGAAATTTCAGTGTATGAGTATGTTCACGATAGACGTGATTGTATCTTGCGCTTTCGGATTAAACAGTGATTGTTTTAATGATCCTAATCACAAATTTAGGCACATAGGAAAGGAAATACTGACACGCCGTAATATATTAGAGTTATTAGCGCTAATAATTAGCAACTTCGCACCAGATTTAGCTCTAAAAATGAGTAAGTAATCGTTAATGTTGTTCTTTTAATGGCAGACATGTTCCATATGAATAACAATCACTAAATAAGACACGAACTTTTATTTCAAGATTGCAATTATTGATTTTCCTTTAATATAAATACCGTATCCACATTTTTTTCTTTGGTAAAAAATGTTTTCGTTTCTTTTTATTGGGCTGTCTGTGCAGTAGAAGTGTTAAATACATCTTCAAATTGCGAATTTCTGAATGTTCAATGGGTAGAATAGCTTTCTTGTCCCATAGAATTTCCTAAATAAATTTTCAATCACAGAAATGGTTGAAAATAACACAAATCTATTCTAGCTTTCCTACAAAAAATGTAGATTCAAAGCGGAAGGAAAACTGAGAATTTCCTAGACAAATACGAATTTTCCAACAAATCGTTTAAATTTTGCAAAATGGTACACTGATAATGGAAACAATTTCATTCATTCCCAGAAAGCGCAATCACAGTTGGGTAATGATGACGATGACCAACAGAAGTTAGCTTGTAACGGTCGATACAACGATGTTTTTTTGCAAACCAATAGTACTATTTTGTTTCTTCTGCTCATAAACGACATGGTCTATTTGCAAACGACACTAGTTTCTCTTGAAAAAACTCTAATTTCATGACACTGTACCTAGTGACCTAATCACCCTCCAATCAAGGTGCGATTCTGATATTCTCTGTCTTAATGTTCCTAAACTAAAGTTTTGGAACATCCATGGGAGTTAGATATTACCGCTTTATCTAAGTAATAAAGTTCCTTCTGTTTTGCATTAAGATCAGTTTCCAAAGAACTGAACTGATCCATCTGAACTTAATTTGAGCGAATGCGAATTGGCTAACGGCTCAATACAAAAAAATACAATACAAAAAAATGTACAATAACTTGCCAATTGAAATCAAATTGTTATTATATTTTCCTGTATTTCGTAATCATTTGAGGGCATATTCACAGAAAAGTGGTTTCTATTATTCTTGTTTTTTAGTTTTTACAAGCTTTTGTCCACAAATTGTAACAATTCTTTGACAATAAAGCATTTCTCTCTCTTTTAGTGATGATGACTAGTACACGAATAAATATGATCACTTTAAACAAGCTCTCAGGATTATGGAGACTTTCCTCTGACGAGTTTTAAAAAATCAAAGTTTATCGACAATTTTTTTGCTGTACTATTTGCTTTCGTTTTCAAACTCTGTAATTTCGTTACTTTTGTAGGTATTCCAGTGAGACTTTTGAAGCTTTTTGAGGAATTTGAAAGATCGATGGATTTAGATTGAAGTGCTTTAGAGGCAACGTCAATGGTTTGTAAAATTTTGCAATGGAAAACCATAATGGAGTTCTAGTCTTCTTCTCCAGTAGAATAACATTTTCCTCATCTTCTTTGGAATTTGATGAAATAATTTTTGTTATCGATTCTTGAACTTCAATAAACCAAAATTTCAAAGCAAAATTGGCATCGTTACGTCCTGCCACTCATGTTGGATTTAATGTTTTTAATGTTGCTAAAATTGAAGATTTTCCAGACTCTTCTTTATTATTTATATGGAATAATATTTAAATATTACTATGATAATGTTTCTTCTTGATATTAGGTCTCTCCTGTTATAAAATTAGTTTCTTGTATACTTTTTTAAAGACATATGAAAATTTGACGTTTCGACTTCTTTTAGTTTTTCGTCAAAATATCATTTATTATTATTTTCATTGATATGACAATATGATATGATAATATATTCCAATTTTGACACTTTCTCCAAAAAATTGTTGAATTTATTGCAGTTTCAAAAAAAACATCTTTTGTTATTTTCTACTATATCTATGCTTTTGAAAATTTTCAATTTTATACCAATGTATACTAAAACTTTTACAACTTTTTATATGGACGGGCATAAACAACGCATAAACAACGCCATCTATACGCCCATTCTTACAGCAACAGTGCTGTGTGTAAACGTGAAGAGGATGGATGACAATTTTTCCAAAAAATTCATGGAAATTTTCTCTTTATCTTGTATATGCACGTAGATAATTCAAATAATACTAAATAATGTAATAAAAATTTTATAGTGCCCACGACTCTCTTGAGCTGGAGACCTCTTCCGGCTGAGGGCTCGTGTCATTTTGCCCATTATGCCAATCTATTGTTATGCCGCTGGATGCTAAAACTTTTAGGTCGTGAATTATTTCTATGTTTCTCTTCGATAATTTCTAAATTTTTTATTGTGATTGATTCAATAATACTTAGTTGGAAATTATAGAAACGTTGATGATATTCATACTAAAAACACTTTTCACATTACCACTCGCAATTACACTGTCTGACACGCGTTTCGATAACCAACTTATCGTCTTCAGATACTGAACGTTAACAGTTCTATAATTATTATTGAATCTTTTTAAGGACTTCCCAGTACGAAGCCTGAAGCTTTGAAATTTTTCAAAGACATAATATCTCAAACTATACAGTATAGAAAAGAAAACAATGTAAAAAGAGATGATTTTCTGCAGCTTGTTATGAATTTGATGGAAGAAACTCAAGATACAGATTTCCCTTTCACTTTAGATCAACTGGTAAGTTCAAAAACCAATGTACAAGGGTTCACAATTTTTTGAATCTTCTCATTAGGTTGCCAACGTTATTTTGTTTTTCGTTGCTGGTTTCGACACCTCATCTTCGGCTTTGAACTTTTCATTGTATGAACTAGCAAGGAATCAAGATATTCAAGATAAATTGAGAAATGAAATACAGGATACGTTGAAAAAATCGGATGGAAAACTGACCTATGACACACTCAATCAAATGTCTTATCTTCAACAAGTCATAGATGGTAAGATATTTATATATAATATATGTTTCAAAATTGGTTTTTCTTAATCATTTCAATAATTTTTGAAAGATAAAAATAAATTGACGTTTCGATTTGATTTTAGTCTTTATCAAAATATGATATTGACACTGACAATTTGCTTATTTATATTGATTTATAGATCACCTTCATGAATATCAAAATTGGATTGAAATCAAAATAGAACTTTGTTCTAAAACGACGAATTAATTTTTCCTTAGTCCCTTCTTCTCAAATAAGTAGCATTAATGAATTAAATTATTTGTAGTTTTATTAGAATTTAAAAAATAGAAATATAACTTTCACTTAAATTGTGTATCATTCTAAAAAATTCTTCTTTTCTTGTATTAGATTTCGTATCAATAATTTGTGAATCTTATGTTTTTTTCATATTTCATGGTTCGTTAATGCAGTTGTATTTTTTTTATCGTATTGATGACCTCTTGGTCTATTTTCTAAATACTGAGATATCTACCCTATGTATACAGATCCAATTTAGTGAAATATTAGGATAATGTATGTCGTTTATGACTTATACTGATATCATATTTATTGAAATAATTCGGAATAATTGTTGGAAATGTCCTTGTACATATGGTAAGTTCAAAGAAAAATGTCGAGAAAGAGCTGAATCACTATTTAATAAATGCATAGAAAAAAATATCAAGAAAATTTCACTAAATCAAAATCTATCAAAACATTTTCATACCGACTTGAGGAAAAATCAAATTTTATCTTCCAAAAATTATTATGAACACTTGGGTGGAAATCAATTATATATACTCCCCAACAAAATAGTTAACTACCTATAGAGCTTTCAATATTCCAGAGATTACGTCTCGTTATTCGTAAAATAATCGATTATTTTAGATCTCTCGAGATAATCGATACGATTATATAGTAAGTTAATCGATAATAATTAATTATTTATTCTATAAGGGATGGAGGTAACATTTACCAGTGGGGAGTAATAGCGATAACTGGGTTTCAAGTTTGAAACTAGTTAATATACTTACATCCCTTGTAGTATACAAGATTTACTCTCCTTTCCGCAGAATTTGTTCTTGGATATTAATCTCATTCAATATCCCTACAATAATATCAGTAGTTTGAGGATATTATTGAAAAAATGCGTAATTATTGACCAGAAGTTTGATCAATCTAACATTTCATTGAGATATATTTTCCTTAGGGTTAGTATGGTCTAATATTTTTTGGCTCATTATTTAGAGCAATTTTGATGAGTTCAGTCACGTGTAGAGTGAAATCGCGCATCAAAATAACGAATAATTCGGTGAAATACACGGAAATGCATCGAATTATATAGAAAACTAATTACTAATTTTGAAGCAAATAAAAAGTATAGGGAAGAAGAAGAATATAACTTCGATTTATCGCTACAAAGTTTAATGTTTTCACGAGCAATGAAAGATTAAAAAAAATTGAAAGCTTGAGAGCTATTTCCCACAAAGAACTAAGCAATTCTTCAAACTTTGTAATAATTATTCTCATATAGTTTTTGGAATGTTAAGTTCTTTCAAAGCCTTTCGAGGTTGTAGAAAATTCTTTTCAAAACTATATTTTGGCATTATTACTAAATACTAGTTTTTACCTACGACTTCGCTGGAGTTGAAGCCATTAAATAAGTATCAGAGATCGTTATGATAACTATATTTTATTGATTGGGTGGGATTATTAATTTTTAAAAACTACTATATGCAGTTGAAGTACAAAAAACTCAAATTACACTGTATTGAAATACAACAATAAACATTGAAATATATTTTTCTGTGAAATAAGTCTATAATTTTGAATTTGAAATTTTTCTGTCAGGTGCGAATATGTGTAAATTCGGGGCATTAGATACAAGCTGTGAGCCAGCAATGTTCAAGTAAAAATCTGTTCAAAATGTTGGCTGAATATGTGTCATAGGAAGGTTTGTTTTGTATTGTTCAATTCATCATTTTTTATGTCAATAAATGAATTTATTTTGAACAAACTGTTTTTTACTGATAATAAATAATAAAAAAATGAAAAAATGAAGGTATTTCCTATCTTTGTAGTTGAAACTTACTAGATATAGGGTGTTTTATAGGTCATGAATTATTATTATCTAAGAGTGACTTACAACCCGTTGACAAGAGTAACCGATATCTTTTTGGGCATTCTTAACAATATCAAATAGCGTTTCTTATAATATAGAAAGGAGAAAAATTTAGATGTAACCAATTTTTGTTAAATATATAAACTATTGAAAATAAGATTCGTTTTCAGAAAGTCTTAGGCTCTACCCATCAGTTCCAATTTTACAAAGAAAATCTGTGAAAGAATATACACTTCGAGATACTGATAAGGTTTTAGAAAAAGGCACTTTAATCACTATACCGATCATTAGTCTTCATAGAGATCATGAATATTTTCCGAATCCGTTACAATATGATCCAGATCGATTCAGTCCAGAAAATAAACATACTTTGAACCAAGATTGCTATTTACCATTTGGAGACGGTCCTAGAAATTGCATTGGTAAGTCAAATATCTTTTTGCACACAATTTTTCTCAATAAAAATCAATTGGTGGTTCACATAAAGAGAGTTATAGAGTAACTGGACTGATAACATGGTCCCATTCTGTTTTCTCTTCAGTACTGATACGCCGACTCCAGATATTGTTCTTGTAAAAATTGAAAGCGAAAATGAATGTTGGCATTATAAAAATAGAGAAAAAATTAGAATATGAACATATGGTTGAAATCAATCTGATTAAATCTTTTCTTAATAAGTTATTGAATATTTTCAGGTTCACGATTTGGACTAATGCAAGTAAAAACAGGACTTGTTAGGATATTGTCAAAATATAAAGTGAACGTAAGTCCAAGTATGAAGATTCCTGTACAACTTGATGAGAGAGTTTTCTTGATACAAACTACAGAACCAATATTTTTGAGATTTGAACGAGTTTAATTTGATTTTAATAAAAAAATTTACTCCACTAATTTTGATTTTTTATTCCTCCTATCTCAAATATTGGATATTTACACGTAGATAACGTGTGCGAGGATTATTACTTAAGTTTTGAGACAAATAAAATATTCTCCATAAAGATCAAAATACTTTTGCATGCGTTTCAACTAAATGTCGTAGTTATAATTGGAATACTTCAAAAACATGTGATTTAAACGCATCAACCGCTTCTTCAAATACAGAAAAACGTTGACCACGCAATTTATTTTTGGTTTGCGAAAATAGGACTATTAAAGGACGTTTTTGTTTGAACTGATGTGTTGGAGCTCGCATTGTTTTGGTTGGGAATGATTCGTCTGTTGTGATTGGTTACCATTCAAAATTGACCATTTGCTTCGAAGTGCATCGTGCGCGAACAATTTTGGTTGTGTTTCTCTCGTCTTGAAAGACCCATAGTGTCGATTATCGTTTAGTTTCGGATTCATTTGCATAGATCCATGATTCTTTACTTGTCATGATATGATGAAAGTCTTTTGCGTTTGCACCAATCGACACAAGCTTTTTTTTTTAATTTTCGAATTACGCGGTATCCAACGTGAAATGTAGTACCCTTGTAGTACACTTTTGGTTTCTTTATAGCGCTCATAAATTACTTGTGTTGACTACGTTTCTTATGGTTCCCCAAGATCCTTCAACGACTCTAATTAATCAATAATTCTTGGTAAATTGATCATAAAATGCATATGTCTTATATTTTCTAGTGTAAATTGTAGCTCTAGCATATTCATAGTTGGTTAAATACTTCATCCATCTATTGGTCTACTTTATCAATCGACTCAGAAGAATAATCAACACTTGAACATCAGCTTGATATGTGAATAATAAGGAAACTAATTTAAACTTAACTTTCTGTTTATAATAGCAGTACAAAACTAGCTTCTAGATGTAAGCTTTTAAGTATTTATACCTTATGCATTGGCAAGGACCACGGTATGAATTTATGAAACGAATAGAAAGTAGAGGTTTGTCCAGATAAACTTCCAAAGAAGTTCCAATCACTTTACCCAAAACTATTTATACAGGACGACTAAAGCTTTAGATGCTCGACTTTCTTTGTTACCAGCAAATAATGGAACGAAAACGTAATTGGTCACCGAATTATCAAAAAATGTCTGTGATTCTATCGCACCAGAAGGATTTTTTGAGCAAAAATAAATAAAGATTTGGGGAGAATTGAAGCTTTCCTGGGCAAAGTGCCATAAAGTTAGAAACCATCGCTAATGCAGTGCATACTTATTCAAGTGCACTAAACAATTCATTGTAGTTCAAAAGTAGAGCAGTAGATCGTGCTTGCATCAAGAACCACATCCACCTTCCATCAAACCGATCTAAGTGCCTATCGTTGTCAATAATTGTGCAAACAATTTGTTATCTACTCGATGCTCATATATACGTTAAAATGTCATATTTGACCTCTACTACTCGAATATCGTATTGAAAATTCGATACTGAAAAATGTATTCGGTCTATTGAAGAAAAACCGCAATTTTGACGTATTTTTCACAAAAATCAGGAAATGTTGTTGAAATTTTTGATAGGAGCGTCAAAATATGTAAAATCGACCCTAAGAACGTCAAAATTGCTCACCCCACTTTTTCACATTTTCTTTTGGTATCACTGCCCGACGTACCAATTTTCATGCTTCTATCATTAATTGCCACTTTTTCTTCAAAATTTACTGTTTGCCACTGCACTATTTATAAGATGGCCCATTTAAACAGCAAATTTTACTATTGTCAACCCAACTGAAATTTACTACATCGTGACTGTCAAACCATGTTTCATCTAGATAAATTATGTACATATATATATATATATATATATATATATATATATATATATATATATATTATGTGTTTGTATATCTAAATCTTTATCATTAATTTTATTCTCACTACACTGTGTCATTTCATAGCCTTCAATCGCCCATGGTCTGAATAACATTATTATTTTTATTTATTCAAAGAAATTTATGAATTAAATAAATCTCACCAAACCACGCCAATGCTTATCGCAGACTTTCTAACAGCATAATTTCGAAAAGATCGTGTACATACGGATTCCTATAATAGAAATGAATTTATGTTCAAAATTCGATGTTTTTATTGATAAACAGTGGAGATGATGTAATGGAATTTAATACGGGGAGTAAACATTGTTTTCCATCTATTATTTTGGTATAAGTGCCGTGCATATTTATGAAATATTGATTGTTCCTCGCATAACTGTCTCCAGGAATGGAATGGAATTATCACTTGGTTTAAAACAAACAATGTTGAGTTTAATGAGAACTTCTCAAGATTTGAACTATTACAAGTTGCTGATAAAAAGAAAAAAAATGTATACGTCATTGGTTTATTGAAAACCTAGTCATGAAATTTCAAAACTATCATTCACCCTTTCGTTTTTAATGCCTTGTTTTTGACGTTTCTCACTCTACAAAAAAATTTCCAGATAAATTTTTTTATTGGTTCATTTTTTAATAAATCTTCAACACAGGTTTCAGTATAAAAAATAATTTGGGAATATTGGGGACGCACAGTTTCAGGAGGTTTGGAAAATATTTAGAGAACCACAAATATAGAATTATGTCGTTTCGAATACAACAAAAAGTACTTTAAATTCGAATGAATATAGTTAGATCCATATAAATCGAGTAGACGCCAAAATAAAAATATAAATCATCGTATTGACTACCAGATATATATATATATATATATATATATATATATATATGGATAGTAGCTACCAACTCGCTTTTACTGAAAAAAAATGGTGATGAGCAAAACCAAACGATCCATTATTTCTTATATTATTATACGTTTTTCTGTTTCAGCCGTTATGCTGACCAAAAATATCCGAAATAAATATAGCGAGAATAAATAAAATTGTATAGTTTGAGATAAAATATATATAGGGTGGTAAATGGGAATTTTTTTTAGTCTGTCATAAAACTATGTATTCTTAAGATGAAAAGGCATAAAAAGAGACAAATGACGCAAGTATGTTCATCATCAAGGATATCTATCATCACCCTGTCTTCTAAACTTCAACCGAGGTAGTGAATTTTTTTTTCCATCATTTACTATCAGAATTCCATCCACATTAGTTTAAAGTTACTTCTAGTATTGTAGAACTCTGGGAATCTTTATAATCATGCCAAATCTGAGCAGAAAAGGAACCATCCCAGGATAACTAAACTGTATAGGAAGTCTAAGTCTAAGGAACTTGCACCTCCTAAAAAACAGCAAGGTGATTGCTGTTTTCAACGCTTTTTCCGGGACACTGGATCGAATATGATTGTATTCAGATTTTGATCCCACGTGCCAGACTCTGCTGAAATAGTTCAGCTCTTTTCTAGTTACTAGTGAAAGAAGAAAATAACAAGAATATTGAAAAATATGGAACACACCGAAAAACTCGAGTGAGAATACGTTAAGAGATACATGATAAAGAGGGATTCTGTTTTTTCCACCTCCAGGCAAAGAACTAGAGACGACCAATTAAGGACTCAACGGACCATAATGCTAATAGTATTTTTTCTAAATCAAAGGAGAGATGCTAGAAACTACAAATAATGCAGTATGTGGATTCTGCTACATTTTTTGGAAGTTTGAGGGAGATTAGGATAGAAGATAAAGATTTTTGGCAGCTGGACATATACCGCATTCTGTACTTTCTGAAATGATGGATATTAGAAGTTTTACTATGAATTCTTAGCATCCTCAGGGCCATAGTGATAAAAGAAGGTCTTTTGGATTGCAGTACATATGACCTCAACCACTATCTAGGTATGAAATCCACTAGTTTAGCGTGGAATCACATTTCTTTTTTGAGACAATGATCCGGACTATTCAAATGTTCTTAAGGTTCTTCGAAAACTTACTTCACTCACTTAAAGACGATCAAAACTGAATTTGAACTGGTGAAACCTTTTTATAGACTTTTATCTTAGTTTTTTGATTTGTCAACTTCATCACTATGGAGTGTTTTTGCCTAAATTCTCACACGCACATGAGAGTTCTCTTTTTTTCTAAGATTTCTTGATTTTGTTAACGAAATCATGCATTTTTATTGCTTCTTGATTGACTAAATATCTATTTGCTCCGTTGTCGAAGAGATCGTCTTGTAGTAAACGGGAATGTTCTATATTTATCCGTTGTGAACGATTGAAGAAAATCGATTCTGTGCTTTTTCTATATACATGGGAAATGTTTCGTCACGAAATCGGCAAGTTTCAATGAATTTATTTATTCTCAATTATTTAGAAAATCTGTAATAAAGTTTTTTATTATATAAAAATCAAAAATTCAGTTTATTTTAGAACGCGCAAGTAGTTTATATATATTTAAATCTTGCTATTATTGAGCTGCGAATATAGATTTTGAAATTGAATAAAAGTAAATAAAACATTTTAAGATATTCTGTTTTTTTGTTTGCAGTCTTTCAAACATGAAAAAATTTGACCCCTGAGGCGAACAATTTAGAAACGCGTCTGCTTAGGAGAAAAGTATTTTTTCTGTTTTCCAATAAAGTCGTTCTAGTTCCTGAATTTTTGTTGACCACGAAATATGTTCACATCTGTAGAAAAAACTTTCTCGTCATAAATAAAGAAGAGTGATATTATATTGTGTAGTATTTTTGATTTTTGTACTATGTCAGTGATTTATAGATAATATAAGATAGAAGGAAATATGAAAAATAAACAAATATATTCAATCAAAAAAATAGAAAGTAGAGTAACTTCGAAAAATAAAAAGGAAATCTAGGATAGATAGAATGAGAAATGAAATTATGAAAATGAGAGAAAACAACGAGAAACAATCGAAGAAAAAATAAATAAGAGAATCTTAAACTAGTTTGGATATTGAACAAGATAGGGAACAAAATTAATATAGAAAAAAAGGACTATGGAAAGAAGGAGAAGGGGCAGATTAAAAGAAAAGATGGAACAATTACATATTAGATATAGAAAAGCAAAGACAACAGACAATTTATCAAATAATGATACTAGCGCAGCACAGTAGAAGTTTGAGGGAATGGTTGAATGGATAATAAATACATTCTCGATGTCCTAGATAGGACGAAAGGAAAAATGGAAAGAAGAAGAAAAATATAAACAAATCAAGCTCGTTGTAAGGTGATTTACTTCTGAAATTTATCATTATATAATTCAAAGAAATATATTTAATAATTGTCAAATATGAAGATCATATTGGATCTTGTAAATCGTAAATTACGTGGAAACGTCAAAATTATTCTCGATAGCAAAATTTTGGACAAATAAGTAGTTTTTCGCAACTTATTTCGGAACAAATCTTTATAGAAAAATTCATTTTTCCAAATTTAAATTATATGAATTTGCTTTTTAAAAATAAATTTGAAAAAAAGGCATTTTCAATAAGAATTTTAGAACCAAAAATGATGGTTCCGAATATATATTCAAATAAAAGTTCTTTCTCAAATTTAATTTGACAAAAATGGCTTTTTCCTTATAAATTCATAGAAAATTATTTTTGCTAAATTCAAAGCCGTATAGAAATGATTTTCTGAATTCCACTTGAACAAAAATGAAATTTCAAATCTATTTTTGTAAAAGAGCATTTTTTTCAATTTTGACTTATTATAAAAGTGTTTTTCCAAATTAAGTTTAAACGAAAATGAAAATTCAAGTATAAATTTCTGCGGAAAAAATGATTTTTCCATATTTCGATTCATATAAGCGAGCTTCACCATATTAAATTCAACAGAAATAGCTTTTTCTATGTAAACGTTATCGAAAAATTTATCTTTCCAAATTCAAAGTTCTATCAAAATGATTTCAAATTAATTAATCAAAATGACTTTCTCAATCCAAATTTTGTGAAAGAGTGCTTTTTCCAGTTTTTAAATCGTCACAATAGTGTTTTTCCAAATTAAGTTCAAACTATAAGGCAGAAGTGATTTTTCCAAAATAGTACTAAATTTAAAAGTACTTTCCCAAATTTAATTTGACAGAAATGGCTTCTTACATACAAATGTTTGAGAAAATCCGCATAATGATTTTCTGGATTTCACTTCAATAAAAATAGCATTTCCAATCCAAATTTTGTGGAAGAGAAATTATTCCAATTTTTAATCCATATAAAAGTGTTTTTCTTTATCAAGGTGGAACGAAAATGAAACTTTAAATATAAATTTTTGTGGAAAAATGATTTTTCCAAATTTAAATTCATATAAAAGTGCTTTTTCATATTTAATTTCACAGAAATGACTTTTCCATCTTACCTTAATCAAAAAACTGATTTTTCCAAATTCAAAATCAAATAGAATCGTTTTTCTGAATTCAATTTGAACAAAAATGACTTTCCCAATCCAAATTTTGTGAAAGAATGATTTTTCCAGTGTTTGTATTATTATAATAGTGTTTTTCCGAATTAGGTTCAGAAGTGATTTTTCCAAAATAATACTCATATAAAAGTACTTTCTCAAATTTAATTTGACAGAAATCCACATACAAAGTCATATAGAAATTATTTTCTGAATTTCACTTCAACAAAAATGGGATTTTCAATCCAAATTTTGAGGAAAAGGAATTTTTCCAATTTTCAATCCATATAAAAGTGTTTTTCTAAATCAAATTTTAACGGAAATTGAATCTCAAATACAAATTTTTGTGGTAAAATAATCTTTCCAAATTTTTATTCATATAAAAGTGCTTTTCCATATTTATTTCGACAGAAATGGCTTTTCTTATGAAAACTTAACCAAAAAATCGATTTTTCCAAATCCAAAGTCATAAACAAATGATTTTCCGAATTTTTCCAAATTTATATACGTAAGTAGTTTTTCTGAATTAATTGCAAAAAAATGGTTCTATATGTGTACAAAACTGTTTTTCCAACCTCTTCTTGGCTTTCCTTATACAAATTTATTGTACAAAATAGTTTCTCCAACTTCGAATTGATATTAAATCATTTCTTTGAACTTAATTGACACCAAATATCTTTTCCAGTTTCATATTGAACAAAAGGTTTTTTTTTATCCTAATTAGGACAAAAATGATTCCGAATTTAATTTTTATGAGAAATTGCTACTTCCTATTTAATTTGTACACAAAGTGCCTTTATTAATTTTAACAAGAACCGGAAAGCTGGGTATTTTAATACAGGGAATTGTGATTTTTCCAAATTTAGCTTTGTCCAAAAATGTCATTTTCAATTTAATGTAGAAAATAATCATTCCAAATTTCATTTCTAGACATAAATTTGCTTAAAACTTCACTATGAAAAATACAATTTTACATTCATAAAAGAAACTGAAAAGGAACTGAAGATTACCTAAGAAAATGAATGTGCCATTCGAAAACTGCACTCATTTCTTTGAGAACGTCAATATAGATTTAACAAGCAACTACATCATGGATTCAAACTTATCTCACAAAAAAATTAGACGCTACCAAAACTAGGTTTAATTATATCAAGCGATGAATCTAAATTGTGATGACTCCTTCGTGAGAAGAACGCTCAATAAAAAGAGAATTGACTAAAATGAAGAACTCTTATCAAATGATATCTATTTCTGATTTTAAATTTTCTAATTATCTATCTAATATTTCTAATTCTTGTTGACTGTACTGCAAGAGCCCTCCTCAAATGAAAAACAAATAAGAGCTTATACAATTTCTAGATAAGGGTCAATGTGTCTATATGGGTCAGATCTCCTCCCGGGTTTTTCTGGGTTAGGATTTACTAAGAGAAAGACATGATTGAACTGAAAATCAAAGTGGAAAGAAGACATATTGATTATTGAGGAAAGAGAAAAATCCATTCATACTATTTATACTTGGGAAGTGGATACGGTTTGTCCCAGAAAGTTCTAAGTGAATGGTCGTCAAAAAGGAATCGATTCAAAAGATATTACGAAGGTTACTACTTGAATTTCGAGATATGAGGACACTGATATGAATATGTGTTGTGCCTTATACCTCGTACAAGATTTTCTTACTAAAAAGTTTAATTTCAATTTCGTTTTTTATTTTCTATTATCCTACTTTTAATTTGATCGTCATAAAATTATTCGCATTTCTATTATGTGAATATAAATGTTCATTCTCGTAAAGTGAATCAATCGAGAGTTTTCAATCAATTACTCCAATAACTCTTTCTTATCCAGTTATTCTGTTGCATAAGTCGAACTCTTCATTTATGCATCTTGTGCTCAACGATTTTTTTTATTATCATGCACAAGAATAAATATTGAAGATGGTTTTTCGTTAATATGTCACATATAATCGACCATGGAACAAACATGGATTTTCTAGATTGAGACCACAAACTTTCAAATTGATATTCAGAGAAAAGGAGTTGTTATATATAAGGTTTAGTCAAAACATTCGAAGGAATTATGATTGTCACTATCGTGTACATGGTATACTCAGGAATAGATCAGACCAAACTGCATATAAAATCTTACAGGTTAATCGATGAAAATAGTAGTTTCTGAAATGTTTTTTAATGCTGATTCTATACCTGGTTTCCGTGTTTCTCTATCACGTTTAGATTTTGTACAATCTCATAAATTGATTTCACTCGACTATGATATGTAGAATATGAAGAGAAACAAATTTTTTCACATATCAAAAATAGAAATTTTATTTTCGATATCAGTTTACGTGCACAGAGAATCATGAAGACATAAGCATGTAAAACTAGATAAGATAGTAGCGTAAAAAATTTTTTTATGTCTTAGTTGTAATCCTCTAGGTTCTCAGGGCAATAGTCAAGGTGGAAATGTAGGAAGCGCACTTTCACGTTTATTTTCACTCAACATAATTATAATATTGCTCATAAAACCAAGCACAACTTTTTTAAAGCCCATCCAAGCTAGACTTCTTTCTGATTCATACTCCTTTAAAAATTTGCGACCTCCATCAAAATTAGGATTTGTGGACCCACGAAAATTGTCGTCTTGATTTTTTCTTAGGTAATGCGGAGAAATTTTCCTAAAAGATATTTGAAGCGGGGGAATTTTTCTAATAACTAAGTCACAAGGTGCTTCATAAATCCGAGCATTGTGTGGTGGTAACATAATCTCTTTAGGGTCAATTATTGGTCAATGCAAGATGTCATACCAGGTACAATTTTTGTTTTCAGTATTTATCACAAGCTCTACTGTCCCATTTACATAAGATATGTGTTGACCTTTGGTGCTTCGTATATTTGATGTTGCCCAATAGATTTCCTACAATTCTATTTGTTTCCTTCAAATGAAAAGAATGGCAACTGAATTGAAGGTATATTCATTGCCATTATTTAGAAGAACTTCCCTTAAACTTTTTTCATAGAAATTGATAAAAATCTCCACTTAGACGTTTCTTAAGTGATTCCAAAATAGTTCATTAGATCAGGAATATCAGAACAAAACATCATTAACTTTTTTCCTTCAAATAAAGGTTGTTAATCTCGTTGTCTATAGCGATACCATGAAATGAATGTACCTAGGACTAAGAGATTTTCTGTTTCAAATCTAGAACTTCAGATTCCACTTTCGATAGGTTAAGATCATTAAATTCTGCTTCAATTTCTTGAGTGACATAGCTGTTTCTTTCAAATTTTAGTGAAACCATATACCTTTCTCTTCACTGTAATACCGTAGATTCTCAGAGAAATAGTCAAGGTGGAAATGTTGGAAGCGCGTGTTGCATCTAACATAATTATAATGTTGCTTATAGAACCACGCACAACTGTTTTAAAACTTATTCAAGCTAGATTTCTTTCTGATTCATACTTTTGCGCTTTCCTTCAAAATTAGGATTTATAAAACTCGTTCTCTATAGCGATACGATGAAATGAATGTACCTGGGACTAAGAGATTTTTTGTTTCAAATCTAGAACTTCATATTCCTCTTTCGATACGTTTAGATGATTTAATTCTGCTTTAATGAACCTGGGCTAAATCCATCCTTCGATGAATTGGCTTAACTTTTATATTTAGCGTCGCGGGTATCCAATTATTTTGTGGTCGGGAATGAATCCTAAAGATATAAATTATCGATTTGTTAACCAAACGTGGTAGGAAAAACGAATTGCATTTGGAGTCAGCTGGAAGAAGATATATTCTCATTTCGTCAGATGTACTTCATTGGTGTTAGATAGAATCTTCTTTAAATGGCTCCGAATAATTGTAGAGATTTCTGGGGTGATCGTAATCATATAATTGTTAAAATTGAGTCTTTAGGAGATAATGGAACAGTTTAAAAAGAAATAATTACCCCGTAAATAATAACGACTGTTATTCGCTCAAAAAAAGACAATAATGTTTTTCCTAATGCGATGATTCCATGAACGAATCTCAAATTACTTTAGCGAAAACAAAAAAGAAAATTGTAATTAGAGAGGAAAGAAAATCGAGGAAAGCTCCATATATTTCTGTTTTCCACCAAACGAGTTTTCTTTTATGGGAAACATGAGAAAGAGATATTAACGTTTAAAAAGAGCTTTGTAATACGAAACTGTATTTCGTTGGAAGGAACGTAAAATCATGTTAATATTGATTATTAGATTCAAAAGAACTACGCGATACGAAATTATGTTGAATAGGATTTAACTGAAGTAACAAAAAAATTGGTGATTTCATAATATCGTGTTTCCTTCATTTTCGACACTAAAAAATCGAAAAATTAACCGATTTCGATGATTTCTTTATTGAATCCTCATTTTTACGTCGAATTCTAGAAAAAAATTAACTGGATATAACTAAAAATTGGATTTTTTTAATCAATTTCAGTGCCTTAAATGTTCATGTGAATGCACATGTAAGCGGGGTATCAGAGCAAGTATTACCGATGAGAACGTTAGCTCTATAGAAAAACTCATTTTGGAATACCGACGCTGTACTCTACGCGATATTTCTGAAGAATTGGGTACGGCTCGGTTACCGCAAAATTTCAGCGCCATGGGTGCCGTGATTTCTCAATTTTGAGTGGTAATTAACACGTTGGGAAGATTTTAGGCATCTCCACTATACACGACGAGTTAAAATTATCTGTATATGGCAAAATACTTACAGTAATATCATGAAAATTTCTACGTTTCAGTTTACGGATACGATCTTTTTAACTAAAATATTTTCAAAGACGGTTCTACTGGAAGTCGACTGTAACTTTGTTATTTCAAATATAATATCCTGTATATTGTATAATTTCGGAATCTACGTGAAATTTTAGTATACTTTTGTCTAAGAACTTTTGTCGAAAAATGTATACTTTTTGAGTTATTAATTTTTTGGTTAAAAATTTCAACGTTGCAGACCCTTATAAATTATTCTTTTACGATGATATGAAAATGGTTTTTATTCAGTTGCTTTTAGCAAGGTCAGACGTATTTGAATCTATGTTGGAAAATTTTCCATTTCATACAAGTTGTGTATAAAAAGTGTGGACAGTTTAACTTGATAAATATCAATTTTCTTTATTTTTTTGAATAGAACCCCCTATTTTTTTTCTATTTTAATGCATTCAGGGGTGAAAAATGAGGCAAATTAATGTACTTTCCTAAACCTAGACCTCACCGTTATCCAGATATTAAATGTTTACGATTTTCGGAAGTATCAAAGTAACTAATGACAATTAAATGACAGTTAAAAAATACAATAATAATTTGAAGCCTCAAATATCCAGGAAACGACTAAAAGTTGGAATAGGATGAGCAAATACAATTTGATTTGATTTTTTTCACAGACCTTGACAAGATAAAGAAAAATACTTTTTCATTTCTCAGTGCTTATATCAACGGGTCAAAAAAAAAATTTAGACAATACCTGCATCTCTAAAAATTCACAGAAAAAATTTAATATCTGGATAACGGTGAGGTCTATAAATTACACTTGAATTTGCCTTATTTTTTACCCCTAAATGCATTGAAGTAGCAAAAACCTGGTGGTTCTATTTAGAAAAACTCAAAAAGTATTCATTTTTCGAAAATAGTATTCAGACAAAACTATAGTAAAATTTTACGTTGATTTCAAAAATGTATTTATACTTCTGGTAGAACCGAAAGTTAAAAAAACCTGAACGTAGAAATTTTCATGATTTTACTATGAGTATTTTACCATATATAGAAAGTTTTAACTCGTCGTGGGACACCCTGTATTTTGAAAAGTAAACGGGCATCTAAGAAATGGAGGAAGAAAGACTAAGGAGTGCCAGTTCATCAAGCATATACTGGTTATTACTGATTCAATTTTTTTCAAAAGTACAAGTTGAATATTGGTAATCTATTCACAGATATTTGTTGAGTTTATAATCTGTCTGAGGTAACTTTTGAGGTTCGTTATATTGTATTTAGGCTCTAAATTCAAGATATTGTTCATAGTGGTAGATTTGATGATGATCTTTCTGGGTTAAGTGTTTTGAAAGTCAGTTTTAAATAGCAGTTTTCACCATTGACATTTGGTTATTTCTATTGTCCATGGTGCAGTCTGAAAATAATCGATGAGAAGACATTCAGAATGAAATAAACTTACTTTGCTTAGACTGGACCTGTTTCTAGCATGGAAAGGTTTGGCGATTCTGGGTTTAGGGAAAGGTGTTCTGTGTTTTGGGGCATGAGAGGAAAAATTTTGGCTAGGTTTTTCTCTCTGAACAATGAACTATGAAGACCCAATATTATAGTACAAAAACCACGACGAAACTTATCTACAAATGAAAAGGACGCGATATTCCAATCCATAGTGCTTTATTGCAGTTCAGCTTACGATGAAAACGATAAACGTATTGGGTTGGGAAACACTGGAATAGCCTCCTTATAGCCCCGATTTGTCGCTATGCAATTAATATTTATTTGGTCCATTAAAATAGGCATTTGGCGGTTTGCGATTAGGAAGTAATGCGGAGAAAGAATCCATCTCGTGTGAATGAAATGAAGGATCTAAAGAAGATCTTCAATTAGAAGGCAGGGAAATTACAGGGCGAAACTCTGTGAACAACTAGAAGATGCTGTTAAGAGGCTGTATTCTTCTCTCATTATTCTAGTTAACTTAAACAGTACCACCTAAGTGGAAAAACCTTTTATTATTACTAACTCCGGTTCATCATCAGAAGGACTGAGATGTTGCAAAGACGCTTGCTCAACTTCATATGATTCAATTTTATTAATTAACATAAATAACTTAAATTAAAAAAGAAAAAATTTAATGAATGTCTGCTAATGTAAGTATCATCAGTACCTTTACTATTTGGAAAGACCGCTTTAACGTTTTTACAGGAAAAATGTTTTGTGGTGATTTTTCAAATCGAATGCTTGGCGACCTTAAGGCTAAATCCTTGGTTTTTATCACTTACTTCCTACAATGATTTTATATCAAACGAAAAATGTACAATAATGTTCTCTCACCGAATTTATAAGATTTTTAATTAGTTTTTCCAAATCTCTCAAGATATAACCTTTTCCCTGTCCAGTAGTTAACAAAATTTTCGGAGCAGAAAAAAAAATAAATCGCCAATATTCACTCTATAATTACTCGGAGCTGAACTCTGTATCTGGAATTGGAAATAGGTCGAGATTAAAATTCCTCGGACCGAAATCGTTAGAAGATGGTAATAAAACGAATTTTGGAGCAGAAGCGAGGGAGAAATTTGTATCGACAAGGTAAAAGGTTTCTATTTACCCAGCAGATATGTTGTTGATCAAATCGGGAGAAGCAATCAGTCAGGCAGTCGGGAAAGAGCTAGAAACGTCAGATTGTGAAATCGAAAAACGAATATATACATAAAAAGGAAAAGGTAAATTTTTTAATAACAAAAATATATTGGGAACCGAAAGCTTATGTTCATTTATATAAAGGGTGTTCCGGAACTAGATGTAAAAAATTCGGGGAAGAGTAGAAAACGTGAAGATAATATTGTGACATCGGAAAAATTTCCTCATGCGACCCTTCGTTTATGAGTTATAGGCCTTCAAACCTGGGAAATCATAATTTATAATCAGGTATATTTTCTAAACTATCCATTCGAACATTATAAATTTTTAATGGATAATTACGTATGTCCATGTATTATGTTTACGGAATAAATTCTACACTACTGTTTGAAAGCCAGGGGCGGCTCATGGGACAATTTCAATCAAAAAATTCATTTTTGCTATCTCTAGATTGTACAAGTCATCTCTGTAAAATTACAGATTGTTAACCATTGGACATGAGCCGCCCCTGGCCTTCAGATAGCAGTGTTAAATTATTTATTCCGTCAAACAATCTTTTTAGACATACCTAATCATCCATTAAAAATTAAGAATGTTCGAATGCATATTTTATAAAATATACCAAAATATAAGCTCTGATTGTGCCAATTTAAATGCCTATAGTTCAGAAACAATCTTATGAGAACTTTTTTTCATATCACAACATTCTTTTCATGTCATCTACTCATTCCCGAATTTTTTGCATCGAAAAAATAAATAAAGCACGTCGAAATTCACTGTATTGTCTTTATTGCTTCGAATAGTTTTTTTAACAACGAAAGGTCAACCGGATATTATCTATAAATAATAAAATCATCAATAACTGCCTTGAGAAACCTACGAGGGTAAAAAGAAGAGATCGAATGAGATGTCAGAATGTATAAGAAACAATCATACTTGAAATGTTGTGGGAAAAAGAGGCAATGTAAATGTGTTTAAAGAGTTTTCAATGTTTAGTTTATGATATGCAGGTTTTTATATTATTATAAGTATGATTTTGGTTAAAGCTAATATAAAGCTATAATTAAATTCAATTCCAACTTCAGTTAAAGTTATGCCTGTTTAATATCGTTGATTGTGTAATGTAATTACTTTATTATATTCTTGATAGATATGAGGGTTGTATTATTACTATTTGCAATATTCTCCCTTTCACACTTCCACACCGTAATGTTAATATAGAAATTACTATTGGGAATTAATTCGTTAGACCAGCTTTCGTATAGGGCAATCCAGGGCAAACCACGACTCTCTTAAATGACATTGAAAGAAAAGCAGAGCCACGGATATACCGCATATAGAAGGGGAGATAATAAATAACGCGAAGATTATCAACATCCAGCTGATAGAAATGAGAATGAACAATTATGAAGAAACTGAGAACATTGCACCTGTATAGAGAGGTGCAGACAATGATTAGAGTGCAACAAATGAAGAAGCTTACATAATACTTTTGTCGTAATTGATTCAAATAGTACTTACATCTTAGTTTCGACAAGAACAAGAAGCTTTGCAAAAATCATTGTTGTGGATTTACCTGACCGAAAACCAAAACAATAAAGATTGAGCATGGTAGCGGTACCACCAACGGTATTTTGGAAATAATTGTTGGAAATATAAATAAAAAATTGGAGATTCAGAAATTTATATATACTTAGCGAAATCTACAAGAAACAAAGTGGAAATTATGACTTTGTTTGGACTACTTAATTTTGCTTCAATTTGGAAAAATGCATAAAAAAAATTTAGTGCAGTAATAATTTGATACATAAACCGATTTAAGTTTCTTCTAAATTGTTTGTTGCAATTCAATGCAAGACGCAATATTCTTGGATCAAAAGCATTAGCAGATGAAGTTCAACTGATTGTTCCATGCAAGAATTTGCACTTGAAATAAAATCGATTTGATGCTACTTTCATTGAGTGGAAGTTGCAATTCTAGAGTTAAGTCTAGTTACTTCTTTTTCGTTCTTTCATGTTTTTTTTTAAGTTTGCTATTTTCATTTTCAAACCGGTCGCAATATATTATATGATATTTGACGTTAGGAATTTATTTAGTTCACTCGATTATTCATGAACAAACCTCAAACACATCAAGCTAGACGGTCAAGTAATCGAGTGGTAAACGGAGGAAAAATATCTGGGACTCACACTAGATGGCAACATAAAAAATAAATAATGTACAAAACCTTGATTGTGTGCAGCAACTTCGCAGAGAGTAATTGGGACTGTAACCCAAAGATTCTACAAAAATGTTCTAATGTGGATGTACACGACGATTTTGAGACAAATCTTCACTTATAGGGCAGTTGTTTGAGGTATTAAAACTAGTCTGAATATCACGAGGAACAAACAATTTTTCGAAAGTACAAAGAGATGCCCAACAGCTGCATTAGAAGTATTATAAATCTCCCACTTCCCCACGTACTACTAAAACTCGTGGCAGCTAAAACATCACTTAGAATGTTCAGAGATGGAATCCCTTGATAACTACCGAACCTGGAACCTCATTACAAAGCTGTAGAAATTGAAGATATCATAACATTATACAAGAAATGAATAGAGATGCCATTACATGGTATTCTAAAGCAGCAGACAGAACTTGAATAAGAGTGTACGGGCCCAGAACCATGCACTCTGAAAGTCTGGACAACAAACCAAGTATTTTTCAAGTAGAAATTTATGCAATGAAAAATGTGTCTAGTTCAATCTAGCGAGGATCTATCGCAAATAGGAGATCATCATCCTATTCGAGTCAAGCAGCCATTAGAGCTCCAAGCTGCACTATCATAAAATCCAAACTCGTTTGGGGTTGGCTAGAAAAATTAGACGAGCTAGGCAAGAATAAGAAATCACAATAGATTCCGGGACACACCAGAGGGAAGGGTAACGAAATATTGATAAGCTCTCTAAGCCGGGGGCAGACAAGCCCTTTATGGAACCTGAGCCCTTCTGTGGTGTCAGCTACAGAATAAGAAGAAAGATAGGAGCAAAATCAATTATTGGGATAATCAAAAATGCCATTAAGAATTTTTTACGGTATGCTATATTATTGTTGAATTAATAAAAGTTTAGTCAAATATATAAGTATTTAAAAACTGGAAAAAAAATTGGAATGGAAACATATTTTTTGACCTCATCAGAAAAGTGATTTAGACATTGGGTCACCGGCGACCCCATGTTTTGGTTTTTTTTCAGTTATTCCACGGTTTTAATGTAAGAGATAAATATAATGTTAAATTGTAGTTAAAAATTTGGAAATTTCAGATTTTTTTTAACCATTCATACTAAATGAAATAACGAATACATCCCACGAAGTTTTTTCTACACTAAATAAAATCAGTTGAATAATGAAAAATCATATATTTCTTTAGAATTAATTGACACTATTAATACTGAAAACTCATCCGATGCTATCTGATAATCACTCTGATGAGGTGATTTTTAATGAACTAGAAAATTTTCAATGAACGTGAAGAATTTATGTAAAAAAAAACGTAAAATCGTGTAATGAATGCCGCTAGCAGGTATATCTTCGTTAAGAATTTATTGGAATTTCCGCAAGAATGTTGGAACGAACCGCATTAGAGTTCATTCTGAATAAAGATACTTTTTAATTAAAGTTTGATAAAATCTCGTTCACATTTCTGTATTTCAATCAAATAGACAGGAAGCTGGGGACATTCTGAGTAGTGAGAGATTTATAATATTAGTAATTTAGTACATGCCAATCGATTTTTCGTCAAATATTACCCTATTTTATTTATCAATTATTGTGAGGGAATAATCAGATTTTTTTATGTATCTATAAGGAATAAGTTTTCAACTTTTCCCTACTCCAGATATTGAACTAGAAATTTTCTTACAATTGATAACATCACGATATAGGGCAATATATTTATTTACATCAAGAAGAAGGTCAGGTTTTGTAAATGTGCCATAGATTAAATATTGAAGAAGACGAAAGTTAAGTTTGGAAGGCTGTTCAAGTAAGCTCGACCTGCTGATAGAAAAACATCGATATACTTTCTAGCTATCTCTATTTTATGGACCTATTGCATGCGTAACCAAAATTTTAGTTGACAGGGGGGGGAAGCCATTGATCCGAACGTTTTCTATCGTTGAAGCTAGTGGTGGATGCATATTTTTTCACGTTGTGGTCTACTATACGTTATGGTATTCTTCATTCGCTGAAAATTGTATGGTTAATTTTGTCTAGGCTATGAAAACTTACGATAGTTCCTTGATCTTATCCATTTTAAGACATACAAATCTTAATTTGCAAAAACGAATTCTTATACGAACAAAGATGTTTTGTCTTTAAAGTATAAATCACAACTTGGTCTTGCATCTGAAAGAACGAGCTGGGACTAAACTATAATCATCAACATCAGAGAAATAATTTACAGTTAAGTATAAGTCGGTACTTGTATATTTCAACTCCGCTTGATAATATAAAAAAGAAAATTTGTATTATTTTAAAATTAAATGAATGGATTATGGGGTGGGAATCATCAAAGGAAACCCGTTTGTAAATAATAACCAACCCCAGGACATACCTCAGGACGTTGCCTCAAAGTAAAATTTAGCTTCGAGAAAATCTGCACCTCGATAAAAAACAAGTAAAAGCAAGTGGGATCAAAACACCATGCAATAAATGAACATAAATGCCGTTAAATGGTATAGAAATGGATCAATAATACCAAACGGAAATGGAATAGGGCTTATAGCCAAACACTCTGAAAGTCTGGGCAACACACCAAGCATTTTTCGCGAAGAAACTTATGCAATTGAGAAAAGTGTCCTGTCTGATAGCCAAGCAGACATTAGAACTCTAAGCTCCAATATCATAAAATCCAAACTCCAAAGAGTGGGATTGATGGATAAGCTGTAAACAGTGATTTCTCCAGTATTGCAGCAAGAAAAAGGGACACAATAGATCCTTTGGGTTACAGTGTATGTGAGACCCCAAATCCATAAATACATAGTTTTTCCTCTAGTTATTTCCTCTTTTTTGGTTTGTAGGTGCGTTTTGAACTGATTCTCTTGTCGTCGAACTAGACTTAGAACTAATGAGCATATTATGATAAATACCTTTTCTCTATTGGATAATTATTACAAACAATACTTACATTGTATATTGAGATCACATTAGCAATATAAAGTTTATCTTGCTATTTTTTTAAATATCTTGTCTTTTCATCGCATGATATTTTTATGACATTAAGTTTCCTGTTGTTTTAAATATGATCCTCATTTCCGCCGTGTTTCCTACTGCTTCTCATCTTATTTCAAATAATAATATGAATTTGGAAAACGAAACTCCCAAACAACATTATGTTTCTTTTTTGTCTGCAGTTTCGTGTATTTCTATGCACTTCTTGTGTACCTTACTTGAAATATGAGGAGAGGGAACGCAAATTAAGCATTAGAAGGTCTGAATAATTCGAATTCCTAATGAGCATTCGTGTACGGTAACGGAGTCCTTTGTAGATTAAAAAAGGAAGAGAGAAACCGAAAACATAAAATAAATTGCTTTTATTCTATGTTCATTACGGTTGTTCGCAGTGGTCATTTAACCGTGGAACAATCGTAGTAACGCTCTCCTCGCTTTGCTGACAACATTAATAACAAAAATTGAGAATTAACAAAACGCGGCGATTCATTTACATCACAAAGAGCATCCTACTAGACTGCGCCAATTATATAAAATAAATATAAACATAGTAACATCTTTGTGAATATGAATAGCTGATAGAAATGTATTTCATTCTACACGAAAGTAGTTGATGAACGAGGTCATAATATATTTTCAGGGAATTTGTGTTTTGTATGTTCATTTTTTCATGTTGGAGGTAAGTATAGATTATAATTATCTATTTGATATGGAGAAACCACAGTAAACTTAATTTGGGGAAGAATAATTGATAATCCATAACCAAACACAACTAATAAAATCTCAGTCATTGATATTGCATGATCAAGGATACCCTCCACAACATAGTTTCTGAATCAGGTAGTAAATACTCTCAAACCGAGATATCCTATTCTAGTGGTCCGATTTGAATGATATATCCACCAATCCAATCTAGCAGAATCTAAGTTAGACATGAGATCATCATGGATAACCCCTATACCCGCAGAGTAATTGATCTTTTTGATTCATTGAACATTTCATTTTTCCATGAAATATCTGATATCCACCTCCAAAAATACTTAAATCAATGTTGGTGACTCTGTTTCAATAACTACTTAGTATTACAAGAAAGCGCAATGCATAGACGACTTTTTCGTGTGGAATGAAGTTGTGAAAATTATTTAGAATCGTTCAGGGTCATACCAATAAATCACTTCATCGTCTTTCGTGGAGGGATTTACAAAATAATAATTCTACGAATCTGCTTGCAAACCGGCAAAAATTAGTAACTGAAACCGACTGGTCTGCGGAACTTCACAAAAGAGGCGTGTGTCATCTCGTGATTTTAATACCCGCCAAAAAATATCAACTTCTGATTATGTAGATCGGGATTTTAAGTGCCATCCATTTAAAATGTTGAAATTTTAAACAGTTAAAGTTATTTCCAAATGTAATTATTCAATAGTTAAACCATTATTTATTACTTAATATAATACTATTAATAAAAAATTGTCGCCAAACTGAAAAATATTTCAAGTTTGGTCAGTAAAAAATGTTTATAACGCCATCTGTATTCACGATAATGGGCGTTGAAGAAAAATATTATTGACATTTTTCACGATTTTGCCGCACCTACTGGTAACATTGTATTAAAATTTTATACGAATATATTTTAGAAACTGATGCATCCAATAAACTTATGTGTGACTTTTATGTGTGACTCCCATAGATGGCGCTAGTTACACGGCTCGTACCAAGTAGTAGGACCCCCCTCTGTAACTTTTTCCTTTAGATTCGAAAGGCTCGTAAGTGAATGGGATTGATTTTCACAACTTCAGGTAGTGACAGTTGCATTCAGTATCGTTAGAGATTTCTAACAGTGTGTTTCGTTTTCGAATCGTCCAACTGGGTGATTTTTTATGAATTTTCTCCAATAAATTGTTTATAAGTAAGTATAATTTATTATTCAATGGATATTTATTTCATGATTTGATATATTTAAACATTATTCATTAAAGTGTTGAATTTTTGTTGCAGCTTTCGATTAACAACGAGGGATATTTTGTAAAAATCAGCGTTCGATATAGATTCTTGGGAGTCACCGGGTAATGTTTGCTGTTTATCACATTTATTGTAGCAAAGTATTTTAATACATTTAACTATATTAAATATAGTTCTATAATTTAAAGAGTGGATATTTTCTTTAAAAAATAAAATAAATAACAATGTAAATAACTTATTACACTCTTTGATTATCATTATTGTCCAAAAAAATAATTATTTGAATCAATAATTATATATAATTAGTAATTGTTATTTGCTATTCTAATAAAAATTGTCTACAATTCTGGAGTTTTCTTTCACAATTAATAAACATTAGATATTAGGTCTAGGTATATTAGGTGTAGCGGGATTAGCATAAGTTGACCTAATGGGCGTGTATTGATACTAACCCTCAAAGCAGGTGAAATCCCTCGCTTACGGGTTGACCTTCCAGAAGGACACTTCCGGAAATATACTTCAGGTTAATTTTTTGTTGGATTACTATTAGAATCATGATAAAAAAATGTCTGTATGAAAAATTCCAACAAAAAATGCACCCCCAAAAATGACATCCGCAGTGAAAGTGTTGAGCAAAATTTCGAGTGAACTTGAACATCATCCAATTTTTCAATAAACAGGTAGACATGGTAAAACTCGATATGGTGTACCGTTTACCAAGTGCGAGGAAACATTTTTGCATAACGCGTAATAAAATAAGATGAAAACTGAGGGATTCTACCTAAATAATTTGCCCTTCGTCAACGATAAACTTTCAATTTCCAAAGCTATTGGTAAACTTAGAAAAATGTTGGGAGAAGCGAAGAATGTTGCATTAAGAATGAACGTGAGCAACACAAAGATACTGAGTGGTATATCTTATCTAATCATAATTGGGCAGAGGAAACAAAACAGCCGAAATGGACAAAAGTATTGGTTTAAATTGGACATTGGCATTTAGTGAGCTTCATCATATCCTAAATGACAGAACCAATCCCAGTAACGAGGAGAGAACTCGTATATGAATCATGTATACTTCTCGATGTGACACACAGCCTGGAAATAATGACACTCACATAAAAAAACATGAACTGACAAAGAACAACACAGACAGCAATGGAAAAGATTCGTGTTAAAAATTTCGTTCATAGATAGGATCCATTACAAGGAAATCATAAAGCGTACAGGAGTTATAGATATAATAAAACGTATAGCTAAAATGAAGTGATATTATATAAAGCTGGATTTATAAACTCTTATGTTCACGCTCGTGCTGACGCTCTCGTTCGCGTTCCGTTCAAGTCAGAGTTCGCGTTGGAAACTATTTATAAGTTTTTCCACTTCTTTTTTTTTTCGTTAGGGATTATTTGGACCAAATGTAGCTTCACAAAATATTTTTTGTATTCAGATATCAATTCTGTATCATTTGTTTCAAGTTTCAGCATCTTTTAGATTTAATGTTGTGTCTATTCTAATTATAGTTGAATTTGGTTATTTATATAAAGACAAATGTAAAGAAGAAAAAGATGCGTCAAAAGTCATGGGGCTGATAAAGAAACAGGTATAAGAAGAACGTGATCTATATAAAATGAAAATAATTAAAATAACATAATTGCTGATGCTATTTATTGGTATTCTTCCAATTTTCCGGCGCGAACTCCGCGTTAACTTGAACGCGAACGAAGATGTTTGTGTTCAATTTATGTTTAACGTGAACGAGGGTGTCAGTTCTAACATGCCATTCGGGCTTGTTATATTTTTATTTGAACATTTTGATTATTCCTTGATTCACTTATTGTGTCCTTGATTCACTTATTGTGGCACAGTAGTCGAAATGTATTCGAAATCTTCTTCTTCCTATTTATAATCCAGTTTAATTTTTTTCGCTAGTAAATTTTTCAAATATCTTTTTATTATAATGCTCAAAATAATTCCTCAAATCTCAACCTGATAGCTGTAGAATTGCGGAAAAAAAAATAAAATGAGGAAGGTAATGTGAACACTTCTAAAGAAGAAATGAGTAGAGAAAACAGATTCAAATAAAGAGGAGCTTATGCTCTAGCGTATAAAAAAACTGAGTTTATATAATTTTTTAAGCATAACCAAACAGGAATCTGTTTCATACATTTGTTCTGTTCCCCAAATAAATAGAAAATATAAATTTACATGAAAACTATCATACAAAATTTGATTAAATAAAAAGGATAAAAGAGATAACTGGAATTTTGGTGAGCACTAGAATAAATTGTTTATAAAAATTTTCTCATTCATCACGAGGCTTGCAATCTTCGGGACTATGTATTGAGAGGATGTTGAGTTTTTTCTTATCGGTGGTAATTTTAACACATACTATTCTTTCAAAAACATATTGGCCGCTTTCTATGTGAGAAGGGAACGCAGGCAAAACACTTTTAGGCAGAGAAAGAAGTGAAAACATAAGAAATACGTGCAAGGCAATGTAACTGGGTACTAAAACCAAAATAAGAATGGAATAGTCACATTAACAGAATGACATGCGAAAGACTAGTGCGTATCGCAAGAGATAAATCGCCAACAGGTCGACCGAGAAAGAGATACTATACAAGAAGGAAAAACGAAGAAGAAGACTATAGTAAAAAAGCTAAGAAGATATTTGAAAAACTTCCCAGTGAATAAAAAGAATAAAATCATCATAAATTTACTAGCATTTACCTTGATTTGAATTGGACTGTAGATAGATAGTTAGAGGTAGATTTCGGATACATTTCAAGGCTTCATCGAATTTCTCGAATGAATTGAGAGGTCGATAAAAAATTAATTTCTTGAATGTTAGAATAAATAAATCCGAAGTGACTCCTGTACCACAAAACGTGAACAAGGGAATATAAAAAATGTTTGAAGAAAAACGTAATAAGCCGTCATGTTGGAAGATGAGATGGATCAAAAACATCGCAATGTGGCGACCAAGAAAACAGGAAAATTGGGCCTAGAATCGCTGGATACGAACGACAGAAGATCGAATAATTTGGAAAACATTAAGAGAGGCTTATGGTCAGTACTGAATGTACAAAGGCTGATGAAGTTAAATTTATGAGGGAGGCAAGATATATATTTTTAAGGATGTTTGTATATGATTCACATACAACAAAGTGGTCCTTAAAGGAAATTGACTATTTCATCAAATTCATATTTCATATACATATTTAATACAAATTAGAAATATGAGTTAGACGGAAAGGACTGGAATATTTGTCGCGATTATCCTTATGACTATGGCTTCTATGTTGTTAATATTCATAATTAAAGTTGTAGGGTAGAAAATGTGTAACAATTTTTGTCATATCCTTTTTTTCATACTGGATTTAGTAGAATTTCAAGGATGAATCGTGAATCTCCGAGTTTGTGAAACGTTTTCAAGTACAATTCATTTTTTGATAGATAATACTAATTCCTATTTTTTATCATATT
This sequence comes from Diorhabda sublineata, assembly GCF_026230105.1. Classification (NCBI taxonomy): domain Eukaryota; kingdom Metazoa; phylum Arthropoda; class Insecta; order Coleoptera; family Chrysomelidae; genus Diorhabda; species Diorhabda sublineata. Next base: position 6,195,060 of record NC_079475.1, on the reverse strand, counting down.
CCAGTGATTTAATGACTTGATAGGAGGTATTATACTTGGAGACTTACAATTTACCATGCATTAAAATGTATATTGTTGAGAAAACTGTCAATCTTAAATGAAATTTGTTGTAGATTTTATACTCTATAACTTTGATAAAAAATATTAAATTCATTGGTGCCGTAGAAGGTAATAACGAAAAACCGTTTTTTCTTTAATTTAACATTGAATAACTTACTACACAGAGAACTTCAAAATAAAAGTACATACGCGTTCACATATTATTATCCTATTGCGAGAAGAAACCCCTAATATTACTACCCTATACAACTTCCCTTGACTAGAAATTATTCGATTCAAAATAATACTAGTTTCTACGTCGATGTTTTCTATCTATTCGATATTTAGAAAGACCACATAAAGTGAAATAAACGTCAAAACATCGACCTTTCGTCTATAAATTCAACAGTTCTGCTTTGTCGGCAAAAAGTATAAAAAAAGCTGCAGACATAGGAAACTAAAACTAGCAGAAGTTTGACGATTTACGGAAATCTGTTGTAAATCTTGAAAAATAACAAGTAAAAATTAAAATTTTCAGCATTTTTACTTTTTCGAACAAATTCCACCACTTAATAAAATTATTGAAAAGTGAACAAAAAAAAAATTTACAAGTATTTTGACTGTTACCATTTTGTCAACGTTCTGTTAGGCGCGCTTCTACACGTAACTTCGTTAGTCGCGCTGGGACTGGCAGTCCCAATTCCGAAAACCTTTGTTTTACCTTTGAATATGCTATGCGTTCTAAATCCTTACAATTCTCTAATACTCCATATCACAATAATTTGGTGAACCAATTTATACTTATAATGAATTTTACGAGATTGAAGTTACAGAATTCAAGTGCTTAGCTAAAACTACATTTTCGGAAAGAGAAAATCGAATATTTGATTTTATTCAAAAGTAATAAATCCAAAAAATATCAATTAACAAGACTATGAGTTATTATGAAGTAATTTATTTCACTAAAGATTCACTTTCCATTGAACAATTTCAAGTTATTGTATATATACTGCCTAACGTTTCACATTTTCACCGTTCTTCTTGTTGTACAAATGCCAGGTCGATTTTCATTACTTGGGAGTGGAACTGGTTCATATTTTCTCAACATTTTCATATGACACTATTTCAATAAGCGACCTTCTTTTCAGCTGTTCACTAACTGAGCTCAGAGATAATTTTTTAGGAAATCTTGCCTAGTAACATTCGTTTTCATTAACTAAAGCATTTATCCTTGTTTTGTTCAATGAATGATTGAAAGTAATCAACAGTCATCTTCTTGATGGTTGAGCAACATTGTATGTGTTACAAAATGTATCAACGACATCTACTTCTGACTTGGTGTTGTTATAAAATTGGATAATTTCGAGTTTCTTTCTTTGGTAATCTGCCACTTCATTGCTTGACGTAGCAAAACTATTCTTCCTTTTACGGCATATTAAATGAAAGAGTTGCAGCATTTTTTCTATAATCAAGTACACTATCATACTTCTCTTTATTGTTTGTCGAAGAGAGCTTCTTTATTTATTATTATTAAAATGAGAAAATGGAAATTCGAATAAGAAATATTTCTATTTACAGAAGAAAACTACAATGAATAACAAAATTATAGTTAATAGTAATAGGTAATGATTAGAATATAAGTCCGTAGCAAAATGGAACCAGATGATATCGATTTGATTTCAATTGGCAAGTGATGGTGAATTTTTTTGCATTGTGAAATATTGAGCCCAAGTAATTGTCCACAACAAGTCCTAAGAATTTTACAGATTCAACGATGATGATGAAACTTTCGTTTTAGAAACGTTGAGAGAGAGAGAGAGAGAGAGAGAGAATCTTAGAATTGCACCATGATTTAAAGGTGATTAGGGCACTAGATATGGTGTTAAGTACCGTAAGATCAGGGTTGCTTCGAAGGAAACTAGTGTTGTCTGCAAAAAGAGATATTTCATAACTAGATAGGCGATGTTTACAAACAGAAGAAACAAAATAGGGCCTAGTATGACTCAAACCATGCGAGAGGTGGAATGCGATAATTTAATAAAAATATATGATTAACACAATCGAAAGTCATACAAAAATCATAAAACAGTAAAGTGATGACTGTTTAGGCTAGAGAATACAGCATCATTTGTGCATTTATTACTCAAAATCCCAAATTGATGAGTAGTAAGTATTTTATATTTATTCCGAGATCATAATAGCCTCTTTTTGACCAATCTGTGTATGATCTTAGATAACGTTGGAAGGAGTGCAATTGGGCGATAACTCGATGCTTGATTTTTGAAGAAGACACTATCCCAGAATTTTCTTGGGTGAGATAAAGATCGCATGTCCTCTGCAGATATACATGAACCTTCAGTGGTCCACGAGTTATGAGTGTTTTTATGAATTTAGAGAATTTGAAGTCCACATCACCAGAGAGCATGTTCCATTTGTTATTTGACAACAGTGCTTGAAGTTTTAGGATTTTTTTTTAGAAAAGATACGGTATAATTTGCGAGAAGCATTTTAAGTATTGGATTTTACCGAAAATTTTGTTTTATGATCTAAGAGACCTGAATTAAAGACAGTACAGTGGAGTCTGGATCATACGATAATACGACATAGTCTACAGTACTAGAACTGCTCTTAGTTATTCTGGTTGGTGCCGTTATATACACGATAATACCAAAATAATCTAAAATTGACTGAAGACATTTGAAACAAGTACAAACACTGGAATAATCAATATTGACATCGCGACCTAACCAATTAGTTTGTTTTTTAGAGGTAAGGACTCCAATAGTTTTGGACAAAAAGTATGCACGTCAGCGTCAAGTGTTCTGTAAATACAAACAACATAGAGGTAGACAATAGAAAATTCGAATTCTTTCTCAGAACTCGCGTGGGAACCACTGAGCTTTCATATATCCAAAAATTCATTCATAATATGTCCAATACGTTCTTTTCATATTTTTATGGGCTCAGCTATCTCAATTAACTTCGGTTTAGGATTATTCGGAATAATTTTCTAGACTTATCTGATGTTTTCGTAGGCGACAATTTTTTTGAGGCGTCCACAGCGGGCATCGTTCTCGGTGATCATTTTGTCTCATTTGATCTTAGCAAAACACTTTTGAACGATTGATTTTCCTGGGTTAAAGTTCGAGAGCTGTTATATTTATGCACGTGTCTTCTGAATGTTGGAGCTAACTGAAAATTGTAGCACCATCTATGTGTCAGTCTACAAACTTTCTTGTCATATCACTTTTGCCCTCTTGTCCAGTAATTAGCCACAAGCAGGGAAAAAATGTCCACAACTCTATTCGATGAAAATCTTGCTTGATATATTAGTAAGTATATAAATCATTATTCTCTTTTTTTCTTACGTTAACAGTTTTTACTGTAAATTATTACTTTCAACGTAAAGTCACGATTCCTCTGAAAAGTTTTCAGTTCCGAAGCACGCATTCCATTTTCCGTCTTAATTCTGACAAAAAAATAATATTTCATTCTAATGACGACAGATAACTGAATTGGTTTCGTTACTGGAGCTATTGGCAATTTCTTAAGATATTTAAAGAAGTTTACAACGAATCATTCGCTATAACGGCATTAAAAATTTGTAAAAGTTTTGATTATCCTATTCATAAGTTGGAAACATAAGTTTTTGTTAGAAAAACTTCTTAATTTAAACAAGCGTTTGAAGCTTGCCTTCTTTCACTCATTTATTTTGAACAATACTCAATAATAAAACTCTAAAACATTTTGTAACTCCTTAAAATGTATTATTAGATATGGAGGACAAGCATATCGTCCACCATTTTAATTATGATACTGAAATTGGCTTAAAGACTATAATTTCTATTTTTATTTAATGCATTAGATTGAGAGTAGATATCAATGCTTGTCGTGCTACTTTAACTATTTTGATAAGAGTAAATACAAGGAAAAAAAGACTTTCAAACATTTCCAATAGAGTAAACATGCAAATGTAACCCGGACCCTTATCCGACTAATGTCGTGCCTGAATATTCGTAACGAAATTTACTGATGCACGATGAAAAGAAATCTCTACATGGAGGCACACGCTACGACAGATAAATGTAATAACAGAATTCAATAATGAAGCAAGTAGAGCATAAAACGGTCAGTTCTCCAAATGGTGCAACCTCCTCAACGTTGATATCCTAAAAGAACGTCGATTTTTAAGTATGCTTGAAGTACTTTGATCTTGTTTCCTATAGAGGTACAAGATCTCATTTTGTATTAAATCAACCATTGAAAAGAACGTTTTTACTAAAAGTAAGGTTTCTTTATTTTTTACAAATGTACAAATATTGTTTATTTTAATAGTGTTATTGTAATTCATCATTCATAAACTTACACTGTTGTCTATTCTTGAACATACTCTCCATTCTTTTTAACAATTTTTCAATCTAAACTGCGGCTTTTGTATTTTTAAGTCTTCTTCCTATCGTTGAACAGTGATCCTCAGATCTTTGAGCAGCTCACTGTTGACCTTCTGGTCAACCGCATCCGCATCTGACATCATTGTGAACTTCTGTGCGACTTCCAGTAATAGCCCAGTACCATTTGCGGATATGCTAAACAGAAGTATATACTTCACCATAAATCTTAGTCAGTTGCTGATGAATCTTCCCAGGCAGTAACTTCCTTGCGTGTAGAAACCAGATTGTTGTGGGAGCTGTAATCAATTGTTCCAGTTTGTACGGCACTTCTGTCGGATTTAACACAGGACCTACCCTAGGCTGACTTTTCAGTATAATCCTTGTATGTTAATTTCGAAAAATGATAATTATGGAAAGCTGTTGGATGATTAATTTCTATTTTTTAACGTTTTGTTTATGAATTTCTTCAATATGTCAGGATCATAATATGTTGGATTGGCTTTAGAAAACCTATATTTTGGTTATTTCCCTACGAAGTAGATAACCCAAAAACAAGCTTTTGCTGTCTTAGAGCTGCCTATATGCCAGCTACCATTGAACGTCAAACTAGTACCAATTTTTTTAATATGAAACTCCCAGTCCCTTCTTCATCCACTTATTTTAGAACTTGCCATGTTTTTTCCGATTTCCCAGTTTTGTTCATAGGATGTTTATGATTTACCCCATCTCTTTGGAGGTCTGCCTATTGATCTTCTGGTTGTTGGCTTGTCAAATCTGTTTTTGATCGCTGGCCTGTCTAATGTCGAAACTAAGTTTTCTGCCTCAGAGGGTTACTCCGACTATTGATCAAATGGTTTTAATTTCTGTGGTTTGGATAAGTTGTTTTGTTTTGTATGTATCTGCTCTCAGTTCAGCTGTATAGTTTAGGTACAGCTGGTTTGCATATAGACACCTTGCTTGAGGTGGACATGGATTTGTTGCATCATATAACATCGCGCAAACTTCCGAATATTCTGGTGACCTTGTTGGTTTGTATGCTTGCTTTCCCTATTCCTTGATGTGATAGTTCCTAGTTCATAACTATTATTTTATACGGGGTCTTTCTTTATTGTCATAGAATTTGTCTTGGGGATAGATGTTTTCATATTGGACTGTTCTGCATTTGGTAGCATGGCATTACGAATTCGGAACTCTCTGCTTGGACTTAGACTTTTACCTCGCCTAGTTTCTGTTGTTATTGGAATGTCATTTATAAATGTGACGTCCTGCTGTATTCTTGTGTGGTTTGGTGAGGTAAGATTCATGATTATTTATTTCACTTTTTGTTGTCTAGTTCTTCCTATAAAATACGTGTCTTAGATATCTGCTCTGTGAAAAGTCTGGATTGGGTCAACAAAGCATAGAAAGGCCGGTTTATCATACTCCAAAGCTATACACAATTCCCAGTCCCATTTCTCATAATTCATAGTAGAATAGTGGGCGGCGTACTCTACATTACTAAAATCCGATCAGAAGCTTTGGCTTGAACCTTGTGAGGTCACTAGGCAAGCTGTGAGGTTTGTCCTAGTGTTTGAACTACTCCCGTGTGAATGCTGGAATGTGGTTTGTAGTTTTAGCTGGACCGTGTCCAGTTAAAAGTTTAGTTTCTAATTGAATTTAGCGCCTATTTTAGTGGATCAGTTGTTCAATAAATAGCTTCTCTCATGTCATGTGTCTCTATATATCTTTGCAGAACCTGTCTCATATGCAGACTATTGAGAGACGTAATAACAAATAGTTTTGACTCCACCAAGATTGAGATCTGGTTCTATTGGTGGATTTGTCGATCCCAATCTAGTTAGCAAGTCCGCTTCGTCGTTGTCCTATTCCATCACTTAAATTTGTGCTATCAAATATTTCAATTGATCGACCTTAACTGGAACAACATTGACCCTAGAAGTAGTATCTACAACTAAATCGATACTCTATGAGATAAATCGACTATATTTCTAAATTATGTTGATTTAGCACAATAGAAATAGCTTATCCACAAGGTTGCTTTGTATTTGAATCATTGAAACGTTTGATTGGTGTAACGACCAGATCCAGTCTAGTTAATTCGAACTATCGTTAATTTATTGATGAAATCCGCTATCCGAAGTGAAGATAATTTTGATGGATAGTCTACACGGCTATTCGGCATATGTTTTCATCAGCTCCAAAGTAGTTATATTGTTTGATGGGAACACATAAAAGATAGTGTCATAGTCATTGATAAATAGAATGTATAGTGTTCTATCTATTTTCGTATACATTAACTTCGTGGTTATTCTTCCAGATAGATTATTTATTGTCTATTCTATATTTAGTTATATGTATCTTTTGGAGAATGCATCTTTTGTCCAAAATACATCAGAAGTGACTTTACTATAACTTCCAATACTAATAGAATTTAATATCAATCAAATAGTTATATTTATTTGGAGAAAGTACCTTTCGAACTTGTGTATAATCAGTTTTAAATAACTTTCCGAATTATGTTGTGTCCACGTTACCTCAGGTAAAATTGATGGAGCACCATTATAAACCAACCAATATTAGAGTCACGTCACAAAATCAATAAGAGCAAACATTAATTCCGAGATAACTTGATTAGAGACTAATTGCCAGTCGAGTCGGCATTCCAGTTTTCAAATTTACCGTGAAAAAAGAATAAGAACTACGAACGTAGAGTTGGAGGATGGAAGGAACTTTTATATATTTATAACTTTGTTACTGTGACTATATTGTGTTATTCGGAAGTATTAACCATTCTTATCTTTAGATTAGCTTTGGTAGCTAAATATCAATAATGGATGATAATAGTAGTGATAATACATGAGGTATTCGTGAAATATTTCTTCAAAGCCACATGGTTCACTTATTCATTAATAATAATCTTGTTTATGTTTATTTATACTGGATAGAATTGCTCTTGGGGAGCTCCATTCACTTACTGACAATGGAATATTCTATTTTGCGTTGCCTCAATTTAATTTTAAATATTTTTGAAGTCAGTTGCTATAGAAAACACAGATTTTATACCGTTTCAATTTTCATTCACATTTATTTCAAATTTTAACTTAGTTATGGCATATAAGCTGGATATTCGAAAAAGTATATACGGTTTAGTTGAACGGTTGTCAAAATTTTTCGTAAATTAGTTTTTGTTGGTGCTGAAGGACAATTTTAGCCTGGTAAATTACTGAATCAGAAGCTAGCTTCCATCAATGAAACAACATTTTGTAAGGTACAACATTTGGCGCTCGTTTCGCTAGCACAATTATCATCTTCAGAGACCAAAAGTAAAATGTTTGAACGCACGTCTGACAGTGTTGGTATAGTGGTGTCAGTGAATAGTGTGTTTAGTTTAGTGATAATTATTAATCGATTTTCAAAGGATCCAAGTCTGAAGCTATATCATTTCTCAAACTATAAAGTATAGAAAAGGAAACGGTATAAAGATAAATGATTATCTACAAACTATCAATTTAATGGAAGAAACTTTAGATCAACTGGTAAGTTCAATAATCGAAATAACTTATGTAACGAAAGTTTTCGGATAAAATTAGTTTCCATAGAAAACACAGATTTCATAATGTTTCAATTCTTATATGTCATATCGATTTTTGTCAAATTTTAACTTAGTTATTGCGAAAAAGTTAGAGATCCGAAAAAGTATATACAGTTTAGTTGGACGGTTGTCGGAAACATATATTTAGATAGTAGAATATTTAAAAAAATTTACAATCACAGCATCCAGCACATGATGTAACGCCTTAAGTCAAAATTACGCGCAATTGAAGAAAATGTCTCTTTAGGTATCATTAGATTGTTTTTATCAACTATATCTTAAGAAAATAGAGCTGAATAAATGGAATGTCGGCATTATTTTGTTGATTCGAATTTAAACTACAAATTTTGACCGAAAACCACACACCACTGTATGTAGAATAAGCACAATTCTATTGGAACTACTAAAGATGAAATTAACCAATAGTTATATTAATATTTACAAAAACAGACCCAATAATGTTATTTCTCACATTCATCTTGCCTGGAAACTAACTAGAAGATAATGGTCATCGTCTGAGAATAAAAAAATTCAAAAACTTGTCTGCTTTACTTGACTGTACTTCTTAACGTTACTATAACTTCTACTTTCTCTGTTAGATCTTTTCTAATCATTGCAATTCGTTTTTCCGAACTTACGAAGAAGCTTCTCAGATGAGTTCACGAAACGCTGCGATTGGATTAACAGCGTGTTGTACATAAATATTTTGTTTAGATCCACTAAGTATCACTTCAACACCTGAAGCACGTAGTAATTCGCTTTCTGGACCACTCAAACGTTCGGCTCACAGTTGAACAAATTATTCAATCTGAGAATATTCAGATCCTAAGATACTCAAAAAGCAAAAAATGCATCAACAACGAAACATGATCCTTAATAAAGGATAAATATACTTCAATAAATGAAAAACAGAACCGATATTAAAACGTAAAACATTTCTCTTTGCCATATGTACAAAGACAAAAATTTTCGAAATATTTCACTAAACCAAAATATGAAATTCCCGAAAACCTTCTAATGATCGTAACGCTGTTTATATAGTACAAACCTCTCAGTACTGATGAAATAGATTAAAAGGTCAACAATATGATATCAAAAAATGCATCAACGAATCATGAAAACATTCAATAATAAAAATTCAAAAATTATCGGAACGACAGAGAAGATAAGAGATAAGAACGGAGAGGCTGTAAAATTCAGTCTCTGAAGACGATGACTTGGTAATCGAAACGTGCGTCAGACAGTGTTAATATGAGTGTTGACGTACTGGTAATGAAAATAGTGTGTTCGGAATGATTATCACCAACTTAAAATACCAATTTACAAAATAATTCATATTTCAATGCTACTATAAATAATCCAATTGCAGGCTGCTACTTATTTTTCAAGAAAAAAAACACAGATATTTAGAGCTACCTTGTACAATTTTCGTATATTCAATAGGATAGAAAACATCTGTAACAATGGATTACCTTTGTTAACTTTGAATGTATCAATTTTAGATTAACATTTTTGATGTGTTACTGAGTATATTTAGAAATTAATTTCACTGGAATTTCGGAAACATATAAGCAAAATACATGGTATTTCAATACAAATATATAATTCAAGCAATAACATAGCTGCTGTGGTATATTTCTGATGAATTTTTCTCGTATTCGGTACAAAGAGAAATCATTTTGAGTAAACATGTTATTGACAATAACTCTCTCACAATTTCAGAATATTATATTTTTTTCTCTAAAGTTTCTACTCGCATATTCAGAATAAACATTTTATGGATGCTATTAGAAATAACCGAAATAACGATTTCAAGCATGTTTTTCAGTTTCCAATTCCAAAAACAAGCTGCTTATTTTCATTCAAACAGCTGTTCGTAACACCGATATTGACAAATGACAGCGTTTGTTGACAAGCTCTCGTAAACTGTGTTCATGTTTTGTGAAAATTAGTTCCGTGTCAGAAACTAATATTACCCTTGTCAAAAGAATGATTCCCGTATAGGAATTTGTGCATTGAAGTTTTTCTTTACAAGAATTTCAAATAATAACAAATACTACTACTACTAAATAGAGTTTGTTCGATTATTATCGTCTCCAACAATTATTAGTCTATTACTGGTGTTTTTCTAATTTGTTTTGCGTTATTTATAATAATAATCAATTCAGTATATAACCACAAAATGTGGAGGAAAACGCCAACGCCTAATCGTGCAAATTTTCTTATTTCCGAGAAAGTTTTTGAGTAATTTCTTGTGCCTTAAATATGTGAAGTTCCTTCTTTGTGTAAAGCATTTCCGCGAATTAATTTCAATGAAACTAGCATACTTCATTTACTATCAAGCTTTATTGACGGTACAAGTTTCAATTGTCTGTAGTATGGTGCATTATTCACTGTTAATAGTCCCACTGGACATGGATGACTTATATTTCTATTCTCTAAGCGACCCAATAATATTTTAAATGATAGGGGATCAGCTCAGAAATCATTGGAGTGACTTTGAGTTTTTTTACTCCAATTCCAAAGTTAATTTACCTGTGGATGATAGACATAGACCAACTGTATGTGAATTTATCTCTGTAACGTAGAATTTTTTCATAAGATACGACCAAACTGCGTAGTCTAATATATTATGATTGTATGACCTAGGAAGCTGATGAATCGGAGCTTCTACACATCTACCAATCCATCAACTAATGATTTGAAAGCTTTTTCCTTGTTTATTTCATAATAGGTCTATCGCCTGTATCTTGGTGTACGTCTTTTCTCATTCTAGCTCTAGGTTTCAACTCCACCTCTTTTTTGGTCGATCTCTAACTCCGTGTTCCAATTAAAGACTTATTCCTTGTTATTTTCACCACTCTATCGTTTGTCATTTGACTTATACGTTGTTTCTTATGATGTATTTATGTTATCACGTGATAGTTTTTTTCTAGGACTAGTGGTGTTTTTTCTGAGATCTGTTTGAGAATATTCAATTCTGTGGTTTCCAAAAGTAATTTCGTTGTTTTCCTTTTTGCTTCTGATGTATTGGTCATTATAGATTTAAGTGTTTTTTAAATTCTTGCATTTGTTTTTTGTTATATTACATGCCATACTACATTCTCAAAAAATTATCTTTTTTGTTCAGGCTATTTGTCATCTCACCTCGTCTTTTTTATCTCCATGACTGGTTGTGTCAACTCCAAAGTACTTTAATTTCATTCTCTGTTGTATAATTCGAATTTCTAGTTCTGATTTGCGTCCAATGGCATTTTTCGATAGATTTCATTAGCAATTGTCATAAAAAATATATAATAAACGATCTAATATGGATCTTTGAGGTACACCCAAACTCATATTTGAAATTTTAGAATTAATTGTTTTCATTATATTTCAGTCATGTTGTATAGTGATAAATTTATTATAAAATATAAACTTGATGCTTCTTGGAAGTGAAGATACAATGCAACGAACAAAACTATGAACATTTCCCACAACAATCTCGCTTCTACATAACAAATTATTTATTCTGAACATGAGTTGCTTGTAAATGGATGTCGGCTTTACTTAAATGCGTGTAAATTAATACCAACAGCCTACATATATTAATTTCATTCATAAATCAACTTTGTGATGTATATTTTGGACAAGTTTTTGTAGTTAAGTTAAGCTGGAGGGATGTATGTTTGCTCTAAATAATATGGACAGTATTTAATCAGTAGTTTGTCCTATAATTACGATGATAATCATATTGTAGTGGTTCTCTGATCAGATATCAGTACATTAAGACTCATAAAGATACAATAATTGATATAGTTTTATTAGTTTTGTCCTAACCAACAAAATTCGTTGAAAAAATGTTACTACGAGGCTTTAAAAACCTTAATACAAAATATATTTTTTCGATATCATATTTTTAACTAAGTAAATAATTTCCTTGAGTCTATACACTAAGTTCACCATTGAACTTTTTCCTAATAGGAGTTTACGATAATGGTAATCTTGATGGTAATCTCTCATGTCCGAATTAAATTTTGAGAGGTTAGGAAACACCTGGTGAATGCTTATTTATCATCTTTGGTTGAGGGCTAATGGTACGGTTACTTTTGTCCAGACTATGAAGACTTGTCATTGATGCACGAGTTTTACTGGCAGTTCCTTGTTTCACCAATTCCAAAACTTACAAGTCTGAATTTTCGAGAACAAAAAATAATTCCCATACGAACTTCAAAAAAAGACCTAGTACTAAAAAGTATGAATTACAGCTCGCTCTTGCGTCTCATAGAGCTAACTGAAACTGATCTACAATCATACGCTCTAAAGAACTGATTCATAGAAAAAAAATCAGCTGGAAGTAATTGTAAAAACTTTTACGAATTATTTTGGCAGATAAATGAAGTTATGCATCAATAGAGATGCAGAAATGTCGAATTTGGTCAGTGGTACAAAAATGTGATTAAAATAATTGTGAACTGCGAATTTCCGGAGTCTGTAGAAGATAATTAACTCACTTGTAGCAAAATGAATCCACCACTGCTCTCTGAAAATAATTCATCACAATTTTCGATATTTTCGAATATAACAATAATAAATATGGTCTATATTTATCACAAAAAATAAAATATTTCACTTATATTGTGTTTTTTCGCGACTTGGTTGAATTTTGAAGGGAATCTGATTACTTGAAGCCATGAAAGAGGAATAATAATTTCCTGTCTTTATATCTAATTGACATTCAACGTGGTCGTTAACAGTTCAAGAAAAAGATGAAATAGAGCTCTCGGATTGAAGATCATCTGTTGTTCCAACAGATAAAAACTCTTCCAGAAAATTGGATACAGGCATTTAGGAAATAATTGAAAATGTCTTCATATTGCTTACATCTATGATAAAGTAGCTAGCTTTACAGCGAATTTAATTTTTTATTGTTACCGAAAAGTCGAAAACAAATTAAATCATCCCTAATTAACTATGTACTAGTACCTCTAATTCCTTATTTATTATTTTACAACTCTTACTACTATCTGCTTTTGACACGTTCAGAATATATGTAGATCGAATTTGCTGGGGATTTGTACCGATACACCAGTTTTAACCTCTATCAAACTTTCACTTCATGACAGACACTCATTAACGTTCACTCACGCTTATATGATACATCATGTACCTAGCAAATTTATCATTAATCGAATATTTCCACTGTAGATTGAAATACTCAACTTACCCACTTCAATGTGAGTACCAAGTTGTATCTGTCTAATTTATCTTATATACACAATCATTTTTTCTTTAATTAGTATTTCAAAAACAGGTTTATGTAGAACAGACATGTTTTTCTTCAAATGATATTTGTGTTTTTATTCTCGTTGTCGTTGATCGATGTCACTACTGTTTCTACATATTTTTCTGTTATGTATCCTAGATCTGAATAAATACAATCACTAACAGTCTCTAAAGTATTCTTCAGAACACTTCATTGATTTCCATAAATGATTAGAACTCTTTATTAGAAGCAGCAGAAGCATAGAAATAAGCTAGATCCCAATAAACGAAGCCTAACAAATACTCCCAACATACAACACATTGGTATTTATCCTCTGAATACCACGAGTATTGTACAAATATTGCCCAATGACAAAGCTGAAGAAGTAGAGGAATATGTTAACGACACAAAAACAAACCTAACGAGATGCTGGACCAAACCAAGACCGAAAAGGAAGATTGCAAGTAGATAGAAGTAGAAAAAAGTATCATCACCAAAAGTTCTTCAAAAGGTTTATCCAGAAATACAATGGGACTGTTCTTGTGAATGGAATGAAGAAAACGCTACGGAGTTATTGAAAGAAGGTGGATTGCTAGAACAAGTAAACTATGTCCTTCCAAAATTCAACGGAACAGTCAGCCAGTTCTCCATACATTTATGTCTGTTGCATAACCGAAATAACACCAGATTATGAAGTTTCCGATCTCTCGGGAAATGGATGACATATATTGAGGTCTGTTGAAAATGGTAGTTTCAAATACCGATTCTATTCCCACTTTAGCAACAATGAATAAAGAAGGCAGTATCCATCACCATACTATGTCTCTTGTTTGCTACACCATTATGACTTAACTGACAGGTCCTACATTATCATGGGTACTAATTGCTGACCCAATGAAATTATCGTTCGATTTCATAAAAGAAATGAAAGTGTATTCCTCAAAATTTGGGTCATAAGAAGCCCTCTCCTATTTTAACCAACATTGATTGGTATCAACGGACAGGTTTTCACGAATTGTCACTGAGGCAAATAATACTCTCGACAACAGTTGGTGAGAGGCGATAACTAATCAAAGAAGATAACTTGATTCTGAACATTTCTCGCATGCGACAAAAATTGAAGGACTACACTCGCGATAAGTCCAAGATCAAGTAGATTGTCAACACAGGTCTCAAATACAGGTTTTGCTTCGTCGATCTGAACTTATTCCAGCAAGAAAATTTAGATCTGTTCAAAATGGTGGTTTTAAAATCCGTTTTCAATTCCACTTTAGCAATTTCCGTTAACAAAATATTGACGACTTCATAACTTGTGTCGCGGAATGAAATGGATTGTTCAACGAGTTTCTACATGTTTTTCAAAAATTAAAATTGTACGTTTTATGAATTTTGTGCATTTCTTTGTTATAACCCTTTATACACCCTTGTTGCTATGGATGATTCGCATTAATCTAACTTCAACAACATTGACTCGATACTCATTAAACATCGTCTCACATTTACTTATAACAAATAGAAAAACCTTCTGTATCCTTCTGATTTCCGAAAAATATTTGACATTCAGGTCTATATATTTCCGATAGAAAGCGTTTTCGCAGTAATAAGCGAAAACATCTAGGTAAGAAAGGAGCTCACATTGGAAGAAACTTTAGAAAATCTGCAGAATCGTGACGACAAAACTTTTCATGCAATTACCTTTAGCCGAAAGACATCAATATCATCGGCGGTTAATCGCCTGGAAATAAATTTCCCTTTCGAGCGGTTATTGCTGTGCCTCTAAAAAGAAATTCCAATAAAACCTGCCTTAATTGGGCCACCGCAAAGAATTATTAACAATAACTCGAGGCTGGCGGTTTGTCAACGCCCTTTCGGCACAACATCAAGTATGCTAATTTTATTTACAGTTTCAAAGCGTACAAGGCGACTTCAATTGAAAAAGTTTTTCGCTCGGTAATTGCCTGAGAGGATTAGATAGTTTTTATTGTATATTAGATTGACCCAAAGCAACTTAAAAACACATTTGCAAAAATTAAATATGGACAAACCAACATTATTATTCCGAGAAAAATTTCTATAGCGTTCCTTTTCACTTGCAGGATATTTATTAGCACTACACCAAGAATACTGTTAATGATAACAAAGGCCTACAAAAAATTCTTGAATGAAGCTCCTAATGAGTACCAAGAATCAATTTGACTTCGACCAAATTAAAAATTTTTTTGTAGATAGTTTTAAATCTATCACAATTACAAAAAAATATGAAAATTTCTTTATTCTATATGTTCAGGTTGTTTTTGTCGATGTTCAATAATAAGGGTTGATCAAAGCTACTGTTGAATTCTATTCAATATGCATAATCAAACTCAAATCAAGCACTTGATTCTTCAAAGCTTCTTTATTTAGAAAATTTAACGCTCAAAACAACATCATTGTCATCGATGACGTGTTTACACAAAAAATTCTTAAGCTGGAATAAATCCAGATCGATAAAGCACAGCCTGCATTTTAATGATAATAACAAATAATAAAAATTTTCTAAAATTTCTTCCAAAGCACCTTTCTTACTCAGATATTTTTGCTTATTAATGCGAAAAAGCTTTCTATCGGAAATCTATGGACCTGAATGTCAATTATTTTTCGGAAATCAGAAGGATACAGAAGGTTTTTCTATTTGTTATAAGTAAATGTAAGGCGATTTTCAATGAGTATCGAGTCAATGTTGTTGAAGTTAAATTAATGCGAATCATCCATAGCAACAAGTGTATATATAGGGTTATAACAAAGTAATGCAGAAAATTCATAGAACGTACAATTTCAATTTTTGAAAAACATGTAGAAACACGTTTAGCAATTTATTTCATTCTGCGACGAAAGCTAAGTCTTAATTAAAAACGGATTTTAAAACCACCATTTTGAACAGATCTAAATTTTCTTGCTGGAATAAGTTCAGATCTATGAAGCAAAACCTGTATTTGAGACCTGTATTGACAATCTACTTGATCTTGGACTTATCCCGAGTGTAGTCCTTGAATTTTTGTCGTATACGAGAAATGTTCAGAATCGTAATCTTTTCTTTGATTAGTTATCGCTTCTCACCAACCGTTGTCTCTTTTAAAAACTTAAGGATTTTTTGCCACAGTGACAATTCTCGAAAATCTGTCCGTTGATACCAAGTAAATCATTGGTTAAAACAGGAGAGGGCTTCTTATGACTCAAAGTTTGAGAAATCCACTTTTATATCTTTGGTAATGTCGAACGATAATTCCATCTGGATAGCAATCAGTACCCATTATAATGTAGGACCTGACAGTTATGTCATAATGGTGTAGCGAACAATAGACATCTTGTAGTGATGGATGATGCTGCCTTCTTTCTTCATTTTTTAAGAGTGGGAATAAAATCGGTTTTTGAAACTACCATTTTCAACAAACCTTATTGTTTGTTAATTGTTTCATGAGAGATCGGAAACCTCTTAATCTGGTGTTATTTCGTTTATGCAACAGACATAAATGTATGGAGAACTGGCTGACATTCGCGTTTAATTTTAGAAGGAAATATTCTTCTTCTTCTAGAAATCAATTTCCTTCCAATCACCCAGTAGCGGTTTCCTCATTTCATCAAAAGAACAGTCCCATTGTATTTTTGGATAACGCTTTTGAAGAAATTTTTTCTAGTTCTACTTGCAATAATCCTTTTCGGTCTTGGTTTGGTCCAGCATCTCGTTAGATTTGTTTTTGTGTCGTTAACATATTCCTCTACTTCTTCAGCTTTGTCATTGGGCAATATTTGTACAACACTCTAGGCATTCAGAGGATAAGTACCAATGAGTTGTATGTTGGTAGTATTGGTTAGGCTTCGTTTATTGGGTGGGATCTAGCTTATTTCTACAATGCTGTTTCTGCACAGAGTTCTAATCATTTATGGAAATAAATGGAGTATTCTAAAGAATACATCAAAGACTGTTAGTGATTGTATTTGTTCAGATCTAGAACATATAACAGAAAAATATATAGAAACAGTAGTGACATCGAACAACGACAACAAAAATTACAACACAAATATCGTTTGAAAAAAAACATGTTTGTTCTCTCATAAATCTGTTTTTCAAATACTAATTAAAAAAGAGTTTTTGTGCATATAAGATGAATTATACAGAAATAACTAAGTACTCACATTGAAGTGGGTAAGCTGAGTGTTTCAATCTACAGTGGAAATATTCGATTAATGATAAATTTTCTAGGTACATGATGTATTATATAAGCGTTATATGAGTGTCTATCATGAGGTTAAAGTTTGATAGGGGTTAAAACTGGTGTATCGATACACATCCCCAACAAACTCGATTTGAGTACATACATTCTGAACGTGTCAAAAGCATATAGTGTGAAATAATAATAAGGAATTAGAGGTGTGATGAATTACGTATTAGTACATACTTAATTAGAGCTGCTTTAATTTGTTTTTGACTCTTCGGAAACAATAACAAATTAAATTCGATGTGAAACTAGCTCATTCATCAAAGATGTGAACAATATGAAGACATATTCAATTATTCTCTCAATGTATGTATCTAAATTAGAAAAGTTTCCGGAAGAGCTTTTATCTGTTATGACAACAGATGAGCTCCAATCTGAGAGCTCTACTTCATTTTGTTCTTGAACTGTTAACGACGACAATGAATTTCAATTAGATATAACGACAGGAAATTATTATTCCTCTTTCATGGCTTCAGGTAATCAGATTCTATTTAAAATTTAAACAAGTTGCGAAACGACACTATATGAGTAGATTATTTCATGTCTCGTAAGATATATAGCCTATAGTCATCATTGTCATTTTCGAAAATGTCGAAAATTGTAACGTTTTATTTTCAGAGAGCAGTGGCGTATTTACATTCCTGCATGTAAGTTTATTATCTTTTGCCGCCTCTAGTGACTCCTGAAATTCTTTACCGCAGTCCACAATTTTTGTACAACTGCCGAAACTTGACATTTCTGCATCTCTATTGATAACTTAATTTCTGTACCAAAATAATTCATAAAATAAGCATCGAATCTATTGAACGAATTAAAAACATAAATAATCCCTCTATACTAGGTGGAACCTAATAATCGAGATAAATTGAGAAATAGAACACTGATAAAAGCTCGTCAAATAATAAATAAGTACACTACTGGTCAAAAATTTTTGCTCATCCCATAATCCATTCATCAAATTTCAAAATTTTACATTCTAATAAATTTCTCTCGAAATAGTGTCAACAATAATAGTGTCCGTTATTTGTACTTTGTACGGGCGCATGTTTATATATTTTGACGGTGAATGCGACAAGTTAAAAATTTCAAGCATCCGCTATTTTTCTTTACTTTTCAACTGTGAATTATTTCTTCGGCGTTTATGATTGTATTTCAGTTCCAGTTAGCTCTGTGGGACGCAAGAACGTGCTGTAATGTATACTTTTTAGTACTAGCTGTCTTTTCGTGTAGGTCGTATTGGAATTGTTTTTTGTTTTCGCAAATTGAGACTTGTAAGTTTTAAAATTGGTAAAAAAAAATGTCAGCTGAAATTCGTGCATAAACAGCAAGTTTCCAGGAATCTCCTTGTGAATACTTCTATAGTAGAAAAGAGGTTGAGAGAAGCTGGAGAGAGTTTTATGTAGTGATGAGCCAAAGTTTGAGAGATCCATGTAATTCCGACTGTAAAGTACAACGGAGACTCGGTGATGGTTTGAGGATGTTTTGGAGGAAGGGCGACTAAAGATCAAGTGGAAATTAGGGGATATTAAGGAAATATTGATATCTAAACAAAAATTAGTACGTTCTGATCAGTTTCTTCTAGCATAACAACGAACCCAGTCAATCTCGAAGCTATGCAAAAAGTATTTGGAAGAATTAGAAAGGAAAATGTACTGACCGTCACAGTCGTTCAACCTCAATCTGATTGAGTTGTTGTGGGCCAAACTGGACAGTCAGAAAGGACTTAACATCTTTAGAATATTCTGAAAAATGGATGAAAACAAATAGGCAACGATTATTTGTTGGAATTGTAACTGAAATTTCCAAAATTGTGAATCGAAATGATCAAAGCAAATAGCAATTACATCTATGAAAATTTAAATATACAATAAATACAAAATTTCAATATCAAAATAGATCATATTTTTGCGAACTGTAAGGTGAGCAAAACTTTTGACCGGTAGTATATAATTATCAACTTCTATATCTCACATGTTATTTTATCTACTCTCCTTTATTTTAATGTTAATATTTTCCATCTTTTTATTCATTTGAATATCTCTATCCACCTTCTTGTGCTTCTGTCTATTTTTCTGTATAGTTTTAGATTATTTTTATTTGTTATCAATTCTATTATTGTACTTCTATCCTCTAAAATTCTTTTCTCTTTGCCTCCAGTTTCAGTTTCTCGTATTACAACTCCTTTATCATTTATTCGTACTACTCAAAAAGCAACATGCTGGAAGGATGACAAGGAGGAGAGCGAAGAAGAGAACGCAACGCGTTTTCACAAAAAGTCATCATTTTTTATTTTTTTTTTTTCTAATGCACTCCAATCTTCTTTAAACTCAATTAGTCTTTGAATCTACTTATTTTCTTATTATTAATTCACTAATATTCAAGTTCTAATTTAATGTTATAATCAAGGCTCCTAAAAAAATATATATTTTATTTATAATATTACGAAAAGGTCCACGACATAGGCAGTGATGCCGGTCCTGTCCGGTTATAATGGAATTCTGCAATTTAAAAATTTCGCGGCGATTTGATGTTTGTTTTTATTACAGCAGCGGTTTGCTTACGTACATTGTTTTTTGAAGTAGCTTCTAGGAAGGTGTACTTAATCATTTGTTCTGATTGTTTATTTTCTAGTTTTTTTTAGAAATTTCTTTTGGGTATATAAAGGACTTTGCTTAGGGGAGAAAATCAATCGTTAAATTTACATAAATTTTGAAAATTTAAGTTAAGTATTAGTTAATAGTTAATTACTAGTTAAGTGTAGGGTGAGGTGTGAATAGGGTGAATAAATTTTTTATTCAAATAGATTTATCCATACGATATAAGTATCACATTTTCATGAATCATAGATAATTAATCGAGGTGAAACTTGAAAGTAGAGAAATTAAATTGTTCGAAATTGATTAGAAAGGTGTATCTGACAGTCCAATTGCGTATCGGAGTCCGAAAAGTCGAGTAAAATTCGGTGAGAACATTCCGTTTGGATAGATATTAATTGTTTCCAAGTTTTATCAGTCGAATCTGGGTTTCGTCGATAAAACAATCAATTTGATAGGCAGCAGTTTCATTAAAGTTCACTTTCAGTTCAATACGATAGCCGTTGCATCAACGTCAATTAAGAGACTATTCCATTTAATTGAATACTGGGTTTATCATTAATATAAACATTTCTCTATTAATACTAGTTTCCATCCAAATCCGCTGAAAATTTTTACAAAACTGATGCTTCGACAAACAATATATGATATTAGATAACGAAAGGGATTCTAATTTTACCACATACAAAATAGACAGTGACCAAAAAAGTATCATTTTGACATTCTTAAATTGATCGTTCTCACACTAACTATGAGAAAACAATGGAGTTCGATGTCGGTTGATTCGAGAAACGGAACTAACGGGATGGCTTATACAAAAACTGAAAGAAAAAAGCACTGAAAAAAACCATGGAAATTCAGTCTATACTGAATGCAAATCCCGTGGATTTCTCAGACATGGCAAAAGAAAATATAAACGAATAATTGGACGAGTAGAAGAAAGAGAAGAACTGATTAGGGTCCCATCGGCAAAGAAAGCTACCGGAAAAGACGGAATTTAAAATAGAGCGTTGGAATGCAATATAACTCAAAAAGTCGTGTGACTAACACACAGATTGCGCTGCCATTGTCAAATCCATATGAATTTTGAAAGTACTAGCTTTCAAAAGACTAAATTATGATATTTCATGACATTTCAATTAGCCAGAAAAAAGTGACACTCATTTAAGTTAAGCGGCTTTTGTTATTTTCAAAACAATCTCGTGTTCTAATTTATCATTACTTCTTGATGGAAAAAATAAGTACAAGCACAGCAATAGCTTTAAAAGCGTTATCCGGACTCTGCTCCATGGGGAAAAACCATTTGTTATTAGTTTGCTGAATTTGAACGTGGTTGAACAAACACCGATAATGGTGAAGTTCTGGTCATCTAATTGAAGTGATTACTCCAGAAAACATGTGAAACGTCCACAAATTGGTCATATGTAATCAAAAATTGAGATAACGTAATAGCTGAGGCCGAAAATATATCAGAAGGCAGTGTGTTTACAATTATGCATGAACATTTGACCACGAGAAAGCTTTTTTCAAAGTGGGTGTCAAGTTTATTCACAGTCGATCAAATACCACAAAATATTGATTATTCAGCGCAAAATAAATCAGACTTTTTGCATCGATATGTAAAAATGTATGCAACATGGATCAATCACTTCACTCCGGACTCAAAACGATCATCATCTGAGTGGAATGCAGTCGCTGAATCCGAAGCGTCCAAAAGCCGAACAGTCGGCTATGGCTTCAGTATTTTGGGTTGTTAGATCGTTTGAATGCAAAAATCGAGGAAAAACGGCGTCATGTCAAAGAAAAAACCACTGTTTCACATAAACAATGCACCGATTCACAATTCGATGGCAACGAAGGTTAAATTGAATGAATTACACTTTGAATTGCTCCTTCATCCACAGTATAGTCTAGATAGGGGCCCCAGTGACTAATGGTTATTCGCTGATCTCCAAAAAATGCTGGCAGGTGGAAAATTTAGCTCAAATGAAGAAGCAATTGCTAAAACTGAAGCCTATTTTGAGGCAAAAGAAAAATCTCTCTTCAAATATAAAGTGTTTTCATTAGTAAGGCACACGACAAATATAAAAAAGTATGTTTAGGACGAAATACTTGCTATTGAGAAACAAGCGCTAAGAAAGCCCGGAAATAATCTCATTTTCACTTAAATGACGAACCAATAAGCTTGCTACCTTCCATGAATGAAAACTCAGAGATTGATACTGAGAACTCTCAACGAACAAACGAGTTTTTTGATATCCGACGAAGACGCTGACAATATCACAACAGTACGTGAAGAGAAAAAACATGTTAGATAGAAATTAACAGCGAGGAAATTCAAATTGTTGAACCAGCCACCAATCCGATCACACGACCAATGCCAAATACCTGGACATGACTTTGCAGCAAAGTCTCACCTTCAATAAACACGATAAAAACAATATCTATGAAGAGAGAAAGCGACAGCAAGTCAGGTTTATAGGGACTATAAGAATACTGATTATCACGTGCAGGAGGACACACATACACAACATCCACTGGACAACAAGAAACAAAAAGAACTATACTGGGAAACGGGGCTACAAGAACTACTGGATATATGACGCCAGGGCAAAAACCAAAAAAAAAGAAAAAGAAAGTTGTATAATAGAAGAAATTTGCTTTGCTACTGGATACGTGCATGTCCCATCCATATATTAATAGTTTTAATAATATAAAGTTCTCTTGCAAATACAACATCGGCTTGCAACTGTTAACTATCTGCAACTACTAAGGATATTTTGAACCTCATTGATGATGTATATATCGTGATTACACTATGGAAGAACCTTTCCTCAACCACCATTTCTAATTATTTTGGAACAAAATCCGTACTAGCGGTAACACAGAAATAAAAAGGATGAAGGCTTACAGGCGGAAGAAATATCCTCGAGGATATTCAAATGAAAGAATATCTAACTAAAGATGAGATTGTTTTGATTATTGAATATACCAAAAAAACCTGAGATGGATGAATCTTATAAGATTGACAAAGGTAATAAAAATGATCTTATTTTCCACTAACTGCGAATGATTTTCACCACGGTATGCAAATTATAGAGAGAATACATCTTTTATGTTCAATGTATATGTTACATGGCAACTAAAGTCTAGCAAAGAAAACTCTTTTTATCGATAGAATCTTTATTATTAACTATAGTTGCCTTATAGGGCCAGTTTTTATATAAGTATTTAGCCTATAGCCTCCAGATAGGTTTCAGCTTTGGTGATAACTTGTTAATCAACGTGAAATTTCTGTTTAGCGAGCATTCTCTTGAGATCTTAAAAATGTCGCTTGGGGCCGAATCCGGAGAATACGGTGAATGCAGAAAAAATTCTGGATCAAAAACTCACAATTTTGCCATCAGTTTCATTGATTCATGACACGATGCATTGTCTTAATACATCAGTAATTTCTTCATCCCCAAATGGGACCGTTTTCTTGCGATTTCGTTCTTTTTAAGATTGTCAATATATATGATACAATCCACATCCCAATATGGTGATGCTATATCATTGTTAGTCACCTTTTGCATCTTACGACGGTTTGAAGTCAGTGGATCACGTGAGGTCCAATCAGATGACTGTCAATTGGATCAACACTTCCTGTATTATCTTGAGGAACTAAACTGACTCAATCAGCTCCACGCAAAAGTTTCTTTGGAGTATCTACTGCTTGCAGCTTTTAAAATTAGCAAACCATTTCTCAACGGTTGATTTTCTTGGAGTTTGAATAATAAAGAATATAAAGTCAAGCCTTGACTCCAATAGTGTCTTTTATGAGATGGAACTATTTAATAATATCGTATTTCTTATATACCAATAACTTTTATATTCAATGTTTTTGTTATTACAGTGTACTGTGATTGAATCTGTGAAAAATAATGAAAACATAGAAAGCATACGTAAATTATTGTTAATCGTTTTCCTGGTACATTCGAAAGAAAAAACCTAACCTAACCACTTTGTAGGGTTATTTATTAGATGAATTCGACATAATGAAGATCTATGATAAATTTTTCGTATAAGAAAACTTATATCAAAATGTAAAGGGGTTTTCAATGCAAAAAACTTATACATCCTAATTCAGAATAGATATCGATCTTACTAATGATTTTATAAATCTTTTAGGATATTTTCTATTCACGATATGATAATCTCCAATTTATAGGAGTGTATTGAAAAAGGTCTTGATTAAAGGATTAGATAGTTGAGCTCCCACGTTTGTATCATTTCCAAATTTGCTTCAACGACGTCCACTGAATATCATTTTAATTGAAAACGTCCCACGAATCAATTCTCCATTAACCAAATCTCGATTTCGATTTCCATGTATTGTGAGAAAATTTCTCATTAATTGATTTTGACATATATTGAAATATTCCACGCTATAACCCTATTCAAGTAGCCGCAGGTCATCCGGAATTTATCTTCGACAATTTTAATGTATAATAATCCGGTACCGTTTATCCTTCCATTGTGGATGAATATCATCTTGTTTCATTCGTGGAAATTCCTATGTCACCTCAATTTAAAAATATCATAACTATAATTATAATTATATATATGAATATAATTGCTTTACTTTTGATCATTCTCTTTTTGTTTATTGAGAACACTGTATGGTTTTTTAATAGATAGTATGGGGTGCGATTATTATAAAAGTGGTGTATTGTTCACACATTTGGGTGAAAAGTTTAAGGCAGTCGTAGCAGCAAATTAAAACCATTAGGTGGAAGATCTAAAAAAGTTATCAATTAAATAAGGTTTCCAAGGAGGTGTGGACGTTAGGGATGCTGTTAGCCGGGATTTGGCGAGACTGGTGTGTAGCTAGGCTGCCTCTTTCCAGTTTCCGCCAAGCGAGCTGTTTACAACATTCATTCTGTTTTGGTACACGTGAAATACGGAATTTCCAATTTAATATAACACCAGGTGAGAATTTCACTCTGTGATTTGTTTTTGGTGTGAAACGTCAAGTGAAAGTGTGTGATGAGTTTTATGCTTTATCGAAAGATGATCGTTTTTTTAGACGTATTTACCTAAACCATCCGAGCATGGAAAATGGATTGTTTGACAAAGGACAATTACCAAAATCCGTCCCAAAGAGAGGTCGAATCGAGCAGAAAGTCTTCTGGTGTGTGGTGTCTACGTCTGTTGGAATTATCAAGAGATAATTAGTTTTCAAATACGTCAGTGAAGTAAATTTGATGCACCTCTTACTTCACTAAGTAGTAGAAGCTTTGAAGGAGGAAACATTGTCAACATACAATCATAATGAAATAAGGGTGTGGTGAAAAAGATCCGTATCTTTTCAGACAGCTTAGCAAGTAAAGTAGGTTTTGAATGTTATGGAATGTGTCTCGTAATTTTGCTGTCGTAAAATGTCTCAAGTATAAACATTACGGATTTGTTGGGAGTATAGTTTCAAGTATGGAAAATCTAAAAGAAAACGAACGACCTAAAATGATTGCCAAGTTTTATAAACAAAATAAAGATCTGAAAAGATCTTCTACGATTAATCACCACGTAAGAATGGTCAGAAAAACAAGTATTTCGATTCAAAGAGAGTTA
Organism: Diorhabda sublineata; assembly: GCF_026230105.1. Taxonomy (NCBI): domain Eukaryota; kingdom Metazoa; phylum Arthropoda; class Insecta; order Coleoptera; family Chrysomelidae; genus Diorhabda; species Diorhabda sublineata. The sequence goes on along the minus strand of NC_079475.1, from coordinate 6,169,333 downwards.
GAATCAGGCAGAAAAGCGAGAAAAGTACCAGCGACTCACGGAAAACTAGGAGTCACTTTGCGAAAATTGATCAGAACATTCTAAATCAATGAGAAATATGTAAGTAAGAGTCTACGGAGTCGAAATCCCAATATTCTGGGAAACTGAACAAAAATCCAAACTCAGAAGTCTCATTAGTTTTCGCACGGGATTAGAAATCATTATGGACGACGAGTCATATTTTACTTTTGACGGGAGTGTAATGGCGAATAATAAGACTTATTACCATCAGAAAAACAAAAAGTAAATTCAGAAATGTATGTCAAAATACACAAAAAGTTTAATTCGAAAGTGTTGGTATGGTTGGCGATATTTTCTCGTGGTCTTTCTTCAGCACGTATTTCTCCTCCTGGAAATTCTGTAACTACCAAAATAGGTATATGAACAAGCGTGGTAGGTCTAGATTAATGCAGTTCATAAAGAAAAAGTATCCTAGAAAAAATTTTATGCCTTAGTCAGATATGGCAACTGCTTATTTCGCAAAGGACGTTGAGAGAGACGCTGGTAGTGTTGAAGCTAAAACATTTTTGAAACTTTCAAACGTTCTGAAAGTTGGAAATCAACTATACATAAAGGATTTAAAAAAGGATTTTGAGTAAACGCCAGATTCAGTATATCATAATTCTTTGCAAACAATTAAAAAGAAAAATTAAGAAAGTCATCCGATTTGCTGCAAATTAAGTTATATAAAATGTGTTATCATAGTGTAGTCACCATCGTTTCATAGAGTAAAGTGCAAATAATTGAATTAAAACAATTTGTGCAGATTTTTCGTCTCCTCAGCCATAAGGGATGAAAAGAAAATAAACAAACTAATAGAATTAGAAACCGAGATGAGGTATTAGGAAAAAGAGTAGAAAATTGAGTCCTACTACCTATATATAAAAGTGGAGACGAATTAAATTGTGAAAACTACCTAAATATAATGATAATAAGCGAAGCAGCAAAAATAATGACTGAAACAGTGTAGAAAATAATAACTTTTTTAGAGGACTCACGATGTGGCTATAAAAGTAGAAGAAGCACAAAAAACGAAACAATTTCTCAATTATACAATAGAATAATGAACTTGAAGTATGAATATCGGGAAGTTCATTCATGATTTTGATTTCTAGTAAGCCTTCGACTAAATAATGAATAAGTGAATATAAAAGAAATGATGAAGAATATAATGTTCAAATACAAGAGAAACAATTTGAACAAGTAAAAAAATCAAGAAAAAACAAAACGAAAAAACTGGAGGACTACGTGAAAGGCATTAAAAAACATTTTTTAAACGATATTATCAAAAATTTGTATGAAAAAATAGAGGGCAGAATGTATAAAACCCGAAAGAGAGAAATAATAGAATATGGAGAAGAGTTTGAATTTCTAGAACCTTTGATGATTGGTTTGAGGATCACGGGGATGAATGTTAAAAACATCACGAAGTCAGGAAAAATGAAAGTCGATGCCATGAAAGAAATGTTCTCGACTTCTGAAGAGAAATTCGGAGTAGAATATGGTAACTACATTGGCGACGGAAATTCTAAAACATTCAAGACTATTCTAGATTTAGAACTTTACGGTAATGAGTTACCAGTTATGAAGATGTGAATATATTGGTCATGCAGGCAAAAGGATGAAGTTTTGACTTAGAAATGTGAAAAAAGAGAAGAAACTTCCAGGAAGAGGAAAACTCACTGATGATTTGAGTATTCAGAAAAATTGAGAGTTGACGAGATAAAAAAATCATAATGGCAACTTATAATCATATTTTTTCTACTAAAGAAAAATCTTAACATGATAACTGCCCTATAGGTGTTGATAGCTGGTGCAATTCTCTAAATGCTCTAAATCAAGATCCTCTTAATAAAGATTCAGCGCCATTACTTGCTGAAGAAATAAAAGAGCATTTTTTGTCAATATACGAATATTTGTCCAAAGGTGATATGTTTAAGCGATTGTTTGGTGGTCATACGCAGAACCCGAATGGAAATTTAACTCGAAAGTTTGACGATTATCACCAAAACACCTGCATTCTGGTCCAAAAGTAGTTGAAATCTCAACATACATTGCTACTGGGATATTTAATTAAGGTTATGATTCAGTATTAAAAATAATGTACCTCAGGAATTTGACTATTTGCTTATAATACAGACCAGGCTTGAATAATCCGACAAAATCAAAGATGCTCATACAGCTCGCAGGCAACACCAAATCAGCTTTTCGAGGAGGAAGAAGGACTGTTATATGGGCCTGGGATTGCAGATTATTCGGTAAGGAATCGAAACTGGCCATTTTTCTATACTTAAATTTTAAACGCGTGTTGTAACTCAAAAAATTATTGACCGATTTGGCTGATTTTTTACATCAATATCGAAACGATAAAGCCAAAATGTCATATAATTCGCGTTGATAAAATATTTTTCTGGAGTCAAAAATGCCAAAAGAATAGCAATAAATTCTTTTTTTAAGCTTATTTTATATTGAAGTTTATACTTTTTGTCAATTTTATTGGTTTTTTCTTTTCGTTTATATATCTCAGAGAACAAAAATCTTTTTTTTGTTTTAGATCAATCGTTAATAAGTGACCTTTGGGACCTCGCGTCGGAGACAGCATTCAAGAAATTATATCAAGCCGCCATTTGAATTGAAAAATCAAAATGTTTTTTGTATTCTAGAAATATTCAATAAAATTTTGTTTAAATTAGGAAACAAGCAAATTAATCTATCACAGTTGAAAATATTATTAGAAAATGACCGATTTTGAGGCTTCTACATGAACTTAACACTGAATAAAATATACTGTCTGCACTAATACAAGACCAATACTAACAAGTACACTGCTTAACGCACCTTTCGATAAACAAGATTGGCGTAGTGTTAATGTGAACAGTGTGTTCATTAAAATGAGGATAAACAGTACTTTCCAAACTACGCCATCTTACAAATGAAAAAAGAAATGGGAATGAGGAATAGCAAGACAAAAGAAAAGGGAATCCCTTGGAAATACAACTGGAGCTTACAAATTACTTTGGTAGGGGATCAAAATAACAAACTATGATTCAATAACAGCCATTTGTTGACAAAAAAAATTTTGTAAGCAATAATATTACCAAGATATAAGAATAGTAATTAAAGAACGGAAGCTGTATTTAGTTCCCAACTCAAGAAATGGCAAAATTCAAACAAAATGTATGGAAAAGGTCTATCCTGGAATTCAAGCGTTCACTTCAATTATTATTCTTTTCATTCCATTCCTATTAAAACCAACTGTAACAATTATTAACAAAGAAAGTTTTAGTTCACTAGAAAAACTACTAGCATAACGACCAAAAATATTTTACAATGTATAAAAACTTTTACTTTGTCCCAATTTAACTCGACGAATATCTAGATGCGGAAAATTGTCTAAATAGTTTCCATTTGTGGATACACTAACAGTGACCACATCAAACTAAGCTACGCTTAAACCGTCTTCTTCGGTTAAAAGTGAATAAAGCCGTAGGTAAAAGGGATTAAAGGATAGGCATTCAGGGAAATTATGTCAAAAGTTAATCGCTTGAAATCTATGACTGTATTAAAAGTCAAATACCTGATATTGTATTGTGTTCATACATTGAAGCTCGACAGCTTTCACGATTCAGTATTACGTTTGATAACAAGTGCATTCAAAACAACACCAGTGGAAAGTGTGTGCTGCGAATCAGAGGAACCATCCTTAGGATACAGAAGAATATATTTGAGACTTACGTATGCAGCGAAAGTAAAATTCAATCCTACCCTCCAAAATTACGTCTCCAATCAATTCGCAAATCTTTTTTTAAATAAACCCAGCACCCTCAAACCTTTCAATGCTAGAATTAGATCTTATCTAAGCGAATTAGATTTCTTCCTTCTTGAATGCCTTCCTATCGAATATTCTCAGACTCCACCATGGACACTAGAAAGCACCAAATTCATTACTAAGCTTACCTCATTCGACAAGCACCACACCAACCATCTATGGACACTTTAATAACATACTCAATAAAATAAAAAAACTTTGTACATATCTACACAGACGTATGAAATCTTATGATGACATGGGTATCGCTTTTATTACATTAATCTCTAAATATATACTGAAAGCTTCTCCAAACTCGTCCACTTTCTCTGCTAAATTATATGCAATATATCGAGAAATACATATCGCTGATTTTTTGATTATCTCATTCTCACAGCTCAATCCAAACACCACAAATTTTTGGCAATCAAAATTGAACAGCAATTGCAATATATACAAGATAACAACAAAACAATTGCATCCTCTTGGATCTTCTCACATACTGGAATAAAATGAAACGAAGAGGCAGACCTGCCCGCTAAGAAAGCTGATGGTGCCGAGTGCATGAACTTTTTAACTAATGCCGATATTAAATCAATCCTAAAGCGTAAAGTGCTCAGTGAATAGGAAAACAAACAGTCAATAACCACACAAAAGCTTCGTGAAGTGAAAGACTTAGTAAAACCATGGTCAATAGTACCGAAAGCTCTTCTAACGCATCTCCGTCTAGGCCGTAAGCGACTGACCCATAGCTACGATTTGATGCGAAACCTAAACCAAAACGTAGTATCTGCAATTGCAAATTGACTTAAAACACATAATCGCAGAATGTCCATCTTTTAACTAAGAAAGATCATCATCAAATCTACAACTCGGAAGGATACGTGAAATTTTAGGGTTTAAATACAATTTTAATTAAAAATCACTTTAAACAGATATCGATCATAAACCTAATTTAACAAATATATGTGGATAAAACACTGAATCGCTAATAACCATGTTTGATGCGAATTTTGAAATAAAAATAAAAGCTTTCAATACCTTGGCAAGATACCAACACAAGATGGAAGATTAGAACAAGAGATAAACGAGAGAAGTGGAGCAACTTGACATTGTTTTCAGCCGTAAAGGAAATAACAAAATAAATGTATAGAAAAATAGCCATACCTATATCGATATTTGGATCAGGAACATGGATACTGCCACAGAAACAAAAAGCGAAAGATAAAGTACAGAAATGAGATTCCTCTAGAAATAGGGAATAAAATAATATGATATTATAAGATAAAATTTGAATATATTACCAATTCGAAACAAAAACGAAGAAGAAGAAGAATAGAGGGTGGATGACTAGAATATATAACCAGACTCGATAACTAAATACTGTCCCTATTATTTTCAACAAATCATTAGTACTTCGAATACAAGTTACATCAGGGGATATTTTTTTTCGGCATTTAATTTCAAATTTTTTATCAATTCCAGTACTCACCATTCTTCTTTATGATATGAATCCATTTTTACCTTATGAACCAGAAGTTTCAATTCATTTCAACCACCATCTCTACTGCTTCTATTTTACTGTAAAATTTCCATTTTCTATTTGTCTTGTTTAGTAATCACATTTAACTACAGCACTAACTCTCATAAATTCTATCTATCATTTGTTTCTGTTCTTTCATCACCTAGTGTTATATGACAACTTTCGAAGACATATTTATACGATTCAGTATATTTGAAGCTTAAGCAACACTGTGTTCTTTATTACACGTCTTACAAAATATTGATATTTGATCTATTTTATATAAAGTTTCATTAAATCAGTAGATCTTGGTAATTACTCATAGTGCGTGGATCTTTGACCTTGTTTGTACAATTTTCGACCTTTTTTAGTGACGTCGAATCCGTCTGTTCTCTTTTACTATTCTGTATTGCTTTTTCTTTATTCATTTGCTTCGAATGTCTCATCTACTGTATTCATTTCATTTTAAAAGCAACAACAACAACAAAATATTATTCATTACACACTTCATAGTTTGTGTTTTATGAAACATTTCCATGTTAATAATTCAAATTCCACGGTTTACTTCTTTGGAAAAGTTTTCGAATGTTACTTCTGATGTGACTTCCAATTTGAAACGAAATTTTCCTCAACTTTTCAATTGATGTCGTACATTTACAAGATTAATGCAAAACAACCAAAAGCAAAGTCGTATTTGAGGCATTACACCAATTCATCATGTTTTATGTTATTAGAAAGTTTTAGATCAAGAGCACTTCCCCTCTAACCAACATAGTTTTCGAAAAGTAACTAACTAATAAGATAAAGAATGCAGTAAATGTTCTACAAAGATAGATTTGTTAAAATTGTTCTAAAAATCATTTCGATATCAGTATTTCTATGTTTTAAACTTCCCTCAAGCATCATTTATTGGAGTAGTTGACACATTAAGACATAGGAATGATTATAAATGTAACCATCTACCTAAAATAATCTAGTCATTTTGGACCAAATTAGGTGGATATCTCGGAAAATCTACATACCCAGTATATGATCACGTTGAAATATGTATTTTGGCATCCTAAAATTATTCTAAAAATTCACATACAATTGGATGGTCGCAAGTTTTAAAGTTAGGGGTCAAAAGTCACAAAAATTTTCAAAATTTTGCAAAAATCTCGTTTTCTATCGGTTTTACACTATTTGTTTTCATTATCAATATTATAGAGAATCAAATTCTCTACAATTTTTGTATTCAACATTATTTTATGCCTGGAATTGTTTTCGACATAGGGGACGTACAGCGCGTCAGAGAATAATGTGAGGTCAATTGGTAGGTCCCATCAAAAACTCATTTATCATTTTTTATTAACTTTTATATCAAATTCATGTTTTTTGGTTGCTTCAACAAGTTCTGATTTCAATTCTCTACTTCTTCTTTTGCTTCTTCATCTTTTTCATCATCGTCGTCAAGGTCCGTCTGCTGTAGAATTTGAAGTTCCTCTTCATTACCATCTTCAACGACATTTGTATCCAACTCATTCATGATTACTGTGTCAAAGGTTCTTTCATCATTAATATCGGACTGATATGGTATAGCATTAAGACAAGCGTGTCTATTACACTGGCCGCAAGCTTTAGAGCTGTAACCTGTATCCATATCATGAGCCACAGCAACTTTGCAGTTGTATGTATGTAGGCAGGTGGTGAAAAAGTCATGAAAGAGTCCAGAAATTCATTACTCACTGTCCAATCCCATTCCAGGGGTTTTAAATCATACCTTAACCAAATTTGATAATAAACGCGATTGAAATGTAGGTGAGTTACTCCACTCGGTGGAAAAATATCAATTTAAAAATAAATCAACAAACAATAGATGGTATTTTTGTGAATAAATCGTGGGGCGATTCTCAAGAAGTGATATATGGAGCCCTCTACGGTTTATTGGTACCCATATCACAACAGGAAATAAGAAGCGTGTTAAAAAGAAGAATTACAAACAAGCAAACAAACATACAAGTGGAGATAATATAAGCGTGTTGAAAGATATTTTCGTAAAAAAATATTATAACCAGTATCCTACAAAGGGATAATGTTGATAGTATAAGTGGGCATTTTATAAAAACGGTTGTACCGTTGAAATTGCAGCCAGAAGGTATTCAGCACTTATTATTTTTGAAAAAATTTAGTTAACAACACTTTGTATTATACAACAAAATAAAAATAACTTTAAATATAAAAATTAATTAATAGGATGACTTTTTTATACACTTGTTGCATAGTCCAGTAAACTAATAAGTTTAAAGCGCCTCTGGTGTTGCATCACTTTCAAATCATCCGGCATTTTTCATGTCTGGACAGGAAAAATCAAGAAACTACCGCCTGGCATATTCTTGCAAGTCTCGCAACATAGAAATCAACAGTAATTGGATGATATACTAATAAAATTTTGTGTGTACTTATACTTAATCCTATTCAACTTCTTAATTCATTTATTTTAAAATTATTTTTGTTTTTTTTTAATTTTTTTGCGCTCTTGGTTTTGTCGCCCCTAAAAGATGGCGCCCGTTTACATTGCATTCAATTAAAATATCAAGTGGAATGTGCAAATGAGTACTGATCGTTTTTGTTTACGTTCGAAGAGAGTTTATGGTTTTTTGCAGAAAATTTGTTTAAAAAGTGCATACGAGGAATGCTACTTGAATTTTGAGATAGACAAATGGAAACAAATATAAAATTTTTGCATGAGTTTCAACCAATTGTCAAACCATTTTTTTTTTATTCCGATTGTACATATTATCCTGTATATGACTACCTCACAGATCCATAAACTTTTTGGTACTGTGTATAGAGAAGCTACTTGTGTCGTATATTAATGTTGTATATTAATCTGTATTTGGGCCATGTAGGGTGCACACACACACACATTTCCCTTGAGACGAGCCCGTCCCTCTAGGCATCCGCCCCCGGATAAATCCACGAGTGGGTGCGAAGAAGAACATTCCGACCACCCCCTGTCAATTCCGACAGGTCCTCATCCTCTTTCACGTCGCAGTTTCGCGTGTAGAATCCCTCCTCTCCCCTTATGTCTATGGGAGATTCTGGGATGTCTTATCTTTTTATTAAAGAGATTAGCCTGTTGGCTATACACTCTTGGCTTCTTGTTCTGGACGTCTTCGTGTGTGTGTGTGTGTTTCGCGGCCTCGGGTAAACCTCTTCCTACCTCCTGCCGATAGGAAAAGATCTAGTCCGAGTGGTCCTTCGCCTTCTCTATAGCTGTCTCCGATGTATAACTCTACATTTCCTTGTGAAATGCAGAATTACCGTGTCGGGGGGTGTCCTCTTGTGGTTTATTTTTGTTGGGCAATGAGTGTTGCTATGAGTATCTGCATATTTTGCAACATACTCAGTAGCTCTGGTGTTTTTTCTTCTGTCTTTGTTGTTTTCTTCGCAACTTGTGCGTAAGTGCGTCCTGTATTCTTTGCTTGGTTGTTTTCCGTCTTTTTCGGGTGTTTCGGGCACCCCTTGTAGTTTGCGGGGTGTTCTCCTCCGCAGTTCCTGCAATTCGGTTTTACAGTCTTGTTGAGCGTGCATTCCGCCGCTCTATGCGCTCCCGCGCATCTCACGCAGTGCACGTCCATGTTGCACGTGCTTTGTCCGTGATGGAATCCCTGACACCTATAACATTGTACAGGTCCGTCGTGCCTTTTTTGTTCTACCACACTTATTTTTGTGTGGCAGAGGTATCTCAACTTCTTATAAGTTGGTTCTTCTTTAGGTTCTATTACTACCATATATATAGGTAGTAGTTTTCGTGTGTTGTTCTGATTTCTTTGTGTACGGCTTGTCAACTGTCATACTTTCTTCGGTCTAAGTCCATTTTCCTTCAATTCCTCCTCTACCTCCGACACTGGGATGTTAACAGCAAGTCCTTTTATGACGAGCTTCCTCTCCTTTTCTTCATTGAGTAGGTATGTATACCACTCAATCTCCTTGTACTCGCTCAGGAGCATCTTCATCTTGTTAAAGTCGTCTTCAGTCGCCGTCGTTATTTTGCCCGTGTGTATTCCCATTTTACACTGGGCATCGATTTTTCTTTGCACTAGCTGTTTGTGTAGTGCTGTCCACATCAGTGGGGATTTTAGAATTATCGGAGGTGGCCTTCTCTCCGGTTTTGTCTGTTTCCTTTGTTCGTCACGTTTTATATTTTCCAATTCTTCTTGGATTTGTTTGTCCGTTGATGTTTCTTCTTCTTCATCTGAGGATTGTTTATCTGCTTTCTTCCTTTTTTTTGTTCTTTACTTCCGTGAAGTCTCCTTCCATAGGGCAGTCTTCGATTTGTGTTCCTTCTTTTATTTTTTCTTGAGTTTTCATCTCATCTTCTTGGGTTAGCTTCTTTCTCATATCTATTATTTTTCTTGCCAATTCGTCGTTTTCGGAATCCAGTCCTCTTATATTGCCCTCTAAGGACTCAATTAACTTGTCTTTACCGATGATCATTTCTTCGTAGTTTTTCATCCTCTCTTCAAGGGATTTAATTTGCTGTCCCATCTTCTCGACCAGCGCTTCATAATCAGCTTTTTGCTGAATTATGATTTTGGATAACTCAACCCTATTTTTGGAGTTTTCAGGCTCCATGCCTGTTACTCCCTGTCTCGGTTTTCCTATTTTTGCTTCGGTACCTGGAAATTACCTAAAAGAAAAGTTTAAGCCGTACTGATAAGTACGGCTGTCTCGAAAAACGGATAAATTCCGCACAATCAAATTTGTGTTGACAAACACAATTCTTTCATGCAGAAATGTTTTTTAGCATTATAAATAAAAGGCTGTGTCAAAGCACAGCTACCTGCAAAGAAAAGAAAGTTTAATCAGGGTCTCACCTGACTAACTGAGTCCGCTTTCACTTCACTTCACTGTCACACTTGTTCACTCAGCTACTGACTCCATGTAGGGTGACGAATAACAGATCTCATTTATACCAATTGACCCAAGACAAGAGATGATATGATTGAAACAATTTTTATTATTTTTTTCCAATATTTATTTAGTTTTCTTTCAAAATACCTACTCAAAATTTCATGCTTCTGTTTCAATTTGTGAAGAGAAAACACAATATCCAAAATATAAGAAGCAACTCCCTCTAGCATTCACGTTGTTAATAAAATTGCTTACAATCAATATATTTTTATATAACAGAGTTCTCAACCTCCCCCACATCTTATTTAAAGAGATAGACTACAACTTGTAATGAAAATACGCAGAATATATAGACGAATTTGATTATAGTATATGAGGGGCCACTTAATTGTGTGAAATTTAAATCATTTTGCTTTTATAATCTTTTATTTTCAAAGGCACCTTCTCATGGTGGACCTAAGATTCTGAAAAAAAATATTCACGTGTTTCTCGAGGCTACTTTTGTTACAATTTTTCCCTCAAGCTGTAATATCGACTGACGACCGTTCTTATATGCCCCTCCGTGTTTTCAAAAAATTGCAGAAGGAAAACTATAGAAGGGATATTCTATTGACCTCCAGATCCGTAAAATTATAAAACATCCTCAGAAGTTTCTTATCTGACAAAAAAAGCTACTTGGAAGCATTGAGATATCAACAATAACTTGTTTCAAGTCTACTATTTCCCTCAATAAGATATCTTGTATGATTTTTCTTTATGCTTTCATTATTTTTTGATCACGTACCTAGTAGACACATGACCGCTTATGGAGCATTACTAATTCCCAATATCTGCTGTAATCATATTTTCCTCGTAACATTATTCAATATGGCCGTTCGTTAATTGTTGATTGGCATATAAAACCGCTACACACAGAGGGGGTTGCAAAAATAAAGCGCTGACATATTTCATAGTTCGAACATCGGTTCGATTTTGTATAAAGGCAAATTGCAATTGATCAGTAACATAATTTATGCATAGAAACTTTCGAATTTAAGCAGACATATTCAGTAGAAAGTTGCTGTTTATACAACGAACAGCACATAATTTTCATATTAATGAATTTTTTCCAATTTCAAACTTCGCGTAAACTGGATTCATCCTCAATTTCAAAACAGAAGTACCCAGATGAAATATCACAATTTCAGATTCTTGTTTCTAAAATGTATTGGTGTAGCAGCAAGACCTCAATTGTAGCCCCATTTTCCAAACAGCACCTTAGCTATCTTTGGATTGAATTTATAGTTAACGACATGATCGCTTCGTTTGTGGTTTTCAATGTTTGAGTGTTCCATAATACAAATATACGAGGGTTTGAGATATGGCAATACTGATGTGAATATGTCAAATCTGACATTGCCAACAATGAAGCGCCATCTCTAGACACTGTATTTCGTTGGTTCTCCGGGTTCAATCGTAGTCGCAAGGAGGATTTCATGAAGGTCGTTCAAATCCGGCTGCTGTACCAAAAAACATTGATACAGTGGGCAAACTGATATTGTAAGATGGTCATGTGATATAGCGTGAGATTGAGATTGACAATCGCTCAAAAAATTCTCGTGTCGATTGATACAAAGAAATGCTGAGAAAATTCCATCATGGTGCTTTTAAAGACCGACGACGAATCTACGCAATCGAACTCCAAAATAATTAACAATTGGCTGTTAGGTCTTTTAAATCCAACAAAAGTTTTCACGCACGAAGCACTTCGAAGCAAATAGTCGCCTGTTTTCTCGAACCAACTATGACATCACCGTTCCAATCGAGTTACGTAAAATGGTGAATTCCAAATGGTATAACAGCAGTTGTTTGCCAGAAAAAATCAAGGAAACCAATCGCAGAAGAAAAATCATTCTCCATCCCGACAATGCGAGCTCTCACACAGAAGAAACAGAATTCTGAATAGTCTAACAGCATTCGTTTGTTCGAAAAAATCAAGGAAACTAATCGGTCTTCAGCCCGACAATGCAAGCTTTCACACATCATTTGAAACAAAAATGTTTTTAACAGTCAAAACAGCGGATTGATGATCCGCCGTACAGTTCCTATTTGGGACACAATAATTCCTTCTTATTCCCACGTATCAAATAAAATGCGAAGTCAACGTTTTTCCACACCTGATGAAGCGGTTGATGCGATCAAATCACATATTTTGGGGAAACCTCAACTGGAATAATCATATGCAAAAGTGTATTGATCTTAATGGAGAATATTTTCTAGCATAATGAAGCCAATCCACCTATAAATATTTGTTTTCATTTGTATATCTCAAAACTTAAGTAGCAACTCTCGTATTCGTAAGTATTTATTTTTTTCTGTATTCTCAGTGGTGTTTTTTAGACATTTTTTGTGTCCATTTCGTTCACACTATTCGTCATGAAGATTTAGGACTCTCTACATTCTTCAAGGCACCTCTTTCGTGAACTAGAAAATATTGTGAGTTTTGCTTCAGGTAATCATTGTTCAGTTTGACCAAAATAATAAATCTCCTCCCACCCAACCTCCATCGAATCTTATTATATTGGTAGCTCGACCCAGATTTTATTATATTCTTCACCATTCAAAAATTACAGTTGACGTACCTAATTCACCCATCGTCTTAACAAACAAGGTGATAATGTCAATTTTATAACAATTTTTGGTAGTGAAGTCACTACTACTTCCAAGATCAGTATGTTTAGATTATCCAGCAAGTGTCACTAATCGATTAATAGTGTAAAAGCCGAGCGCACACCTGAAAACAAGGTTGGAAACACTGATTCTGCGGTAATATCACCTACCAAAAAGTTCTTGGAAGTTACAGTTGGATTCTCTCCACCCGTCGTATTATAAATAGTACTTCTTGATAGTTGTACTTTTGATATTATGGATACTTCATGGTTAATCATACCCACAATTATTCTTCGTTTATCTTATTTGTTATTTATGTTATTGTCGATATAATCCTTAGCAACTGCGATTGTATACCAACGTTTCATACAGCTGTAATATCATTACCTGGCTCAAACAAATGAAGTTCATTTGAGGAATATACCAATTTATTTGCCTATATTTTTATATAATGCATTTGCCATTTTGATATTTCAAAAAATGGAGATTCTGATGAAATATGAGGTTGTCGAAAAGAAAGATATTTTTTACTAATTTTGTGAAATTCATCCACATTAATGAATGTAATTTCTTGGTGCAGCAGGATACTATTAAACACATGATAAATAAAATCTGTGCAAAATACTGACGAAATAATTTATAATTTCGTTTCAATAGCTCGTAATTGGTGCTTGAAAATAATAGAATTGATGTTTGTAAAAACTACTATCATCACAAAAGCACCTCCGTACCTTCTGCATGCGCCAAAATAATGAATAGATTTACAGAAATATCTCGTTCTATCAACGGAAGCTACGAAGTGTGCTGGTGATTAATGTATATCCAGAATAAGCAATAAATTAGATTTCATAAACAAAGTACGAATGTTGAGTTTACAAATTACGAAAGCTTTGAGCTGTCAATAAACTCCGTCTTAGTTCATTTACGTTTGATCAAATTCCTTCATCAAGTTAACAAAGATCGGATAGTGAGATTTAATTGAAGTAGCAGATGCAATCAACGCAAATCCTTGCTATGTCAGTCGCGTTTCTAACCGTTATTTTGTTACAAGAAAATACTACTAGTTATTTTGGGATATATAAAAATTATACAAAGTATATCTACAAAATAATTTAAGGTTATATTAAAAGAAAACGTTAGCAGATAATTGTTATATCGTTACAAGATTTGTATATTTTTAATCGCAACCACGTGGTAACGAAAACGCGCGTCAGCAAGTGTAATTGTGAGTGTTGGTGTAGTGGTAGTGTAAACGGTGTGTTCAGAATAAATATCACCAACAATTCCAGAAATTTCAGCTTGGTAACAAGTCGTCATCATCATTGAAGTGTTGATATCTGAGGTGCAAGAAGAGATAAAAGTTGCTAAAAGCGAGGTCTGGGCTTTAAATAGGATGATCAAACATCTCCATACAAAATTCCTGTGGGAGTTTTTTTGTCAAGTGAGTTTAGGTGGTAAAAAACAATATCTTTTGATGGTAATCGTGATTCGCATCGGAAAAAGATTATTTGAAATGAGAGTCAAAATTCTATGATTTAATATTTTCATTAGAATACGAAAAAAAATAATTTTCCTAATAATTTTTTCTAATACGAATAGAACATTTACAGACAAAATTTAACGATAGCAACTTCGAATATGACAATGATTTTTGTACAAACATTCATCTCTCCAACATTCATTAAGGATATAATTCTCAGAAACGATCACATACGTAGCTATTTTTTCAATCTTCATTATAACAAGGCAAAGTGACGGAGAGAGTGTGAGATTGAGAGCTTCTAAACTAGTAACAGCTCAATATATATGAAAATTAACGTAAATAAATGACAGCTCCAACAGGAAAATCGTCACAAGAGAATAGTGGAATTGGACCACTCAGTACGCTGAAAACATCGATTTTCAGGTCATGCTTCCGTTGTAGAAACGTTAAATGGCGACACAGGCATAATTTATGACACTGTCCCATTTTGCTTTACAAGGCGTTCTTGTTTCCCTATATTCCTCTTGTTCTCGTGGTTTTATGTCTCACAGATACAAAATAGTTTTCTTAGAAAGTCAGTCAATCTTTCGCTCGTAACTACCTCAAAATTTTATGAAAAGATTTGAAAAAATAATATCTTCGATATATATAATGTATTCCCGTAAAGGTGAATCGACGAACGATGAAAAATTATTGATTACAATTTTTATTTTCCGAGGTTAAGCCCTACTAACACACTGTTGACATTACCACTTCACCAACACTCACAGTTACAACTTATCTTCCTCAAAGTTTGAAGTTTATCCGTATTTATTATCAAAAAAGAAGAATTTTCAATTTTCCTCGATATTTTCATCTAATTTCACTATCAAATGTTAAAAGACGTCATAATGTTTGAAGTTTTCATATCTGAGTTTTGAAAAGTAGTTATGTAAAATCTGTAAGTTTCAAAGAACTATTTATCATTACTGTAAAAACTAATGAATATTCCATTATTGAAACTGTCATTTAACGCATTATTTTAAGATTTAAAAACATTAAAAAAGACATTGATAAAGGCACTGTTTTTTGAAGTAAGTCTATTTTTTTGGTGAATATTCTCTTGAATTTCTTGTCTAACGTTGATTATATTTGAAACTGTGTTATCAACATATATGCCAGGGGCTTGACCCAGAATGTTTTCTGAAATTCTTCTGTCTATTTCTAATGAATTCTCAACAAAACCTTCGACCACACTGTTGGATCTTCATCCTCTGTGTTGTTTTATTTTCAGAATGTCCGCTCCTGAGTCTGCAAGGAGAAACGCTGACGAGGATCTGAAACAATGTCCTGTGTATCTTTTAACATTAGATAATTCAGGTACTGAGCTATCTTTACTGGTAATTAGTCAATTGTATTCCTGCCGACGGGTTGTATGCTACATTATCCATTATGATTCGCACAAAAAATCTGTTTTGCTTCACAGTAAGAGGTCCAGTATTTCTATACTTTTTGAAGAGGTCTACAAAATTGAAACCAGCAATATTTCCAGCAATGACCACAAATTGGTGAATAACGTGTGTTTTGCTTTCTGGAAATCTAATTTTAGAGGAGGTGCCTTCATAAAATACATCTCCTTCTCGTAGGAACGTCAGTTCAGCCTTCCTTCAGGCTTCCGCAATCCCAAGTATCATTGCGACCTAAGGAACATATCTATTTAATAATAAATTATAATCATTTCGTAAATGGTATCATGCCAAGACAAAAACATAGTGAACTTCTTGATATCGATATTTTTGCGCACGGTGAATTAAAATATTGAATATTATGTAGCCCACAAAGTCAATGCCTTTAGTGTTTTTATCAGTTCAAACAAAAACGTTTTCAACATTCAAAACATCGAATTGATGGATAATCCGCCTTACTTTTTTTGGTACCAAATGATTCCTTCTTATTTCCGCAGATCGAAAATAAATTGCGAGTTCATCGTTTTTCTACATCTAAAGAAGCATTTGATGCGTCAAAATACATGTTTTGAAGATACATCGATCGGATTGGGGAAAATGCTTCGACAATTGGTTCAAAATCATGCAAAAGTGATTTCCATGGAGAATATTCTGAGAAACAAGAATTATAACCAATTATAAATATCCAAAACTTGAATAGCAACCTTCGTATAATCTGTAATTTTGATTATTTCTCTTGATATTTCCACGATAACATTTGGAGAAGCACCAAGATCAAATTCGTTAGACAGTACCACATCTTGGCCAGTCTAGGTGTGGATATTCCTGTGAATATTGATCTTCCGTAGGTTGTAGTGTTGGGTCTTCATGAGCCCCTTCTGCCTGTCGAGTGGTTCTTGCAAATATTAGGTTGGATTCTGTTGGTCAAATCGGCGACATTTCGTTCTTGTTTATGTAAGTAAATACTTTGGCCATTTTCATAACCCGAAGAGATTGACAAGTTTTCTGGAAATATTCGCACCTCGAACAAATTTCCGGAAATAATTCAAGCTCTAGAGAGATTGAAATTTCTGTTCTTTTTGATGAATCAACCTTTCGTAACTTCAATAACATTTTAATCGTTGCAAACTCTAGTAGAAATGAAAAATGATGAAAAATTGGAAAATAATATTAAAGCGAGTCACAAAGGACACATTTTTCTTTTTTCTCTGTCTGTACTTTTTCCAAATGTCAGGCAACTATGACTTTACGTGACCTGTTATCCTAATCGCCTCACTTAGGACAAAGACTATAACGTTCAATTAGGAACACTAATTGAAGAATGCGGGAATAGACAATGACTTTAATTTATTCTTTGATTAGTAATTTAATTTGAGCTTTAGAAGCTGTACGTTTTTTCGAATTGTGACTGTAAATCATTTGCATAAGCTACGATTTGCAACTTAAGTGTTTTTGGATGTTGGTGCATTTTATCCGGATAAAAGAACAATACAGAATTTATGAATTCTTGCCATCTCAACGGTACATTAGAAGTAAGAGATCCACGAAATGAAATTTTCGAGTTGCGGGAAAGGTCGCATTTATAATGCACATCGATTTGCTTTAATCATTCAACGATTTCGTACGATATCTTTCAGACTTCAAGAAAAATATTATCAATTAATTTTTACGAAAATAATAATTTTGAGAACAATATATCGTATAAGAATAAGGACTAATGTCTACTTATTAGTTAGGATTTAATGTCTATAAATTATTTTTTCTATTTGTTAATTCGTCTTGAATTTAGGTCTTTTCGGATCAAATTCTAAAACAGATAAAAAAGGACCCTCCGATTCATTTCGTTGTTTTTCGAAATAACATGACTATGTAAATGAGAATCTAACCACAATAAGAAATTATTATAACTGAATAATAATAATTCCTGTTGTAAAGTTCAATTTCCAATGAGAAGAGACTTAAAATCGGGTTGATTTAACAACAAAAACATATTGAAGGGTTTAAGAAATAATGGGCATCCACCATCTCCATTGTACCTGAGCTATTTGTGATATTAGCAACAGAACAATAAAGAAAGCATTGAAAAAGAAATTAGATAAGGTTGAAACCAGTTACTGGAGTTGAAACAAGCGAAGACATTATCAACTTAAATAAGAGCAGCCTACGGATACTATTAGGAATCATGTCGGGACTCTACGCACAGTCGCCTCAATGTACATATGAAGACGCTAGATAATGCGACGTGTGGATTGTACTGCACAGAAGAGGAAACCTCTATCCACACTCTCTCGGAATATGGAACACTACAGGACTCTAGAGCACTACACCTGGAAGCGTACAAAATAGAAGACGAAGATCTCTGGCAGCTACAGCCAACCCACATTCTGGACTTTCTAAAAGGAGTGGGATAAATAGATTAGATGTAACCACTGGGATATTAAGTATCACATCAAGAAAGGGGTGTACATGGTAACCTAATAAACACACGCGTACGCCAAGGTTGTTGTCGTGGTAATCGTAGCAAAACATCTAGAAGAGATTAACTTAGCATTTACTTCAAGAAGATTAGCTAATCGATGGACACAGCTAGCATGAAATCGGCTAAATACAAAACTGATGCATTACTCGCAGCTGGAAACGATAAACCTGCAAGTCGAGGCGAATAAAATAACATCTAAGTTTAATATTTGATACCTAGATGTAATGATTTAATGATTGACGCTCGACTCAACTTCAACCAGCCAGCACAGCACTTGAGCGCCAAAGGGGCGATGGTCAGAACAATATTAGCATAAGTAAAACCCAACATCTACAGTGACCTGTGTACTCACTTATGGCATTCCTATATAGATTGATGCATTAGAAACACAGGAATCGCGGAGGTAGGTGTTCTCAGTATATCGACTGAGTAGCTTGGGAGTGCCAAGCGCTCTCCTCACGGTGTCCAGGAAGCTATGAGCATTATAACCTAAATGCAGCCTATAACCTTGCTTGCTGAAGAGATAAGTGCACTCCACCGGCGAAAAGGTACTATCGAGTTAAACCAAGCAGAAATCATGAATGAGGGACGGAAAAACAGTCTACAACGATTACAAAACCAGTGGAATTTCTCGGAAAATTGCCGACGGACATTCTACAAATAGACGCCTGGAGCACGAAGAGATTAATTAGTACTTGACATGGATGATAAGGGTGCTTCCGGAAATACCTTATCGTTTTAAAACACGACACGTCTCCTGTTGAGTAAACGAAGATGCTGAGCATGTATTTTTACATGCCCCCGTTGAATCATCCCGCAGGGGAAACTATAAGTTTCATTCAGAGACCTTGATAAGCACCATGTTCTCATTAGAAACAGCCTACGAAGAGACTAGCTCTTTCGCGACTAAGGTTCTCAGAAAACTCCTCTGCTTAGAAATGGATTGTACAGCGGGTAAAACAGGCAATTGAAAAAGAAGAAGCTGTTGGCTTCAAGGACCTAAAGCAAGAATATAATAACTACTAGGATATATTAAAAACTTCCTAGTCTACTATAAAACCAAACAAAATTTCAATGTCAAAATATTTTATTACTCAACATATTCTCCTCTTTATAGGATATATTTATTACAGCGAATCTGCAATATCTCTAGACCTTTAAAAAATATATTTCTTCTTTCTCTGCAAACCAGATCTCCACAGCTTTTATTACCCTCCTCGTTGGAAGAAAATTTATGACCTTTTAAACATTTTTTCAGTTGAAGAAAGAGATGATAGTCGGACGGAGCCAAGTTTGGTGAATAAGGGGAGTGTTCTAGAAATTCAAACCCTAAATCACAAATTTTTACCTTCTTTTTTCTTTGATTTTTTCCCATAGAGTGTCTAAAAGTGATCTCCAGTTAATGTTTCACCTATATCTAAAAAATCACTCATGATTACTCCATGGCAATCCCAAAAAACTGGATCGAGAACTTTTCTAGTAGATTTTTGGACACGAAACTTCTTAGGTCTTGGAGAATCAGAGTGTCGCCATTCCATCGATTGTTGCTTTGTTTTAAGAATTCTACATCGTTTTCAAATCGAACACAGATCGAACGCGATGCTTCTACCCTTGCACGCTTTTGGTCAACATTCAAACATTTGGGGATCCATTTTGCAGCAATTTTTCTCATGTCCAAATTTGACGTGAACTAAATAATGAACGCATTTGTATGAAATATTCAGTGCTTCAGATATCCGTTTAAGCCCAATTCGACGGTCTGATAAAATCATGTCATGAACTGCATCAATATTTGCGGGGACTGACATAGAAACTGGCTTTCCCGATCGGTCATCATCAACTTAAATAGAAAATTTACCTCTTTTGAAGCTTGCAGTCCAATTTTTCACGGTTCGCATACAAAGGACATTGATCACCAAGGGTATTGAGCATATTTTCGTGAATATTTTGTTAAATGGGTTTCGAGTCAGTAGGGGAAACAAGTTCAGAATACTAGACTTAACATATTCTCCTTATAATACATAAATAACTACGAAAAACACACACAGGTTGTAAGAAGTAAACAATTTCATAGAAAGTTCGGATAACTTATGGATAATTTATGAAGGATAATCCTATTAACAAGGTGAAAATAACTGAAAAATGTACAAACAATATCTATAAACTATTGGTTGGAATTTCATTTACCAGGACATCAAAACAAAATGAAACCAAATGATTTGTGTCAATGTCAATTCGGTATTAGTGCCTAGAGAAAGAATCTCGTGTGTATGTGATCTAAATTTGGTTTTTTTGTCTGTTAGTTTCTTCAAGTTTCATTTCCTGAACATGTTTAAGAATAGTTTTGATTTAATTCAATACTGCTTCCATTTTATTCTGACCTTTAAACGATACAATGCGTGCTCCGATGTATCTGATACTTCGTCTTAATTTCTTCTTTGTTTAATTTTGTGGCCTTGACTCGTTCTAATCGAATTTTTATTTCAACTAAGTTGTGATCGGTGAGTACGTCTGCGTTAGAGTAGATTTTGTAATAAATCTGGTTATTTTATACCAATGATAATTCAAGCATTTTCTCATAAGACAACACCCCAAACTTAGTTTCATCTGATCTGTTACCCACATATCTCATGAATATAAAAAAATGAGTTTTGGTTTCTTTGTATTTTCGTGCCATATATTTGTTGTTAGTTTAGTTATATACTCAGCACTTGCCACTGTAAAAAATATAATAATAATTTGTAAAACTTTTATTTTAGAAAAATTGATGAAGCATAATCGTTATATGACATAATTCAAAATTTCCACGTGTATTTTTAGAATGTATGTAATAAAAACCCATTTGCAACGAAATTCACGATCTCAGCATAAACTAGAAATACAAACGAGAGCTACATGTACGGTGGTTGTTTGTGAAGCATTTTTTTCAACGTTATATCCATTATTGCGACCACTTTTATACTCCAATGAAAAGCAGGTATTTCACTTAAAAGCAAAGTTACCATCGACTTTGATACATAATGTCAACGTCTCAAAATGTGTTTTTAATGTTCCTAGGGCTTAGTCGAGCTTTCACTCGTTCAGAATAAAACGGTGAATTATACGACGAATTTCAATATGAAATAATAATAATATGACGCTCATTTCACGGAACCAATTTTGGTTGTATAATGTACCTGTGGCGAAAATGAATAACTGGAATATATAATCGCTTTATCAATTCTTTTCATACTTGGCACTCATATAACAAAGTTTTTTTAATATCAACTCGAAAATTATCATTTATACATACATGTATATAACATCTGCTATACAAAAAAGCCTTTTCAGTCACGTGGACGCAGCAGACACTAGTGCTCATACCAAAAGAAAAGAAGCAACTAGAAGAAAATCGATACCGTTGACGATAAGGTCGCTTCACATTTGATGGTTGTACTACAAGTACTACAAGGGAAGCGATCTCAGGGGTCACATGGAAGAGAGGAACAGAAAAGTACTGCCTAGTTACGACGTTTAACATAAAGAACTCTTCCCACACAGCCCGATGAGACTGGAGGCAAGATAGGCGTGCCAGGATACCTATAGCTACTTTACAAATATAATTCTTAAATACAAAATTTCCAAGGAGTATAAAGTCACGAGAAAACTACCTCTATCTTGTGGAACACATGTACAATGTGAAATACTGCTGGGAAGGCGAACCTCGTAGAATTCGTGGACGATGAAGCCGTAATAATTTTGATAAAATACATAGAGGATATTAACTTCACGTTAAATAAGTCCGGAAAAGGTCACCAGGTGGATAGTCAGTCGGCTTGAAACTAGTAGATTACCAATAGGAAAAAAGGAGAGACGATTAACCTGGAAGTTAGGAAGCAGTTGTGTAATTGCCGGAATGCTGCTTATTCTATTTTTATCGTAAGGAAGCAGATCTCTTCAACAACAAAGAAAATCTGCTGCACTAAGTGAAGATAAGTTGAGATAAGATGATCTGGGAAAGAGCTTAGAGCGTTGGCAAATGTGACATTTAGCTTCACTGCTCACAAGGAGAAGTGAATTACTACTCGATTTAGATGCTCGCTGGTCATGTATCCTCTAGAGAATACTTTCTCACTCCCCGGAGTGGTGTATGCTTGCATTTCAGTATGCTGTATCATACCTGGGATGTTGTAATAGAAGTTGAAGTAACACCTGGATATATATTGGAGGCTTTTCTGTTAAAGGAGACTTCCTAGACAGCAGTGAGCACATTGGTCTCTGGATTGTTCAGAAAACTGCGGTTTTGAGAAAAAAAAAAGAAAAAAGTATCAGAATTGAGTATCTATCTCCACTGCTCACATGGAGAGGTGAATTACTACTTGATTTAGATGCTATCTGATCATGCAGCCTCTAGAGAATTCTCTCACACTCTCCAAGGGAGAATTCCTAGATAGCAACGAGCACATTGATTTCTGGATTTTTTAGAAAACTGAGCTTTAAAGAATAAAAAAAGAAAAAATAGTAGAATTGAGAGGAAAGAAGAGTTATATGGCTAGATTTTTTCTCGAATCAGTGCCTAACGGCTCTGGGAACAGAGATAGAGGAAGTTTTTTCGTCAGGATGGGAAATGACAGGCAGAAAACGAAGCCTTGATAATACAAAATTTTCACCAAAATCTTTATAAAAATGGGAATAGTTCACATATATACTAGTTTAACTCCCCCTCCTGAAAAAAGTGGGATTTTAAAATTCTTCTCATCATATATGCTACTCGAAAGGGTTTAGTGAAAGGTTATTTTCTTGTTTACTTCAGAATAATTCTCTCATTTTCCTTCCGTTTGGACATTTCAGTTGGCTATGTATTTTTTATAGCTTCGATAAGGGTTTAACTTCGTTAAAGTTTATTTTGAGTTACTCCATATCAACCGAAATCAATTATTGATTGAAAACAAAGCTTACGAATATTATTACAGTAAAATTCAGGATGCAGTGTCTTAATATTTACAAAACAACCCCCAGATACATGAAAAAACAATATTCACAACCTAAAAGTGAAAGATGGTCTGTTACACAACATTGAGAATACTAATCATAATAATGAATAACTACACTGAATTTTGAATTCTACAAATCAAAATTATAAGAGATATACGTCACTATAACCACGTAAGGAATGTAGAACAATAGCTAGCAATTGATCCTAAGAAGTTAATGTCTCATATAAATTTTAATTGCTAGTCATGTTCTATTCATCTTCTACTGAATCTGGAGCCTCAACTAATTTCAAAAAATTAAAACCAAACTTTTTATATTGTGTCGTCTTCCGTTTGGACATATATTTTTTCTTACTTCATAGTAGGTGTCTCTACTGTAGATTCCTATGCACTATAGTAGGTGATCCTGGTGTCTGTCAGCTATCAATCTCTTGAATGCCTATAATTGCCTAAACTGGTGTAGGTTTTTCCAGGCTATTCCGACATTTCAATTTATGATATACACGATATAAAGGACGTTTCGACTTCTTTTAGTCTTCATCAAAATATTTTGAGACTAAATGAAATCGAAACATCAATTTCTATATTTTTATCTGTCTTCCAAAAATTATTGAAAAAAATAATTTTCAAACAGAAGAAACAGAAAATCAGGACCATCTAGAGCAGGGGTGCTCAAACTTGAACTGCTGGCGATATACCTCAATATTTTTAAACTACTTACGATCGACTCTGAGAGGCTGCAAGTATGTGTGATGCAGTGTTGTCGTACATACACGATACCGGAGCATATATAGATATCAGCTTTCTGCACAATATAGGTACATTATTTTAGTCAAGGTTTGGGTTAGGTTTAGTTAGGTTCTTCTCTACAATATCAATGAGAAAACTCATAGTTATTCAAAATTGCGAGTTTATTGGTTGTTACAAAACAAAAGAGTTACTATATATGGTGTTAAACCTAACTAAAGAGTGGCTTTGGATGTTGAAGGGTGGCAATGCATGTCCTCAGCATACTTTTCATAAGATGGTACGTAACCACTGAATGCTAATCGCAAGCATGATGACATATGATCGTCAGTTAGTCGATTGCGATATTTTAACTTAATTATCTTCATTTCAGAAAATGCAGACTCGCACAAGTAAGTTTACCCAAACAATGCCTTCAGTTGAAGGGCGATTTGCCTTAGATTCGAATATTTATCTTCAGATATAAAACACCAGAAATTTGTAACAGATGCTGTAGCTTTGAGATGTATATCTGATATAATCTGTACAAACTCATTTTCAACAGAACATGAGTTCATATTAAGCTGACTTGCTATTTCAGTAGCTAATTCCTCAATGTTTTTACATGAAAAAGGATAACTCATAAATGATGCTATATTTTCCAATTTACTGCAATCATAAAAACGCATTTCGAATTGTCCTAAAATATTTGATAATTCAGCCTCATACGTATCATAATTAAACTGAGGAATCCTTGCTTTCAAAGACGGAAAATGTTTCAGATCCTTTCTTTTCAGTTGATCTATCATAAGTTGCAATTTACTTTTGAATGCGTTTACTGCGCTAATCATCTCAATAATAGTTTTTCCTTTACCTTGAAGCTCCAAGTTAACGATGTTTAAGTGCATTGTGATGTCAGTCAAAAATGCCAAATCAGTCAGCCATTTGTCGTTTTTCAAAATCTGAGTGTCATCACCTCTTTCGTCTAGAAAAGCTGTTATTTCGGGCAATAATTCTTGAAACCTTTGTAGGAACTTTCCGCGACTCAACCACCTGACGTCTGTGTGAAGAACTAAATCAGTGTGTTCAGCTGACTCCCTATCTTCCAACTGCAACTGAAAGAGCCGCCGTTGCAAGCTACGTGCACGGATGGAATTCACAATTTTTGTTGCAATGCCCATAATTTCCTCCATGTTTAAAACTTTGGAACACAAAACTTGTTGATATATAATGTAATGGAATGAAAAAAATGAAGGGAATTCTTCATTAGCTCGACACAATGCCACAAAACCGTTTTTGTTTCCAGTCATTGCTGGTGCTCCATCAGTTGTAATGCACACTAATTTATATATTGGTAGCTCGTAGTTTTTTACAAAATTAAAGAAAACTTCATATATATCTTCGCCACGGGTCTTCCCCTTCAGAGGAATGATTGTCAAAAATTCTTCCTTAGCCGACATGTCATTGAATACCATCCGAATAAAAATACACAGCTGGGCAGTGTCTGTCATATCGGTGGATTCGACGAACTGTAAAGAAAAGTATGTACATTCCATGATATCATGTTTTAGTTTATCTGCGATGTCCCGACTCATGACTTCAATACGCCTTGTGACAGTCGGACGAGATAACTGAAGTTCTCTAATAGCAGACATGATTTCTGTTTTATTTTTAAAATCTGCAAATAAAGTCTCACCCGCTTCAATAAATGCTTCCTTCACCACCGATCCATCTTCGAATGGTTTCTTGTGTTTCGTCAATATATGAGATATTTTAAATGAGGCGATCGTAGCTGCTTTTGATTGTTTGGCTGGTCTTGTTAACATGGTTTGTTCTTTTTTCAAACAAGATATAAAATCTCTAAGTTACCACGCTCAGGTATTGCAACTGACGCACGACAAATAACACAAATGCACTTATCCTTCACCATACAAAAGAAAAATTCTTCCTCCCACTCCTTATTAAAATGATAGGTTTTAGATTTCTTCACTGCACTCATTTTCCACTATTTAATAATAAACTTTGTATCGACGTAGTATCGCTATCAAGTTACAATTCAGAATGACTCCAATTCATGCAGGAGCAACATTTATATCGGCGTGAAAGAAAGTCTCGAATGTCTAGTCTAGTCTAGAAACAACGCGGCTTTTCTTTGACAAGTGCCGCGCGTTCCTTTGATAAAGCCGCCTTTTGCCGCAAGCAGTGTTATTTTATTACGTAATACATTTTTGTAGTTTAGTTACCTACCTATTTTTTTTTCTTCTCGAGATCTACTCATAAAGCACTCGCGGTCGACCGTTTGAGCATCCCTGATCTAGAGATATATCAAAACATATCAAAAGGTCTAAGAATTAAGAAATTAACCAAAATTACAACTATATTTATTTATTTGCATTCACGAATTGAATATTAATTTTTTATATCTTTATTTTTCCGTTTATTATCCTTGAACCTTAATTATATATTAATTATGTAGCTTGAACAAAAACAGCGAAGCCAATGTTTGCGGCTAGTATGGAAATAAAATATATTTGCATGTTTTCCCCTTCAATATCTTTCTCATATTCACGATTGCTTATTTACGACTACTGAATCGTAAATCAACTCATCCATGAAATTGACTGACTAACAAGTATTAGAGAATTCAATTAGAGAAAAGTGAAGATTTCAATCGAATATTTGAAAAAATCTAATTTATTTCCATCCATTCATATGAAAACTATTACTATACCAACATTAACTGTCTAAAGCACGTTTTCATTAAACGTCAATT
The DNA here is from genome assembly GCF_026230105.1 of Diorhabda sublineata. Taxonomy (NCBI): domain Eukaryota; kingdom Metazoa; phylum Arthropoda; class Insecta; order Coleoptera; family Chrysomelidae; genus Diorhabda; species Diorhabda sublineata. Next base: position 6,142,540 of record NC_079475.1, on the reverse strand, counting down.
TAGATGAATTGTAGTAAATATAAATACTTTTCAATAACAAGGGCTGTGGAAATCGTTGACATTACTGCATAAACAAATTGTTGTTTTCTGTTAGAAGTTTATTTAATCATTTTTCATTTAAATATACCAAAAAACAGCTTCTTCTTGTGATAGTTACTGTAATAATAATCATTTTCGAATTTTTTCCATCAGTTTTGATTCATTAAAAAATACTGCGATGACAGATTGGGAATTGATTATGGTCAAATCTAGTCAGATCCAAAAATGTTTTATCTTTTTCGTCTTCTGTGTTTTGACGGCAAAAGAAGGATGTTGGTGTCTTCGTTTAGATAAAACTCTAGCTTACTGATACTACTTTACTGTGGGAAACGACTTGGTTTGGAACATACCTTAAAGCGCTGCTTATCTGTTTTACTACATCAAAAAGTTTATGATACTAGCTGTGCCCCATAAGTATACCCATGGTGTACTTCCATTCATGCTCAGTGGTAACTATTTCTTTTATTTGAACGTAAAATTACGTATTACATCACATTGGGAGCTATATTGGTTCAGTAGCATTTGTTTGAAGTGCTAGAACTAAAACTGTCATGATGAACCTACTGTCAGCGAATGTTGTTATTAGCAGTGTATGGGAAATGAAGGGCTTTGAAGTTTACCTAGTAATAATTTGTCAAACAGGTACGACTGAAAAAGATTTTATGTCGGGTGAGGAGAGTTTTTGTTTATTCAGTAAGACCTTTGAGCTAGACGTAATCGAAGACCGAGAAACATCCTATTTTAACCACTCGGTACACTTATTCTACTATAGTGCAATATTATTTGTAGCCAAATCGAAATTTAAAGTACTTTCTACCCCTCCAAAGCAACAAAAAAAATTTATGGAGGTTTGGCATCCTATTGCATAGTAAAAAGAGTATTTTTTGTACAAATTTGTTGAAGTAGAGCTTCTCGCCACTTCTTCAGGCCATGATTCCCACGCTACTTTCTATATTACAAGAGCTGATGGCTGGTAACAAGATGGTGGAACAAAGATGTATCAGAACAAACTAGACTCAATAAACAAAACTGCAGAGAATTATCTTTGAAATAAGACGACTGAAGTATACGAAAATCATAAAATTACAAGAGAAAAATTGAAGACATGATAATCGCGGCTAAAAACTAGTATGAGAAGATTCCAGCAAAAAGACAGTGAAATAAATAAGAGACTCTTCCTCAATGTTCTAAAAGTACTAAGAAATAGTTTTTCGAGGAATATAAACCAAATGAAAAATGAAAATGTTGTATATGAGACAGTACAGCAGTGACCGGAGGAACTACTTAATGTAAAAGAAGAAGAACAACTCGAGATCCAAAATTGAAGGCATCTAAAACTAGAAAACCAAACAAAGAAAGATTAGAAGTCAAACTTTCTGTACTTCCAAACACAAAACAGAACATCAAAAATTATGGAGGCATCACATTTGCTAAGCGCGGTACTGAAAATCCAATTAGAGGCTTTGAGATAGTGAGGAGTGAGAGAGTACACAAGATTATGTATTTACATTGAGACAGATAGTAGAAAAAACTAAAATTGAATTAAAAAGTAAATCTACGTTCTAGAAAAAACTGAAAATCATATACAACAACGAGAAATTGGGAGTCAAATTGAGAAACAATTTCATATGTTTATATGGAACAAAAAAGAATCGAACATTTCATAACTAGAGAAGAATTAAAATATGGAGGACTACTGATCCTGGAGCTATGCATAATGATAATGGAAGAAGTGGAAACAAAAGTAAAAAAGGTACAAGTGGGATATAGAAATAAAGGAATAGCTGTAATCTCTTAATAGGTTTTTGTCGACGATTTAGTATTGTTCCTTAGAAATATGAGTAGAAAATAATAATAATAGTAGTGGAAAAGCAAGAAGAAGAAATGTTCTTATTCATGGTAGCGGAAGCTGGGTACTTACCAACTCACTCGAAAGCAAAATTCAAACAGCTGAAATGAAGTACCTACGCAGATTCAGAGGTGTCTTCAGAAAAGAGCGTAAAAAGCAGAAATCGAATTAATACAAATGAAAAAAGCAGGTTAGATGGTTTGTACATCTTTATAGAATGAAGAACCATAGACAAAGGATTTGAGAAAGCTGAAGAAATGGAAATGAGAAAAAGGGTACGCCCAAAGAAATCTAGGGAAAACATAATTGCTACAACTCTGGGACTAAAGCTAGCATGGAGAGATGCCATGACAAAAACTATAAATAGAGTGGCAAATATTTGTGCACGAATAAAAAGACACCCATACCCAACACCTGCAAAGGGTTTATGATTTTACGAGGATATATTGAAAAATTTTTAGCCTACTATAGTACCAAAGAAAATTTCTATGTCAAAATATTTTCTCCTTTCAATTGGATATATTTATTACGGCGAATTTGTAACGTCTCTAGACCTTTCAAAAAAATCTTGATCTGCAGACCAGATCTCCACAGCTTTTATTATCCTCCTCTTTGGAAGAAAATTTACGACTTTTTAAACATTTTTTTTAGTTCAGGAAAGAGATGATAGTCGGGCGGAACCAGTTTGGTGAACAAGGTAATTCAATCCCTAAATCACGACTTTTTTGCATCGCAATATTTGGTTTGTGTGGAGGTGCGTTGTCCTGCAAAAACAAAACACCTTTCGATAGCTTTCCGCGTCTTTTTTCCTCAAGTTTTCCTCGTAAAGTGGTCAGTAATGTCGAATAGTAATCTTCAGTTATTGTTCTACCTTTACCTAAAAACTGAATCGAGAGCTTTTCCAGCAGATTTTTGAACACGAAACTTCTTAGGTCTTGGAGAACCAGAGTGTCGTCATTCCAGCGATTGTTGCTTTGTTTTTGGATCGTAGAAATGTACCATAGTCTAATCCATAGTAACAATTCGGTTTAAGAATTCTACATCGTTTTCAAATCGAGCACAGACCGAACTCGATGCTTATACGCTTGCACGCTTTTGATCAACATTAAAACATTTGGGAATCCATTTTGGAGCAATTTTTATGTCCAAATTGACGTGAGCTATGTAATGAATGCATTCGTATGAAATATTTAATGCTTCAGATATCTGTTTTAACCCAATTCGACGGTCTGATAAAATCATGTCATGAACTGCATCGATATTTTCGGGGACTGACACAGAAACTGGCGTTCCCGATCGGTCATCATCTTCAATAGAAAATTTACCTCTTTTGAAGCTCACAGTCCAATTTTTCACGGTTCGCATACGAAGGACATTGATCACCAAGGGTTTTGAGCATATTTTCGTAAATCTGCTTACCTCTTAACCCAGGTACTTGATGATGACCCGATACTCCAATTTTTCGATTTTCACAATTTCAGTGGATCTGTTTTTTCTTTTATTTATTGCGTAGCTCTGGTTTATTTTTTTGACGTCAAACTTTCCATACACTTATAATAAGTTATTGTTTGTTGCTATGGTGACGCAATATTTTGTTTATGCATGGAACTGGTCTAGGCTAACTAGATATCAATAAATCCTCGTATGTAACATATACTTTCTACGTTCTCCTATAATTTTAGCTTCATTTCAGATATTTTTTCTGATGAGATCCTGATTATTTTTGTACCATATTCAGCGTGGTGGCGACCTGATTCTCTTTTTCTAGTTTCATAGTTTTTTATAGGCTCAAATAGAGCGATTTTATGTTATAAGGAACAAAAACATTTCGAGAACGCGTTAATTGGTTTCACGTAATCCCCATCGTAGGCATATCACCTACTTTCCTTTCTGTGACATTAAAGTTTGCAGTTATGCGACCCTTGATCTAATTATTATATGTAAACTCTCCTATCTAAATATATTAGAGTATGAATTAAGCAAAGAGCATATAAGTGGATTAAACTTTCGGGCTTTAATTTGATTTTACGTTAGCAGAACCTGAAATCACAAACTTTGTTAACAAACTTCGCGAAAATCATAATTTTGATAGGACCATATAATAAATTAAAATCTATTCCAGTCAGTCCGGTAATCCGATTAGAAGAAGAGTTAAAATTTATTATACGGATATTTTCAGAGTCGAGAAAATTCATTGGAAAATGTTTTTCTATTATATACTGACAGTTTCTTTGTTTCCATGACTCTATCAAATGATTTGAGATCATAGAATTTAACCCGGGGAACTCGCTAGGTGAGATTTTCTATCACCTGCAGACTTTTTTGGTGCCAAATCGCTGCTTAGCAAGGAAGGAACATGATCGTCCGTCTAGCTGTTTGTGGAAGGGGAGGGAACGTGACGCCATCATTGGTTTAGGTTCAGTATTCATCTGGAGCGTATACTGGCAGGTGATTTCTGATCTCTGAATGTGAGCGTTTCTCTCAAAGCGAGTTCCAATGTAGCAAATTTTGTTTCAGCTTTGAGATATTTTCTCGTAGCGAGTTAATTAGCCGAATTCTTCAATCATATTTCTTTTAGTGAATTATTATTATTTTTATTTTCCTAGTCCAACTATCATGGAATGTCCAGCACTCCGACAGACAGGATCTGAATGACCAGGCAAACAGATTAGATTATCCAGAAACTGATGCTGGAAGTGATCATTCTGATCACGATAGGGATTCTGAGCAATCTGAAGATGATCTCAGTTCATTTGAAAATTATTTATCCAACTATTTTATGAGAAGAGACAGAACAACAGTTTGGCATTGGAAAAATTACCGTACTGCCAAGAAAAACATTATCATTCGTTCACCTGGTGGGAGAGTTTTCGTTCGCAGTTCGATGTCACCAATTGATTGCTGGAAGCTTTTTTTTTATAACTATGTGATTGAGACTATAGTACGATAGACAAAACTATATTTAGATCGAATGAGGAAACATTATAAACGAACTCGATATTGTTGGCAGACTGATTTTGTAGAGATTTATGCCTTACTGGGATTACTTTACTTGGCTGGGCTAAAAAAGCTCAGCACTTGAATCTGATGGAACTATGTACTACTGACGGCACCGCTTCAAAATGCCTTAAGGCAACTATGTCACGTGAACGATTCCTTTCACTACAGAGGTTTCTTCGATTTGACAATCTCTATGACAGAAAGAATCGTAAGGGACAGGTTAATCTAGCCGCAATCAGAGAAATATTTCAACATTTGGATTTAAAAATTTAGTTAATATATAAACTATATCACATTCTTTTCATAGATAAACATCACAAAATGGAATAAAATGTTCATTAATTCATGGTAAAATTATTTAAATAAGGCACCGAGAGAGAAATTCTCACTAGCTAGTTCTGGTGTGATGGAAATTCTAATTCTCCCGGGTTAATAAATAAGGAAGAAACTCGTTGAAGACATTTTAAAAAATAATATATAGTTCCTTTTGAAATTGAATTCATGATTTCGTAATAAATCTATTGATTTTTTTCACGAGAAAAACGTATATAAAAACGTATATATATATATATATATATATATATATATATATATATATATATATATATATATATATATATATATATATATTGCTAATAACATTTATTTATATGTACCTGATGTACATTATTAAATTTTTCCACAACTATCCCATGTATTATTGACAATTAATGACTAGTCAATTGAAAATGAATTTTTTTGGTTGTAGGTCCTACTATAATGATATCATTAGTTTTTAACAACAATAATTGTATTATTTTTTACATTCTGGAATTCTGGTTATTTCGCATTCAACTAAAAGAACCGAATGAATTTGTTAAAGATCATTCATTTATTCCGTGGTCATGTATGTGATTCTATGCTTTTTGTCAATATCCAAGTAATGCCTGTTTGTCACGCTGGATACGTTTTTTTGTTTTATTTCTACCATTAATTGAGGTTCCTCTTTATTTCCATCCTACATGTGTATAATCTGGTCCTAAACGCAATTTTTAAATCGTTATTTTGGTTATTAGTTTTCTTAGTAGTATAGATTTGTTTCGATTATAATTTATGAGACACCTTGTCTCAGTAGGTTTCATAATAGAAAAAAGGTTAAAATAAGTGGGCAGTATAAATTCACTAGAAGAGATAGAAAAATGGAAATCAACATTGAATAAGGTAAGACAATGATAATAAAGGAGAGAAATAGGAACAGGCTAATAGTCAAAGAAGACCAAATAGAAAAAATTACAATTTTTTAATATCATGGAACTGTAATAATAGAGGTTAGCAAATGTTACAAACAGAATAAAAAAGGCAACATATATATACCATGCATTGAATGAAACAGTATTAACTGAGAAGAAGAAGAAGAAGAAGAAGAAGGAAAGAAAGTTGAACTGAGCGTTTACAATAGAATAACAGTTCCAGCACAGATATATGGAAGTAGAACTTGTCAACTAACTATAGAAAAGATAGTTGAGTAAATGCAGATCTGAAGTTCTTACGACAAATAGAAGGAAGACCAAGATGGATAGAATAAGAAAATGAAATTACAAGAAACTTACAACAAGAAACAATCGAAGAAAAAATACATTAGGAAATCTCATAGAAATTTGCTTAGGTTAGGTTACGTCGATTAACAACACAAAAATGGTAAGCAAAAAATATAGGAAGAAAGAGAAGAGGCAGACGAAGAAAAACATGTAACAGATAATAGATGAAATGATCATACTGGATACAGGACGGAAACAGATAAAGGAAATGGGTGAATGGATAATAAATATATTTCATACGTCCTAGATAAAACAAAGAGAGAAATCATAAGAATAGAAGACACATTTTACCATAATTTTTGTTTTAACAACATAACTATTTGCATGTTTTCATTTATAAGCTACTAAGTCATATAATAGATGAACAAAGGAGTCACTAGAGACAAAAATGCTTGTTTGCAGATATTTAATAACATATTCTAATTTATAAATAGTGAGCCAATCACAAGGATTTCATGTGAACTCATGAACAAAAAAATCGGCTCAGATAGTTCACCTGCAATCGCAAGCCACCGGTAAAATAAAACCAAACACGAAACTGTATTTTACTCAAACGAATCTTGAAGAAAATGGTATCAAATATGGTGATGTTACTTGCTTTCACACTTCAACAATATGTTATGATGGGTAACCAGCCGTTGACAATAAACAAGAATTCTACCTGAAGAGGACGCAACAAGTTGTGCAGCTACTCAAGCTTTACCCTAATGCGTCAAACCCTAATCAAGCGAAAAGTGGCCAATGCGCTGAACATGAATTAGTTTGATATTTGCTACTTCCGTCTAAAACCCAAAAGAAAAAGGTGCACATCCGAGAGGGATGACCGATTCCTTTGCAGCACATGGCCGAGAAATCGGGCCCATATTGGTGTTCAATTCCAACAAAAGCTTAGAAAAAAAAGAGTGGCTGTGAGTGGCTGGATAGCAATAAGAAGCTTTGAGGCAGCTTTTTTTGAACTCAAAATACCAGCTATAGTCACTAAATTAACCCCAGCCCACCTAGTAGCCCGACTACGATTTGCCAGAGAAAACATTAATTGAACTGATGAACAATGGGGGTCCGTTCCCTTCTTAGACGAAAGCAAAAGACCTGGGAAAATATTCACGTTGTATAAATGAAAACGTGGCTTTTGGAAGAGGTTCCTGGATGGTTTGGGCGAGAATTTCCATGGAGGCGAAAACCGAGTTGGTTTTTATTGAAACTGGTGTTATAATATCTACAGGATGTCGTAACTATCGCTATGGATTGACGAGCGAGTAGCCTGGACTCAACTCATATGAAGCATTTATAGGACGAACTTAAGGAGTTCAGGCTAGAAATCCTGTACCAGCCACAACCTGTACTTCAAAATTGATAAGTAAGCTTCAAATAAATTATTATTTCGATAAATTTAAACTGGTACTCGTATTCTCTCTACTGTTAATTATAATCTTTTTTCATTGTTTAAGATTCCTTTTATTTTGATATTTTTTTTACCTAAAAAATAACTCATTAACAGCACTCGCAGTCCATTCCTCATGAAGTTAAGACTAATCAAAAAAAGGATAAAAGCTACAGATTTTTGCTAGAAACTTTCAACCGCTAGCGTGTGACTTCAGTCGATTTACTCACGTGTGTATTCATTGGCATATCTTTCGTAGCAAATATCTTTCACATATCATATCAAACATCCTATTTTCTAATGATTATACAAAAAACTGGCTGTCAAGAGCAACCAGCTCTTATCATATATATTTCTAAAACTTTTACATTCATTTCGTTGATCCTAGGCAATAATTTGTGTAGGTATTTATGGTGTGAAAACACAAGAGGTGTGGACATCGACGACAGCATAAATAACAAGTTAATTACCATGTTGACAATTATTAATAATATAATATGTTTAGTTTTAGATGAAATGAAGTATCCTATTCGCGATGTAAAATAGATTATTGCGGTAATAAATATCATTTAATATTAGTTTAGAAAATAATAATATACTTTCAGAAACTAGACAATGATTTCACTACAGATTCACTGAAACTCACATATGCTCCAGTGTTTTCTTGAAAATTTGAAGCTTTATACAAATTCCAAACAAGTATGAGAATAAGAAGTTTATATCCACAACGGACGTAATTCTACGAACTGTAATTACCTCTGTTGTATATGTTGCGCAATTTAATATGTATCCCAGATGACTTGCATCTGCATATAGCTCTATGTTACTTACATCTTGATATATGTAAATTATGTCTCCAAAATTTATTTTCATACTATAACCAGAAATGATACACTTTTACTACTTCTTTGTTATCATCAATTTGGAACAACTGAAACAAACAACAAACAAACAAAGAATTCACTAGTTTTAATCTTCATTACAGATTAATATGTATCTACTGCTCATCACTAAAAAAAACTCCTTCAACCTTAAGTCCACTCATTTTATCCCAGTAAATTCTGAGGCTACTTGGGTACAGATTGCTAAATATTTAGATCGCCTTGCTAGTCTCTCAATAGATAGCTCAGTACTGCGTGACTCCAACGTCCATATGAACGTGTTGATTGTTTGTTACAAGCAGAAAAAGAATTTAGAAGGTGAAAATGAAAAACTTGAAAAAGAGCTACAGGAAGACGTAACACCGGCAATCGTCATAATCACCGCTTAAACAGATCCAACAATGATTCAGTTATATCATGCTTTTGTAGCTATTACCATCAAATTTATTTTAAAGATGAATTTATTGTTAAGTATCACTTTGGAACATGAAAAACATCTAGCATTTCATTCTACATCCAATAAGATACAGAGATCGAGATAAGTCAGGGGCGGCTCTCAAAAAATCGGTATAAGTTTAGCAACGCGTATAAGTCTGCCGAAAAAGATTGAATCGAAGCATATTCGTACTTCAGGCAATTGTATCTGAGTAATGATAACACGTGATCGCCGAGTCGACGCGTTTTGGACATGGAAACAATGGCGCTGGAGTTAGATGAGCAGCTGAATCTGCAGTGTGGCTATCGGGGGAACTTTAAATCTCCGATCGTTATTCACGACGAATGCTGAAACGCATGTACTGTCGAGTCTACCGTATTCTTTCACGCACTTCACTAGGATGATTGAAATTTTGCAGTTGGGATGATCTGCAATTCCAGAATTCCATTTTGTGATAGTATGAAGCAACCTTCAAGCTGAAAGGTACGGTCAATCGGTATAACTAAGTGTATTGGAACGACCACGTCTTCATTGAAGAAGAATCCTGTTTGGGGTGTGTGTGTGTGTAGGCAAGTAACACGCGGAAAATCTCGTGATTCCGTACTTTTTTGAAGGGCACGTGTCGGGCCAAAGTGATCAGGAAATGCTGGACGATTTAGTGGGCAAATAGACAACGATCCATCTCTCACGAACATCCCTCACGGTCATGTGACTTAACACCTTGAGATTTCTTCCTGTGGGTCCTTCTAACGGACTCTTTTTTAGTAACAGATCCCCCCATCCCAACTTCCGCACTGCAATTAAAGAAGAATTTTGAAAATCTCCTTTTGATTTGCTTAGCCAAATCTGCCTCTCCGATGAGAAACGTTGCCGTAAATATATTGATCAAGATGTGCATCAATTTGTACACTTAGGCCCTCCGCATACGGGAGTCACGCGCAACCTTGTCTGTATTTCAGAGTGGGAGTCCTCACACAGGACAACTGCCAGTCGTTAACTCAAATCCATTTGGCAACGTGAATCGCACGAGTTGCACGCAACGCTGACTCAAGGTCGCCTGAAATCTCAGTCGCGTAGATACGTGCCGTACAATAGAAAACCACGGGTGCAGAGGGCCTTATATTATTTCAAATTAGTGATCAATCTCAATCGATCAATATTTCTTTTGTTGAAGAGGTGGAGAAGCATGGAGTGTTGTACAACTACCAACTTCCTGGTTATTCAAAAAAAGATGTGACGGAGAAGGCTTGGCTGGAGGTAGCTGCCAAAGTACTAATGTAAGTAGTAAGTAGTTTATTATTAATTTATCACATTTAATTAATCCAATATGTTATTTTATTTGTACAACAGGGTAAAGATGCACGAGGAGAGGTGAAATAGTGCGCCAAATGATTTCTGACAGCATTAGCTGAAGAAGTGTTATTTATCGCAAGTTCTTTTTGCATCATAATATTTGTAGAAATTCCTACCAGATCAGTATCCTCCTGTATGTCCCTTGGTAGGTAGTCAATTCGTTCTTTTGTGCGTACGTAGCTGTGGAGTGCGCAAGCAGCTTTCACAATGTCACTCACTGTCCTTTCCGTTCGACATCTTATCAGCCGACAGTTGCGGACTGAAGTTGCATACATGGCCCTCATGTGTGCGGACTCCAGTTGCAAACAGGTAGCACAACTCCGATTGCACGATTTCGATTGCGCGTTGCGCAGTCAAGTTGCAAGCTCAAATTGCAAATGAAACGACCCGTGTGCGGAGGGAGAGCCTTTTTTCGAATCCCTTTTGTTCTAATTAATTTATTTTGATGTTGCATTTTTCTTTTAATGCAAATCCGTTGCCTGAGTTATACTGACCTTTGTATGAGTCGTATAACTCGCGTCACTGCCGACGATGATAGCAAAAATTAGTCGCTACTGTTCAAATTAATGAGGTCATAATGGAGGATCCAAGAGAAAGTATTTAAAAGACTAGTGTACGCATTGACAGTATATATCCATGAAAAAAGATATATAGACTGCATCTCTTGAAAGCCTTTTTACATATTTTGGGTAACACGATGGGAACTTTCTCAATTCTAATTAGAAATTCAGAGGAGGTTTTAATGGTTCTTGGACTGTTGTCGAAAATTTAATTGATGGATTAAACCAGGGCAGACGCTGCTCTTGAGGCCTAAAAGAGATTATGAGACAAATCAAGCACAAAAGATACAACGGGAACTTCTTTTGTTCTTCGAGGAATAATAAAATTTGATTGATAAGCTCTCTGAAAACAATGAAACTAATTCTGTTGGAGACTATCGTAGAAAATAAAAGATTCCGACGAGAAACAATGCAATACTTCATTCGCAGTCTTGGTTAAAAGACATAAAATAATATTAATCAATAAGAATATAAGTTCATATTTTCATACACACTATAGTTTATTTATATGATCATCTCAAACTCAGTGATTCAATATGTGTTTAATTTATCAAAGCAAGAATCAGAACTGTTAGTCTTAAGATTAGGAGATTAGGAGAGTGAGTTATCACCATTTTTAGGATACAATGAAGAGCGGGTGTACCATATTAAATTCTATCAAAGTTTTGGAAAGTGAAGCTTGGACAAGTTTTGTGTTGATAGTCGAGAACTTTTTGGGTAACCATATAGAATCAAATTATGAAGAAATTGTGCAAAATTTCAGATTTTAGTAGTAAATATGAGAAAATTATAGTCAAGAACTTTCTAAGGACTTCCACCTGGATTAAAAGTGGAGGAAACAAATAATGTTGGTGGAAATGCAGCATGATGGTAGATCACTGCTGGTTTTTAAAAAGAGATTCTCAATATTCTCCTTCCAATTTACTTAGTAGTTGGTGAGTATCAAGGAAGCTTCAGCTAAACACAGCCGACCAGAGTTTCAATGTATACAAGACAGAGTAATAATCAAAGCAAAAATCTAGTTGTAGATCTAGATCTACAATTTCATATATTATGAACAAGATTACGATACAATAGAGAAGACAAAGTTGTATGAGGCTCTAGATTTTTTTTGGTGTCCCAATAAAACTGATGACGATGGTGAAACGGATTCTAGATAGAAGTTAAATCAAAGTATTTTGGAAAGGAAGGCTATCAGAAAGTTTTCTAGGAAAAAGATGACTGAAGCAATGGGACGCTTCATCTACATCACAATTTAACCTCTCATTGGAAGTAATTATACGGAAATCACAAATATAGCTACAAGATTTGATCTATCACCGGAAGCATCAAATATCGTATCACGGTTCTTCACAACATTCCAAGGGGAATTGGAAAAAGTATATAGTAAGTTTGAAAAGAATACTGAGTCAAAAACGGATGAAGAGGTATGAAATATATATTCACATGGTATCTTAATTTTTCAAAACAAAACGTTACAAGAGTGGTTCAAATATAAATCGAATTTTTATTATTAAGTTATAGAGCTAGAGTTTTCTAGAGTTTTTCTAGATAGTCTCCATCGTACTCTAAATACTTATGCAGCCTCTTTGGAAGATATCGGATGCCTCTTTGTAAAAATCTCAATGTAGCCACTTTCTTCTTCTTCACGACAATAAACTTTATTGGAAAATTCTGATTTATATTTAATGTTTTTTCAAAGAAACAGGAGAAACCCTTACAAAATCGTTGACAATTTCATGAAATGTGACTATTATTATATTCAAAATCAATCTTATATTGGGGTAAATAATCCACATTCAACCAGTATTTCATAAAATTGAATATTAGCTCCATAAACTTTACGTCGTCGATAATTTTTTTGAATAACAATTCATTATATAGAGTCATCTAATGACCACTGTTTTCTGAGTGTATTCGAATTTAAAACTGATAAATCAATATCTGAAGACTTTCCAGAAAATCAACCTCATACAAAATCACTTTCCAACGATGTCTTACTCCACAAGTGTCTAACTTAATACTATTAGAAGCGTGTATAAAACCATACGTGTACTGCAAACTCACGTTCAATAATTTATGTCCTCTACCTCATCCCTTAGCGATAACTTCGGGTAGTCGGCCCTAAAGTATTAAAGTTTAGTTTGAGATGGAGCGCTGCTCGTCAATTTATTTGGGTTTTATTTTTAGAATCAAACTTTAGGGTAGCGCAGTTTATGTTGTTAGAGTTTTGGTTTTATGAATCATTCAAAAACTGCCGGAACTTGACCAAAATTAACATAATAAATCATTGCTTTAGTTTAGTTCAGGCAAATATGTCAGAACATTAGTTATTTAATATAGAAAACTGTCCATATTTAATAGGAATCGTTTTCCATCACTTTTTTATATCCTAGGGAGCTTAATTCTACTAATTTTGCGAGATTTGTTAACTAACCAGATCTTTTTTTAAGATATTCACAGCCAGTTTATTTAAAAAAAAAAACGCTGAGAATTATTGTTAATAAATGATTTTGCCTTCTTCTTGCACGATTTCCGAAATCTAAATACCTGGTTCATACCACAACTTGGCAATCAGTTTTGATTAAATATCATGATGTTAAGCCCAAGGATCATCTACAGATAACAATCACCTCATGAAATTCTTTTGATCCTTTCCAAAATGCTTCAAATATTGTTGAAAAAGTCTTTTATATTATATTGGTGTTTTAGCGCTCCAATCCTCTATTTAACATATATTTTACGAAAACACGAGCCTTTTGCCAAAATATCATACAAATTACCAAGTAGGATGCACGTTGTTTTGTTCCTGAATTTTTATATACATTTATGCATCAAAAGTTATAAAAACTTGTCTTAACCTTTATTAAAATCTCGAGAATTTATTGATAGAGTCTCATGTGAGTAAATTTTCGTTACAGGCCTTTATTAAGCACTTAACTTTCTAAAACTTAAGATTTCTGTCAGAAATGGTACACAATACCCAGTAGAATGCAAATGTCATAAAATTTGTGTTCTGATTGCTTAATTCTTTTGACGCTCCAACATATACAATAACAGAACGACACAGAAAGGACTTTTAATAATTTTTAATATGCTCTAAAGTTTGTTGTAAACATCTCATATGAGTGGGTTTAAGTTCGAGACCTCTATTTAGCACATATTTTTCCAAAACCTAAAATTTCGTAGTAAGATCCATGTTTTATGGAATTTATATACTTATGGTGTAGTTTTTAATTTGACTTTTAATTCACTTAGAACTTCAAATTTTATAAAAAAAAGTTTACAAGGCATTCGTTACGACGCAATACAAATTCATTAACACATAATTGGTAAAACTTTTTTTGTGAGCCATCTGGTGAGTTTTATCACTGAACACTGTTGTTCTTTTGGTCATAAGTGCGTTGCTGGTATGCTCAAAAACGGGTCTTAGTGCCGACAAAAATCTTGAAATTACTTTTTCATAACTTCTACCTTAGGATCGGTGCTGTTAACTAGCTTTCGAGTGTTCATAAAGTCTCTCCACACGCATTGCTACGTTTTTAAAATATTCCGAGGCATGAAAAAACCAATTGCTTCGGTCATATCTAAGCTTAAAGGTATTCCAAAGTGATTAATTGCAATTTCAAGACGTTTAAGGGTGGTAATTTGATGTTATTCCCATAACGAGGATCTGTCAACAATGTACGAGATCTGACTATTGAATAATGAGACTACGCGCCTAGAGGGCGCTCTAGACTTGTGGGATAAAAAACGAGTAGTGTGTTGGGTATCTAGATATCTTGTCTATGCACGTTCCAAAATACGTGTCCATCACTATTATTGTATTTGTGCAGTAGAGGTTTGAAACGAACGTTTTTTTTTCTCGTGTCAAAAACCATGAGCAACGTATGCTTGTTGTGACTTTAACCAGACTTACTATTTGTCAGTTTTGGCAACACTGCGAGTTCGTAAAAAACGGGTTGTGGAAGAACAACTCGTGGATTTTGCACCAGGACAACGCACCTGCCCATAACGCTCTATCTTTGAAGCAGTACTTGGCTAGAAAGTGCACTTTAGTGCTCGAACTCCCGCGGTACTTACCAGATTTGGCACCGTGCGACTTTTTTTGTTTCTAAAGATAAAATCTGCTTTGAAAGAGACCCGTTTTGAGTCGATGGAAGTGGTAAAGTAAAAAACAGAAGATCTTCCAAAGGCTCTCACCAAAGAAGACTTTCAGCACTGTTTCGATCAATGGAAAAAACGTTAGTAAAGGTTTGTGATAATGGGAGAGAAGTATTTTGAAGGGAAGCATTCGAATATAGAATAATTCTTAGAATAAAACCCTTTTTCGTTACCAGTTGAATCAGTTTATCTTGAAAAAATGGTTTGATTGATGTTTAAAATTGCATCAAAATTTATCAGTTTTTTCAGGAATTTTGTATATAAACTGATAAATACGGAAAGCAAGTTTGTTAACTTTTGTTAATAAACCTTAAACGTTAAAATCACGAACAAACTTAACCCCTTTTTGGCATAAACTAATTAGTTCCTACCTAGGAATCTCAACAAAGTTATGTCTAAATAAATTTAGCGTCCGAGGTAAAACGTTCTAATTTGAGAACATGAAAGTTTAACGTTTGCGGTCAACATAATGGCCGACATAACTATTATTGGCCAAATAGTGCCACATGTATTCAGTTGGGACAACCACAGCTACAATAGGTGTGAAGACAGGTTGGTATAACGTGTAATTTTGGTTAGGAAACACCTTTATAATAATTTATTACCAAGTTCAATATTTGACTAATAAAAGTATATGTACGACATTATGATTCTTTAAAATGTTTTTATCACATATCCCTCAATCCCAAATAAGACGATTTGACGTTTTGTAGCTAGGGAAAATAAGGTTGAGAAATAAAGCTAACAGCAATGTTTTCCCCATAAATAATATCATGTCCCCACTAAAAATCTACCTATCATTTTAAAAAATAACATTGGTAGTAGGATGTCTACAGGGTGTTTCAAAAAAGGTCTCTAGAATAGATAGAAAACTGAAAAACAAAAACCAACTTCACAAATAACAAGGTTTCATAAATGTAATTATTATTGACTCAAAATCATAACTATCATTAAATGACAGTTTTCCATTACAAACTTAAAGAAAAATCTATTGCCGTGTAAAATTCAAAGTTAAATAATTATGGGGACTCAACTATTGGGGGCCTTAGTATGAAACAAACAACAGTTGGAGAACCAAAACCGTAGTACATGATCATCGATTTGTTGTTCGTTTCATACTAAGGATTCCAAGAGCTCAGTGCCCATACTTATTTAAATTTGAAAAACAAAATCATATACTGATTAGATTGGATTTTTGTTAAACGAAAGCCTTCAGTCCTAATTTTTTGAAATGTATCTGTTTTATCGATAGGGTCTCATTTACGCGACAAAAATTTTCAATTCACATAATTAATAACTTCAATTCATAATTCTCAAATATTGCGAAAACAGTACCAGTACAAAGAGTTTATCAAGAGTACCTTTTTGGTATAAAATTAATACTACTTGGTACAAACCGTGTAACTAGCGTTAAAAATGTTTACTCTTCTTATCTTGAATACGAATTTTTTTTTACTAAGTAAACCCCAAATCATTTTCTCCCTATTCTAGAGACGGGATCACCTTTTTGAAACACCCTGTATATCGGATTCATTAAGAAAAGCCCTATTCTTTTATCCTGTAACCTTATCGAATTGGAAGGTCTTCAGGAATATCTAGGAAGGATCACTGGAAAATTATAAATAAGATGGGACCATATGAAAATGTTATTTGAGCAGTAATTCAAATACAATTGATATATCTTTACCAAATAATAAAATTTCAAGATATTTTTAACATTATCTCTTGTGATAAATCTGGATTTTGTCGCTTGATATACAAAGAGAACCAGATTCAAATGTAGGCATTACTGTTTTATCCAAGTTGTTTCGCAGGAAGAGGCATGATCAGTTTCTACAACATCTTTCTATGAGAATACATTGTTTTCAATATGATTCCAAACTATGTTTATAAGAATAACTAGAAAACTGATGGTTCCGCAATTTTTTCGCCAATTAATAAGAATAGTCATGTAAATTAGTCATTAGACTGAATGGGATGTTTACACCACCACTACACTAACACTCACAATTACCCTGTCTGAAGCGCCTTCACCTTCAGTCTCTGAAGACGGTAACTTGGTTATCGAAACGTCAGATAGTGTAATTGTGAGTGTTGGTGGTGTAAACAGCGTATTCAGAACGAATATCGCCAACGGTTCCAGAAATTCAAATTTAGTTGGCACTAAGAAGTAATGGAGATATTTTTCAAAAAATATATTTCAATTGTTGTCGTTGTATAAATATATAACGCATGTGAAAGTTTACTTTATCAAAACTCCCTGCTGTGATTTATAGTAACCCCATAGAAACGATTATGACTACAAATTATGACCCCATTGAGCCTGTGGGATAACAAACGGTTTCCATTAGTCATTTCATTAAATACGAGGTATATCCACAATACAAGTTCCGTCTCTATATCTATCAACTATATCTATCACAGTTCCAAGCATGCGTGGAATTTACTATGACTCAAACAGAAGAAACGTTATTTCCAGATCGCTGCTCCTGATGTGTTCTTTGGAGTCCTTTTTAATTAAAAGTACTGCTGTTTGTGATATCAGATCTATATTGTCAAATCTACAAGGCTCACAGACAAAATATTAGGAGTTATTTAGTGATTAAAAGATGGATCAGTCAATGAAGGACAAGATCGACAGCTCGATTAAAAACAATGTGGAACAAATCTTGACATCTTAAACGGCATTTCGCTAATTAATTTCTTAGCACCTGTCTAAAGAATTCATGCACATATTCAGTGAGACCATTAAGAAAATACGCCGATGATTACTATCAAAAGGTGCTATGTTTTTTTTCACACTGGGAAAGTAACAAAAAACCTTGGAGGAATTTGATTGGGACTATGGAGAACGCATAGAAAAATTTGTGCCACGCCATAAAAAGTGCCTACAAAGTTTCAGAAGCTATGTAAAAAAAATTTACTGTATCTATGCTACTATTTTCATATAACCAAAAGAAACTTTTCAATTATATCTTTGAGTATGTTATCAACTATTGTGTTATTTTGTATTTGTTATCATGATTAGAAATTGGCGCTGTCAGTAGGATTATCATCATTAGCTGTACGAAGTATCGAACATGGCATAGATCTCATCAACCAGAGGCATAACTAACAACCCTAATCGAGGAGATATAAGAGGAAGGATTCAATGATCATACTCACGAAGGGACCGAATACGTCTTATCCGTATCATTAGACAGTCTTATCTACGCAAACAAAATGTTATGATATGTATAGGGTCTATAGTTCTGTAGACAAGACTCATCAAATATGGATGACTTATATTATACAGAGTGTTTAAATAAAAGTAACTCTATCTCTGAATTGAAATAAAAATAGAGAGCGATGGAAAAACAGAAATGTATACACATTTCTGACGATTTTGCCGAAGCTATTCGCAAAATTTAAATTATTTTTTTTTGCGTCATATTGTATAGAAAAAGTGAATCATCGTTATGCAGTGAAACTGCCTTCAAACTTCTCTAAGTATGTCAATAAACAATCTACAGACTTTTAAAAATTGCGTGTGATCTAATGTTGACAATATCATGGCAGAATACTAATCATCTTCGTAAGAATGAAAACTTGTTACTTAACTGCATTGCATTATTCCTATATCGAACCTAATAATTCAAATTTTTCACCTAATCCAACCTATGAACCTAACCTAATCGAATCTCAACCCAATCTAACCAATTATTAACCTAATCTTGACCTAAGCAAAGATTCGGTTAGGTTAGGTTAGGTTAGGTTAAGATTTGGGTACGTTAGGTTGAGATTCCATTAGGTTAGGTTAAGATTTGGTTAGGTTAAGTTTATTTTAGGCTGGGTTAGGTAGGTTAAAATGAGGTAGGATTTGGTTGAGAGAGATTGAGTCAGATTGAGATTAGGTTAGGTAAGTTAGCTCTAGAGTATGTTAGGCTGGGTTAAATAAAAAAAAAATAAATACTCATCTGGAACTGATGGACTTGCACACGTTATTTAATATCATAGAAAGATGCGTCGAAAAGAGGTTTCAACAAACGCACAAATAATGCGATATTCTCCCTCCCAAATAATATCTACTCCAGCCCATTATCTATTGTGACAAATTTTTGTGATTTTTCCAAAGCTTGCGATTGTGTTAATCATATTTTAATCTATATTAATCTTTATAAATATCTTAAACTATTACTTTAATAAATGATAATTGATATTTTTCAATAAAACAAGAAACAAGGAACATTTAAATTTGATTGTTCCAATTGCGTCTGTAAAAAAACCTTTTAAACAGTCAACATTCATTAAAGTTTCACATTGACCCAACTAAGAAAAAGCTATTATAAATAAAGATAAAAGCCCCAATTCGTTTCACATAACGCTATTAGAACGAACATTCATCACATTAAAAAACAAAGTGTTTGTTTTTAGAGAAAGCGAGTTATTTCACTAAAAAAAAATGTGATACTGAATTTTCGTATTGTTGACTATAAACTACGTCAACCATGTTAGACTAAGTGATACTGAAAGATCTATTTCATTCGAACAGCTTACGATTCATTCAGAACGGATTAAAGAAATTGGATGCAAGCGTTCGAAAGAATGTTCAATCGTTTCAACAAATTACTGTTTGTCAAGTCGAATTTGAATTGTCATGGATACGAAGATTGGAGCGCAAGCCACGAAAAAAATGGTCGCAATTTCTTAAATTAATCAAGTTGAATAAACATAAAAATGAGATTTGACGAAATTCGAGAATGGAATTTATAAAAGACTTAAATCGATTGCAAAATTAATTTTATCTTTTATAGTCAAATGATCGTGAGATATCACGATTTCTTGGCCTCTATAAATTTAGAAAAACTATAGACTTTATTGCATCTGACATATTCCTAAATGTCAAAATTAGATAAACCACATAACGCCCAGAAATATTTATTTGGAAGAGTTTTGATTTTCGCAATGATACCTTCATAACATTTATCGTGTAATGGAAAACTACAAGAATTACAAGTCATTTTATTGCAAACTTTACACCCTCTAGCGTCTATGTTGTAGAGAATTAACAAGATGCATTCCATTATAGACCAGGGTCGATCATTTTTGAACCAAAAAAACGTTTTGAATTGAGAAAATAATATGAGAAAATGAAAAGAAAAATAATTTACGAGCAATCGAAGGCAGGGAAGTAGGAGGGGGTGAGTTTTCAAGGGTAAAATAGGGAGAGGTTATTTAGAAAAAGTAAAAAAAGTAGCTACAGCTTTGCCATTTAAATCCCTTCCACTTCCCGACCTTAGATTATCACTCTAATATTATTTGTTATTAACTTTCCACCATCTTTGAAGGTTTGAGCCCTGGTCTACTATCAATTTGTGGATTTCTAATATGAGATAATTCGGGACAAGAGTTTGTAACTTTGTTTTAGGAAGTTTTCGTTAAAGTCAACATAACCATATTCACGTGCTAAAAGCGAAAGATTGGTTGTATTAACATTAATCATCTAAGATAGAATTATTGGTATATACCATTTTTTCCTTCTCATTGAAATACGGTAATTGGATTTCTGGTGTCTAATTGATCGACACCTCCTATGAATTTATTAGTTACGTGTTACATTGGGTTTGGTGGTGTTTCCTTCACTTTTATCTTTTGCGGAATATCTTTGGCATTTGTTTATTGGATGTAATCCCCAATTCATTAGAAATAAGCGTAAGAATCCTTTTGTCTATACTTCTTCCACCCATTACATTTTTGTCTTCAACACCACTGCACATAGCCCCGCATTCTAGTTTTTTTATCACAGACATATGTACGTAGTGCCAATCATGAGTTCTTGGTCTCATATAGTGAATAGATTACGTTCGCAAAAATCTTTATGCGTCAGTGATAAGTCTCAACCAGCTTCACACAAACTTTCAACTTATTGCTTTGTTGCATTTTAGTATAGCGAAGCTCGACAACTACTCAGTCCAGATGCTTTGGCAAATATTTCAAATTGAGTTTCGACTGAAGGATGAGTAACAGCAACACAAATTAAAACCAGAAGGGGGGCTGATTATGTTGACTTGTGTCCATCATTTGCAACAATTGTAAATGAAATGTTAATTTCATGTTTCGAAAATTATTATTATAGTGGAGTTCGAACGGCTACTCAGTCAAGTTGCTTTGAAAAATATTTCAAATTGAGTTTTGACTGGAAAAGAAGTAACAGCTACACAAATCAAAGCCAGAGTGGAGGGTTTTTATGGTGACTATCGTCCATCATTTGCAGCTATTGAAAATTGATTTCGCGGATTAAAATCATTAGAAGATGATCCACATACGGGAAATCTTTTGTAATTTTAATCGTACGGTTCGGTTATCAACTCCTTTTAAGATTTCTAAACTGTTGAAACGTTGTTTGTTTTCTCTTTATCTAGCCTTAGTTTTCTGTTTCAAATTCAAATGAGTTTCATGATGACGTCTTTCAACATTTTACCATTATTTGAGCAGAAATTTGAATCAGTTTTCTTTACATAGTTCTCAAACCAGAGGTTCCCAATAATATACTTTATTTTGATGTGCCATATTTTTCGGAAGATGTGTTCCTAGGTAGACAGAAAATCTGTTTTGGTGAGATGCAACATTTGAAATTTTGAATTTGTAATAATTAAATTGAAAATTGATGAAAAAATGAATGAAATTTTTCTATAAATTATTACTGGATTAATTTCCAAAACTAAG
Source organism: Diorhabda sublineata (assembly GCF_026230105.1). Classification (NCBI taxonomy): domain Eukaryota; kingdom Metazoa; phylum Arthropoda; class Insecta; order Coleoptera; family Chrysomelidae; genus Diorhabda; species Diorhabda sublineata. The sequence goes on along the minus strand of NC_079475.1, from coordinate 6,120,595 downwards.
GACATCAAATTCACATATTCTACTCTCAATTTTTTTCAACACATAATAATTATAAAGTATGAATATATTACAAAGGTGCTTATTCAAATATTGAACGAATTTCGATTATTATTTCTGTAACTCACTTTGCAGTTAATATTACAGGTTCCATTAACGTTTTCTTAACGGGAAAACTTTTTTTCCTCTTCTATATTCTGTTATAACCTATTTCCAATACATATCTACTAATCCGTATGAATGAATCTTTTTTGTTTATCTAAAAGAATTTAAAACCTGTAAGCGCTGTGCAAAATCAGCATCGAGGAGAATATTGTGAGCGATTTTCAAAGCTTTGTTGCGATACCCAAGGAAGAGTAATCAATTTTAACAAGTGATAAAACTATATAACTATATCCAAAAGAGATTTCATAAACTAGCATCGGAAAGAACAGCCCGCGCCAAAGAAGCAAAGATCACAAGAAGCATCATAAAAGTTATTGCTAAGGTAGGTGTTGTAACGAACATACCCATATTGGTTATATGCTCACACCGTAACTTCTACTTGCTTGCAACATAGACAACAGATGGCATAGCAAGTATAAACCGATACTATTTGTGGCAGTTTGATCTTAATCTAAATCTATTTTAATACTGGGAGTCGTGGGAGATGGTCTAGGTTCATTTTCCATGCGTGTATTATAAGAAAGCTAACTTTGGCAATGGTACCATACTTTGTAGGGTAAAACAGGCAAATGTGCCCCACTATTCGAAAAATCGAAATAAAAATCATTTTTTGTTTAGAACATGTTTATTAAAGTAATCAGTCTTAACCTCTGACTCAATTGGCATGAAAAAAAATCTTCTAAAATATAATTGAATATAACTGAGATCAACAATTTTGTGAAACTTAGGGTGGGGCACATTACAAGGATAGATCCGTCTTATGTGCCCCAGCAAAACCTCTCATTTAGAGGTTTTTTTCCTTTCCCTTTTCGTTTTTCTTTGGTACCGCAGTTATTGCATTTCTCTCTATAACTTGTACAGTCTTCATGTAACCAGCCAGAACACTGCAAACATCGAATCCATTCGCTCTTTTTCTTGGTACGGTAGTAATTCTCGTGACATTCTACACATGTGCTTTTATTTTCATCAGAACATTCTTCGCTAGATTCACTAAGCTGCAGCTCTACTTCACTTTCTGATGACGATGATAAATCCCTCACAACAGTCTTCTTACGTTTTTTCTCCTGTATTTTTTTTGTCTTCAAACAGTTTACGAGTTGTCAAATAAATTTTTGATGTCAAAACCTTAACAGATTGCTTCCTTTTACTTACTTTTTGTTGAATAATAGGCAATGGACTAATTATTTGTAAGGTCTCAGATGGTGTTAATTCTTGTGCAGTCTCAGAAGATTCTGATGTGGACATTTGAATGGCTTGATTATTATTATTACTAATCAGAGATGTGGATGTACTTGGCAAGGAAAGAGCAATAGTGTTCTGAGTTGGCTGTGAATGATTATTAATTGCTTGCGAATCATCATTATTCTGAATACTTCCCATTGATGCATCAGAAATTCTGAAGAAATATTCAGGCACAGCATTGGGATCATAAGGGCAAATCCCTGTCGCTTTATATCATGAAACGCCAATTGCTGGTATAGCAGACTTGAACCAGGCATCACCAACCATTTTTGAAATGTGGTATCGATTAAAATGTCGGCCTTTGTTGTTGATAAATCAAGTGGAAACTTCTTTAGACAAGTAACTTTTAAATGGCTTAAAAAAACTTCTATCCAATGGTTGAAGAGCCTGAGTAGTATGACTTGGTAGACAGAGGATAATCACATCGTTTTCAGATGCCAATTGTAGCATTTCATATGAATTGGAATGCGAAGAATGCCCATCTAAAATCAGAAGAACCTTGCCATCTTGCTTTCGTGGTATAAAATGCTCTTTCATCCACTTCAAAAATAGTTCAGCGTTGATGTAAGATGATTTCTGATTCATGTATACATTTGAGCCAGGTGGTAGACCCTCACAAAATTCCGGTTTTTTGTATTTACCCTTCAGTATCAAAATAGGCGGAAGGAAAGTACCTTCCGCATTGCAGCACGCAATCAAAGATATATTTTCACCTTTTTCGGTACTGGTTACAGTATTTACACATTTCGCACCCTTGCTAGCAATTACGCGTCCAGTTTTATTGTTAACTTGTATTCCGCTTTCGTCCATGTTGTAGATTCTTTCTGGTTTACTAATCAAATCGTTATCAGTCAATACCTTCAACAACATTTCAAAATATTTATCGACATCCTGTCTATTCATACCACTAGCTCTTGCCAATGACAGGCCTTCTGCTTTACGTTTACTCAGGTCTGGATGACGCTTCATAAATCCTTGAAACCAATCCCAGCCTGCTGACTTCTTCTCATTTTTGAATCGATGTGGCAATCGAAGATTTTCAGCAAAGTCGTAAGCTATAGACTGCAGTCTCGATGGCTCCAAGGGAAATCCGATGGATTCAAGCTTTTTAATGTGAGCTACAAGTTTTAGTTCGTTCTCATATCCCAATTCAGAAGGTCTTCCAATTCTCTGCTTAGACCTCCAACCCTTGAGGATGTATCTTCGCAATGTGCGCGAAGGTATTTCATATAAACGACTCGCTTCATTTACTCCCATTTTCTTATTTATTACATCCTCCACCGCCTTCTGCATATTTTTTCCGTCCATTTTCTTGGATCAACAGCTTCAACCTTTCCCATTTCCTAAAAAAAAAATATTAAAAAGTAATCAAAATAAGAATTCAGGAATTATCTCCAAATGGGGCACATTAGCCGAAAAAAATCGGGGCGCATTAGACGATGTACAGTGTAATGTACCCCATTTAAATAATTCTGATATTTGTTACGAAAAACGGAACGTAATTATAGGCAAATAAAAGTTAAATGAGGTTAGTTTTCGATAAAAACTTTAAAAACACGAAATAATATGGAGCAAATACTTTTAATCAACGTGAAAATAGATATAAAACAAATTCATGTAGTCATACAAACCTTTTAATCACTTTTTCTCACTAAAACTAAATAAAAACCAGCACAGTGTTGTTTACATCGCGGCCATACTTGGAACACTGACCAGCTAGGATCAAATAAGCGCCAAATTTAAAATGCTTCACTGAGTTTCGCGAGTGGGGCACATATCCGACTGGGGCACGTTTGCCTGGTTTACCCTAGTGAAATGTTTGCGAAAGGGTAAGTACAGCTTCTCAAAGTGTGTTACCTTGTGATTATTCTGCACATGACTGAATGGAAGTAATAAGCAACCAATGATCCATCTTCATTTTCAAATAAATATTTTTCGCAGATATCCCCTTACAGCAACAAGAGACCATAGAGGACAGAGAAAAATCTTCAACAATATTTATTGGTTATTCAAAATGGAGAGTCAAAACTTTGAGTCGTTACATAAGTAAAAAAATAGATAAAAAGCATCCATTTGAAAGAAAAACGGAAAATGGAGCCGAATTGGTGACTCGAATTATAGGACTGGATTTTGGGTTATCCAAACGGATTCTGCAGATTAACTACTGTGAGAAAAACCATTTACCTCATATATTTGCGCATGACAAACGATTTGCTGGTCGGTTGAAGGCGTTCTTCAATCGTAATCGGGAAATCATTATCAGGTGAGCGCAAAATATTGATTCGGCTAAAGCTCAAAAGATGAATAGGTATATTGCAAAAGAACATTTAGACAAACTTAGGAAAGTCTTATTGGAGCTTGATTTGATGAATAGACCAGGGACAATATACAACGTAGATAAGATAGAATGTAGGTTAACTTAACAAAGTGTTCTGATTAAAAATGAGCAAAGCGAGTACACTTAAGGGTTCCAGAGCACGAAGAAAATGTGGTTCCATGCGGCACCATTAGTGGGGCAAATTATTTTATTTGAATAGCGAAGGATACAGCCAGAGTGATGCTTCAGGTGAGGCAAAATAAGCAGAGAGTTGCGTTTGCTTCATGACTATGCTCCAGTCTACACTGATTCGTTTTCCAATACACGGATATGGCTTTATACAAATTGATAACCCAATATATAAAAAATATTTCTATAATAATTAGTACCGCATTCCAAATATTCGATTTTTATAGATATCTTAGGTTGTTATTGAAGATTTTAGGTTATAACAAGACTAAGATTTTCTGATTATTAGTAGAATGAACCCATCTTGGATTATATAGTATATAAATATAAAATAAAATTTTTCTTTGTAGAAACCCTAAACAGTGGAACAAAATAATGAATATACTGATAAATATATAAAGTTGGCAACTAAGAACTTTCGCGTTTTACTGATAGAGAGCCTTGCTTGGTTTTTTGGATAACTTATATATCGAAGTTCCTACATTTATCGCACATAACATTTGAAAAACACTTTAGTTAAGAAGCTTGATATTTGGGTACCTCACGAATTGAAAGAAATTCATTTAACACAAAGCATCAACATTTTTTGCGATATCCACCTTAAGCGGAATGAAGCCGACCGTTTCTTGAAAAGAATCATCACTGGTGATGAAAAATGAGTCCTGTACAGTAACATAGTTCGAAAATGGAGCAAACAGGATGAACCAGCACAAACCACATCAAAAGCTGAAAAACAACAAAAAAGCTCATGCAGAGAGTTTGGTAGAACTTCAAACGTTTTGTATTTTTTGAGCTACTTCCAAGGAATGGAACGATCAATTCTGATATTTACTGTCAATATTGAATGAAACTGGATGAAGCTATCAAAGAAAAACGACCAGAACTGTCAAATAGGAAAGGTTTAGTGATCCACCACGATAATGCAAGGCCTTACACAACTTTAGCAACTGATTACCATTTATATCATTGTCAAATTTTCGTTGTTTTTTGCTGATAAGCACCAGAAATTTTATGAGCACAGAAACGTGAGGCTAGAAGAAAGATGGTAAAATGTCATTGAGCAAAATGGAAAATATGCAATTGATTAAAACTACATCTGATACATTCTTAATTAACTAAAATAAATGTTAATTATATTTAACGTTGAATTTATTCTTGATTAGAATAAGTCTCACCCTATAACTGAGAAATTGTATTGGCTATAAAAAAGTAGCATGGGAATATTAAGCTATATTATTCCTGCTTCGCAGCTATTGCAATTTGTCTAATGGATTCTATCAGTAACAGTTTTTAATTTGCCTAAAATGTTGCACGTGTACAGACGTTTAACTAACTTAGGTACATAGAATAAATAAGATGAAAAAATATGGGGATAAAAAAAGTTTATGAAGTAGAAACTACGCAGTTACTTATTAGATTATGAAAAGGAAGAGGACGTTTTTCACTATTGTGAACTTTGCGAATCAAGTCAAATGGATAGACTAACTACGAGGTTTTAAAATACTGCCACACTAATATGAATATGTAAAATCAGGCATTATAAAATTTGACAATATTAAAGCTGAATGTACTTGTTAAACGAAGCTAATTGATTTATTCACAGATACTTGAAGCATTCATCTTGGTCAAAAAATGGTATTGAACCGCGGACATTTTCATGCGATTATTTTGTATGACTTTCGACGTGGCTTAAACCATCAGCAGCATCAACTTCCTTTGGTGATGAAGCACCATCACGTGTCACCGTGTTTCGCTTGTTTCCCAAATTCATTCGTGGTCCCCTTGCAATATTTGACTGAAGATTTGTCCGCACTGGATACCACATAATTTAACAAATAGATCAAAACAGCTCGGGTGAATTGGTGTGAATAAATGCTGAGAAAATTTAATTGCACGGCCTCAATAGACGTCTATAAGATCGTGACAAGTGAAGAATAATGGATCTATACATGTGAACCCAAAACTGAACAGCAATCGACTGTATGGGTTTTTCAAAACAAGCCAAATGCATCAAAAGTTGTTCAGCAAATGGTCGCCTATTTTTTTCAGATAAACTGGACATATCCCACCGTTCTACTAGAGCAAAGTAGAACGGTTAATCCTGAATGATACACCAGATTTTATTTGGCAAACGAATCGCAGGATGCGAGCTCCCACTCATAAGTTCAAACAAAAACATTTTTGAACAGTTATAACATCGAGGTGATGGGTCATTCGCCGTATATTCTTTGTTTGACACTTTCTATTCACGCAGATCAAAAATAAATTGCGAGGTCAACGTTTTACTACACGGTTTTGGAGGCACCTTGATCGGACAATTGGTACAAACTCATGCAAAAGTGTATTGATCTCTATGGAGAATCTTTTGAAAAATCAAGTCACATGCAATTATGAATTTTCTTTTTTATTTTTCAATCTCGAAACTTTAGTGGCATTAACAGGAGAATACTAAGAACATACCGCATAAGAGGGATATGATGAAAGTCCTCATTCAAGAATTCGACCAAGCCCCAAAGATATTGAAAAATAAAGAATCTCCTAGAGAGAATAAATAATGGTTTACTGGCTTATGGTGGCCAACATCTCAAACAAGAACTCACAGAATATACCTAAAATGTAATACCAGGCATGTTTAAATTGTTAGATACAACAATGAGACTCGTTAGAAGAGTTATCACCTACAAAATTAATTCAATCACAACACTAGAAGACAAGCAGCAACGATTCAGATCAGGAATATGATTCTTAGATGCAGTATTTACTTCGACTACTGGTTGAGGAATTCATATACTATAATAAACCACCATTCCTTTGTTTCAATCACCTCACAAAAGCCTTTCACCTTATTGGGAGATGTTATTCACCTATATATTAAGCCCAGACCATCGAAAACAGGCTCGCATTAATGGTAGACAAACAAACCCCATACAAACAACCTATAGATCAGAAAAAAGATCGAGAACATGAAAACATCAGATGATCATGATAACATAAATGGATATCATAAACAAACAACATGTCGAATGCCAGTCGAGTAGAAGTCGAATACGCTGTATTGGTCGACCACGAAAGAGGTGAAGTGACAATCTAGAGCCAGGATGAGGAAAGAATCGAAGAAGTAGGAAACGATGTATATATGTGAATATAGATTTGGGGTCTCGTATACACTATGGTCTAAGTGTAGTGCTCTGAAGTTTCTTAGTGTTTCACTTTTCACGAGATTGTGGATAGAGGTTTCGTCTTCTGTGCAATAAAATCTGCACGTCGCTTTATCTACTAGGTCTAGTTTCTTCAGGTGTTCAATTTAACCAACATGTCGAATGCCAGTCCACGTATCACGGAGTAGAAGTCGATCACAGTAGAAGAGAAGTAGAGCTAGGGTGAGTCAAGAATCGAAGAAGGAACAGGCGATAGATGTGAAAAAGAAGAAGACTAATATGCCCAAAAACTAATGCAATTCGTTGGTATTCATTTCTTTATCATAATTCCTTGTCGGTTTACTTGGATATTTCCTCATTCACAGCATTTGAAGAACTGTGAAATATGAAACTAATTATTCTCCTCACGTAATCAATTAAGCACGTCTTTCATATGAACACGACTTTTTTCAGTAAGAAATAACCCAAAGACATTGATAATTGTTCGAAAAAGTGTTGTAACACATTTCGAAAGATTCTTTGTTGGAAACCGACCGACACCGACAACATTCTCAAGCAACAATCTTGAGAATGTTGTTATAAAATTTTTGAGCATCAATCAATATTCGAAAGTTATTCAGATACAAAACTTTTTGCTGAGTATAGGAAAAATACAAAGCAAACACCATTTTTTCGAAGGTGCAATTAACAATTGGAAAAGTTGAGTGAAAATCCAGACGTGTCAGTTTCTATAACTGATGTATTTCCAAATACGAATGTTGTTAATAATTTGGTTATGTTCTTCGTCAATATTCAAATGAGGTTTTATTGAGTTGACATTGTTGTAACCTCTCATTTTTATTTTATTTTAAGTTCTTTAATAAGCCAATCGATTCACCGTGATCGATCTATTGGAGTGATTAGTAATTTTTTCTCCTTGGTATTCAAGCCAATCGTTTGGGCAGACAATTTTGTCCAATTTTGAATCATATTTCTTCCTACGTGCATATTATCATACCAGTGATTATTCTAGGTTTTTCAGTGATGATATATTTTTAGGAATAATCTGTTGATTTTAATATTTGGGCCCCTTTTAGAGATCAATGTTTGTAAATAATCTGACAAGACAAACGTCGCTGTCCTTATTTTCTATCAACAATTTGCTTTCAGTTCACATTCTTGAATCAAATTTCTTTCTTTATGATATTTTTCATATATCTCCTTAAACTCTGTACCAAATTTTTTTCTCGGGTGAGAGTCTAATTGTTCAAAATTAACGCCAATTCTTCCGCCGTTCAATTTCCATCTAATTGATACATTCTATCATTACAAAAGTTCATAAAGTGAAAAGAGCCATGGTATCTGTTTTCGCTATAATGTTGTACTGATTGGTTGTCGTCAGTCAGACTAATTAATTTCATTCGATTTCTACTGATAAAAAATTTTCACTAAAATTTTCTTAATAGAGTTGATATTCTGTGAAGTTAACAATGATATGAACCACTTAATTAGTACGATATACATTGTATATCGTACTGTATATATATGGTTGGTGTTCATGGGTAAGGAACTTCATAACATCAAATGTTTTTCTAATCCCAAAATCCTTTCTTTCCTATTTTTGCGAAATATTTTATAAACAAACAGAAGGACGCTTAAATTCGACGAAATGCTGTAAAGTATCGATTGTATGATATTATTATGGAAACAGAATCCATTTGAATCCATTTGAGCAAATACCGAGGATTATAAGATTATATTTTGCATATATGGTGCCAATGTACACTCTGCAACTAATTAATACACACTATTAATAATCAATATCGTTGGCAACAGCGACTAAAGCAATCCTAGAACAAATATTTTGTTGTCGCTAACCGTAAACTCTGCACCATATTCTAAACATAAATACGTAGGGGTAAAAAAATAAGTGTGAATGTTTATCATAGAAATTTTGAATTATATAAATCCTTAAGCGAAATAATAATAATTGTATGAAAATTATCGGTATTATCTTTACTTCAAAGAGTTCAAAGAACTCAAAAGCTTTGTAGTTCGTCTTCCACAAGAAACACAATTCGTTTAAATATTCACAAACTTGGTCAAAATCAATGTTTCTTTCCAAGAATATGTAGCAAATAATGAAAATACTTAAATCAGGTTTTACAGAAGACTATAGATAAAGTCGTGTGTTTTGATCTCAATTGTATAAGCTCACATGGCAAGAGAGGCGCACCTGAAAGTGCAGGGTCAAAAATCCTTCACGCCAAAAGATAACGCCATCGTCTTCAGAAACATCCAGTAAGCTTGTTCTACTCCAACTGACCATTCTTCGATGTTGGAAATCTATTCTCGTTACCAAAAGCCTAAATCTCACCACCCATCAGCAGGTAAAGTTTTTCAACATTTGATCAAGGAGATAATCTAACACATCTAACTAGAAATATAACCCGCAGATCCAACTAAATTCTTAATCATAATAAAAACATCTCACTTAACGCATCTTTCACTATTGATGTTGTTCAAACGGCTTGGAGAGCTGGACGAAAACTCTACGCAGGGATTAGAAAACCCACCAGATATGGTTTTTCTCAGTTCTGCTGATTATTCAACGCCTTTCTGGTGTTATTATACTTTCCTCGATGTGTAAAATCTGTTCTCATAACCAAACGCAGATACAGAACCTGGAACTTCTAACCAGAAATATAACCTGAAGCCCCAACAAAATCATCAATCTAAAATAGAACATCCCACTTTTTGTACTCTTTTGTATAGAGGTATTAAAAAACTTACCTGAGATGATTTGGCTCAGATCTGCCGTCTATTTAACGCCTATTTGGCATTTTTGAACTTTCCTTAATGCTGGATATCCTTTTTCATTACAAAACACGCAGAAACCTGAATTCTATCGCCCCATATTTCTAAACAAGGGGTAAAATTTGATTTTAGAGATAATATTGGACTTCTTACCAGAAATCTAGCTCGCAACCCCAATGCATATACAATCTAAATGGGAACATCCCCTTCATGCAGCCTTCAATATCAAGGTTATTCAATTATCGAGCTGGACAGAATCTCTAGGCAGGTATATGAAAATCTGATCATTACTGATGATTTCCAAACCCAGAAACCTGAATGAATCGTACCTAGCCAACACAGCAGCACAACACCATGACCAATCTTGGTACTATCTCAACTCAAGCAATCATCCAAAAATACTGTGCTGTCGCAAGTTTTATATGGATTTCCAGGTAGCTTTTGATTTGGTCTTATAGAAAGCTTCTGATTATTTGTTTGCCATATCTAATAATAAAATTTATTTACACATATCTTCTGAAAAAACCATCAAAAAGGCATTAAGGTAAATGGAATTCTCATAAATAATATTAAGTACACCGACTATACTACGATATAGCCGACAACGTAGAATACCTACAAGAGTTAGTCAATTCTATCAAATTGGAACCAAATACGGACTCACAATAAACGCGCATGAAACCAAACTAATGTTCATGAACAGACAACAACACGACGAAGCTCATTTACTTGTCAATAGAAATAACATAGAGAGTCAATAAATTTAAATACCTTGGATGTATGTTAAATGAAAAATGGGAATGCGACGAAGAAACTAAAACTCGGATAGCAATTGCAAAAACAGGATTTACATAAGTTCCTAATCCGCCGAGAAGTCTCACTAAGCCTTAGACTGTGGGGGATAAAATGTTATATTCGGCCAATCCTTTCGTATGGTTTGGAGACGTGGTCCTTGAAAGTGAGATCCTTAAACAGAATAGAAGCAATAGAAATGTGGCTATTGCGTAGACTTCTGCGGATCCCATGGATCGAGCACATAATGATTGAAGAAGTACTGAGGAGAGCGGGTAATTAAACAACGAAAAGTATCTTACTTGGGACATATTCTGCGAGGACCGAGATATTCAACTCTGAAGCTCACATTGATGGGAAAGATCTACCAAAGAAGATGACCTGTAAACTACATTCCTGGCTACGGAATATGAGAAAATGGTGTGGCATTCAGGTTGCGCAAAAATTTTTAGTCGCGCAGAAGAGGGGTGCGTTCAGATAACATATTAGAAGTTTTGGACAAAAGAACACGCTGAAAATTGTATAGTACTTGAAGAAGAAGACTCATATCTCACTGGCAGTACTTGAGTGTCAAAATCGATTATTGTTTATCTTATCACTGGTGCCACACAAAGATCCATACTATTCTTCCATCATTCATACGTATGATAATCTAGTGCCAATAAACGATCAATTACCCAATACGAGGGTTGCTACATAAATTTTGTGATAGAGAAATAAAAGCAAATATTTATAACTGGATAAGGCTTTATTGTTTTCCAAAATATTCTGCATTGAGATGTATGTTCATCACTCAAAGTCGAAGCGAGTTGATCGGCACATTGTTGTTGGTTTAATCCACTTCAAAAGTCATTGAAAATCATCGTACGGAAATGTTTCAAGTATCAATACGTTTTGAGTACGTTCACCAATAATAATGTCAGATTTTATGATGTTAGATTCATATATTCACATCAGTGTTGCCATATCTCAAAACTGAATATTACGTATTAACTTACTCAAGGTCCTATCCCAAAATTGGGTGCTTGAATTGGTGTAGGATATAGAAAGTGACACTCAATATCAAAGGATTTTTGATAGATACTCCATCGGAGTCGATTATTTTGGATTATTTCATATAGGGTGTATCATTTCTGGAAATTTAGAATCAATTACCATTCCCAGTAGTCAATCCCTGGCTTGAAGGCAAAACTGTTGATTTGTTCTCCATATCAAAATAAACATTCATATACACATTATAGAAATGCCAGGAGTTTTATATATATGTTTCTAAATCTTTTTGAATTTAGGAATTTTAGATTTAGACATATAAACATATCAAAAAGTCTAAGAAATAGGAAATAAAAGAATTTAATATACAGTGCTTTTCAGATAAAAGTATCCACCTTCAATAACTTTTGTAATACTGGTATTTAGAAAAAATCCAAAAACACGTCAATTTATGTTGGAAGGGGCAAGCATTATGGCTTATTTAAACTTACTGGAAAAGCCATCCCCTCACCCCTAGCAGCATCCCCTTTATTTTTTTAAATTACTTTTCATATTTTTTATGTAAAATTTGGATACTCCTCTTTGAGCTGATTTCAAAAATGTATAATACTTGTAGGTTAAAGTGGTTAGTTTATGAGATACATAATTTTTCTTTTAAGAGCACAAATTTTACTTATTATTTACTTTCACCTTATTTGCCTGTACTAAAATGGGTTGTACAACAGTTCAAACTCTTTAATCTTTTTAACTGTGCTATTTATTATGAAGTTACAATAAGTGTTCAAAATGAGTACCATTCACTTCCATACAATGGTATAATCTATTTTGAAATGCCTCTCTGACATTGCTTAATACGGCTGGATTTAATTGTCGACATTCATTTTCTATCCTCTCTCGTAAATCATCCAGAGATTCTGGTTGGGTAGCATAAACTTTTGTTTTCAAATACCCCCATAAAAAGAAGTCTAGGGGTGTTAAATCCGGTGACCGAGGTGGCCACTCCATCATCTGCCCCCTTCTACCTATCCAACGAGCGGGGAATGTTTCATTTAAAAATTGTCGGACATGCATAGCATAGTGTGGGGGAGCTCCGTCTTGTTGAAATACCAGTAAATCTTCGGAAAGGTTATCATCATTTTCTATTATTGTTGTAATACGTGGGTCAACCCCTTCCCTGAGTAACTCAAGATATGATTCACCATTTAAATTTCCGTTGATGAAGAAAGGTCCGACAATGTGGTCACCTAGGATACCACACCAAACGTTTAACTTTTGGGGATGTTGTGTATGGAATTCACGCATAATATGTGGATCACTTTCAGCCCAATATCTACAATTATGCCTACTTACTAAGCCATTTAATGACCATGAGCATTCATCAGAAAAGCAAATATTGTTTAACAATTGTGGATTGTTATTGATAATTTGCGTCATTGATTCGCAAAACTCTAGACGTCGATCAAAATCATCTTCATTCAACTCGTGCACCAACTTAACTTTGTATGGGTGGTACTTGAATTTATGTAGAACTCGGAAAACTGTAGAATATGAAACACCGATCGCTCTACTTATTGTTGACAACGATTGGGGTTGTTGAGCCTCTAAGCTGACTTGCCCTAAAATTGCCACTTGGATTGTTTCGTTATTTACGAGTCCCTCTCGCTTATGCACTTTATTGCAAACAGACCCTGTTGTGGTAAATTTCTCCATCAGTTGAATTACATACTTATGAGTTGCATGTCTTCCGTCATGTAATTCGTTAAATATTCTAGCAGCAGCTCTTGCACAATTATTATTTTGGTAGTATAAACCTACAATTTCAATTCTTTCTTGCAAAGAGTAAACCATTTCAGAGAAACAAAATAAATAATGTATCAAATTACACTATCAACAGTGACTACAAATTCTAGTTGACAATGTCAAACTTTAATAAAAAGTAGAGTTTTTTGTTGTTTGGATTTTTTAAGTAGAATAAATAGCACAGTTAAAAAGATTAAAGAGTTTGAACTGTTGTACAACCCATTTTAGTACAGGCAAATAAGGTGAAAGTAAATAATAAGTAAAATTTGTGCTCTTAAAAGAAAAATTGTTTATCTCATAAACTAATCACTTTAACCTACAAGTACAAGTACATTTTTGAAATCAGCTCAAAGAGGAGTGTGCAAATTTTACATAAAAAATATGAAAAGTAATTTAAAAAAATAAAGGGGATGCTGCTAGGGGTGAGGGGGTGGCTTTTCCAGTAAGCTTAAATAAGCCATAATGCTTGCCCCTTCCAACATAAATTGACGTGTTTTTGGATTTTTTCTAAATACCAGTATTACAAAAGTTATTAAAGGTGGATACTTTTATCTGAAAAGCACTGTATATACAAAATTGTAATCAAACTTTGAAGGGTGTAGAAAAAGTAGGAATAGCTGATACGATGAACTTGAGATTATTTTGGTTCATACTTTCGAGACATCCTATATTCTGCAAACAGGTATATTTCTCGTTGTCTCGTTTTGTTCAAAATCAAATTTTGAAACGAATTATTTTACTGTTTTATTGAAAGATAAGAAAAGAAGTTGTTGGCGTTAATGGGTTTTGAAGTAATGTAGAAAAATACTCAAGCAACAAAGTAAACAATGAAATGTACTTACTCCATGTTAAGGACAAGTTCATTTTTATCAGTGAATTAAGTGGCGATTTCACAAAAACCTGGAGATTATAAAACGTTGATGATACTTTATAAAACAACTTGGAAGTTTCTCCATTTGTGTTCGAAATCAGAAACCCCGCGAGAGAAAATCGGCTATAAACTGCCTTCATATCGCACGGCTCTCGAAGTGTATAACGAAAACATTTTATAATGGAGGAAGAACAATAAAAGTTAATCCTGTTTGTTTATTGGGGTCTCGTTTTAATTTCAACTTATTTTAGGGACGACGAAAAGTGTTGGTACAGCCGATAGAATTTTTAATTTTGACAGAAAATGAAAAGAGTCGAGATTTACTTTAATATGAAAACTCGGTTCTATTTGTTTTTTTTTTCTGCTACTAAAAATCTTTTTCTCCTCTCCTAAAACGAATATATTTGAGCTAGAAAAATTCGAAAACTCAAAATTGGGATAATTCTCAAACAAACTCATCCTCAAAATATCTTTCAGTTGTACAATTTGTTCCATTGTTTGCCTCTATTTGTTCGCGAGTCATAGTCAAGTGATCACAGTTCCTGACCCACGAAAATTAGTTATATCGCTGATTTTCTGGATTTAGGTACCTAGTTATCAGGGTGCTTTATCGATACAGTGAAAGTTAACATCGAAATTTTGGCCGTTAAGCGATATATTTTTGTTTAAATTTTCAAAATTCGAATTATGCAAATAACTCGAAATCTATCCCAAATTTCGGAAAAAGTAAAGAGATCAAAACTGTAGTTCAAGAAACTTTCTACAAAAAGGATTATTTGTGATTTTTTCCTAAGAGCTGTCATTTCTTTGTAAAATTGTAATCATTAAAGTCTGTTCTTTTCAAATGCATCTGCAAAAAATTCAAACTTGAGAAATTTTCTTGGAAAACAAGACGAATGGGATTGTATTTTGCTGGTTATCTGGGTGAACTTAACACACATTTGTCTGTGACTCTGCTACACCCAGCAGCGAACACTTGCTTAAGGTCATCAATTGGACGATTACCTTTAAAATGATACCAATTATGCCCTCAAACTCACTCTGTGATAAAACTACTTTTACTAATGTTAGATTTTTTCATAGTTGACACTTTTTATAAGTTGTTGAATACCAACCATTTTCGCAAAATAATGAGAAAACTAAACCATACATTTTGTAGCTGAGTTGTCGAGCTTCAATTTCCTCCCCAATAAGTTCGTGAAACCTTTGGTTTCCCATCAAAAATTTGAAAACTCACCAAGAGCTCCAAAACGACATTTTTTTCTGAAATCTTTTGCGATTTTCGAGGGTTTGGCTTTATCGCATCATACTAGGGAAAACGAAAGCTTACGTAATAGAGAATTGCAAAAAAAACCTCTTTCTACTGGGACAATTTTTTCAATACATCAGCCGAAAATTCTACGGTGTAGAGGGCGCTGTCGAAGTAAAACAGACAGACGGCAAAAAAGATCTAATTAGAGCACGTGTAAAGTTTCAACGTTAATTGTTGAATGAAAATTGTTAAAAAAAATCGTGAAATGGCAGAAAAGGAACCTAATGGGAGTGCTTCAAGATAAAAAATTAATTGTGTTCCTTTTATAGTACGTGAAGTATCGTAAATGCCAGCATGAAAATACTCTTTGATTATTTTCTATTGTTTTGATCACGATTTTCTTCGATAAATATAAGAATGAAGGAGACTTTCTTGACGAGTCTGATGTAATTACCAAGTTGTGAAATAAGGTTTACTTAAGTGGACAGGTATACTCGAGAACAAGGAGCTGCTATATATTTATAATTAAATGATGAATTATACAATCTTCTACCGTGATTTGATAAGCCTACTAAATTTGACTTTGTAGAGCCTCACTTTCACAAAATTTATTAGTTAATAGGAATTTTGGATTTGCTCGAGTATGGTTCCAGATATTCTCATTGTCCCAGCTTTTTCAATTTTGGATTTTTTAGGTTCTCAATGGTGAACTCTACTATGTTGAGCCCATATCTTAATAAACAGAGCTAATTTGAGTTTGTAGAGGCTCCCTTTCACAAAATTGATCAGCAAATAGGAATTTTGACTTTGCTTGAATACAGTTTCAAGTATTTTCATTGTATCAACTTTTTAATGTGTTATCTCGATTTTCAAACTTTTAACTGCCAAACCCTAAAATTCTCATAAGAATAGTGTTTTTAAGGATTATCCCTGTCTCAAGTTTTGAGTACTTACAACAATCAAGATTTTATAAGAGGATTTCTGGCATTTTAGAGTTTTTTGTAGGTTAGGAAAAATCATATTTGAGCTTCTTCATAGATAATTTCCTGCTCAGAATTTATTTTCATAAATTCACCACTAAATAAGTCTTTTTTGAGTTGTCTGCAGAAAAAGCACTGTTAAAAAATCCAGAACACGAATTTCGCTTTTTGTGAGAGTAATTTTGAGATTAGGGAGAAATCACAGGAAATCTTTTTTGTATAAAATTTTTGGAACTACATTTTTGATCCCTTTACTTTTTTCGAAATTCGGCATAGATTTCGAGTTATTCGCAAAATTCGTAATTTTGAAAATTTAAACAAAAATATATCGCTTAGCGGCCCAAATTTTGAAATTAACTTTCACTTTATCGATAAAGCACCTTAAGAACAGAAAATCAGCGACATAACTAATTTTCGTGGGTTTTGGTTCTAATTTGGCGGCTGTACTCACTGGACTATCAATTTACAATCTCACAACATTTTTGTCACAATGTATATTATTGCGAACTCATTACCTGCTATTTAAGTTTAGATAGGAGAGTAGGATTTGCATCATGACTAGAAGTAAAGGGAATAAGACGTTTGACACTGTCTATTCAAATCAATGTGTTTCGTAACTTCAATATTTGAGCTGATGTTGAGATATTTTCTGTTTGATGGCAAAAAATAAACAAAATATAACGGTAAACATGATAATTAAATGAACGTTTAAAAAAATATTGCTCTCCAAATTCGGTATACAGCAAATCAGTGGTTTTGATTAAATATTAATATCGGTTACGTGGTCATATACGTAGCCAACTGTTAAAATTCCATATTAAAACAAAGAGAATATTAAAGTGGATTTATAATATAAAACGATCCATTTAAATTTCCACAATGTATGTTTTTGTTCGAATGAGCTGTACCAAAAACAATATGGTATATTATACTCGAAATATCAATAGAAAATTGTACGTAGAATAATGTATATATACAGAGTATTCTTATGAAAAGTAACGTCTAAATTTGAATATATCAGAAGGCTATAATATCAGCTTCGACATCACGTAAATGATTACATTATTTGAAACTGGTACAGAAGTAAATTGAATTAAAAAACTATCATAACATAAAATAATGAGAGTAGAGATTGTAATTAATCTATGATTAGAAATAGAGATTTAAATTTAAGTAGTGGTAAAATACACCAACACTCACAGTTACACTGTCCGACGCGCGTTTCGATAACCAAGTTATCGTCTTCAGAGACTCAAGGTTCAAGGTTCCCTTTAGGAAAAAGAGCCAATTCCACAAAAGTGTGAATAAACGATTTTAAATACGATCATTGATATTAGAACAAGCACACGTCTCATCCAGATCCACCACCTATCGAAGTAAAAGTCATTTAAGGAATTTTTGATGGTCAAATGTTGAATATGGAATAGTTTTTGAGAAGAATCTGTTGCACCTAAAAAACATTTATGTGATACAAAAAGCTCAAAATTATTTAAATAGGAACTAATAGAGTCGTCTATAGAAGTTATTTAAAAGTTCTAATTAGTGTATAAAAAATTTAATTAAAAAATCAAACATTTAAGAATTTAGATGAAGCAATGGGAAGGTTATGGTGGGTGGTTTTAACTAATAGAAAAATGTGGTATATATGGAATAAGCTGTGATGATTGTGACGGAAAGTATATTGGGCAGACTAAAAAATCTGTTACTGTCCGATTTAAAGAGCACATAGCTCATTTGATATATCACAATCATAACATGAATATTAATAATGTAAAATTGTATAATGAGGAGAAGATAAGATAGAACATAAGGAATCAACTGGAAGTGATTTAAATAAATGAAGTGTATGTTTATAAACAACAAATAGAAATCACAGGCAGAAAAAACAAGCAAGCTTCTTAATAAATCAACTTCAGTTTCACTTAACATGAACAGAAAAAAAAACCAAGATTACAGCAGAGCAAGTCAAACAAAGGAGAATAGACTTGGTGTAAAATGCCTTAGCATCACTGTATAAAATTTGGTTCTCAAAAATTGTCTCAAGAACAACAAAAGTAAGACTGTTCCAGAGCAATATAAAATCTGTGTTATATCCAGAAAACTCAAACGTTCTGCAACAGGTGCCTAATAATTATGTGAATAATTTTTAGGAGAAATAGGATGAATAATCCATACACTACGGAAGACAGTAACAAAACTAATCAGACAAGCATTGAATTATAATATAAAAGGCAGACATATACGAATATGGGAAAGAACTATCGAGAAAAAACTGCGACAGGTAAACGTAACATGGAAATAAGTTACAGAAATAACCAAAACCAGAGGAGAATTGACCGTCAACAAAATACCGATCTAATCGTTTTTCCTACAGCTGCTGAAACACCAACAGGTGCCCTTTGCTCCACTGGGAGGTATATGACGATGACGATGAGCGTAATAAAGCAAATGGACAAAGGCTACAACAAGCTTGAATAGTATGAACGAACAATGTTGAAGTGAAGACATATCTGTCTTAGATATTAGCTTTTATTTTGATAATATGTATAAATTACCTAGTTTGTCCACATTTCCTCCATTAATATACAAACTGTTGACCTCTTTGTCATACATGTATCATAATACTAGCTCTCAAGTAGTTACATGAACTATATAACTATGGGTGGAAAACACAGGCTTCCATCCACCAAACAGTTTTCACATCCGCCCACGCTTCACTTATTTTTTATAAATAAATTTGATGACTAGAAAAAGTGTTGTGCAACCCAAAATCTTCTAACTTTTTTTAAATATATTTTTAAGGATTTCAATTAGAGATTTTGTATTCAAAGGAACTACACTTCATTTTCACGTACCATGACCGTTGTCGCTCTTTGGCTCCTAAGTTGACTATCAAAACCGTTATTAGAAAATGCTGATTCAAAATTTGAGGCCCATATAAATCAGTCTAAAGAAGAATATAAGACTTAAATATCGATTCACTGACTATATTTATTTAAACAATAAAATCCTGATTGCAAGGATTCCCAACGAAAAGCGAAATACAGTCAGAGAGTTAGAAATCCATCAAAAGGAAAGTTTCCATCACCGAGCTGCGTCAGGTATTTCGAACAAACAATTCTGCTGTCGCATTCGAAAATGAATTTCTAGTTTTGGGAAGACAGGAGTATGAGAGAAACGACATTCGTTATGCAGTTATAAGTCATTCATTATTACATCCGCTTTATTATTGCACCTATTCATAAATTAATTTTGAAACCGCATTCATAATTCATGTCGAATATATTTCTTGATTGTAACATACTGTTTCTCCTTCAAACATTCGATCAAATTATGATGTACAATTTGAATGATTCCACTTTTAGTGTGAAATGTGCAAACAAAAAGCGGAAACTGAACTATAATGAGTAAAATTCCATGTATTAACTCTTCAAGAAGAAATTTCAACATGTCCCAACCTAAGGGTTTTTATAATCTGCAACTGATATTGTAAGAACTATACTTATTTGTTGAAATTCACATTATAACTAAAGACTAAAGTTTGAGATTTATACATCTGGCATTCCTTTTGAAGTGTATATACTGGGATAAAAAACTGTCGATTTAAAAGTCTATTTTTCAGTCTAGCTTTGCTTGATTGATGACTAATTAACGTTTTGTGGAACTAAATATTTAGAATTGTCCTAAGAACCCTTTTTTCTCACAGTAAAGTGCCTTCTCAAAAGATTATTGAGAACTCCGACCAATATTTATAACCAAAACTGCTATGGTGAAAAAGTAGTGATTGTCATTTCATCAAGAGATTTTTTAATACTTGCAACATTAATTTTGAGCTAGAATTCTTTCTTAGAAAGCTCATGATGAAATTAATGCAGCAACTTTAGTTGCTTTAAAATCAGTAGATGCATATCTGTCAGTAGTGACTCATTGTAGTCATAAACAAAAAAAATTAAATTTACAGAGAATTTATGAAGCAAATAGAATGTATTTGTACAAAGTCAAAATTTTTTACACTTCAGAAATGGGTGGAAAAGCGAATCGATTGGATTTCCGTCTGTATTCCAGGGAACTATTTCTAGAAACCGAAAACTTTCGTAATTTTTTCTGACGGTCATAAATTTTGTTCGGTCTTACCAATATTATTAATATTGAAGTCAAGATAATCCCCATGACGTGATTAAAGCAAAGGGGCAATAAAACTCAGTAAAAATTCCTTTAAATATGAAAAAGATACTTTTCTTTCAGCACTAAAGCGTACAGCGATGCTGTTAATTCTACACTGATTAATCGAATAATCAGTTTGGTGAAAGATAATTTGGGAATGAGTGCGACGCTTGCTAGATCCCCAGATCACACAATAATTGATTTTTGTTTGGAGAGGATCTCAGTCAATAGTGTCCCGTGAGGTTCCACTGACTTATCAATAGAAGATCGTTGGATTTGTGATTATATAACGAAGCTAATTCAAGGAGAAATTAGAAATCACAAGTATGACAAATAAGGGAAATTTTCAACCCCCATATAAGGATTAAAGAAAAAACATTTATATTTGATTCCTCTATTAAGTCACTTTATGAGATTTAGTTATAGATACCTTTTTTGGCTTTAGATTTCCAGTTCATTCCAAATCCTCGATCAGAAATTAATTTCTTCTAGAAATGACAATTTTGACATTGACCTTGAGATCACCTGTGCATTGAAATCGAGTTTAATGACAAAAACATATAAATTTATTATCTTCTCAAAAAAGAGAGCTTCTATCATCAATTAAACTGTCAACTAACTTGATGTGAACAAGCAGTCAGTGGATTTGTAATTAGCAATCTTGAAAATATGGAGATCTACTTCGCGGAAACAAATCACTTTTTCATTTGTATACCTGTGTTATTTGAAGTATTTTGAAATGGACATCAGTTCTACAGCTTCAACAAATTTATCTTTAAGTATTTATGTGCGTTTTAGAATTTATGCTTTTTGTGTCAGCTTCCATATCTTCTATACAGAGATAACTTCACCTAACTACGTCAGATAATACACATACTGTAACAAATTCCAATGATGCTACTTCACTAGCTACACACCCAGGTATTCAAACTGCACTACAAATTCTTCAACCAAATTCACAACTATCTGACGAGAATCAGTTATTAGTATATAACACAATAATCAAATCTATTTGGACATATGGAATCTGGCTTCGAGGCTCAGAAAATACGAAAAAAATAAATATCATCGAGAGATTTTATTCAAAAGATGATGATTATGACAATTGCTACGGTGGGGTTCGAATAGAACATTTAGAAAACATTTCATGTATCTAGTACACACTACCTGTGTTAAATCCGAAAGATGGATCGACGAGAGCAAGAAAATTTGATCTGCCAAAGTGAGTCCTAGAGATTGGCAAACGTACGAACTTTTGAATAATTATTATCATTAAAACAAAACGAAAAACTATCAGCAACATCTAAGATTTTCCAAAATGAGCAATGTGGAATATTATATAAAATATTGAACAAAAATTGATTGGAAAAAGTAATTTTCTAAGAATGATTGCATTTTTGGTATTAGGTTCAAAATAAGTGAAAAAATGCATATTTTGAATTTTCAACAAAAATACTTTCAATTTAAGAATGGTTAGGTTAAGTTAGATAAGGTACACAACACAATAACAAAATCATATCGTATGAAAAAATTTATTATGGCTGACTTTATGCATAAAAGAGCTAAAACTTCTCTCACCTGAATAATTCTATGCTGACGTACACAGAACAATATGAATTCAAAAGTTAATAGCTTTGAAAGTGTTGGCGTTCCTAAACTAATTTGGATTCTAAATCATTGGTGTACAATTTTTCCAAAATCAGATGGTAAAATTTCACTTAATTTCATAAGAAAAAAAATATCTAGCTAAATCCGTTATACGCCTATTTGCTAATTGGAATATGCGACAACGAAAAACGTATTAACTATAAAATAATAACTAGTGTTCCATTAAATCTTCTTCCTTGTTGTCTTTTTTCCATTTTTATAGCATATACTTTCTATCAGCTTCATTTCATCGCCTTTTCGTCAAAATTCAAATCTTTTCACATATGAACAATAATTATTTCCAATCTTAAGCATCGAAATCAAACATTGCGGTACAAAATTTAGCCTGATGATAAGTGCCCCATTGGCTTCAAGGTATATATTATTGCTAGGAATCTAAGTTCTCTCGATTAGAGAACAAGTTGAAGCTACCAGTTAAAAATACGACAAAACATTTCAGCTTCATCCCAATCAACTGGCAAAAAACTAGTTTCAAAAATACATTATATCTCTTTATAGATATAAAATAAAGATCATTTGTTTAGGAATATAAATATAAAAATTGCGTCTCTTTTATCTTTGTATGATATATCCAGTCCATTTATAGTACATAAATAAAATTCCCATTTTCAAAATCAATACATCTGCAGTAGAACGACACACGTACACACGTCGTGAATTTTTTAATACCGGTGACATTTACACACATACATCTATTTTTGACGAGAGTTTTGCGAATTCCGTAGACTATGGAGCACAAGATGTGATTGTAAATTCAAATGATGCGCGTGAAATTGGTAAAGGGATTTGTGCAAAAAATGAAAAAAAGAACGCAAACGTCGCAGCATATTTCAATTTTCGCATGAATGAAATCGAGTTCCAGATTTCTATGTATGAGTGAGTATTTAGAAAATTGCGAAAAATTCATTATAATACTAGTAGTTGGGTATAAAAACAAGTTGTAGACAATTTTTTCTATCAAATAGTACTTTATTTGTATAAAAATATTTTTGTAGTACGTGCAAATAGAAAATGTTTGAGTATATGTATATACAGGATCTCATTACTCGAAAAATAGAAAAAGACACGAGCTTTCGTTCATCATTAGTACCAAAAACAGATTCTTTTGATGATGCACCCCTTTGTTCTGTCTAACTGGAGGTTTGAAACCCTTATAACGCTGAAAGATGCAATAAGGTCCAAGCGGATTCATCTTGTGAGGTTAGGTTTGTTTAGATGAAGTTAGGTTAGGTTGGATAAACGCGATTTCTATGGACTTGAGAGAAAATCATTTAGTTCTCTGGATCCTTTCGTTGCTATAAATCTGGTAACTCCACTTTCGATCTATGAATCTTTTTTTTAAGAATACCCATGAGCTCAGAACCCAGAATCTTTTTTTCAGTTCATCATCAGTACCAACAACCGATTCTTTTGATGATACACCCCTTCCTCTGTCTGATTAGAGGTTTGATGATTAATTCCCCAAAACTATTTTCCATCAAGACTTTGAGTTTGTATGTTTATCATAGAAACCCTAGAGAGAGCTAAAACTTTCTGAAAAAAACCAGATAAAACTGGATAAACCGAATATGGGAGCAAATCGAAAACAGTGTGCGTGTCAGATTTCTATGCACTTGAGAGCAACTCCCTCGGTTCTCTGGATCCCTTCGTTGCTACACTCTTTGTCTATAAACTTTGAGCCTATGAGCTCAAAACCTATAATCCTATATTTTCGATCAACATATCATTTCAGGGCGCTGAAATCATTTTTGCCACATTTCCACTAGGAAGAGAGTTTCCGCAGTAACGAATTTCTTTAGCATTATCCTTTTCAACACGTCCCACATACGAAGTTTCATCGAAATTAGAGATATTGGTACTGCTTAAAAGTATTACACGAATTTTATTGGAAGGCGGTGAAAATTACATACAAATCTCATATCCCAAAAACTTATACTCAAGACCTTGGATTATCATTAACTTTCCACCCCATCTCGTTGCTAACTTGTATCACAAAAGCCTTTGAAACGTTAATAAAAATTCGATTAGAACATTTTGTAGAGAGTAACTAGCATTCCATATGGTTTTCGCAAAGGACGTGTATCAATAGACGCCGTAGCTCATTTAATTTCAGATATACAGATAAGTTTTTCCAAAAATTTCTACGCATTTAGTTTGTTTGTATATTTATGAGGTGCGTATGATGTAGTTGATCTGAATATTTAAGCAAATAGATTGGAAAAAACTGGAATTAATAAAACGGTTTGTGCAATCTATTTCATAGCCGAAAAATATCTTTACGTGATCATAATAACGTATTACGTTATCCGCATACAGTATACAACGACTTACCTCAAGGATCTATTCTGAGCTCTACCTTATTGCATAAATTGTTCATTACATCATACCAGTTCGTTCTTAATAAAATATTTTTAAAAATATAAATTCATTTACAAATTTCTCATTTTTCCCTTTACTTTAATTGTAACATTATTGTTACTTGGAAGATAACTAATATATCAAAGTCAAAACTCAAAGATTCTGAAATTCCTGGTGAAGAAAGGCAGTACAAAACTTATTACAGAGAAACTAGAGACTCATAAGATAAAGAATATTAATATTAATATTAACAAAACTGTGCTGTTCGGATGTGTTATTCATCTGTCCGAAAAATTTTCCATGAGCTCTATGTGATTTAATTATTTGATAATAAAGAGGAATTCATTTATAAATGAGAATATCAATATTTGTGATTATTACAAGGGGTTCTTTGTTGAGAAATGATGGAGTCCAAAGTTGACAAAACTCAGTTTATTGAACAGAGTTTCAAAAAGTACCTTTTGAATCGTTTTACAATACTTGTTTTCATTAACAAAGCTCTTGCCAAACAATCTTCGGATTGTTGCTCAATACTTACCAATTCAATATAAAAGAAAATAGTGTGACTTGAGGATAGGATAGGTCGGGTCAGCTGTCAATTTTATCAATTCTCAACAATTTTGTTTATATGTCAGAGAATTGAAAATCAGTTTTTGTTACAATGCTATAAACTAAAAAGAAGAGTTTGAAACATTTAAGAGACTTTTCTGCGGCTACGTGGCTACTCAGAAAAAAGACAAAGCCGTTGATGGAAAAGACACAATTGGGAAAAATTCTTTACGTCTAACGTCTGCAATTCTTTTATTGATGGATATCCTTAAAAATGCGCTTTCCAGGATATCGGCAGGAGTTCTATCTGGATTTGACATTTGCCTTCAATAATTAGAGAACCAGAAAATGAATCATGTTCTAATGTTTGGTGCAGGAAGTTTATGTATCAGTGAAATCCTCTATAATTTCCAATTCTATGTGAAAGATAAGACAAGGATTGTCCCAGATGTACCTGGCCCAGCGAACAAAATACAAAAATTTTGATAAAAATTTATTCACTTTTCGAAGTTCGATACTCTTTTTATAATGAGACTGGTTTCAAAATTACCTTTTCTTTGTTGGAAAATTCACCGAGCCATTTTATCAAGTCTGGGCGCAGAAAATAATCCGAGAGAAAGGTATAAATATGGTGAGTAGGGTACGTGAGGTAGTAATTCAAACTTTAAACTTTGATAATTTATCAATTTTGTCAATTGTAACAACGGAATTATGAGCTGGTGCATTGTCATGATGAAACATTTTCTTCTTAGCTAAATTCCATCCTATTTGCTAGATTTCTTCGCTCAAGCATTGCAATTAGTTCGCACAATACTTGCCGTTGATAGTTTCTCCTTTTTCATGGTAGGGTAATGGAAATTATCCCACGCATATCCAAACAAACCGACGCCATGACCTTGCCTGCAGATGAAACGGTGTTTGCCTTCTTTGGAGTCAGTTATTCCTTTTTAGTCTATTGGTTTGATTGTTCTTTTGCTTCTAGTGTGAAGTGATTGACCGACGATTTCATCCATGGTTTGAAACGGCTCCGTTTCTTTGAAATACTGCCAAACTCTCGATGTAAACATCTTCATGACGCTGTTTTTGTTCCATCTTGCGCAAAGCTTTCTCATGTCCAAATTTCTAGTAAAATTTGATGCATCGCACTTTTTAAAAAGTCTACTAAGTCTGCTAGCTCGCACACTTCCAGTCGTCACCTCATTTGATCGACCACTGCGATGCTGGTCTTCACATGTGGTACCGCTTCACTCAAACTCTGCTACACAATATTTTACTGTTGATAATGAAGAAGCGAGATTAGAAACTAAGTCAGCTTTCGTATTGTGGCCTTTTAAATAAAAGTATTGTATCACTTCACTATTGATGGCTGCCAAACAAATACTAAGCAACGTGATGTCTTCAAACTTGAAACATATGCTGTATACATTTTCAAGCAACTACCGCCATTTCTATGTCAGGCCAGATACCTCTGGGACCATTCTAGTATAATAATCCTAACAAACCAGAAGTGTTTAATGTTTGGAACAATAAAAAATCAAGATTCAAGGTTACAGAGTGGATATATATTTTTTAAATATTTAATTAATTAGAAACTTATTCAAGTTTATATATGATTTCAATTAATACTGGATAGACGACACCGTTTTCAACCAAAAAATTTGACGTTTTTGATTTAGTTTCCATTAAGTTTTTCACCATTCTACATCAAGCATATTAACTATGTTCGAAGCTAAGAAAAAAGAATTACGTTGTTGGAATGTCTCAATGTTCGCATTTTATCCAGCTAACGCCTAGATTACGTATAAACTACCGATTTGCGCCACCGATTCACTTTCAATTTCCGCATCGTTTTTAACTTGTTCCCTAGTTACTTGGTATTCCAAGACGATGTGTTTATTTCGATTACCGAAGTTCGTTTATTTCAATCTAGTCGCTGAATTCGTTTTCAACATCACAGCATTACCCGGACACCTGATATACCTGCTTACTTGCATATATATACTCAGTTATTTTGATATTTACTTTTTCTTGGATCCAATTTGAATATCTCGAGATGGTATTTTTAACATCATCCAAATTATTGAAATCGGATGCGGTTTTGTCTCCCGAAATAACCCTTCATGTATTGATTCACTTTGTATAAGGTCTTTATGGACATTTGTGAGGTATTAGCATTATAATAATATAATTGCTTAAACTGTGTGACAACAATATGTAGCCCAGTATTGTTGCAATAACAAGTAATTGCTCCCCACTTAACTCTTCTTTCTAAAAATATGATTTTCTTATGAATTTTGATCAAAACAAAATATTCATGTCAATCAAAGTCAGTTTTCATTCCAGCTATGAGTCCCATCAATATAATTTCCATGAAGAATTTCCCACGGGAATAATTTGAATAACTCGACTTTTCGATCTCTTTTTCAAGACGTAGCGCGTCAGTCACGTCAGCAATTTGGTGGTTGGAGTCCGTATCGCAAGGGAATATGTTTCATTCTCCCAACTAGTGTTATGCATAAAAAAGTGAAGGGATAACAACAAATCCAGGGGAATTTTCTATGGCCACAACAGTTGCGGATGATGAAAAAAAAACGGATGTCACGTTCGTGATATAAGTCGAAGACGGTGCACTTGCAGCCAATATGAAATTACTTTTCAACCGAGTTATCGGAATTCATGTGAAAATTGAACTGGAATAATGTTAGTTCATCCACGGATTTAGAATACTAAGTATTCTGTTCAATATGAAAGTTATGAATTACTATGTGATATTTTTTATAGCACACTCATATATAATTTCATGATTGTTTGTAATTTATACATTTTTCAACAAAATTCTCATTTATTTTCTCAATTATCTAACACTCTATCTTGCAACAAGCTCTATATCAATTACACTTATTTGTTTGTATTTATTTATCTTTAAATTCAATTTTCATCAATTTCAAAACATTGAATTAATTTTAAGATTCTCAGAGATATTATACAAGAGTATAATATCACAAGAGTATTATTATTTTCACCTATTATCCTAAAGTTATAAAAAAATATCAAGTGCCTTGATATACAGACCACAGAAATTATCGCATCACTGGTATTTTGGGATATTTTTGATACTTAATTCTAGTTTTTTGGGACAATCTGTATATGTATCATCTTAATAGATATTTCAGGTTTCTTATCATGGGTAAAAAATATCACAATTTCTTACAAATTTTTTTGGAAGAAAAAATGCTCGAGCAAATCATTTCTGTCTTGGAGAATGCATAGAGATCGAGAATTTTCTAAGCAAATTGTGTTATTGTATAGTGAAAATTTAAATTTATTTTGTTAATAATGGATGTCCCTCAACGTTTAACAAGACATGTGACGAATGAAGTTGCGCTCATACAAGATAGCCGCAGTCAAAGAAAGGTCGCCGGAGTAATTGGAGTTCAATAAAGCACCATATCCAGATTTGTTGTTCGCTACCAAGAAACAGGGCAGCTAACCAGAAGACCCGGACAAGGCCGCGGAAGGGTAACTTCGGTAGTAGATGATCGTTATTTGAGGTTAACGGCGTTAAGAATTAGGCATACCACAGCACGAAGGCTGCAAACAGATCTGTTGGCTGCTCGTAATGTCCGAATAAGCCTAAAAACAGTTCGAAATAGGTTGAAAAAAGCAGGTTACGAGCCAGAGTGCCAGCTAGAGGTCCAAGTCTTACCAGAGAACATTGAGTAGCAAGATTGGAATTTGCTCGAGAACACGCAAATTGGAATAGATTGGTCCAATATTTTATTCACGGATGAATCAAGATTTTGTTTGTATTCATCAGATAGGCGTGTGGTGAACGGCATGATCAGGTTAATTTTTGTCAATCTGGTGGTGGCTCTATCATGGTTTGGGGAGGAATTTCTTTCGAGGGTCGCACGGGGTTAGTACCAGTGAGTGATGGAAGACTAAATGCTGATAGGTACATAACCAGTATCTTAGAACCCCATGTAGTGCCCTATATGCCTCATATCGGTGGCAACTTTGTGCTAATGCACGATAATGCTCGTCCACACGCTGCTAGGGTGGTTCGGCAGTACTTAGAAGAGGTCGAGATACCCACACTGAATTGGTCTGCACGTAGCCCGGACCGTAACCCAATAGCGCATGTCTGCAACCATCTGGGATGGCAAATTCAGCAACATCCGGCACCAATTAGAACACTAGATGATCTTCAAAATGTTCTTTTCAACTTCTGGGAAAACAAGCCACAATGATACATTCAGAACTTGTTTAGAAGCCTTCAAACACGAATGGAAGCTGTAATTAGAGCGAGTGGCGGCAACACACGGTATTAGAAATTCATTGGCAGGTTTTAGTTTGAGCACCGTTCATTTTTTTGTATAGATGTTTGGTACAATTTTTTCGATATTTTCTATGTTTTGGTAAATCAAACTTTTTGTCCTCTGTTGATTGAAGTGATATAAAATAATTATTGCAAAAGACGTATCTTTTGGTGTTTTAATTCGTAATAATAATAAAATTTCAAAAACAGGCAACACATTTAAAATATTTAAAATATAATGAGTGTAGCGATAATTTTTGTGGGGTGTTTAGTTGTTCATTGAAAAGTATAGAATAGAAAAGAATTATAATAGTCCGGTCAATTTAGTCATGAAGTTAGTGGTCAAATAAAAAAATTCCATATATGGAATCAAAGTTCAACATTTGAGGTTTTTTGGGATTTTCTCGGAAACGGTGAGTTTTATCAAAAAACCTCGCACCCAAGTTGTGAAAATCTCTACAAAAATGGTCTCAATTTTTTTTTCTTAAGAGTTACCATTCCTGAGATATACTGATTCAAAGAGTCAGGCTCAAAATGACGCATAACTGAAACAGCAATAGAAAAATTTAATGCATCAAACACAGCAATTGTAGTTGGTGCAGTTGGTTTATCTGCTTATCCCAAATGCCAAAAATATAGTTTATTTTTACATGTCACTGCGTCACATCGTCAGTAATTTACAGAAGGGGCAAAATGTCAGTGTTTAAATTGAAATTAAAAAAAGACTGACAGAAGAATTTACAGAAATTGATTCCACATCTCAAACAATAATTACGGAATAAATTCGCTTTCTTTGTGAGGTTTATGGAGCTCCAAAAATAGTACTTGCATTGATATATACCAATACTTAACTTTCTTCTTCCCACATGGGTATCTGCTCTTCAACACTTGTATCGAGTATACTACAGTTCAAATATGGCTAGTCAATCAACTGAGATAATACTCTGGAACCGATTAAAACTTTACTCCCAACTGCTCCAGAAAAACTCATCCACACTATTTTTTGCTATTACAAAAAAGGTTGATTGGGTTGCTGTGCTCTCCAGTGTATACCAATTGCCAATGTCAGTTTTGCTCAAATGTCCAGTTGAGTACAATTTTAATGAAGAAACCAATGACTCAGCCATATTTGAACAATTTATGAACGTCCAGTAAAAGGGAGAGGAAAAAGAGCATGACTGTTGAAGTAGACTTTCAAGAGTATGAATCTGATTAAAATATCTGAAGAAATCAAAACAATAGTTAACCCAATAATTACTAATAACATCAATAATCAATATCAATAATCAATATCAATAATCAATATCAATAATCAATATCAATAATCAATATCAATATCAATATCAATATCAATAATCAATATCAATAATCAATAATCAATATCAATATCAATAATCAATATCAATAATCAATATCAATAATCAATATCAATAATCAATATCAATAATCAATATCAATAATCAATATCAATAATCAATATCAATAATCAATATCAATAATCAATATCAATAATCAATATCAATAATCAATATCAATAATCAATATCAATAATCAATATCAATAATCAATATCAATAATCAATATCAATAATCAATATCAATAATCAATATCAATAATCAATATCAATAATCAATATCAATAATCAATATCAATAATCAATATCAATAATCAATATCAATAATCAATATCAATAATCAATATCAATAATCAATATCAATAATCAATATCAATAATCAAAACACTAAGAGCAATGAAATCAGAAGAATGTGTGACGTTCCGGATATAGTGAGATGGACCAGAACTAGAAGAAGAGCATGGAGAGATCATGTCAATAGAATGAACAACGATCGACTGGCGAAAATCGCAAAGGAAGAGAGACCCAATACAAGTAGACCGCCTGGAAGACCACCAAAGCTCTGGTATGAGAGCTGGTCCTCGCAGTCACAACCTAGGCTGCCTCTTTGAAAACACAAGACACAGTCTTAAAATAAGAAGAAGAAGAAGAAAAAGACAAATAATGGGCAATGTAATTGATAGTTTTGATAAACTCTGAAATGTTTATTTGTTACAATTAATATTAAATGAAAAATTCATATCTGCGTACCGAAATTATTGTTTTCAGAATGAGGATTATTATAATAGGTAAGTTCTATTGAAAAAATGCCTTTTTTCATAACATTTGGGAATTTCCTCTTTTATTCAGGTACCTGATCTTGCTATAAAATATATTCCAAATCAATGGAAGAAGTGATAACAGATATATTGTTCTCCTAAGGTCTATCACATACTGATATTTTTGATGATTTATTTTTATTTTTACATCAAATAATAATCAACTCGCAATCGAACATTTTCTCATATTTCATACTGAACCAATTTTTTCTTCAACTGATCTGATTTCTCAATCTTAGAAAAATAAACATCCTCTACTATCTGAATAATGCAATTTCCTATTATAGTTTCTACATTCTAAATTGTTTTCACTTTATCAGAAACGACTTAGATCCTATCATTGCTTTAATAGTTATTTGTATGCCAAGAACTGAAAGTGCTACTTTGTTGGACAAGTCTGAAAATTGCGAGACGAGGGAAGCGAGATAAGCAACAGACGAGTCCAACAAAGTAGTATTCCAGCCGCGGCGTACACCACATTTTTTAGACGACGCATAAGATTGTAACAAGAATTTTATTATATTTTCTCTAGTTAAGGTTTTTGATTTTTCTGTAGTGTAACTTTTGTTTTGTTTCTTCAGGATATTGATGAGTTTTGGATATTTGTTGATGTAAACATATTGTTTTATTGCGAGAGTACTTTTAATCATCGAGAATGTAGAGCATAAAGTAGAACTTTTCTAGATTTTAGATTTTTTAGAAAATTAAGCGAATACTACGTTTTCCGTTGGGTTTTTCGCCTTTTTCTGGTGACACCACTTCATAAAGAGCTCGTACTGTTTTTCGTACCTTGTACGAGATTTATTCGGCCACGAATTAAGAACGGCCGCATTGCTTTTTTCGGTGAGATAAGGTGGCGTGGATTCGAGTAACTCTTCATCGCTGATGTTTTCTTTTCATCATCATTCATTGTTATTCATTAATTTAGATAAAACTTTGGATAAAACAAACAATTTCAGAAAATTAAAAAATTAAGGTTAGGTATGCAAAATCATCAGCAAGTGTTGAAGGTTGATACCTTCTTACAAACGTTGTCACCGACTTTGAAAGTCTTTATAGATCTAATTTGTTTCCCCTTTTTCTATCTAGCCAGGGCAAAAGCTGTCATCCCCTGGGTGCTATTTTCTCTTTATCAGACTCCCAAAGCAAGGCAGCAGCAGATATAATTATTGCCAGTGATCTACTGAACCTTTTCTTCTTATTTAGTTTACCTAGCTTTCTATTATCATTTTTATAATATCCACTAAAAATTGAATAAAGTTTGAGGTTGGGAAATTATTTACTTTTAGTTTTGGAATTTTGATTAGTACCAACAATTTTTCTATGTAATGTTTTGATCTTGCAATGAATTCCATGCAATTCCTTGCATGTTTTCTTGCGTCATGTCAAGCGGTTTCTAAGTTTGTAATCCATTATTTTCACACTGTATAATTTTAGTATGACTAATATTTGATGTCATAGCTTCCAATCTAGAAACTTTATTAGTGTTTTCTAGTAGTGTGATTCAGGTTTCTTAAAATGGTTAATAGCCATCCTCTTTCTTATATAAATTTCGTGGATTCGTTTTTCTGTTTAGTGCGTTTTGTTAGATCACCTTGTATGTTCCTTCCCTCGGAAACGGGATAAAAAGTAGAATATACTGATGATTCTAAGCTATCTCTTTACCAATTTTTAGCCAAATCGGATCGTCAGTTCTTGAGAGAAACAAAAATATACATTTTCGGATATTGCTTATCTTATTAATATTAATGAACGGATGTTTTATTGATTTGTGATGGATATAAATATAGATCTTTGGATGGTAAACACGATGCAATAAAATTCGCAATATAATGAAAAACAAAATAGCAACTTTATTGAGTATCTATTCCGATAACAAAATATTTAGATACACTTTAATAAGCTGAGAGCAAAGAACGGTATTAATTTCGTATGAAAATTAGATGAAAAAACCAGTGATGCTTTCAATGTTTATCGAATAATAGATTACTGAATACTGAATTATTGAAATGTATTGTTTGATTAACTCTCAATTAGTGAACAAAATGGATAGTATAGTCTAATAAATTGAAAATTGAATTAGATACTTCAAATCAGTTTTCTTCTCTTTTCTGATGATAATCTCTCTATAATTATTTCTTTAATATTGTTGAAGATTTGGCAGGAATTTTTTTTTCACACAAAAAAACTGAGCAATTATTTTAAACACAAATTTTTCAAATATTGATTCCTTTCTATTGTATATCTGCATGGTAATTCCTTGCCAAACCTAGCAAAAACAAGAGGCTATTTATTCGAAGTAGTTCTACGTATTTTCAACGCCCCTTTAAAACTTTCTTATGAATAAAATGATAAAACCACGACAGGTTTAATCGTGTTCCGCGTAGAATTGTTTTACGTACGCAGAGCGTTTTACTTATAATATCTAATTATGTCGTCTAAAAGAACGAAAAATGAGTCATTTGAGCCTAAAAAGTAAAGAAAAACACTCTCTTTGGAGTGTAAACTAAATATAATCAAAAACTTTGGAGCAAAAATTAAAATTTGTGTTATACAGTTATAAAAGGTAAAAAAATATGAACGCTTTGGATTCAAATATCATCTGTAAGCGTCACGGTGTTATCGCACAAATACTACAGTCATGAGGTGATAATCAGAAGTAAGAGTGAAAAATTTTCCTGTTGATCAAAATACACTGTGCTTTCAAGCAAAGAAGATTTTTGAAAAACTGAAAGAAGCTGGTGGGGCGGTTAAGAATGGAGTGTTTAAAGCTAGTAACGGCTGGTTCAGCCGATTTAAGAGTCATTGTAATCGGCATAGCATCGGAGCGACTGGAGAAGCGACAAGCTCTGATAAAGAAGCTGCATCTCTCTATCCAGAAAAATATAAAACAATAAAAGATGAAGGTGGCTATACTAGCCAAACCATATTCGACGTAGATGAAACCAGTTTTTTTGGAAGAAAATGCCTAAAAGAACTTCTATTGTGTTTAAAGAGAAAACCTTTCTAAAACCGCCAAGGATCGGTGCTAATGCAGCTGGAGATTGTAAATTAAAACCTTTCTTAGTTTACCGCTCAGAAAATCAAAGAGCCTTAAAAAATAAATCCAAAGCTGGTTTGCCTGTCATTTGTAAGTCTAATGCGAAAGCTTGTGTGACAGCTTCTCTTTTTGAAGACTGGTTTGGCCATCATTTTATTCCTGAAGTCGACAATATACCAAGTCATCTTCCCGCAACTCCACGCGTGTAAGTTGTATTTTGCCACCAAACAGCTTGCTTCAACTAATGGACCAGGGAGTCATTAAAACATTTAAAGCTTAATACACAAGGCGTCATTTGCACATCTACATGAAGCTATGAGAGTTTTGGAAGCCATTCAATGTTTTAGATGCTGTATGAAATATTGGACAATCTTGGAATGAGGTTTCACAAAGAATTCTTCATGGTGTCCGAAAAAAAACTGTATCCATTTTTTTTTCACCACTGAAACCCAAGGAGAATCAGTTTCAGATCCTGAACAAATCGATAGCATAATAGAAGATGTGGTCGATGTCGCCAAACAATTAAATTTAGAGGTCGATAATGATGAAGTTTAAAAATTGCTAGATTCACACAATCAAGAGCTAACAATTGACAAAGTTATAAAAATACGTGAGTATGAGCAAGACATTGAACAAACTAATTCGCTAGAACCAGTTGAATCGGTAAATCAAATGTGAATTGCAAACTTTACAGAAGGACTCAATTGAAAATCAATTGAAAAAGGGTTACAAATTTCAGAAAAAAGTAGATTCTAATGAAGAACAAATACTACAAAACGGGAATAAAAAAATCACTGGTTTGCTACAAGGAAATTTTGCGTGAGAAGAAGAAAAACTTAAGTCGTCAGGCAGCATTCTTAGAATATATGGAGCCCTCGACATTAAAATAACTTCGATTTAGGTTACTTCATTCATAACAATGTGAATTGATTCATTAGCTTACACTTTATTGAACATTATATGCGCGGATTCGACTTCACGGCAATTATTCGGACCCACCTACCGCGTAAGTCCGGGGTATTACTGTACTATTATTATTCAGTATATTAATCGAGAAAAAGCTGGAATATTTTGCATTTTTGGTCTGAATACAACTGTATAAATAATTTGTAATCTCATATCATTCATAAACGAGCGGAAATTGTTGGAGCAACCCTCGTAGAAAGGTTAGAACCTAAAAATGTATGTGGAATGTTTTGTTTCAACAGTTTCTGGAACTGGAAACTATCATAAACTACATTTTTACAAATAAATGAAGATATCTTGAAAGTAAAACTATAATCTATTATTTTTATGCTAATTATTTGAGCTAGTTAGTTTGATTATTATTTTTATGTTCCATACAATTTCTTTGTTGATCAAAATTATAAATAAATATGAAACTTCAGTAAAGTGATTCGATATCTCGTATATCCACAAAAGTGAGGATTTAACGTCGATGCTGATGACAAGTATTAATAGTTTTCAATGGAAGCAGTTGCCTGGGACATGCGGTGAAGTTTTGTAAACATACATGTTTTTATTGGGAGCTATTTCAACGCTTGTTGGTTGAATATTTTACGAAAATAGTGACTTATAGCCGAAGGAATGCATCGATTTAAAAAAACATACAAAATTCTCACATTTCTACAAATTCCGAATACAAAATGAATATGTTGATCAATACTGTTCATTGAAAGTTTGTAAATCTATGTAAAGTTTTTGGAAATGGTGGTAAAATGTTGGTGTCTCAGATTTTGTATAGAAACTTGAAATCTACGAAGCAATAAGTCTTGAGAAACGCTCATTAATTCCTGGGTAGGGCTTTAACAAATCAAACTCATCTTTACCAACAAACCATATTTTTGTGTCCTCCAGTTTTTTCATCAAGTGACTTCTGGGAGCTTTCCATAAATGGATGTACAGAAGAGAGAGGGTGAAAAGCCAGTTTCCAGTGCTTTATAACTGGAAGATGTCAACTAAGAATAGAAGGCCCCGTAAGGTATTACAGGCTGAGGATTGTGATAATGGGATTGCCTAATGGTAACGTCGAAAATTTTAACGGTCCTAAAAGCAAACGGCAATGACATGAAAAAAAGGGAATAAACGTTGAAACGATAATCTCACGAGGTAGCAAAAGGGAATTGATACAGATTGTACGCGAATTGAATAAACATAATTTTGCAATGATATCATTCACTGAAACGAAAAAGAAACGCAAAGGTACGGAATGAATGGCAATTATATTCATCTTTATAGTCGCGTATCCAAGCGTATCCAAGGAACAGTAAATATCCCAGTGCAGTAATTTGAAGCAAATATAAACAAAAATTGATACCAATGGGTGTAGCATATGGGCAGGAAGCGATGTAAATAGTTGAAACAACTGAATCGATCACAGATAAATGTGATTAAATTATCGTCAAATCCTACTCTTAATATAAACAAACAAGTGAAAATTTAATGAAAAATTGTAGAATGAAAAAAACAATGAGTGTAAACTTCACATATTTCCATTACCTATGTGGAAAGTGGATAGGAATAGTAGATAATTGAGTGCAGTAAATAGTGTATAACCTTATTTTCGAGCGTACTAATTCAGAGTAGTGTATATTCTACTCTAAAG
Source organism: Diorhabda sublineata (assembly GCF_026230105.1). NCBI lineage: Eukaryota > Metazoa > Arthropoda > Insecta > Coleoptera > Chrysomelidae > Diorhabda > Diorhabda sublineata. Next base: position 6,083,172 of record NC_079475.1, on the reverse strand, counting down.
TTAATAACTATTTTCTGAATATACAGAGGTCAAATAAATGTTTATGGTATATAAAATGACGCTCCTGTGAGTGAGTGAGTGAGTGTTTTTTTTAAACATTGAATGAGGTGTCGAAGTAGGTGACAACTGGTGAATAAAAATTTTAGGAGATTTGAATAGTCGGATCGGAAAAATGACAAACAGCAATACGAGGGTGAATCAAATATGAACGAGACTTTTGGACCTGCGCGCGCAATAGTGATGGAAGAACGTTCCGCTGTTATTGGCTGTTAGGTTGGTTTGTCAGGAGTGGGGGAAGCACGTGACTCATCATCATAGACTCGCTCAGTGTCCATCGTTACGATGTCCGAGCAGGAGGTTCCTCCCTCTATTGCGCAACGTATTGTTATAAAGTTTTTAGCTGCAGAAGGTGTAAAACCGGCCGAAATCTTGAGAAGATTGACTGCACAGTTCGGGGAAAAGAGTGTTTGCTTGGCATAAACAGTTCATGGAGGGCCGTGAACGTGTTGAAAATGAGAGCCATGACCGCAGACCCCGCACCAGCATTACAGCGGGCAACTTCGACAGTGCTCGTCAACTTGTTGAAGGTAATAGGCGTCTAACAACTTCGGATATTGCAATTGTGATATGCAAGACTTGCATATCGCCGCAAAACACGACACCTTCCAATGAGAAAAGTGATTCTCCTCCATGACAATGCTCGCCCCCATACGGCAGCCCTGACAGTACAAAAATTGGAGCAACTGGGTTGGGAGACACTGGAACACCCTCCATACAGCCCAGACCTGTCTCCCTGCGACTTCCATGTCTTTGGTCCTCTCAATGAAGCTTTGGGAGGGCAAAAATTCCACAGCGAAAATGAGATTGAAGCATATGTGCGCAATTGGCTACAAACACGACCTGACTCTTTTTACCTGGAAGGAATTAAAAAATTACCTATACGCTGGGAAAAATGTGTTTCTAAATCAGGAGATTATGTAGAAAAATAAACTATGATTGTTTGTGCGTTTAAAATCAAAATAAATATTTTAAAAAATAAGTCTTGTTTATATTTGATTCACCCTCATATAATGGGACCATTTGGAAAAGAGATGACAACGAAGAAAGGCTCATTGATCTATATCATGATGTAAGAGAAAACAGATATAACTTACTCAAAGACGAAATATTCTAATTCAAGAAAAAACAACACAACAGAAACAAAGCAAATATAGATCACCACATTAGAAATATTACAACTTTTTTCCGTTTGATGTTCGTTTTATATATGAGGAGTTTGTGTAGCACAGTTTAGTTAGTTTATAATAAATAGTCGTAGTGAACAGACCGAAATAAGAAGTCATCGAAAAATTCAAATAAATTGTATAAGTTAGTTAAGTGTAGTGTGAGGTATTTAAATAAATTAAGAACGTAAGAAACAGTATATATGAATTCACCACACGAATAGAAATCGTATAAATAGATAAGAAAAACATTACATAACAGAAACAATGCACCTAATACATTTAACCTAATTTACCAAGTACTTTACTGTTCTAAGTATTCCAAATGGTTCACTTAAGAAATATACGTTTATGCGAATTTCACTATTGTAATTACTAACTATCGAACTGGGCTATAACTGGCATTTTTCACATAAGTTCAAAAGGCTTGGTGCGTTTGAGTCTACGCAGTGTCATGATTATTGTGAAGTTCCAACATTTCGTTATTTATTTGGTTATGGATTTGTTCTTCGTGACCTTCAGCAATCTTTTTTATCTTGTCTTTGACTGTTTTTATATAGTGTAGATATTTATTGCGAATATACCATGGGGCGTTAACTATATTCCTCAATGTTCAGATTTGGACTCTTTAGAGGCAAGAGTAATTATTTTTACTTGTATAGCCCCATAATTGTGAAGCATAGCTTCGTTTTAGTAATTGATATAGTTTCTGGTCCACTGTTTTGATATGCTCTTGCCCCTCAAGTTTCGTATCCAGATGTAGTCTTAGATATTTGACAGTTTCCTTACATGGGACAATCTTATCCTAACTAGGAAATTGTTTATCTTCTCATAGGTAAAGTTGATATGGACAGGTTTTCCCCCATTAATTTGAATACGCAATTTGTTATTCCAGACAACTATAACAGATGTAGTATTGGTCTCAAAGTACTGCCTTGAAGAACCCCTGCCTCAATCAATCGAAGGTCTGAATATTCGTTTTCTTGTTTAACCCTGAACGTACTGTCTTTCAGGTAGGAGTCTATTAGCTGAACATATCAAGCAGGTAAATATTTTTTTATGTTCAGTAACAAACCCTTATTTTATTTTCTTCAATATATTATTATATTTATTATACGATGTACATGATCTATTGTGGAATGCCTGTTGCAGAAGCCAAGCTAAGAGGATGGAATAATTTAGTTTTTATTAAGTACAGTTTGTATTTTTATTAATAGTATTTCTCAAATAATTTTAAAAGAATTGGTGATAATTATTTCGGTTTTGAGAATTCTACTTCATGCACTGCAATGCAACTCAATCAATTATATCGATAGAAAGGCCATCCAAAGGTTATTTAGAGTTATTAATTTTGCAATAGAAATCGGAATCTTTCACAGTTAAAAATGGCCTGATAAATGGCCTACGTCTCACCAACAGTTTCTAAAATATATCTGTCTAAAGCTATGACAACTTTGGAGAAGAAATGCAAAGGAATATGGAGTCAAATCAATGATAATACCTGGTTGTATACCCTCCAGTTTGTAGATGATCAGGTACTATGTCTAAACGAGATTAATGACTTAGAATACATGACAAGCAAACTGAAAGAAAAATAAGGAAAATAAAGACTGCACATAAACGTAGAATTTGTTTTGAGGAGAAGATACAATCGACATATAACTAGAGAACAACGAAATTATAGGGAGATGTGAGAACTATAAATATACAGATTATCATGGATGTTGTAGCGAAAGAGTGTCAATCAGGCATCGGACAACGATATCCATTCAAATACTTTGTATTCAATAATATATGAAGTATGTACGTGAAATATATGCCTTCGTATTAGTATTTTAAGTAAAAGTGTCACTCCAAACTCTAATGAAATCTGTGAAATGAAAGGACGAAATGTTCAGTCCATATAGTCCACTAATTGAACCTTTAGAAAAAATTTTCTCTCTTGCAGGATACTATTCATCCTCATACGTATTGATTTGGGGATAACTCTCAACGAAATCGAAAGAAAAAACAATCTTGAGAAAAAATCTAGTAATTTCACAAAGTAGCTTTTCCAAAGAGTTTTATCCCACTTTAAAATCATTCTCTATTTATTTAGTCGGTTACCCGGTTACAGAGATCGAGAAATTCAAAAAAATTTGAAACTTTGAAAATTTGATGTATGATTTCAGGAATATAATTTGAAGGTTTCAAAACAAAGAAGGTTTTGGAGAAAAACGTAATGGAACCAGAAGTTGGGGAGGATCAAAAAAGTTTTAGACAAGGAAAACCAACAGTAGATGTCATACATACTATGAAAGAAGTTATAGAAAAAAGGCTATGACCACAATATTAGTTTGCAAATGCTTTCTATCGACTTCAAACAAGCATTTGACAGTCTGAAAAAAAGGACATGGAAAAACTACAAGTACCCCAAAATCTATATATATAAAAGAAAGTCGTGTTAGTTACTCCACTTATAACTCAAGAACGGCTGAACCGATTTAGCTGAAAATTGGCAGGGAGGTAGTTTAGAGCCAGGAGAAGGACATAGGATACTTTTTATCCTGTTCGACAGCATTCCCGTGTGATTTGACATGAAATTTATCCCGTTCGACAGCATTCCCGTGTGACTTGACATGAAACGTCAGTCACTATAAAACGTGGTATAACAAAAAAGAATCAGACTTGGAATAACAAAACGCAAATGACAGCTATGTAATTGACGTATAATGACAGATATGTAATGACGTATGGATGACAACTTGATATTTGCAAGAAATCAATGCTAAAACTATTTCTATTAAATAAATAATTAACAATTATAATGTAATGATAGTGCCATTGCCCATTCGTAAAAAGTGAAGTGAGAGATGTTTTGGAGGAGCAATGATTTTACTGTCTGGCGATTTCCGCCAAATACTGCCAGTAATTCCAAGATCTACGGCTGCCGACGAAATAAACGCTTGCCTCAAATCGTCAAATCTATGGCGCTATGTGAAGAAACTGCAACTGACAACAAACATGAGAGTTACATTGCTTAATGATACATCTGCTGAAGATTTCTCGGAGCAATTGCTCTGGTCAAGTACCTGTCGATGAATCGAGCGGATTAATATAATTTCCAAATAATTTCTGTAATTTTGTCTCATCAAAAGACGAATTTATCAACAATATATTTCCAGAAATTATTTCTAACTACAAAAATAATGAATGGTTGAGTGAGCGAGCAATTTTAGCGGTTAAGAATAAAGATGTAGATGACCTGAACTACATAATTCAAAATAAGATCATTGGAACAATGCATTCATTCATCTATCTATCTATTGACTGCGTCACAAATGAAGATGAAGCCACCAACTATCCAATTGAATTTTTAAACTCTTTGGACGTGCCTGGCTTACCACCGCACAATTTAAGCCTAAAGGTTGGCTCCGTAGTAATCATGCTTCGAAACATAAACCAACCAAAACTGTGCAACGGTACGCGTTTGGTGGTTAGAAAATTGATGAAAAATGTAATTTACGCTACGATAATGATAGGAAAATTCAAAGGTGAGGAAGTTCTCATTCCGAGGATACCGATGATCCCAACCGATATGCCGTTTGAATTTAAAAGACTTCAATTTCCGATACGTCTTGCATTTGCCATGACCATCAACAAATCACAAGGCCAATCCTTAAAAGTTTGTGGTTTAAATCTAGAACATTCATGTTTTTCCCATGGTCAACAAAAAATGTCGTGTATCACAAGGTACTTAATTGAAGAGCAGCCTATGTACTAAAATACAGAAATAATGAAGGATTAATGTAGGTATTTAATTTTTTTTGTATTTTTTCCAATTAAAAAAAAACTGCTTATTTATTGCCATTAAGGCGGAACAAAGTTCGCCGGGTCAGTTAGTTTGATATATTTGGTGAAAATGACTATGTTAAATTCTGGGGAAAAGATAAAAACAAAAAACTGACCATCTGAGGATTTTGAAATGAACGCTGGGGTAAGGCACATAAGAAAAATTGAAAGAGAAGCAGGAAAAATAGTATTGAAAATTAAACAGAAAAAGACAAAATATGTGGAAATTGAAATAAAGGATGAAGTTTATCAATAAGAAACGGTAAGACCAAGAAAACAAGCCAGGCAATCAAATTAAGAGTCTACAAGACTGCGATAAAACCATTATTTACATACGCCTCTGAAACTATGAGACTAACAAATATGGTCAAAGATATATAAGAGAAGAATGATTAGGAAAATTTGTGGATCATTGAGATTGGGAAATAATGAGTATTGAGGAGTTATCAACTATGAAATTAACAATAAATTAGAAAATGAGGATATAGTAAATACAATAAAAGCAAAACGAATACAATGGTAAGGGACACATTAAAAGAATGAAAAAACGGCAGGTTATAAAGAAAATGAAGACCAAACGAGAAAAAAATTTCCAGGTAGACCAAAAAATAGATGAGAAGATCAGATTGTACAAGATATGCAAAAATACATGACTGGAATAAACAGATGCAGGGTAGAGAGAAATAGAGAACAATAGTCGATAAAATAGTGATAAAATGTGGGTTGCTGACCACCCACAAAAATACAAGGTCGAAACAGCTCAATCTGAGCGGCTAAAATCAGACGTAACAAGTTATTATTTTTTCATCAAGAAATGATGGTTCAAAATTAAAAAAAAAATACATTTTATCCAGTGGCTGAGAATCCAAAGAAGTGATACACGTTCTTTTCAACTACTAAAAGTCACGCCACGACACATGTTGATGTGTAGTCGCTGGATAAAGAAAGATTTTTACACATTTTTAATAGGTAATATGATAAAATTGAGTGTTAAAATTCAGGTTAGAAGTGAGATATTTAGCGTTCAACATTCAGTATGAATACGATTTTTGATTTTGATTCATTTCACAAACATTTTATTAATTATTCCGCCAAAATTTTTATCTAAAAAAAATTGTTTTAGTTCGTGTTCATTATCCTGGGATCTCAAAATTACCTATATGCAATCCTAAATTTCCGGGAATTTCCTGATTGCTACATTCTTATCAAATTTTCCGTTATTCCTTGTATACTGAATTGATTTTTTTTCTCGCTTATTTTTTTGTTAAATGAGGCTCCAATTCAGTCATATCTTTCTTCTATCAGCTTTATTTTTGTTCGATGTTTATGTAAACAGATTAATTAGCTGAAATATTATGTAAAATCAAAATATTTTCAAATAGCTCTTCAAGTAAATTTACAACCTATTCGAAAACCTTTTTCTATTTATTTAGCTATCAAATGGAAACTGAAAAAAATACGCTAAATTAGGAAGAGACAGAATGAAAGATACCTTCCGTTGGGTCCTCGTTTCGTGTGCTTCGTAAAGTTATGGACGGGCCCTTTGTCAAGTACGAAGTAGTCTGTCACCGGACACTACACAACCACGCCTCCAAGAAACTTGCGGGAATGTAAAGGATATATAACTTTAGGACAACAATTGCGAAGGGAAAATAAAGATTAAGTTTCGCTGGGCTGCTGGACATGAAAGGCCATTCATAACTTTGGAAGTAAATCGATTACTTTAGATTGAATTGAAAACTCGCGGTGATTGTTTCCACATTGTTAGACTCGTGATGAATGAAAAAGGAGAGCTCTTTGAATCGAAAATTTATCATAAATATTAATAAGAAGTGTCTTATTCAGAACAGAAAATAATTAATGCGTAACGCTGAAAAAAAAATGTGAAAATACAAAGCGGTAGTTTTGAAATTCATTCAAATGCTTCCCAGAGTGAACTGCAACAAAGAACCTTCTATTTTATACAAACAAATTCAATGGTTAGCAGTCATATGAATTGTACAGAAATGTATCAATCTTTTTTAATTCGTTTCGATTTATTTAATTTCAATAGTTTGAAGGTTGCAAAGATATAGATGTATCTTTCTTCTTCAATTTGTTTTTAAGAGTTTCTATCAAATATGATATTTTTAATTCTTGATTATCACTTTATAAGACTTCTTAAAAAAATTATATACAAGGTGTGTCTATCAAATAATGAGAGTGATGATACGACACATTCAATTTCAATATTATGTATGTTCCAAACAGTTCAATTGTTCCAGGAAGTCCATATTTGGTTTGTTGCACGTTATAACCTTTTTCATAAGTTTGGGTCACTTTAAATCGCATTCAAGGTGCCAATACCAATATTTTCGTGAGCTTCCTGTTGTTAAAATGTAACAATTTCAGGCACAACCTTTCCACGCAATTTTCATGTAAAATTTTCCGCACACATTTTTTGTCAATTCCGGTCAGACTGAACAAGAAAGTGAAACATCTTCTCAGCCATATAGAAACCGCTCAAACCCCCAAAAACACTTGGACACAACAAACATACACTTGTTTCAATCCACTATGAGTTTCAGTTTTATCTGAAATTTCACAACAATTCGATTCTGTAGCAGCACTTTTCTCGTTACTTAATAGCCATCCCTCGTATACAGGGAAAGTATGAAAAGGCAAAAATTGAGACCTCCGACACCGTTGGTGATACTGAACCCACTGTTCACACTACCGGTATATCAACACCCATAATTACAGTGTCTGACGCACGTTTCGAAAACCAAATTATCGTCTTCAGAAACTGAAAGTTAAAGTAGTAGAGTGAATAGTGAGTTTAGTACGTCAAGGCATGAATTTGAGAAGTTATTGAATACAATTTGTCAATATTTTTCAAAATACGATCATCCTCCATCAATAAACTTTTGTGTTCTTTTTCTTGGAAGGCTCCAAGGGGATTATCCTTCATCTCTAAGATGGTCAGGGTATCAAAATGTTATCATTTTAGTTGAGGGAACAGAAAGAAAATTGGCGAGGTGACCTCGGAGCTGTGAAGGCCGACTAAGCGGGTAAATTATCGTTATAGAGCTTCCAAGTAACCTCAAGCTTCGGCTTGTCTCGATTAACTATTTGATTTAATCTTTATGGCACTTCGACAGCAGTAACGGTTTGTCCAGGTGACGGAAATTTGGAGTGATTTTGGACTTTCTCATTCTTGCCTTTCTAGGTTTTGGAGTACTGGCAGTGTACATTCTCAGGTATACTTCTATTGTAGTTGTTTGTTGAATAGTACACAGTTTCACTTTTTACACTTCACTATTGTGATTAGAAATAATTTGGGCTCAATGAGTGGCAAGGAATGGTATACGGACGGATTAATAACAGTATATGGAACTGGAATAGGACTGTACGGGCCCAGAACCAAAATTCTGAGTGCCTGGGCAGCATACAAAGCATCTATGCAATTGAGAAATGTGTCCAGCTCAATCTAAATATGAAGTCTAAAAAACAGGAGATCATCATCCTGTCCGATAGAGAAGCAGCTATTAAAGCTCTAAGCTCTAATATCATAAAATCCAAAATAGTTTGGGATTGCCTAGAGAAATTAAACAAGGTAGGCAAGAAAAATGAAGTTACCCTACAGGGGGTTCCAGGACACAAAAGAGCAAAGGGAAATATAGCTGATAAGCTTGCTAAAGGGGGTGCAGACAAACCCTTCATGGGATCCGAACCCTTCTATGGTATCAGTTACAGAACAGGAAGAAGCACTGGAAAAGAAGGACAAACACTTGAAGACGCTATACAGATAATGCGGAGTGCAGATTTTGCTTCACAGAGGAAGAAACCACTACCCACATTCTTTTGAAGTGTGAAGGATCATCCCACATTCAAGACTTTTTAGAAGTAGTGTGATTAATAGAATAGAATAGAAATTAATAGAAATAAACTATAATACTGATTCTGATCGAATCTTGACACTACTTATTGTATATACAGTTTTCAGTCTCCAAGGCCACTCTATAGAGATTCTTAATAAATTTCGGAATCCTCCAGGTATTTTCAGCGTTAAAGCTGAGCTCTTACACTAAGACAAATCCCAAGACTTTTCTTTTTTGAGTTAATAGGAACTTAGGAGTTGTGGAAGATGTGTAACTCAATTCCATTCCGTTTTTACTTTCAGTAGTAGCCAAGTCTTTGAAATAGGCGTTTACGTTTGTGATAACGTCCTTGTCTAATAAAAATCTTTCTTCTGCAATTGAAAATTTAAGGTAAGGAAACAGGAAAAGGTCACTGTGCTTGCAATCTTCAGCAAATAAAACGCCTTTCCGTGAAAAAATTGATATGAGTTTAATTTTTTGGACTTACGTTTTTATATTATCAGGAACTACTTGAGAATATCATTTTATTTGGTTATTCGAAATACATATGTAACTAAAATCTCTCTAAATTGGTTTTCCTTCTTCTTCCTGCCATATAAAATTTAGTACGTGTATTAAATTCATCATAGCAAGTAAGTTTCCTAGTTTGATTTCACGTCTAGAAATACGGAGGTTTCTATGACAATAGTTGATTACATCGCGATAAATCCAGCTTCGAACGTATCTTGTCTATGTGACGATGTAATTTGAAGCAATTTCAATTTTATATTCAACGACGACGTTAGGGAGTGGCTGTTCACTTATCGAGAATAGGCACCACAAACAATCTTAATTTTATGACAACATTTGTTTTTCAAACATTTTCAAATTCGATGGAAATGTTTTTGTCATATCAGAAAAAGATCTAAATTGGTTAGTCAAATCAACAACTCAAAATAAATTGGAAAGAATTATAATCTGTTTAAAAGTACTGTATGCAAATTTTTTCTCAAAAAGTAACTACAGCTATGCACTGAGTCCTCAACTAAATTAGTATTTTGATACAAAATTTTCAGTTTGTGTAGCAAAAAAAAGTAACGGCATCAATTATCCCAACCGAAATAATTCAATAGTACAAAGATTTGAAAAATTATTTGCACAATCTAATCGTCTGCACAAGAGTGCTGGACAACACTCACTACGAGGAAGGTATGAAATGATCAATTTTTCCTCATAAGGAATATTATATCACCAATCAAAAGCATATGGATTCATAATAAAGAGAAGATGATTGTAGAAATAAGCAATAAAGAAAGAGATTGATGAATTATATATATATATATATATATATATATATATATATATATATATATATATATATATATATATATATATATCCTTTTCAAGCATAAAAAGTAATTTGCTTAAGGTACTGAAGGCTAACCTTGCCTATGCTCACAACAAGTGTATGGGAGATTGGAATAAGCATTGGTATGTAGAGGATTGGCTCTTTTGTAGTAGCTCGGTGGTTTTCCTACCTCCCCCTTCCATCAATGATGATGTAAAGTTTGGAACCTGTAAGTTCGTTATATCATTTACACTATTCCAAATTGCTTTGGTTCTCAATATAGTGGATTAAGCAAAACTAACGAGCAGTGCACTGAACGGATATCGTGGGTTCTGTTGAGAATTCTAGATGCATTGTAGCGGCTCTTATTCTCCCATTCCGAATAGAAATGAAATGTTGTTTGATTAATATTCAATCCAACATAATTTATTCACTCTCTGTACTGTTGGATACAGTTACTAATAAAAGTAAAAGAATTTATATTCGTCTCAAAATAATATGTTATATATTTGCAAAATACAGAAGTGATCATGAATATGATAAGCGTGTTTTGGGTATTTGAGTGTTGTTTGCAATGGTGGCAATAACAACGTTGACTCTATAAGTACCATAAGTGTCCTGATTCGATTAGAGCGAGGCTGGAACTAGAGAGAATACCCTAAGAAGAAATGCCAATTTGATTTTATTCAGTCGAAACAATTTGGCAGATTTTGGAAGTCAGTGGTCTCGATGGTACGAGGCAAAACTAACTTATTTTCGCGGTACATTCGAATTTACAATACGGAATATCTACTGTATTCTTTGTTATTCATTTACATCCAGTTCTGATTTAGTAGTATACCAAATTCACGATAGAAAAATTCTTGAAACTGGGACATGTTTATTTACATACATTTCCAGCTAAACCAAGTAAAATGAGTAAATTTGGTAACAATATCAATTTGAAAATGGAAACAAACAGAGTACAGATTTTCCTAATTAGCAAAGTGAAAAGTGAAATCGATATATATGAATTAGTGTTCGTTAGTCTCGCTAAAACTAGACAACGGCTAACCGATTTGGCTAATTTTGAACTTGACTTATTTGTGGACTTCCAGAGAAGGTTTATAGGTCAACAAGTATGAGAATGGTCAAAATTAAATAAAAACAACAATTCCCTTTCCCAAATTAAATTTCTGAACGCAACCATAATATTTGACGTTTGACAACCAACTAATATGTCGATCCATCCTCAATGTCAATCGATACCTCAGACAAAGAGTGCGCGATAACTTCGTGATAGTGATATTTCAAGTTATGTGCTCTTTTTTTGATGATCTTTTGTGATACTGATACTTTACTGCTAGCATGAGAGTTTTTTTGCAGAGAGATGAAACTGCAAATGAGTTTGCGAAGCAGTTGTTAAACATTGGAAATAATAAAAGTGCAGTGGATACTTCGACCGGATTCATCACATTAGCCACAGATTTCCGTCACATCACAGACTCAAAAGAGGAGCTTATTTAGCGTGTTTTCCTAGATATAGATAATCAGTTCAATAACCATAATGAAGATATCGAGGATCTCAATGCGACCAAACAGAATTTTATTCCAGGACAGTTGGTTTCCTTTAAATAACTCGACACCGTTATGTACCAAGATGACGTAGTCAACCATCCCACGGAGTTTTTAAATTCACTGGAATTGCCTGGATTATCCTGGATTACTTTGTCTGGGCAAAGGATCAAGACTAGCTGAGAAGAAGGTGATAAATAACAATCATGGATGGTACGTCTGGCCTTTGCGATGACAATAAATAAATCGCAAGGCCAATCGTTGGAAGTTTGCGGAATCAAAGTGGAGTTTGTTTTTGTTTATTCACGTACCACAAAACAAAACGAAAAATATAGTTTATCAGAAAGCTTCGAATTGATTTACAGATTGTTTGTGCAAAAACATGTATAATTAATCGAAAATAATGATAAAACTTCATTCAAAACGAGCATTTGTTTTAATAAAAAAAGGATTCCTTTTATATGTCTTAAGTTTATTTCATACAAAATTACTTTCATTCATCGATTGAGGCAGTACAAAATCTACCGAATCAGTTGGTAAGTAAATAAAAACTAACCAGAAATAAAACATTAATTCACTTGAACAGATTGCACATCATCATTACAAAGATATAATTTTGGGATTGGACAAAAAAATGTTTTATCCTGTACAGCCCATCATTTTGCTGTACCTTGTCTGTGAATTAATGAAACTTTCTTCTATACACTAAAATGTTCCAATTTCATGCATCTTCTTCAATATCTTTAACTGCTCTTCGTTATTCTTCAAACTGTTTTTTAATTTTGATATTTTTGTTGTTATATTTTGGAATTGATACATTACCATTTCCCTGTTAAATTATTCTACTAGTTCGAGTTAAAGTGAAAAAATCCGTTTTTTGTTTATGAAGACTATTAATTCCCTCTGCAAAAATTGAGTCTGGAAATTAACATGAAACATCCAATGGCTCTTGTGTAGATAAATTTCCAAATGTTAAGGAATCAACATGTCAACTCGATGCTCTTCGGCGATAATATCTTCTATACCTGTATTCACAGCATATGAACATTCTTTGTTTAATATACAGTCATGAACTTGAAAGTAGACAATGAAGACAGATGAGAGGTAGGAATAGAAAGAATAGCTTTATAGTTTAAATGTTTTCTAATGAAATTTGTAAAATCACTTTCTAGAAAATGATTTTTACAAAAGCGATTATTTTGATTTTGAGCATTAAATTTTACAAAATTTTCACTATTTAGAAAACATATTAGGAAAGCATTTGGAAATTGGAACAAATGATTATTTATCTTGACAACTGACATTGACAGTAATGTCACATTTTTATTGCACTAGCGCCACGATTGATAAGTGGCAGACAAAATTTTATGTTGCTGAAATCTAGATGCAAGTTGATCTTTTTATTGGGTATGTTTTGTGGTTGGAATTAGTAGCCTATCTAGGTATAGAAAGCAAAATGGTGAATAATTGAAGATCTCAGAGGTGGGATCCTTCAAATTTAAATGCTTGAGGAAATCAATTCACGTAAATTTTCCCACAACTATTGTCTCACTGTGCTTGGATATTATTTTGCGATTCAGCATCCGATATGCTTCATTTCTATTTCGCTCCCACTTTTTGCAATTGAAGATAGTGAGTCCAAGGTGGCAATACATGCAATTTTCTGTGTCGCTCTTTGCAAATGATTTTGCATCCATCCGGAACATCCCATATTCTGACAAATATTTGCTTGTGGTCTAGATTACTCATCTTCTACATATTAAAGTTCCTTCTTCAGTTCTGCATAATTTTGTATTGGAATAGTTGGAATTGTTTCAATCTCTTCTTAGTCTGGGCCAAATTTGACACAATAAAAACATTACACATTTTTTTATTGTCGCTCATCTCTTTTAGAAGTATTCTTGTATAGAAAAATTGTAGCAGCAATAACTATGGAAACGTTTGAATTTGAGTGTAAATCCAACTAAAGTGGTCACTGTACCTGTCGCGTAATTGAAAAAGATCCTTTTGGCTTTCGCGTGGTTAGTAGATATTTGATTCAAACTACGGCGATTATTTTGAAGGTGTGTAATGCCGTTCGTTTTGAAAACATTGAATAGATGGAATTGTGGTTGAAACTGTTGGTGACGGAAAGTAAATGGACATTGCGGTACTATTCCCATTTATATAGTGAATGTGTTGATATTGAATGACTTTCAAACTCACTTTACCTATAACTAATATAATTTGTGTGAACATTTACCACAATTTGAAGTTTCTACAAGTTTTTGAAAGTAATCAACGTCGACAAATCTAGTATATTATTAAACTCTTTGTAATAATAAATTTATTTATTCGAAATTTGGAATAGTGATTAGATAATGTTCAATGATTTTTCCAACGAACTGACATATTCCAGACTTTATAGAGAAAATTTCTTCATTCTATTTTATCTAATTCATCGAGGGATATCAAATAATTATTTTTCGTGAATTTAATCTGTTCTTACAACATCTATCCATGAGTTTATAAGTTTTTCGTGTCGATACTAATAACTCTCTCCAAAAGATGGGATATTTAGTAAAATTAGTCGAACTAACAATATAATTCACAACTAATGAGCAAAATAAATGAAGTGATTCAGTCATGTATAAAATGGGTTAACATCACAAAATTTTATTTTAGTTTGGATCCCAAAGTGGTCCAGTTGAACCACTAGGGACCCACGGGAGTTTTGGCGGGGGTCTACGTCACAAAAAATGGGGGTCTTCAATTGTAAGCCAGGCTCTATGAAAATTTGTTTCCGATAGTGAAGAACTAAAATGTTCTTGACTTCTGTCAATATAGGCAAATAATATTTCAAGAAGCTCAGCGACTCTATAACATATAAAAACTTATTCATAGCATATATTCCATATTCAAATACAACGCGTAGAGACTTGCTGTTGTCGCGCTGGCCGCTGTCCCGACCGCAACACTTGTTGAGAAGTGGACAATCTTATATTATAAGACGTGCTACTGGAGCTTAGCACTAATCAGGAGCTAAAAGTGACATTTGAAAGAGGGTATAAGAAATTTTGGCTGCAAGTAAGTGAGATACTTACTCGGAAAATATCTTCGGCTGTGGGAAATTGTTAAAAAACTTCTGATCGCGTTTTCCCGTCATTTCTTGTCGGAAAAAGTTTTTGTGCCGTTATAAATTTACTAAGAAGACAAAAGACAGATTGAATATCACAGAACTGGCATATATTTTTTGTAAAGTTCATTACAGAAGTTATAAAACAAGATAAGATATAATATTCTTTTCACCACATCAATGGTAAGTTTCCTTGCGTAGATCTAATCTTCATTTTTTTCTGAGATTTGGATATTGAGAGTGATGTACCTGCAGGTGGTCAATCAATCAAAAAAGTTTGGGAACCAATGGTTTAGATCGTGGGGAACGGAATGAATGTACGAAATGTTTTGTTTCATTTTACTTAGAATTCTTGGATAAAACTATACTGCTCCATCATATGTGTACGTACGTACGAACTTTCCCTGATTAAGCCTATACTAGAATGTTCAATCATATTCTCATATTTATTGACTTGGATTACATTGTTCGAATTTCATGATGTTCTGATCACAACATTCTCTTAGTTTTTCTCCCTGGAAGTTTCCGTCCTCAGCCTGAAGATATCGGCACTTATTGCCGCGGTTTGAGCAAAATGAGTTGGTTTTTTTATAGAATGAAACCTGGATTCTCCACTTCTCACTCGAAACGGAAAAACATATTAGGAAAACAGCAAACCGAAGGGAAAGAAAGTGTTTTTCCATAAAAACAGCACACCTTCTCACACTTCTGTGATCGTGATAGTTTAAATTCACAAATCGTTTGACCACCCACCGTATCCAATAGATCTGACCCCCAGCGACTTTTTACGTTTCCTCACCTCCATATTTCACTTGCAGGAGAAAAATTTTCAACCGACGAGAACGTTATTCATACATAAACGCCCATATTCTGTCTTTGTCTGGAAATTCATTGAGTTTCCCCGGAAACGAATAAGTTTTCGTCACTTTTTGTAAATTTCTAGATATTTCTCAGAATTATGGAAATTTGTAGGAAATTTGTGGGACATCGACAACTTATTTAAGCAAAAAACGAATTTTTGGAAATTTCAGGAAAATTAAAGCAATGTCTTTTAATTCTGGATATAATTCGGAAAGTGTGAAGAATTTTTCATAATTATCTGGATGTGAACCGATTATTAAACACAATTACATGGAAAAGAAATAATTTTTAAACACTTTTCAAAATTTTTTAGCCATTTCTCGACATTCCAATGGAATTTTCAATTTTTCTAGAAACTACGAGAAAAGTTTTCATAATTTCCTCGATCTGAGTCGAATATTCAACACAATGAATAATATTCTCGATTTTTCTAGAAATTATGAGAAAATTCCTGGATTTGTGGGGAGATTCAATCATTCTTATTAAAAAATAATAAATTTCCAAGAATTTCGGGAAAATTTAAGCGTTGTCTCTTAACTCTAGACAGATGCGGAAAGTGAAGAAATTTTTTCATAATTTCCTAGGTGTGAGCCAAATATTTAACAAAATTACGTGGAAACGAATAATTATTCGACACTTTTTGGAGAATTCCAGTCATTTCTAAATATTATGCGGAATTTGTGAAAAATTTCTCGATTCGTGGGGACATTCAATAATTATTTTGAACATCAAATAAAATTTTGGAAATTTCGGAAAATTCAAGCAATGTCACTTAATTCTGGATTCTACTCGATAAGGGTAGAAAATTGTTCATAGTTTTCCGGATGTGAGTCGAATATTCAATACAATTATCTGGTAATGAATGATTTTTCAACACTTTTCAAGAAATTCTAGTCATTTCTCTACATTTCAATGAAATTTTCAATTTTTCTAGAAATTATGAGTAACTTCATGGATTTGTGGGTAAATTCGACCATTTTCATTCATAATTTCCGAAAATTTATGGTTATAATTTATATATCCCTGAAAATGTTGATCGATATGTATATATGGAAAATCTTTGTTTAATATTTTCTATTATTTCAACCTGCATCTCACAATTTCTTAACATGAAATATTATAATCTCTGTAAAAATTATTGTCGATTTACGGATCAAATAATCAATTAACATCCATCTTTCGGATTGAAATACCCAACTCCATCATATTTGTAATCACCGCGAACATTTTTGCTCCAGTGAACTCCAAATCTTTGGCGCTCGCTGTTTTTCCTATTCCATTTTTGTCGCCGCATTTTCCGCTTTCCATTCCGTCAGCCGAGAGCATAAACTATTGTTCCATATCTTCGGTTTGCCACCGTAATGACGTCACCAGTACTATTAAGTCACAGGAGAAGTAATAGGGACTTTAACGCAGTGACGTCACCGTAGTCGATTCACCTCCTGAACAGCGTTGCCAATATTCTTAACTGGTAAATCCTAAACGAGGATATCGTTCGTGAGAATCGGTTTTGATCGAGCCTTTCACAGTTTGAGCCACAATAACAGGTGAAAGAGCTATTATTTCATAATTTATTTTAGTTCCACAAAACGTGTGCAAATTATTACATATTCACTTTGAATTAGTTGCATAAATATGGCTCAATTACAAATTATTTGTATTTTGCAGCTACTACTACTTTTTTGCAGAATTGACAGCACTGCCTGTATGTCGGCCGTTGTCAAGGCAACGGTTGTCCTCTCGTTGCATTCGGAGCAAGATGAGGAGAATTTAAATTAGCAGATATTTCACGTCAAAAAATTTCACGACCTAAAGAAAACCAGTAAATAGGAATGTTTTAAATTATTTTGAAATGATTATTCAATTTTGAGTTGGACGTTTTAACAAATTTAATTTATTGAACAGTTTTTATAATATAATATAATACCACGTGACATGAAAGAAATAGTGTATGGAAATATGCCCAATATCTTACATAATGTAAGGGGGTGAAAATGGAGGGGTGGAAAGTAATAAGGGTATATATAGGAAATTTTTCAATAAATTTTTTTTGAAAATAAGTTTTGCTGTTGCATATATGTTTTCGGATGGAAAATGGATTATGCCTGTTCAATTTCTAGTTTGATTTATTTCTAAGTTTGTTAGAAAAATTTGGAAAATTTCCAGAGAATTCAAATATGTTTTCTTAAAAATCTTAAAAATTTCAGCGATTTTCTTGAATTGAGAAAATTTTTGGATTTTTTTGAGAATTATTTCTGGATCTGTGGACAAATCTCCTTTACATCAACTGAATTCAAAGAAATATTTCGAAAATTCACGAAATTCCTCTAAATTTATGTGAATTTAAGAATTTTAATATATAATAATAATAACAATTATAATAATAAAAAAAATTTGAATCTCACAGAAAAATTTTGAACAATTTGTTGAGAATTCTCCGAATCTGGAAAATATACAACTAATTTCCACAAATTTGTTAACTTTTGTCTGGATATACTAGAAAATTTTACAGATTTCTTGAATATTGACAAAATTTTTGAAAATACCTGGAAAATTGAAGCAATGTCTCAGAATTCTGATGAAGTTTTGGATCTTTTCCATTTGAATCTTTATTTAGTTATTTTCATGTTTGTTTTCCAGTTTTTACAAGCTTTTGTCTACAAATTGTAACATTTTTTACAATGAAGCATTTCTCTTTTTCTCACTGAAAATTTGACCATTATGTGTGGATATTCATCAATTATTTGGAAATATCTGAGAAATTCGAGTACCTATTCTTGCAGGATTTAAAATAACACGTTTTATTTCAATTTTTCCTGAAAAAACGGAGAATTTGGTGACGATAGATAATTTTTTAGATTTTTGTTAATAATGAAGCAATTTTTTACGGAATCAAAACGTTTTTTAAACCTTCTGCAGAAGTGAAATATTTTTTTCAATAAATTTCTTGAAAATTACCTCGATCTCATCGAGAAATTATATAAATTTCCGGTAAGATCATTTCAAAATTTGCTAGAAAATTGTAGCAATTTCTTGCAAGATGTAACAATAATTTGATTTACTTCTTCAAAATTTAATGATTTTCCAAAATAGGTTCTTGGACTTTACTGTGAAATTAGATCAATTATTTGAATACACACCAAATACCAGTAAAATTTAAGCATTATCTCGGAAGATTTGAAAATAACACGTTTTATTTCTGGAATTTCCAGGAAATTTGGAGAAATTAGTGACTTTTTAGGCTATTTCCGGTTGATAGAGGAAAATTTCTGGAAAGATTTTTCTTACGGTAAAGTTCGATAAACTTTTTGAACATACATTGGAAATTTCTGGAAAATTCAAGCAAATTTTCATTTGAGAATAATTCAATTTTGTTTTTCATTTTCGCTGAAAAATTGGAGAATTTATATCAAATTTAGTAGATTTTCATGATAGTTGTTCGAATTTTACTACAAAATTGAATCAATTGTTCGCATACACATCAATTACTTGGAAAGAGCTGCAAAATTAAAACAAAACACGTTTTATTTCAATGTTTTCTAGATAAATAAAGAATTTAGTGATGTTCCATAATTTTTTTGTTTTTTGTCAATAATCAAGCGAATTTTTATGGAATCAATACTTTTCTCAAACCTGGAGAAATAAAAATAATTCTGTATTTTTTTCATGAAATTTCTGGAAAATAATCTTGGTATAACTAGAAACTTAGTTAAATTTCAAGTTGATTTCTAAATTTGTTAGAAAATTCAAACAATTTCTTGGAAGGTATGAAAATGATTTGATTTATTTCTTGGAAATTTAGTAGCATTTCAAGATAGGTTCTCGAACTTTACTGTGAAATTAGAGCAGCTGTACACATCAAATATTTGGAAATATCTGCAAAATCCGAGCAATTTCTTGCAGGATTTGAGAACAATGCGTTTTAATTTCCATTTTTTATGAAAATTCGAAGATTTCAGTGACTTTTTAGGCTATTTCGAAAAAATAGAAGCTATGTTCTAGAGAATAGAGGAATTTCTGGAAAAATTTACCAATCCTATTGTATAATTCGATAAATTTTTTAAAACTACATCGAAAATTTCTGAAAAATTTAAGATAATTCTCACAAAATTTGAGAATAATTCAATTTTTGGTTCTTTTTCCTGAAAAATTGGATAGTTTTCATCAAAATTTAGTAATTTTTCTAGATAGATTCTCCAACTTCTCTGTGAAATTTGACCTATTGTTTGGATACACATAAAATATTTGAAATATCTGTAAAATTCAAGCATGTCCTCGCAAGATTCGAGAATGACATCATTTTGTTCTGGAAATTAGAAGAATTAAGTGACTTTTTAAGCTATTTAAAGGAAAATAGAGGCTATTTTTTGAATAATCTAGAAATATATCTAATCTAGATATATTAATCTTTTTGTAAAATTCGATTCATTCTTGGAATTTACACTGAATATTTCTGGAAAATTCAAGCAAAATTTTGCAATATTCTATTTTGTTTTCCATTTTTTCTGAAAAAAGTCTTATCAAAATTTAGCTTTTAATGATATATTCGCGATTTTTACTATCAAATTAGATCAATTTTTCGAATACACATCAAATATTTGGAAATGTCTGGAAAATTCAAGCATGTTCTCGCAAGATGACAAATTTCATTTACTTTTTTCCTGGAAATTCCTTTAAATTTTGATGAATTCATAGAACCTTCTTGAGAATTCTCTAGACTCACCACTAATTTTTTTAGTTCCATTTTTTCCGGAAATTTGAGAAATTTAGTGACTTTTTCGGCTATTTTGGAAAATATTTTGAAGAATTGAGAAATTTCTGTGGAGACTTACCAATCTTATTGTGAAATTTGATTGATATTTTAACATATATTGAAAATTTATGGGAAATTCAAGAAAATTCTTTCAATATTTGAAAAAAAACAAGTTTTATCTCTATTTTCTCTTATAATAATAGAATTTATTGACTTTTAGGCTAATGCAAGAAAAATTGAGGCTCTTAATAAAGAACCTAAAAATTTCCGTAACATTCTAGCAAATAATGGCAAGATTTGGGAAAAATTCGATTTTTCACCACTTTTCTCAGAAAAAGAGTGTTTTCTCCAATTTGTGATTTTCTAGGATTTTTCTGGTAAATAGACCTATTTTCCGATTAATTCCGGAATCTAGCTGGGAAATTCGACTGATTTCTTGAATATTCATTATCAAGAAATATCTGGAAAAAACATCAATTCCTCTAAATTTTGATAAAAATATGAAGACTCCTCGAGAATTCTTCAAACTTATCACTAAAATTTCTTGATCAAATTATTAAGTTCCATCAATTCCTATGGAATCGATTAAATTTTCAAAAATTTCCGGACAATTCAAGCAATTTCGTCGTATAGATAAATTCTTTCCACAAAAGTCCAATATTTCTTATGATTCAAGATTTAAGTAATTTCTCAACAATTCTAGACTTTTTAAAGTTTGGAAATTTCTCCTTAGTCTCCAACACTTGCGGTTCCAACTTTATACGTATCTGAATAAAGCATCAATTGAAAAGGTATTTCATCTTTCAAACTTATTTATAAAATATATTAATTTAAAAACAATGTAATTCTAAACTGAACTATGGTATTATAGTGATGAACAATACATTAATCTTCCTTTTAATCTATTAATCAAAAATCTAGGAGTAGAATATTAGAATAGAAATTAAATCTTTAACTGGTAGTAGTCCATGATTTCCATTAAATTATGGATTAACTATGAACAAATTATTGATATTCGAACAACTTGAACATGAACAATTTGATTCTTTATCAATAATATCTCAGAATCACATTAGTGTAACAGCTTTGTTCTTGTGAACTACCCGGGGTATAATCTTGTTAAGCTCCGTTTTAGAACGGATGAAAGATCTACTACCAATTTATCCCATCTAAATTTATAATAAAGTATCATTGGTTTAACGACTACGAAGACAATTGCCGTATATCGATTTTCGAAACAGGACCGTACTAGATATAAATTAAATTATAGCAGATAGTATAAACAAATCGTTATTCTTCAAAATTTTATCAATTATGGAAGTATTGAATTACAATTTGACCTAATTCGGAAATATCGAAAATAAAGTTCCAACTAAATTGATATAAATTTTCAAACCATATTTTCATTATCACAGATAATTAAATTTTATAATTAACTTACCATTTTATCAGTTTTTTTATTTGATCTCTTGTTACCGAAGTTTTCAAGCCGCTATATTGGCAGTTTTTCTTTACAAACTTCAAGATAAAGAAGGAGAGAAGGCAAAAAAAAAACGCGTTATCCGTCTGAGAAACACATTTCGTGGTAAACGGAATGCCTCTTTGAAATTCTGCCCGTAACTCTTTTTGATTGGAGTCTGTTCTATTGAAGTCGAATTCAATTCGATGATTTTCTATACTGCAGTAATCGCATCCAATGGTGCAACGAAATGTTGGAAATGAAAGAGAAAGAGAAAACAACTTGTTTCAGTGTAGAATTTTCATAGAAATTTGTTGAATAGTTTTTTGTTGCTTATAACTTACCCACTTCAATATTGTTATTATTGATCATAAAGTGAAATTTTGAAACTTTTAGATGAAATTATAGGAAGAAAACACTAAACAGATGTTAGGTTACACCAAAAAATAATAGGAGAAAATACGGGACTTGATGCAAAAAAGTCCTGAGTGAGTAGATGACGTGAAATTATACCGTGACATGAGAAAAATTCCGATACGACTCTCTAGTTTCTGAGTTATAGGCTTTCAAAGATGCGGAATCAGAATTTATATTTAAGTAATTTCTAAATTATATATTCAAACATAATGAATTTTCAATGGATGATTATATATGTCCATGTAGTTGGATTGACGAAATAAATAATTATACATCACTATCTGAACGCTAGGAGTGTATACAATCTAAATATAGCAGAAATGGATTTTTCAATCGATTCAAAATGGCCGCCTGCTATAAAAAATAGATTTCATCTTATGTACCTGTGTTATTTTCATCAAAAAATTGTTATAATTTGTAGACAAAAGCTTGTAAAAAACAAAAAACAAACATAAAAATAAGTAAATGAAGTTACAAATATAATAAAATTTCAAAATATAGAGAAAAACCACAATGAGTAACAAAATTATTATAGTTAATACTAAAAGGTGATAATTTGAATCTCATATGAGTCCATATCCAAAATTAAACCAGTACGCAGCGTGTCCGGAATTAAATATTATTATTAGGAGTCGTTTACAGAGTAGAAGGAACTTTCCAGTAAATATGCCCTTAAAGGCATAAAGTGATTGTGCATTTTCTTGCATTGTAAAATATTGAGCCCTTAACTAATTCTAGAAACGTGGAGTAGGTAGATAAAGATCGTGCTATCCCCCTAAAATTGGAGAAGCGTGCTTACGAATTAGGCAAACGGATTCAAAGATGAATAAGGAAGAGTCATAATTTTCAATCTTCCAAAGAAGTCCCTGCACTGAGCTGTGATAGTCCGAGTAAATATCTAACAGCTCTCTTCTTTAGTTTGAAGATTCGCTCAAATTGAGTCGCACCACACGTACTCTAGAAGGGCATATCAGAGATGCGCTTCGATAAGGGTATTATAAACTGTTGAGGGGGTAGATTAGTTCAGTTCTTTGGAAACGGATATCAGCGCAAAGCAGGAAGAACTTAATTTTTTAGATAGGGCGGCAATATGTAACCCCCATTTCAAGGAATTGTCCACAACACGGATTTTACAGATTCAATGACGTCTATGGTGGTGTTGTTTGTTGAAAAAGGCAGCAATGTATTTTCATATGATAAAACTTCCGTTTTAAAAACGTTATAACAGAGAACATTAGAATTTCAACATGATATAAGGGTGATTAGGTCACTAGATATGGTCTATGAAGTGCCGTAAGTTCAGGGTTGCTCCAAGAGAAACTAGTGTCTGCAAATAGACATATTTATGAACAGAAGAAACAAAATAGAGCCTAGAACTGAGCCATGTAGGACTCCACAAGAAGATATCGTTGTATCAACCCCTAAAAGCTGACTTCTGTTGGTGAGATATGACTTAAACCATGTGAGAGGACTCCATATTTACTTTCAAGATTTGCTTCATCTGCAAGTAAGCTTTCAAGCATTTTACAAAATTTAGAACGCTTCTCTTTATTTTGTGCTGAAATAATAGAAATTTTAATGGATAAATTTCCATTATTATCTCATTCATATCTCGTTTTTAAAGTGATAAACAATTGACAGCTGAAAGGTGCAAGAACGAATTTGAAGCTTTATGTAGATTGAGCCTCTTTTTATTAGATAATAAGAGCTTTCGTTAGAATCCTGCTCATTCTTCACAAGTTTTCAATATATTTGCTTTTCAAACTACATTTACCGTTTACCTAAACTAAGCAAATAATCCATAGTCGAATAAAACCAACAAATCCACGTTTCTGGGAGTAGGTTTCGCACTTTAAGAAACACATTTTTAAGAAGCTACTTCTCAATAAAACAGGAAATGACTTCTCTCCAACGATGGGTATTTTTGAGCAGCCGTCAACTGATTCTAGCAATTTGTCAGATTGCTCTTTTTTCAGTTCAGTAGAAAATTTATTAGCTGTCGCCCACATTTTTCGATAGTTCTATTAACCCGCTAGGTGGTTCAGTTGTCGAAGACATTTTCTTAATACAACTAACAGTGCAAAGCAGCGTCAGAAGCGTTAAGCTTTTTCCGACATGTAACTTATAAGGTGCAATTTCATGCTGATACTCACTCAGAGTATCAAGCCTGAACACGTGGTACAATTTTAACTAAAGCGTAATTTGAAATTTATGCGGTGTCACAACTAAACATTTTGCACCTTTTAAGTCAGGTAACCAGCTTAAAAATGCGATACATCCATTAATATTCAATAACTGACCATTTATATTTAACACACATCTTATGTTTATGATTTAACATTAACTGAGGTGGTATATTTAAGTAATTTTTCCAGCGTTTCGAAGCTTGACGTTGTTGTATTTGACGTTGCATCAATTTAAGATGGTGCTCCATTCAAAATTACATGAACATAAACATGAGATTGCACCTATTCGCATCTGCATCAAATAAAAATGTTAGTGGAAATGAATGTTATGACTAAAATTCTGAAGGTCGCATTTTTTGGAATTTTATTATCAATGTTATATAATGAAAACTAAACAATTTCCTAATCTGGGTTCTCCTTATTTCTATTTATTAGTATTAATTCAAGGTATTTCGAAAACTAAGATCGAAAGTCGGGTAGATCATCTATCAGAACCAGATCATCTAGGCCGGAGCCAACTTTGATCACAGGGGACTTTTCTAATTTAAATCATGTTCTACAAGAACTTTCATCTTCATTACTTTTATTCAGTTGTAGAAGAGATTCTAAATGTTCAATAATTATTATTGAGAAGTTAGCAACGATTTATTTCCTCACACGGTATCTTTAGTTAACGGGGAAAAATAATTTTTTTTACTCTTTTTTGCTAAATCTTTTGTTCGTCCTTTGTTCTTGATTATTCGATCTAATATAGATGTTTGTTCGAAATTAATTTTTTTATAAATTATTATCAAAATTCTGGCCTTAACCCAGCTCTTAAAGTAATCAATTATGATTTTTTTTCTTATTATTCTACTCTATCTCAGTCAGTTATCGTTTGTTCGGTCAACAAGTATGTTTGTTCGATCGTTTTATTCTTAATAATTAATTTTTCAATTCCCTAGCATCATATTCAAATGATCATTCCTGCGCATGCGCGCTTATACTAGATTACGCGGTTCATTTGAATCTTGTTCATAATAATCAACATGAACAATAATGATTTATTGAACATAATAATAATCAATCAACAAAAGACTATGATTCTATATGTAAGCTGTTCTAAAGATTGAAGATGTGTGAAAAATAAATAATTGAATCCTAACTATTACAATAGAATCTTCTCAGCTATTTCCAAGAGATTTTGACTTACAAAAAAAAATTTACTTGGGCTCCGAAAGTAGTTCTTTCAGGCAAATTTTAATAATTTGATATATCTTTTTGAGAAAATAGAAGAAAATAATTCACCAGTAGAATTTTTTTTTGTATGGTGCAGGTTGTAATGCTAATAAAAAACTGTTTTAATAAGTAATCTTACAAAACCCCAAATTTATACTGCATAGACCATATAACATGAAAAATACTTTTTGTTCAGATTTAAATTTTTTTTATCATAACAACTCCCATTTCTAGTAGTTTTCAAGGATTTTTTGCTATCGACACAGACTTTCGAAGCCAAATAAACTCAAAACTTCATTCAGCAACTTGATTCAGCAAATCAAAATACATGAAAATCATAAATTGGCTCCATAAAATGTTTTATATCATCAAAAACGCAATACTCTAGCATTTTTTAACATTTATTCAGATTTTAAACGGCTAATGATCAAAATACAATTGAGACTCATATTCGGCAGATCAAAATGCATGATAGTCATATTTGGGTAAGTTCGAAAAATTTTTTTATATCACCATAGCTGCGGAATTCTTTTATTTTTCGGTTTCTCAAGTTTTCTTAAAATTTTAAGAGTATACAGGGCACACTGACCTTGGATTCGGATTCAGCGGGTTAAAATACAAGGACTTCAAAAGATCCGGTCAAGTGTACGGAGCACTTTTATTTTTTTTTGTGTGCCAGTGTAATTATTATTTGTGTTGATATAAAAAAGATTCAAATGAACCGCGTAATTTTGTATAAGTGCGCCTGCCAACTTAAGAGAGTTCCCTCCCACCGTTTTGTTTATTACTAATGAGCTATTTTAATGTTGAAATGCGAAAAAGTATGGAATAATCTATCAATTACGTTGCAATTACGTTGTTAATAGTGGACAGCAATAAATAAATCCAAAAAAACATAGACAAATGAA
Source organism: Diorhabda sublineata (assembly GCF_026230105.1). Classification (NCBI taxonomy): domain Eukaryota; kingdom Metazoa; phylum Arthropoda; class Insecta; order Coleoptera; family Chrysomelidae; genus Diorhabda; species Diorhabda sublineata. The sequence continues at coordinate 6,056,460 of NC_079475.1, read as the reverse complement.
ACAACCCTTCAGCTGATCACATTTAATCACTGGTCTAACAGGGTAGACCATTACTGCGAATCGATTAATCCGATCAGTTTCCGAACAACAATGAACGTGATCGAGGTTAATTTCCGAGCATTGAGATCGTGATTGAGTTGATTCGATCCTAGTTCCCAAAATATTCTTATATAAATGCTTCTAAAAGTTCTTTATTTTTGGTCTCTTTTGTTTTAAAATTATTGAAAAAAACTAATTTTAAAACAGAAAAGACCTCGAAACAAAAACATTTAGAAACATAAACATATAAAAAGGTCTAAGAAATAAGAAATTAAAGAAATATACTTATATTGACAAATGTTGCTTCCAATGAACCAGTCTTCTTAAATTAGTGTTGATTAATCTAGTGTTCCTGACTCACAACATTTTAGACATAAATTGGAAGTCGTATGGTTAGAATTACATTACATCTCTACTTACCAGTATACAATGAAGTAAAAAGTTTTATAGAGCTTTTAAGAGAAATTATTTTAGCTATAAATGGGTCATTTTTCTGAACAGTTTGCTAAATAATGTGCAATAATGAGAAAAAACAACATAACTATGAAATTTCTGAATATCAAACTAAAATTGTACCTTCCTGTTAATTATAACGTTAACTTGGAATTACTAAAAGCAATTGTTTTCAAAATCTAGTCAGAAACTTTAACTAGAATCTTTTAATGTGAATAGACAAATTGTGAGACTTGCTCAAATACATAAATCTCACCCGCGTAAGTGCTGAGCATTCAAAGATGACGTGGTATGCAGTTTTTTCCTCTTCCACGCATAAGCGGTACTCCAGATTAACCTATAGTGTACAGATGGCGTCTTAGATAACCTTTTCGAATTAAAAAACTAGACATTAGTTGAATTCAAGTATGTTTAAGTGGAATAGTTGTTTTATAGGATAGGTATAAGCACCATCTATGTGTGCCTTAGCTCAGGTTATTCTATTTACCTCCGCAGAGCCTGCCCTGCAAGCAGACCGTTGAGAGACCTGATAGTAACACGGTCACTACAAGAATAGGTTCTGGGCTATTTGGTTGAATTGCTGATCCAAGCATATAGACTATATATGTCTTTAAATCATTGTGTAGCATGTGAGTACCACAACTAGACAAGTAGCAAACTTAGCCATGTTCATTTATAATTATGAATGAAAATCTATAATATTTAATTGTTTCTGCATAGTTCTTTTAAACACATAGGTGTTAGAAGGTTAAATATTCACCATCTTGTGAGATCAATTTTTAGTAATCATTTTATTTGCTGTATTCAAATGTAATACTTACGATTTGGGTTATTATCAAATTGACCATTACCTAAAACAACATAAAAATAATGAATATTTGTTTGGTCGGTGTATATAATATCAATAATAATACTTATTATTGTTATATGGTATATAGAGTTAAGATAAATTGATGCATAAATTCATCAAAAAGCTTAATGTTTTTAAATGCACATAACAAAAAACTGAGAGAACTCATTTTCCATTATTACAGTTATTTTAATAAGGCATTATTGGATTTGTACGTCAGTAACATTTGTCATATCAACTGGTACAATTCCCCCAGTAACACAACCGGGATATTCAGGAGTAAACTTTAATTAGGGTTATAATTAGTAATCCAAGCTGACTGCGACTTTTGTCGTTTGTTGTTCCAAAGGTTCTTCGCAACTTTATAGAAACTATTAAATTAAACGAGTATGTGGTCCCACATCTGTCCCCTTAGAAATATACGAGATTTAATTTAAGCACTTAAGAAATTTAGGTTAACACAGATGATATTTTGAATTGTTTTATTTCAAATAAAAAGTGAAACGAGAATAGGATGGTCCCAAAAGTACATGGCCCAAAAAAGAGAACAAAAAAATTTTGGAAAAATATATATTTTTCTTCTAGCTCTCTACTTTTTTCTCAGCCATGTTCCAAATGTAAGCCAATGCTAAATCCGCTGAGTTTGGGTTAAACAGTTAGATCATTTAATGATCAAGAAAAAGGATTCATTGTCATAACTACCACAAAAGCAAATGTCTCAAGGAAAGTGCGTACACATCAAAGAATAAATTTTTCATAAAAGATAATTTTTTCACGTTATGTGATCCATCGTATTCTATGGTTTTACCTCAACGTTCAGCAAGCTCTTTGAGTTTTCCATGAAGCTATTCTGACTGCGCAAGCTCTGAACTAAATAGTGGATGTGGTGGGAAGTCAATACAAACAAATTTTTCTGCCTAAATTTCGCAGTATTGGGTTTAGCATTGCAAGAGAACCTGCTTTAGTTCAACTGAACCTGCATGATTCTCCTATAAACTGCAATAATTATTGAGAAATCATATTAAGAACAGTCAGTAAACAGGCTAAAAGATCTAGTATAAAAACTCAACAAGGATGTAGAGCAAACAGATAAACAACAGATACAAACTTCATAATTAAACAAATAATAAAAAAGCGGTAAGAGAGACATTATTACTTCATAATGGAGTTTGTCAAAAACCATTTTTCCTCTCTCTAAATTCACTTATTTTACCAAAATCTCTATTTCACCTAAGCCAAAATTATGCAATGATTTTCTACTTGAATTTATCATAAATTTATTATTAAAGTTTGAAACTACTTCCGCAAAATACATTTTCAATTGAATATTACATCATGCAACCAAGTCCCGGTGGTATTGACGAGCGTAATATTTTTCCCACCCAATTCATCCATACTCCGAGTTAGCTAGAAACTTTATACATGCAGTTTTGTTTTTCTATCTTAAGAAAGTTTCGGATAAATTACTCTACAGTATTGTATATTTGTTAGAGGTAAACTCAAGATAACAGTGTTGATTTAGATGGAAGTTAATATAATAGATATGAGTTTGCATAATAAAGTAGTTCAAGATTTTAATAAACGTATTGGTTTATAAATCATACTAAATTTCTTCAAATATTTACCTCATATTACAATAAAAATAGGCAATTAAGAAGAAAATACATACATCAAATTGTAATATGCCTTGTTACGTTTTTCTTCAAACATTTTTAATATTCCTTGTGTACAAAGGAATAACACAAAGGAAATAACAGAAAAATAACACAAACACAAAATAACAAAGGAAAAACACAGTAGTCACTTCGGATTTATTCATCCTAACATTCGAGTTTCTGAAGAAATTAATTTGTTATCGCCCTCCCACTCTATTTGAGAAATTCGAAGAACCTCTAAATTGATTCGAATTCTTTCTCTACCTATCTACACTTAAAATCAAAGTGAATTTTGGTAAATTTGTGGTGATTTTATTCTTTGTATTCGTCGGTAAGTTTTTCCTTGTTTCTTGTTCTCTTTAATCAAATTTTGTATAATAGTTTCCATATAAATTCGTATTCCTTATTCATTTGGGAAATAGAACGAATAGTATAGAACAGATTCCTCTTTGGTTATATTTTAAAAAATATATATTCGGATTCTTTATATGCTAGAGCATAAGCTCCTTTTTATTCAAATCTATTCTTTCTACTCGTTCCTTCTTCAGTAATTTCAATCTGTGTTCCCGTTTCCTTTCTCATTCCACTTTTTTTCCGCAGTTCTACAGCTGCCAAGTTGGGGGAGTTTGCACTACTGGTTTGGTATTGTTATTTCTGACCTAACCACTAACATCTCACAGAGTGCGGCACTCTTATGGTCGAAGTAAATCAAAAATCATTTGACGGGCATCTAAAGAAAACTTTCAATTGAGAAGTAATCAAACAATATGTTAAAGACATCTGAATGCAAATAAAGCTGCAAAATAATAACACTGATCGACAAAAAAATATCTTTTGCAAGCCCAACAACAACAGAACAATAAAAAATATCATCAGTGGTGATAATTTTAAGTTAGTTAGCAGGATTTTGTGGATATGAAAGAAAATACTTATAGTTGAAATTTTACTCAAACTGATACATGTTTCATTTTCAAAAATATTGAGTTGAACTACTTTCTTTTTAAGATCTAGATCTACATCTTCTCTCCTAACATCCCACATTAGTTTACTTGCCGAACAACTCATTATCAGTGGGCAAAAATTTTATTGAGCAGTGTATATAGAGATGCAAAAAATTCGAGAGTGAGTAGTTGACGTGAAAATAATGCTGTGATTTGAAGAAAAATCATCTCCGAATAATCAAATTATAAGGAAAAATTAAATGATTTTTTACGTCATTTAGGAAGTGAGGAGAAATTCTAAGTATCGCTGACCACTCAGGTTATTATAAAAAAATATGGACCTAATAAATCGTCCCCATTATTCCTATTAACTGAAAATCGATGTTAATTCTTTGCTCAAATTGTATCGTGACGATTTTCATCTGCCCATAAATATAAATTATGGTAATTAGTAAAACCGTCTCGTGTGAATCCAGCTTCATCAGTAAACAGTACTTTTCCATCAAATGTATTTATTATCAACTCGTTGTTTTTCTTGAAACCAACTTGCGTAGGCCAGTCCTGCTGGATAATCCTCTACTTCCATGGTATGAACTGTATGTGAAAGGGGTAAAGAAGTTACTCCTGGGGAATCTTATAAATTTTTGTCGTTGATGCGTTAAATTGTAATGAGATCAGCATTAACTGTATCTCATGCATTTTGCTCTATCGCTGTTGACCTTTGCCACATTTTTTTGAAAGGATACTTTCTAAGTTATTATTTTACATAAAATAATGGAAATGAGTTTACTTTATGTAGACAAACCTGTTTTCCGTAAGCTGCGATCAACCCTAACAAAAGTTAAATAGTCGGGTATGATTCTGCCAGGGAAGCGTTCAGTATACAACCTTCTGGCTGTTACCATACGAGTTACCAGAAGACAAACCACACATCAAATGCATGTCGACATATTAAGTAGCCTGAAATGTTTAATTGAATATCACGTAGTAGCTTATTTAACAGTAGCCTCCTAGATGGAAAATAATTATCAGCTTCTTTCAAGTTTTTCCTTATGCCGGTAATATGAACTTTGCTAGTATGTGATACAAAAGTTTACTCATTATTTCATCAGCTCTCCAAGAAATGTTTGATTGTGTTTCAATAACTCTTGTTAGTATCTTCGATGAATAATTACAATTTTTGATAATTTTCTTCAAAATTTCTTTTTATGGCGAACGATTTCTTTGACATATACAACGATCTAAAAATTTACATTTCTCATAAACCATGAATTTTATCGAGTTAAACAAGAAGTAACTTTTTTTTGAAAAATCGATTGACAAACTTATTTTTGCTATATTTATATGGCACAGGTTGTCTCTGTAAACGTTACGGGTTGTTAAACATTGAGCGTGAGTCGTCGCTAGTCTTTAGATAGTTATGTAGATTTTTTTACTTCGTCAAATACACTCAAATACATGGACATATTTAATCATCAATTAAAAATTCATAATTCTCGAATGTATAATTTATAAAATGTACTTAGATATAGGTTTGATTTCGCAACATTGAAGGCCTGTAAACTTATAATAATTTTTTTACGTCACAGTTTTTTTTTTCACGTCATCTACTCATTTCCGAATTTTTTGCATCAAGTCCCTGAGCTCCCTGTATATGTATAAAACATGATTTATATTCATTTGAAAATATATTGAGATTCTGTTTGATATACTTGCAGTAGATTAAGTAGATATATTTCTTGTTAAAAGGGGCTTTGAAAAGTGGAAATAACAGATTTTAGTATCGCAAAATAAGCCCTAATGAATACTCACAAATATCGAGATTTACTGTTTTCTATTTACACATCCTGTATACATAATTATTACGACTTAATCTTACTTTCACTTAAAATTAACTTATTAAATTCCCTATAGATGAATGACTTTCAATTATGGGGGAATATTTTAAAGTATAAATCTGTAATAAAAACTATCAAAATATGGAACAATATGAGGTCTGGCTATTAAATAACGAGACTGCGCCCCTAGAGGGCGCCCTAGACGGGTGTGTTCAACAACAGGTAGTGTGTTGGGTATCTAGTTATCTTGTCTATCCACGTCCCAAAAGACGTTTCCGTTACTATTATAGTATTTGTGCAGTAGCGGTTTGAAACGAACGTGTTTTTTGAATAAAAATTCCGACTGAGTGCTATAAATTGTTGCAGGAGGTCTATGGGGACAATTTTATATGTTTTTAAGTAGTGTAAGCGCCGAGAAAGCGCACATTCTTCATGCATATCGTCTAATGAGCATCCGAATGATTGCCGAAGCTGTAAACGCCGATAACGAAACGGTTAAGAGATTTTACACGAGGAATTACACATTACAAAAGTCTGTGCGAAGTTGGTGCCAAAAAATCTGACTCCTGATCAAAAGCTCTTGCGTCAATGGGTCTGCTCAGATTTCCTTGAAAGGTTAGAAGAAGATCTGCGTTGAAAGGGACCCGGTTTGAGTCGATGGAAACGGTAAAGCAAGAAATAGCAGAGCTCCTAAAGGCTTTTATAACAGAATACTTCCAGCACTGCTTGGATCAATGAAAAAAACGTATGGAAAGGTATGTAGCGAGGGGATTGGAGTATATTGAAGGAGAGCATTCGAATGTGGAATAATTTTTATAATAAAACCAATTTTCGGAACTAGTCTCGTTATTTAATAGCCAGATGTATGCACTTGTGAGTAAAATATTTGTCAAAGAAGAGAATCTTTTTAATATGAGATCTTAGTCATCCTTTATGATTCGTGGCTCAATACGGATTCGATCTGACGTTGAGAAACTACCTCCCGATATCCTCTACAGCGTTAACAACCTTCAGAAACAGAAGTAATTAATCAGGGATCCATAATCTTATTCATATGGTATTATGACGACGACGTACAAAGCTTCTCATACAAAAGGAACGAAACTTGGCCGGATTCATCATCCCACATCGCTTGAGTCCCGAAATGGAGATACGGGAACAATAAATTTAATAATTATTACATGAAATTAATCGTGGGGAATTGGAAAGTCATCAGATGACCAAATTGCTAGTATAACTGGAAAAAATATTATTTCGGAAAATAAATTTCCAGACATGATCAATATGTTACTTTATTAAAATTAAGTAATTATTTCTCAACATAGTCTGCTCATGAAAATCTCCTTTCCGCAAGTTTTTTTTAAGAAAAAACTCAAATTGGGTATTTTTTGTTATTTTAATCCGACCAATCATCATTAGTATACTTTACTGACTAGAAATTTTAGCCACCACCATTTTGGGCTTTAAATTAACACCGTCATTCAAGCTAACTCACTAACTCGAGGAGCTGGATAATCTCAACGTTCTCATGTAGTGTCTATAAGTCATAGATACAGGCAAATTTGGCGATAGTCTGGTCAACAGTTTTTATATCGAGGACCCCATAGAGATCTCTGTTAGGATGATACCAAGATACATCAACGATGTTTCCTTATAATCTATTTCGGAAACGTTGTAACGTTACCTTAACTGACGCAATCCTAAAGTTGAGGACAATTTGGAATATCTTCATAAACACCAGTAAACATTTTATACCAAGGTATAAAGACTGAACATTCCTTTATGGTACTAGAATCGTTCGTTAAGATCTGTTAATCCAGGAGTTAATCAAGTCTTTGGATGTTTTTAATATCATATTAGCTTCTTCGGAGGTTTTTCCGGTAGTCAGAATGGCCGCATCATCAGTAAACTGTATAGTATTCAGGATTTGGTATATCGCTGGTATACAGTCAGTAAAGAACAGTAGACAAAAGTTTGCTTCTTCCTGTTTTAGTCTAAAGTTTTAAGATATCAATGATGCTGAATATTGGCGTAACATACTTAATATGTAATTTAGACTCTTATGCCAAAATTTATAGAAGGCTTGGGCCACGTCTAGAAAAACAGCCGAACACACTTTGTTTTCCTCTTAGGACTTTTCGATCACGTTTGTGATTTTATTAATTGGTCGAATTGATGAGATGGGATGGTGTCCTCACCATCTATTTCTCATTTCCATCTTCTAATGAGCAATTGTTAGTACAATATCGAAAAAACACGCAACAAAGAGATAGGCCGGTAGGATGTAACATCCTAGAGAAGTTTACCTAGCTTAGTTATCATTATAATCCTGCTCTTTTTCTGAAAGTGAAGCTTTGAAGTTAGGAAAAATTTGTTGGGGAGCAAAGCATACGTTGGTTGTTTAAGTCATTCGAAATGTAAATCGTGAATTTTTTATGTCGTTCACGGAAATGTGGAAGGTGCGTTGACTTGATGGACAAACACTTTCTTTCTCTTCAAATATAGTCTTTAAACATGTTATCTATGTTGTCGTCGATTCAACTCTAACCAACTGCGACTCATTTCTATCGACTCAATTTTTTCAAGGCTGCGTTGTAGCCGTCCTTGCTCATGAAAATAATATACAAGTTCATCAATTGAAATTTTACAAACATATTGAACACAATCTTTTTTATAAACATTTTCTCTATATTTCCATATATTAGTCTGATTTTTCTATTTCTATTGCACTTGCAGATATGAATAAGCAAATAATCAAATTTTTCATAAATTTACAAAAAATTGATAGTTTTGAAAAATGTTACTGAGAATCTGGTTTCATTACATTACGAGGCATGAAATTTTCCACAAATATGATTTAAAATTCATTCGAAAGCAACATTTAAAGTGATAGAGTACAGACTCAAATTTCGAAGCTCCTAAGCAGTGTTCACATTCTTGAGCGGGATATAATAGAGAATTTATGGAAATGATTGGGATAAATTGAATCATAATATTTTGTCTTCAAAAAAATTGATGTTTCTCTTAAATTTTCCGAACTATTCTAAATTCAGTAATAAGTTCATTTTATTTCTGAATACTAGATTCATATGTACTGAGTAAACACTGTTGTTAATAATTTTTATTTATGCTGATGTATCCTCATTATAGTCTATTTTAATAAATCAGAATGTAATGAGATGATAAACTATCCGTAATTTTGACCACTCCAGACCTTGTTTTATTGTTATGTACAGCTTATGTTTATAAAAGACTAATACAAGTCCAAAAGCTTGTATTAGCTCAGCTACATTCATGATAATTTTAGGAAGATTTGGATTAGTTTGTAGGTAGACAAATTCATTTATGACCTCAAACATTAATCAGACAGATGTCATTTACTTTATCCATGATTAGAACCGAAAGATTATGTAAGTGTTTGTTATTTTTGTTTGAATCGAAGAAAAAGTCCAAACACACTATCCAGTATCCAAATTTATCTTCGGCTAACAGATTCATTCTATATAGAGACAAACTGCCTGTGCAATAGCCACCAAGTCAATCAGAAAGTCAGAATCGTACTTAGAACTTGTTCTAAGTCAGCACTGAAAATTTTGACTGAAGTTATGAACCGTCAAAGGAATCAAACTTATTGACACGAAGTGATTTAGACGATTTATTAGGTGATTGGGTGAGCTTTTTAAGTCTGGATCAAACTTTTATTTGTTGTAGACAACGCGATTTATTTATGACGTTCTTATTTTGATGACTTAATTAAATGTTCATCCAAAACATCGACTCCTCAAAAACTAAATTGAAAGCTATGTTACTGCATAAAGGAAATAAATTTCTACCTTCTACCCTCTAAGAGAATATGCGGCGATTTCGAAGTCATCGCATTTTCACTTGGACTACAGCTTCTTTACACAAAATTTTTTTAATAGGACGGTAGTTACAGAAAAATTCACTATACAGAGAAAATGTGGTTCAATAATAAATTATTTATGACAGACCTAAAAACTGTTGAAAATGGACTACCAATTTCTGAAATTCGGCTTTGAAGAAAAACTTAATGATCAGGAAAGACTCGCCTGGAAATGTTTTGTTAATGTAGTCCAATATTTTTTAAAAGAATAATGAGTGAATCAAAAATCTACAAAATTTTAACGAATGAAGTTATGTCAGATAAAGTTTTGGGGTATAATATGTTCTTAAATAAACATAAACTGGGCTCTCACCTGGATTCCTTTTCGTCAAATTTGGGTACTGCAAGTAAGGAAAAAAAGCGAGAGGATACATCAGACCATTTCCATAATGAAGAAGTGCCATGAAGGAAAATGGAGTCAGCCAATTAATCATTGTTATGGACTTAAAAGAGAATGATCAGGAAAAACTCGCCTGGAAATGTTTTGTAAATGTTGTCCAACATTTTTTTAGGAAATTACGAGTAAATCGGAAAACTACAAAGTATTAAGGAATGAAATTATGTCATATAAAGTTTTGGGGTATAACATGTTCTTGAAAAAGCATATGCAGAGCTCTCATCTTGATTTCTTTTCGTCAAATTTGGGTACTGCTAGTAAAGAAACAAAGCGAGTAGACACTACAGATTATTTCCATGAGATGAGAAGAAAAATAGAGTCCAGGAAAGCCATCTGATCATTGTTATAGAGTTAAGAAAAGATGATCATGAAAAACTCGCCTGGAAATATTTTGTAAACGTTGTCCTACAATTTCAAGGAAATCATAAGTAAATCGGAAAAATTACAAAGTTTTAACGAACGAGATTATATATATATATATATATATATATATATATATATATATATATATATATAAAATTTTGGGGAATACTAAGTTCGCAAATTTCATCTGGATTTCTTTTCATCAAATTTGGGTACTGCTCACAAGGCGAAAGATTCATCAGAACATTTCCATAATGGCAAAGTACTGTCAAGGGTAATGAAGTCCAAAAATCGCAACATATTATTGTTAGGGACCTCTCAGAAGTCAAATGAAAATCATATGTATTTACTCTTTATTGAGCGATAATATCTCTAAATGAAGCTGATGTTCGTACTTTTTAAGAAAACATATCTCACAGAGAAACCTGATGTGTCACTTATTTTTCATCCAGATAATATTATTTGGTGGCCGTAGTTGATTAAAAATTCGATGTTTTCATGTGACCAAAAAAATTAAACTGTTATTAACCAGTGTAATTTCAAATTTATTTCTTCTTCTTGTCTTTTGAAATTTAGCACATTTCTAGTAATACAGATTTCCGAGACTAAATTTTCCTCAGATTATAGGAGGCAAAAATAATTTGGTTTTTCCAAGTAGAAGCACGGCACTGATGAATAATATAACGACCATTGGTTTTTTTTCAGTTGCCGTTTAATGTAATCAAATTTTAGTTTCATTACATGTCGTACAAATTATATTTACCTATATTTACAGCCAATACCTATGTATGTTATGGTTATCAATTTGTTTGTTATATAAACATAATTTCACATATATGTACACAAATATGTTTTGTTTGATTATGTATTTGTGATAGTTCAACATACAAACTCGGTAGTGAATATTTGCATTTACATTTTTCTTATAAATGTTTCATGAATAATCAATACTCGTTAATCATGGCGTACCGAGTAAATATATCATAGTTTGTAGGTTTTTTTGTAACAAATATATATCTTTCATAAAGAGCAATAAAACTAAATAAACTTTTTTTCGCATGATTAGTGCTTCTATTCGTCCCAGTATTCTACGAGGGTTGGTACTTGAGTTTTGAAAGACAAATAAAAAAAATATTTAAAATCTTTGTTTCACAAAAAATATTCTCCATTATGGTCAATCTGCGAGAATAAGAAGCACTCATTAGGTGCCAAACAAGCAGGTGATTTATCACTTCGATATTTGGACGTTTTTGTTCGAACTGATGTATGAAAGATCAAAATTCTCGAGGTGTAGATTCGTCTACTGCGATTGGTTTCCCTAATGTTTTCCAACTCTTCTGGGAAATAAATGCTGATGTTCCATTCAGAATTGACCATTCCTCGTTGCTCTAATGGAACGGTGGCGACGTCTTCTGTTATTCCGAAAAAACAGACGAAGTGCTTCGTGCGCGAACAACTTTTGTTGGATTTGGCTCATCTTGAAAGACTCACACAGTCGATGCTTGTTTAATTACGGGTTCTTATGCTTAAATTCATTATTCGTTGCCTGTCACAATCAGATGGACGTCTTTTGAAGCACCGCTATTGCATTTTCTGAGCATATCTTTGCACCAATAGACACGAGATTTTTTTTGAGCAATTGTCAAACAAGAACAAATCTTTTTGACAGCTGAATATTCATGCAATATTAAATGTATTTGATTGAAACTGATGCTCAAATGTGACTCAATCTCATGGTAAGACGATCCTACAATATCAGTATCTGGCAACAACTCAAATAACACACGTATGACAACTTGAACTAACTCTTTGATGGCAATGTTAGAATTGACATAGCAACCCTCGTAAATGATCATAGACAGAAGGCTCAAGTTCACTGAACACCTCAGATATGTGAGTAACAAAGCGAACGTTACAGTTTCTGCTCTCAGTCGTCTAATGCCTAATATGGGAGGCCCATGTGAAGCAAAAAGGAAGTTTTCTGGGGTGCGTGGCGGAATCTATACTTTTATACGCAGCTCCAATCTGGGGTAGTGTTCTAGAGATTAACAAATATAACACCGTAGCCAGCCGAGTGCAAAGAAGAGTAGCGCTGAGAATATGCAGGGGCTATCGTACTATCTCAACCGAGGCTGCAAAAAAGTACTTGCTCGAATAGTACCTATAGATCTTTTAATTGAAGAGAGATCGAGAGCGATAGGAATGACAGCAGATGAGAAAAAGGCTCTTCGAAAAGAAACGGTACAGAAATGGCAAAATAGATGGAACGCCAGCCGCAAGGACGTGTGGCTTCACAAACTGCTACCAGATATTACGCCGTGGTATGAGAGATCCTGTGGTGAAATTGGATACTATTTGACCCGAACAATGACAGCCCATGGCTCCTTCCAAAGTTATGTTAGGAGAATAGGTGAAGCTGAAAATGACCTCTGCCTATACTGTAGCTCGGAGATAGATAATGCAGAGCACACAATTTTCAGATGTCCTGCGTGGGCGGATATTAGAAACTTGTCTGAAATAACAGTAAGAGCTGAGTTACGACCAGAAAATATAGTGCAGATCATGATGGAAGCAGATTTTAAATGGAAAGCCGTTGAGAGTATGGTGGAAAAAATTCTAAAAAGAAAGGAACAGGACAGTAGACAAATAGGTCCAAACACACAGCAACATTAGAAGATAATAGATAGACCCGAACTCCTCATCCCTGCATGCAGCAGGGGAAGGGAGACGTAGGGAGCAAAACAGAAACGAAGGAATCACAAGAAAGGCAGCTCATCATTATGAAGAAATATTTGTTAATGGTGCCATAATGATTAATGAGCGGAGTTCATATAAAAGCGACTAACAGAGGACATACAATCCGATCGAGCCCCACCGCGACGCAGGAATACGCAGTGGAGGTGAAAGTTTCCCAGCAAAACTATTTTCTGTGGAAGTGCGATAAGTCGGTATTAAAAAAAGAAAAAAAACCCTCGTAAATGAAAAAATAAGATATTATTTCGAATCATACATTCAACATGTTAAAAATTGGAAGATATGCCCAGCAAATAGAACACAGCAATTTTATATCCCAAAGTTTAGTATCGAATTTTGGAATTGACATTTTTTTACTTGAATTCGATATAAAAGAATTACTAATTGAATCTTCAATAGATAAATTACTTAATTCCCTTTCTAGATCAAAATATATATTGTCTTCTGTATCATTTATATCAAAACTAATCACAGTAAGGCGATTTTCTTCAATAGATAATGCAATAGGTGAGGAGAAAAACAGAAATTAAAATGAATGCGCAACTTATGGAAATATATACGCAGATCCTTTTTATCACTAAACAAATGATCGATACCATAAAATCCCTTTCAGTATCTTACTGATTGCGCCTCTTTACATATTTTTGAAATCACAAAGTAAATTCAATTTATTCTACACGGATTTCAATGTAAACTTTATGAAGTTTAGTATAAATTCTTGCAAAACTGCAAACTCACATGTATGTGACAATTTACAAAGGTTTTTTGCTTAACTAGGTCTACTTAAAGATCTGATAAATACTAAACTGGAGTCGAGCAAAAGTATTGCAGACTATATTAGTAATGGAGTTATAGAGTTCTGGTATTCAAATCAGTACTGATGCATTTAAATCTAAACCCACACAAGAAATTGATACATCAAAGTCAACGGCTTTCTACATAAACACTAAAAAAAAAAACAAGAAATAGTGCGCAGAGAGTGAAATCGAAGGGACCTAGATGCTCCAATTGTAATAAGAGTGGTCATTGTGCTAAATATTGCAAACAGCAAAAGAAACAATCTGCAAGCAAAGAAGAGAAATCCAGTTTTGTAGAAGAATTTTCAGATACCACCTAGGAAAACATAAATGATGATAAATGGTGTCTAGACTCCGATGCATCCATACACATAACAAGTAGAAATTATTGAATGATGAAGATGAGGTGGTGTGCACTGCAACATTGAGCAACAAGTTAGACATCGTTAATAAAGGAGTGGCAAATTTAAATTAAAATTCTCACATTTTTCCAATAATGCTTGCAACTTACCTAGGTCAAAACATATTGACATTCGTTTTCCTCGAAGATGTTAATGATTTAGAGATAAAGTTTTGTTATATTAAGGGTGAAGGAATGCTGATAATTTAACTAAAGGCACTACCGATTAATATTTGTATTGTGTAATGAAGATGAGTGTTAGTGAAATGGAACGCAACCAAATTAATTTCTTTTTAAGTGTGCGTTGTAAGGTTGGGTTACGTTTTAAGGTTGTAAGACTGTAGCCACGCTTCTCAAATTGTATAATAAAAAATACGTTCAATTCCATATCACAAGTACGCAATATTCTTTAAGTACAATGAAGTGTGTAGTCATTCTCGAAAAATTTATTATAATTAACAATAAAGAAATATCGCATTGCTGCTACTAGTAGACTAACGAATTTATACAAATAGAGCAATGATCTAGCGGATTCTGGGTAAATTTCATTCCATAACTGTGCTGTTTAATTTCCTACTAGAAGTGATTCTCAGGAGTAGTGCATTGCGATCCCAAGGAATGACTTATAATCGCAAAGGAGTGCTGACATATACAGATAACGTAAAATATTGCTTACAGTAAAAAAATTTGTATTTAAAGCATTTAAGAAGTACTTCTGCAATTAGATGGGAATCGGACGGTTAGGTTTCAAGAAACTACGGTCAAAACCATGTAAAACGAAAAAAATTCTAAAAATAAATGAAAGTTATACTTGACTCAACAAGCGCGAGCTGCCCGCAATTCAATACGACGAAAACTGGAATCAGATCCCTGTAAAAGGGAACAAAGTTCGACAGCATTCAGTTCCATAGAAATAACGAAAATGATAATTTATGAAATTAACATACCCCTGAAGGACTGCAACTGAAATTCTATCACATAGCCTCGGTAGAATTAACTTGGTGAGATGGGGAAGCTGCTGCTTACTTGACTGACTTTTTATGTATCCGACTCAAACAATGGTTTTGTAAAAAATCGAGTTGAATATAACCCTGCATTCAACGAGACTTGCCAAATGCTTATAACCATAACAAAACAGGAACTATAAAAATTGTTTTTACTGTATGAAAAGACAGCAAAAGAATATGGCTTACAAGTCAAAGAATATAAGACTGTGTATTTGGAAATGGATAACGACTTCTTAAGTGACAACCAGTTAAAAATCACAATAGAGCAAAACGAAAAGTTCCGGTTCGAAAGAGTAGAAGAGTTTGATGACATAGGAGTGAAGATGACAAAATAAATTCCAAAAACATCTCAAAAACAAGGAAGCTAGATGAATGGAGAAGAAAAACGAATGTAGAGATTGGAGGGGGGTTCTAAGATCAGGCAGAAATCGGGTACATAGTAAAGTCGAAAAGACTTTTTTGGTTGCGGGATGAATCCAGAATAGTAGAAAACGACTAGATGCGTCTAAGGTTAGATGTACAACAAAAGGGCTAAATGCAATCGTTAACAAAAGGAATTGGAGAAAAGCAGTGGAGAAACTTCAAGCTATGAGCTTATAAATAAATCGAGGGATTAACAAATCTAAAAAAATCGTATAAACTGTTGAATCAACAGAACATTTTTTATCACTTATTCAATACTTTTTAATGATTAATAGTTTTGCCTTCTGCCTTCGGTCGTCAATGGACGGGGATATTTTCAGCGTCCCTGTTTTAGAAAGTAATTTATATCACTGGAAATGCAAACGTTGCCATCGTTTTCATTGTGTGTATACTTCATTCTGTAAAGTAAATTCTCGTTTATTTCCGTAACATTTTGCTTTTCTTGTAGCCAAAATATATTTCCGAGTGATATTTCACAGTTGAGATAGAGGGAAACCGTTGAGTATTCACACGTTTTTCCTTTTTCCTTCCATTAGCGAGGTAATGCCGCGGTCTATGCATCTCTTATAGCGAATTTTCTTATTTTTTTTTCCACCGTCTCAAAACGATTCTACCAATACCGTCGAGACATAGATTTCTGATTCATTTTACACAGAAATTGTTTTAGTCAGATGATTTAGTTATTAGTATTGGTTTAGAGGAATGCTTATTAGAAAAAACGCGTTTCAAAGTTTTCACTTACACACGCATTGTATTGATTTCTGATTCGTTTTACTCAGAAAATGGGAGGCCCTTTGGGAGAAGAATAGTCGATAACTTCGATTCTTGAATTTGGGAATAACTTTATACAGAATTTCTCTCAATGAAATTATTAGTTATTAGTATTGGTTTGGAGGAATGTTTATTAGAAAAAACGCGTTTCAAAGTTTTCACTTACACACGCATTGTATTGATTTCTGATTCGTTTTACTCAGAAAATGGGAGGCTCCTTGGGAGAAGAATAGTCGATAACTTCGATTCTTGAATTTGGGAATAACTTTATACAGAATTTCTCTCAATGAAATTATTAGTTATTAGTATTGGTTTGGAGGAATGTTTATTAGAAAAAACGCGTTTCAAAGTTTTCACTTACACACGCATTGTATTGATTTCTGATTCGTTCTACTGAGAAAACGGGAGGATCTTTGAAAGAAAAATAGTCAAAGAGATTGTACGGTTGAAAATTTAATCAGAATTTAATTTGCCTCTCGCAATTAGGAGAAACTCAAGAGAGCTTTGTGAAGAGAGAACAAGAGCTTTCTATAACGAGTATTTGCAATACTTCAAACATATTTTTTTCAATTAAATGATTGAGGGAGAAAAAAAAGAGTTGTATAACTACACAAATCGAAATTTGTTTTTCAAGTTTATTTATTATAAATAGATTTCTTCTCATTTACGATTTATATCCACAATGTAAGTTCGCAATTCCGATCAGTTACTTTGACTTAAGAAAAAGTACTGACGTGCTCTTTTTCTTAGCTGAGGGATGCAATCAACCCTAATTTCCATTGGGAAGTTACTGAAAATCAGATTAGACGAGAAAATTTGTTTGTACAAAATATTAGTGTTAACTTTAGATGTGATATACCAATCACGATTATGGAAGACCTTTCAAACATAGATATTGAGGGAACGTTCTCACCCAATTTTTAAGAGAATTGAGCCATATTTTAAAACCCCACGTCATGTCTTTGCTTCATTCATAGGTAAAAATTTCAGTTTCATCATGATAACAAACGCCTCGAACAAGAAACTACCTTAAAGGGGTAAGTTTCACCCAAATGAACTGGACAGCAAGATATGAAAGCGATAGAACATATCTGGGGCTACCTGGAACATGGATTTGACGAGGTTAAGAAAATCCAGCTCCTAATTCGAAGAGAATTGTCACGTTCACCAACTCTCCAATAAGAGACATTGCGTATGTTACTTCAGTACCAATGTTAGTGAGGATCTATTTATTTTTAGACATAACTTTGTAAAAGAATATAAATATATAAAAGTTTCCTATATGCCATAAATTTATGTAGACACACTGATTTTAATCTCAAATAGATTTATCTCTTAGATTCTAAGTTCTTTTCCAACTAATACGATTGTTAGAGCTGCAATTAAGAATGAATTATTGATTTGAACCCGTTCATTGTTCTCACGTATTCACAACTATTTTATTTCTAGGGAATTAGAGACAAATCCACAAGCTGAAGTAAACAAGTAGTTGCAATATGGAAATTCCGTATCCTAGTTTATTCAAAGTTGATATTTGCATCACGTTTATATTCTGTGGAGATTCCTCATTCGTTATCGATTCCAAACTTCACAGCCGCAACTTTGTGGGTACATTATATTGATTTATTGCTGAACATCTTTCTTTTATTTATATGGAAGAACGAGACTATGAAACGTTTAGTTTTAGATGATTATTATAAGGTTTTTCGGGAGTTGATGCAAAAATTCGGGAGATGATAACGTAAAAATAATGCTGTGAAATGAGAAAAGATTTTCTCATACCCCTCCCCACTTTCTAGACTATGTGAAAAATCATTTAAATGACATTTTTTCTAATAGATGATTGATTGATCGGGGAGTCCATTTGCATGGCCACCACGTTTCATGGATTCATTTTTTTAGAAATATCCTGAAAGCTTGGTTTATGCAACACCAGTAAAAACAAAAAACGAAATGATCGATAGAAATATCCTCCGTAGACTATAGAAATGTTTAGAAGCACAAGCTGCCCACTTCGAACAATTATTATAGTTTGTTTTTGATAGGTTGTAAACTAACCAGCTAAATTAGTAACATTATGATCGACAGTATGCGATTAGAAATATTTTATTGTGCTTAATACTTCCTGTAAATATTTTATGATATTTTTTTTTTCAGAATATCTCTCTATGGCGAACGTTTTCTGCGGCATGTATAACGATCTGAAAATCTACATCTCCTCAACCATAAATTTTCGAGCAACCAGGAAACTTTTTGTTGAAAAATCGAATGAAAAATTCATTTTTGCTCTATTTAGATTGTACAGGTTGTCCCTCTAGAAGTTTCGCATTGTTAACATCTACTAACTAGTCCCGGAACTCCCTATATATGGAAATACTCAGGACGAGCAGTTCTACAGAACTGCAAATTTCTCAAAAAGAATTAAAAAAAATGTTAATCACATAATTTAAATAATCATTGATAATAATACATTTCCCATTACTTAACCAGAAGATTTTTCATACTTTGTGAATATTAATGTGAAAAAAATATTGAGAATTTGAAAAAGAGGTAGGTTATGACTACATATTATGGAAAGAAAAAATCAAATGCATTATATTATCTTTTGGTAGAAGAACAGCGATGAAAGCACTTTGAAGATAGAAAAACTTGAGAATTCAGAAGCTATTTTTGGAATATCAATTGTAGATTATAAAAACCCTTGTCGACAATTGTTTGATCTACAAAAGGCGTAGGTACCTGGTTCCAACCTTGAAAGTGTTATATTCTTATAGATAGTTTTGCCATATTTGCCTTTCCTTTCATTTCTTCAGGAGAACATATTCCAAATCTTCTCTTTCCATCTATTTATATTGATAAATCAATATAAATGATATTTATATTGAAAAATCGAATTACTGATTGAAGCCAAATCAATTCATGTGCTGTCATGTTAAAATCAAAAGTAACTTCATATTTTTTTTCAATAAATCTGTGGACGAATGGTACAAATCAACTGTGTTAGCTCATGGGAAACGCCAAATAAAGTAACTTTTTCATTTATTTCCACTCTAACCATAAACAACGATTTTAAGCCTTACAAATCGATGAAATACAAGGTACTTAAAAGATAGGACGTAGAAAAAAGTTATTTCTATTAATTCATTTACGGGATAAAAACGTTTTCCAAAAAGGCGTGAAATGGTCAATTCGTTAGCTCCATATAACAAGTTGGGTCAAAGTTGATCGACGATAATTAGATTAATTCCGAGAGAATAGCTGTAATGGAAAGGAGACAGTGGAAAAGACACGGCGATTAATAAACCTAATGTGCACGTTATTTTAACATCTTACTATACTATGTCCACTATTAGATTCTTGGTTCAAAATATATCTCTGTATCTGATAAAGCTAATCAAATGAGATGTTGAACAAACATTACTAAAACAATATTTCGATTACACAACAACTCATTCATTAGAGAATGTACTTTTAATATCGCTAGCGTATTATACAGCGCAACACTTTGATTTATGCCCGGAAACGCAGAGGAAAATCCCCGGTGAATTATTCGACACTGTATTTTCCAACAAAGGTGGTATCTCCGTGAGAGATTATATGTTTGATATTCAATATTTTAACGTGTGCTTTATCTGTTACTTGTGGTTCTTTTGTACTTCGAGTTTCTTAATCTAGCATCAAAACCTCACATATTTTAGTTGCTTAAACTGTTATTTATTGGTACGGATATTTTTCATGATCTTGTACGGTAAATATGAAGGATGTTCAGTGAAATTTTCAAGAATTATTTTTATTTTCATGATTCTGATTGCGGCAATGATATACTTCACTTGGCATCGGTTAAAAGCATTTTTTCTACTACCGTGTATGGAGTACGTACTTTAGGCACATTTTTGAATGAGTAAAATTTCACGCACTAATGAGTGAAGAAACATATTTTAAGTGGTAGTGTGTGAAAACATGTATTATTAAGGTCTCCGTAGCGTAATGGCTAGAGTACAAGGCTCACATATGGGAGATTCCAGGTTCAAGTCGCGCTCATTCCAATTTTGTTTCTACTTATGTAGTAATACTTATTTTTAGTTGGCAATATTCACATCCGTCGTAAAAAGGCTACGTTACACGTTTGTTACTTAAATAAATATTTTTGGTTATTTACATTATTTGTTTCCTCCTTTATTTTCGCTCATATAATAAAAAGAAAAATTTTGGAGACAAGGAAACAGATAAAATATCTTTTTCTACGTCCGTTTTTTCATTCATTTGCATTCATAAAGAATGTAATTTCTGAATCGGTGAAAACACGTGAAAAATGTACCGTAGTGGTTCAAATAAACTGTCACATTTTTATTTCTTGATATTCGTTAACGAAAATCCATTTTGTGTCTAATTAAAAGAGTGCGGGATTATTATTAGTAATGGATAGTAATAGTGAGGAAAGTTTAAACTGCACACCAGAAGTTGTTCTGGAATCGGCAACTGCAGCGACATTGAATCTTCTCCCTGAGAAATCCAGGGAACAGTTTTTAAAGGAATATAGAGTGGCGTACTAAAAAAAGGCATAAACAGCTTCACAGAAAGAATGCTACTAGCTCACTTTGAAACTAAATCCAAAATATGAAAGTCATCAACACTTTGATCGACTTATTCAAAACTGAAAGGCGCCCTAATGGTAAATAACGAAGTAGATATCAGTAAATAATCGAAACTCATTGCATATTTGAAACATGAATCAGTTGGCTATAGACCCTAAAAATCTAAAAAATTTGCCCGTGAAGGAATTAATAAGTTTCTTTTGAAAGCTCTAGACGATCGATCATTATCTCATGCATAAGGTATGACAGCAAAAAATTTCAATTTAAGCTTAGATATTATTTGTAACATCTTTCAGGTTGCTTTGTATTCGGAATCGCAGGAGTTCTACGGAGGAAGAAATTATATAAAATTAAGTGTAACGATATTAATAATGCCGAAAATGTTTTAATTATCACAATACTTGATAGATAAAATCATGTTCAAAGTCGATTTACTGCTACTAGTAAAATATCTGACAATAGATTGAACTTGGTGAACATTTATAAAAAATATAACAACTAACGACCCTCAAATGTCGAAATAGATCATTTCTTTTTACATTATAGAAATGGAAAATACAAAATTCAAGTTGTAGGTATCAATACTTTTTCCGAAATTCCCCCGCTTATCGCAACATATTTGCGCTCTTCGTCGTCTTTATTAGTGGATTCCGGTGATGATATAATTCAACTAAAGAAGCACGGTGGTTGGAAATCCAACACGGTTCGGAGGGTTACGTAGACGACTCATTAAAAAACAAAATGGATTCCGCACTGAAATATTTAACGAGAACAACTACCTCGACTTCAAGCAACATTGTAAATGTTCACTATCCTATCAACAATCAAATAAGTACTAATAACTATAATGCACGATGTTAATTGTTAGTCGCACCATAACGTCAAGTTTTGGCCCAACTTAACTTGACATTTCTTTGTTTCAGTGTTTGACAAATTCAACCATGGAGAGGTACACAATTGAGCAGCGCGTTAAGATTGTTGAAGCCTTTTATGAAAATGGGCGTTCAAATCAAAATATATTTCGTGCCCCTCGGGATTTTTTTGGTCAGCATAATCGACCAAATGTGTCTACAATCGGGAGAATTGTACGCAAATTTTAACAAACCGGGTCTGTAGGAAATGTGAAAATACATGTGCTTGCTCGCCCCATTCGCATGCTCGCGGAAAACATTGCTGTTGTTCGCGATAGTGTGGCAGAAGAGCCGTCAACCTCGACTCGTCGTAGTGCCAAACAATTAAACATCTCACGAACATCACTGACACAATAGTGCGTATGTTGTTTCCTTAGTTTGTTCTATTTTTGTTCAAAATACTATTCAACATTAACATATTTTATCAAAAATTGATAAAAGCGTTACATTTTCTTCTGAAGAATAATAAAACTTACTTTACGCACTAGTGCGTGAAATAAATTACTATTAACTTCTGTAATTTGATCAAATATTGTATACAATCAGTGTGTAAAAGCCTTTTTACAGCTCATGTGATTTCGAGAATATTCACATTCGTCGACAAAAGGCTACTTACACACTTATTAAATAAACAGCTATTCTAAATTATCTCCGCTATTTTCGGTTGAATACTCTAGTTTTATATGATTTTTACATCAATTTCATTATTGCATAGCATTAGAGACATTTGATATCGAATATCTAGTTACATATGTATAGATATGAATACAGAGAGAATAAAATTTTGGTTTGCTTTTTTTCTGTATTCAAACGAGCACAATTTTATTGTTGAAATGACGTTGAAACCCAAATATTACACATAAAACAGTAATAAAGAGGCAATTTCATGATACGAGTATTAACAGTGGGATTATCTTAACTAAATCATGTCTCCAGCTTTTAATATTTACGAAATAATTATATAATTGTTTAAACGACCCTGTGTAACATTGGATAACTCTAAATAATAGTAACAAACATAACGCAAATAGTTTAAAAATTTCTATGTTCTATTGGAAAAGAAAATATAACATTTAATCTTAAAATGCCAATTTTACGAAGTTTTTCACTATTTTTTATAGAATAGTTCAAAGTATTTTTATTCCACACCCTGTACGCAACAGAGATGTGCCGAAAAGAGGACGTGAAATTGCTAGATTTTTCCAAGAATTGTTTGTCGACATAATCTTCTGAGTTTATATACTTTTTTTAGCGAAGCTCCAACGTTTCCAAGCAAAATAATAATTGAGTAGTGCAAGTGAAACCTCAAGGCCAGAAAATAGATAAAGTCGCTGGGGGCCAGATTTGATTAATACTATCTATGGTCAACCAATTCGATGCACAAAATCACATAATAATTAAAAAAAATGATCATAATCACTTTCCCCTCTTTATCTTTTCCGAAGTAGATTCGCCCTTTGCAATCCATTTTTTTGCCTGTCGATCCATTTTAAAATTATAGTATTGCATCCAGTTTTCATGTAGTCATACGTCGACTCATTTTGCTTGAACAGCGCCTATAAGGTCTTGTAAATGTTCATTTAAATGTGCTTTTGGTGTAAAGTGACTCTTGAAATTCCCAGCAACTTGAATCTTTCATCGCCACTGGGAAAATTTTGAAGCTTATCCGTTTTCTAAACACTCACCGATGACATGGTTTGCAGTTTTTTTACTCTTCATGCACCGGTGGCATTCCGGATCGTCTGTAATTCCTATAGTAAAGAGGGGTACGTCCAGCATTTACGTTGATAGTCTGATACCGATTTTCCGTGTCGATTGTCTGACTCCTAGCTGCTGCGTGGTAATAGACATAATGCAAACAGGTTAGAAAACAGCAAACAGCACAGGAAGAATTTTAATAAGAATTTATTAGTGCACCATAGATCTAACTAGATAAGTTCCACTGATGCCTAATGTGTGGAAATGCCTGTGGATATTGAACTATGTCGAGAAGGTCTTGAAAATATTGCAATGGAATTATGTTTGACAGCTGGGAAAAGCATCTATCGGGGTAGCATTAATAAAACAGTCTGAGGTCAGCCACCTTTCTTGTATGCTTGTCCAAGTTTCTTGTACACTTTGGGTCTTTCTTCTGTATTTATTCTAGAATCTTAAGGGTATACTTGAAAACCAAATGGACGAGTTTGTGCCTTGTTAAGAATTAGAAGCTGTTTTGATGTGTACAGGTTTTTGGTCTCAAAGAGAGCTACAAGTTTTTATTAAGCTGCCTCAGGTAATTTTGCCACGTGACTATGCCGAAGAAAATAAATTTTTTGAATATTTTCTAATGAATCTGGATACATTTTAACCAAAATTGAACGCAGGCTTACCAAGAACTGGTCTAATTACCCCTATTCAACTCAAAGAAGCATTAGTAGTCATATTAAGGTCAGTAAAACCCTTATTTGCTTAATATGTCTGAATTAATTGGAAAACTAAATATATTTTAAATACATAGTATTCCAACTTTTTATAAAAATAATTCTGTATTATGGTTGGAACAAACAATTCTTTCGTTGAATGATGCAGGATCGTCCGGCAAAAAGATAATCTGGAATCAGGATGAGCCATTCCGGTCAAAAACGGAATGTCTGAGTCAGAGAATCTGCTTACAGGTCTATTATGGACGGTCAACAACAATAGATTTTAGGCTTGTCTAGCACAGAAAACTGGCGAGCAAGCTAAACCTACTCTAGAGATATCGTGTCCAATGAAAAGATCAATAAACAGCTAACTACTCAGAGCTGTAATTGCTACATAAACAGAGAGTTTTGTATCCGTTGGTGGTTTCCTGATCCTAGTCTGACGTTCTTGGTCGTTGTCCGAATGTCTAGGCACCCAAATCAGCTAGACCATGTAGCTATCACTAATCAATTCTTGTAGAGTTTGTAGCACATCACTACAGCCGCTATGTTTTTTATAGTACCACAAATATATTTTCACATCATCAGACTGTTATGCAGGTGATTGGTAACACAGGCAGATGGACCAAATGAGTGTGCCATGTGTGCATCAATCTCCGCAGAGTTAGTCTTCTCAGTTGATTACTCAGAGATATAATGGCTGCA
Source organism: Diorhabda sublineata (assembly GCF_026230105.1). Classification (NCBI taxonomy): domain Eukaryota; kingdom Metazoa; phylum Arthropoda; class Insecta; order Coleoptera; family Chrysomelidae; genus Diorhabda; species Diorhabda sublineata. Next base: position 6,031,255 of record NC_079475.1, on the reverse strand, counting down.
CAAAGAATGAATTTAATTTTGTGCCTATTGATGGTTTTGTGATCCCAGTTTACCGGACCTCGTCGTTGTATGAGTGCCTAGGGACCCAAATATCAGTTGGACCATGTAGCTGTCACACATCAGTTTTTGTATGACTCTTTGCTCAAATTTTGAGCACATTACTTCAAACGCTAGCAGCTCATTGCATCCATAATTTTGTTTTCGATACAGAGTAATTAGAATATGGGTTATACAGTATTTTACTGCTGTTATAATTGATTTTTTTGTGATTTTCTTGATTTTCATAGTAAATATGAAATGTACTTGAAAATAAGTGCAATTTTATAGCTTAGACAGTGAAACTTTTTAGATAAAATATAGAACTGCTTATACTCGCAACTTTTAAACAACTATGTATTACATTACATAGCTCTTTATTGTAGTATCGAAAATATGACAAAAATATATTTTTCCTAGAAACATTAAAAGAAAAAGAAATAATGCCGAAGCATTTTCATTTGAAATGAAATACTTTGTAAAATTTCCATGCACTCGTATAAACAGGTATTTTCTTTTAACGATGTTCCTTTTGTCGAAACTCGTACAAAAGAAGGTCAAATTCATAGTGGGTTGTGCGTGCCTGCAGGTGTTTGTGATGTTCTCAGCTATAAATTCCTGCAAGATTGTTTGAGAATAACGCTTTAAATCACGTCAGGTATTCGAACACAAGAATTTTGGAAAAAAGATTAATTACACTAGTTTACAAAATTGAACTTATTTTTGATACGCCAAAATAAATGTATGTAAATTTGTAAATCTTCTCACAGTCAAATGTTTTTTTCAACTACCCAACGTGGGAAAGAAGTTTATGATTTCTCGTTCGCTTCAAATGACAATTATCTTGTTTCGGATTTAGAATGTCGAGTAGAAAGTGTAAACAGAGCTCTGATCATTTTTGTTGTTTGAGGACAGTTTATGTTTTCAATAAAAAGAGAAGATAAATTGTAAATTTGTTAAAAAATGCGTATTTGGGATTTTGTGGTATCGTATACACTAGTACCCAAAGGATCTATTGTGTCCATCTTTCTGGAGAACCCACTGTTTACAGCTGATCCATTAATCCCACTCAGAGATTTTCGTCTTCCATTTCAAGCGCTCCCAGGTGTAATACTCTAGAGTTTCTCACACTTCGAGAGAATGTAGATAGAGGTTTCGTCTTCTGTGCTGCGAAATATGCACGTCACATTATCTGCTAAGTCTAACGTCTTCATATTGTTGAGGCGACATTACCCCAATAAGACTCCTGTTAGTTTCCCAGAAGGGTCTCCTTACCGCCTGGCTTGATTGCAACAAATAATCAAACTAGATTGATTTTAAGAGCAGTTTTAATAGTCAAATAACAGTCTAACAATAGATTCTCCAATAAATATTTATTTTGCATAAACTACGTATACTGTTAATTACTATTTTGTAAGCTATACATAATCTACATTTTTTTTGATAACTCATTGGTAGTTTACCATTAACTTCTTGTATAATGTACATTTATTTCGTTTAATGTGAATGATGTTTATTTTTATACAGTTTATATAGTATATATATATATATATATATATATATATATATATATATATATGTATATATATATATATATATAATTATTATTTTAATCGTAATTTTGTTTTCCCTAACCTTAAATAGCTAGACGGTTTTTCAAATTTATGGTATATTAAATAAAAATGTAAGGGTACCTAATACTGTAAAGTAATATCTAAGAAAGAAATGTCGTGCTATATGTTTTATTCAAATACGTATCAAAGGTTATAAAGTAAATTCATACAAAACGATATAAATAATAATAATAATAATACCTAATAATAATAATAATAATAATAATAATAATAATAATCTTTATAAACAACAAAAGGTCCTTTTCTGATAAATTCTTTGTTTTCAAAAAAGGTTGTTGAGAGGGATATAAGGGCGGATGAATTTTTATTTTAATCTAAATCGGAATCTGATTCCGACGAGGACGAATCAGCTCTTGAATTTATTATTAGAGGTTCCACTTGTTTTCCATTAAATTATCAATGTCCCAAATTTTATTTCAAAAAAGCGGACATGTTGGATTGCCTTACTCCAATTGGTTTGGGTAACATCATTTAAAACTTTAGTAAATAAAGTTTGGACATCACTAATTTTGAATGTTGTGTTTTTCCTTGCCACTTCACCCTTGATTTGTGCCCATATGAGTTCAATTGGGGTGAATTCACAATGGTAAGGTGGCAATCGTAAAACAATTTTATTTTTCTCTTTGGCCATCTCATCAACGAGATATCTTTGGACTAATGGCCGATTCTCTTTAACCAATGCCAATAGTTCTGCCCGCACCATATTGTTTTCAAAATTAATATTTCGTTCCCTTAACCACTGTTGTATGTCCGCTTTTCTTGTGGAACTTGTGGGACACTGGTCTAATTTTCTGGAATGGTAGGATGCATTGTCCATTACAATGACTGATCGGTCCTCAAGTTTATTTGAAATTCCCTTAAACCAACCCTCGAACCTATTTGAGTTCATCTCATGATAGTTACCCGTTTTCTTGGATTGAAACATATCTAGACCATACTCTACAAAACCATTTTCGGAGCCAATATGTAAGATTATTAATCTTTGTCCTTTGCCCGTAGGATTTTTTAAGCCCGTTGAAAGACCACGGATAAATGCATCTCGTGCACTTAAGACTGTAGTATCAGTCCACACTTTGTTCACCGTGTGGCCGGCATTTACCCAAGTCTCGTCAAGATAATATATTTTTCTACGACCGTGCGTTTTAACCCACTTTCCCGCACGCATTTTAGTTTTGAAAGTGTCACTTTCCCGCACTAGTGCGGGAAAGTAAAATTATGCAAATTTTGACCTTATTAGATAGTTTTTTACTTCTGAGATTATAACTATTGTTACTACAGGTAAATAAATATTCACGGAATAGTCCATCAAATAAAATTTAAACATTTTCTAGATTTTTGTAGCATTTTTAATTTTTTAAAAATATAAAATAATACAGATATTTTTTATTTAACATGTAATTGTTACTAAAACGTGAAAGTTGTTCAAATCGTCTTGGAAGTGACCGAATAAGTACAATCTTCTTCTAAATCAAACCACATTGAACCGAATCCGATACAATAATATTAATGGATTCATCCGACGAAGAACTTCCCGAAGCCATTTTGAAGGCTGCAAATGAAACTAATTCCGAGCTGTTACCTGCCAAATGACTTAAAACCGTCGCCGTCATCGTCATCTTTATGCGACCTGCAACCGATGCCATCCTCATCGACGTCATCTACCTTCCAGTTGAAACCAAATTATTCCACTGGACCGGCAATTCTTACTAGTCTACAGAATACAACAAATTGAGTTTTCAATATTAATATTTATAATAATTAGTAGTTTTTAGTTAAGGTTTTGTATATTATTATGTTTGTTGGAATAAAATAATTTTTGAAAAACGGAACTTTTTTGTATATACGGTCGTAGAAAAAATAATGTTCCTAACTCATGCGTAAAGTGTCTTTCCCGCACAACTGCAGTCGCGTGCGGGAAAGTATCACTTTCCGCACTTGTTAGGAAAATAACTATTTTCTTCCTTCCTCCTCCAATTTTTTAATATCCCTTAGAAATCTTCTTCTCCAATTAATTATCTCGTTTTTTTCTTTCAACAGTTTAACATGTGCTATTATACAGTCACATAATTCTTACTGTAAAAGCGCATGTTAGAAATGTAGTTTAATTTTTAATTTTTATCAAAGTAAATTAATAACATAATAAAACAAAAGCTTAAAATAATTATTAATATAAAATTTTTAGAATATAATAATAATAAATTTATGTAACATGCAGTTGTATGAACTTGACTTTCTCAGACATTGCTTCGGCCAATACGATTCGTTATAAAAGGTACCACTAGCATGCTATGAGCCGATCACGCATTTTTATCACTCTCACTACCGACCGGCCCGATTATAATATGCACAAAATTTGAAAATTTACCTGTTTTTCAATACCTAGATATTTTAATAGAACCAAATGCTTTCGAATTAAGTTATTTTCTTTAAAATATGAGTAATTGGTTGCTTATATTTTAGTGAGCACTGATAAAAATTAGAAAAACCTTCAGATGAAAAATAATCTCATCGAAAGTATATTTGTTAAGTTCATAAATTTGTACAGGTGTATTATTTGAAAAAAGAACGTCGATATACCACCATACACCTAAACTGTATTTTCCATATCAATGGAAAACATTTTTTTTGCAAATTATGTGATGTATTAATTATACGGTGTGAAACAAGAAATTCAAGAGAATCTCAGCACAAACCTAAGAACAATGAACATAGACGACAATGTGGACATGGAGTGGATGCAAATGGAAAAATTAATGGCACAGGTGGTAAAGAAAACACTAAGCTTGGAGAAAAAATCGTGGAGTCTAGAAGGGCTTGAGTTCCATGAAGGATTTATCTGTCCCCGCTTTAGCGAACTTATCAGCTATTTTATTTTTATTGCCTACCTCGTTTAATTTTTCTATGCAATCCCAAACATTTTGGACTTTATGATATTGGATCTTAAAGCTTTAAAAGCTGCTCGTCGATCGGACAACATGATAATTTCCTGCTATTTTTCCTCTCTAAATTGAGCACAATTTTCAATTGCATTGCATTTTTTGCTTAAAAATTGTGCTACCTATGCTTTCAGAGTGTTTGATTCTTGACCCTATTCTATTTCCATCTGCAAACTTCAGTATTTTGGATTTCCTTTTGAAAATCAAGACAAAAAGTAGGGGCGTCATGTGTTTTGCGTAAAATCGTGTTACTTTAGTGGTCATCAGGAGAAAACGTTCACCTTCCATTTTGCTCACCAATACTATGGAGAGAACCTATTAATCATGAAAATGATTGTTACTTTTGTGTCACAAAAACATTGGGATATAATAAAAAAGTTAGACTAGTATTATATACACCGTAGCTCCGTCTGTTACTTAGCCAATATTACATTCGAAAGATCTATCACATTCAGTGTTTCCCGGTAATCCGAGTACAAATATATCAGATAGCAATGGAAGTAATGTTGAATACAAATCAATTTCTAGTGAATCTGACAAATTCTCACTTTAAGACAATATTCCACATTTAATTAACCTAGCCGAACTGGATGATCTTATTAGAGATTTACAATTATCAAAATCTAAAGCAGAGTTAACCGTATACTTGAGTCTATGTCAATTAAAACTGGTAGATCGCTTGAAATTGGTTCAAGATTATGATAAAAGCGGATAATCAAATTAAAAACAACTCGCAATCTTACCAATAAACACTATCACTTTGAAAGTAATATTTACTACATTTTTAAAAAATATTCTTTAATTTATTTATATAATTAAAATTTTTCAAAGTATAAGGTTATTATTGTTATTGTAATGATATCCTGGGACTTTTTGAGGTAATGAATCAAAACTATGATAAAACAGAGTGGCGCTTCTTCATAGACAATTCAAAATATATTCTAAAAGATGTTTTATCACACAATGGTGATAAAAACCATCCATATAGGACACGCAGTGAATCGTAAAGAGAGCTATGAAACGATGCGAATTTCAATTAATTTGATAAAGTATGAGGAATATGAATGGGAAGTGTGGGGTGACCTCAAGGTCATCATTATGTTATTGGGATCGCAGGGTGATTGCACAAATTACTTTTGTTTCTTTTTTGTTTGTGGGACAGTAGCGGAAAATGAACATTAGCCACGAGCTATTGGTGGATCCCAATAACATCACTTTTACGCTTAACAAAAACAGTGATGCTTTCCGGTATTGAGAAAATGGAAAACTGGAAAAGAGTATATTTGTTGACCCTCAAATCCGTGAAATTATGAAAGATTCTCGGTTTGAATGCCTTTCATAGATTAATGAAAAATCTGCTTGGAAATCATTCAAAATGGTTGTGAGAAATGTTTTGAGAATAAAGTGGAAATAAGGAGAAATTTCATAGGATAGAAGTGGACATGTCATTAAAGTTCAATTTTCATACTTTCATTTAAGTTTTTTGCTGAAAACTTTTAAGAGAAACTGATTTAAAAAGCTATAAAAAAGCAAAAACTTTCTTCTTTGTTTTTTCTAAATTATTCTCTTTAAATAAATAATAGAACAAAATTTATTTCGGGTATGAAAACCGTTCAATCAGTATTATTATTAGATATTCTTCAACACTTTATAAGAATTTTTTTAGTTTACAAAGAAAGTTTACAGCTCGAAAAATGGAAATTTTCAACAAAAGTATGGTATGGAAATTGAAAGGAATATATAGTATACCGTGTATCCTTAAGGTTTCTAGTAAACATTTTTTCTAGTAATGATACAAATATCAATTACGGCTAATGTTCAAAATTATTTACAGCCATACACGATGTCCAAAAAGGAGTTAGATAAATAACCATATGATTTTTTATGTAACTACCTATAATTAATTACATTTTTTTATTCAAAATAAAAAACTAGGTCGCCCTGTGTCAATTCTATACATTGGGCATATATTCATTTCCAATTAATGAAGATAATTAGTGTCATATATCGCAAACTCAATTTCTTAGAGAAAAACAACGAAATAATGACTTAATTTGATATTGAAACAGTGGAACGGATATCAAGAAATAAATCCCAACAGTTGCTTACGACTCTCAAAATGTCATGTGCAATTGCAACGAACATTTTCCTTATTCTAATACTCATATCATGAATATTTTCCTCATGCTTCATGAAAAAATCCATCCAGATATCTCTGTGGTCAAGTCCCCTTCCTATCCATCTATTTGAAAATATTTTTAGATTATTCCTAAAGGTGATATCAGACGGTTCTCTTTTTATTCATTTCTGCCTTTCATCCAGAATCTTTCAGTAAGAATGAAACGTCTAGGAATTATATGAATCAAAAGTGATAAATGAATTTATTAGTGAAGCAATACAGTGATGTTGGATTTCGACATTCGGCATCAATCACTCGCACTCCGAATGAACGAAAAATGAAACGTATGTACACGAACGTTCACTCAAGTTCGGTCACTTTAGTCCGCCTAATGTGACTGTTTGTAAAATGGTGGAATGATCAAAACACGGTGCGGTTTTTGCAGTGTTGTAAAAATAATGCTTGTAAATTGAACCACAAGCTCAATGAATATGAAGACTGAAAAAAACGGGCTAATGCTATGAAAGCGTTGATTAGAGATTTAAACTTAGAAGTAACTGAAGAAGATATTAAACATAAAATATTCTATATAAATATTCCAAACTTCCAAAAAAATCTCTCGTAGCAAGGTATCTCAATATTATTTGAAGGTTTATGCGTGCAGATATCTTCTTTCGTAATGAAGGGAGTAACAAGTTGTAAAAGTTCTTCAATTTTTTTTATCCATTTCAAGATGGTTATGGTATGGATCAGAATCTTCATCTGCTAATTCACCTGCTTCACAAACATTTTTCCTTGCAATCCATGGTCGCACCGACCAACGACGACTTTTCTTTGCCTCTTTTTTTCAAATTCTTCGATCAAATGATCGCACAACGGCGCACAACTTCGTTTGATGAAATATTCCAGGATATGAGCGAATAAAGTTCATTTTTTGTCATTTTGTGCGTGGAATGAAAAAAAGGGAACATTCATCCCAATGAACCAAAAAGTGAACTGTCTGATATCACCTTCACAGCATATTTAAAATGCGCCGTTGAATTGTCCCTTCTGAAACAATTGACCTACTCAATAGTCCTCTCTTCTTCTGTAGAGATTATGGAAGATTTTGACGTTTTTCCATATTGAAATGTCGACTTCTGTTAATTCCTTCCGACGTACTCTTCGGTCCCATTGTGAGCTGCTTTCATAGCCACCACGAATATGATAGCTGAATACTGATCTTGACAAAGATCAAGCTACAGGAAAAAGAAGAATAAACCATTCGGCTTTGTTATATCTATAAAAAAATCTAAAATATCGGATGAAAGTATTCTTTTCTCGAAATTCTTAATGAAGATGATTTTTTTCTAGTCCGGGAACGATTGAGCATTTTTTTTATCAACTTGCACTGTTAGAAGTGATGCTTACCATTTTGTTTGAAAAATCAAGTATCAAAATTATTTTTCTACTTATTATAAATGAACAACTCCTATAATTGTTTTGGTAAATGTTCAAAGTGCACTTGGCATAAACTGAATTTCTCTTGCAAAATTTGACCAGCTAGATGTTCAAAAACCACCCTTGTACATGTTTCACTTGAAATTTCTAAACTGTTTCTCTTCATTCAACCACGAAAAAGGGTTTTAGAGATCCTCAAAAGCGGAAATCATTATCTCCCTTTATAACCGTTAAAAGGAATTAGATTGGTCAAATTACGTGGCAAGTAGAAGCATTTTAGAAATTTTGTTAACATAGTTATTATTATGTTGAAGTGGTTTGTACAAAATAACAAAAACAATATAAATTTCTAGTATGTTATAAAATAATCTTCTTATATCTTATATTCCCTTAGGATTAATACGCTCGCAGTTATTAAAAACAATATGGGTACATAAAGTGAAAAATCTTCATATGTGTAGAAAATTTTGGGGTAGGGATTTGAGAAATAAAAAAAATATCAATGTATCGATATTTATTAGAATGTCAATATTAGCATCGATATCTCAAGGAAAAAATATCGATATATCGATACTTTTTTGGAAACTATACATCACTCATTACTGTAAGTGACTAAATTATTTTTTTTATGCGGATTATTTAGAATCCAAGAATGACGTACCACCACCATTTTTAACACATAAACTGCTACGGGGGCTCAACTTTATCCCCTATTTTGCTAACAAAATGTTATTGAGTATGTTTTAGGCAATACTTGATTTTGGAATTAGACGTTGTCACATATTTTTAAATGGAAAAATAATAGATCCATAATTAATTTTTGAAAGCACAATTATTTAGAATAAATGCAACATCAAAATCAAAGAAACATTTCAAATATAAGCTTTTTTGATGTCCAAAAGAACATTTATTTAGAATATTCAACTTGAAATGAAAATCGAAGAAACATTTGAAAGACAAGTTTTTTTGGCATATATTACAGGGAAATTTAGTTCTTTGGTGCTCTATTTTTGTGCGAATTGACGACCAGATTCATTATGGAACTCTGCGTGTTAAGATCTGAGGATGCATATTATTTTTAATTCAGTAAATGTACTGTTAAATTTTTTGTATTGCCATTAGTTTTATAATTTTTACCACTTAAACTATAAGTAGCATCCTCTTTATTGGTCTTTTTAAAAAAATTCCACACTACACTACCGGAAAAAAGTAAACAAGGCACGAGATTGAGGTTATCTTTTCCTATCTTTTATCGTTTTGTATTCCAGCAACGACAGTTGCATAATAAAAACACTTATATCGTTTTCAATACTGGAAATTTTGTATCGATAATTCGGTATATCGTATCAATATATATATATATATATATATATATATATATATATATATATATATATATATATATCGATTGAAAATATCGATATATATTTTCCTAATTATTCAATTGTAGACTCCAATTCAAATGTTTATATAATTTGTTAACATTGTAGATAAACCAAAACTTCGAATTTGAAATACTGTGCAAATGCTAGGAAAGCATCGGTTTTAAATTAGTACAAGCAATCCAGAGTTGTGTTTACACTTAATTATTTGTATCGTGATCTGGCCTTTTGGAAACGAATTGTCTTGTCGTGCAATGACGGTTATTCGCGTTCACAAGCCACCAAATTCTTTGTTGAAAAATTGGTCTAAGGTTCAACTTTGAAATTTACTTCGATATTCTAGACTCATTCCATTAAAATTTGAGGAGGTGGTTGATAACAAACATCTATAAAAGGAAAATTTTCGTTCAAGAAATCAAGAACTATGGAAAGTCATTGGGAAAACTTGATATAAATGGAAATATTCGTCGAAATCTTACTCACTTCAAGCCAAGAAGATTGGAAAATGCGATTCATATATTTATTGTCAAAACATTTTTTTTGTGATCTCGTGTTTCATCATCATGATAAGTATTACTTCTATTGTGGGTTTTCAAGTTTTATTATGAATTCTTTTGAACGTGATTCATTTATATGTAATATAACAGGTCATGGGAAACTATCTTAATTCTTCCAGTACAAGAGAAGTATCTAGCAATCAATTTTGCTGTTCTCGTATAAACCAATACGATTTGTTTAAAGGTTTCCATTCTGTAGCTCAGTTTGGTAATAATATCGGAAGACCTCATCGTTTTACCTTTTTTGTTTCATTATAGATCACCCTAAACATTTTTTCTAATGCTCAAGGAACATTAGGAAAGAAGTTTTTGACCAAGTGTCCAAATCCACTCAAGCTCTTCTAGGTCGATAAATATTGGCAAAAATGACAACAAATGTCAAGTTAATTTACACAGCTCAAAAATTACAAAAAACTGCCCCAAGAATTATACTCGTATTCTATGAAAAAAATTCAAATTATGTGATTTGTTTTGAGATGCAAAAACTAACTGCATTGCAAATTTTGTCATTAGCAAAAATTGTAATCAATGGGTATCTTTTTTCAGCACGAGTATGATTTCCGTGGCGCTTGGATTTGACTATTTCATTTTATAAATCGAAATAAGACGAAAATAAAGAATAAAATTTTTCGATATCTCGCTTTGTTTTCGAGATATCGATACTTGAATTTGGGAAAATTTATTTATTAATTTAATTTATTTAATATTTGTATATATCAACCTAACCTAACTTAACCTTCTCGTGGTGCATTTTGAGTGTAAAAGGTTCAAAAATCGTGAATTTTTCACAGCCACAATTGTATAAAAACATTTTCTTTCTGTGAGAACTATTTTGGTTTTATTTTATTTCCATTATTTTCTTATGGGGGACTTTGCCACTCGACCCGCCTCAAGGCTTGCATATAAGTTACAGGCCACGATGAACAGGTGAGGGGTCATTTTTCTTATTCGGTTGATTTAGTCGTTAAAAATAGGATAAATGATGCAAAAATAATTGCTAGAGAATATTTCCAGGATAATTATGAAATACTACAGTAGTGTGGCTTTTCAATTATAAAACAAACGAAAATAAATAACTTTTAAAAGCATTCAGAACGTACTTTTTACTCGAAAAAAGATATTTTTACATCAAATTACCAATTAGATAATCAAACTATCATCAAATATTTTTTTCATTTTATAAATAATGACGAACAACCGACAATTCTTCATAAAAAACATTATATTATTCATGTATTTATCGTATGTTAAGTTATATTTATCACAAAGTGATGAAAGTTATCAAAAATGGCTCGTTTTTTTTTTCAACATAATTTTCGAGTATTAGAGTAAATAATATAAAAATTAAATGGAAAATACTTTGTTTATTGGATTTGAAGTGATAAAATATTCATTTGAAACGAAGTATTGAAGCCATCTGTTCAATAAAGCGTATTTTGAACTAACGTTTGATTATAACTTTAATTTTCGATATCTCGAAAACGAAACGAGATATAAAAAAATTTCATTCTTCATTTTCAATTTATTTTGGCCTAATTAATCCGCTGTTAATTTGCGGCGCCACGGAAATCGTACTATCCCCGTTTTTTTCTCATAACTTCATTCTTCTTGCCGTTTTTCAAGCAATTGAAGGTCTTTCAAAATGTGTTTCTCTTAATACAGCACATTCTTCTTTATGACCCCGCAGTCGAGGTCTATTGTCAACATAAGACTCCTCATCGTCTATATTTCGGTTGAAATAGCCTTAATAATAAATTTTATATGACGTTAATTGTGAGACTGACATTGATAAACATATTCTATCATTACGACATTCAACATTCAAAATAAACGTCAATAATAAGAAACTTATGAACATGCCATTTTGGTCGTTTGTAATATTATACTGCATACAATTTAGAATAATTTCATCGGAGGATGCCCATCTACGCATAATAGGAGGAACAAAATGTGAATCAAATTTCCCATTCATGGTATCTATAAGAACGAATAATCACCATTACTGCGGTGGAACACTAATAGCCCCACAATGGGTACTCACTGCCGCACATTGCCTCGTAATAAAACTAGAAGACGTCGTTATCGGTAGTAATTTCCTGATTCCGAAAAGTACAGAAATATTTTTTAAAACATACATAATCAAACAGACGGCCCATCCTGAATTCGATATGGACACTATGATAAACGACATAGCTATTTTGAAGTTAGCGGAACCAGTTTCCTTTCTCAAATTCGTTGAGCTTCCTAAAGGAAAACTGCGTGCGGATATAACGACTTTTTGTAATGATTCGACGGTTATGGGATGGGGGTTGCAGAAGGTAGGAGGTTCACCTGTTAACGAATTAAGTTGCGTTCACTTAACACCGATATCCTTGAAGAAATGTCAGGTTTTACTTGGAGAAATTATAGCAGAGGAAGCGAAACAAATTTGTACTTTTAGTAGTGGTAAAGACGCTTGTCAAGGAGACTCGGGTGGACCTTTACTGTGTGACGACGTGCAATATGGGATTGTTTCTTGGGGAGTTGGATGTGCTGATGATCACTTTCCTGGAGTTTTTACTAGAGTTGATGATTATGTCGATTTCATTGAATACACTGTGAATAATAGTAAAGTACCACGAACCTGCGTCAAATTTATCTTTTTAATGCTTGTATTTCTACAATTCTTTATAAAATGAAAATATAAGATACTATATACAATACAAAGTAGATTTTAGCAATGATTTAAGTTTACTATCATGACAATCTTTTGGTACGAAACATAAAACGCTCTTTTTATAGTTTGAAATTATGATGAAAAAGAGAGTGTAGAATTTTTAATAAAAAGTCTCATGACTTGTCTCATATACTAGTTGGCTCATATGACAGAAAACTCTTAAATTTGTCGCTTTCCTAAAATTGAATGAGAGATATCCATATTCGTCAGTGGTAACTCTTCTTCACAATGGATACTTTTCCTTAATTTGTTGAATCATGTTAATCCACTTGTCTACAAGGATTCCTACTTAAGTTTTAAAATAGACTCTCCATTGAGATCAATCTGCGGGAATAAAAAGAAATCGTTGGGTGTCAAACTGTACGGCGGTTGACCCATCAATTAGATGTTTTGACTGTTCAAATACCTTTTTGTTTGAACTGATATGTTAGAGCACGCATTGTCGTAGTGGAGAATGATCAGTTTTCTACGATTGGTTTCTCTGATATTTTCGGAAATTTCTGACCAACAAACGCTGGTGTACGATTCAGAATTGACCGTTCTACATTGATCCAATGGAAAGCTGGTAACATGTCTAGTTGTTTCGAACAACAGGCGACCATTTACTCCGAAAAATTACTTTTGATGGATCCAAGGTTCCAAGTATTTGTAAATAACTCAAATAGAACTCGTATAACAAGACATTTTAAGTACATTCACAATTAAAAACGTCGAACTGTATGATTGCAATATCAGAATTGATCAGTGTTTTCATTCCGCAGTAGTTCTTAACTTTATTTTTCTAAATGATAGTTCCAGGCTCTACACACCCTAAACTTCTAGTACATTGTAGGTCCTCCCTGTTTCTTAACATAAACAATGACACTTCGGCGAGTCTGTTCGTCGATCAAACCCAGAAAACAGGTGGTCTTGAGGTGCTTGCCTTTTGGCTACTACACTTTCATCGATCTGAACTGTATTTTTTTTCCTCCTAAAGATTGTTTCTCAAGTGGTAGTAGCTTTGAAGTACTGAAAGAATTGGTAAAAATAATTTTGGAATAGTTGGTAAGATTGCAAGCCACTTTCACAATATAATGAGAGGCCAAAAGCCACATCAGCCCAAAGAATATTTCAAAGTGGATTTTAGTGGTATAAAAAAAATATTTTCTTTTGTATTTTTCAATTGAACTGTGAGAAAAGTAACATTCAAATCAATACACACCCACGCGTTGGTATCGGATTTAACTCAAAATTCCTAAATACGAAATACCTTTGAAGATGTACTCGGGTTCTGCATTCCTTTTTTGTAGAAGTTCAATTATATCTTTTGATCGTTAAAATAAACTTTACATGTTGTTAAAGGACCTTGATGGTAAATGGGAGGCTTCTACACAATGTGACAGGTTTATACCAATAGAGGGGGTGGATGTAGTACCAAAAGTGTCTGCTTAATTGCGTTACTACCTGCAGCGCCCAAATCCGAACTATCACACCGTTTCCGAGAAAAATAAAATTTTAGTAGTTTTTCCTGGTCTTATTGTGTTCTGGAAATGAAATTAGGAATACGTGAGGGTTTTTGGGTAAAGTGGTGAATTATTATGAAATATTCTACTCGGTTCAGCCAAAAAGGAACGCAAATTAAACATAAATGACCATGATTCTTCCAAAAATGTACGTAAGAAGATTGATTTTTGCAAGTCCCATTGAGAATCCGCACAGTTTTAGCAGATTTGTAGAAAGAAGATACTGGTAGCTATCTTAACATTTGAAACCAGCAGCCAGGATACCACGCAGTATATAGCGAAGAAAAGATCCAGAGCAGAGTGTCCAAAGTTTTGCTAAATCCGTTGAAGAGTTCGTACACCAGTGCGTACGAACTCAAGTGAGAGAAAACTTTGTAAGCCGTCATTAAAATGTGAGAAGTAAATCAGTAGAAGTATAGGCGGCAACCGCCGGAAATCAAACCGGATCTTTCAGGTTAGAATCCAAAATTGGTTTGTATTTATTATATGTGTGTAGAAGTCACCAAACTGCTATTGAAGAAGCTGAGTATTCACGTCTCGGTGGTGGTCGTAGTAGTACATTCAGCCCAATGAGTTGGGAATCATTTTGAAAAATCGTTACCAAAATTGATAAACGCCCATGAGGTAATTTGCTAACTGGATATATAAAAACCATCGATGTTAAGGTGAAGCTTAATTTCTGCATGCTGCTTCTGCACGCAACCGCTTTCGCTTTAATGTTCTGCAACTGTTCATGTCTCACTCGGTAGTTACTAGGTAGTTACCGTAGAGTTTAACGCTTCTGGTGTCTTTCTTTTTTCCGGTTGGTTTGTTTTTATCAATGTATATCTTGTTTTTAATAAAATAAATTGTGTTTCAAAGTTGTATTGCTGTCTTCTACGTTTCCATACCTGAGAAGCTTTGTAAGAAACATCAAGAGCAAATAAGTACCCAGGTAACCAATCAATAAAGTATTACATTTTCATCAAAGACTCTCTTCCGCAAGTGGAGCGTACTACGATAAAAAGCTGGTCCTCGGTCTATCTGATACCTGAACTTTAGCGTCAAACCGATATGAAGCGACGAAATAACGTTACAATGTTTTTAAAATAAAAGAAAAATATGAATAATTAACTGAATATAATAATGAAGGAATTCCGAATTGAAAAATCAGCGGAGTCGAGAAAATCGTCCTTCTAAACTTTTCCAGTTTCACCTGACTCTTCGAAAAGTTTTTAAAGTATAAAAATAGAACCGGAATATCAGGAAAGACCGAGACAAAAGAGTTGAGAAATATTTTACAACGGTTGTCATCCGAAGAAAAATTATCGCTGTTATTTTAATTTGTTTCTTCTTGTCCTGTTCTCGAGAATTTTTCAAATGTGCCCTCATTTGCGAAATGGATGTCTGTTATGAAATATTTTCTTTATTGAGAAAAGTTTAAGACCGAGGAATGTCGCAATATCTTTTTCACGTTTTCCACTAGAACTTCCACTATTAATTATCAAAAAATCAAATACAGAAAAAATTAATTTAAAATATATAGGAGGCTCTATGAAATATTAGGATATATATACTAAAGATATGTGGAATAATGTAGAGAACGATACAGCTATGATTGATTTTACCAACCCAAATATGCAAATAGAAAATCCAAATTATGCGAATCATTTAGTCAAAATGTTCACAAAAATGTTGTATGTATGTATGTTGATGTATGAAAATAATTTTCATACATCAATTTATTGATCCATTCTAAAATGAACATATGTAGCTACTAAAAAAATTCGAAATATTCACTTATATTTTTGAAAAATTATGCCTCCAGTTTTGTCTGTGACATTTTGAAAAGTTGCCTCAGATTGTTTTATCAGTTTTACACCTTGGATTAATGGTAAATTGAATTCTTCTATTTCTGTTATTATTCTAGAAACAAAGCTATAATTGGTTTTTATAGACGAAAGTTGTTGTTTTATTTCTGTGTTTTTGAGTAATTGCTCAACATCAGTAAGGATAATTCTGAAATTAAATCTTTTACTTAATCAAAATTTTCGCAATAAAATAAACGACTTACAACTAAGCTCCCATCTTGTGGTAATAAGTTGAGATGGAAGGAAAGGGAAGGGTTATTTTTATTTATAGAGATGAACCTTTATAGACGCTCTATAGACAAGTTACAAGGTTTTAGTTGAGGAATAAGATTTTCAAATTTTGACCAACCTTTTACATTTAAGGTACTGAATACAACCAAATGAGCAAAAACAAAGAGGCACAAATATTTTTGAAAGAGTTTCTTGTACAAATCTGACCACCATCAGTGTATTCGTTTCTTCTTCTTTTTAATGTGGAAATGGTCACAGCTGCAATCGCTATTCGGCCTGTCTTTTAGTTACTAACTAAGTTCCTACCTATCTATGATTCATATTTGGCTTTATTCACATTGTAGACTAAACTGACCAAGTTTGATATGAGTTTTTAATTTTACTGCCTGGAAATTTGAAAATTATGTCTTGCACTGGATATACGTAGTTTTCAAAGAACTGTGGAGAGATTAAATATTAGAATTATTAAAGGAACAGTTATAAAAAATGTGGTATAGGTCTTGTTTTTGGCCTCAGCGATATAAATCTGAGGACACTTTGTTAATTTTATGTCAGAAGGCCAATTCAACACAGTGGTTAGAGCGTATTCTTGGGTTGAAGCATTAATCTTTTTTGGATAAGTTAGCCCCCGCGGAAAACCAGGGGTTTCTTCTCGGAAAGTTGATAAATTGCGAGTATAAATTTCCTTCTAACGAATTAAGTGTTCTAAATGTTGAATGCCACTTTTCTATAACATTACTATTTATGGGCTGTACCAAATCTCATCTAGATGGGATTCAGCAGAAAAGATGGAACATTTGATGGTTTTTCACTAGGATACCGAGATCATCCACTCCCTTATTTCCTGGCTGTAACAACTCACAAAGTAGTTCCCTTATTTTAAGAATGAAAGGATTGGAGGATGAAGAGAAGGATAGGTATGAATTGATTGCGCTCTAGGAATCGTAAAAGATTGTAGTATTTTTTTCAAAATACTCATGATAGCCATAACATTCTACTGAAAAAATAGAGGAATTGGACAAAAAGGAGAATAAGTTGGGGAAGATTACCCCGTATCCTATTTTTCTCTCTGACTTGGAAGCATCAGTGATAAGAATAGAGCCAGAGAAATTGGTAGATTGCATCTTTGGAGTAGAAGATATCTCGATATCTTTTCTACGTTCAATTCTAACAAATTGATTCGATCAATTTGAGATTAATATAAGAAAAATAACGAGGAAATTTATCATATTATACAATAAAATATGGGAGTACTTGGAAACCGATTTAAACGTCCATGTGATAGTGTTTTTACATTTTCAATACAAAGGGTTGACAGTAAATGAATCGATAAATAATGATTTAACTAGATTGCAACTTGTATGCAACTGTTACAGATACATATTTGACTGATAATATTTTCCGACGTATTTATAGAGGAACCTACCTGCCTCTAGATAACATAATAGGAGTTCATTTGACAAAATGTCATCGTTAAAACATCACAGACTTGAACGAAGAGGTTCTGGTAAAACAATAATGGCCCAAGTCTGGTTGAAGTCTGGGTAACTTAGCCCTGATCATCCTATAGTCGGCCAAGCCTGGCTGAACTCTATGGAACGTTACCTTGGCCATCCCATATTCATCCAAGCCTGGTTGAACTCTGGGTAAACCCCCATCAACCATCCTATAGTCAGTCAGACCTGGCAGAATTCTAAATAACTATGTAAGGTTTTGTACTAATATCTTATCCATAATAGATATCTTAAATCTAAAAGTTATAATTTTTCACGAATAAATCTCTTTTAAGCATAAAAGACAATAAAAAATAAAATAATGAAAAATAATATGATTTCGTTATATGATTAATTATTCAAATAAGATTTTTATGTACATTAATTAGAAGAATGCATTAATAGAAATTTGTCATGGAACTATAATTCTATTAACAATATATTAAAAATCCATTTTTACAAGCAACCAGCCTGGCCCGGGATTGCAGACCAGTTTTGGGTTTATCTAGGCAACCAGGCCTGGTCGAGACTTGCAGGAGTTGTACATACTTGGCCCAAGTCTATATAACGTCCTCGGAAATGGTTGATTTCAATAATAGATATATGTAAAAATGTTTATTCCGAATTTTAGCTTTATTACTTCGGAATATAAGGAACTTTGTAGAACTTGCAATACTTATGGATAAAATACGTGAATTTTCACGCAATAGAATGAAGTTTCCATAATTCAATCATGAATCAATCCAATCAAACTTCTGTTGATTACAATGACAGTCAACAAAATTGGATTCTTAAGAAAAAGTATGCTAAATAATTCGCTCATCATTCAAAATTTCCGAGTAAAAATTGTAATCAGAATTGCAAATCTCGTTTGAAAAATAAAGTATATCAAAACGCGAACAGGTAATTTGAAAATGATAAATATTTTCCGAGCAATCTGCCATTCATCATTCAAATTCCAAAGGTTGAAGTCGAAAAGCAAACAAACAATTTCGAACTATATAATCCAAAGTTAATTATACCTCTAGACTTTCAAGCAGAACGGAGAAACGTCAACTTTGATATAAAGTCGGGCTTAAAAGCACGAAAAAATGCCGCTTTACAAATAGGAAAGTCTTGTTTGGTTTACATCGTCTATATATATATATACTATTTCAGTGGGCTATTCGAGCTAAAAGCTAAAATCACTTTCGAAAATAAAAAGAAACTTCTCTTTAACCTGACAACGGTTAAACGTGAAGTAATAAATTAACGGTTTCTAAGGAAATGTAGTTCCAGAATGAGATACGTGTCGTTTCTGCCAAGTTAAAAAAGTCTTCTAAGAGATTTAAAGTTTGAACAATACTTTGAGCTTGTAATTTCAGTCTCTAATTATTTCACACAAATACTGTGTGTTCGAAAAACATTATAAACTACCGACTAACCTTCATTTTATAGGCATCGACAAAAAGAGAAAGTATCAAAAGTATCAGTATTAGTTAATAAAGAGTTAGTTTTCTGTTTCAATATCTTTTTTATGTAAAAAGCAAACACATAAGAGTGTAAACCCTATTACACTCGAGTAGTGTCTCCGAGTGGATATTGGACTTAAACTTCTGTAGGCTGTAGGGCTCAGAAAAGACGTGCCTTGGTTACTCATTCCACAGGTTCGCACTTTTTCATATATAGGAGTCCTAACCAATTGATGTTATGGGCATACTAAGTCAAGCTCGGGGTTCATGAGCCACGTCTGTCTCTAGAGTAGGTCTTGCAAAAACTGCTAATGTCGATATTTACCTTTTATTTGTTATATCATCAATACTAGTAGTGTATATGTGTGCGCTGGTATTTGACAGGTGCTTTTCTTCTATTTTCTGCTGTATGTGAAGGTATGGATCAACTATTTTGCAACAATATCATCTAACTTAAATATTTAGCTTGACGCTTCACTTTTAAAATATCTTTACTTCCTAGTTTAATTAGGATCATGTGAAGACACCTTTATGGAACGTTATATGAAGTCTCTATAATATCCTGGATGTAATTACCCATTCAGCGTCGGCCATTCGTAAAATCATAGATAATAACACCATCAATTTTCCTATTCAATAATACTTTTTTGACATTAATTTTTTGCTCCGCCTTTTTAATGCCATTTCAACATCGATAGTTTCTCTTGATCCTGTATGGTTATCTATGGTTGGATAGTACGTGTCCAACCTCAATGACTCATCAGAAACGGCCTTTTTGACCTCGATTCTTCGACCCTGTATAATGTGTATGGCTGTATTGTATGAGCCCAGCCCCCACAAGTAATCACATAGAAGCCCTTAGGTTGTTTCGCCCTGTATAAAATTTATACCGGTATATTATCTTCCCAACTACCACGAGCAATAACAGAAATGTTTTTTAACATAGATAATTTCTTTCTTGCCTGTATAATATGTAGAAATGTATAGTATGTGCGCAACTTCATAATCACAGAAACGGCCTTTTTGATTTCGATAGTTTTTTTCGCCCTGTATAATATGTATACCGGTATAATATGTGCCCAACCTTCACGAGTAATCACAAAAACGGTCTTTTTGACATCGACAGTTTCCAGACGTGTATTTTTCCCACCTCTTTGGATACTCTCCGCATATTTTTTCCAGCCGCGTTTTGGAACGTTTCCCGTCCACCAATTGCTGTGACGCAATAGAGATTGACCTTTAGAACAGCGATCCCGAGTGACCCGTACTCTACTACTTAGGTAGGATCATTTTGGACAGCTCGAAAGAGCATCTGCCATGGTAGAATCGGTAGAACATCGTTCCAAGTTTCTGGTAAACTGTAGATCACTCAAAAGTCGATTTTCTATCTTCTGTATTGAATCGATCTCCAAGCGATAATCCAAAGATGGTCAAATTTAGGCCTTGAAGAAGATTAGAAGTAGTTGCGAAGAGTATAGCTCTTTAATATCAACTTTTCCAAAACGTATTGCTCCCAGCCTCAACAACGATTGCTGCGACGCGATAAGGATTTTTCCCACCCACCGACTGTTGTGGCGCGATAAGGATTTACCTTTGAAACACAGGTCCCAAATGACCCTTAGTTTACTACTTAGGTGGGATCATTTTGGACAGCTCGAAAGAGCATCTGCCGAGGTAGTATCGGTAGAACATCTGTCCAAGTTTCTGGTGAACTGTAGTCGATTTGCTCTCTTCTGTATTGAGTCAAGATGGCCAATTCTGGGCCTTGTAGAGGATCAGAACCTGTTGCAAAGTGTATACCTTTCTAATATTATCTATGTCAAGACATGTTGCCCCCAACCTCAATACCCAGTAAGCGAATTTGCGATGATGGTGATATTTTATGTCCAGACAGAATCAAATCTTTAGAAGGTCTTCTTTATTACGTGTATCGAAGACTTTTTCTACATCGATGAAACAATAGTGTAAATTAATCTTTCATCATATTGCGTTTTCCGCTGTTTTTCATTTAGGTAAATATTTTTGCTACCTTACTCAATAAGGTAGTACTTCTTTGGTTATTACATCCTTGGCTATGCCCCTTTTGAAATATTGTTGATAAAATTACTATTTGCCAGTCTTTGGAAGTTTTTTCCTGTGAGTAGTAGTGCTTTCATTATTTGATTTCACCTTTTGATTTGTCTAGTGATGGTGTTTTGGTGCCTTTATCTCTACTTATTTCCATTTGTATCTTTTCTAATATAATTTTCTCTTTTAGATTTATTTTATTTTGTTCATATTTTGTTCAATAATACAAAATCTTCAATAACAATGTGAAAGGCGAATTTATTTAACTGAGGTATAGATTGAGAAGAATATTTTGAAAAAATCGTTTTCATATAATGCTATTTTCAATTAAATACGATCTATTTAAGAACACTTACTTCAAACCAATATATTTGTGGCGACTATCACGGTCGTCTTGGTCGTATTCCACGTCTTCCTTGTCCAACGAACCGTTAAACTTTCTACACTATTTATCGATCTTTTATTGCCACTTAACCTCAGGATAAACCAATAAAATTACCTCGTGAAAATATCAATTTTCCAATGAACCATTAAATGAAATATTCTCAGGTTAATTCAAGTTGATAATCAATTATTGAAACGATGTTTTGTTAAATTTTCATACTATTACGAGGTCGATACTATATATTTAAAGATACAAGAAGTTTATAGTCTTTTTAAAATAATTGTTGTATTTATGTTCTCAATAATGCCCTTCTGTAATCGAAGCTTCGATAACTAATCTATGATGACATTTAAAAATGAGAAATTTCTCTATCTTGTCTGATTTTCGTGGCATCTCAAAATGATCTTCGTGCCATTGATAATAATTAATTTTTAGTGTCTTCTATCGCGAATCACATTTAATTTTTATTTGATAAACACATCTAATCCAAAAAATAACAAATAGATAATGCAATATTATTTATTTTTAGAATTTTTTCATGTTTTTACAAGTTTGTTAAGCTAATTGTATCAGAATAAAATTTTATCATGATAATTCTGATATTTAAAAAAATTATAAACGTTATTATAGATTTGTTCCTCAAATGACTGACTAAATGATAAGTTATCAGGTATGAAAGAAGAAGTGAAAAAATTCAAATTTATAATGGAAATTAGTATCATATTTTTCAATTGATATATAGAAATGTAATTACAAAAAGTCGAATAACGATAGCCGACTTCATGCTTAAATTTTCTTGACTCATTTTATTTATTGCTATTTTAACTCTAAGTTGGTAATAAGTGTATTTTTGGAAACAAAATTGTTTTTTAAAAGTTACAAACAACATTACTATATACATATTTTTGAAATATTGTTTCTAAAACAGTTTAATGTCATTAATATCAATAGTTGGCAAATTTTTGAACATTTCTGCAAATATGCTTTAAATAATAATTATACAAATGATTGTTTATGGAGGTAACACACTGAGAGAGAAATTTCATCAGAAATTTCCAAAAAATAATTAAAAAAAATAGAAAAGATGAAACAGAACAGATGAAAAAAACTAATCATTCAGTAAGTTATGATAGGGGACTTGATATTATGCTTGATTTTTAAGGAAACTTATAATGAAATTCTTGTCGAAAAGCATACATTTAGACGATTTCGATGGAAAATCGTATTTTTGTTAACAAATCATGGCGATGTCAAATCTGTTATTTGACATCCATTTAGAAGATGTTTTCTATTGTTTTCAAATTTTATGATTTTTGTTTAAATATAAAATATACTTACTACCCATCCATTTCAAGTAAATTATGTTATATTCTTTCTTCTACATAATGTTTACTTCAGCCTAAAGAACCATTATTCTACTGCAAAAACTTTCTGTTATTTCTGCAAGGCTTTCAATTGTGTTTGGTAATCATAATATTTTCAATTAACAAAGTGCAGTTCTACGGTTTCAGGGGAACACCTCTCGCATGGTTTGCTGATTGATACAATAATAACTTCTTGCAAGCTAATAGGGGGGATCAAGGTTCGATATTAGGCCATATTTTGTTCATAAAATCTACCAACTACATTATCTATCTGGAAATCAGTGATAAAATAAGTCTCTAGTGCTAGTTTATCTTGAAGCAACTCTGATAATCATTCTCCCTTTTATATTCAAAAAATCTGACAATTGTTTCAAAACTATGAAGAATGCTCCTTAATTTTTTGTTACACATGAGTTTTTCATCGAAAAGTGAGATCTAAAATTAGAATTTTGTATTGTTACATAAAATTTTGGAAGAGCTATCTCGAGACTGCCGAGTGGTAGATAAATTGTTTTTTTAAATTCGCCGATATTAATCTGTAGTCGAAGCAAGTTCTAATTTTTAAAAATCCCTTCCACTTTTGAACTTTCAGTTGTACCAGTTTGTTCCTTTGTATACAATCACAGTATCATAATCAAAGCTGATGATTAATCCCATTTTCTCCTATAAAAATATGTTATTCAAGTAAATAGTGAATAACAATTCATTTTATTTTTTATTTATATCTGTTGTCTTCGATTTTCCAGATTACTTCCAAAAAAACTGAATGCCGGACCTCTTATCATAGGTCCTCTAAGGTTTCTAGTAAAATGGAAAGCTTTTGCCAAATCAAGAAATATCCCTATTACTGGTTAATTTGTTAATTTTGATTTTTATAAAAATTTCTTTACTCTAATTTTAACGATCTTTTCTAATACTCTGGCTAGGCATATTATCAATGAGATTAAGCGATAATTTGCCACATCATTCATGTCTCCAAATTTAAAAATTGGTATCACAACACTATTTTTGAATGTTTATATAATCTATTATAATTTTAAGCGTTTCACCACTGATATAATCATACCCAGGGGTTTTTATGTGGGTTTCAAGTCATTATTAATTATTTGTTTCACCTCACTCTCAGTTGCTGGATACAAATGTAACTTATCAAATATATTGGCCATTCGTTCAATGATATTGATTATTTGGTTACTGTCTTTGATACTTTAAATCTCCTTTCTTTTTGTTTTCAAGACAACATAGACTAGTTTCCATAACTTTATCGACGATTTTTCCTCATTTTCACTTTCTTATTATAATATTTTTTTTGCTTTCTTCACTAATCTTTTTGTATCTTTTCTAAAGATAAAATAATCTTTTTTTGTCTCATATTGTTGTTAGTATCTTTTGTCAATTTCAATTTTTTCTGCTAATAGTTTTCGTCAGTAAGGAAGTAATTCATGTTTCTCGTTTTTTTTTCTGCTTATATATTACCTTTGAGTAAATAATAGATTGTACTGCTTTCTGTATTATTTTTTAATAATTTGTTTGTTTTGTTATCAGGACTTTGTCCCAGAAGGATGTCGTTCAATGAGGCGCACTGTATATTTTTTAATAATTTTTTGCTATAAATTATTCTTCATATTTAATATATATGACAATTTTAATATGTAATATAATTATTTGCATGAACAAATATATGGCCCAGACATGTGAGGAAATTTTTGTGTACTCTGATGGGAATATTAATTGTTAAACTAAAACCATGTTCACTCATGATATCAAGATAATTTTTTGTTTCCTTTGTTTCTTCTAGAATGTTAATATTAATATCACCCAAAAAGAGCTTGTAGTCGCATTTTTCATTATCATTGTCCAAAACGTCGTTCAGCTCCTTAATAAATTTGTTTCCATCACTAGAGGGGGATCTTTGAAATTAATTTATTATTGACTTTATTTTCAACCTAAGAAGGTTACTCCCATTCATACTGGAACTGCATAAGAATTAAAATGGTTTATCTTGTCTATCCTTCATCAGCAATTTGATATATCTAACTTAATTTTAGCCTAAAGTTAACAAAAGATGTTTCTATATTAACTGAGTTTATCAAAAATGTCACCACTTCCTATAATCTAGAGGCATTTTCCGAAATATGTGAGGTAATTCATCTACTACTAGACTCCAAAAAAGGTTAGGTTAGGTTAGATGCGATTAGGTTAGGTTAGATTGGGTTAGGTTAGGTTAGGTATTTCACAAAAGCTACCACTGTAAAAATTATGTACTGCTTCAACAAATATTTCTTTGCCACTCAATGTGATTTCATATTGAGATCAAATTTACATCAGATTTTACATCACCTTTATGTTTAAGAATATATATATATATATATATATATATATATATATATATATATATATATATATATATATATATATATATATATATATATTTCTAGAGAAACTGTTGTGTATTTGAATCGAATTTTATTATATCACATTTGAATATATTTAAAATCTCATTTTATATGTCATAAATAATCCTAGCTGGAAACTGAAATCTCGTTTCCTCTAAAAACCACGTGCATTTTCGCAAATCGCAAAAATTTACCCGCTAGTTTCTCGCACATAAAAGGATATGTTCGGAAACGCGAAGCAGTTTCCCAAAATACCGGAAACAATTTCACGTAGAACCATTTATTCCATGGAATGTGGAGTTTTTAGTACGAAACTTTGAATTTGTATTGAATAAAATTATTTTATTATTGTCTTAATAGTCGTTTATTATGAGAGTTGTCTAAAAATGTTTCTATCTAACAAAGGAAGAAGACATTTTCACGTTGTTAGCAGACTTGGTCTTCTAGGCAAAGTTGTATGTAATATATGATCTACCAACTTCGATCAAGACAAATCCTCCAGACACACGGTAGCCTACACATTACCCATTTTTGTGAGAATCGTCGATGTGAAGCTTTCTCATTCTGCGTTAAGTTTTCGTTTACTGGTTCTATCATTCACTTCCAAGAAGCTAGCAATCTGTGACGCTCGATCTGTGAATCCTATATTACAAAGGACTTCTCATTCTGAGATGCAATAGATTGTTTGCGACCTTGACCTCTTCTCCTGAAGCTTTGCGTTTGCTTCCAACCAATTAAATTGTGGTCGAATATATAACTGGTTATTTTAAAAAAAAATTTGAAAAATAAATACATTCATCTTGGATACAGACGGCCTTACGGAAACTTTTTACTGAGCAAACCCCAACAAACCCCCCAAATTTTTCAGTTTTCTATTTATCTTAGAGACTGGATCACCTTTTATTGAAACAACCTGTATAATTCGACCTTGTTGGATTCACGTATAAATATAAAGGTAGTGTCTATTCTATTGCATCTCATATATCAACTGGAGTCACTTTCTTAGTTCGTGAACAACTTTATAACATTCATACTAGTACACGCTCTACTAAACAAATGGTTTCAGGATTTCGAAATCATTATTTTCAAATGGTCAGCTCTTATTCTAGGTCAAAATTCAATAGAAAATGTGCAGGGGGTTATGTCAAGTCTGCGACCTCCAAAAGCCAGTTGAACGATTTCGAAATCAACATGTTCAAATGGCCAGCTCTTAGTCTAGGTCTCAATTCAATAGAAAATGTGCAGAAAGTTATGGCAAGTCTGCGACCTCTAGAAGCTAGTTTGAGGATTTCGAAATCAACATATTGAAATGGCCAGCTCTTAGTCTAGGTCTCAATTCAATAGAAAATGTGCAGAAAGTTATGGCAAGTCTGCGACCTCTAGAAGCTAGTTTGAGGATTTCGAAATCAACATATTGAAATGGCCTGCTCTTAGTTTAAGTCTCAATTCAATAGAAAATGTGCATGAAGTTATGGAAAGTCTGCGACCTCCATAAGCTAGTTTAAGGATTTCAAAATCATCATTTTTAAATGGCCAGCTCTTAGTCTAGGTATCAATTCAATAGAAAATGTGCTGGAAGTTATGGCAAGTTTGCGACCTCCAGAAGCTAGTTTCAGGATTTCGAAATCATTATTTTCAAATGGTCAGCTCTTAGTCTAGGTCCAAATTCAATAGAAAATGTGCAGGGGGTTATGGCAAGTCTGCGACCTCCAAAAGCCAGTTGAACGATTTCGAAATCAACATGTTCAAATGGCCAGCTCTTAGTCTAGGTCTCAATTCAATAGGAAATGTGCAGGAAGTTATGGCAAGTCTGTGACCTCCAGAACCTAGTTTAAGGATTTCGAAATCAACATTTTCAAATGGCCAGCTCTTAGTCTAGGTCTCAATTCAATAGAAAATATGCAGAAAGTTATGGCAAGTCTGCGACCTCTAGAAGCTAGTTTGAGGATTTCGAAATCAACATATTGAAATGGCCAGCTCTTAGTTTAGGTCTCAATTCAATAGAAAATGTGCATGAAGTTATGGCAAGTCTGCGACCTCCAGAAGCCGGTTTGAGGATTTAGAAATCAATATTTTCAAATGGTCAGCTCTTAGTCCAGGTCTTAATCCAATAGAAAATGTGCAGGAAGTTATGGCAAGTCTGCGACCTCCAGAAATCAAGAATTTGGAACATTCCTAATCTCAAAGAAGAAATAACACTAGCTATGGAAAACACATCAGAAAGTATGTTAATTAATTTAGTAAGAAGTGTCCCCAAAAGACTGTTGGAGGTAATATAAAAAATTGGCCCATTATTTCAATAAATTTACGCATTAGAGAAACAATGAGATTTTTACTTTATACTTCTTCTTAGGTTTTTTTGTTTCGTTTTACTAAGTGGAGCTAATTTCAAAAATATTATCAAATATATGCTGATTAACTAGATTCATGTCATTACATAAGATACGTATGAACAATAAACTTCATAATCGAATGAACTATCGACATTTTCAACTTGGTTACCCTCATTTCGAAAATAACGACTGGCCGAGCTTATATTCTTCCGGTTACCTAGATTGTATATTAACAACTAACGTCCTCTGGTTAACTTTTTGTTGCGGTTGTTTCGCTCGTGAAGAAGATTATTTGATACCTCGAACAGACTAAAATTACCAAACTTCTGTTAACATTCCGCTTTGTGTCTTAGTGAAATTGAGCCTGGAACTATGTTCTAAAACCTTGATCATACATTCCCGTGATTAATTCGCTAATTTCCTAGGAAGCAAGATTACTTGATACTGTCAATTGATAATTAGTTTAGCCCCAATGTTTTTTACTAATTAATAATTTTCGTGTCGCTCTCATAGAAAATTACTTTTCTGATGCAATAATAAGACTACGCTTCTGTCTTTATTTCTGAGGTTTATAGTTGAAAAAATCATTGTGTAAAGCTTCTTTTGATTGCATCCAAGCCTCAACGATTATCTCTTCAACACATTATGGTATTTCGTGATCCCTGTAATGAGATGTCTTGATTTCATTATATTTCAGCAGTTACTCCATGTGGAATTGTAGTGTCGAGCTGCTTTGAGTATCCAGTTCAATGTAAATGCTTAAAAATTCTTCTACCGTCATCATATACCCCCATAGTGGTAGCGCCATCGCTCTACCTTGATGTTTGAATAATTTCATGAGCTCTATCATTAGTGGATACACCAGGAAGAGTTTTATCTTCGAAGACGGAAGTCTTCATAAATTTGTTGTTACAGTTTTTTCTTTGAGAAATAAGAAACCGTATTGAATGATCTTTTACTGAAGTTTTGGAATGAGTGAACAATATTCTTTGTACCATAAGATATAATAGTAAACTACAGTTTATATCCCACTAAAAAAATATCATACATCTTTAAAGTCAAAATGTTCCGTCGCTGTGAAATATTATACCGCTTAACTCATCCTTAAGCTTTGTGGACAAAAAAGCCTTGGGAAGCGGAGCCGTGTGGACGATACATCACTTTTTTGGTGTTTTTCATGACCTTTGTTTTCTATGCACGGACTTTACTTTCCGATTTCCATGGAATCTCTTTTGGTTGTCGGATCGTAGTGAAAGGCTTTAGTTTTATCATCCGTTACTATTAATCGGATTACATTTTCTTTGTCCTCGTGATAGAATCGTTCAGAACATTCTACTCGACTCTGCTTTTGCACTGCGCTAAGGATTCGAGGCATCCATTTTGTATCAATTTTTGTCATTTTTGAATGCTCATGTGAGATCCTTGAAACACTTGTGCTGGAAATGCCGGTTTGTGCAGCAATTTTTTCTATTTTAAGGCGCCGGTCTGAAGTAGTCAGAGTCACCGCTCCGCACGTAGGTCGTCTTATAATGATTCTCGTCCCAAGCGAAGCAACCAGCAAACAAATTTTTTAATTATCTAAAATGATATAGATAATATGAATATTCACGTATAAGGGATAATTTTACTTCCAAACTAGTATTAGAACTCTTTCTTTCCTATGATTAGATATGAGTTATTCGTTTGTCGTATATATAAAACCTAAAATCTTTTCTTCATTCTTCTCTATTAGTTAATGATATTTCACGCCCCTTATACGGGGGTTGAAGAAAAGTGAGCAAGCGCGGTACCTAAAGCGCGGATGCAATTCTTTCAAAATGCCGATTATTTGATACTCAATTTTTACCATTTAAATAAAAGGTTGTTTTTAAATAAGCATACAAAATGGCTTATACTAGGAATTTCTCAACACATGCGCATATATTTCTTATAAGAAATATTTGTAAAAATATACCACATTACATTGGAAGTCTTAGAAGATTTTGTCATACCAGAACGCAACTGATAAAACAGGATCAACGTGTGCAGATTATGTGGAATGTGAAAGAAATTCGAGATCATCTATACAAACCTAATTAAAAATTAAGTCATACTGTTTTGTGTGAATTATCTAAGACCTGTGTTTTGAAAATTGGTATAATATAGGTTTAAATAAGTTTTTCAGCTTCTCCATGTAATGGTTAAAGTCGTAATATCATTTAAAAGGTTAATATAAGAGATGAGGCTATTAAATAACGGGACTGGTGGTTGAAAAATATCATTTTAATAATATTTATATTTATTACTACCTACAATATATACCTCTATTCCTATCGCTCCATGTGAATCAAAGCAGTACAGGAAGTTTTTTCTGTCAGTTCCTCCAGGACGCACGCTTCCTTCTATCTCACAGCTTCAATAGACTTAAATCTTATCAATTTTAATGCAGGCTTTTCTAATAAGTTTGATACATTTTAAATCGCATTGAACGCGTCGATACAAATGTTTTTGCGAACTTCTTTTTGTTCAAATGCGAGGATTTTAGACATTACCTCTTCACAAATTACTAGTATATTAAAATTTTCATGTAAATTTCCCGCATACATTTATTGTCAATTACTATAGGTTTAGCAATCGCCTGAATAGCCGACCCGTAGTAGGAAAAAACGCCAAAAAACTGGCCAAATTTTTTTAAGATAGGACATTTTTGTTCTAGGATATTTAGTAGGGTACCCTAGGAATACCCCGATTCCGGGAGATATCTGGCCCCAAAAGTTTCTAGCGGCAGTCTGAATGCAACCGTCTCAGATAGCGTTTAAGGTGTTATATTTGATATATTGCACATAAGTATTTTACCATGGATTCTACTACATGGATATGTATAAATAGTAGGAAAATCAAAATTTTGTAATTATTAACCCGTAAAAAGTTATTAATCTCACAATGGAGGTAGTTGTTGTACCATATATTTTCTTATTTTTTTATTGTTGAAAAACCTTATCACCCATCCACGCTTGCTCAATTTTTTATGAGATTCTATGAATGTTCAGCTATTGAAAAATCGAAGAATTGGGGCTGCGCCAATTAGCAACATTGAATGTGCCACGGTGTCAAAAATAGCGGCACTTTAAGAGAAAAGTAAGGTTTACTTGCTATTTTTTTGTTTTCGTGTTTCTGCCGATGAAATATTTCAAACAAATAATTATTTCCAGAATTAAAAACGGGGAACTGTAAAATTTGTGGGAAGTACGTGGTGAGCTCCGGTGGAGAACAACTGATTTTCAAAGAATAATATACTTGATCTTGTGGAGAATTGGCACGTTAATACATTTATGAGCTTGATATGGTTGATAGTTGGAGGTGCTTCACACAGGCACTTTAGTCCCTTAGCATGGAAGTGATTCCTATCCACTTCTTCCCTCTTTTTGCTTTCGTTTTTCAGTCCTCCCTAAGGTCTTCCATCACTTATGCGTACCACCTTCTCCATGGTCTTCTTTGTCTTCTTGTTCCTCCTTTTTCTATTTTTTTTGTTGCTCTAAAATCGGGCATTCTCTGTTTATGACCCAGCCACTTTTTTTAATCTCATTATTTTGCTTAGTTGCCCTTTTCCAAATGGATTTCTTATTTCATTATTTGTTCTCCTCAACCATAAAACTTCCTCCTTTTTACCTCCTAGTATCCTTACAAGTATTTTTCTTTCTCATATATCTAGCTTCTCTTCCTCTGCTTTCTTAAGAATCCACGTTACACTTTTGGTCTTATTATTGTTTTATATAGATGTAGCATTGTCTTCCTGGATACTTTCTGGGATCTTCATATCAGTGCTCCCAAGTGTCTACTTTCTCTCGTCATTCCCGCTTCCAGATTTTCTTCCTCGTCATCATCGTCCTTGATTATCACCCCAAGATATACATAACTTTGAACTTGTTCCCAGGTCATTGGCAGTATATTGACAAACTTCTCATTGCTCTTTTCCTTTCTGGTGTTTTCATTATCATGAACTCTAATTTATCTCCGTCGACTCATAGATTCACTGTCTCCGCAATTTCTATGAAGGCTCTGCAGGTTTCCTAAATCACAATTTCCGATGTTGAATGGATGGCATTTCAAGACATATTGTAGCCCTAGGTTATAATGGCCAATTTTACAAATTTATGGTTTTGGCATGGGACTGATGATATTCATTAAGAAATTCCATTGCATTGTACAAATAAACGAAAGTTTTTTTGTTATTAACAATTGTCCAACAAAGTATTTGAATTGGAATATCCTTACTCTTACAGAAACAATGTCAATGACTCGGATGTCCTAGTTATACTTACCGAAGACATAATAAAAAGATAAAGTACAAGTCATATTAAACATCGTCGAGTATTACGGTTGCTAGAAAGTGCGTTGGTCATATCGACTTTTTAATGATAAAAAACCTTACGTAAACGATGGAGATACTTCTTCTTCTTCTACTGCCTTGCACCTACAGTGCGTGGGCGATTATCTTATGTTCAGACATCTATTTATAGCGGCACAACGGTGTTATTTATGCCAGTCCAGCTTTTTATATTGTGTAGCCAAGATATTTATTTCCGGCCTGCGCCTCTCTTGCCGTCGATCTTTCCTTGTATGATGCTATTAAGCAGTAGTGATAGCGCTGTATTCTTTACAAAAGAGGCATAAGAGACGATGAACAACAAAATATGGAAAAGCCAAAATTGATAACTACACAGCTTCAATGGGTGGCGTTGATCACGATGATCAATACGCATCATCTTAATTTCTTAAGAAAATACCTAATATCGTTGAAAATGTCCTTTGAGGAATGGAGATGTCTGTTATAAAGACATACATTTTATATAAGTTTGGGATAAAAAGCAAGAACGAAAAATCACTGTTCTATTTGAGGTTTGTCAAGAGATTAGTCGATCAACTTTAGATGAATTCCGCGAAGATCCATCAAGACATTCCAATTCAACACATGAAACAAGGCTGGACAAAGAAATGAAAAGAAAAGAGATTGTCTTGTGGGTTCTAATAGACAGAAAAAAGGACAAAGACACGAAACTTCGGAATATTGTGATACTTATAATTTTCTCTTATAATATAAGTAAGGATATGTTTTTTTATAAAATAGCGAAAAAATCTTTTGTTTTATTCTAACGACTCCATTTTTCTTCACATTCCACAGATTTATAATTATAACTAATATAGTGCTTTCCTTTATGAATCCTTGATGAATTATTAAGCTGTAGTGCTAAAGGTTGATAAGATTATCCAATTTTCACAATTTTGGTCAGCTTTTTGACCGAAAAAAATTACCGATTTTTTCATACGTTTTTGAGAAGGAACGTGAATCACCTTCAACATTTTTTCGGCTATCTGGAAAACTCTTAAACCATTCCAAGGCACATGGACGCTAAAAACATTCATTGCCATACAATTATTATAAGTTATGGTACGAGATTTTCCAAGTATCTAGTCCGGTTTCTCTACAAATATAATATAGATCGCATTCGAAAGAGCTAAACTACTGACAGTCGTTAACTTTTGATGCATGCGTACTTCTTCTGTAGCTGTTTCAGTTTCATTATTTAATAGCCAGAAATCTACCTTTAGTGGTCTTCAAATTAAGTCCAAGTTGATTAAAATAGGTTAATGCATTCAGAAGTAACGTGTTTGTCTCATAAAACAACTTTTCCAATGAAAACCGTTCAGTCTAGTCAGGTTTTATGTTGATAGATGTATTAGTTAACATGAAAGATATGTGCTGAAATCATCTTCACAAAACAACAAACTTTATGAACACCATAAAATTCTCCTGAAGGAAGTATAAAATAGCTCTCCTTTATTTTATGAAGTTAGGTAATTCACTCAGGTAGAAAACACCTAGACATGAACTTAATATCTGTTTACCTTCTCCATCGAATATATT
This sequence comes from Diorhabda sublineata, assembly GCF_026230105.1. Taxonomy (NCBI): domain Eukaryota; kingdom Metazoa; phylum Arthropoda; class Insecta; order Coleoptera; family Chrysomelidae; genus Diorhabda; species Diorhabda sublineata. The sequence goes on along the minus strand of NC_079475.1, from coordinate 5,997,458 downwards.
ATGATTCCGGGAGAGTATTCAGAAGCACAAGTGCTCCACTCACACGAAGATTAATTAGAACTTTTTAATTAAATAAATTTTGTTGTACGAACTATGACCGTTGCATTAATTATTCAATTAAGCGACTTGGTTTTTTCCCAAATATTTACTGTAGGAGTTTTCGATATATAAATACAAATAAATTAAATTCATTTCATACAAAGACAAATGTTTTTTATGTATTTTACATTATTTATTGTTTGAATAATCGACGAATACATACAGGATCTTTATAAATTCATGCCATAAAATTCAAGAGGGGATTGCTCGTATAAATGCAGATGCGTCTTTTCTATAACAAAATTTCCTCAGTCTACGCTTTTCGGAGATATCATCCTTGAAAAGTATTGACTAAAATTTGAATCCTTGTGATTTCTGTCGATGTGGTTACCTAAATTAATTAGACAACCCGACACTCATACTTGGTAGACTAGAAATCTCAAATCTTTGAACGTGTACAACAATCGACACGTTGTTGATTATTTCCATCATTTATTATGAATCCTATTGTATTTTATGTCTTTACTGTTTTCCATTCAATTTATTAAAAAATTATATATATATATATATATATATATATATATATATATATATATATATATATATATATATATATATATATATATATATGCTTTTCAGATAAAAGTATCCACCTTTAATAACTTTTGTAATACTGGTATTTAGAAAAAATCCAAAAACACGTCAATTTATGTTGGAAGGGGCAAGCATTATGGCTTATTTAAACTTACTGGAAAAGCCACCCCCTCACCCCTAGCAGCAACCCCTTTATTTTTTTAAATTACTTTTCATATTTTTTATGTAAAATTTGGATACTCCTCTTTGAGCTGATTCCAAAAATGTATAAATAATACTTGTAGGTTAAAGTGGTTAGTTTATGAGATAAACAATTTTTCTTTTAAGAGCACAAATTTTACTTATTATTTACTTTCACCTTATTTGCCTGTACTAATATGGGTTGTACAACAGTTCAAACTCTTTAATCTTTTTAACTGTGCTATTTATTCTACTTAAAAAATCCAAACAACAAAAAACTCTACTTTTTATTAAAGTTTGACATTGTCAACTAGAATTTGTAGTCACTATTGATAGTGTAATTTGATACATTATTTATTTTGTTTCTCTGAAATGGTTCACTCTTTGCAAGAAAGAATTGAAATTGTAGGTTTATACTACCAAAATAATAATTGTGCAAGAGCTGCTGCTAGAATATTTAACGAATTACATGACGGAAGACATGCAACTCATAAGTATGTAATTCAACTGATGGAGAAATTTACCACAACAGGGTCTGTTTGCAATAAAGTGCATAAGCGAGAGGGACTCGTAAATAACGAAGCAATCCAAGTGGCAATTTTAGGGCAAGTCAGCTTAAAGGCTCATTAACCCCAATCGTTGTCAACAATAAGTAGAGCGATCGGTGTTTCATCTTCTACAGTTTTCCGAGTTCTACATAAATTCAAGTACCACCCATACAAAGTTAAGTTGGTGCACGAGTTGAATGAAGATGATTTTGATCGTCGTCTAGAGTTTTGCGAATCAATGACGCAAATTATCAATAACACTCCACAATTGTTAAACAATATTTGCTTTTCTGATGAATGCTCATGGTCATTAAATGGCTTAGTAAGTAGGCATAATTGTAGATATTGGGCTGAAAGTGATCCACATATTATGCGTGAATTCCATACACAACATCCCCAAAAGTTAAACGTTTGGTGTGGTATCCTAGGTGAGTACATTGTCTTCATCAACGGAAATTTAAATGGTGAATCATATCTTGAGTTACTCAGGGAAGGGGTTGACCCACGTATTACAACAATAATAGAAAATGATGATAACCTTTCCGAAGATTTACTGGTATTTCAACAAGACGGAGCTCCCCCACACTATGCTATGCTTGTCAGACAATTTTTAAACGAAACATTCCCCGCTCGTTGGATAGGTAGAAGGGAGCAGATGATGGAGTGGCCACCTAGGTCACCGGATTTAACACCCCTAGACTTCTTTTTATGGGGGTATTTAAAAACAAAAGTTTATGCTACCCAACCAGAATCTCTGGATGATTTACGAGAGAGGATAGAAAATGAATGTCGACAATTAAATCCAGCCGTATTAAGCAATGTCAGAGAGGCATTTCAAAGTAGATTATACCATTGTATGGAAGTGAATGGTACTCATTTTGAACACTTATTGTAACTTCATAATAAATAGCACAGTTAAAAAGATTAAAGAGTTTGAACTGTTGTACAACCCATTTTAGTACAGGCAAATAAGGTGAAAGTAAATAATAAGTAAAATTTGTGCTCTTAAAAGAAAAATTGTTTATCTCATAAACTAACCACTTTAACCTACAAGTATTATACATTTTTGAAATCAGCTCAAAGAGGAGTATCCAAATTTAACATAAAAAATATGAAAAGTAATTTAAAAAAATAAAGGGGATGCTGCTAGGGGTGAGGGGGTGGCTTTTCCAGTAAGTTTAAATAAGCCATAATGCTTGCCCCTTCCAGCATAAATTGACGTGTTTTTGGATTTTTTCTAAATACCAGTATTACAAAAGTTATTAAAGGTGGATACTTTTATCTGAAAAGCACTGTACAATATATAATTTCATTGAGAAAAAAAGTTTGGATATTTGCACCCTACTATAATTTAACAGGAAGATTTAAAAAAATACTCGAGTTCACAGAATTTCAGTGCAGCTTGAAAAATGAAAACTCAATTTCAGTCACCCAGTCACCAGTCTGTGCATATGAAGAATTTTTTAATTGAAAAAATGATAAATTATTATGCTATTTAGTTTGGAAAAAAAATTTAGAATACAAAATATTTTTAAAAGAGACGAGGATTTTAAGTTATAATTCTATTTTATTAATTTTTTAAGAAATTGAGAAAAAAGGTTGGATATGAAATAAAGTAAGGGTTACTAATTGCACCCCACTATAATTTAATAGGAATATTGAAAAAAATAAACGTAGGTAGTCGCACTTTGCGAGTGCACGGAAATAACAGAATTTCAATTTTCTAGCTTCACTGAAACGAGAAAATAAGCTCAATTTTAGTTACCCTGTATACTGAGAATTTTCGATAATATAAAGGGTGTAGTTCATAAAATGAAACCTGGGCACAGAAATAAATCGTTTGATAACACGAAAAGGTTTGTAAAATAGGAAAGTTTTCATCTTGAAGTTAGATAACATTGAGGATGAAGCTGATGTTCCTTCATTCGTCTCCAAAATATCAATCACTAACAACTAATTAAGCAGATGTTTAGTTTTTTTAGCTGACCTCACTCATCTCAGGCACAGCTAGTACATTAGCGCTACACAATTCTCGAGGAAAAAAATAAGAACTGAAAATATTAATAATAATCTAAACTGATACAACATCAATATTAATCGGGGATACAAAACATATTCTGCGCATTCTTTCCATGAATTAGTAGGATATCATATAAATTGACTAATATTTGTATTGACACGTAGACCTTTGGGGGTCTATAGCAAATGAAATCGACAAATCAGAGGCGTGCAATAGTGATTAATTATAAAAAATTTTTAAATGTTACATATAATTTTTTAACCTCAATATCCCACGCAGGTGGAGGACTTCCTGCGAGCGAACGATCTCTTAGCGTCAAATCTCAACTATTAAAATGATTAAATTAACGCTGTGCAGTTCTATCATTAACTAGATTTGTTACAGATAATAATCGAAACCGAGATGAGAAGAATAACTATCGCCATTAGTATTTACAGTGGTTCATTTCATCAGTAATATTGTCCAACTTTCAGATTTTGTTTTCTTCTTTAATCGTATGATTCACAGCCTTTTCGCATTTTCCAGGTTTTACATCACTTATAGCATCTAAAAACCATTGTACAGCATTACTCATTTCGGAATAATTATTTTTTCTTGACACTTCTTCCGTTATCTGTGCCCATGTTAGTTCAATCGGCATCAGATCGGAATTATAGGCTGAGTTGTGTCTCGAGTGATCACTTTGTTAACCATTTCTTTTATTCAGTTTAGAGGAAGGATATCTATCCTTTGTTCAAAACATTCTTCAAATACATCAACATTCATGTCCTAATGTTAATCGATACTCCAGTATATAAATTATTCCAAATTTATTTCATGTATGTCCCTGGTCTTTTCCTCCTTGGGTGTTAATGCACGTATAATCGAAACTGAACGTGAAAAGACATCATTGTTAATCTCGTGTATTATCTACTCATAGAGAAAAAAATAAACTACAACCATGGAGGTAGCTTCAAGTTTACTTTAAGGGGGTTTCACACGCTACGATAAATCGTGATTGACCGATTTATTAATAAACAAAACGAAAGAGTAGAACAAATTTACACGCTACCATAAATTGTACCGATTTCTTGTCAAATATGATTTACTTGATCGCTATCGACCTCAGAAAAGCTTTTAGCCATTGAGGACGTAGTGATGGTGTCGTTGTACATCGGTTGTTTAGTAAGTAAAGTAGACACTAGAACCAAGAGCATAGTGGAACCGCGAATGGTTTTATGTGATGCGTAAATGAACCAAATGACTGGCGAATCTGAGAAAAAATCACCAAATGAAACAAATGAAAAATGAATGGGAAAATTATCTGAGACTGTAAACAAGAACTTTCTAGCCAGTCCAATAAAAGCCTTGTGTTTTTATTCGTGCTTATTTTGCGAGCTGAAAATACGTTAAACTTCTAAGAAGTTCGACAAATCGACAATAGAAACATCTCGAGTTTGTTGACATTTCAGCGTAAAAACGGATTGGTCACAGTGAAATCGTAGTGATAAATGCCTGTAACTGTTACACGTGCCAGCATTTCGTCACGATTCCCAGATATTGCCGGTCAACTTCAACCATCCAATCCAACTGCAATACCAATAAATAACCCTGTGACGTTGCAAAAAAACACCGAAACTGGCAGAAGTCTCCACGAGAAGTTGACTGCATATCAACTTCCACTCACCTTTAATCCTCTAAAAAACATACTTGTTCTATCTGTCCAATTTATCGGCTAATAATTCTTCTTGGTTCCAAACTTTGGCAAAATATTTCGTGATATCAGTATTCCCAAAATAAAACCATCTCTAGCTTCATATACTGATACAGTATATGAAGTGTCGCTTACGTGACAATTTTGACACATCTTCCCACCTCATGAGAATGACAGAGAAATCGTAGAAAATGAGTCATCTTCTGAATGAACCATTTTCTCAATTTCTTCATCGGTCAATCGTGACAAGATTGGAATTTCAACATATTTGCAATCATTCCAATTTATTAAATCTATTTATTCAGATGCATCAAAATTAAGAGGAGGTACTCCAAAGCACCTAACACTTTCATTATGATCTGATCTAGTCACCATAATCCTCCTAAGCTCAAATTCAGTTACCATCATTAGAAGAAAATTTTTTGAGTTGACAAAAAACGTATTTGTTTGAATAACTCATCGACCACATCTCTTTACGGTTTTTTCTAGGTACTTAGTATATTTGATGATTGTTCACAAATGAATTTTTATGCTGAATTACATTTGATTACAAACCTTAATGATAAATTTGGCAAGAAATTCAAGGTTTCAGGGAGAAGTTTCACACGAGACATATAAACGTAAAATTATATTCGCAGTCGTTAACCATCGAGAATGAGGAACTATTCCTTGTTCTTTTTTTGCCAAAGATAAAATTAAATAACTCAATTCACCAACTTCTTTTTTAAAAACAATTTATTCAGCAAACTGATGATTTAATAATTTAAAGTTACAATTGGTTACGCTAATCTGACTGGCATACTAGACCAATATCAAATTGAATGAACGAAGTATAAGTTTTACAGACTTCTTCATATATTCGTTCTTATCTTATAGAATAATAATTATGAAATGAGATAAATATGAGTATGGTTCATTATTGTCTCATTAATAATAAATAATTGAAGACGATACCTCAATGGGGTTGAAGTGGAATCTATAAAACTCACAGAAAGACCGAACACAGACAAATTTATAGCAACGATAACTTAATGAGGTTAGAGTTCATAATAATAAATAAGTATTTGATGATGATGCGCCGCTGTCGAAAGGGTTGTTTTGGATTACTTAACTATAATATTCCGATTGATACTGTTCGACAAATATGAAATAAGTACTTCTGGTCAACACTTGAGTCTTCCCAATCAATTTCTGGCAAATTCAATTTTTTCATAAATTGCAAATGGAAGTTCTTCGCAATTTTCAAGCTGTTTTCCTATTGGACCAGAAAATCTTCTAGGACCCGTAATCTGTCCATCAAGATATTAAAATAGGTGCCTCAAAGGAAGTTCAGTTGCATCTAGCGAACAAATTATCCATTGCAAGGGTCTTCTTATAATCGTTTCTAATATTTTGGTGACTCCAGATTCACTATTCATAGTATAAGCCCACTACTCGGAAAACAAATGAACTGAGCACAAAGACAAACGAAAGATTTGAATTTATCAAGTTATTTTCAGTGATTGAGAGCACCATTAGATTTTATTTTCACTATTACAAAACAATATTCGAGATTTAGTTTACTTCTAGTCTCTGAACAGTGTTTCAAAACTTCTAACTGCGCTTTAACTTGAATAATTTATAATCAAGCCTCGTATATCCAAGTATCCGTAATATTTGAATCCTATTAAGGTCTTGTTAATTTAAAATAGATCATATTCAATCCAAGACACACTAACTTATTCCTAATTATGACATGTATCCCCTAACATTCTATATAATATCTATTTTCAGTATAATAATGAAAGGAGATGATTCTGAAGCATAAATATCACACGTATTCAATCTCCTCATTAATCAAGTTTCGAGGTGAATATTCCACCAGCTGTATATATTACGTTACATAGTTTTCACCTTATTATATGAATTAGCTTTGCAGAATTTCTAATTACTAATTTATAATTATCGAAAACAGCGTTCTCAAACGGAAACTATGTCGTTCATGTTGGGATCAAAGAAGATATTGTTGTATCTATTTCTGGAATGTGGAACGACTCAATTAGTTAAATTAAGCTTTGACTATATAAAATTGTGAAGAATGTAATGGAATATTTTTTAAAACAAGTTTAACTGTTCGCTGGCCGTATACAATTATTGTTTCTATTAAAGTTACGACAGTTTTATCTTAAAAGAAATGAAGGGTTGGATGAGATAATTACCTTTAGTATTTGTTTGGCAGCTATAAATAGTGAAAAAGTTCCAGTGAATTTATAAAAATGGAAAAAATTGGTCATCTTTATGTGATACAATAATTTCATTCGAAAGATATAAGCATAACCATTAACCAATAAAAAAGCTCAACTACTCTGGGCAAAAATACTCCTTTGGGTGCCCGGTCACTCAGGCAACAAAGGCAACGACAAAGCAGAGATGGATGGAGGCGCCTGGCATGAGACAAGCAAAGGCCCATATAGATGGACCCCGTTCGTCTCTCACCAAACAACTGCTCCAGCTAAATAGGCGCGAAATCAGAATAGTGACCGGACTTCTAACCAGACACTGCCATTTAAGACGTCATCTTCACACCATGGGTATCACGGCTGATCCGGAGTGCCGCTGGTGCATGAAGGAGGACGAAACTGTAGACCACGTTATCTGTGAGTGCCATGCACTCACACAGGCACGGTTTAAACACCTTAGCAAACCCCACAACCTGCCTAACTAAATCAAAGGGTTCAAGCCAAAGCGCCCAATGTACGTCGGACTTTGGTAATTTCAAGTGGGGCACTGAAGGCCTATGTGCTCAACAGCTTCAACGGTCTTCCATATCCATGAAATACGAACTATGAACTAGTACTTTATAATGAATTAAGCCAGATATATACGCTATTGAATAAATACTAAACTAAAAATCAACTCTGTATCAAAATAAGCTTTTTGTTATAATTTATGTAAAAAAGTGCCCACTGCTCCCCTCCTACATCCTCTTAACCCTATAGATTATAACCATTTTTTTCTCAGTGTATTTCGTCACGCTCGCCATTGGTATAGTTTCCGAGCTTTTCCTCTGGATCGTTTGGGATGGTTAAATATCTCACCTTGAGGTCTGCTATCTCCACATCGTAACCGCATCTTTACCTAAGTTAAATGCTGGGAATAGCGATGATTTCTTGGGAATTCGATTGAGTTCGGGGATTTACTCATCGAACTTGAAAGATAAGTGGAATATACGAACGTGTGGAATTTGTTTATTCAGCATAGAAATGCATTTTCACTGACTCCGTTCTAAAAGACTAATGTGAACTTTTTGATGTTCAAATGGGTATAAGCTATTACCCCCAAATAATTTAACTTTATCGTTTCGATGTGATTGGGGTATTATTCATATAGTACAGTTTTAAGAGGTAGAGTAAATACACATTTATCTTAAAAACATGGTTTATTTATAAAACACACAACATACACTAAACTACCCACTAATTTATTAACATACACCGTTTGATTTATATCTCGATGTATTCATTATGACATCAAATTGTTTACTGGTTCCTAGGGCTGAAAGAAACGAAAAGAGAAAGATTCATTGTGTTCTTTATCATTTGGAAAAGGAAACTATTCATGTGGAAGGGATATAATACGTTTGGTCGAGGAAAGATTCATCAGCAAGACTGGAGTTTTGGTGGATTAACGGGAAGAAAGAAAGGTCCAAGAAATAAACAGTTCTTCGCAGACAGCAGAAGTAGAAGAATCACGGTTCGAGCTTGGAGGTCATTTAGACGGCTTGGAATGTCAATATCTATATAAACTATCTTACTAAGGCTACTTGGAGATTTGTCGAAATTTTTCTATTGTATTAATTTTCAAAATTAAAGTGAGTAACTTGAGTATTTTGTTTGATTGGGAATAATCTTTATTATTATCGATATCATCACTATTTCCACGATATATATTAAATATATAGAGAAACAACAATTTGTGGAAAAAAGCTTGTAAAAACTAAAAAACAAACAAATAAGCTGAAGCAAGTTATTCGAATGATCGTTAATTTATTGAAAATGTGATTAATTTTCCTTCAGTACGATTGTAAACAAGTATTACAAGAATAAACCGGTGTATATATACACTCGTGATCAAAAATAACGCACCATCCAGATTTATGGAAATATTTTTCTCTTTAATGAATTTAAATTAATATTGCTATTGTTCAACTTCTTTTCAATCATTTTGACGCAAAAATAAAAAATATGTAGTAATTTTGAGTGATTTTGAATGCGTAAAAATATAGATATAAAAACATTACGATAAAACCAAATTTTCTTAAGAATAAAACTTGCATTCAAAACAAAAATGTTCCTTTTTTAAAAACGCTGGTTAGTATGTTTCCACCTTTGGATATAATTGTTGCTAACATTCTCCTGAGCATACTTTCAGTTAGGTGCTGTAGCATTTCTTGAGATATGTTTTCCCATTCCTCTAATGCCGCTTGCTCAAACTCATTTAAATTTTGAGGAGATGGATTTCGACGAAGAATGCGGCGTTTTAGAATGTCCCAGATGCGATTCATATCTAGAGTTCTTGGTGGCCAGTCCAGGGAATGAATTCCTACTTCTTTAGGTAATTCATTGAACGAAAATCATCACCAATAAATTGCCCAAACAGAACGACGTGATTTTCAAGAATGTCCTTTATGTATTTTGCTGCGTTGAGGGCGGGTCTAGGAAAAGACACTAATTCTGTGCGATCTTCAAAACACATTCCTCCCCGAAACATGACAGACTCTCCTTGAAACGGCTCTCTGGGAATGATACAATACTGCGCAAATCTTTCTTCTCGCCGTCTTCGAACTTGATTTCGTCTATCTGGACCTCTTAGACTGATTCTTGTCTCATCAGTAAATGAATCTTGGTACCAATTTTCTAAATTTCAATCCAAATGTTGCCTTGCAAATCTTACTCCAGCATCGAGATGCTGCCTGGTTAGCAAAGCATTCTGAAGGTGTCGTCTTATTGATCTATCAAAGATATTCACATTTCGGACTTCTCGTAAAAGGCTGTTGAACTCGACACTTGCCATTGACTGATTTCTTAATGAATTTAATTGCAAAAAATGGTCATCTCGAGGAGTTGAAACTGTGCCTTCTAGAATGTGAACCGGTCTCTCGAAATCTTTGCATCAATCTGCTAATGGATGAGTGGTGTACACCAAAGAGATTTACCACTTCACGATAACTTTGTCCCTGTCCAACTAACTCGGTTTCACGTTCACTTAACTGCCTAGCTCTATTCATTTTTTGTTTAACTAGTCTGGACTTTAACACACCTTGATTGACTTAAATTACTGCTGTCCACAAGTTGGTACAACAATAGAATGAAGGAAACATCAGAATATGCATAAAATTGAAAATTTAAAAAACTAAAAGAGCGGTTATTTGCTGATAAGAAATTTTGTTACATTTTATCGCTAACATTTAAAATACATTTTGCGATGGAAAAAAAAGAAACCCAAAAGATTAATATTTTAGGTTTTGATATTGAAATAAAGGGTGGTGCGTTATTTATGGCCACGAGTTTATATTGGCCTGTCAAGGTTTATTAGGAATTATCAGTAATTTTCCTTTGATTAGAGGAAATAAATTTCCCTTGAGAACCTCAACATTTTTTTTTATAAAGGTGAACAGGTGGAATGGGGAAAGCTGACAAAGTTATAATAAAATAATTTCGGGCAAGTTTTCAATTGGAAATTTCAATGATATTATTTTACATTAATATTACTGGGATCTTAAATCATCAACTTATTTCAAGTTAAAAGGGGTTTGGAATAAAATTGACGAAATTTAATGAATAAATTATTATTGAGTTATTAATTTAATAATTAGGATTCTAATTATAAAGATGTAACTTGAACGGTATTGAATATTTGAATAATATATTTGGTTAAACAGCAGCGGTACTTTTTCTAAGTTATTATTTTTGCGTTATGATTTCATTAGAAAGAGAATAGTTATGATTAGAAAATTAGTTCGGGTGATGATCTTCTAAAATATGTCTTTATCTATGAAAAACCAAGGTAATGAAGCTATTGAATAAACACCAAATACTAAACAAACAATTTATATTTTTAAACACCTGGTGTAAAGTTATTTATTAATTGATTATCAACTTATCAAACTATCAACGATTTAATTTTCTTTTTTTTTTAAATCTTCATTCCCATTTGAGCGTACAAATATGGAGAAACGGGAAATAAAATAACAGATATGTTCATAATCTTGTTGTGTTTTTAAAAATCTTTCTTCTCTTTCTGTCTGCTTTTTTAATTTTATAATCTGTTTTTTTTTTTGGTTCGGAAACATTATCACAACTCAACTTAGAGACCCGTTCGTGCTTACCGCACCAGAAGAAGAAAATTCGACACTTACATAACTTTACTTAACTTAACTTTACTTCTGACCTGGTGAATAAATCCTGTATAAAATCATGAATAAAATCTGTATCATCAATTGCTATATTTGAATATCACATCACTCAACGCTTCCATACTGAATTCTCAGATATAAATAAAACTCCTTTAAAGTTCGAATTTGCTTTATAATTCCTGAATTGATTGTGTAATGTTTTTCGTATTTATTCACACTTTGGATTTATGGAATGAATTAATGGACACTATCTCTTACGTTCTTAATATATTTAAATACTATATACACACTTAACTTACTCATAATAATTAATTCATCACTAACACTTGAATAATTCACTATGACTATTTATTATAAACTAGCTCAAACTGCGTTCAAAAAGCTTCTTATATATATTCTAACAGAATTCTTAGAAGTTTCATGAAATAAAGAAACAAAACATATGAATAAATAGATTTCCTTGAAATTATTCGAAAGAAACAATGTAAATAAACCGCCTGCTATAATAAAAACTTCGAATATCTCCAATGTACACCGAAGGCACCCCGCTTCTGCGGAATTCTAGAATTCCAATACATTTAGGCAGGACCGGCTCCAGGGCGGAGACGCATCCGTAACAATTGTAATGGTAGAAGTGTGATTTTGTATCTGCTCCCTTATAACATTGTCTGAATCGATAGTTCCAGGCCTATTTTTCCCAAAGGATTCGTTAATGTGGTTACTCTCATGGAACATCTACAACAAGGATATTGCATCTGTCTACCTCTATTTAAGATCTACTTGGAGCAAGCACTCAATATATGGAATTGGAAACGCTATAAGAGCTTTACTCCGCAGCAAATAGTAATAGTACAGAATTATGACGATTTAATTTAAATGGCTCAGAAACATACTGAGGAATATAAGGAATTAGGTTTTTGTTAGAAAAATGGAATATATATGCATCGACACAGCACAAGACATCAATTTGCAGGACAGGACACAAACCACCGCAAGGAACACAAGTTCTTAGGAATGGAAATAACAAAAAAACACAACCATTGAAGAGATAATACAACGATGTCTTCTCAAAATACTATTTTATCTTGGGAACAAACCTCATGTCTCATATCTTTTCGCCTAATCGCCTAAATAATGATGTGATTCTAAACCTATGTACCTCAACGTTTCTAGAACTAGTTTTGTCATATAAAAATACGTTGTGGCATTCTGAACTAAAAATCATCATCATTCTGCGCTGAGATCAGTTTCCAAAGAACTGAACTTATCCACCTCCTTAACAGTTTATTGTGTCCTTATTTAGTCGTATTTTCGATATGCCCTTCTCTTCTGGGGTACGTGTGGTGCGACTCAATTTTAGTGAATCTTCAAAGTACAAAAAGAGAGCAGGGCTCACTGACGGGACTTAAAAGATTCAAAATACTAACTCTTTCTTATCCTTATTTGATTGCATTCACAATTATCCGTAAACATGCTACTCCTATTGCAGAGAGTTCATTGCACACTTAGAAACGCTTAGCACGATATTTATTTCCAAGTACAGAATCAGTTATAGGCTCAATATTGTAAAGTTCGGACAAAAATGTAGAATCATTTGCCAATTGAAATCGAATCTATAAAATCTTTTCCCGCATTTTGCAAGAATTTGGAAAACGATTCACTGGAAAGTGCCTTCTATTCTTTGAATGACGTGACGACTTTATTAAGTTGGTAACAACTTATATGTAAGTGGTGACATCTAGTAGCCTAGCTGAAAAACCAATTATTACACTTTTCATAAAATCTGTTTGGAAAACATCCGCATTTATGTTCCCAAAATTTGGCAATTTTATACTTTCGCGATTTTTACGACTGATTTAGGAAAAAAAATATGGGAATAAAAAAAATGAAGACTAATATTAGTAGGTTAGATTAGGCCCCTCGCTCCACTCCCAATTCTCTTTAACAGTCAACCTTAGTAATAATTTTTATGCACCATCAACTTTTTCAAAATTAAATTTCATTATAAGTTACATTAATACAAGCGAATTTTTCATCTGAAACTTTGAAACATCGATTTATCGAATCCCTTAGAAATATCAGCGTTATATCAAACATTCAATAGCCATGTCAATAAATCAATTAATTTAATACACATTAACTCTTTTAAAAAACTCGAAAGTACACTGACACGTATACAAGTCGATGGCAAATTATAAAATATGATTAATTGTGACACGGGAAATGCTAGGAGTGACTAATGCTCTGACATGCCAAAATACAAACAATTTGTCACAACGCCGCCAAGCAGTATTACAGAAAATAAAACTGGATAACGGGACGTTGTTTTTAATGCCTTGTTCCCGTTACCCCGAATTCAGTATGATACCGGGCTCCGTAATGAATACGTTACGATAACTATATAATTTATGATACTGCCTTTTATACGCCTCTTGATGAATGCTCTTTGATATGAGTTTGTATGTGTGTTACTATCGGACCGATATCGAACTGACATCAAACAAATATTTTACACCACAACAAAACTACAATAAAAAAACGCTTTGCTCGTATCATATTTGCAGCTCATGCGGTTAACAGAACGAACATAACTACTGACTGCGTTAATAATAATGGCAAACTCTGTAAATTGAATAATCAAACATTGATAACAGAAGTAATATCTCTACTTTTATAAAAGAAAAACAGTTCATCATCATCATCATCATTATCATATGGAGATATTAGATATTAGAGAGCTTTCTAGCTGAAGACAATATCTGAACATCTCGTATCCGTAATATCGAATACCTATAGTCTATTTTTATACATGAGTGAGTATTAAAATAATAAAGTATTCCTAATCCATAGGTGTATCACTTCTTTTGGTAGTGAGTCAAAATATTTTTTGAAATTATACTTTATATTACGAAATACCATTTGTATGAATAGGGGGAAGTAGCCGATTATCGGATAGGCTTCTTGTATATCTAGGTTTAAAAGGCAAAAAACAGCTTGGTACTTTATCTGCATAAGAAAGAGATGCTACAAATACTCTCGTCACATGCAGGAATCCTTCAGGCATATTTATTCCTTCACTTATAGTATTTCCGATGCAAAATATGAAACCTGAACTTTTGGATATCTGCCAGGAACCATCGCAAGATTCAAGCTTATATTTTTACTGACTGGTTGCAGCATTTCATAGACTACGTCAAATCGACTCCAGAGGATCCCGTTGTTTTAGTTTTAGATGGTGATGAAACTCATGTAAGGAACATGATGGAGTTATCATTGTCTCCATCCCTCCCCACACATCGCAAAAACTCCAGCGAATGGACGTTGCATTTATAAGCATACTACTGAACTACAGGAAGTTGAAATGTGGCTTTCTAACAACCCATTCAGAGCTTTAACCTCTCACCAACTCGGCGAACTGATGGATGAGGTCTATGCCAAGAATGCAGCCAATGGACATTGCATTTATGAGCATACTACTCGCAGGAAGTTGAAACATGGCTTCCTAACAACCCATTCAGAGCTTTAACCTCCCACCAAACTCGAAGAACTGATTTCAAGATTTTGGTTTGGTTCCCAATGAAAATCCTGTTGATGAAATGAAGCCCACATCCATGGATATGTCTGGTAATCCAAAAATCCAAACGTTTATAACTGCAACTTATAGCTTAGTAACATCGTGACTTTTGTGAAAAAAATCAAGAAATGTATTGAATTTAGTTTAATCATTCTGAAAGTCTCAGATCTTGTTAACAACATAAGAAAGTATATCTTTAGACTCTTTGAATGTAAAAAACATAAAACCTACAGAGTGTAAGAAAAAACAAAACTGGGCACTTTTAAAATGAATATTTCAGGTGAAAAATTGATTTTATTTCCTCAAATTTTTCATGTTAAAAATATAATCTCATAATAGTTATATAGGTATAAAGACTCAATCTTTGACTTTTAAATATTACGTTAAAAAATAATTATGATATATGAAACTCACCGATATACGAGAACGGTTTCAAAAGTACCTGGCAAAACAAAGAAAACACAAAAAGTTTGGATGAGTATATATTTATTTTTCAAAATAATATCTTTTTAGCTTCATACACGTCTCCAAAGCTCTTTAAAACAGCGATTAACTGTCGAAAACACCTCTTCCTGGCTGGAAAATTGCTAATCACCTAACCACCGAGCAATTTTTCTCAGTCTGGTCACAGAAAATAATCCGAGAGTGCTGATTATGTCGAATAAGGTGTATGAGGTAGCAATTCAAACTTTAATTGATTAATTGTGGTCATTGCAATAACAGACGCATTCCAAAAAACCGACGCCATGACATGCATGTAGATGGAACGATTTTTGCTTTCTTTGGAGTCGGTTCTCCCTTTTCAGTCCATTGTTTTGATTGTTTATTTGTTGCGGGTGTAGAGTGATGGATCACGTTTCATCCATTATTATGAAGCGGCACAGAAATTTCGCTTCATATCTGTGAAACATTCGAATGCAAACACTCGATGGAAAAATCTTCGGAAGCTGTTTTTGCTCCCTTATGAGCAAACGCGGCACCAAGCTTTCTCGTGTCAAAATTTTCAGTTAATATGCATTGTATCGCACTTTTTGAAATGACAACTGTGTCTACCAGCTCGTCGCACTTTCGCTAATTTTGAACAAAATGTGAAACAATGACCATTTGTACCAATAAAGTCTGGAAAGATAAATTTAGTCCAGAATTCATAAGTGGTTCCTGAAATAATTATCCTTCCGCCGTTATATATGAAACTGATAATCATGAAACAATTTGTTAATTCACTAGATAAAGACTGCTTTTCTTACATTTGCTGAAAATTTCCTCAGCTCACTATGGAAAAACATTAGAGTTGATATTAATGGCTCCAAAATTAAACAATTTGCGAAAGATACGCAATCTTGAGATTCTATGACTTAGCTAAAGGCTCGGACAGCTTTCGTTTCTAGGATTCAGAATGTCGTCGGAAATGAAAAATTTCAAAAATTATATTGAGCTTATAGAAGGCCTTCTGCTACAAACAAAAAAAATATGCGATGCAATATGAGCATATAACTCCACTTTCTAGTAGTATGGGACAGCTTTCGGACAATCCCAAAAACAGATTAACATGCGCAGATATAGGAGGGGGATTTGTGGAACCTACAATTAAATCTTATATAAACTGAAAATTTTGGTTGACAACTGATTTCGGTGAGGTGCGAGAAGCGCACGTGCATCGAGCGTACAGGAACATTTAGAAAACAATTCGTACATCTAGCGCATACTACCTGTGTCCAATCCGAAATATCGTTCGACGTGTGCACAAAAAAATTTCATCTGCCAAAGTGAATCCTAGACTTGGGCCTTTTGAATAATTATTATTATTAAGACAAAACGAAAAAACATCAGCAACATCTAAGATGTTTCAAAATGAGCAAATGTTCAATATTATATAAAATATTGAACAAAAATTGATTGAAAAAAATTATTTCTTCTAAGAATGAATGCATTTTTGATAGTGGATTCCAAATTATTGGAAAATGGTATTTTGAATTTTCTACAAAAAGCTTAATTTGAGAATGGTTAGGTTAGGTTATTTTTTTAGGGTAATAAAGATTTCAAGCTAAATACAGGGATTGAAGATACCATCTTTATACATGCAAATGTGCGCTCGATGCACCCTATATAGGCCTTGATGTTGCAAAATTTCAAAGTATAATTAATTACTCGAAACCTAAATTATATAATATTTTGTTAGACAAGCTTAAACTTCAAAAAAATGAGAATTTAAGTAAAGAATTTTATGAAAATCGTTTCACCTATTCAAGAACACGTTCTATATAAACCATATTTATCTCATTTTATTAACATAAGAATCGTAAACTGTAATTTTATATACGAGGTATGTTATTTAAGTAGTGAGAGTGATTTTTGTGTCAGCAACTGAACTTCTACTGCACCAAACTTTTAATAGTGGCGATTTGTTAAAATATAGATTGTTCTGGAATGCTCCGAAAGAAAACGTACCTTGCAGAAATTTTATAGTTTTTTAAAAAATTCCATTGAGTAAAAAATTTATTTTTTGTATATATGTGTAACATCCACTTTATATTGAAACGAAATTTAATATTTACCACGAAACTTAATGAAATTTGAAACCGTAAAATTGTAATTTCAGCCTCGTTTTTTGAAAAATAATACAAACAGAGGGAACCCTCTTGATTAAATAAAGATTTTATCCAATTACGCATGTTTCATCAAGTATTGTATCTTTGTTTTATAAATTTCAAGTTGGAGGATCCTTTCGGTTCGCTCCGAAAACAAGACTGCACGCTATGAAAAACACTTGAATTTGTTTACTTTCTAATTGATTTTAAAAGGGTCGGTCGAATCATTTTTCAGAACGTTCGTTATTTAATCTACAAATACACCTGCATAATTTTGTACTTCAATTAAAAATATTTCAATAAAAATGTTAATTGTCGTCCTCAAAATAGGTCAATCCATTAATGCCAACACTAAATTCAATTTTACATACATTTGTCAACTTCGGCTGGAATGGCCTTCAATACCTTAAACTAATTACTTTTTATGGCTTCAATAGACCCATGGGGTATTAGTCAGAGGTCCTCAGAGATTACAATAAGAGATTGTTTTGTATGGGGAAGATTAGAACAAAAACATTACAAGTACATCCAGCTTTCAAATAAATTCCAAGGCAAAGATACAAATTTTACTCATAGTATAATTGTTTTGATTGAATTTTCTATCTAATATAGATTTGGTAATAAATGTAAGCAAATAGTTTGATCAAATTATATTACAGATTCAGGGAAAAAAAGGATTATAACAAAAATGACCCTGAAAAATACATGGAAATTATTTTCAGAATTTCAAGTTTGCTATTAGAAAGCGAATTTGAATATAATCAATTGAAAAACCAAAATTGTTGAAAATTAACTGAATTAAAAATTAAAATAGCGAAAATCGCATGTCTATACTTTTTTCTGTCACGTGATATGTGTAACGGCAACAGTTTTTCTGCAAACGTCTCTTAGGCTGGTTTGTTTTATAAAAGTGGCAATTCGTTTCTTACAAAGTCCAAGAAACATCTTTCTCCAAAAACTGTCGCAATGAAATAAATACCTCATTTAACATAAAATTTTATACGGCTTCGATTTTTTATGATTTCGCTAAAGCGTTTGATTGTGATGATCATGAAATTCTGATAATCAAACTAGAAGAATATTATGGCATCCGAGGTGTTTCTTTCAAATGGTTTATATCTTACCTTGAATGTCGAAAGCAATTGTTAATAACTAATGGCAAAGTTTCCACTAAATTACTAGCTAGCAGTGGTGTATCTCAGAGTTCAGTTTTGGGTCTAGTTCTTTTTTTGCTATTCATTAATGATATCACAGACTTGGGCAAAAATCTCAGTACTATTAAGTCCTGATCTGACGCCAATTGTCTATGTTTAAACACTGAAAAAACTTTAGTTTATCCTATAAAGGAGCTTTACCAGCTCTAGTACTCAACAGTAACTTGATACGATCCTCAAATTCGATCAAGTTTCTTGGTTTACATATTGACGGTGCCCTTCAATGGTCTGTACATGTAGAAATTATTCTCTACTTGTTTTGCGATTGAATCTTTGTCGGAACAGCTCGAGTCTCGTATTGTTAATACTCGTTGTTCGAATCGCGTCTTCAGTATGGTTTGTCTTTTTGAGTGTCTTGTAGTTTGCACCTCTTCATTCATTCGTTATATTTGATGTTTGAGTAGCATTGCGAATTCTATTTTAAGAAACCCAAAATTCTAACCCTCCCCTCTCTTTTCATTTTAGTATCTGTTTGTTTGGTTCGCAAACACTTTCACAACTCAACTGAGAGACCCCATTCATCCATCCATCGACTCCAAAAACGTACCTCCCATGAGTCGTAGACTCAGTTGTTGTACGCAGACACGTATCGGACATACTCGACTGACTGACAGGTATTTAATGGCCACTTCTGATCTTTCAAAACGACAGTACTACAAAATACCACTGACAGTTAAACACAAACGAACAAGCTGTTCGCAATACTCCAATAAACACCGTAACCCCCTCCAAGCAAATTCTCTCAAAGAAAGTTTAAATAATGCGGAGCAGTTACCACGTCTGATTCATTGTTTAAAAGATATCAATCTATATAATGAAATATAAATTCTTAATCTAAGGAATCCAGCCACTCACATTGTATTTGTCACAAAGGCCTACAACACGGTGTCGCTGAAAACTCTGTTTAATATATTGACGAAATCTGTCCTGAGCAATGTTTATTTTTGAGCTATTCAGAATATATACAGAAAGTCAAAAGGTGTAGTCAAGCTAGGGAGTGCCATATCGAAACCATTTTCGCATTCAAAATGTTTGAGACAAGGGTGCAGTTTAACACAATCATTATTTGAATATATTCAGCAAGCTCTGGACAGCTGGAGAACTAAAATTGCGAGAATGGAAATTGAAACAGAGGATAAGTGATTAACAGCTTCATTTTTCGCAGACGACCAAGTTATTATAGCTTGCAACGAAAACGGGGCAGATTATATGCTGAGAAAATTGAACGGCAATTACGGAAGATATAAATATGTCAACAACAGAACATCTGCCGATAGACAGTAAACAAGAAGACACCGAACTGCAAATAAATAGGGTTAGGAGAAGTATACAATTCAAATTTCCGAAAATGGAACACCAACAAAAGATATAAAAAATAGAGTGCAACAAGTGAAAAAAGCTGCACAAGTTCCGAACTCATTGCTTTGGTCAGAAAAACTTAACTTACATACAAGTTGTAGTGGAGCCCATTTGAATGTATCCATGCGAGTGCTGGCAACTGACGGATAGACAGGAGAAAATACTAGAGGCTGTGGAAATAAATGGAAATTAATATTATCTTTCGAAAATTCTAAAAATTCACGACATGTTTTTTTTCCATTTTTCACGTCCTCGGCTACTATTTTATGGTATTCACTTCCGTTAAGAATGAAGAACGAAAGAGATTTGCTTCAAGTCATGCCAAGGATGTCTTTGTAATTGGTATTGAACTGGAACTACAATCTTTGGGGACATTTGTGGCATTCAGTCAATACATATGTGTTTTATCGTCAAATTGGAACTACAACTCGTGTAAATGGGTCTGGAGGTTATTCTGGTTTTCCTGGTTTTTCTTTGTGAGATTTTAAGTCTTCATGATTAGTTATATTGTCGATAATAGTATGAGTTAAAGAACTTTCTGCTTTTTAGTCTGCTAGCTCGTTACCTACGATTCCAACGTGGAAAGGTAAATATATTTTTAATGGATGAAATTGAAGCGAGTGAGTCTTAACGTATTGCAATCTGCTTATAAGGAAGGGATTTATGGCTTGTATAATGCTGTATAAACGCTGCAAGTTTATTTCACTGTTTCATTCTTAGAAGCATCTGTATTTT
Source organism: Diorhabda sublineata (assembly GCF_026230105.1). NCBI lineage: Eukaryota > Metazoa > Arthropoda > Insecta > Coleoptera > Chrysomelidae > Diorhabda > Diorhabda sublineata. The sequence goes on along the minus strand of NC_079475.1, from coordinate 5,976,520 downwards.
ACTACTAGATCATAGTTGGTATCAGTTGTTATTTCTTTGAAATAATTTTCGATTTCATGTTTGGATGTTAAGTGTTTAGAGTATATCGTAAGGGATGTATTGAATTAAGGAGGGTCGATGGTTCATGGTGGGGTATTGGGAATAGGAAAAGAGCTTGTTTGTGAGAGAAGCTGTGATAAAATAAATGGGATGGGCTTTATTGGTGGATTGGTTGATGGTTGTGATGAATTTTTACTGGTTACGAAAAGACTGTAAACAGGTTTAAATGATACAAAGGCAGCTTAAGAAATAAGTAGTTGCTGCCGTCTGATCCAAAGTGGAGACTCATTAGCTTCATTTAAATATTTAAAATAAGACTTGGGAGAAATTTTCACATATGAAAATTGAAAATAAGTAATATTTTTGACTTATATCTTTGTATAATATGTCTTTAAGAAAGATTGAAATAATCGATAAACTATATTCCCATAATTAAATGTTATTTAATTTCTCTCCATAATATAAATTATTTCCAAAAGATTCTTTTACCAATTGGCACATATTTGTCCTTCTAAAATGTGTTTTATCATGTGCGTCAAGATTTACTACTTCCCTTATTCTTATCAGTTTTACACCCTACGGTGCAGGTCGACATAACCCTAAAAATATAAAAAAGCGAAAATGTGGAGAAATTTGCTTCGCTTGCTTTTATAACATTTTTTATTGACTCTTATTTTTTAACGCGGTTTCAAGATTTTTTTTATATCTAAACTCTTTTCCTGTATTCACAGCTTTACAAACACCACGTTTATAAATTACAAGTTTGTAACAAGTTTTTGTTAATATTTGATGTTGACTGAATTGAATTTTTCTTCAAAACGAAGTATATTTAATACGGAATACGAGTAATAAATATTCAAACACACTCTATATTTCAATTCCGACTCTATTTTCAAATTCATCGCATTTAGATTAAATTTGGGGTTAATTAGAACGAGAAGTATCAATAATTTATGTTATTAAAATGAATTCACAGCTTTAATTCAAACCAAACACAGGAACAACAGATGCAAACTTCATAAATAGACAAACACTTGAAAAAGCAAAAATGGAAGTATACCTGTATTTTATAGATATTGAAAAAACATCCAACGGTGTCCACAGAAATGATAAAAAGAGAAATTCACTCCGTCATAAAAGTATCCTAAATAAAAACAGCAGCATTGCTAATAAAAGCAGCATTAGTGGAATTTTATTATTGTGACAATACTAGAATTAACCAAAATATGAAAACCAAGCAAGATAAGTATTATTTTCAGAAAACCATCTATAAGAAATGTTTTGTAATCCACACGATGGGTCCAATGCTTCCAACGCTGGTATAATTGGACGCATACTGTGGTCGTAGTGCGCATGCCAACAGACGAATGTTTTGCTTTAAGTGTTGATATTGGAACGTTGGCTATTGAAAATTGGTTTTATTGACAAATGAATACCCAACATTGAAACGAAGCTGGATCCACACACACTTTCTTGCGTATTTGTACGAAAAACTAAAGTTGCTTGATTCATCCAGTTCATTTTGCTAGAGTTTATATCTGTTGCACGCTGTTTTTATAATTACAACAGTATATTTAATAGATTTTTTATGCTATTTAGTTATCCAGCTATGAACATGACTATATCCACAGAAAAAACGAAAAGCATAACCTTTGCTAACCCGTATGATGTAAGCTGGTAGTTCAGGACAAAATCATCGAACAAGGCTCACAATTTAAATACCTGGGTATGGACCTGTCGAGTTATCACGATCCAATGAAAGACCTAGGAAGCCAGATCAATAAATCGACTGCCATATCGGGCTGCTTAAGGCAGATAATATGGACGAACGAATACATGCGAAAGCATAGAAAGGTTAGGATCTATAAGACTTGTATCAGGCCAATCATGACATACGGAATAGAGACCAGAGATAAAACCAACAAAAAAACAGGAACACTGACACCAGGGAACAAAGCGGGGCGCAAGACATCGTGAGATGGAGAAGACAAAGAAAAAGATTCTGGTACGCCCACGTGAGAAGAATGGAAGAGAATATACTAACATGCATCGAACTTGAAGGGAAGCCAATAGGGAAAAGAGAACCCAGACGACCACCTAAGAGATGGATGGACAGCTGGCAATCCACCACCCAGGAACTGATACAGAGGAACTTGCAAAACTAACAGATCATGAGATCTTAAAAATGAATAAGAAGAAGATCTAGTGAGTAATCGTTAAGTAAATATTTGTATTTTCTTCTTCAGATAAGATGAATCGACCCGTTTTGAGAAATGATTACACTTTCATACACCTTGGAAGTTTTATCATTAACAGAAGTTTGGAGTTGAAAACAAACCATCGATTTTATGAATATGAATGGAAAGTATCCTATTCTGTAGGATAGTAGACACCCAGGTTATAAAAACAAAAACCTTCTGCTGATTATTTATACAAAATTGGTGGGCGAATTCAGTACAACAACAACAGTTATGATATTGAAGAAGAAAATCTATCCCATCTATGTTCCATGTTCCGCTTGTGATGTTATGTGAAGTCTTACTATTGTCAGAAAATGTCAACAAAATTCAGAAAGTAATCTGGTGATTGTTCAGTCAAAGTTGGGGAGTGAATGCTACAGCAAACGTTGAACGCATCGTTTATGATATGCATGAAGACTGGCGCATTCTAAAGGAACTCCTATAAATTAATCAATCAACTATGTCCCACAGTCCCCCAGTGCTGATAATGTAATTTTAGGACTGCTAGCTTAACGAAAAAGACATATAACGTCAAGACAGCTCCAACTACATATAGCTCAAGTTAGAAATGTTAAAGTAACTTCACAAATCATGAGAAATATTTTAAAAATGCAGGAACTATAACCAGAATAGCTTACACTAATTCTCAACTATCCAGAAAACTAGAGTAATCACGAGAACATTTGAACTGGATTGTTCAAGACAATTCTAAGGAGCGAGTCTATATCCTATTTATAAAAGATGATTAGAGGTATTCCAATTTCAACAAATTTTAGAGTAGGAATTATCACGTTGTGGGGTGTAATATATCTAAGAACTTTAAGTACACAAATGGTATTTCTACGGAAAATAGAGAATCCATCAAGGTACGACAAAATAAGAAATAATATAAGAGAAAAATAAGCCCAAAATCAAATAAATCACCAAAACGAAAGAGAAGAAATGAGATGTTTTGGGCACGTAAATATGAATAAAAGAAGAAGCGAAGATATACGAAGATACTTACAAAAGCATATAAAAAAAACGGAGGAGAAACTGAACAAAAGAAAAACAAACGCCAGGAGAAAAACTGATTAACTAAACTAACTGAAATTGATGTAAAAAAAGAGGCCTCAACTCTGATAGGCGTTCCAACTGTAAAAGTAGAGAAGCATCGGGATAAATAAGTTGATTATTCATTATAAATATTTTCAAGACAAAATTATATTCTGTTTGAAGTGAACTTTTTATCCATATACCAATGCCAATCCCTTCAGATATACCCGAGAACCAATCAAACTTTAGTATAGGAATGTGAAAGCTAGAGGTATTGCAGAAAAAAAAATTATGATAAATTTCGTTCAAAAACATTTATATTAATACAACTGTATCAATATCCTCTGTAAATTAAATGAGACTCGATTCAAACGAAGCACCTTATTTGGTCATATAATTTGATTGAGACCAGAAAAAACTGCCAAACGTCGATAACACTTACAGAGGGAATTAAGACAATTTCAGAGATATTATACTTTTCAATATGGAAAAATAAATCACGGGATACCTTACTCAATTCAATGAGTTTTGATTTGGAGAGTCAACATCCTGGAACCTTACTTGTATCTACACCGTGTGCGTTTGTATGTCAGCGTGTCATGTTATTTGCATTATTGGAATTACATAAAATTTCTTCGCGGGAGCCCTCAATGTGTTTGTTTGTTTTCTTTCCTGCCTTTCCGATGGGGACATTGAATCTGTCAGAAAAACAAGTTCAATTAAAAACTCAATTTCTTCCAGCCTGGTCACCATAATCAGCTTCCATATTGTTCTAAAATGCTATTAATAGTTTACATAGATTTACAATATATCAATACACCAATATCAGCGATTTTTTCTGGAAGTCCTTCACAAGGAACCTCTTACAGACGATATATCTGGCTTGGACTTGCTAGAAGATAAAAATTGTATCACACAAACTCAACGTTTACAGACTACGTGCATTGTCGTAATGTACCATTTTCTAAGTTTATCTTCGTCTTCTTCTTCTGCAACCTCTCTACTATTATTGGACTTTGGCGATTAAGCCAGTACTTTGGGTCTCTAAGTATTTCTTCATTGTCTCTTTGTCAGACAAGGGTACTCTTAGCTTCTGACGATAGCTTCATTTCAAATACTTCCAATTCATTGATCTCTCATTTTTAACGTCCATGCTTCCATACCATAAAGGAGTCCAAACTAATATCTTTGTTGGTGAGGATATTCTTGAATTTGAAAAAATAATTGCGGGCCAAATTTGAATTCTCTCTATCATCCTCCCAGTTCTTGTCCAACCAACTTTAGGCTCTTTACGTCTACAGATTATCATAAACTTTTCTGCTTGCTGTTTATATTTAATCCGTACATTCCGCTAGCATAGATTGGTTAGTCGATTATGTATTATGAATCATAGTGTCTGCTATTAGAACTGAGTCGTCTCTAATATTGTTTACATACTTTCACTCCTTTATCTTAATTTTCAAGTACTTCATTAAAGATGGTTAAATAGAGGTTAATTGGAAGTAAAAGTCTTTGTCTGACTCCTCTGGTAATTGCTATGTCATCTAAACTCGTTGTAGAACATTTCATGGGTATCTATCCCGTCAAATATCACCTCAAGACGATAGGAATAGGACGACAACTACAGATTTTGCGAGCGATTCATTTCGACAACAGAGAATCCCATCAACAAAGGGCTTAAGTACCTAGAAGAAGGACCGCTAATATCTTAGGAGAATTATTTCTAAAAAATTAGACCCCTTTGAGGAAAGGTTACGTATTTTTGAGGTGCACAGTCACACCCGAAACATTTGTTTGGGTATAGGTGCAGAGCTACTAGTTAGCAAAAACTAGACCCCAAAAAATTTAGGAAAATGTATAAGTGTATGGTTTATAACAATGTTTATCAACAATTTTTTATTGTATATATAATTGAATAAATAGTCTAACAACCCTCCCAAGCCATTTAAGAAGTTATAATCATCATTTAACACCAGAAAGTGCATCAGCACATCGTTTGTTGAATAGAATGAGCGTCATAAATGTGTGAGTAAATTGAAGGTTATCGATTCAAATTTATCCCACCCATCAAGATGAATAGTAAAAACTAAGTAGAAAATTAGATCTTTTCACTTTTTCTATTATCATATTATGTGTTAGTTTTATTTGCATCTTTACTTGGAACGTACGTGAATACTAAATTCCTTCTCGGAGCAGCTTCTTTCTTTTGAATATTTGAAACAAATTCAAAATTTATATATTCGTATACGACTTCTCGTATAGTGGAACCTCCATCACGATTACTATGCAACACATATGTTTCCCAGTAAAACGTCTTCAACTACCTGAGGCAATTGTAGGTAAAGCTGAAAGATAAGTTTGTTTTGAAAAGTTTCCAATATAGATGTGTATTTTGGTTGAATAACAATCTGCAACGTTCCAAATTGTGAATTTGTTCTAAAGGAACTCAAAATTTGAATTTCGATTATCATAAGCAAACAATTTATATTCACAAGGTGTTTCAAAAAAAGGTGATACAATCTCTAGGATAGATAGAAAACTGAAAAATATTTGGGGTTTGCTCCAAAAAGTTGTATTCAAGGGCGTTGGAGGAAAAAATTATACATTAGATATGTAAATATTGGCTAGTTTCGCTGTTTGAAAAAATTTGATGGATCTGAATACCCCCTTTCGTTGTTCTATTGCTCCGTGAAAAATCAGATAGGTCGCTCGCATTGTTATCACCAAAGAAAACCCATTAACTATATTAAACCCTCCGGAAACAGGGCCCGTCAAGAAAACAATTATTCTGAGGTGATTTTATAAACATTTTGGACAGTTCTGCTGTTCAAAAACACGATCTCATTCCTTAAGGAACACTGGGTTAGGCTAGGTTATATTAGGCGAAGTAAGGTTAGATTGATTTGGTGGATCTGATTACCTCCTTTTGGTGTTCTGTGAAGCATCAAATTGGTCGCTCGCATTGTTATCACCAAATAAAACCCATTAACTATATCAAACCCTCCGGAAACAGGGCCCATCAAGAAAACAATTATTCTGAGGTGATTTTATAAACATTTTGAACAGTTCTGCTGTTAAAAAAGATTATCCCATTCCTTAAGGAACACTGGGTTAGGCTAGGTTATATTAGGCGAAGTAAGGTTAGGTTGATTTGGTGGATCTGATTACCTCCTTTTGGTGTTCTGTGAAGCATCAAATTGGTCGCTCGCATTGTTATCACCAAATAAAACCCATTAACTATATCAAACCCTCCAGAAACAGGGCCCATCAAGAAAACAATTATTCTGAGGTGATTTTATAAACATTTTGGACAGTTCTGCTGTTCAAAAACATGATCTCATTCCTTAAGGAACACTGGGTTAGGCTAGGTTATATTAGGCGAAGTAAGGTTAGGTTGATTTGGTGGATCTGATTACCTCCTTTTGGTGTTCTGTGAAGCATCAAATTGGTCGCTCGCATTGTTATCACCAAATAAAACCCATTAACTATATCAAACCCTCCGGAAACAGGGCCCATCAAGAAAACAATTATTCTGAGGTGATTTTATAAACATTTTGAACAGTTCTGCTGTTAAAAAAGATTATCCCATTCCTTAAGGAACACTGGGTTAGGCTAGGTTATATTAGGCGAAGTAAGGTTAGGTTGATTTGGTGGATCTGATTACCTCCTTTTGGTGTTCTGTGAAGCATCAAATTGGTCGCTCGCATTGTTATCACCAAATAAAACCCATTAACTATATCAAACCCTCCAGAAACAGGGCCCATCAAGAAAACAATTATTCTGAGGTGATTTTATAAACATTTTGGACAGTTCTGCTGTTCAAAAACATGATCTCATTCCTTAAGGAACACTGGGTTAGGCTAGGTTATATTAGGCGAAGTAAGGTTAGGTTGATTTGGTGGATCTGATTACCTCCTTTTGGTGTTCTGTGAAGCATCAAATTGGTCGCTCGCATTGTTATCACCAAATAAAACCCATTAACTATATCAAACCCTCCGGAAACAGGGCCCATCAAGAAAACAATTATTCTGAGGTGATTTTATAAACATTTTGAACAGTTCTGCTGTTAAAAAAGATTATCCCATTCCTTAAGGAACACTGGGTTAGGCTAGGTTATATTAGGCGAAGTAAGGTTAGGTTGATTTGGTGGATCTGATTACCTCCTTTTGGTGTTCTGTGAAGCATCAAATTGGTCGCTCGCATTGTTATCACCAAATAAAACCCATTAACTATATCAAACCCTCCGGAAACAGGGCCCATCAAGAAAACAATTATTCTGAGGTGATTTTATAAACATTTTGGACAGTTCTGCTGTTCAAAAACATGATCTCATTCCTTAAGGAACACTGGGTTAGGCTAGGTTATATTAGGCGAAGTAAGGTTAGGTTGATTTGGTGGATCTGATTACCTCCTTTTGGTGTTCTGTGAAGCATCAAATTGGTCGCTCGCATTGTTATCACCAAATAAAACCCATTAACTATATCAAACCCTCCGGAAACAGGGCCCATCAAGAAAACAATTATTCTGAGGTGATTTTATAAACATTTTGAACAGTTCTGCTGTTAAAAAAGATTATCCCATTCCTTAAGGAATGCTGGGTTAGGCTAGGTTAGATTAGGTGAAGCTAGGTTAGGTTGATTTGGTGGATCTGAATAGCTCTTTTTGGTGTTCTTTGAAGCATCAAATTGGTCGCTCGCATTGTCATCGGCAGAGAAAACCCATTTTCCATATTAAACCCCTCCGGAAACAGGTCCCATCAAGTAAAGAATTATTCTGAGGTGATTTTATGAATGTTGGAATGTGAGGATTTTGTATTAGTGCCCATATTACTGTGATATATGCAGTGTTTACTAATTTTTTGGTTTTTTTCACATATAGGATTCAAATTGTTTATATTCTAACTCATAATGTATACTGATGTTATTCAGAAGAAGTTATAGGCAGTCACTCTATCGATTTTTAAATTTATTTATTTTATTCATAAAAGAAATTGGAAACTATTTAGAATGTAAAATAGTCTTAATATTTCTCCTATGTATCCAATTACTCACATTAAAACTTGAAAATGCGAATCATATTATAAGAAAAATATATCTAGCAGTAAAACAGTTAACAGGGTCGGTGATTAAAAAAGGAATTTCCAAAAAGAGAATGTTCCACAATTTATTTTTACAATTCTGTTGAAACTGCCATTTTGTCTACAATCATAGAAGTCTGCAATTCTTAGAGCTGCTGGGTCAGATAAATTGTAGCATTTACTTCCAAAGAAGAGGATTATAAAGATTAGCATCACGAAGGGGAAATGCGAGAGTAGGATCTTTTTTTTTTCGGAAAAAAATTGTTATTGGTTTTATGTGCCTTGCGGCACAAGTGATAAATTTTATAAGATTCAAGACATATTCATACATTTGGATATATTCGAAATGAGTAATGATTATTAATAACTAACTACTAATTATTTTGATTACGAAATATTATTACAGTGTGTTTATAAAGTACAAGAGTTGTCTGAAGAATTTTATAACTTAATCTGAACCACTTGTCAATAATTAGATGGGAAATGCAGAGGATGTGTCATAAGTAATGTCGATTTTCATATGTGGAGAAAGGAGGTAAGTAACATTCAAAAAACGGCTCAATGAAGTTCGATACCAGTTGTATATGATATAGGGAGGAGGAAAAATATATTTAAAACAACCCTTTTGACATTGGACACGTGAATCTTTGTGCCAAACTCCACCACGTACTATAACTTTTTTTACTATTCCACTCTATCGCCCAACAATTACAGTCACCAAAGGTTACATTGACGACAATATAAATAATAAGTCAATACGAGAAAGAAATAATTAACAACGTACAAACAATTACCACCGCAAAAACATTTGACAATATGACAGATACGCTACGCTGGTGATGCTAATCATTATGATGAGTAATAGCCATCATTACTTACATTAATATTCAAATAAATTCATACATCAATATTCATGATTGTACATAAAGGAGAGCTTTCTTGGAATCTATAAAGATTAAAAAATTATCACTTTTAATAATGTTTTCCAAATATGGACGTTGTTACTTCAAAAAAATCTCGCTTTACGCATAAAATCTTGGAGATTATTGATTAGTTAGTAAATTCAAGACCCAAACTAGTTCAATAGTTAGTTCACAAGCAAATTCATTTCCTCGCGTGCTGTAAAGTGTATTTTTTTGAGGTTATGGGGCTGTGGAAATCTTTCTAATCGGGTTAAAAGCCGAACGGAAGAAGGACCATCCCAGGATAGCCAAGTTGTACACGTAGAGTCTTAGGACTTTGCACCTCCTTAAATTGGCCACCAAGACAACTAAATACTCCCCAATACGATTGCGAGTATGCGACTTCGATTGCATCCTTCTTGTGGTGACCCTGTTTAAACTAAATGTAGTTGATCTAGACCGGAAGGTCAATAAACATCCCCCGAATCCAAGTTGGAAGACATCGTGGCTACGGATGAATGGCAGCAGGTTGATGAGTGTCTCGAACGATTCTCCTGGTGCACCGGGACACACTCCACTGTATCCAAACCTTACTGTGGTATGCGGGGCTCTACTGGAATGGATCAAGTGAGAATACCTCACAAGAAAAAGAAACAGGGAGAACAGGGATCCCGGCTTCTACGAAAAAAGAGAAAAACTTGCCGGAACTTGGACAACCTAGAACCAAGAGGCAGAGATGACCCTCTGAGGCATCAACTCAGCGGGGTGGGCTGTCGATGGTATTTGCGGCACCTCAACAATGGACTTGTGCCAGAGGAAGCTAGATGCATTAGAGCATAGATCCAAGGGAAGTGAAACAAAAACACTATCCTCAGCTTCAAAGATGGAAAAGTTGAGACTACCCCAACCCAAAATACCGAAAAAAAGAAATTTGCGCAAATAAAGCCATCTCACATTCTAGACTTTCCAAAAGGAGTGAGAGTGATGGATCCACTATAAATACTGTTTTCTTCAGTATCGCAGCAAGAAAGGGGGACACGATAGATCCTTTGGTCTGCAGTGTATATGAGACTTCAAATCCATAAAATACACACATACATACAAAGTATATTTTTCCTATATGGGGGACATACACAAAATAAAATATTCAAAAAGCAAAAACGATACAAAAACTAGTTTTCAGATAGTAATTTAATATACGAGTATATTGGAAATTTAGATACGCATCCTATTTTTCGAGATTTTTATTTATTTTCTGAAGTTATATATTATATAGGATCGGATGAAAGTAATATAGCCCATGTCTCAGTTTCGTCCACTTAAAGCTTTTCTAGCTCTACATATGTATATTAGAGGAAAATCGATGGGATATGTTACACCTAGAAGGTAATTGATTTGACTCTTCTTCGCTGCGTATAGTTTGATGTCATCTATCTAGAGAATATTAGAAATGAAACAGCTGGTGTTTTTGTTAGCTTTCATATCAAAACCGTAGTTCGTATCATTGAACCTGGATGATAAATGATTCATCGCAAGACAGAACCACAACAAGCTCAATGAGTCAACCTGGTATATTCCCTTATTTTAATACATTTTGACGACATTCCACAACTAATCAAATTTGAGAATTTGACAGAGGTTAAAAGATTACTTTGGTCTATATATCGACCCCAGTATATTTGAAAAAATAAAAATTGTGAAACCTACCGCGAGGGTGTTGCCTGCGCAGTTTTGGTTTTGCATGAGTCTGATGCTTGTATGGTTTTTGTTTCTTCTGCAATCTTGCTCATCCTTATTATAAGTTAAGAGTATTGATAATGACATTCCATGTAAGAAAATATCTTTCAAGTATCTACACGTTTTCAGACTCTCCATATTTGCTCCAATGGCAACCATTTAACATTTAATAATATTTAATTTCTATCCTTTGTGAGATACTCACTTTATTCAAACCCACCCTATATATTTGACGTTTCGGCGTTACAGTGACACGTCGAAATATGAAAAAGCTTCGTTTCGAGAACTCTTATCAATATAGGATTAACAATTACGTTTCGTTTCAAAGGTATCAACATCGTTTTCTCTATTCAAAATTTCACAATTAGAGAGAAAAACTAATTAAAAGTTTCATTACGAGTGAACGCTAGGTTTTGGTACGTGCAAGCTCGAAATAATTCATCATCCCTTTATCTCCTACGGTAACATTTTTTTTGTGTTTAGAAACACTGAATCCATGTCAAGATTATGTAATTAGAAGATGTGACAGAAACCATTTTATCTCGTTTTATATGATGATGCATAACATTATTTCATAGTTTTTACTTGAGTTGTCGGTCGAGTAGTGGAAAATATAAATTATTTATGAAATTTATTCTGAATAACAAACTAAACACACCCCTTATATTTAGAGAACCTCATATGGTAAAAACAAAACTAGATGGTCATAGAAAAAGCTGAAACTTTGAAAGTATGCGGTTAGATAAATAAATATAGAATTTTGTATTGAGAAAAAGTTGACTTTTCCCTTAAATGCTTTCTGGAGAAATTCCAAGTCAATGGAAGGATTGACTCCTCTGTATAAATCGGTTAAATTGAACAATTATAATGATATTACAATGGAAATTTTTGCTCCAGTATAAATTCAATGAAATTAATTAATTTGGAGTCATCTGATTGAAGACAACAAGTTGATACTGAAAACAGAACCGAAGAAAGAAGCGATCTATTGATTCGTAATTCTTATATTGCTTGGTACAAAATGTAGGCGTTGATAGAGCACGTATTCATCATTTGTAGGAAAACAGCCATGGGCCATCTGCAAGTCCTCCTACAAGAAGAATAATTTTCGCATTTCTTATCTAAGCTATCTACACATCCCTTGGACATATTTTAATCGGCAATCATTTCTGGCTTTCCGGTATCTGGGTCATCTTTTGGAGAATGGTGCAATGGATAAGTTAACAATATAGTCTTATTTTTCTTAGGAACATGGGAAAGCAGAGTGATGTTTTCTTTGAATCCGTATTATTCACTTCCTTCTTTTTGTCTGACAAAAAAGAGGCAGGAATCATAGGCTTGTTCTTTTTCAATGTACCCAAAAATGTTAGTCCCCTGTTTTGTAATTCTGTCACAAGTTGTAAACTGCTAAACCAATTATCTACTGTCACGTTTCTGTTGGTCTTTTCTATGAGCTCTACTAACCTTACCACAGACTAAGTGGGAACCTACAATTTTTTTTCTCTTGTTGATAATCCATGACTATCTGAACCTTTTCTTCAATAAATGTAAGCACTATACAAATAATTATGCCTGGCATCTGTAAGGCAGATAATCTTTATACCATATTTTGCAGGATTTTTTAGCATGTACATTATGAATCCGCATCGGCCTATAAAACCCACTAGGCTCTCATGCACGCTAACAAGTTTCACCAAAAAAAAAGTTTTTTTGAGAATTATCAATAAACTGTAGCTCTATCTTCCTTAGTTCTGTCTGCTCTCTCCGTGTCATTATCAAATATCAGTGCCACTAATAAAGTTTCAAATCTTTTTATTGACATTGTACATCCAAATACATCTCTTCCAGTGCCATCAGTAGCAAACAAACCCCCACTAAACTCTCTCTTCCTGCCTTAAAAACTTCTGTGTATGTAAACAACTTCATAAAAGCTCTCATCTCATCAACATCTACATCTTTCATTGGTGAATGGTCTTGTACTTTGTTCGCATTTGAGAAAGTTTATGATTTGTCCAATGCAAAACTTCGTGCAGCATATCTGTGCCAAATACTAGTTCCCATACTTGCAGAGGGCTTGCATTTTCTCTCAATGCTTTTACTGGATCTCGTAACCCGGGTGAACTCTTCACTAAGTTGTGATTTCTTGTTTTAGAGTTAGCTAGAGGCGGTTGTTTTGACCATTTCGTATCGTTAACCTTTTCACGCCCGTAAAAAAATCTTGTCTTCTTAGATTTTCTTCAAGTTTATTGTTCACTTCCTCGTGTTTTTCTTCATTTTCGGATTGCTCCGATTCTGTATCATGATCACTTTCAGAGAAGTAGCTTTCATCTTCATCGCTTATGAAATTATTGTTTTCTCTTAGTTGATTCCAGCACCATTTCTCAAATTTTGGATCATTTGGATGCATTGACGAAGGCTCCGCCATCTGTGACGTCTTTATAAAAGAACACGAGAAATGAAAAAGAATACCAAAAATTCCAGCACTTATGCTACTTCCCGTATGTCTCAAAAAATCGCTCCTAACTTACACGTGTTATTCTACTGACCGCCAGCGTGGTACTAATGAACGCATCATCGTAAACTTGAGAGTCTCAAGGTCAGCAAAAAGTCATTTCAAAAATTAAGGCAGGAAATTCAATACGGACGGTATGAGATACCTCTAGGTAGCGGTTAAAGGTTAACAAAATGATAGAAACAAACAAAAAAATACCATTTACAGTAGAAAACTTGTATGGGAAGCATTCACCTAGGTCCTCTTACAATTGTGTCAATTAGAAGAAAATCGGTTGGCTGAAGAATTGATTTGGCTATGGACATTAGAAGAAAAAGTACTAAAATGAAAGTTATTATTGACCCAACAATTGCGTACTGCCCGCGACGAAAACTGCAATCAGATCACTGTAAAAGGTTCGACAGCTTTCAGTTCCGTAGAAATAATGAGAATGATGGATTCATGGAATGGAAATACCCCTGTAGGGCTGCAACGGAAATTCATTGCCGCGGAAGAATGAGCTGGGAAAGAAAGTAGGGAAGCTGCTGCTTACTTGACTGACTTTTTTTGTATCGAATCGACTAACGATGGTTCTGTAACAAATCGAGTTGATTATAACCCTGCATTCAACGGGACTTTCCAAGGTGGTTGAAGAATATGTACTGAAAGCAAATTTTCAATAGAAAACAACGACAGCAACGTTGTCCTGTCAGATTATTTTCAAAATTGATGTCAAGAAAAGGTCCAAGCAAGGGTTCCAAATAACAAGCTTTCAAAAAATTTGTTCGAACAATTATCAATGTTTTTGGGTTACTACTAGTAATAACATAAGTCAACTTTTTGAGAATTTATTGGAAAGGGGGGTTATTGATTTTATGTATTGATGTAGTGACCGATTTTCTGGAAGAAATTTTAGCTTATTGAATGAATCATTTGAATATATTTTTAGTCGTATTTGTTGGCATGTCCAAAGCATTTGATATAACGTTCTACATGTCAAATGAAGTTATTATTACCTAATAGGTATAGCATCAGGTCTCGTGACAGATTATTTATAAAACAGAAGCCGATGCTTGAAAGTAGGTAATGCGAGAAGCTCCAACCCCATATTAAAGATAGAACTTTTAGGTCCATAGCAAGATATTCTCTTCCACTCTTTCCTATGTTTTACTCTCATTCTCCAGTCCTAAATTCCTCTCTCTCTCTCTCTCTTTCAAGGTTTCCACCACCCCCGTGTATTATCTTTTCCTTGATCTTCATTTTTTCTTGTTATTCCTTCTACGTCCATCCTTGTTTCATTATTTGTTCTCCTCAGCCATAAATATCCCTCCTTTTTACCGTCTAGTATCCTTCTAAGTATTTTTCTTTGTCATATTTCTAATTTCTCTTCCTTTTCTTAGTTAAGAATCCATGTTTCGCTTCTTCATTAGCTCACTACGGGGATTAAAGTTTTTTCGAAATTTATTATTATTATTTATTATTATTATTATTACTATTATTATTATTATTATTATTATTATTATTCAGTGCTCCCAATTGTTCACTTTCCTTTGTCATCCTTGCTTCTATATCTCCTCCCTCGTCAACGTCGTCTGTTTTAACAATCTCAGAAATAAACATAGCCTTGAACTTGTTCTGGAGTCAAGTCAAGTCGTCACTATGATCTTCGATTTATCTTCGTTAACTCGTCGATTCACTAGCTCTGCCGTTTCTATAAAGACTCTACAAATTTCCCCATTTTCTGATGTTGAAAGGATAACTATATCGTCGCCGGTAACTGCGTGGTCCTAGTTCTTACTGTCCCTGCTCTATTCAAATCCAATCTGAAGTATCCATTCTCATCTTTTTAGTATGTTCGAGTGTCAATGTGGTAAGACTTAAGAGCTTTTTTGGAATGAAATAAGATCCTTCATAAAGCTGTAAAAATCTATAAGAACTGAGTAAATTGGCAGATCATATTCGTACTTCATTCTTCGCGTTTAATTTAGAGTCACAATATGGTCTGTGACTGATCTCCTAGATTAGAAACCTCATTGGTAGTCTCCATATTTTCTCAAACTTCTATATATGACATTAGCCATTATTTCGTAGATTGTATCTAGTAGCGCTATACCTCTGTAGTTTCTACGGTAATCTTTTTCCGTTTCTTGTGTATTAGCAACCTTTATTGCCATTTTTAACGCTTCTGGTATTGTCTATTATTCCTATGAATCACTTATTAAATGATAGGTTTTCTCTACTACGTCTAATTCATTCTGGTTCTATTTCGACTTCTCCAGAGCTTTAATTGTTTTTTAACTACGAATTATTTCTGGTATTTCCTCCTTCAATGGTTGATATATATTTTCGATACTATTTCAATCTTGAGTTGTAAACTCCTATTATCGATTTCTACATTCAAAATTTCTTTGAAGTGCTCTTTCCATCTTTGGATCATTCCGGTCTCACCCATTATTATTTCCCCATTTTTAGTTTTTATATACATGGTCTTCCACTCAACGTATTACTTATGAAAGTTTTCTATTCTTTGCTGATGGAAGCGCCGCCGTACAGACGAATTAGGGACGTAACAACAATGTCTTCTCAACAAATATTCTCCTGTAATATTTTCGTTTTTTGGAAATAGTCGATGAACACACAGAAACTCTCACTTTTTCTCAAAGTACAAATATTTTCTTAGTTAAAGTATAGTTTTAAGCCGAATTCAACTCTAATCACTTGAATAAGCATCAAAATTTCCTTCAAGCATTACGAAGAAAATGCGATTAAGCAGTTAAGGCAACTATCGGTAATTGCCCAAGTTGAAGCTTTTCGTGTGACCATTGTTCTAGCTTCTCAGTATATAAGGTCAGATTCTAGCGAGGCGAGGTTGTGAGGTGAGTAATCTTTATCTGCCTTGAATTTAATCCACTGTAGAATTAAGGATTTTCTGTAAAAAAATTCACGTAGTTTCATTACCTGCTCGAGTGTATGTTAAGCAGGTTAATTAAGCCTCTTCCATCCTCTTTTTTTAGGTTATTCTAATAGTAGATTACTTCAAGTGGTGGTGGTTGTTCTACTCAATTGTATATTGATTATAGGTTTTGCCTGCTGATGGTTCTGTAACCTATCTTACTAAAATCACAGCTTTTTACAGGTTTTCCATTGCCTGTACGATATATCCATTGAGCTGTACATCTAGTCCAAATTGTAGGCTATTTTACTATTGAAATAAATTGAGTTGAAAATATATATATTTAATGTACCGTACATGTTCCGATTCTCAACTAATTCACAAAATCTCATATTATCAATTAAATTTCTAATTAATGTTTGATCTAATCATAGCCCCCAAAATGTATGTAACGAAGCCAATGTGGATTCAAACCATTTCCATCACTCTAATTTTAACCTAATTCAGTCCTACTCTTCACTCTATACACCCCTTTCTACTTTGACAGACGCAATTAGAGTTTGTGACTAGTGTGTAGTTATAAGCAGATGCTTATACACATTAATCAGTTGTTGATCAGATTTAACATTAATTAGTCTAGCCGCATTAATTACCCAAAATACAAGATGACGTCTTTTTCATTTCACGATTACGTGTAATTTGATGTTATTAGCTTCAACATTTGGGCTTAATTATTTCAGCATTTCTATCATTTTTGTTATAAATTTGAGGTGGTAAAAGCAGTTCAATTTGTATTAATAAATATAAAAAAAAGTTATGTTCAACACCACTAAGTACGAACCGTGTAACTAGATATTGAAATAAATTCATTGGACGTATCGGTTTCCAAAACATATGAAATTTGATTACAATGCTACCAGTGTTTTCGGCAAATCGTAATAAAAGTTTTCACCTTTTTTTTTCTTCAACGCCCCTTACCTTGAATTCAGATTCTCCAGATTTTTACCTATCGTCCAAGTCACCCTGTAGTACCAATTGAAGAGGAAAGCTTCAGTAGAACTAAGAAGAAAAATTTTCCTGTTTCTTCTTGTTTCTTATTTCACTTAATTAACTCAGTGAATTATCTACGTCGTGTAGTCAAGAGTATGTTCCAGGAGTAAACCTTCCAAGGACTCTTTCAATAACCATGTTTTGATATTTCATCATTAGTTCTTCGTTGATTCTTCCACAAAAATATACTGATAATACAAAAAAGCAAAAAAAAAATGGAAAACACCATGCATAGACATCCTCACGTTCTTTGTAAACAAGGACACGAAAAGAACCACTCGAAGAAGTTTTGAAAAGATTTCAACTGAACATTAGCGTGACAACAACTAGAGATAAGTTTTTGAAGACGATAAAACCTTTTCGAATCCCCCACAGAACTAGGTGGAGAGAAATAAGACTATTATCGTATCTATCCAGATTTGTATACTCAGCTTTCTCATTCAGGCGTTTATATTTTACTCTCTATAATTAAAAACAATATAAATTCAAGTATTGCTGGCTCTATAGAAATTTTCGCAAAGGCAATGAAAAAAGAAGGTCTTTTATTGAAATAAGCGTCCAGTATAACCGGAGAAAACCAGTAGTTTCCATACACACACGACAAATATCGAGGAAAATTGCTACAAGTACTGAAAACGGTTCAAATTGGATAAAAGTGAACACTTACTAAGAACACATAGAAAATAAACTGAAAAATGAAATCCGGAGAGACCTCCAAACAGGATATCGATAAAACAACGTACCATCCCCTTTATATCTGCCCCCGAGGGCTGAAAGTTATTTTATTTTGAAGTACCTTCAACTACTTTGTAAGAAATAGTGAATACATCAATAGCTTTTAATAATAATCGTGAATTTTGTAATCAAATATAGCTCTCAGGAAATTTTCCAGAAATTCTAATCATGCAATAGATGCAGGATACCCTATTAAAAAAAATGTCTAGTATAACCGGAGGAAACCAGTAGTTACCAGACTCAGCTCACTGTGTACACTCTGTAGAGCAAAATAGAACAAGACTCGTTATTAAGTGAAAAAAGTGCTTAGAAAGGTGATTAGAGAAGGTTGTTTAAGTAACAGAACCGGATGGTTAGACTACATAATTTGAATATCAGAAATTACTTGAAAGTGGCTACAACAACTATAAAATGGTTCAAAAAAGATGAAAGTAAGAAAACATAGAAAATAAACTGAAAAGTTAAATCATGCAAGACCTTCAAACAGGATGTCAATATAAAAACTTACCACTCCCTATATATCGGCCCCTGGAGCTGAGAGTTACCTTATTTTGAAAAGTACTTCCAACTGCTTTGTAAGAAAAAGCAAATACATGAATTCTTTTCAATAACAATCGTGAATAATCGTAAAGGTTCAGAATTTTCCCTGAAGCTTTATACATGCAACTACGCCATGTCGAGCAAAATCTTTGTCGCCATTTTATTGTCCATTCTAAATTTAGTAATAAATTATTATGAGAATTATGAAACTACTGAAATTCCGGTAGCTGTGAAGAGAAAGCAGAATATGATAAAAATATCTACAGTTTTTTTTATCACAGCTTGTTGTTTTCTCAAATGAATCACCCGCTGTTTTTCTTGAATATTAAAATAGTGGCACTGATCAAAACACTCATTCTTTCATAACACTCTGTAAATATTAACAATATGCTTTATCACGCAATTGTCTTCTTTTCATAATCTGCCGTCTAAGATACGCGTTGGTTCCTACTAGGAAAACATCGCAGTCCCTTATCCCTTGTACGCCTTTATTCAAGCCCTTGGCACTAACATGTAATCGTTTATGTTACAAAACAGGATTACTTCAGTTACTGTCGGGGATAACATCGTTATCCTTCTCTCTCTCGTCTTGAAGAATATCGCAACAGTCTCATGTGCTGTCTAAATTATGTATAAGCATAAATTTCAGTCTTCTTATCTAAGTAAACATTCAAAATAACAAATCATGTTAAAGCTTATTATTATTACTCATTAACAAAACAGATTCATAATAGGAAAGATGCTAATATGTTAGGTGAGCTGAAAAATTCGTAAACAAACACATACATGGCACAACTAGTATTAAATCCATATAATTTGATAACTGTACATCTATTAGTTTGTGATTTATAGGATTTTGAGTGCATCAACTTTTGTTAGTTTTAAAAAATGGAAACATAATTCAGACTTCGCCCAAAAAAAATCAACCGTTTAGGAAGTGCTTTACTCAGTTTAACGAGACGAAATTAGGACCTAAAATGAGGCACGCAACGGAAGCACCAAGGAGGCTGTCAATAATGAAAAGACCTCAAAATAATTTTGGATAACCTTAATGTGAAGCTAATTGAGATAGCTGAGATCATAAGTTATTATAAGGACATTTTGTGAAAGAGTGTGCGATTGCTCTGTTCAAAATGGGTGCTGCATGAGCAAAACTCGATCAAAAACAATGAGATAAACCCGAATTTTCACGTTAATATGGCTCTATTCACACCAATCGACAGTTAGTCGAGCGGACGGAACGTGGAAAGAATTTATCTTCGACAAATAAACAATACCCCTTAAGTTGCAAAATGTAAATTGTTCAAGATATTAAAAAAAACTCTTAAAATGTTGTCGTGTCTGCGTTCTCATAACGAATTGAGTCACAGAAAAAGAGACAGCAAGATATGAGAACAATTTCAGTTCCTAGAGATAGAATCACCTAGATTTTTCCAAGCAGAAATAAAACTACTTGCGTATCCTTGATAATCTGAGTAGCATCGTTTTTTGTAGGCATATGTAGCATCACTAAAACGTGAAACTTCAATCTCAGCTCATCCACGCTTCCGCCTAACAATAATAACAATCATCAGGCCAAAGTGGTGAGAATTTCATTCATTGAATGTTACGAATTTGATGAAATATTTCTTTTTTGGTCCTTCGAAGAATCGTTTTTCCCTTTTGATCAAAATATTTTGATAGAACGTAGTTTTAAATAACAGAAATTGAGAACAGAAAATTTATTACGAGGTTGCTACTCTAGTTTTGAAATATGGCAACACTGATATAAATATGTCAAATCTGACACTGCCACCATGAATTTTTACATTTTTAATGTACGTACTCGAAATTTGTTGTCATACTAGTGCTATCTGAATTGTTTACAGATACTTGAAACATTCATCTTGGTCAAAAAATAGAATCACATAACGACTATTTCCTTTTGACCTGGATTAAATTAACAGCAGTGTGCTAAACAACCCGCTTCTATTTTTGGTGATGAAGCACCATCTCGAGCTGTTTTTCCGAATTCAATCGTGGTCGCACTTTATGAGGAATTGCGTCAAGGTCGCCCAAAATTGGTTCTTGTAGCAGAAAACATTAATGCTGTGCATAAACTGATATTGCAAGATCGTCATGTGTCATACCGTGAAATTGAGGCATACTTTAGCATTAATTTCACTTGCATACATTCAATATTGCATAAAAATTTGGCTGT
This sequence comes from Diorhabda sublineata, assembly GCF_026230105.1. Taxonomy (NCBI): domain Eukaryota; kingdom Metazoa; phylum Arthropoda; class Insecta; order Coleoptera; family Chrysomelidae; genus Diorhabda; species Diorhabda sublineata. The sequence goes on along the minus strand of NC_079475.1, from coordinate 5,955,581 downwards.
CAAGAAGATTTGTTCGCGTTGGATACCATATAGTGTTTGAAAAAATCAGAAAACCAAAATCAATCGCAGATGAGGCATCATTCTCCACCACGACAATGCGAGCTCACACAGTTCAAACAAAAACGTTTTAGAACTGTGAAAACGTCGAATTGTTGAGTCATCAGCCTTGATTTCTTGTTTAGCATCCAATGATTTCTTTCTATTTTCGCAGATCAAAAATAAATGTCGAGCTCAACGTATTTCTACACGGTTGATGCGTTCAAATCACATGTTTTGGAGGTACCTTAATCGGACAATTAGTACAAACTCATGTAAAAATGGATTGATCTCAATGGAGAGTATTTTGAAAAACAATAAACTTGAACTTAGATAACAACCCTCGTATGAAATCATGTCGTATTGTCGAATTTTAAGAAGAATATTTACGAAATGTCAAGAGAGACAATTAAAAATTAAATGTAACATATAAACGGCAGAATCCTTTGCTATTCTTAACTTTCGCCGTAGTTTTTTCCTTCCAAATTAATGCTTATTATCCGTAGAAAAATAATTATTCATATCATAACTGTATATCGAATTATTCCCACTTGTATGTTTCCAAAAAGGAAAAAGGTGGCATTCCTTTCACGTATAATTAGCCTCGAATATAAATCAAACAATGATTTATTCTAGATTTTTTTCTTCATTTGAATCCATAAATATACTTGCAATATGTTTTGTTAGAGCAGTAATGGTAGAATCTACATCATCGATTTTATTTTCAGTGATAGATAATCCAAGGATTATTCTTTTCCTCTCTTTGAAAAATTCACGCTAAATACGTACGCGCATTTTTTGGTTCTTTTCCATAGAGGAATTTGGATGAAAACCTAATCTCGGCTTTGAAACAAAGTTGTAAGGGTGACTGGGGCCTGGGGTGGAAATAAAAGATAAATTGAGCTATGCGTTTTATGAGTTGGCGTCAGAGATTTTTTGGTTGACTAACACCCAGTGCCTGCCAAACATACTTTTTAAGTTAAAAGACCGTCTGTATCGTCTACATTTGTAAAATAGCTCAACTGATGTCAAAGCAAACAAATATTTATTATGAAATCCAAAATTTAGTTTTCTAGTGAATTTAATGAACTTTTCATTTATTATAATATACAAAAATTCTAAATCTTTCGTTTGGAGGACGTGTAGAACGTTAAAAGTAAATATTTACATTACAAAAAAGGTAAATTCTCAAGTTAAGGTAAATTTTTACATTAGTATTTGCTTGAAGTCGGAACTTCTGCATCAACACAATCGTTCCCCTTTTTTCTCAAATATTACTGAAGATTACTCTACAGTCATAAGTTTGTTGATTATTTTACCTTCTTAAGAATAATTGTGTTGGTCTGTTGCATCTACTACATTCGCAAGAAAATTGACCTGGCTCTAAGATATATAAAGGTTAATTCTTATTTTTGATAAGAGCAATTTATTGATTATCATCAAGCAATGGTACTACCTACCTTGCACATAGAATTAAATTTTGAAATATAACATTAAAAATAAAAAGTACAATGAGTAATTTTCTAATAAAGCTGATGGAAAATGTATAATTCATTCAGAATCCAAAGCTTCTGGTGGATGGATGATTTGAAAAGATTTCTTCCAATTGGATGCCGAAAACCGAGCAAAATGGTTTGATTTAAAAAAGGCTTATGTCCATAAGTGGATGAAAGAAACTTCTGAATGATGACTATTATGATGAATTCTCTTCGAACGAAATGGATTTCTGAAGAGGAGCAGGATGGATAGGATATGAAATTATAGAATAAGGAAGATAAAGGAAGTCAGACACACATTAATCGATGACATCAAATCTAACTAATTAGGTTTAGTCGTGTACAAAGAATGTCAGATAACAGAATACCTGAACAGGTCTTAGTGAGCACCAAAAGGGAAAAAATATAGATGGCTTATTGATATATCCTTATTCAAGCTAGAGTAACCTAAACTACCCCGAAAATGGATCTATCCGTTCTGAAACTTGACATTCCAAAATAAAACTTTTCGTTCAATTCATGAATCCAGTTCAAAAAGTCGAATGGAAAAAAAAACAATCGAATTATTGGTAATATTTTGACATTTGGAACCTGTATAAATGGATTCTAAGACTTCAACAATGTTTAACTAACGTGATTTATAATGATCGTAAGTCGGGTAGATACGGTACGGTACGGAGATTAAAAAAAGAAGAACTTACAGACGTTGATACGTAATATGTATGGTACGCTATAATCATGGGAAGGAACTAATCGTTTCAGAATTGTGAGAACAACTACAAAGAGTACCTGATAACATTCATATAAATATAAATAGTTATTCTATTTCATTGCAATGATCAGAAACCATAGTAGTGCGTTTTGTTTTTTTGGTGAAACGTATAATAAGCAATTCCCATCTCCAATACCTGGAATTAACATTTTTTGCATATTTTCTTATGAAACATAAGTAGAGTTTTGAGCACCAGTCCGTCTGTAGCAGTCTCTAGCGCCAGTCCGTCTCCTAGTCGTTCTCGTCTTCGGGAGGGCCTCGTCAATTATCCTGCTTTTGGTGCCAAAATGGGTTCAAACCTGTGGGCATGAGCAAAGAAACTTGCTATTGTCTACTAAGGAGTTATCTGGTGCTGGAGGTCTTCAAGGATGATATATAACTTCTAACGAGCTCAATTTCGAGAAGGTTCTCGGACGACAAGATGAACCAGATTGCCAGTGTATCGATTCGGTTACATATCTATCCTATTTCGCCGCTTTGGCTTCCTAACCGAACTAACCAATGGCACCACATCTCCCCGCCGGAAGAATCTTTTCGGATTGGAGTCTGATGCAGCTGAAGAATGGGAAAGTTCTCGTTCGACGAGTTGAACCAGACTGCTGGTGGATCTATTTGGTCGCATATTGATTCTATTTCACCGCTCTGGCTTCCTGACCGAATCCACCGATGGCACCACACCCCCCCACCGAAAGAAAATTTCCGGATTGGAGTCTGATGGAGCTGAACTCGAGAAGGTTCTCGTTCGACGAGGTGAACCAGACTAACAGTGTATCAATTCGGTCGGTTATTGATTATATTTCGTCGCTCTAGCTTCCTGACCGAACCAACCAATGGCATCACTTCCCCCAGCCGGAAGAATTTTTCCGGATTGGAGTCTGATGGAGCTGAATTCGAGAAGGTTCTCATTGGACGAGTTAAACCAGATTGCCAGTGTATCGATTCGGTCACATATTGATCCTATTTCGCCGCTCTGGCTTCCTGACCGAACTAACCAATGCCACCACATCCCCTCACCGAAAGAAAATTTCTGGATTGGAGTCAGATGGAGCTGAATTCGAGAAGGTTCCCGTTCGACGAGGTGAACCAGACTGACAGTGTATCAATTCGGACGCTTATTGATTCTATTTCGTTGCTCTGGCTTCCTGACCGAACCAACCAATGGTATCATATTCCTCCGCCGGAAGAATCTTTTCTGATACAATGGGATCAATAGGATCATATGATATCATTGATCAACGTCTTTTGAGGTCATTTTTTCTTTCATAAACCAATTATTATGTGTATTGTCAAGAATTGATGAGAAAAATATTATTGAATGAATGAAATTATTGATATTTCTCATGGAAACTTCCTTTTATTAATTGAGATCTCTGTTAAAATCTACTGATTTCTAGCGGTAAAAAATATTCTCTCGTGGAGAGAGTACAAAGACTTTTTTACTTGTTTGTCTAGTCATATTCATGTATCATCAAATTATTTTGAATAACAAAATGATATCCTTCAATAAGTACGACAAAACTATAGTTATAAAAACATTCTCTAATAAACTACTACACAAGGTCTTGCTAATCTGGACTAGTTCTAAATTCTATTTGAAATGGATACCATAAATACCGCTTGACTTATATGTAGTTATATATAAGTGACATGATTGTTATCAATCGATAAACAATGCCCGGCGACTATTCTTGACGTTTCCTCTCTCACCTTGCTTAAGTGAATGCTAATTAGAAAAAGACAAGGAATTTAAGATAATTGTTAACTCCATAGCGTCCCATGAAAAAATCTACTTTAAAAATGCGCACATATATGAGGGGGATCAATGGAACTTACCATTTAATTTGAAATTTTTAACTTTTATTAAAAAATAATCGGTAATCAGTTTTAAGTGATAAGCCATGAATGAATGAGCTTATGAAGAAACTTATTTCTAAATTTGATATTTGTAGTTTGTAAGAAACTTTTTGGAGTTTACTCCTTAAGAATCGATTTGCATATATAAGGGGCCCGGTATGAGAAAAATATGAGGAGTAAAATCTATCGATGAAGGACCTCGTTACTTTTTTGGTGCGCACCTTATGATGCGCAACTTTCTAATTTGGTTGTGAGTGTGGGGTATAGGGACACGTGCATAGGGTATACTGCAAACCGACTATACCTATATGTTATTGGATTTGTTTATTTCTATCAGTATCGACATACTTATGTTGCTGTTTTTATTATAAATATCAATAATTAATATTGTTATTGTGAAGTTTTCATTTTTATCATTGTGTTCCGCTAAAGTGAACTGAAAGTATTTTCAAATAACTATGGCAGAAAGAGGTGTAGATGATATTGCCGGAACATCTAACAAACACGTGGTTACAAGGTACGTTATAATTCATGTATTATATGTATGAGCATGTGCAATTTATATTTATTAAATATTTTAATAATTATCGATGTAGTTCATATAATACCATTTACTGCCGCTCGTACTAAGTGACGATTTTAATGTCGATTTTAACAAAGATGATGGATTGACAATAATAAAATTTTTAAAATCTGAACTGAATTTAGATATTGTTTCTGATAGAGCAATGGGGACAACGAGGTATGGTACAACCATTGATGCGGTATTTTCAAGATTCGTGAACCACGTATCTACGAACGTCCGTGTGTCTTATTTTAGTTACCATAAACCACTTGTCGTTGTAATTAATAGTGCAGACAATGTTGATTAAATTAATATTGAAAAAAAATGATCATAGTCTGATAATAATAATTACATAATTTATCAACATTCCTAATGATATATTTATGCACATCTGAAATTGACTATTGTAAAAAGTTTAAAGTAAAATATTTCGTCGATTAGTTATAATAAATGTATATGAAATGAATAAATTGAATAAATATATATTTATATATGTATATTATTCTCATTAATTAACAAATTTGCCCTTTTATACAGTATCAATCTTTTTTGAGTTAAATAAACTCATTTTACGTCTGGTTAGACTATCGAACTTAAGGAGTAAACTCCAGTCGTGCGTCGGAGCTGCCAAACAAAATTTTTTTTCAATAATTTCTCAATATTTGCCACTTTATTCTACACAAAAAATGTATTTTTTAAAAAATTTCTGAAGCATTTCTCAAATCTAATGGTTAGCGACTAAGTAATTTCGGTTTTGTAGTATGAAAGAAAAAAGTTTTTTAATAAAGAATAGTTTTTAATCAATTATATACTTTCCATTTTCCTCAATGAACTTTTTCCATCTTTCTTTCACCTCTATGAATCCGCGCTCTTAAAATTTCTCCTCATTATTAGCAAAAAACTAAACTAGGTGCGATCGAAGGTCATCGTAATTTGTAAAAGGTTCAACAAACTACGAAATAGATGGTGCCAGATCAAGGCTGCACGGAGGATGTGGCATCACTTCCCAGCCAAGCTCCAATAGTTTCCCACGAGTTGCCAAAGATGTGTAAAGCCTTGAATTATCATGGTGAAATACTAAACCTTTCCGGATGCACAATTCTGGCCGTTTTTCTTTGATTGCTTCATCTAGTTTCATTAATTGTTGACATTCAAAATCAGAATTGATCGTTTGGTTCCTTGTAAGCAGCTATAGCAGCTTTTTTTTTTCTTCAGATTTCGATGTGGTTAGTGCTGTTTGCTCCACGATCGTTTTCGAACTATTTCATCCATTTTTCATTATCAGTGATGATTCTGTTCAAGAAAGGGTCGGTTACATTTCATTTAAGGTGCATATCGCAAAAAATGTTGATGCTTTGTGTTAAACAAATTTCTTCCAATTCGTGAGATATCCAAATATTAAGCTTCTTAACTAGCCCAAGCCGTGTTTTTCAATTGTTGTATGCTACACATGTAAACTCTTCGCAACCTCTCGAACAGTTATCTGACGATGACTTTGATTTGGTCATCATTAACACAGTAGGTCATATTTCTTTCTGAGATGCAGCAGCTTTCTTTCCTTTACAGAATTACAAAAGTAGAATGTGCCGAAAATTTTCGATTCTGCCCATCATTCGAAATTAACCCTCAACTAATAGCTTTAATAAAAATGACGCAAAACTCGCTTCTAAAGTTACATCAATGTGACAAATGGAAAAGTACAGCACTGACATAAGTTATTTAAAAAATGATGCAAGGCTTAGTGAAAAGTGGAAATTCGTAGTTACCAAACTTGTAGATATATATCAGAGGCTCAAACCTCACAAAATAAAAATTGGAATCGAGAATTTTTTATCTCGTTCCACCTCGTACATACATATTGTATGTACGAGGTCCGATTCCTATGAAAATATAAATTAAATATCCAAACGATGAAATATCAATTCAAGAAATTTATTTATAAAAAAATCTGTGAAAAAACAGATATATTCAATTCTGGTGTTCTGCGTTCTTTTCAGAACACAGTGTTATTATCAACACTAATTGAGGTAACTCTTCACATTGAAGTCTCAGGCGTATTCAATTCAGTGTTAACATTGAAACACACCCTTCCGCAAATGTAATTAAAAATTAACAGATATAATTAATCTTTTTTTACAAATGAACTTCTTTTTTAGAAGTTTATTTGTGATGTTTCGTATCGCGCTTTGCGGGATTTTCTCGTTTTAACAAACCAACTACTAACTGGGAAAATAAATATCCGTGTATAATGGAAATGAAAAACGTCTGCTTTTGATTTCTTTCCCTTTTGTTTCTACTGATATATTCACCAGTAAATAGTAATAGCAATATATGAACATTTTTATAATAATGTGAGGGAAAAAGTGTGTAAATAATATTTTAGGAAATATATATTGCCACTTTATCTGAAAAATTGAGTTCTGCCTCTATTGCGCTGAAATCAGTTTCCAAGGAACTAAACTATCAACCTCTTCAACACGTCTTAACACGTCTTTTTTGAGTCGCATCTCTGATAAACTCTTCTCTTCTGGAATACGTGTTATGAGACTCAATTCCAGCTTACCCAGTCAAAACAGTACGACTCACTACCAGGACTTCTTTAGAAGATTCAAAATATTGACGATTCATATAGGAATCTCTTATCCACTTAGAAATGCAGAGCTCAGTTATCCACATTCACAATTTGTTGAGTGCTCAATACTGTACAATGCGAAAAAATGCAAAATTATTTGTCAATTAAAATCAAATCTGCAGAATCTTTCTCCGCGTTTCGCTAGAAATTGAGGGCATATTTGCTGAGAAGCGCCATCAATAATGTCGGGTCTGGTTGCCCTTTTTATCAGAATTATTGGACATGTCTCCACCTTTCAATTAGAGCAATGTAGAACGGTCAATTGTGAATGATACACCAGCATTTGTGTGTGATAAAAAATCAGGGAAACCTATCGCAGTAGACGATTGATTCTTAACCACAACGATGTGAGCTTCCACTTATTAGTTCAAACAAAAGTGTTTTTGAATAGTTAAAACATCGAATTGATGGGTCAGTCGCCGTGCAGTCCTTGTTTAGCACCCAATGTTTTCTTCTGAAACCCGCAGATCCATAATTAATAGCGAGGTCTTCACATGAAAAAGCTGTTGATGCGTTTAAATTACATGTTTTGGAGGTATGATCTCAGTGGAAAAAATTTTGAAAAACTATGAAGTCATATCCAATTCAAAACTGAAGTAGCAGCCCTCGTTTATTATTTTTATTAGTATTTTATAATCTGGTTCAGTTACATCATTGTACTACATATGCAATTTTTACAATATATATTTTAACTTTTTGTGTTAACTTTATTTTTCATTTGTCTATTCATTTAGTTATTTGTGTGTTTGTTTTGTAGCTATTCACAATTCTTGACTATAAATGGTAAACAACGTTTTGACAATAAAGCTAGGGACACATTTTTAACACTGCTGTGTTAACACGTGTCAACACGAAACAAACAAACACGTTATAAAACGTGTGTGCCAGCTGACATTTTGATGTTTTTAACTTGTTAAGTAGTATCCTCGACCTTCAGGTTCACACAATACACGTTCACAATCCTCCGGTGCTTATAATATAATGGAGCTACAAGAATAGATGGATTGGTTGGATGAAGAAGAGGAAATGGTTGCGGTTACTGCAGTATTGCTTGTGCTACAATATGAATCCAGGGAGTACTGGGTTCATCCAATAAACCAACGTAGGCACGAATGTTGTGAACATCATGTTCTGAGGTGCGAAATTAGCAATGACGATGACAGGTGTAAAGTGTGTATCAGGATGACCAAGAAGGAATTCGACGTGGTTTACAGTTGACTAGAAAGTAAATTAAAGAAGCAAAATACAAATATTAGAGAAGCAATATCTCCAGAGGAACGAATAAATTTAAGGTAGAAAAAAACAAAATACAATATTATATTTTCTTAAATATAGTCAACTGTAAACCACCAATGAAAATACCATTTGGTAATAGACAACAAGTGTTCAACATACGTATAAGTCATTTTATTGAGTCTATATAGGAACGGGGCCAATTTAAGCAAGGGTTTTTATATAATCCAAGGTAATCGACTCGAATTTGACACACCTCGCTGTAATAAGAAAGGTTTCAATAGGTTTTGTGGGTTTGTGATATTTTGTTCTGCTTAGCGGCTATTATAGAGTTATTATTCTTTTTTTCTAATATATTGTATTCTTTATTATGAAATCACAATGCCCTCGCTATATGCAAAAAGACTAATTGAAATACCAAAGAAATAGGTATAAAACACATGAAGCAGTGGATAGGAACTTGTGGTCGGGTCGATGAAATTAATTCAAAATATTGTTAATAAATGTCTTACTTCACAAAATAACACTCACGAATAAATATACTTATTTTATGTTGTTGTCGATTTACTTGAGGAATTATCAATAAAAACGGTTTCAGTCTGGTTGGAAATATTAAGATACATCGATTATAAATGTGTTATCTATTTTATCACGTGTTTGTTCCATTAATTTCGAAGAGAATAGTTGTAAACCGCATGCAGCCTTAAGAAGGTTAATCAATATAAATAATACGTATATAAACATGTTTTTGAATCAAATATTAATTCTGGAATCAAAATAAAACTCAGTAACAGGTATACAGGTAAAGTATTATGTATACTTTACAAATGATTCCAGCGTGACGTCACATTGTGCCTGCCCATAAGCATACCGGTGAATGTATATTTTTGTTCATATATCAATCATTCAATATAGTTCTAATTAAGCAGCCTAACCTCACTCTAGGTGGCTCGTACTGTACCAACTTAAATAATAATTTGATTATAGAGATGGTATTCAAATCTTAATACCAGACGTACAGTTTATGTAAATTGTATAGAATCGAAATTTTTACAAATATTCAATAAATTTTCTATCACTTTTGAATATATTTGTAAATGATAATCGTATGTTTGTTATATCGAAAGGTACTTCTTTTGTTGTTCATAAGCAAGAAGTTCCACTCATTTAATACCTTCCGAGTTAATAAACTTGGAGTTAACCGCAATAATAAGCAATTAAGAATGACCGCTAACAATGAACTCCCACTGTGATTACAATGACAAAGAGGTCGTGTCGTACGAAATTCCTCAACCTCGTTATGGTCGAGTAAATCCTAAACTCAAGATAAATTTCGTGCGAACCTTTCACGGCAAACATCCCATGAAAGGAATAAGAACACGTATACTTTGTAAGAGTAACTAATTATGGAGAATATAATATATGGCAAGGATTTTGAGAAAATATTTTGTTAAATAATAGAGACGAGGATAGATAGAGGAACTTCAGTTGTAGGACTGTTTTCATAAGGATGTGCAAACAGCACAAGTTATTACAAAATTTAATAACAGATGTTGAAAGACAAGTAGGTAGATAAACTTGTATAATTAATGTATGTACACTCAAGGTCAGAAGTTTTTGCCCACCCTATAGTTTGAGTGATACATAACAAATAAAGAAATTCACAAAGAATTTTAATTTATATTTCAAAGAACATATACAAAATACAGTAATGATAAAATTATAATTACTTATCCAAATTTTTGTTTCATGGATGCTTTTTTTATTTCTGTTTACAATTTAGGCATTCTCTGTAACCATTTCAACAATTAATCATCGTCTATTTTCTCCCATTCGACTGTCCTGTCTAATTTGTCCCACAACTCAATCGGGTTGAGATCGGGCGATTGTGATGATCATCATTACTTTAAGTACATTCTTTCTTATCTATTTTTACACATACTTTTTGCACAACTTCTAGAAATGAATGGAATCGTTGTCATACTGGAAAATAAATTTTCTGGCCAGAATGTATTACATTTTCCTTCAATAGTTGTTTATAGTATTATTACTTCAAAATCCCTCCAATTTTTATCAGGTCTCCAATCGCCCTTCCTCCAAAAAATTCCCAAACTATCACCGAAACTCCGACATGTTTTACAGTCGGGGTTACACATGGATCTAAAACCAATTCTTTCTCTAACCTGCGCACAAACGTTCTTTTCTTGGATTCTAAGACTTCAAACTTTGATTCATAACTCCATAAAACTCTCTCCCATAGTTCATGTGTCCATGTTCTTCAGTCCTACAGCTTCTTGTTAATTTTATGTTGACCTCTTACAAGAGGTTTCTTCATTGCTACCCTCTTAAAAAGGGCCAGCTTCTCTCAATCTCCTTTTTACTATAGAAGTACTCAAAGGCAGATCCGTAGATTCACTGATCTGAGCTGCTACCTCTGGGCTCATGAGTCGTCAGTATATTCATATATAGTCAGTATATTCGCGATCCAAATTTTTTTGCGCCCTAGTTGTAATAGCTTAATTTATTTGGTTCTGGTGTCTACATTCTTGTCTCTCATATTTCTCGAATGAAAATTCAACAAATTCCGTTACATATAATGACGTTTAAAGGAAAATATATTCCAGTGCGAAATATACTGACAAGAAACAGTACCAAAACGTTATTTAGCTAGTATTTCATTTTCGAGAGCTCTGAAATGACGAAATATTGTATGTTCATGGCATGTAAAATAACTATGGATATTCGATTGAAAATCGAGATACGGTCCAGTTTAACAGCTGCTTCTATCTGACATCGACATACAGCAGCGATCTACGCACACATAGATTCTCAACAAACTCATCATTGAGTGTCGATACAACACACGCTGTGATAAATTGTTGTCGCAGAACGTTGCGTCCTCATATCAGTGGCGTCCCTTGAAAATGAGGAATCAAATGCCACAATAATATGGACCTTGGAAATTTGAGACATATTAATATAGCATTCCCATCATATTTTGTAAGGTTAATATAGGGTGTTCCGAGACTTGATGCTAAAATTTCGGGATGAGCAGATGACGGGAGAATAATGCTGTGACGTGAAAGAAAATTTCTAGTACGACACCTCGTTTTTGATTTGATTGGTCGGGGTGGTTCATTTACATGGCCACCATGTTTCCCTGAATTAAATACAATGGATTCTATTTTTTTTTGGGTATTATTTTAAAAACTTGGATAAGACCGGTAAACACAAAGAACGAGATAATCAATATAATTAACTTCAATTGTGATGCTATAAGGCAAAATCCTGGAATGCTCTCCCAAGGTTAAAGAAATATCATGAGTCTATATTTACAATGGATTTACCAAAAGAAAGGCCTTGTGGAAGGTGCTAACCTAACCTAACCAAATTCGACAATAGTGCCGTATAAAGTGGTTCTCCTACTCTCGAGCTCTTCCATGGTTTCGCCCATGGAAATTCACGGATAATTCTAAGAGGTTTATGGTGAAAAGTATATGCCTGTCGAGCACATCCGCATTTGGTATAAGGCTTTTACTGATGGTCACACGAATATTAACCATGAGTGGAAGACCACCGAGACTTTTAATGCTATTATCTAAAAAATCAACACCGATGTGCTCAAAAATCAAAGAATTACAGTCCTGAAAGTTCACAAGGTATAATTGAAAGAACTTTAACAGAAATGTTTGGTTATCGCAAGGTCACCAGAAGCAACGTTTCACTGTGTTCGCAAGATACTTGGATAACAAGAAAAATTTGTTGGACTCTTAGTGTTTTGTTCAAACAAAGCAATAATCGAATCAGTAGCGTTACTCTGGTTCATCGGCACTGGAAGCGTTTTTCTTTTAACACATATTCTCCAGAGAATAAATAAATTTACTACGCGTTATTTTAATGAGTAAGAAAGCTGTTGATCCATCCTTTCATATAGTTTTGGAAACATCACAGTATTAGTAAAATTCTATATTAATATGAGTAGATTTTCTAAAGGCAACTCAGGTTTGTTTGTCAAATGTCATATGATACCAGAAAAATGGTTATATTATTTATGAAAAATGCCAATTGTGATGATTTAAACAGACATAGTTTCTTGTCAATAGAGTTCATTATCATTGTTTCATCGCTATAAAGCGTTAATTATTATAACAAAAACAAGTTGTTCTTCATATTAATAAATAATTTATGAAATTTCCAATCGCTGATAGTGTGATCAATTAATTTTTTTCTAATTTTAAAAACAAAAAAATCATTATAATAGCTAACTGTTCCAGTTTTTTTATTCAATTCAACTGAACAACACTTATTGTGAGAAAAATGAAAGTTTTTGTGATACACAGGATGTTTCTCAATATAAAATTAGGATAGGTCCATTCTATAACAAAAAATTTCCTCAGCTCACCCTTTTCCGAGATATCGTTGTTATAGAAGAAAAATTATCGTCCTCATAAATTTTTCGCTTGTAAAGAATCTGTTTCTTAGCTTTCTTACTAGTAAACTTCAATTTATTGTATTAGCCAATTTTATTACCAACTAATAAGCATATTGAAGATATTAGTCAATTGATACAGTTTGGTTCGGAATATACAGGTTACTTGGGAAATTTTCCGAGAGATGTGAAAACTGGTTTTATAGATTTTTCGAATTTAAACTTTGCCCCCTCGTATTTTTACAGCTCGAGACGCTATATTGGAAAAGTGGCGCGGCGTCTAATAGCAATTTTTTGACAATATCTCTTTTCCGACTCATTTTACGATAGAAAAAGGTAAATGAAAAATTGTTCTAGATGCAATTAACTACAATTTATGTATCATCTGTTTTTTCCGTAAAATCGAAAGTTTTTGCTTTCGAACGTTGCAAATTCTACTTCAACACTCATTTTAGCCAAAAAAATCATCTCCACACCACTTTGAAAGTAAAGTAGGCGGCGCGTTTGCATTATCGTGGTATACCCAATAGGTTTAATCCACTTGCAATTCAATTTCCTGAAATTTGGCGCATGTTCCTCCGCTATGCGGATCTTGATGGCCCAGGTGTTGCGAATTTACTGCCTGTAGTACCAATAACAACTTGACAGCCCGGAATTTCATCCATATAATCCGCGATTATCAGTTTCATCGCAATCCACTTCGTCCTCGAATTTATCATAAGTTTGCTTCAAAATAGTCTCCGTTTCTTTCTCTTTATCGCTATCTTATAATATAACTTGCAAGTTTCCATAGGTATCGCTATAATTAGTGTATATAACGGAGCACTTTAACCCAGACTTTCTGTATCCATAAGCTTTCTCACATACCTTCTTGCATTTGTAAGAAAGTGAGTATAAGTCTCATCCTAAAGTGTACTTATGGGCAAAGTTGCCTTAGTCTAAAGCTGACTCATGCCCAAATTTTCTCCATGATCAAACTTGTCGAATCCTGAACTTGTCTTACTCTAAACTTGCTTCAACGAAGAAAGGTGCTTCGGCCAAACAGAAAAATATGGCACCCGTACCAGGTTTACCAAAACTGTTGATAAATAAATTGTAGACAATTGTTTTTAATTATATTTTGTACATATGAGAATGGTCCTAGAAATACCTGGCCCAACAAAGCAAACAAAAAAATTTTGGGAAAATATTTATTTATTCTTCTTTATTATCTCCTTCTAACTTTATAGCCATTAAATCCCGACATCCCCTGCGCTCATTGTTAGAAAATTTTTGACAACCGAATCAAGTCTGGAAACAGAAAATAATGAGGTGGCAATTATTATGGCCATAGCAATAACGGATGTGTGAGCTGGTGCATTGTCTTGATGAAACAACAATTCATTCTTACCACAAGTGGCCGTCTTTGCTTGATTTCTTCACTCAAACGATGTAATAAGTTCGCATAATACTCGCCGTTGATGGTTTTTCCTTTTTCAAGGTAGTTAATGGAAAATATCCCACGCGCATCTCAAAAAACTGACGCCATGACCTTGCCTGCTGATAGAACCCTTTCTTTCTTTTCAGTCTATTGTTCTGATTGTTCTTTTGATCCAGGTATAAAGTGATAGACACTCACCAAACATCTTCACGCTGTTTTTGTTCCATTGTGAGAAAACGCGGCACCCATCGTGCGCACAGCTTTCTCTTGTTCAAATTTTGAGTTAAGTTGCGATGTACCACACTTTTTGAAATGCCTACTATGTCTGCTAGCTCGCGCACTTTCAGCCGATGATCATTCAGTTCCGCTTTGTGGATTTTCCTCAACGTTTCTGGAGTCATCACCTCATTTGGTCAACCACTGCGATGCTGGCTTTCGCAGGTCAGACGACCTCGTTCAAACTCTGCTACCCAATATTCTACTGTTGATAACCAAGAAGCAGACTCACCTAGAGTAGAATCTAATTCAGCTTGTATATTGGTTGGGCTTACGTCTTTCAAATAAAAGTATTGTATCACATAACGGTGACCAATTTTTTCCTTGTCTACAATTTATTGTTTGTTTTTTCATAAAAAGAGTCAGACAGGAAATATTGTCAAAAACTGCTATGAGGCGCCATTTTTCCAATATGGCGACGTGAGTGCGGCAAATTTGGCATTCAAAAAGGGAACATCGAAATCTGAAAAACTATTTTCAAAAGACCTGGAGAACTTCTCAGGTAAAATAACCAAATGTATTAAATACTAATATTTTTAACTAAATATTTTTTGAGTGTACGTATCTCTTGGGTTAATTCATGCCTTATGAATTTTTTATCTATTAGAAACACAAAAAATATTGATCTATACCCACCACTGTTATTGGTTGGTTGGCTCATACTTCCAGCTTGACTACTGATATTAATGATTATCCAGCAGAAATATTGCTTGTCTTCTCTGAATCAGCTGTCAATTACTGATGTGTTTGCTACCGAAAATTGTGTCCCTCGGCTATAGAACACGATTTTTTATTAGATGAAATCTCATTGAATGGATTTAGGAACTCGATAAAAAAATTTTAAATCATATTTATCAATCAAAACAAAAGTTCTATTACATTCTAGGGTTCCAATTTTTGTAGAAATAAGAAAATATTTCTTGTTTTCGTATTATCTATACTCTCTTTCTAACTAAATGTTTTATTTGTTTCCATAGAACTGAGTGAATATATATTTTCGTACTACAAAATATTGCAAATTCAATGGTGTGGAGAAACTGATAAGATTGATGTTTGTCCTAAACAGTCTACAGTATATTTTGAGTGAAACAGCAATTTAATACTGGTATTGGTAGTTTTTTTCATATATTCGGGGATAATATTGACATCAATTAACATCAATTGACATCAATTGACATCAATTGACATCAATTGACATCAATTGACATCAATTGACATCAATTGACATCAATTGACATCAATTGACATCAATTGACATCAATTGACATCAATTGACATCAATTGACATCAATTGACTTCAATTGACATCAATAAACATCAAAAGACTTCAATTGATAGTTGATATCAATGGACGTCAATGGATGACAAACATAGATATGAAATGCCCACAATTGAGATTAATTAACGTCATTCCACGCCAATACAGATCATAAGCCATGAATGAACATCAAAAGACATCAATGGACGTCAATCGACAATAATTGACAAACATAGACATAAAATAATCTCAATTGACATTAATTGACGTCGATCGACAGATCAAAAGACATCAATAAACATTAAATCGATCGTCATTGACAAAACTAGGTATAAAATGATCTTAATTTACATGAATTGACGTCAATCAATTTCGGTCGATATCAATAAACACATGATGTGAAGACTACAAGGTGTTTTCTTCCCGAGGGCTCATCTTCGACTCGTTCTGCGCATCTCTTTGGGAGCGAATTCTCATTGGCTGCTTCCCAGCTGGTGTGCTATAGCATATCTTGCAGTCTTTACATCATGAATAAACATTAATCCACATAAATCGACCTGAATTAACAGAAATAGATATCAATAGACTTAATTTTTTGTTAAAAATATATTTTTACACACCATTGCTACTCTGAATATAACTTCGCAGCATATGTATAAGATTTCTATGAATATATTATTAATTCATCAACCACTTCATCATCAACTTAAAAAGAGTGAAAAATAATTCTTCTTTTTACTAATCTTATTAATAAAACAGTTTTTTTTTGGCTATTTCAATATATACAAAATGTATTGATGTTTGTATCTCGTTTTTTTAAGTCTGGTACTGCGCGCTTACGTCATCCGCCCATAAGTTCTTTCTTTTTACTCTTATGTTAAAAATACAAGAAGAAATTTATGAATTCCGGCAAAGCTAATCACGATAATCAGATATTCCGACCGAATTATATCATGTCCTCAGTCATTGACAATTGTGCAGGGTTTAAATTGAATCCAACGTAAGGCAAAATAGAGGCGAAAAAGTCATTAACAAAGTTACAGGTGAAATTAGCAACATGTTAATAAAATAACAGTGGCCTGTCTCGAGCTCGGTTTTACGTACAAAAGAATGCTTGCAATTTCAAGGGTATTAGATTAAACGTCGTAATAGACAAAAGATTGATACAACTAAGGTCGTGATAAATAAAAACCACTATAGTTCTAATAAATATTTGGGTTTATAATTCCTTCACCTTGAACCGCTACTGAATAACATTCAAAAAATGAAAGTTAACTGGAAAGGTAAATTAAAAAAGTTTGTCTCTGATGAAGTTTGTTGAAGGAAACTTTGGAAATGAGAAACTTCCTGTTATTCTATTAATTAAAAATTTCCAGGCCATTTAACACAAGATTAAACGAGAATAGGACAAAAAAAAATTGACAGGAATGTATAACGAACTTGTGAAAGTTTCTGAAGCAATTTTGAATGGTGATAAATTATGATACAAATTTATAAAATTAACTTATGTCAATATACAACTTCCTTAGATCTTCTTTCGATTAATGTATTGATAAACATAAGTGGAGAATAACATTTTACTTATTTCTTTATTACGGGTACTTTTAATTTTATTGACTTGCCAGAGATCTTCGTCTTCTATTTCACCCAGGTGTAGTGCTGTGTAATTTCTTAGTGTTTAAAACTTCGGGAAAATGTGGATAGAGTTGTAAGTTTTCTGTGCCATAACTTGGATAAATATTTCACTGCACCATTTTTGTTAAAATTTTTTCTAACTGGATCTTCATTTTCAAATTAAACGATTTTATTCAACCGTAGCCATCTAAATATCCAATATTTATTGTAACTGCAGATACTAAGAACACAAAATATATTGGGTAATCTATCTCTCTTGCGCACGAAAATTTTAAAAATTGTACAAGTCGTTTTCGAGATAACTAGGGCGTTCCGTACATAAAACTCACTCTGTATATAGGGTGCCCAATTAGAAATTAATTGTAGTAAATACTTCAGGCGGTTCAATCGTACTGAGAACTTTGACACAATCATATTTTTTTAATGAATACTTCCACAGATGTAAAATGTATTTTTATTAAATATATTTTCTTATTTGTAGCAATTGGCATTGTGATTGATCAATCTTTTCCATCTTGAAGTGATACGTCGTAATGTAATCTTTTCGACCCCGTACATACATTATTGTGATTGCTCTTTTCTCAAAATGCCATCCGACCTTTTCAATGACGCCACTATCAGTAGAGTTATAGGAAATCGATCGACAATAAGTTTTTCTTGAAATCCACGTTCATAGTAGCTCATCAGCCATATGACACAATCGGAAGGAAAATCAATCCTTTATAGGATGATTCTTGATAGGATTTGATTCAAAAAAAATATTGTTCCGTTAAATCAATAGACTACTTTGTATAATTTGTTTTACCATCAAGGTTTTTTACCAATAAATGATATAAAAAATAAGAAAAACAGTTTAAAGTACCGCTATATAATTTATTTTGCTCAAAAGTTAAAGTGGAAATCCAGGTGCTGGAAATCTCAATTTTATTTATTGTCACGTCTTTCAAACATAAAGATTATCTTTCCCATTTCAAGCTAGAATATCTATAGACTTTCGTTAATTAGATTTCTTGGAGGTTTCTCCACGAATTTATCAAGAAAAGGAAATTGAAAAACATTGGTTTAATCTCCTAGAAAATATTCTATCAGCATAAGTTGGGGAACTTGATTAAAAATTAATTAAAATTGAAGTATACAAAAAATAGTATTTCAAAAGCACATCGACACAATTAGAGAGATTATACGAAGTTTGCTCTGAAAGTTTCAGTTATTTTTAACTATAAGAAAAAGCGGCGAATATAATAAATAAAATGGTGGAAAACCAAACGAAAAGATAGAGGAAGATGAGATGAAGTTTAGAGAAAAATGGAAAACAGAATAAACATCAAAATAAAACAGGAGAAAAATCAAAGGAAAGAGGATACATGGAAATTACAAGCATGGATATGGAAACGGAATAAAAGCAAGAACAATAAAGAATAAAACAGGAAGAAAACGGATAAGAAATAGAGCAAAGGAAGGAACCAAGAAAAAGAGCAGGAATTTGAGAAAAATCAGGAGAAGAATCGAAAAAACAAATGAAGAGCATAGAAGGAACCAAAAACAAAGAGACAAAACGTGGGTAAAGAATAAGAGTAAGAGATAGAAAAATAAAAGATAAAGCGAAACTGAGAGGTAGTGCAAAAAATCGATATGAGAAAGAAGGAAATCAGAAAATTGGTGACAAAAAACAAGACAAAATATTAAAGGACAATACAAAAGAGAGAAAGGAAATAGGGAGAGTAACAAAGAAAAACATAAAGAAATAAGAGGGAAAAATGGGAGAAAACAACAGAGGAACTAACGGGAAAACAAGAAAAATGTGAAAGAAAAAAGTGATAATGGAAAGATAAAAGAAAATACAAAATTATAGAATGTGAGTGAATATGAAGAGAAGATACAAGAAAAAAACGTTAAGTATTGAAACAGTGGCAGATGAAAAATTGCAAAAAATGCAACAGCACAAAACAAAACCGAGAATGGAGGAGATTGGGTTTAAGAATTAGAGTATCGATAGAAAATTAACTTCAAAAAATATCAGAAGGAACATAGGGGGAGGAAACTAAAAAGAAGAAGAAGAAACGCACAAAGATAAATGGAGAATTAAGGGATAAACTGATGAGTCGAAAGTAAAGGAAAAATCAAAACAAAAAGAATAAAAGCAGAAAAATTGCGAGAATAACAGGAAATATTCAAGGAATTCAGAAAAAAACAAGGAAACGGCTTGAGAACTAATAATAGATAAAGAAGAATAAAGACGCATTAAAATTGAAATAAGAAAGTAACAATAGATTGATAAATAATGAAGACAGAAAAGACCTACAGGATATGAAATATAAGAATAACAGAAAACAATCGAAGGGAAAAGAGGAAACAATAAATGAACAACAACAAAAAGAAATCGAAAAAAACTACAATAGATAAAAGGGGACAGTAGGAAAAATAAACTGTAAAAATAGCTTAAGAGGGAAGAATAATTTATAAAATAGTAATAAAGGTGAATAATGGATATACAAAGAAAAAACATGAAGAAAAAAAATGTAAAAGTCGCTAGTGACTTCCATCAATTTGTTAGACTGGTATGAAGTATCCTTCACCACGCCCAGCTTCTGATGTCAGTATTGCAAAATGACTAATCATTTTTTCGAATGAAAAAAATAATTTGTTTCAGTTTTCGAATTCAGAACAAACATTCAACGACTCATCCCGAAAACATCAATTTTGTTTAAGGTCTTTCCCCGTCTCTAAACCACTTCAATTTCCTTAGGCGGTGAGCAATTCATTTCCGACTTCCGAATTTCCATTTCTCACCAGAAGGAATTTCTACCGAATGTGATTAAAACCAGAACGAGAGAAGTATATGAGTATGCGTGATCCAGAGCCGTCATCTACATTTAAATCGATTTAGATTCAAGGGTTATTCAATCAACGCCGTGGTTTACTAATATCTGCTTAGTAATTCCATTGATGAATTATCAAGATACCGCTCGGAGCAACTCCGAACGGTAAACGTGTACGATAATTTAGCAGAGATAACGTCGGGATTTATTTGCAATTATGTAAAAACAGTATAAAAAGTAAAAATTCGTTCGTATGCTCACATTGACAAACAGTTAATTAAGAGGGTTACTACTTAAGTTTTAAAATAGACAAATAAAAACAAATATTTATAATTGGAGATGGTTTCATGATTTTTCAAAATATACTACATTAAGAACAATATACTTTTGCATTATTTTCAACCAATTGTCTAGCATTTTTTTCATTCCGATGTTGTGCACAGAGTGTCTTAGGACTTTGCACCTCCTTAAACTCGTCAACAAGACAGCTACGAATACGATTGCGAGTATGCGATTTCGATTGCACCTTCTCGTGGTGATCATGTTGAAATTAAATCTAGCTGATCTAGACCGGAAGGTCGCCCAAATCCAAATTGGAAGACATAGTGGCGATGGATGAATGGCAACAGGGTGATTGCTGTCTCGCACGATTACCCTGGGGCGCCAGGTCGCACCCCATTATATGGAGGGCTCTGCTGGAATGGACCTAGCTACTCGTGGGAACAACCATGAGAGGAGAGAGGAAAAAATAAAAGAGAAGGAAAAAACCACAGGGAAACAGGGAGAAGAGAGATCCTCTTCTTCTATGGAAAAAGAGAAAAACTTGCCGGAACCTGGACAACCAGGAGGCAGAGATGGCCCTAGGAGGAGTAGACTCGGTGGGGCGGGTTGCCGATGGTATCTGCGCTACTTCAACTAAGGGCTTGCACCAGAGGACACTAGATCCAAAGCATTCGAGCATAGATCCCCATGGGTAGTGAAACAAAAACACTACCATCAGCGTAAATGAAGAAAAGGGTTGAGACTACTCCATCAATAAAAAAAAAGAGAGCAATTGAAGCTATGCCACATTCACACTTTTTAAAAGAAATGAGTTTAACGGATCAGCTGTAAACACTGGGTTCTTCAATATCGCAGCAACCAAGGGGGACACGATAGATCCTTTGGCTTTCAGTGTATACGAGACCTCAAATCCATAGATACCCACATACATACAAAGTGCATTTTTTCCATTCCGATTAAGGAACCAATTGGAATTGATCATTTTACGTTACTCAATGTTTTATAAATCAACAGTCAATTATGAACAATCTTCATGAAATTCATCCTGTAGCGGAGTGTGACCACGTTAATTCCTGAAAACCAGTGAAATACGGAAAATGTGATTTAATTCTATTTTCTGGGCAAGTTGAATGTTTCAAGTATATGTGAAAAACTCAAAAAGAACTTGTGTAACAACGCGTTTTAAGTATGTTCACCATTAAAAATGTCAAAACTCTTGAAAGCAATGTCACATTTGATATATTCCATCAGTATCGCCATATCTCAAAACAAGCTGCAATCCACGTAGTAAGAATGCGAATCGCTTCTAGTCTCTATTTTATAATTCATATTCCAATTATTTCAAATACCTTTAACAACTTTAGTGAAATCTCTATAAAATGTTCCAAGTTTAAAAGGTTTGTTTCTTAATAGACCAAACTTTATTTGTTTCACGAATATAACTTTAAAAAATTAAAATCTTGCCGACGAAGTAATATAAGTGAATAAGCCTCTCAATTATCTCTCTTAAATCCGGATGAAATTGAATTTCTATTCCATTTAGTATAAGAATTCTGCTTCCAAATAATCCCTAGTATATTTTTTTCTCCACTTTAATTTCATATATTGATCAATAAATAATGGAACATAACTTCAAGTAAATTGACTTTATGAATTTAGAACAATTTTTTTAAATGAACTAATTTCGCAATTATCTAATATCAGAAATAGTTTACATATGTTCATATGTGCAAATAATAGCATTGGATTGCATGTGGAACATCGAATTACCATATTAAGACAATAACATACAGAACAGACTGTTGTAGTCTGGTTGTAAATTCTATCTAAAACGTTGGACTTCTGTTTAACATGTAGCGGTGAAGCTGAAATATTTATGATGATTTTCTGTTGGACGCTTTTTCAAGAATGAATATTTTCATTCAAAAATATACTGCTGTAATCATATGATGATTAGAATAAAGGTTTTTGGTCCTGGTTGACTAAAGAGATTACTGTTTCATTAACTTTAATAATATTCTTCTCCAAAATAAATCTCTTAGGAACGCAAAACTTTTGAAGATAATTAAAATAAATTAGACTAGACTATGGATTAATCTCAAAAAAATCTTGTGAAAGAGATAAAGCAAACGAAGTGATAAGCAAAGGACAAAGTAGGATAGAAAAGAACGAAAATGAGAAGTTGAGAGTAAAATTTTATGAGTAGAGAGCAGAAGAAATACAGAGGGATCAAATAAAAAGGAAAATTGAAAAATAAAACAGTCTTGAGACCAGAGCATTGAAGATACGGAAAGGAATGGCAAAATGAGGACAATAATATACAATATACGTTGAGAATCGAAGCGAGAATGGAGAAAATCTACGATGATAAAAAAGCATAGGGAGAAAATTTGAATATATATATATATATATATATATATATATATATATATATATATATATATATATATCATATAATCATAATTTATAACGAAAGATATAACAATGGAGAAGGAAATTACTGGTGAAGAATTGAAGAAAAATTCTAAAGAAAGTACGAAGATAGAGCCAGTGAAACTAGACAATAGAAACAAGAAAGCAAAAAAATAGAGGAAATAGAATCACAAATGAAATTATAAAGAATCCAAGAAAAATGAAAACAAAGATAGTAGAAGCAATAGCAGAGAAAATTGATGGAGGGGAATAACAAGTAAAATAAAAACAAATAAAAAATAAAGTGCAGAAGAAACGTTAGAAAAAGAAAAAACGGAAGGAAAGAATGTAATATCAAATGAAAAAGAATAAAAAACAATAATCAGGAGAAACAAGAGAAAGCAATACTAGACAAAAAGAGAAGGAAAAAAGCAATTAAAGAGAAAATTGATAATAATAATTGAAAATAAAAACAATTGGAAAGAAAGTACAGAAAGAATATCGATAGAAACGTAAAGGAAAAAACGTAAAAAATCAAAGGAAAGGGAAATGAAAGAAACAGTAGAGAGAATAGGAAGCGAAACTAGAAAAAAAGTCACAAAAAATTGAAAAACAAGGAAAACATCAATATACAAAGTGAAGAAAATCAATACAGGGAAAAAGGGAAGAAACACAAAAATAAATGGGAAAGAAAGTATTGGAGGGACAAAAACGAACAAAAAGAATGAAGATTCTACGAAAAAAGGATACAGAAAAAATAGGAAAAAAATAAACAAGCCAGGAAAAACATAAGAGACAATAATCGTAAAACAGAGAACGTAAAACGAAAAAACAAACGTTCAACAACATGTAAATTTAAGGGAGAAGTAAAAATAGAAGAAAATTCATTGTAAAAGTGGAAATCAGGAAAAAATCGATTGAATACGAAGAAAAATCGAAGTACAAGATTGCAACAATTATGGGACGAACAAAAATGATTAATGATTCAAACCTCCAAGAGTGCGGTTGTGAGTTTCAAAATGTTTTAAACATAGAAAACATAACAAAATATTCAAAAGAGACATTAATAACACTTTTTCAACAAAAAAATAGGGTTTCATAAAATGTAGATCCCCATTTAAAAGAGTAGAACAATTAGTAAAGTTCCCAATTGAATGACCTTACACTAAACAAGAGGAGGTCTGCCGTGATAATTTTTGATAACACTGATTTGAGAGTTTCAAAACATTTTGGACATGAGTGGCTGAATGTCTATGTTTTCAAAGTCAAACTATACTTGAATGGTAAATAATTTAAATGTAACTTCATTTGAAACTATTAACAATATTTATAATTTATTTTTATACGTATAATAGTAGAATGATCCAACAAAGAGGATAATAAACTTTATTCAACAAATAAAAATTGAACTCAATTTCATAATTTAAAGACTAGGTTTCCAAATACTTATTTTTTGCAATGTTTCAGTATATATACAAGATGCATATTTGTTGTCAAGTCATCTAAAATTATTCTGGACCATTGAGCCGTACCATTCCGTATATCCCTGTTTTGTCGAAGAAAAGAAAAATAAAGTGGAAACGGTCGAAACAAATGCAGTTAGTGCCTAGAGCTGTTTCTCTCTTGACCTGTTTTCGAGAAAAGGCAGATAAATGAAAGTTTTATAGATCGTCAGAGATTCATAAACCACTTTATTGCCGAGAAAACTATCATATTTTACTAGTATCATAAACGAAACAAGTAGAATATATATCAGTGAGCTATTGACATCAATAAGGAGTAGAATATAATTTTTAACCAAATCCATTGCATTAATTCACTTCATAAGATATCAGATTGACTTTCAGCAAACAAAACTTCGACGGATTATTACATTAATTCCAAAATATATGCATGCTGGACTAGACAGGATCGTTAACATTGACATTCGATAGAAAACTATTTATAATCCTTAAAATATTATGCAGCATAGGATAATTTTATCATGAATGATATTAGAAGGAATTATTTCTTATTCGACAAATTGTAAATCGTCGAATGTAGACATCATAAAACGTTATATATTGAGATTGTCAAAAGGAAAATGTAAATATCGTCAAATATCAGATGTACCGAACCACAGTTATCAAATATAGAAATCGTCAAACGTCAAATCAAAAGAACGTCAAATGCAAAGATAATAAAACGTCATATTTAAAGATTCTAAAACGTCAAATGCCAAGATTGTCACCAGTCAAATGTGAAGATCTACAAACGTCAGATGTAACGGTAGATATTTTTTAACCAAAAATGGTTTTCGGTTAAGATTGTCGGTTGTTTTCGGTTGAATTAATTCACTTTATTAGATATCAGATTTACTTTCAACGAGAAAAACTTTAACGAATCATTATATTATTTCCAAAATTCATTCAGGTTGGATTAGACAGGATCATCAACATTGACATTCGATAAAAAACTATTTATAATCCTTAAAATATTTGTTTCTTGTTCTTTACCATATTTAAAGCTAGCAATGATATTGTACGTCGAATGATGAGCTTTTTCCAAGAATCAGGCGTTAATAATTTGCCGTGACCATCCCTTAATCTACAAAATTAAATTGTTTGGAGCGAAGTGCTACAACCAGACATCTAAAATGTATTATTGTTGATGCCTAGACTTGTACAGGAGTGTATTTAGCTACGGCGTATCTCAAAAGTACGCAAAGGTTATCATTTATTTCATAATTGGAAAAATATGTACAGACTTTATATCTCTTAAGGTTAAAAGTAAAAATTTTACTTACAATATTCATATTAAGATACAATTGTCAATCTCGTTTTTAATGCAAAACTAACAAATCATTGCACTGAAAAATTTTACCATTGAATATTTTTGAAGAAAAAAATTAATTTCCGACAAAAAAACCCTGTTTGAAAATTATAATCTAATAAACAGTTTCCAAATATGCAACTAGGAGATTAAACTATGTTTTGAAGTTAGTTCTTGGATTTTCATAAGTTCGACTAATGTAAAAATCAAATGTAAAGAGCTCCAATGATCAAATATGAAAAACCTCAAATATCATATGAATTGAAAGTATAAAACTTCAAATATGAATACTGTCAACTAACTAACGAAAGTAAATCGAACGACAAGTGTAGATAGAATCAAAATAAATAGAATCAAATGTCAAATGTGGGGAATGTCATATAAAAAACAAGAAAAATATCAAATCGTTAAACGTTGAATGTAGAGATAATAAAATGTTATATATAAAGATTGTCAAAAGTAAAATTCAAATTTCGTTAAACATCAGATGTAGCGAACCACAGTTATCAAATATAGAAATAGTCTAACGTCAAATCCAAAGAACGTCAAACGTAAAGATTATAAAACGTCATATCTAATGATTCTGAAACGTCAAATGTTAAGATTGTCACCAGTCAAATGTGAAGATCGACAAATTTCAGATGTAACGAACTACAAATATCGATAATGTCGAACGTCGAATGTGAAGATTATCAATAATCATATGTAAAAAACGTCATTTGTTAGAAACGACAAATATAAAGATTATCAACCATCAAATGTGAAAAACGTCAATTGTTAGACACGATAAAATATCGAACCGTCAAACGCCAAATGTCTGGTTATAAAACGTCATATCGCATATCCGCTAAAATAGTATAATAAGTCAAAAAATTTTAAAATGTCTTCCATTGAATCATCCAAGAAAATTTCATCTCAAGTGATGTAATATGGATAGTTACTATTTTCGCCACCTATTCAGTTTTTGAGTTATAACTCGAAAAGTGAAAATCGAAGTTAGAATTAATTTCTAACGCTTATATCTAGATACATTATTTTTTGACTTATGACACTACTAAAACGTCAAATGTGAAAATTGTCACAAGTGAAATGTAGAGATAGTCAAACTTTAGATGTAACCAACAACAAAAATCAAATATAGAAATCGTCCATAGTCAATTCGTGGGGAATTTATATTGGTAGAACTTTTTATACCTATTTTATTAATAGAAAATTATTTCATTGTAACTTCCATGCATTATTAGAGACCCAATCTAAAATGGATTCATGTTATTCTTCAAATTAATTAGTGAAAAAGAACTTACCTACTGACAAGTATTTTGTTTAAAACAGTAGGAGAAGGCGGAAGTTTTTGTTTTCCAACTTAAATATTTTTCATTCTTACCTGAAAGAAACAAGAAATAAACATATATATATATATATATATATATATATATATATATATATATATATATATATATATATATATATATATATATATATATAATACTTGATGAGATCTTTTAAAGCGGACAGAAAATATAACTTTATAAAATCACATACAATTAAAGCTCAGTTATTGGCAAAACATCATTTAAATTCTCTATACTACGTCCATATGACACTAATTTTTGGAATTATTTTCCATTAATACATTAAATGACACTATTTAATAACCGCTACACCAGCCACTCTTCACTTGAACTTAAAAAAATAGCTTGTACATTTCTGCATTTCTGCATGACTCTGCATTTCATTGTCCTGTCCCCAAAATACGTAGACTCTTTTCAAAGGAGGCTATGCTTATATATTTAATTTATTTTAAAATTTATTTAATTTTATGTTTAAGACCAACCACCAGTTTAATGTCGTTTCGGTACAAGTTTCTCAGATTCTTTAGTCGATATGGTTATAAATTTCTTGAATTGTCTGCAGAGTATCTTCAGTAAGACTTCAACTGATTCTTCAGTCATCCATTCAGTTCGTTGTTGTTGTGATATTTCATGAAACTCTGGTCCAAAATATGGAGTCTCACCCCTTTTTTTTGATAAAGGTCACCCATACAAGATCTGAAGTTAATAGCCGTCAGGTCTCTCAAATACTGCTTGAGAGGGAGTGTGAATGTACTTTCTAGCTAAGGGCTATAGCCCTCAACTGTAGTAGTGGTGGAGGTGTTTATTTCTGCCATCACTATAAGCTCTTGGAGAATCATATCGGTCCATTCGAAATTTCGATTTTTTGTTGTTCTATCGCTTATGGACTGTTGTCAAAAGTGAGCGCTAGGTACGTCAATGAAGGCTGCTATGTGATAAAATTATTTAAAAATTGATTTCATGTGAATACACATAGTAATACCATAGGTGTTTTAAATTCTTTCCCACTGTCTTCGAGCCCACTGTATATGAATTGATGCAAGAAGAGGAATAGAATGGCCATCATAATCACCCGAGGTAAGGTATCTGGATTTTTTACTTATGAAGGCAACTGAAATAGTTTCAATTCAAAATACAGTTTTTAAATTTCGAAAGTAGAACAACAATTGTGTTTTCTCAGAGTCTCAAAGCTTTAGAAAATAACTGGTTTTTCGAAAAATAATGAGATTAGTATTAGAAAAAACAGTACCACACATCTCAATTGAGATTCTAGAGCTTGTTTTGCTTCTTGCTAAAGGTTCAATACAGAGGTTGACATAAACCAGGCATCGCTCTCGAAAAATCAGCATAAGACCGGCAATGCTCATAAATCTGTATCAGTTGTGTTTGTATCACGATAACACGTGCTCGTCGATTAGACGCGTTTTTAGAATGAGTAATCGATACAAGTTTACGTTCAGATAAAAAGTTTTTATTGTTTTATGTACGAACGCGGATCTATATTAATCGAATTTCAACAAGAATTTCCGAATTAACCGCTACCAAATCATTCAACAGTATGGAAGCTGTACCAAAAATTCTTAAAAAAGGGCTTTGTCGCCGACGC
This sequence comes from Diorhabda sublineata, assembly GCF_026230105.1. NCBI lineage: Eukaryota > Metazoa > Arthropoda > Insecta > Coleoptera > Chrysomelidae > Diorhabda > Diorhabda sublineata. The sequence goes on along the minus strand of NC_079475.1, from coordinate 5,926,693 downwards.
GCTACGTTCTGGACGACCAGTATCTTTAAAATGGACAGGCAGTCGAGGATTCGTTGAGTGGCCCGCGCGATCACATGACATCTCATCCTCTGATTTCTTCTCGTGGGTTCTTTTCAAAGACCACAATTTGAAACTCTTCGCGGACTGCTTGACTAGCTTCGCAGGACCGGTCTCTCGGGTCTCTCCGTTGCTGTAAATTCATTGATCAAGATGAGCATCAATTTGAACACTTACAGTTATCCTCTATCGAACCCTTTTGTCATTTCTTCAAATAAATTCATTTTGACGCTGCATTTTTTTCTCTTATTGGAAATTTGTTGCCTTAAGACGACATCTGTATAATTATAATTTATAAAACTTACAAACAGTTTTCTGTTGAAGCTAAAATATATAGAAAGAGGTAAGATTTATATCCTTATGAATCCTTAACCCCCAAATAACTATAAATAGTTAATGATATTGAAAAAGAACCAAATAAATGGTAGTATTTTGAGAATTTCATTTTATTTATTACAAATTTCTGAAATCTTCATTGAATAAAATCAATATGGAAATATGTAAGTAATTTCAAACAAATAAGTTTCATATTTTCCTTCTCCTTGCCAGGATTTTGAGGGCTTAAGAATTTAGCATACTGATTGAATTTTTCAGAAAGATTAACTAAATTTCCATAACTTGATTAATAAAAAACTGAAGCAAGTTATCTTTAATAGAATTGTTTTTATCTGAGTAAGCTGGTATTAGGCATTAACCGTGAAAAAAAAACCGTTGGTTGGTACACCCAATTGGTACGAATCGCTTGACTTTAGAGATTTTCCAACTCACTTTCTGAAAAATGGGGTATGTCTCCCCACACATAGCAAAATCAGACACAATTATTACAAGTGTAGAACCAGCAGAGAGGCTTGTAGTGACCTTGAGTGGAATGAATTATATTAACTACTTAAGAGATTGCAAAATATTTTCACCAGAATATATCTAATTGTGTGAAGTGTATTCAGAAACAACCAGTAGGCTTTGCGCACAGAGCTTGCAAAACGGCACATGTAGAATGACACCTCATTTGCATTAGAAGCGTCGAAGCGCTGGTTAACGCATCCAAACGCGACCGGAAAAACGTCTCTGTACAATGGTCAATTTAATTTCCGGGTTTCTATAGCACATGCGTGATGAACTCGTATCTCCAGATCTTGCACCGTCAGTTTATTATTCATTTAGATCCACAGCATTGTTGGAAAAAAATTTGACACCAAAGGACTATCAAAAATGCAGAGCGACAATTTTGTGAATATACGCTCTAAGAATTGATTTCCCAAGGTTTTAAAGAGCTTATTGAACGTTTATTCAGAAGCGTAGAATATAATGGGCTATACTTCTAGCGAACTAGCTAACCCAGCGAACTTTGTTTAGCTTTAGAAGCAATAATGAACAGATCTTGGATTTTATAAAGTTGAATTTCTATAAGGATAGTAGAAAAATCAAAAAATCAACTATTTTAATGATTGTTTTTTCGCCAGGTACTTTAGTGCATAGGCTGCACTCTTCATTGAAGCAGCTTGTGATAGAAGAGATTTTTTTATTTTATTATCAGTGGCAACACCAAATATGCAGATGGTCTTTCGACCCGTGAACATGCCACATATAATTAACCATGGAAAAAAGATGGATTTGTTAGATTCAGACAAAAATTTTCGAAGGTTGGACTTGTGATTTGTTAATAGTCATGTCGAATACAAGACGTATCGTAAGTCGATTGAACTCGAACGGCAAATCGGTTATGACCATCAGGATACTCGAAACGAGAACTTCCTCACCTTCGTATTTTCCTTTGAGTATCGTCACGTAATCTCAAATGTTGAGTTCAAAACTCGGCCTTCTATAGTGTCTGCCCCAAATTACATCATTTGGAAAGAGTGTTGGCTACAAAATTTATTTATTCGAATGTTTCGACACGAAGCAATGAACGCAATAGTTCATGTTGCGGAGTTAATAATTTATTACTAGGGTAGTACCACTCTGGCTTGTCTGCGGAAAACTTCAATTCTCAACAATATTAGCAAACAACGTTCATTAACCCAATGAAAGCGCAGTAATCAGTGCAGCACTCGTATCTAAAAGATTCTCGATTCAAATCACTACCTCACAATTTTCATGTTGTGCATCGAGAATTATCTAGTTGTTGATGTCAGAGGTTTGCTTAACTATTTCGCATTGCAAACCGAGCTGTTTCGCGGACTGTCTCATACTAACGCTGCGCTCTATACGTGCACTTTCTACAGTGGGCCGAAGGGCAGTGTTATAGACAGGTAATAGGCAACTTGTTGTGTAAATTTCGTTTTTAGCGCTACTACGAGCGTAGTCATTACTAATTGGGATTTGCCAGGATATTCAAAATATACCTCTGTTTTAAAACAAGATTTATCTCAGACCTTCATTATTAAAATGAAACACCATTACTTAATAACCATATTGAGTAATGATATGGTGTTTCATTTAAATAATGAATAGTATAGAATTATTATTTCCAACTGCAAATAAGGCTCTTTACTTTTTTCTGAAGAATGTAGTTGCTAGGATATGAAAAAACGACTTTCAAGTTAAACTATTTATTTTTGATTACTTCGGTTTCAGATATAACAGTTATAAACTAATTCTTATTAGATTCATATAATATTCACGTTTCAAGCATTTAAATGCAACTATGAGTCTTTTAAAACAAATATTAAAAATCATGGAAATTCCAGCTGCCAGAATAATATCAAAAATAAAGTATCATAAAGGGGATTTGTAGTTATTAATCCAATTAGAGTACTTTCTGTAGCCTATTTTCTCAAATTTAGGATGCTGCGTTTAGACGCCCGATTTCATTTTATTCATTTTTTCTTTATGAATTAGATATTTGTTCACGCCAGTTGTTTGATTTGGTAAGTATATGACCTTTTTGGTATCTTACCTTTTAATGTCTTATTTGTCACTTGTCACAATCAGCGATCAACCTGATGCAAGTGATTAAAGGCTTTGGGATTGAGATAGACTGTCATCTCTCTTCATTATCTGACTGGGGTCAATGTGGTAGGAGAAATTGCGAAGGTCAACATATAAAGTTTCCATGGCATGTTGGCAGATAGGTCGATATTTTCAGTACCAGCTTAGGCGCCAAATTTAAATAGCGAGTTTAACGCATTTGCACTCGGAAGTGTATAAAACCTAAATCGAAATAACTCAGAGTAGTTTTAACCCTAAATATAAGCCATTTTGCCAATCGTAGAGGACTCAAAAGGTTTTATTTTTAATGTTTGTGTGGAAACGTGTGTCACATGTTTTTAAAATCAGTTATTCAAAAATAATCATGCAGTTTTGGCACATAAGTTGTTTCATCCTATATCCTTCTGGTTCTAAGCTACCTACTTACCAATTTTCGGCTGTTCTCCAATTATAAATAACGGAACTATCACGACTTCTTCCTATTTATATTTAACAGGAACGGGATAAGAAGTGTTCCAAATTATTCTTCTGGTTCTAAGCTACCTCCTCACCAATTTCTTCGATTTACAAGTCACAAAAACGGCATAAAAAGTATCCTATCTGCTTCCCCTGGTTCAAAGCTCATTCCTCATCAATTTTCGGCCGTTATCCAGTTATAAATAATGAAACTAACACGACTTTCTCCTATTTAAATGTAACCATTCCTCTAGTTTTAAGTTACCTCCTCACCAATTTCTTCTATTAATATAACACGAGACCGTCATAAAAAGTATCCAATATCCTTCTCTTGGTTATAAGCTACGTCCGTGCCAATTTTTTCTGATAATATATCACGGGAAAGTCATAAAAAGTATCCTATATCCTTTTCCTGGTTCTAAGGTAATTCCTTACTAATTTCTTCTATTAATATGTCACGGGAACGACATAAAAAGTATTCTATATCCTTCTCCTCATTCTAATCTACCTCCTTACCAATTTCTTCTATTTACGAGTCACAAGAACAGCATAAAAAGTACCCTATATCCTTCTCCTGGTTCTAAGGTACCTCCTTACCAATTTTCGGCCGTTCTCCAATTATAAATAATGAAAATAACACGACTTTCTCCTATTTTTATGTAATAGGAACGGGATAAGACGTGTTCCAAAACATTCTTCTGGTTCTAAGCTACCTCATCATCAATTTCGTCAATTTACAAGTCACAAGAGCGGCATAAAAAGTACCATATATCCTTCTCCTGGTTCTAAGCTACCTCCTTACCAATTCCTTCTATTAATATGTCACGGGAACGGTATAGTAAAAGTATTCCATATCCTTCTCCTGGTTCTACCAATTTTTGGCCGTTCTCTAGTTATAAATAAACTTTTTTCTATTTATATATAACAGAAACAAGATAAGACGTGTTGAAGTATTGAAGTATGAAGGTTATATTATTATATAATTAAGTATTTAACAAAAAAAATTGAAGATTGGAAACCAAAATTATTCATGATATATGATATATATATAGATATATATATATATATATATATAGATATATATATATATATAGATATATATATATATATATATATATATATACCATATGGCCGACAAGGACCATAATATCAGGATTATAAAACAAAGGACACAATTACGTTTTGTTATGCTAATGTTCATCAGTGAATATTCACATGAGTTTGCATATAAATTATATGCTATAGGACTTTTAAATTGAATTATCAACAATTTTTCATGTTAGAGTAGTCGATACTGAAAACACATATTGCTAATGTCTAGTATTAAAAAATAAACCAACATATGATATAATGTGATAATTTACTCACTTTTTGTGATGATTTTTTAAAAATACACACTTCACATGGTTCCAATTCCCTTACATTTGGTTTTACAAAAGAGTTTAAAGATTCAGTACGTGATTATTGTTTTGCTAATTTTTTGGGCATTATTTCTGACAAACTTGGTTGACATATCAAAATATAGACTAAAAAATTTTTATTTGCCTCCGCTTCACATTAAACTGGGAAGACTTGCGGGGAATGCTATGAATAAATAAATTCTCTCATCGCAAGTGATAATGCAGTTGAAAGTTTACATACCAAAACGGCGATGTATGGTATCTTTAGGAGGCCGGAGGGAATCCGATATAATCGACAACTGCTGGTACTACTTTGTTTTCTACCGCTTTGCTTGTAACCTTAATATCCCCAAGCAGGTCGAGCACCCATAGATTTTCAAGGGCCAAATCTTCATTATTGAAAAGATGAAACTAATGCTGTACTGTTCGTTAAATTCACCCCATCATGCGAGAGACAATTCTGAAAGTGCGCATGCGATCTGTTTCTAAACTGATTCGGAATTTTAATTGTTTTATTTGTATCCCTTCATTCTTATCGTTTCCAATATACACGCAAATTGAGATACGCCTCAACAATTTAGAAATAATAAATTCCTATGGTACATAATCAACATTATTATCATAAATAGGAAATTTACGATCTTTCATTAGAAACCTATGACACAATAAATGTATTGTCTGTTCCTGTATCGATGTTTTGAGATCCTTTCAGGAAGGAACCGGGAGAATATCCCTAAAAATTAATTTGATATGGACGTAGGGTGAATTCAGTGAGGGTAAACTTGAAAGTTTTATATAGAATAACAAATTAATGGAGCATCAGATAATTTTATGTACAGAATAGATAATTTATTAAACAGTAAAAGATGTGTTTAAAGCTGTTTCATAAGAAAACACGGGAGAATACATAGAAAATGTTATATATGAAGTAAAAGTGAATGATTTTACACGAGAAGAAGATATTAGAACCTCCAAAATACATATCATTGCTGATTATGATAAAAAAAACGATAGAAATCTCAGTAAATTAATGAACGATTGGAGACACACTATGCACAAGTGAACGGACCACCCTTGTTCGTCGTCACAATCTACGTGTTCTCGATTTGCTCGATAAGTTGGGGTTAATTTGAGGTCAGAAGCTGGGGCTTTAGGTTAGCTAGCGTTTTTGTAAGCTCTGACAATGAATCACTGATCTTTCTCGGATGTGGACCTTTTTTATCGGAACCGCTTCTTCAATGAAAATTGCCAGTCTTTTGAAAATGACGGTAAACTCTGGACACAACAAACCTATTGTTCAGTTTACTGGTTATTTTTCGCTGACTCTGGCCTTGTCATAATAGGGTGACCGATCACTTTTTCTGTCCAACTTTGTCAAGGTTAATGCTAAAACTTTCCTCTAAGAACAAAAGAGGTTCAGACAGAACAGATCGACTGTAGAGGCAATATCAAAAATATTAAACTATTATCAAAAAACTTATAATGATCGGGATATAAAAGGAAAGTAACCTTTTCCTCAAACTACAAGGCATATTACTGAATCGATCATTAAAAGTTTTGCAGATGATGGTGTACTAGTGGTGGCAGGGAAAAGATATGAGCTGCAACACCTTCTTTATTAGGCCAGGGCATTTACGAAATTACGTGACAAAATTAATAGTAGAAAAAAAACAACGCCATCGTGTTCTAGGGGTTAAATGGAAGTTATGTGCATGGAATTCAACATTTTTTTATATGCGTTATTTTTTTAAACAATAAAAACACCAAAAAACTGGTACAAATTTTGTTTTTTGCGTTTACCGCTGTACCTATTCAAGACTCCTCTTTGTTACTTTGGGCAATATTGTAGAGAATTGAAAAATCTTCAAAATAAGCTTTTATAAATTGAATTTCGATAATTTGTTGCTTAGATAATTTAACCGAAAAGAGAAAATTTTTAATTTTTTAAATTTTTTATAATTTGTTCGATTTTGAATATAAAGGTTTCTTAATCGCTGAGTTTGTTTATAAATTTTTTTACCCCTATTTTGAACAGTTTTTTGAGGTAAAAAAAAGAAGAAATTCAAAAAACTGAAATGATGGATTTCTAGTTCAACTCTTCTTTCCAACGCAACTTTTCAAATGATGATAGGACTATCCGGTAAGCAAGAATGTCCCTTTGAAAAAAGGGCCTCCTATGGTTTAATTGTCATTTTGCAAAAACAATTGGGGCCACGGGGCCCATCTTTAGAGCATTGATTAAGTACATCGAAATCTCGGTTTTCAGTGAATAAGAAACCTATATATTCAAAATCGAACAAATTATAAAAAATTTAAAATTTTCTCTTTTCGGTCGAATTATCCAAGGAAAAAATTATCGAAATATAAAAGCTTATTTTGAAGATATTTCAATTCTCTACAATATTGCCTATAGTAACAAAGGGGAGTCTTGCATAGGTTCAGCGCCAAACGCAAAAAACAAAATTTGTACCGGTTTTTTGGTGTTTTTATTGTTTAAAAAAATAACGCTTAGACAAAAAATGTTGAATTTTATGCCCTAGAACACGATGGCGTTGCTTTTTTCTACTATTAATTTTGTCACTAAAAGCCTTTTTTTCGTAAGTGCCCTGGCCTATATAGGACGAGGACAACAGTAGATCGGAGGAACGGTAGATAAGTATTTCAACATAATACAACAAATACTAAAACTGCTATGCGTCAGATCTATTCTTATATGTTTATTCAAAAAAAGCAGTCGAAATATCAACAACAATCAATGGAGACGACTGAAATTTAAACGCTGGAAACAATTAAAGGAGTGATCCTCAGAGATAGATACGAGAAATCAGGATATTAGAGAAGACCTAGAAATTCAGAACGAAGTGAGAAAAATGGGTAGAAAACAAAAACACTTAACACAGGCAGAGAATTAGAAATATGGTATGAGTGCTGAAGCACAGCGTCTCAAGAATAGCTCAGAAAGAGGCTCAATATTAGTAAATAAACAGGACAAAAGAGATAAAGAAGAGGAGTATCCAAATATGTATATTATACAGTGTGTCTGTTGTGTGATATCAATTTGATTCTAGCTAAATAATAGTAGTACAGTATGTCGTACATTAAAAGCATCCAATACTGTTATAATAGTCACATCAATTTTTTCGTAACTAATTTTATTTCTATGTTTTATTTTTAGAACTGGTCTGTATATTTCTGCTTCACATATTATTTTTTCACCTTAATTTCAATTCCTTTAATAATGAATACAAGGAAGTTCTTTTGGTATTTGACAAATTTTCTGTTGTTAATTTTTGATAGCATTTTGTCGAGTAATAGTATTTTATAATTGGAAAAGAATAGTTCATGATTCTCTTTATAAGAATCTGTAGTTTTAAATAAAAATCTAACGCTTTCTCAACATATTTCACATAAATGAATAATGATCATGATGTTTATTTTTCTTAAAGCGAAAGGAATCATAATTTGCCATAGTATATCGCAGCTCAACCCTTTCTAATCAATATTATCTACTGTATAAATCTTTCTTCAATCTTTTCGACCTTAATTTGGCAAAAGATTAATATGAAATGTTCCTAAATACATTTTATATTCTGAATACACTGCTCACACCACAACTACACCAACACTCACAATTAAACTGTCTGACGCGTGTTTTAATAACCTGTTTTATACTAAAATTTCCCACCAATAAATATTTCCATTCATTCCTGGACTACTTAACTATGGAGTGGACTCTAGGAATTGGCCCTTTGTCCTTATTTTAGCTACTCTTACATCTAGCAATTTCAATACTTTCGAATGCATCTAACAATTTATTATTGGATACATTTTTTAACAATTTTACATTATTAATATTTATGTCATGATTATGACTGGCCGCGTAATCGGCAATACCTGATTTTCCGGTCCGTCCATATTTCAAATGCTCTCAAAGCCGGACAATAACGGATCACTTAGTCTGCCCAATATACTTTCGGTCACAATGATCACAGCTAATTTCATAGATATCATTCTTTTCCAAATTTGGTATTTTATCCTTAGGATTGCCCCACAATTGTTTTAATGTATTATTGGATTTACAAACCAATTTAAAACCTGCTAAATATTCCTTCCAAGTCATTTGTATAAAGGTATCAGAGCAAATTTTTTTGTTTTCCATTCTGGGTTAGTTTTCTTCTTTCTGACAGTATAGCAGATTTTTGACGACTTCACGAAATTCATCCAGTAGCTAAGTGCGACTACGATTGAATTCGGAAAACCAGCGAAACACGTTAGCTCAAGAGTCCTTCATAATCACATCAGTGTTGCTATAACTCGAAACTTAAGTAGCAGCTATCGTATTTAAAAAGTGTCAGGTACTATTGAATAATTCCATTCAATGATTTCTTTGAATTTTTTCAACATCTAATTTGATTTATGTGACAAAAAAGAGCAAAGTCAATCATTTTCACGTATCATTTCGATTCTGTGATGGCTTTTATAAAAATAAAAAGTGTTTTTCCCGAACATACAATGACGAAACTATCAAAATACCCTCGGTGACCGAATTAAAAGCTTTTTTGTTGTAATTGTATTCTGGCTCGTAGTTTTTAATTCGATCCAAACATTTTAATTCGAGGCGTAGGCGTCGGATTTCAATACGAAAAAATAAAACTTATTTAACGGACCTGTCAGCGGCAAAATCGGGCGGATCGCATTCATTAATTGAATGTCATGAAATTTTTCTGATAGGAATGACCTGAATCATCACGCGCCAAAAATTATCCATAAAAGAAAAATATGAACAATAAATTGAGAATATATTTGTCACAAAATGAAATAATAGATATAAAAAGTTTGAGCAAGCAAAACAAAACTTATCGAACAAATTTTTTTTAATCCTATATGTAAAACAGACATTTTCAAGTCAAAATTCAAGAACATATTATAATTCTACGGCAATAATGTCAAGCGTTTCACTTGGTTTCATCTCCTGTATACTGATATTAGTGATATTCCCACACACAATACAGCATCATGGTACGTTAGCATTGCTTCCCAAATAATGGAGACAAACATGGAGGCTATGTCCTCGAAGCTAAACTTTTTTTGGAATTAAAATGAATCAAAATAAATCTATTTATCCACGACTGTTATATAATATACCCATTATACGTCAGCTCGCTAGACCTTAATAATACCAAATGAATTCATTAATCACTGCTGTCAGATGCTTCCTTGATTTAGCAATATTTTCTACAAAATTTTTGTTTCAAATTATGCCTTGTATAACAATACTAAATATTATCAATTTAGTTTTGTATACATGGAAAAATAAATTTTCCTAAGCCAGATTCGAGCCCGAGATCTGCAGTTTGAATACACAGAGCATTAATATTGAGCTCTCAGCGACATTGGATATTTTTGTCGTAATTCGGTTCCTTATTGTACCATGGTTTTTGAAATAATTTATATTCATGTCAAATTATGTTGAAAAATCAACTGAAATTGGATATATCAAATGAAAGTGACTTTTCTTTGACACCATCAGAAATTACACAAGCTGTTGAGGTTGCCTCATTAAATTTATTGCCGGAAAAGTCAATGAGAGTATATAATATTGCATATGAATAATAACTTTCATTATATGAATGATATACTATTTTGTGATTTCAATGCAACAGAGAAGAATCTCTTCAACTGTGATGGTAAACGGGCATCTTCTGCAACAAAATAAAGTACTTAGTAAACTATATTGGTTAATAGGTCGAAGATCCCAAATAAAAATCTGCATGTTTCCCATTTTCTGTCATTTTTTCGTGTTCTAGCCTAATTACTGGTTTCTGCATTTTCCTGAGGTTTTGCAACGTGATTTCTGCTATTTCTGTTCCACTACTGTCAAAATCTGTATTTTTCCTCGTTTTAGCTTCATTATATTTTGTGTTTTCAATCAATCCAATCACTATTTTTGATATTTGAGTTTCATTATTGCTTCAATTTGATTGTCAAAATCATTAGTGCTTCTTTTTTCTTGCAATCTCCACTTTACTCCATGTTTAAACTCGCTTATTGCTTCAAATTTGATAATTTTTGTAGAATTCATGACTTTCTACATGTTTTAGCTTCAATATTGGTTGTGTTTTCAATCATTGCTTCAAATTTCCACACTTTTTCTATGTTTTAGCCTCATTATAGCTTCAATTTAGATCAAATTTGCCAGCTTTTCACTTTTTCCATGTTTTAAATTCATAATTTCTCCAGTTTTTATTACGTTTTTCACTATTCTCCCTTGTTATATGATGTAGTCAGATTTTGCCTTTTACATGGTTTCACTTCGTTAATAATTTTATATTTTGTTTTTTTTTGTATTCAAGCCTCATTCTAGCTGCAATTTTAATCAAATTTTTGAAATTTGCATCAAATACTTGCGTTTTCTATGTCTTAGCTCCAATATTGCATTTAGTTCTAATCATTTTTCTCAATATCCGCTCTTTATTCTCGTAGCTTCATTCTTGCTTCAAACTCAATCATTTTGGTCAAAATTCATGGTATTTTCAATATTTCATGTCCATTATTGGTTCTGTTTTCAATCATTGTCTTCAATTTCTCATCTTCTTTTATATTTTATCCTTATGAAAGCTTCAATTTCAATCAAAGTTACCGAATTCTCTCCTTTTTCAAAATTTTCTTCCATCTTTAATTCTATTCCAAAATTTTTGTTCAATTTCTGTCTTTTCTCATTTTTTAGTCTCAATATTGCTCCAGCTAGAATCTTTTTCATTTTTGGTTTCATTATTACTTTTGTTGTCATCATTTTTTTCAATATCCACCTCAGTAGTGCTACTATTGAAATAATTCTGTAAATTTCTTTCTTTTCTCATATTTCTGCTCCATTATTAATTATTTGCAGTAGTTTTGGAAGACAGTCGTTTTATTTAAATCACTTAGATATCGATTTCGAAAGTTGTAATAACTTTAGCTAATTTTGCGTCATATGTATCTTTTGTCACATTGTTTGTTTTTCTTATTTTCTGTCTTTTTTATGTTTAAGCCTCATTCTAGGTGCAATTTTAATCAGAATCGTCAAATTCTTGACATTTTCCATGTTTGAGCTTCATAAGAGTTTTTTTGGTAGATAAATTTTTCAAATTTTTATCAAATACTTGCGTTTTCGATGCCTTAGCTCCAATATTTCATTTAGTTCTACACAATTTAATTGACTTCTAATACGGTAATAGTTGATACTAAGGTCAATAACTGACTATCGTGCCTATCGATCACTATTAATTCCATTTTTATTTCAAGTTAATTCTCAGTACTTGTTAGAGAAATGTTGAATCTCAGCTTGGTCATTGATTATGCTTATTAATTGATATCTATGCTAAAGAAAGACATTTTGCTCAGTAATATTTTTGGAATCTCATACCCATATGCTCCTTCGATTCAAAACATGTACCTGTGCAGTAACCCTCTAATTAAAATCTAAACTTAAGCTTTTTGGCTTCCCTTTTAGTCGTGATGCACCGTAAAAGGACCTTGGGGACAGATTTAACACATCAAAGTCAAGTTTCTCTCGGGACAAAGTATTATTTTTAGGATATCTTCGTCGAGATTTCTTAAGGGCATTGTTAGCGGAATTGAAACGAGAAACGAAATTACCTGTTTGATGTGAACATTGTTTTGTTTTTTGACTTCAGATTCGGTTGAATAAGTTCGTGAATAAATACGTTCCCTTATTCTATTTCCGAATTCCATTTTTGTTATCATATATTGGACGCTATAAATTTAAGACCTTGTATTGACGCGTGTAAATTATGCAACGCGAGGAAAAGGGCTTGAAAAAAATACCAGCGAAGCGAGTGTTTACACCTAGTTTAACTTACTAAATATGTACGCTTATTAAGGAGAAAATGAAAATCTATTAAATAAGCAAAGTAAGCAGGTCTAGAGAATTATTAAATAATTAATCTTGGTTATCTTTAATTATAGGAATTTTGAGGAGAACTAATTACTTGAAGTCGATTAATAAAATGGGGGTACTAGAGCTGAAGGAACGTTAGGGGTGTATCTAGTTTGTATATAAATTAATACTATTAATTATCTTGTATAAATGGTCTCAATTTACCCGCAATTTCAATAAGTAACTTATTCTTTATTTTATAGAAACTAGTTAAATTGGTTTAAGTGATTGGAGAAAAAATATCGCCCAAAATATTTTACGATAGAGGTTATTTCTCCACGTCATTAAAAAATGAAGTGTTTTGTATATACCAGCCCCATCATTATGCAGTAGTTCTACATAGAAGATAAATTATTTAAGAAGTAATCCTCTCTATAATTATGTTATTAAAGTTTTATTTCTATTTTCTATCGAGAATTTCCAAAATAATTCACAAATTATTTCAATTATTCCAAATTCTTCCACGTTATTACCTTAACAAGTGAAGTCTTTTGTATATACGAGCCCCCTCATTATTCAGTGATCCCACTTTAAAGAAAAATTATTCAAGAAGACGGAATCCTCTCTATAAATATGTTATTAAGTTTTTATTTTTATTTTTCATCGAGAATTTCCAAACTAGTTTACAGATTATTTCAATCATTCCAAATTCCTCCACGTTATTACCTCAACAAGTGAAGTATTTTGTATATACCAGTCCCCTCATTATTCAGAAGTCACAATTTAGAGAAAAATTATTTAAAAAGTCGGAATCCTCTCTATAAATATGTTTTTATAGTTTTATTTTTATTTTCCATCGAGAATTTCCAAAGTAATTTACAAATTATTCCAATTATTCCAAATTCCTCCACGTAATTACTTTAATGAGTGAGGTCTTTTGTATATACGAGCCCCCTCATTATTCAGTGATCCCACTTTAAAGAAAAATTATTCAAGAAGACGGAATCCTCTCTATAAATATGTTATTAAGTTTTTATTTTTATTTTTCATCGAGAATTTCCAAACTAGTTTACAGATTATTTCAATCATTCCAAATTCCTCCACGTTATTACCTCAACAAGTGAAGTATTTTGTATATACCAGTCCCCTCATTATTCAGAAGTCACAATTTAGAGAAACATTATTTAAGAAGTCGGAATCCTCTCTATAAATATGTTTTTATAGTTATATTTTCATTTTAGATCGAAAATTTCCAAACTAGTTCACAGATTATTTCAATGATTCCAAATTCCTTCACGATATTACCTTAACAAGTGAAGTATTTTGTATATACGAGCCCCTTCATTATTCAGTGATACCACCTGTAACCGAGTAGCCTGCGAGTAATGGGATTGCAAAGTGAGAGTCCGGGGTCTTTTCCCCGGAAAATGACAACACTTCACTATAACTGTCATTACATATGACACGTGTAATGACAACTATCAGTATTAGAAGTAATTGTATACTTGTACTTACTCATTTATTAAATGAGATAAAATTATAATAATGATTCTAGAAATTGGAAATCCCAATTATCAATATTTAACAATTATTAATTACGAACATCAATCGTACAACTAGAATCATTTCTAGCATTACTGCCTGCGACTTTATTTAAGGAGCCTCGCAACACATTACTAGTATCTCTAGTATCATCATAACTAAAGTCTATCTATCGAAGAAAAGTAGTGAACCAAAACAATGATCAGTGCATGATTTTCACGTGAACATACCTGACGAAACGCTATTATTGGTTATTGACCCAAATCAAAATCAAAGTTATTGGCATTAGCTAAAAATGAATGATTGTGTATATTCATAAGAATGAAATGCAAGAAAATTATGACAAGACCCTTGATGGCGTATCTTCTTCAAGTTTCTACCAAATCGTTCTTGAGTATAGAGCTAATCATTCTGTGGCCGACCCAAAAAAGTATCTATCAAGAAAAAAATTAACAATTCAATTGATGATTTCGACAGGAACGCCATCTGAAGAATTGTGTTCAATTTTTTGTTTCAAAATAAGTTACCAACAGTGGATAAAGATCTGAGAGTAGTTAAGGAAGATAAGGACTTGATTTTAAGAGATCAACATTTTATAATTCATTAAAAGAAATGGGATTTCAATATAAAAAACGAGGAAGGAACAGTTTAATATCAGAAAAAGCAGACTTCCATACAATTTTTCATACAATCCTCAGGTCAAGCATTATTGGATGGACTTTCTAAATACTTAAAAAACCCGCCAGGTAGGTAATATTTCAAAAAACCATTTTACAAGCTTTTATTTAATGTCACCTGTCTGTATATGTATGTAATCATATCTAATCCAATTTAATCAAACGCTACCTCCAAAACTATAAAACATAAATGAATTTTTTAATCTTTATTTATAATTTCTCACTTAATTGTCTAATTTTAAACAGTTAAAAGTTACTTGAACTTCTTCCATTTTTAAAGCCATATTCCGAATCGTCTAAAATTTCACTCAAGTAAAAGCTTATTCCTAAAATTTTAAGATTTTTTCAATATTATTTATTATTGGGATGGCTTAGATAATTTCCATATCTATTACAATTCAAAAGAGTTCAATTGATAGCACATTTTATGCTTGGTTGTATACGTGCCTAGTTTTATAAGGAAAATTTAATTTTATGAATAGGACAGAGACTAATAATTTGTCACATTGGTAATGAAGATGATTTCCTGCCAGATATTTTATGGGTATTTAAATCTAAAAAAACGGAGACTATCACGAGGAATTGGACTTTCGAAAACCCAAAATTGGTTTTCGAAAACTCTACTGAAGCTTTAAGAAAACTACGTTTTTGTATTAGACTATGCTTCGTATCACAAGAGAAAACTTGAGAAAATTCCAACAATGGCCACAAGGAAAGCAAATATTCAAGAATTGCTCACTTCTAAATATATCGATGAAACTATGGTCAAAGCAGAGCTTTTAGAAATTTCGTGGCCATAGTATTTTCAAAATTTGGTATAAGTTTTCAGGAGACAAAGAAAAAACCCTCGGTTCTCTTCAAGCCGGGCCTATCGTTCTGTCCAGTCCAGACTTGTATCTATATAAACTTCAAATAATCTAACATAAACATTAACGAGTTGCGTCATACCGTAAACTTCTATATCTGTAATTTACTGTTGGGTGTCTTAGATTTTAGTTTGGTGGAATATTTCGATTAAAAGTGATATCTTGTAACTATTGTGATATTGTTTACATAGGACAGACATCTCAATATTTAGAACCTAGATTAAGAAGTCATCGAATAATTAAATATCAAGAAAAATTCTCATACATTATCATACATAGTACAAACATCTCAATATTTAAAACCTAGATTAGGAAGTCATCAAAGTCAGAGCGTTTTCAGAAATAGTTCATAAATTGTCTATGATTTTGGAGTGAACAAATAAAAATATAGTCAGTCGATGATGTTGGTAAAGGGCTGTAAACTTTGATTCAAAACAAATATTTGTCGTATATTCCACATAGAAGGCACTTTTCTGTAGAGAAAAAGAAAGTTGTTATCTTTTAATAGCAAATATAAATGTATAAAATAACTTCAGAAACAAAGAAATATCAAATTATTAGACTCAAAAGTCCCTCTACTTATCCAAAAATCTCGTCAAATTAGTTCAGACGAAAAACAAACCACCAGAATAAAATTTTCAAGAGATTCATGCAAATTCGAAGAAGCAATTCAAACTTGTAAGTACAAAGCATACAAATGAAAAATTTATTAAATATCCTTGTCAGAAAATTGTTTTATTAGTACTCTAGCTACATAAATAAAAAACCTAACGAATAAGTTTAAACGAAGTTTGAGCGTTCAACTTTGAACGCAATAAAAAGTTAATATCAATTTAACTTCCAATTTGATAAAGCCCTTTTTGGAGGAACTAGATTAGGAAATGTATAAAAAGTCTTCTTGTAGTATCTGCCAAATGAGAACAGAAGCAGCTACTACAACTTCTCCAATATAAACAAGATATTTCAAGGACTGCTTTTCACAAGTTGGAGAAAAATTATAATATAATAAAATTGCTAAAAGAAAATGTGATTTAAATTGTTTTTAGCTTAAAAGCTACAGTCGAAAAAACAAAATAGATTTGAAACTGAATATTAGAGTGAAAAATCATATGAAAATGAAAATATTTTCTTAATTAGAGAGTATGTTACAGCAGCTATAATAATGATGTCTAAATGTGGATTGCTCAGTCTGTTTCTATAATTAAAAGAGATGTTTCACACAAATATATAAAGCTAAAAATAGTTCTCTATCAATGCAACTTGAATCACTGTTGAATATTCTTATTGAGAGACTAGAAACTAAACCTTTGAATGCGTTTGAATTTATAGAATCGTAGATCAAATTGATGTCTTCAGTTAATTTTTGATTCTTTTGGTATAGTCATTACCAATCAGAATAACTAAGACCAGTTTTATTACTATAGACTATATCGTGTCATCGTCACCGACTGAACTGTTTTTAATTCAGATCTCTCCGATCATGAAGAAGTGTTAACAAAAATCCAATACTAAAAATGCTTAGTTAATGTGAACTCTAGCCTAAACAGCCATACCTTCACTGCAACAATTTTTTTGATTTTTTAACGCTTTCGATTGTGTTAATCATAATACTTCAATCAACAAATTGCAGTACCACAGTTTCAGGGAAACCTCTCGCATGGCTTAAGTCATACCTTACCAACAGAAGTCAGCTTGTGGTGTCCAATAGAATGTGGAGTTCCCTAAGGCTCAGTACTAGGCCCTATTTCATCTCACGGCAATTCACAGATCCATATCTAGTGACCTAATCACCCTTAAATCATGGTGCGATTCTAATCTTTTCTCTGAACGTTTCTAAAACCAAAGTTTTATCATATAAAAGTACATTGCAGTCTTTTTTATTAAATAACACCACCATTGATGTCGTTGAATCTGTAAAATTCTTAGTGCTTGTTGTGGACAATTCCTTGAAATGGGAGTTACATATAGCCGCCTTATCTAAAAAATTAAGTTCCTCCTGTTTTGCGATGAGATCAGTTTTCAAAGAACTGAACTTATCCACCTCCCTAACAGTTTATTATGCCCTTATCGAGTCGCATCTCCGATGTGCCCTTCCTTTCTGGGGTACGTGTTGTGCGACTCAATTTTAGTGAATTTTTAAACTACAAAAGAAAGCTGTTAGATATTTACTAAGACTAAACAGCAAGGCTCACTGCAGGGACTTTATTAAAAGATCAAAAACTCTGACCCTTCCTTTCTTATTCCTCTTTGAATCCGTTTGCATAATTGCACACCTATCCACGTTGAGAATTTGTTGAGGGCTCAATATTTTAAAATGCCAAAAAATGCACAATCACTTGCCAAATGAAATCAAATCGATATAATATTTTTGCTATGGCTCAAGCATTGTGAAATCATCGTACCAATGTCTTTATCACAGTCTTAAACCTGCAAGTTCAAAGAATTTTATCAATGCAGGGAGTAATTGTAACAAATGTTTTATAGCTGTGCTTTGGATAAATCAACAAATAATCCTATTGGCATTCTAACTCTTCTGCTTGTTTTCCAACGGTCTTTAAAACGCACAAGCTCTTACGTTATTTATTGCCACTGTCTTTACTACACAAAGCAATAAAACACTAAAACATCTACCATTGCATAAACTCCCTAAGCTTCTTCAGAGAACTACTCCTACATTCGATAAGCTTTTTCCACTCCATCTCTTTTTTTGTTTCAAAATCTTCACATACCATTCTCATAAAAACGATAAACTAGCTATGCACGTTGATTCATCAATGATTTGTCAAGTTGTAAGAAATAATTTCAGTTAGATCAAATTTCATAGCTTCAGCTCTTCGCATCATTATATTATAAGAGAGCCTAACTGATTTGATGGCATCATCATCTCGGTTTTGTTTTTGTAATTATCACACAATATATCCACATAATAGCTGCTCTCCATTTGCATTTAAGTGAACTCAGTATACGATTATTTACATCGATGACAGTTGGTAATCATTTAGTATTTATTGTATACTCACTTGTTTATTTTGAAGACCAGATCTGACAACGTGATGTCCTCAACCTTAATCTGAGTACACAAAACTCACCAAAGCACATGGTTTCCAGCTTGTGCAGATTGGTGGTAAACTAACTAAAATTGTTAGGTCATACTAGTGAAACTGAAAAAGATATTGCATTGAATGATATCTTAAGTGAGAATGATCTGAGTTTTGATGAGAATAGAAAGCAGCTAATATATTTGCAGCTTCTAAAGAAGCAACTTAAAGCAATTCGAAGTCTTCGTACGGCATCTGATGGTAGGCTATAGCCCTGAAAAAGCAGGATGAGGTTTCGGTGGTTGTGTCGTTCTTGTCATATTATATATAGCCTATTTAATTGCTACTTCAACTACATCAGCTCTTTTGTTCTTAGCGTTGAATTTGATTCCATTGTTAACGGTCTTACACACTCTCTATTTGTGCGAAAAAGTAGTCAGTATGCACGAAAATGTTGAATATTTGACTTTTTTCTTAACCTGCGATCGGTCGCTATGAGAGAAAAAATCTAACAATTTCGATACTTTGCTCAGAGAAATTTGACAAGTATTAATATTAATATTAAAATACTCTCCCCTCTAGAAGTGCCTGGAGACAACAATATGCTAGCGCATGGCAGACTGGAGTTTGATGTAGTTAAGAGCAATCGACCGCAGGGGCACACGCGACTGAAAAAGTTCGATAATTTGTTGGAAAAATTCTAGCTAAGCGACCTATCCCGTTTCAAAAATTTAGTTTTTGTGGTGTGAATTGTTTATGTTTTTGATAAGTTTGAACAAATATTTTGGTATAAATTTTAGTAATATTATTTTTTCATTTCGTTTATTGAATTTCCAATTTAAAAATGGTTAAGAAAGTTGAGAAGCAACTATGGAATTGGTATAACGATTATTCCAAGTAACACAGAGCCCATGGATTCAGACGACGACATAAGTGATGCTCCGTTATATAAACACAGTTTATATAATACTGACACTGAGCAACCAAGTAAGCGTTACTACGGCTCGACCTACTGCTACTGTCACAGAAGCGGAAACAAAAATAGACCCTATTTTTTTAGGTAAAAATCTCAAGGAGTGGCTAAAGCACAAACCTGTCATGCCTAGAAGAAAAGCACGTCTTCACAACCTTATAAAACGACTACCTGATGTTAAAACTATTGCCAAAGGAGCTAGTACTACTTTAGGTTGCTGAAAACTATTTTTTCTACGACCGTGCGTTTTAACCCACTTTCCCGCACGCATTTTAGTTTTGAAAGTGTGTGAAAATTATGCAAATTTTGATCTTATTAGATAGTTTTTTACTTCTGAGATTATAACTATTGTTACTACAGGTAAATAAATATTCACGAAATAGTCCATCAAATAAAATTTAAACCTTTTTTAGCTTTTTTATCATTTTTAATTTTTTAAAAATATAAAATAATACAGATATTTTTTATTTAACCATGTTATTCTTACTAAAACGTGAAAGTTGTTCAAAACGTCTTGGAAGTGACCGAATAAGTACAATCTTCTAAATCAAACCACATTGAACCGAATCCGATACAATAATATTAATGGATTCATCCGAAGAAGAACTTCCCGAGGCCATTTTGAAAGCTGCAAGTGAAACTAATTCCGAGCTGTTACCTGCCAAATGACTTAAAACTGTTGCCGTCACCGCCATCGTCATCTTTATGCGACCTGCAACCGATGCCATCCTCATCGACGTCATCTACCTTCCAGTTGAAACCAAATTATTCCACTGGACCGGCAATTCTTACTAGTCTACAGAATACAATAAATTGTGCTTTCAATATTAATATTTATAATAATTAGTAGTTTTTAGTTACAGTTTTTTATATTGTTATGTTTGTTGGAATAAAATAATTTTTCAAAAATGGGTTGGTATACTTTTTTGTATATATACGGTCGTAGAAAAAATAATTTTCTTAACACATGCGTAAAGTGTCTTTCCCGCACTTGACCGCTTGCCCGAACTCCGCTCCGCGTCATTCGGGACATTCGAAACCATTGACAAACTTGTTAGTTTCACGAACCAGAAACTAGCGATAATCATATTCGCGCCTCAGAGAATGTCCATCAACTGATATCGAGGAAATTCACGCATTTCTTGGGCTATTATACATGGTAAGCGTAAAAAAACTCAGCATTTAAATACTTCCGATTTATGAATTACTGATGGTACGGCCCCTTAATACTTTGCGGCTGTTATGTCGGAGAGAAGATTTCACGTACTAATTCGGGCATTATGTTTTGACGAGAGCAATAGCAGAAAAGAAAGAGCCAAATATGATAACCTAGCACAATTCGGGATCTATTTAAAAATTTTGTAAAAGCATGCTATTCATATTTCTCCATTGGAGAATATGCTATGATAGACGAAATTCTGAAGGCCGCTTCAGGCAGTATATTGCTAATAAACCTGCAAAATATGGCATAAAGATCCATAGTCTAGCAGATGCACGAACGTTTTATATACACAATATGAAAATATATGCCGGAAAACAACTGGAAGGACCATACAAGTTGCCAAACGATACTTCCAGCGTAGTGAAACGTTTGATACTTACTATTAATAAGACTGGACGTTACAATGAATAACTACTTCACATCAGTTCCCCTTGCTAAGGATTTACTTCTAAATCACAAAGTGACTTTAGTTGGTACACTGCGAGAGAATAAGCGGGAGATCCTATCCGAGTTTGTTCAAGAAAAAATCGTCCAGTATGCAGTACTATGTTTGCTTACGGGAAAAATAACAATAACTGTATTCTCGCGTCGTATATTCCAAGAATTAATAAATGATTCAATACATTCGTCCAATAAACAAGCAAACAAGCCAGAAATTATAACATTTTATAATTCCACGAGAGGTGGGGTAGATGTTGTAGATCGATTAATGTCCGAATATTCCGTAGCACGAATTAGTAATCGTTGGCCACTAACATTTTTTATGCTCTATTAAATATTGCTTCAATAAATTCCCAAATAATTCAGAAACACAACATGGGTGAGACAAAAGCAAGAAGACTTTTTATTTCAGATCTGTTCAGAACAGTTGGCATTACCTCATCAAATCAGGCGCTCTTCTATTTCAAATTTGTCTATTCCTCTTCGAAGATGTAAATATTGCCTCAAAAGAAAGAGCCGATTTACACAAGAATTACTTATATTTGTATTGAATGTGGTAATAATTATACTTAAGAATCTTTGTAGTTTATATTTTTATTAAACTTATATTTTTGAAATGTTCTTAAAAATAGTTATTAGTATATTCCCCATTCTATTAAAGAAACTTTCTTATTCCATTTTTTAACTTTATTTTATTAAAATTTTAAAATTTATTTAAAAGTTCAATATTTGTAATAATATTCATACATAAACACATTAAAAATATTTCTTAGTTAAAATCTAACGCGCGACCTATCGAGTTATGAAAAGAGTAGCGACCGTTCCGTGGTTAAACTAGCAACTACAACTGACAACGTTCTGCATGGCGGTGGTGGTTTGCATACATTGATATACCCATAACTCAAAATTTTCAACCCGAACGTGACTGCGAACTATCTAGAACTATGCCGCGAACTATCTAGAACTATCCCGTGAACTATCTAGAACTATCCCGCGAGCTCTCGGTATATCGCGAGTGGCCAATAATAATAAACATATAGATATAAAAAATCTTTGACTTTCCACAAAAAATTTTACTGTCGGAAAAGATTGTTATAAATAAAAGTGTAGAGTCGATTTTTTTTATTTGTTAATATTTCCAACTCAAGCCCGAGATATACTTTATAGAGATCCTGTTAGATGATGAAAAAACAAAAGACATCCTTGACAATTACGCTATTCAGACGTACTCGAAAATATGGATTAAAGAGAAAAAGAATTTCGAAAAGCGCAGGATGATAAATGGTTAGAGTAAAAGGACGTGTTGGACACAAACATTAATATATAATATAACATAATCTTTTAGTGGCCGGGAACCGAAACGTGCACCATCCCATTTCTCCTTCCTTCGCAAGCGTTAATTAATCCGGTAATTTCCGGGACGTCATACTCGAGAGATATCCTCCCAAAGTTTGTTATAATAATGGTAACCTTTAAACTTTCACACATTTTCATTAATATTTTCCAGACCTCTGGAGCCCTTGTTTCTTATAGAGATAAAACTTTTTATTATCAGGTTGACATCGTCGCATGCCGTTCTTCATACGACAATTCAATTATTAATATATATCTAGAGTAACTCGAGTTTAGAACAATTTTTTTCATACAAAGTTCAAGATTTTCTTGTATTCTTTATTGATGTCAATTGTGTATGTGTATGATGTATATTAACCGAGGCTCGAGAGGACAAAGATTGAGTAGAGTCCTGTTCTGGTCAATGACGAATACAATTTTTGCGTAAATTTCGTGAATGTGGAGACATCGGCAGGAACGTTAATACTCAGCAAATTTCGCCGAAACTCATTCATATGGTAGATTCATATGGTAACACGGAGTTAAAGAAAATCTTTCGCCTCATTCATAAATGAGAATTTTATTTTCGTGCACAGTAAAGAGTTACTTCAATAAAGGCATAATTCAAATGTACTGCCCAGCACGATCACTATCTATGAATCTAATAGAGCTTATCTGAAACTACTTGGGAAGATATTGACAGAGCTCCAGCCTCCAATAGTGTTGATGCAGAAGATTTAGCTTTAATAATCAAAATTAAGAGAGAAATGGAAAGAGCATTCTGTAAACTGGAAGAGGCGAGAAAAATTATGGATTATGAATATACCAAAAGAAAACAGAGTATATGGTGCTAAAATAAAAAGCGATTAGTTGTAAGAAATACATAGAAATTGAAGCGAAAGCGGAGGACCAACATAAGAGAAGTTTTTGAATTCGAATACCTGTGAACAACACTGTCAAATAAAATGAAGATTGGACTGAAATAAATAAGAGAATAGCCGAAAGCAGTGAAGCCGAGTATCAATGAGTAAATTGAACTGAACAATAATAATGATTTTAGGTCTCTTCTGTTTTAAGCTTAGTTTCTTTAATAATTTTTAGAAGATAAAATTCTACTTTTCTTTAAATCTTTAAAATATGATATAGACATTATTTATATTAATCAATAGATCACCTACATTATGAACATCAAAATAAAAATAAAATCACAATAGAAAATGTTATAAGTTTTATTAGAATTTGCAGAATAGAGATATAAATTTTACTTAAAATATTTAATCTCTTTATAGGTCTCTTTATAATTTATAGATTTTTCGTTTTTATGAATATGAACCATTTTTAAAAATTTTCTTTTTCGCATATTAGATTCCGTTCCAAGAATTTTTGAATCTTTATAATTGAATTTATGTTTTTTGATATTTCATGGTTCGTTGATGCAGTTTCAGTTTTTTTATCGTATTGATGACCTTTTAGTCTATTTTCTATATATTGAGTTGTCTGCTCTATGTAGAAAGCGTCACTTGGTATATAATATTACTTCTTTTGTTTTTTGGTTTTTTTTAAATTTTAATTCAGTGAAATATTTAGATAACGTATTATGTCCTTTATGACTTATACTAATATCATATTAATTAAAATAATTTGATAGTTGTCGAGAAAGTCCTTGTACTGTTTCGTTTCTGTTCTGTTTTTTACTTGATTGTAGTGTCTGTTGTTGAATATGTTGTTTATCATTTTTTCCGGATAATTATTTTCTTTCAATGCAGTTTTTGTTTTTTGAATAGCTAAGCATCTAAATTCAGGATCTGATAGTTGAATAGTTTTATCAGCCGAACTCACAATCACTGATCATTATTGTGACAAAGGATGAACATGAACATAACATGAATTCAAATATCTTGATGACCAATAATAAGACCAACAGTTACATACGGAAGTGAAACATGGGTTTAAACAAATATTGAATAAATAAAACTAATTATATGAGAAAAGAATATATTACCGAAATTTTAGGAGTGTTGAAATCAAGTGAAGGACTACTGAGAAAATGAACTAATGAAGAACTGAAGAATTCGTATAAAGACCCATCAATAACCAAATACTTGTAACGTAAGATGGTTGGAGCATACTAAAAGGATGCTGGAAAATAGATTTGCAAAAAGTTGGTGGATGCAGTTTTGAAGGATATTTGAGAGGTAGAACCGAATTGGAGCGCAAAAGTACAGACTCAAAACCTGTAAAGTATAATTGTGAGATCACTTGAAAGTATCAAAGGCTTGTTGTATTGTAAATATATAATAATATCGTTGACCATTGATGGAATTTTGGGACAGTTTACCCCAAGAATTTATCGATAACGTAATACAAAAAGCGAAAGAATCATTAAAAATCGACAGTATTCATGAGACACCTGATCCATTTAAAATAACTAAGTTCGTTATTTTTCCGTGAAAAGGAAAGATCTGGCAACAATGTAGATACTACCATAATACCGGCTGTATCGCGAGACTCTTCCGCACAAAAAATTATAAAAATCGTACAAGCCGTTTCCGAGATAATTGTGGCATTTCATACATAAAACTCACTCAGTATAGAACAACATAAATTTGTTGAAAAGTGTTTTTTGCGTTTTCTGAAAAATAATATAACTTTTAAATTCTCAGTTAATTATAGTCCGAGCAGTGATAAATACATTCGTGAAATTTCAGAAGTTTAATAAATTAAAAAGATTTCTAGTAGGATATCATATAATCTAACCTACATCCTGTAGACACAGAAATAAAAAAAACATTCTTACTCGTTTCGGCATTCGAATAGGATTCGTAAATTTTTTGCTTATCTTTTATATATCTAACAAAAAGTAAGGACCACAAAAAATTGGATTCTTTATAGCGATAGTGATAAATAAAATCTAGTAAAAGAAGGTCAAGATAAGTATATACAACTTGTACGAATTTCGATAGGAAATATCATGATGCTTTTCAATATGTTGAGGGACTCTTTTATTGATTGTAGGACATATTTCTCGTTTCACGTTTACTCAGACAATTTTCTGGATACGTAACAGCGAATTTTTTCAGTCTACTAGAAAATATTTAATAAAACTAAACGCAATTGTTTCTCAACCTTATTAATTTAAGATCTATAAATTGTACTGAAATATGTTACGTTATACTGTACAGTGTGTCCCCCTATAGGTGAAACGACTCTTGTAAGAGTAGGATAGTGAATTAAATTGTTGATTGAAATTTTAACTAAATTACTAATATACAAATCCATTCGAAAATTGTATATAAAATATATATGGATTCCTGTTATTATGATCTTGATTAATCCTACAATGGACAGGCTCTGGGTATTTATAAATGAAGTAAGACCTAATTATCGGAAGGATCCTAACTTAGCAAATCATACTACAATTGAAGAGATGAAAGTCTACTTTGGGCTTTTGTAGATAAGTCGCGTTCTATATGCCTTGATTTATTTGTTTCCAATTGCAAGACATACTATTTAATTTTTGAGTGCGCAGCCCTAGATGAGACACTTGTCCCTTTTCGCGGTAGCTGTAGGTTTAGAATGTATATACCTTCAAAACCTAAAAGGTATGGCATAAAGATATTTAATTTGGCTTGCTCTAAAACCTACTATGTTAAAAATCTTGGAGTGTTTTGTGGAAAACAACCCGTTGGCCCTTATAACGTAAGCAATAAGATCGAAGACATTTTTGACAGATTTGTAAGATCTACCAAAGGTAGTAACAGAAATGTAACCATGAATAATTGGTTTACATCTTACTAATCTACAGCAGATCTTCTTCTTGATTACAACAAATTAACTATTGTAAATACCCTTGAAAAAAGAACAAATACCACCATCCTTTTTAGCCAACACCAAAAGAGAAAAATATTCCAGCTTGTTTGGATTCTAAAACGACATGACTTTGGTCTCATATGTACCAAAATGCAGCAAATGTATTTGGTTACTCTCAGCAATGCATAGAGACAATGAAGTTGATACAGATACAGGAGATCAAATGAGTCCAAACAATATTACTTACTACAATGCTACAAAAAGTGGCGTTGATGTTGTCATATGGGCAGAATATACAGTTGCAAGATGCACGAAGCGATGGCCTTTGAGCTTGTTTTACCAAATTATAAATATAGGTGCTCTAAATGCATGTGTAGTTCTAAAAGGAAATCAGCCTGGATCAGCCTCTTGCTGCTGCGAGCACAACCTCGAGAAATACTCAACTTGACTACAAGAATCAATGGCTTTCTACAAAAATAAAGAGAGGAACCTCCATCAAGGAATAAGAGGAAGAGGCTATAACTGTCAGGACAGTGAAACAAAGTATTTTTGGAAGAAATTCAAGATATTAAAATAAAAAAATCATTCATGTTCTACTTAATGTATGATTTAATTGCTTTTGGTTAACTAATATCTTGAAATAAAACAGTAGTGCATACTATTAATTTATTCAGTTAATATTTTTAGGTCATTTTTCAAAATTTCATGTTAAATTTGTGTAGAAGTTTAGTTTTTTAGTACCCTTTTTTGTATAAATGAAATATAAATTTGACCAACAACTAAGTAACATTCAAATCATGTCTGTAAACTAGAAAATTGCATAATTCGTAAAAATAAAACTTGCTACATTGAAAAAAAAATATTTTTGATTTGTGTCCATAAGGCGTCCATCCACGTAACTTTTTCCACCCATCCACTCTAAGTTAAGTTTTTAAAATATATTTCAAATTCTTCTCTGTAAATGATATTTTTGGTTTTATTTTCTTGTGGCAAAAGAACATACTGATTTCCTCCGCAAGCCAAACTTGACAACGTGACATACGAGGATATATTGAAAAATTCTTAACCTACTATAGAAGCAAACAAAATATTTTATTACTTAACATATTCTCCTATTAATTGGATATATTTATTATGGCGAATCTGCAACGTCTCTAGACCTTTCAAAAAAAATGTTTCTTCTTGCTTCCTGCTCTTTTTTTCAGTTAAGAAAAGAGATGATTGTCGGACGGAGCCAAATCTGGTGAATAAGGGGGGTGTTCTAGTAATTAACCCTAAATCACGAATTTTTTGCATGGCAACATGAGATTTGTGTGCAGAAGCATTGTCCTGCAAAAACAAACCACTTTTGGATAGCTTTCCGCATCTTTTCTCTTTAATTTTTTCACGTAGAGTGATCAGTAATCTCCAGTTATTGTTCTACCCTTATCCAAAAAATCAATCATGATTCCTCCATGGCAATCCCAAAAAACTAAAGCAAGAATTTTTCTAGCAGATGTTTGGACACGAAACATCTTAGGTCTTGGAGAACCAGAGTGTCGCCATTCCATCAATGGTTGCTTTCTTTCTGGATCGTAGAAATGTACCCAAATCTCATCCATAGTAACAATTCGGCTTCAGAAGTTTACACCGTTTTCAAATCGAGCACATATATCGAACGTGATGCTTTTATCCTTGCATGCTTTTGGTCAACATTCAAACATTTGGGGATCCATTATGCAGCAATTTTTCTCATGTCCAAATTGATGTGAACTATATGATAAATGCATTCATATGAAATATTCAGTACTTCAGATATCCGTTTTAGCCCAATTGGACGGTCTGATAAAATAATGTTTGGTAATGGACCACATCTTGATCCACTACATTATCGATCGAAGTTTAGTTAAAATTATGTCGTTAATTTCGTCAACGCTACTGTTTCTCGTCACTAATAAGGCCTTTGACGCATCCATTGATAATCTTTCCATTTTGACGATATCAGGGTAAACTTCCTATAATTAATCCCCAGTGCTGGTGACTGTATAATATGAATTTGGTCGGAAGCTATGCCTAGTTCTTTGGCGATCTTGTTGAACTTGTCTTTATAAGGATCGACCGCTTACTCAGCAGACGAATTCCAAAACGCTTCTTAAATTTTCAATCCATCCTTCACTGGCTTGAAAATCATATTACCTCATTATTTTACGGTAGAATAATCTGGCTTTT
The DNA here is from genome assembly GCF_026230105.1 of Diorhabda sublineata. NCBI lineage: Eukaryota > Metazoa > Arthropoda > Insecta > Coleoptera > Chrysomelidae > Diorhabda > Diorhabda sublineata. The sequence continues at coordinate 5,897,864 of NC_079475.1, read as the reverse complement.
TCTTTAAGAACTTCTCCTGAGATCGTGTATGTGTATTTCGCTCTTGCAAAGCTTACAAGGCTGTCTTCAATCTGAGGAAACTCTCCAGCTCTCAATCTTTCTCTTTTGGTTTTCAAATTATCAATGTTTCTGCGAAATGATTTAATTTTGTCACTGTTTTTTCGTTTATCGTGTACCGTAGTCGACTCCTTATTCATTTACAAGGTTAAATAGCTTTTCACCTTTCTCGGGTGTCTTCAGAATCTCGTTTTCTCCAAACGTCGTTGAGTTTTTGTGTTTTTGTTTATACTGTGATGACATTTCTCCCACGAATAAACTGATACACTAATGAACAGCAACGTTGAGAATAAGACTAAAACAATAGATGTTCGCGATACACGAAATAAAGAGGTTATAATCAGGAATTTTTGAGGCGAGATTTTACAATTTCTTTTCTGATTCCCCTTACTATTACCGGTAAATTTTTTCGAGAATACTCAGCATATATAACATTGATCCCACCTATGATTTTATCGCAGCTTCAAATATATTTAAGAGTCCTCAATCTAGAGCCTCTGCATGAGCTCTATAGATCTTTCGTCTCAGATCATTAAAGTAACTTCTTGCAAAAATTTTCCCAAAAGGTCATTTTCACGAATAGAACACACGCCATCTTTCTGTGAAGAAACAGATATTTAAAGGTGGAATGAATTGTGTGTCCGCCTGCTATTAAAGTTGCAGCAATTGCCAAAGCTAGTTGTTTCATGCATTTTTGGGTAACTTGAACCGTTTACGCAGCGCACGCAACGGGAGCTCTCAAATATAAGTGCTTTTCTCCGTTATCGCAGCATTTTTCACTGATGCTTCACAGTATCGTCGCAGTGTTATGTTATATAACCTAAAGCCTACCTCAATAAATGGACTATTCAATATAAAGAAGAACAAGAATTTTTCAATTCGAACCAGTAGTTCCTGAGGTTAGAGAGAACAAACAAACTATTTAACTATATAATATGAGTATAGATAATATTTGGCTGTTGAAAATTTTATTAAAAAATATTGGTGAGCACTTTTGTACAATTCTTATTGTGTAATTGAATTTACTGTGAATAAGTTTCGTCTTGAAATAACTAATATTCATGTTATGGAGCTCCTCAGTAGGTGTCAATCAATTGATGATGTTTTTAGAAGAATTTCATTTCTGATTCTGGTGGATCTTCGAACAATAATTTGTTGTTTACAGATGGACACTTTTTCAGCTTTCTCCCCATACAGGACGGTTCTTCTTACCTCTACATTCCATACTCTATACGAGGATGTATTGATATCTAGTTAGCCTAGACCAATTCCATGCATAAACAAAATATTGCGTTACCATAGCAACGAACAATAACTTATTAGAAGTGTCAGTGTAAAGTTTGACGTCAATAAAGTAAACCAGAGTTACGCAATAAATTAAAAGCAAAAAGGTGTCCGCTGAAACTTGTGAAAATCGAAAAATTCGAGTATCGAGCCATCATCAAGGACCTGTATTTAATAGGGTTAAGAGGTAAGCAGATTTACGAAGATATCGGGAAGGCCAATTTCTGTGTCAGTTCCGGAAAATATCGATGCAGTTCATGACATGATTTTATCAGACTGTGTAATTGGGCTAAAACGGATATCTGAAACACTGAATATTACATACGATCGCTTTCATCTTATAGTTCACGTCAATTTGGACATGAGAATAATTGCCGCAAAATGGATCCCCAAATGTTTGAATGTTGACCAAAAGCGTGCAAGGGTAGACTTCATAAACTGAATTGTTACTATGGTTGAGACTTGGGTACATTTCTACGATCCAGAAACAAAGCAACAATTGATGGAATGGCGACACTCTGGCTCTCAAAGACCTAAGATGTTTCGTGTCCAAAAATCTGCTGGAAAAATTCTTGCTTTAGTTTTTTGGGGTTGCCATGGAGTAATCATGATTGATTTTTTGAATAAGGGTAGAACAATAACTGGAGATTACTGACCACTCTACGTGAAAAAATTAAAGAGAAAAGATGCGGAAAGCTATCCAAAGGTGTTTTTTTGTAGGACAACGCCCCTGCTTACCAAACCAAATGTTGTGATGCATAAATTCCTGATTTAGGGTTTGAATTACTAGAACACTCCCCTTATTCGCCAGATTTGGCTTTCTCATCTCAAACTGAAAAACAGTTTGAAATGTCGTGAATATTCTTCCGACGTGGAACTAATAAAAGCTGTGGAAGTCTAGTTTTTTTTTAATGTCTATAGACGTAGCCGGTTCGCTGTATCCTGGCTCTAGGTAGTTAGACCACCTATTTTGTGGTCGACCTCTACTCCGAGCTACAATTTAAGATTCATTCCTTGCTATCACCAGTCTATCGTCTATAGTCTTTTCGGTCTAATAGTGTTTCCCCATTTCCTTTTTTGTGGTCTCAAAAAGTTGCTTCGTTTTTGATATGTTTGACTTTGCTTCTGATGTATCGGTCATTATAGGACTAATTGTTATTTTGTAAATTCGGGATTTTCTTTCTTGTCTTAGCTATTTGTTTTGCCATATTACGTTCCGAAGGCATCCTGCAACCTTATTTTATCTGGCTACTTGTCCTCTAGCCTCGTCTGCCGCCCATCTGTACCCGTTGCTTGGCAACAAAATTTAAGATGACTCTGATTTCGTTTGCAGTGTTTAATTCAATTCAATAATTACAATAGTTGTTTGCCAATCACCAAGGACAGCGACACAAACAAGGCCTTGTATATAAATTTGTTCATTTCCCTCTTCCTATTGCTCCAAATTTATTATTGCTGATAGGAATAACTAATAGTATAAAAATCAATGAGCGAGTGAGAATTGAATTCATTCTAATCATTACTCGCGATTAGACTATTATATTTTATCTACATCTATCCGGAAAAACATTATATTATTAATTTTTGTCAATATAATTATAATTACTGATAAAAATGTTATTATATGTATATTATAATTAGTATTTCCTGTGGTAATTGTACCGTGTGTACCACCATTATGGAATTATAATGAATAGAACTAATCATTTGGAATCCAATAAATCACGAGTATAAAATTAAAGATAATGACGTTTGGGATTGGATAATTAGTAAATAAAATATTGGTGGAAGAACAGATACAAGTATCGAATATTTTTACTTATAATCCATTTTTCTGTACTATAGAGTAATAAAATCTGATTACTAATGCACAACTGAGTACTATCATTTGAAATTTTATTACAGAATAATCAAAATATTTACTAAAATGTTCATAAATGTACTTTAGTCAATATAAGTTTTTGGGCTTTTATTGGTCTTTAATAACCATAAGCTGTACAGAACAATAGAAAAAGGTTTGGACTGGTCAAAAGCCCTTTGTATTAAAGATTACATATCCGAATCACAGGATCTATAAATACCTATTTGCCAATAAAAGTAAGTTCATTTTAATTTCAAAAATCTCTTTACAAAAAATTATACCCATAGGATATTATGTGATATAATCAGAACTCATTATATAATTGTTAAGTACCTAAAGTAGCTTACTCAGTACTTTGAATCACATCCATTTTGTAGTAGACTTAGGGGACAACTAATATATTGAGAATCTGTATAGCAATCACTGCTGCCATGAGCCTCTAGGAGGCGCCTAGCTAGAATTTGAAGCGGGTATTACAATGGTTTCTGAGGCATTCATAAGTAGAGAAAACTTTAATTGAAATTAGCACCGTCTTAATGAATACAAAAGAATTAAATAGGTCAAAGGAAAACGCGACGCTTGAGTCCTTTACATTTTAAGAATATGTAAATGTCGAAGTCTTTCCTGTAGTAGATCCAGCATAAATGTTTCTCAAACTAATTAACAACTGTCTCAAATTGAATATTTATGTACAAAGTTTATTTATTTGAAGAAGTTTAATTAGATTTTTGGTTTGAATGAAAGAGTCTATTGATTCAGATTGTATGGATTGAAAGGTTAATCAATTTTGTTTATAAATTACTCAAAACTTGATAATTATATTACCAAATATATCATTTATAACTAATTTTTCATAAGAAATATAACCTACAGAATTAATTGAATCAAATAGCTCAAAATTTAAGATGCGTTTAATAAATATAAATAGAAACTAAATGATGATAATTTACTTCTATATTGTGATGCTATTTCATAAAAAATGGAAATGAGAGAAGAAAAAGGACAAATACAATGAAAATAAAAAGGAACGAAGAAGCAATACAATATGGAGATGCTGTGATGATGAGACAATGTGAATTTAATTTTAATGCATGAAGTTAAAAAACAGTTTTTACATAATTATGTTCAGTTTTCGATATAATTTCCTTTGGAGTGTATACACAATAATAGTTGTCGTCTTTCTTTGAAATTGGGAAACAAGAAATAGTCCCTAGGTCTCAGATATATACTCTATCCATCTATCCAAGAAATGGTGTGCTCTAAAATATTATCGCGCACAGTTCACGTAATCTCTAAGATGAGGCTACATGTGCCCTTAGCGATGACCGAGAATAAACTAAAATCATACATGGACATTGCTCATATTGGCAAACCCCCAGGAACAAAATTCTTCTTCTTCTTTTTCTTCTTCTTCTTCTTCTTCTTCTTTCTTTAATAAAAGCAAACTGCTTGTTTTTCGTCGTATTCTCTGCCGTTTAATAATTAGAGAAGTTGACGCTCCATCTCTAGCGGTGCTTCCAACGCTTTTGCTTATATTCTCTCATCACTACATGAACTCTTAAAGTAACCACTCCTACTTTTTTTACGGTTTAGTAGACTGACAGAGATACAACCTCTTGCGTTTAGAATCATCAGGATCTGTTAATCGTCTAGTTAAATGATACAAAGTGTATCTTATTTTACTTTATTGTTTTGGATTACTTGATTTCTTTATTGTATTATTTGGAATCATAGGTTTGCCTACCTGACTTAATTTAATGTACACTGACCGCTCTTAATGGAAACCAACGCCAGAGTTAAGCGATTCCATGTGTTCTTTAGACACTAGTCTCAGATTACCTAATTTTTGCCTTGTATTAATGTGATTGAGAAGAATCATAAATTGACCTACCTAACTTCGAGTTATTATCGTATTCGTTGAGTCTTATTGTATATTGACCGTTCCTTATGGGAACCAAAGTCATAGTTATGCGATTCCGAGTGTCCCTTAGACAGTTGAAGTTCCATTAACGTATCAAATGACTCACTTTTATAGCTTTTATAAACAATAGGATTTTGGTATTTAGAACGAGTTGTGAACAGATACTAGGCTGTTAATAGTTTGGCATTTGTCGAGTATGGTAGTGGGATTATTGAAACCATAAGTTCAATAATTTTTTTTTTGCATAATAAATAGTTTTTTACAATGTAGTTTTAATGTTTTAATACAAAGAATATGATCATCTATCATTAGTTAGCCCGAAGATACATTATAGCTTCACCTTTATTTTTGTAAATGTTCAAAATTACATTTCTTTCATCAATATTGGAATGAAGTTTTTTTACCTTTTTCCGGTGGAGTGTGGAAACCCAAGTAGTCAGTCAGTCAAGTAGTCAAACGCTTTCGACTCAGAAGCGTTGTACCAAAATCAATAAATACCCTTGGCCGATTGCAGCTAAATCTGATTGGCCAGCGTGGCAACAGATGCGTGATGATCATACTTCGATCACGCATCGATTGTTGTTTGGATCGCTCTTTTTTTATATTTATTTAGTATAGTGAATACTTTTTTTTTAAAAGTCCAATCCAAAATTAAAATTCAGCTATAGGATAATTTATCTATTATCTAACGATGAATTTGACGTACAAGCATAAAATGAATTATTGAATACGTCTTGATCCCAAATTTATACACGTTACCCTTCAACTTCGGCTATTCTTTTTTCTATTACAGACGTATTTTAAGATAAAAGCTCGAAGATGCTCTAAAAATGTCGCTTACCAAATATGGAGTCATCAAAAAATTGTGAAGGTTATCAATATTTCTGTCATTTTAAAAGAAAAATCTCATGTTACGGACTATAAGAGTCGTATCAATCTTGCTATAAAGAAACGCATTATAGTGTGATAAAATGAAAACCAATATTCTTCTATAGACGAAAAGATTATAATAAAAAATTATAAGGGATATATAAAAATATAGTGTAACGGTTTGGGGTAACTTGAGTGCGATATGATTCAGTTGTAAAAAAATTGTTTCAATGGAAAAATAATCGAAATCTATGGGATTCTTTTTAGTTTTGATCGCAAGATTTAAACAGAGTTCGAGTTTGTTAGTTCTATTTGATACTAATATTTTATATATGCCTAAAATAATTCAAAAAAATGATTCCCAATAATCACCTTCTTTCTGGTCCTGACAGGATCTACCCGCGCAATATCTAGATGAGATAACCTCCGTTTTATCTTTACAACAGGAGATATATCGAGGAAACCGAACGGCTTCAATAAATTTTTGTCACAACTCCATAGAATTGCATTTTGCATTTCTTTATCTATGCCCTCTCTTCATCTCCTTCGAGGTCTTCTTCTTCTACTTTTTCTTTGAGGTGTCTACTTTAGGACCTGGTTAAGTATTTTCGAAAGAAACCTAAAGCTAAAAAATGCAAAAAACTATAGTCTACTGAACCACACGTTAAAAGTCTTTCTAATATTTATCCATTGTAGGATAAAAATCTGAAAGAAGATATAACAGATACATTGATCAGCTTAAGAAATGGTTTCGGTACAAGAGAGGCTTTGTGTGCCCACAATGTCTTGATACAGCTAATGTGAACCAAAATGTATATGTCTGTTTAATCTTTTATACTAATTCATTTATAGGGTTCAGTTTTATTGGCCAATCAATAAATATTAATAAAAATCTCAATTTATAAAATGAAATTTCTATGAAAAATATCAATAATTTCATGTATTTAATAATTTTATTCTCATTATTTCTTGACTATTCTCATAATAAAAATAAAAAATTAGCTCAAATAACCAAAATGAATTGATGTCCATTGATGTCAATTGACATCTATCATCATCTATATGATCAAATTTTAATTTTTGATTAAATTATTTTCTTATTTTTTTTATTATTACAAAATTCGCATCAAAAGTATACTGGTTATTAGCGATTTAGTAAAGATTAAGTATTTAATCTATGAATAATTGTTAAATTAAATTTATGATAGAGATCTGATTAAGGTAATTTTTAAGGTAAGTATTATTGTATTTTGGTCCTAAAATTTCACGTATTGTTCCGAGTGGTTGATTTGATGATGATCTTTCTGAGTTAAGAGATGGACATTCTGCGATTATGTGTTTTATAGTTAATTTGCAATTGCAGTTTCTACATTTTTGTTCGGGTTTGGCTTCAAATAAGTAGCTGTGCATCAGTCGCGTATGGCCTAGACGCAGACGTGTTAGAAGAACTTCATCTCTGCGATTTTTCGGTAGTATTGACCATGTTTTTATTGAGTCTTTCACTTCACGAAGTTTGTGTGTGGATGTTGACCATTTGATCTCCCATTCATTAAACACTTTACGCTTTAAGATTGTTTTAATATCGGTAGTAGTTAAAAAGTTCACGCACTCCGCACTATCACTAATTACAGCTTCCTTAGCCGTCAGGTCTGCCTCTTCGTTTTCTTTTATTGCAATGTGTGAGGGGATCCAACAGAATACTATTTTTTTGTTGTTGTCTTGTATGTATTTCAGTTTTTGCTTAATTTTGATTACTAATGGATTTGTGGTGTGAATTTTTTGAAGACTTTGGATTGAGCTAAGAGAGACTTTGAGTATGACATGATTAGGCTCGTTTGATGAAGCGGCGAAGTGGGTAGCTCGATATATTGCGTATAATTCAGCAGTGAAAGTGGATAGGGTTTGAGGAGCTTTTATCATATATTTGGAGGTTGGTGTAATTATTGCGATCCCCGTACCGTCTTGAGATGTTGATGCGTCTGTGTAAATATGTACAAAGTTTTTGTACTCATTGAGTATTTTATTTAAGTGTCCTTCAATTAGCTTATGGTTGGTGTGGTGTTTGTCTAAAGAGGTGAGATGGGTAATGAATTTCGTGCTTTCTATTGTCCATGGTGGATTTTGAGAAGATTCGATAGGAAGGCATTCAGGAATAAAGAAATTTAATTCGCTTAGATATGATCGAATTTTAGCATAGAAAGGTTTGGGGGTTCTGGGTTTATTTGAAAAAAGATTTGGGAATTTCTTGGAGAAGCAGTTTTGGAAAGTTGGATTGGAAGGATTGGATTTTAGTTTGACTGCATATGTAAGGCTCAAATATATTCTTCTGTCTCCCAAGGATCGTTCCCCTGATTCGCAGTACAGACTTACTTTCCACTGGTGTTGTTTTGAATGCACCTGTTATCAAACGTAAGGCTGAGTTGTGGAAAGCTGTCGAGTTTTTTCAGTAGCGATTTGTTTGCTGTTGATTATACAATTGATCCATAATCCAGTTTTGATCTAATAAGTGTTCCGTACAATGTTAGTAATGTTTGTCGATCTGCACTCCATTCTTTGTTCGTTAGCGTTTTCAGTAAGTTTAATCGTTTGTTGCAAGCCAGGAGAAGATTTCTAATATGGTAGTTCCAGCTTAGTGTGTGGTCGAATAGTATTCCGAGAAATTTTATTGCTGTTTCCATTTTTATGTCTTGATTATAAAGTTTCAGTACCGGTATGTTTGGTATGTTCTTTTGTCTTGAGAAAAGAATATAGCGAGTCTTTGTAGTTGAAAAATTAAAACCTGTTTTTTGTGTCCACAGTTGTAAGTTATGGATAAAAGCCTGACTTTGTGAGAAGAGGTTTTTAATATTTTTTCCTTTTACAGTAAACAACTAAGTCATCTGCGTATAGTCGAGCTTTTACTGGTAACTTTAAGTTTTTCAAGATGTCGTTGATTGCGATGATAAAGAGCGTGGGACTTATGATTGATTGATCCTTGGTGTACACCATTATTAAAATATGTTTCTTCGGAGGTGGTGCCGTTAGTTTTAACTTAAATGTTCGATTTCTCAGGAAGTTTTTGATAAAATCCAGGCAGTGACCATGTATGTTGAATTCGTATAATTTTTTTATGATGTAATCATGCCTTGCAGTGTCAAAAGCTCGGTTAATGTCAAAGAAAATAGCTAGACAGCTGCTTTTTAGGGCAAATGCTTCGTTGATTTCACTTTCCAAGTCTATTATGTTATCCAGGGCAGTCTGTTGTTTATTATTTTTTCCATTAGTTTGCACATAGCACATGTGAGCGATATAGGTCTATAGGATTCAGGATGGGTTCTAATGGTTTGTGGTTTCAGTATAGGAATTATTATGGATTCACGCCACTTTTCAGGAAAGTTATGCTGCAGCCAGATGGTATTGAACAGGTTAAGGATGTATTCGTGAGCTATTAAGGGAAGATGTTTCAAGAAGATCACTGCTATTTCATCTGGTCCTGGTGACGTTTCTATCAGGCTTGAAAGAGCTTCATCATATTCTTGGGTGGTAATAGGTAAATTGATGGGTTCGTTTTCATCGAATTGTATAATAACAGTATCATGGTAATTGCGTGTGATGGAGCGGTTTTTCTAAGTGGTAGCTAGTATTGAGACTATTTTGGAGTTATCTGTGGTTGTGCGTTCATCTTTCTCTAGTATGTGTATATTATGGTGCTTGTAAAGTCCTGATATTTTTCTCACTCTTTCCCATACCTCCGTCATGAGTGTTTCAGAATTTATTGTAGAGACATATTCTGTCCAGGATTTACGTTTAGGAGTTTTTATTGTACGTCTAGCTTCGGCTCGGGTTTTCAAGAATTCGATTTTGTTTGCTGATGTATTGTGTCTTTTATATCTATTGAAAGCTTTTTTGTTGCTCCTTATTGCTGAATCGAAGTCACTATTCCATCACGGCACAGGATTGCGTCGTTTCAGACGTGTAGTTCTTCCGATTGATATGTTTGCTGCTCGCTGAAAAATACTAATAAGGTTTTCTAAAGCTTCGTCTATATCTATTGTAATTGTGTAAGTTGTCAAACTTTCTGAGATAATTGTTTCGAAAAGAGCCCAGTCTGCTTTTTTTAAGTTCCATTTTGGATATCAGTCGGTCATTGTGATTTGGTTTTCTATTGTTATGAATGACGATTGGATAGTGGTCACTGTTGTAGGTATAGTCCAACCGATCCCAGGAAAGAGCAGGAGTCAAAGTTGGGTCACAGATAGTGAGGTCAATACATGAGCCCTGTCCTGATTGTATGTTAAATCTAGTTGGCTTCCCATCATTTAAGATGAAGAGATTTGCGTCATCAAGAATATCTCCTAGTAAGCTACCTCTGTGGTTTATTGATGTTGATCGCCACATGGTGTTATGGGCATTGAAGTCTCCGACTATTATTCTACGTTGAGGAATTTGTTCCAATATTCATTTAATTCTTTAGCATCTACTTGATATGCTGGAAGGATATATACATTGCATATATTTACTTTTAGTGTGTAGTTCGATAGCTACGGCTTCAAGGTTTGTAAGTATCGTGAATTCTGCAGCACGGAGAGATTTTTCCACAAATATTGCTACTCCTCCGCTAGCTATTTCAGCATTTATTCGGTTCTTGTAGGAGCTGTTAAGTTGCCTCAGTGGTTCGCTGTTATTGTATTTGAAATTGGTTTCTTGAAGACAAATAACTTCACATTTCTGTTTGGATAGGATGGTTTGCAACTGGTAAGTTGTTATAAAAGCCATTGATATTGAATTGTAGTATAGATGTAAAGTCCATGAAAATACGGGGAGAAAAACATTAAAGTAAATTATTGGTTCAGTTAGTTAATATTTGTTTGAGATAATTCACTTTCTGTTTCTGAGAGGTCCGTTTCTGGTATGTTCAATTGTAGGTGAGAAAACAGTTTCTTCTTGAGTTTAGTGCATCTGCTTTTGATAGATATGTACTCAAAGAAAGGGTAAATTTTTGTTAGCATGTCTATTAATCCAGTAAAATCATTTGTGTAGTTCTTTATTATACTAATTGGATCAGATGAGCCGTGGACATTTTCAAAAAGGTCAAATATCTGGTTGTGGTCCAATATGAAAGGAGGATTCTCTTCTGAAATGACTTTTCTAATTGGTTCCATGAGAATTTCTGTAGAGATGTCTGGTTTATTTTTAGGCTTTTTACTTGACCTATTTGGTTTGGGGAAAGAAGGTTTCTTATGGTTCTCTGGTTTAATTCCTTCTATTTGAGGGGGAGGCGTAATTATTTGCTCGTAGTTGCGTTTGGTGCTGTTTTGCGGAATATCTTTTATATTTATGAGGGGTACATACTGGGAGTGAGGTGTTATAGGGGTTTCTGATAGGATCTTGGTGTGTGCTTGTGGAGTGTTCATAAGTTTGTGATTGGGAGTTTTTACAGTTTGCTGCAGTATGACCTGGTTTTTTACATGTAAAACATAGTAGACGGTCTTGGGATAGGTAAATTCTGTAGCTGGTGTTCTCGTGTGTAATCATTAGACAGTCGGGTATTTGGATTGTGGATGGTGAAATAAAGATTTGTCTTCTGAGAGTGGATTGAGACCTATTTTGCTAAGTTCATCGATTAGAGCTGAGTGTGGTATGGTGGGGCATACATTTGAGAGTATTAATCTTTCGGAAGGTGTTATAAGCTTTCGGGCTTCGATTGAAGTGTTGTTGATAATGATCAGCTCTTTATGAAAGGTCATGAAGCGGTCTACAGTATCTTCATTTGCGAGGTACATGCATATTCTATTGTTTGATAGCCTTGATGTGAATAGTATATTTTTTGAACTAAGTATAGATGAGTATGTTTTTGTAGGGTTTATATTCTGAGAGCTTCTGTAGTCAGAAGTCCCAACATTTGTATTGTGCATCATTAATTTTAGAAATATTTCCGCTTTGATTCGAGATTGCGGACCTGTTTTGGCACAGGCTTCATATCAAGTTGATAAGAGCTGGTTTGTTTTTTTTTTGCGAATTCTTCTTCCAAACCGGTGCGGTGTAAAATTGATAGCGCAGTGTGTAATAAATTCACTGTTTTAGTATGAATGTATGAGATTCTACTTACAGTAATGTCTCTGAGTTAAGAACACTTCTAAACGATTCTATCTATAGTTTCATACATTTCAGGACTGTGATAACTATCGAAAAAGAGTTATTTTTATAGGAACTGACTCTTTCACTGTTAACGTTACGGTTGCCAGAGCCGGACTCATTTTCCTATTAATGCCCAAAATTTCTTTCGTTTTGGAACATCTACAGCTATAAAGGAATTACATGCAAATAACCCAAGCTAGCTACATGTTTACACACATTTTTTATTTAGAGACGCGTCAATAAAATACCATGAAGAAGTTAGTTAAACCCTACATAGATGTTGACCTAAACACACGCTATTTAATATCTACAACTAAAGAACACCGAAGGCAATTGCACATCGGTGTTCTTTACCTAACCTAACCAGTTATTATTTTCATTTTTTATTTGTACCTGATATGAAAAGTTTACGCTCACAAACATTCGTAGGTTAAAAAAATTATTCATATAAGGTGACTAAAAAATTACTAGTGATATTTGAAATGGAAGCAAAATTTTTTAGAATTAAATAACTCATTTCACCAACTTGTTGTTTAAAAAACAATTTATTTAGCAAACTGAGGATTTAATAATAATTTGAAGTTACAATTGGTTACACTAATCTGACTGGCATACTAGACGAATATCAAATTGAATGAACGAAGTATAAGTTTTACTGACTTCTTCATATATTAGTTCTTATCTTATAGAATGATAATTATGAAATGAAATAAGTATGAGTATGGTTCATTATTGTCTCATTAATAATAAATAATTGAAGACGATACCTCAATGGGGTTGAAGTGGAATCTATAAAACTGACAGACAGACTAAACACAGACAAATTTATATCAACGATAACTTAATGAGGTTAGAGTTCATAATAATAATTAAGTATTTGATAATGATGCGACACTGTGGAGAGAGTAGTTTTGGATTACGTAACTCTAGCCCACTTGTTCTCTCGGTCGCTTCTGTTCAAAAACCACATTAGACATTTTGCACAACTACTCTAATTAAATTCTATTTTTTCAATTTTCATCTCGGGATTTTCTGTTTAATTAATACGTTTCAAATCAAAATATTACGAAAACGGTACACAGTATCGAGTTTTATCAATCGTACCTTTTTGGTGTAAAATTAAAGATGTTTAAGTTCACTCGAAATTTTGCTTGATAAATCTAATATACAGTCTAGTCGACAAGTGAGTTTTCTGCCAAAAATAGTTACGAGTCTCTTAAAAATATGGTGATTAGTGCATTGGATTCAGAATTTAATTCTGAGAATGAGGAATTTTTGAATTAATCCGCAATTAAAAATTTCATTTGTTATAAACAAAAAAAGAAAAGATAAAAAGGGAGTCTCCGTTTTTTAGCTATATTTTCAAAAATATAAAAGATAAATGAAATTTGAGAAAAGATCCCAGAAGAAGAGGAAATTTTAGTAGAAAAAGTCCCGACTTCCGGAGCTGTAGCTCCATTATCTATAATTTTACTTTAACATTGAAAATTGTGCTTCGCGTGACCGTTTTGGTGCCTAGGCGCAGGACTAGATTACTTTAAGTGTCTAGATGACTCTATAATTTATTCAAATTTTTAAATTGATATTAAATGTTATGAAAAAATTATTTTGTAATGCATGCTTTTCCTGGCGGCTGAAAATATAGCTAAGAAACGGAGACTCCTTTTTTTTCTTCGTTTGTTGGCAAGGATCTATGTTAGGGATAGGTTAATATAGAGGTAGGTATGTATAGGGTCCTTTACTAGTATTCTGAAAATTTGTTTTCATGGGTTTTCTGAAATGCTTGTTTCAGCTAAAATAATTTTAGTTTTCTGAAACTTCCGGTTATACCAAACTTCGCTATTTTAAACGGAATACTATAGTTTTGATTAAATTTTTGGAATCTATGCAAAATTTCTATACAACTTTATATGAGGCATAGTATGCCTAAAGTCCATCATTTTTTGATTATTTCACATTTTCGAAATTATTGTACACATTGATCCCTCCACTAAAAAAATTATATTTTTTTTAAGTGAGTCAGATCTAATATTTTTGGGATTTGGACAAATAACACTTACACCTTTCAAAATCTGTGAAAAACATTGACAAAAATTTATATAGGGTGTTCAGAAAATGGTGCCGAAACTTCAAAAACTTAATTTTTTCATATGGCAACCCCCTTTTCCTCTTTGCCATTGGATTCTACGCTTTAAATTAAAGAGACTTTGTTAGTAAATCATATATCCCAAATTAACGGTTTTTGTAGAATCTTGAGAGAACTGGAATTTTCATGGTTTTTAATTGTCGGTTGTCTGGAGCGACCAAAAAAAAGCTAACATATCAACATACAAACAAACAATGAAAACAGCTTGACGTTTAAGCGTTGCATAAAAACCGTATCATATTCCCTGTATATTACCGGCAAATTGAAATAATCTTCATCAATAAATCCTAAACGGGACATAATGAACACTTTTGCAACGCTTAAACGTCAAGCTGTTTTCATTGTTTGTTTGTATGTTGATATGTTCTTTTGTTTTTTTTGTCGCTCTAGACAACCGATAATTAAAAACCATGAAGATTTCAGTTTTTTCAAGTTCCTACAAAAACCGTTAATTCGAGATATTATTTTGAAGCGTAGAATCCAATGGTAAAGAGAAAAATGGGGGTTTCCATTTGAAAAAATTAAGTTTTCGAAGTTTTTAGATAGCGAAATTCGGCACCATTTTCTGAACACCCTATATAAATTTTTATCAAGAGCTTCACAGATTTAGTGGAGGGCTAAAATGTTCTGAAAATTTGCTTGTAAGTTTCAGAAAACTGAAATTATTTTAGCTGAAACGAGCATTTTGGAAAACCCATGCAAAGAATTTTTCAGAGCACTAGTCCCAATACTTTCCCATATACACATCGATTCAGCTCGTCGAGAAGGACCCTGTACATATATATGTATGTACCCTTCTCCCTATTTCTACTCGAATGCGTCAGAAGGATCAAATACAGAAATTTAAATAATCATATTTATTTATTCACATTGCACACGTTATATAAAACAATAATTAAAGGTTTAGTCTACTTGCAAAAGTCTGTAATTTTCTTTTGTTTTAAATAATTCACAGTTTCTAAATCGATTTGATTTTCAACGACAAATAGAGAGGAGAATACATTATCTTTTATGTTGCTACAGTGTTCTATAAATGATCGTACAGTCGTTAAAGCACTTTTTGCTTCGTTGATTGGCACGCTCGTAGATGAAGTTTGTGGCTCGTCGTTAAAATCATCGTCTTTATCACTTTCAATGCAGTTGTTCACCGATTCCAATATTTCTTCCTCTGTTAACGTCCCTGCCGTGACAACTTCATTATAGTAAGTGATAAGGTCTACAAAAGTAATGTCTAACCCAGACATGTGCTTATTCCATTCTTTAGGCACATTATTATCTTCCTCTTCAATGATTTCTTGAGGTTCTGAAGAGAAACCGCAGATTCTAAAGCAGTTTTTTACTACCCTGATTCAAAGGTTGAAGTTGTGATATTGTGTTTGGTGAGAAAAATTGTCCTTTGACTACCTTTAATGATGGTATGTCGCCGTGTGCTGTGCAGTTGTCGATAAACAGAATAATTTTTGGCTGTCATCCATGATCTATTATTGCCTATAATTGAAGGTTTCATTTTTTCTTTGCCCGTAGAATTTGCACAAAGCAGAATCGTAAATCGTTCTTTGCTGTGCTTTCCTCCATGACATTTTTCATTTTCGAATGTTAATATTTTATCGGGACATTCGAAAAATAGACCCGTTTCGTCAGCGTTGAAAACATCATTGGGATCATAATCATTCACTAAATTATGTTGTACCTCTGATTTCCATTCTTGGCAAACTGATTTGCTTACGCTCGCACTTTCGCCTCACATTTTGTTAAAGACTAAATAATGTCGTTTCTTAAAATTCTCCAACCAGCCATTGCTGGCTTTGAAATTTTCGATTTTCAGTGAATTAGCGAATTCTTTCAGTTTTTTCTTTCAGTAGGGGTCCGCTAATATTCATGTTTTTGTTTCGACACTAAGCCACGTAAACAAAAATTGTTCTAAATTAGGGAATTCAACAATTTTTCGTCTTTTACATTGAAGACTTTCTCCTGATTCTTGTTTCTTCAAGATTTCAGCTTCTTTTTTAATGATAATTGATAATGTTCTCTCCCAAATTGAATCGCAACTTCTTTCCTTTTCAATTAATTTTATATTGCTTCTATAGCTTTTAATTTGTCAGAGTGTGTGAGTGTTGTTAGTTTTATTTTTGAACTCATTCACAACCAGTTTTATCCCACAGTAGATAAAGCGATATTTCCAGGATAATGATCAAAAACTTATGATCCAAGTAAGCCGTTGTCTTAAGGCTAACCGCCGAAAAGCATTCGTTTCGAAGAAACCAAAAATAGGTGACATATATAATGTTTTCGTTAACAAATAACCTTTTGTTTTGCATACTCTTTCGAAATGACTCATTGACAAATAATTTTATGTTATAGAGGTTATGGAAACATTTCTTTAAGTTACTGAGGGCCAACACAGAGATTACTTATTTAAGTTAAAGATGTTGCGTATTTTAAGTTATAGAGGTCTTGGGCTCTAATGGGAAGGGCACATATTTATTTTTTAAGTTATAGAGGTGTTTAAGTTACCGAGGTTTGAGTTATCGAGGTTCTACTGTATTGAAAAAGTGTTTCAATACTACTTGGTACGAACCGTGTAACTATCTCCGTCTATGAGAGACGTAAAAACAAATTCATTGAATGTATCAGCTTCCTAAACATATTCGTATAAAATTTTAATACAATGTTGCCAGTAGCAGAATCGTAAAAAATGTGATTAAATTTTTACTTAGCAAACCCCAAATATTTTTCAGTTTTCTATCTACCCTAGAGAACGGATCATCTTTTTTGAAACACCCTGTATGTAAATTTGTCATTGTACTCACTTGAGCTTCTTTAAAATTTCTTTTATCATTATCATTTTTCGTGCATAGAAACTTGGAGAACTTTACTTTCTTATCGTCCTCAATTTCCTTGTCCCACCAGTACGTTCTTGGTCTTCTAGTGTTATCGAATCTTCCCAGGGCTTCTTCCGCTGCAGCAATCATGCTTCTTTTGATAAAGCTTTAGTGTTGTTCCGGATTGTCAAAATTTTCCTGTACCAGTTTTCCATCTAGACGTTTTTGATATAAGTTCTTTACACTTTACACTATATAGATTGAATCTATTAATTTTTATTTCAAATGCTTTTTCTTGTTGCTGTTTTTCTATTTTATTTATCTGCATGAAAGGTAAAATTTTTGTTCTGAGTTCTGTACCCATGTGTATTTATGTATCATTTTGTGTTGGAAGAAGCCATTCAGTATTTTAATGTATTTTGTTGGCATAATGTAATAAGTCTGTTTCCATTAACATTTGTTACTTCTTCCCCGAATCTTCTTACTATCTGATCGTCTATTTTCTTGCCTGTTCTTGCATTAGGTCTCCTAGGATAATTACCTCTCTTGAGGTGCCTACGTTAGAAATTTCTTCGGACAAACATTCAAAATAGTCATCTTTGTTATTTACTGTGCCGTCTTCATTTACCCCATATGTTCCTATGACTGTCGTTTTGTTTCCGCAAATAGCTATATTGATTTTGATTGACTGCTTCCCACGATGACACGTATTTTCTTAAACTTTTCTTAATTAATATAGATACTCCTTTCTGAGCTCGTTTGTCCTTAGATATTCCCGAATAGAAGTGATCATAATGACCCAAATTTTCTGAACCTTGTCCTTTCTTCTTTGTTTCCGTTAGCACCACTATATCCATATTTAGTTGTCTTATTTCTCGTAGAACTTCATTGATTTTGGTGGAGAGGCCTTGTACGTTCCATGTTCCTAAATTCATTTTCCGTTACCGTTGCTTTGGTCGTCTTAATTTTTTACTTTTCCTATTCCGAGGCTTTTGACTGAGATTTTTAACCTTTATTCGTTTTTACGAGTCTCGAGGGGTTAGCCCGACGCCTCAACCCCCAACCTGGAGGACCAGGGTTTTAAATCGGAGTGCCTTCTCCTAGATAAATTGCTTTCTCTGCAGCTAATGAGTTTTATCTACCCACTTTCCTCTTTTATTAACCCTAGAAGCAAGGGTTGCCACTTGCGCCGGATCCGCCGAGCTGAAGTTCTTCTTCTTCGCCTTCTCCGCCGGTGTGGTCTTCACCCGTATCCTTGGGTAGGGGATTGCGTTATACCCCGCAACATTGGGTACCCCAGTAGAACTTAGCCACCGACTCTTTTGAGTCGGGCCCACCCCCGCGACTTGGACGCGCCTGCTGAGATTTACCTAAGTGAGGTCAGAGACGTCAAAGAAGCACAGACAAAAGTAAGAAAAGCTGCACTCAAATAAACACCTACCTAGGAGGCAGCAGAAACACAGAAAGTTGGAAAACCTTAAAATCTCTTCGAGAAGATAGATCAAATAATCTTATATCGCCAATAACATTAGAAAAATGGGATGAGTACTTCTCTAAATTGTTTACAGAAACAAGACCAGAGTTCAAAAATCAAAGACAGGACAATATAAACATCATCACATCTCCGCTTAGAATTACAATTAAAGAAGTAAAAGACGTTTGTCGATCACTAAAGAATCGAAAATCTCCAGGCCCGGGTCAAATAGCACCAGAGTTAATTAAAAATGGCACTGAAAAACTTTTTTCTCATCTGCAAATGCTTTTCCAGAAGTGTATAAATGGTGAAGCGCTACCCCAAGAGTGGAAAACATCTTATATGACTACCGTATATAAAAAAGGGGACAGAGAAAATTGCGACAACTACCGGGGACTTACAGTGCTGTGTACAATATCCAGAATTTATGAAAAAATATATGGAAAAGGAAATGTAAGAACATGGGCATTCCACTAATCGATTCCACACTATATACCCTGTGTTTTGCAGATGAGCAAATAATCTTGGCACAGGACTACGAAGACTTAAAATATATGACAAGAAAGCTAGTAGAGGAATACAGGAAATGGGGTCTAGAAGTAAATTTTAGTAAAATGGAATATATGTGTATTGGAGGAGAACAACAGAATTTAATATTTGAAGAAACACAACAAAAAATAAGTCATTGTACAAAATACAAATACCTAGGCATGATCATCACTAATGATGGAAGATTAGATGAAGCAATAGCACAAAGAAATAACCAAGGAAGACAAGCAATAAGACAACTAAATAGTGTATTGTGGGACAAACAAATATCCAAGGAAAACAAACATCGAATATACAATAGCATAATAAAAAGTATAACAACATATAGTAGCGAAGTCTGACCTCTAAAAGAAAAAACAGTCAAAATGCTTGAAGCCACAGAAATGGATTATTGGAGACGCGCGGCAGGAATATCAAGACTGGAAAAAATAAGAAACGACAGAATCACGGAGATCATGAAGGTGCAACACACGATTACGGAAGACATTATGGTGAATCAGTTAAGATGGTACGGACATGTCCAAAGAATGCCTGAAGACCGCATACCCAAACAAATTTTAAATGGGGCACCACAAGGAAGAAGAAAGAGAAGAAGACCAAGATTAAGTTGGAGAGAAGGTATCGAGAAGGATATTCGAGAGAGAGGATTGGAAGAAGATCTTTGGGAAGATCGAGAAAAATGGAAACTGGGAATCGGAAGACGGCTAAGAACGTTTTAACCCGATTAATATATATATATATATATATATATATATATATATATATATATATATATATATATATATATATATATATATATATATATTTGAGCAATTTTACGCACACGAATACCCAAATCAGTACTACATAGCATTTACATTTACATTAACAAACAATTTGGAATTAAACGAAGCAAAGATACTAAGGTACTAAGGTACCCGAGGGAAATCCGAAATTTTTGGGACTCACATTAGATTCTAGTATCAATTGGAGAGAATATATAGACTTACTTTGCTCAAAAATTTCGTCACAGCGTTTTGCAATGAGACAATTGCGCTCCTCTATTGGTAGTAATTGCGCTTGATTTACATTGTTTTGTTTCACAGTCTTCTGGCTGATGGTATTTCTCCATATGACAACTCTAGCAAAGTTTCCAAGGATTTTTACTTTTCAGAAGATTGCTTAGCAAGAGATCGAAGATATTGCCGGAATATTCTGTTATAACCACGCGTATGTATATTTGAAACATTTCTGTGTATTCATAGGGGTGTGCGAGATATTCACAGAAATACTACCAGTGGTGCGGGTAGACTCAATTTATCGTTTCCAAGGCTACATCAAACAGAATATAACAAACTTGACTTTAGACCCTATAACAAATTTCTATATTTACATATTGATAAGAACATGAAAAGTATGACCCAGAGTAGGTTCTATGAACTTTCAAAGCAGTTTTTATGCAGTTGGAGACCATATGCCTTCCAATTTTCAATCTTACTCATCCCATTCGTAAATATATGTTACGTTAGAAATCTAATTTGATAAAAATATTGATTTTACTTTGTTCAAATTTTCTACTTGAACAAGGAGTATAAAAATAATAACTAAACTGTGCCTGAAACAAACTACCTCTATTCTGCAGTAGAAAGTAGGGCTCAAAGAGGGTTGTGCTCTTTTTCCAGCCCATCTAAACATGTATTCAGAAGAAATATTCACCAAAATGATGGGAATAATGATCTGCGAAAACCAAATATACAATTGTCCCCAAAACTGTAGCGACCAATGAACAAATGTATGCGGAAGCGAAAGACTCGAAAGATACAGCGGAAAGCGAATACTAGAAGTCTTAGAAATATGATCCTAACATAGGTTGCTGAGAGTATCATCGTACAAATCTTGTGACCAATGTATAAAAATGGAGAAAGATGTAGAGATCCTTCATAAAGTGGAGAGAGTATCTTAGACACATCATGAAAAGTTCAAAATATTCAAACAGCTCATAATTTAGAGGAAAATTTAAGAAAAAAAGATCTATGGCAACGAGAAGAATATCTGGAACAGAAAGCAAACATTTTTGCTGATCTCATACAACTCAGCTTGGGTATTTCTATGTGGTTGTAATAAAGTACTCGATCTATCGCTCTCTATTTCTTTCTTCTGTTCAAAATCCAAACCACATGAAAGCACCAATAAATAAAAAATTATTGTTGTTGTTATATATATATATATATATATATATATCAATAAAAATCCAAAATATTAGATCCTACAGCTCATAATTTAGGGAAAAATTTAATTAAAATAGATCTATTGGAAAGAGAAGAATATCTTGGATCAGAAACCCGCGAGAATGGTTTAAAGTTACATCATCTGACCTATTTAAGGCAGCGGGTTTCAAATTCAAAATAGTTATGATGATAGCCATCCCCCGAAACGGAGCGGGCGATAGATATGACCAATAGGGTGACTGGATCTAAATGGAGAAGAAGAATTCTTAGAATATCATGTTCAATTCATCGAACAAGACGTGGCAACGTAGAAGGTACCATAAGAATGAGATTAATCAATGGAAAGTAATGTTAATACATATTTTGTTTATTGATAAAGTTTCCATCAATATAAATGGCATTACTAATCACCTTACCATACATATTTGGGCTTCTCTCCACCAAATGACTTTTGGAGTAAATATTTGGACAAACATAAATCCTATAATACCAATATTATCAAATTATTATTATTATTATAACAAAATGCTACATCCTGTATATTACACTGACTATATTATTGTCTCCCACGTGACTTTTCGAAAGTAAATAATAATGATAAAGTTAACAAAGTGCAGAAGAACACGGGCATAATTTAATTTAGTCCTGAAAATTGAAAGTTATCGCCTCAAGACGATTTTATGCAACTAGGTCGTATGTTAGAAGTTTATATGAAGATATGACAACGTATATAAAAGTTACGAGTAAATATTGCTCGATAGCGATAAATATAACTAGAGTTTTTCCTTTTTATTTCCAATATATTCTTCAACTGTTTGTTTTTTCAAATAATTTTTGTATAAGATTATCAAAAAGTGGATTAATACTTTTAAAATGAAATTCTACATATAAATACATTGTATTGTATGTTTCGTAACACTTTTTATAATTGAGATCTACAACCATTGTCACTTATTATTTAAATGAAATACTGTAAATAAACCGCCTGCTATAATAAAAACTTTTAAAAGGAAACATCAAAGGCGCGTCCGCCATTCATAATAAATAGATGAAAGGCCCGCCCGATTTCATCGAATATCAAAATTCCATTGTAGCTGTACAGGACCGGTCTAAAAACCCATTTCGTGAGATTTTTCGTAACAATAATTTATACCATGGACGTATGCCATGAAAACATTCCTCCAACATCAAAGTCATATGTACAAAATATCCTGACAAGTCAATCTGCAAAAATTAATTTTTGAATTGGTGTTGGCAAGATTTTTTTCACGAAGCAAAATAAAACGATGGCAGTTACCACCGATACAGTGCCAACAGTAGCACGATGTAAAAATGACGCTCAGTCGACAGTTATTGCTAGTTCAAATCAAAGTTTCGAAAGTTTCCAGTACATGGTTTTGTGCAAAACACAGATTTGAAGGCAGCGATTGAGCCATTTAAGATTCCTAACCAAAAAAAAAATAAACTATTTCCGGCCTAAAATTTTTGTTATCTTTACATGGGGCACCTGCAAAAGTAAACTGCATTAACAAACTACGATATTTTGCGTTTGCAAAAGCAGTTGCCAATAACACAAAGAGTTTGAAGGCAGTCAAACTTGAAAGTTTGCTATCCACAGTTGATGCAGCTAGACAACATTTTTAGTTGTTTAGAGTTTATTTGCAGGTTCAGAAATGGTTATCCTATGAAATGAACCCTAACGATTGGAGGTGGAAAAAGGGTGCCACTCTGAAATGTATTGAAATGACAATTCAAGCTGCTCCAAATTCTATTTTGAAGATGATTTTCTGTAACTGCACAACCGGATTTATTAGAGGTACCTGTACATGCGAAAAGAGTGGTCTAGAATGTACCAGCATTTGTAATAAATGTACGACGGAAGTCTGTTGGTGATAGTCCCAGACTGTGAAAACGAAGACGCAGATAGTGACGATGAAAGTGATGATGAGTTCAAACAAATTGAGTTCGATGATTAAATAGATATATCCATTTCTTAATGGTGATTTCTCGAGAATTCATTTTTTTTTTTACCCTTCCACTTATCCGTTAGGTCCGGTCTCTACGTTTGATTTATACAAGTTTCAAAACTCAATAACGACATTTCACGAGTTTTCATTCGTATTTATATCTGAAAGCAGTGATTCCATATATTTTTTCACACATCCCCCTCAAACACGTTTCTGGGATAATATAAGGGTTCCGTGGCCCGGGGAGTGAAGAATCAGTGCTAATGAGTTTTTCTCGCTATTTCTAACAATTCTGATTATATTCATTACGCAAGATCGATAATCTCTAGAAAAAACTCCCAAGAAAGACATTTGATTGATTTGGGGAGTGAGGATATGTCACACCAAAGGGTTAACATCGTTACAAGGAATTTCACGTTCATTTTCATTCATGTTTATAGCCCAAAACTGATAAATTGTACGTTTTTTAGAGAATACCCCACCAAAATACATTACAGACTTACCAATTTGCCTTTACTGTCCTAAAGTGGAATATACTGCAGGGACATCTATTTTACGTAACAAAGATAGCAGAAGGAACCATACAAAAAATCGGGAGCTTACTATCACCAGAAAATATTGTTGATAATATGATAGCTAGTGAGGTAGCGAGAGTAGATAGTAAATCGAAAACAGAAATATTTACTCCTGGCAATTCCAAAAGCCAAGATGTTTTATGAGGATTTCCCCTTCACAAAAAAATACTCGACCAACTATTCCTGGTGGTATGAAAATTTCAAATTAGGAACAGGTTTAAAAATACGGTTAGTTGTTCAAAAGTAGTTTAATAATTCATATATAATTTGTATTTAACTGGTTTTATTGGATTTTATTAGAAAATTTTTGAGGTTAGATAAAAGCACCACCAATCTAAATTATAGATTTCTCTGTTATATACAACTTTTTATATTATGTGTTAGCTATGCAATAGACATTTTAGAAAGAGAAAATAAGCAAATGCAGTAATAAAAATTATTACCTACATCTGAAAGAAACACTCAAACTCTTCTTTTCCACATAGTCGTCAAACGAAATCTCGTGTTCAATTTTTATGGTCGATTTTATTGGTTTGCTGCTAAAATATGAGTGACAATTCAAATTTAAATATCTGAGAATTATGTCAAAGCTATTTTAAGAATATTTGTTAGCTTTTATAGGAAAACTTATTGAATTATATTGAGTTTTGATATTAAATTTGACTAAAAATGCATGTACACCGTTCATCTGTTTTCATTTACAAAACAAAATTATAGGCTATATTCAGTGATCATAGAGTGATAAAACGATGAAGCATTTTTTTAGTAGACAGTTAAAATATATTGTCAAGGTATACCTCGAGTATTTTCATATGAATTAGTATCCGCAATCATTTGACAGGTCTACTACCACAAGATTCTTCGTGTATAGAGCTCAGTCTTCGAGGTATATCAAATTGAAATTCGTAGTAACCATAACCTCAATTCTTTTTATCAAGAAACCTCACTGAAATTGTAAACTTATTTGAGGGAAATTAATTATTTTAATGGTTCAAACAATGTGGGTTCATAAATCGTCGGTATGTGCATCTTGGATAATATTTTTGGGGATATAAATAACGTTATCACCAAATTATTTTTCACTATCAATAATACAAATATTAAACAAATATTATTGACTGATTTTATTTCTCGAAACATTATGCTATTCACAAATCGGATATTTTGTATTAAATTATTAAAATTTATAAAAAAATTATTATAAAAAAAATTTTTAAAATTATTAATTTATTAAAAATTATTTCATTATTTGATAATCACATTTTTTACATGCACATAGCTGTAAACTGTAAACATAACCTTAAAACTGAAAATCAAAGTAAAAATTAATTGTTATGATTTATATCACATGAATGTTAGTAGAATTTACTTTTTTTAGATTGTACTAGATAAGACAATGGTCTTTATGCATTGAATCTTTTGAATACTGCAATGCCTTATACTTTGAAATTTCAATTTTCAACTGTCCCTTGTACAATTTCTTTGGAGTATGGAATTGTAAGTGGATCTACATTGTGGCGGGAGAGGCCATACATCGCTATGCTTGAGTTTGTGAGAGACTTTACCATTACAAGAATGGCCCTGATATTTGAAACTGTGGCATCACCTGTCTTTTACCCTGGCGTTGTCTATGGAAAATTTTTTTAACGCTTTCAAAGTTTTAAAAAAGAATATTGTGATTTGTTAATTTTCTTTATGAGGGCATGTCTTCTCCTCTAAATTCCTTGCTTATCGGAGCCAAAAGATCATATAAGTGATTGTTATATTTTTTTTATTCAAAAAAAAGGCGTTAGAATCAAATCCAAACAGACTGTATTGCACCAAAATTTGTCATTGGCACCAATCATACATAGTGCCGAACTGCCTCCAAATCCAGCAAAAAAATCAGGATTCTTTTTCTAGTCCGGATTGTTCTAAGTCAACCTGATAAGGTATCTCAAGAGAGTGATCCAAGTTTTGAACCGCCAACTTCAAAAGAACGGTATTTATTGATACAAACTAATTTGAAAGATTTAGTACGTGATTTGAGTCAGTCTTAAAAAATGCAGAGCTTCTGGGGTCTAGATTAAACGACTGGAATTTACTTTCTCCTGGTACGAAAATTTCCTATTTCCGACATCGTCACGATGAAATGAAACCTTATTTTTAAAGCAAATGATTTAGTCTATTGTAATGACATTCCTGTGATGATGAATTTATTAAATTTTGATTATGATCCAAATCACTGACAATTGATCATTGACTCCTCAAAAACTAGCTTGAAATCGGTGTTGCTATACAACGGAAACAAATGTCCTTCAGTGCCAGTTGCCCATGGTTCTGATACACTAGAGACTTACCAAAACATGAAGTTCATTTTTGAATAAATTAAATACAGTGAAGATGTTTATGGGGATGTTAAAGTCATTACTCTTTTGCTTGGGTCACAGCTTGATTACACAAAATATTGCGGTTCCATTTGTGAATGAGACAGCAGAGACAGAAGAAAACACTACGCAAAGAAAGTATGTCCCAAGCGTGGATCATTTACTCTAGGACAGAAGAAAAATGATCCTTCAGTGAACCCTGGTCACATACTTTTATCATTATTGCACAACTTCGTGGACAGACAAAAATTGAAGAGGGAATATTTATTGATTCACAAATACGGGAACATGAAGGATTCAAACTTCATAGGAAAGCTAAATGATCTAGAAAAAAAGTCGCTCGGAAATATTTTATGAATGACTGAACCAATGAGCTGATTATTTTATAGAAAGCTTTGGGATGTATGATGTCTTTGAAAATACATATCCTGCACTCTCATCTAGATTTTTCCCCGAAAATTTGGCTGTTGTCAGTGACGAACAAGGCAAAAGATTTCTTGAGGATATTTCCTCAATAGAAAAGCACTACCAAGGGAAAAACGTTCAGGAAAACTAGCAGATTACTGTTAAAGACTTACCAGAAGGCAAACATTCATGAAAAACATAGCTATTTATTTTACATTAAGGAATATTTTTTGTGATTTCTGTCAAATCTATCAAATTTAGTCGTAGAATCGCAATACAGTGATCTGATCTCATCAAAAACTGAATTATTGATTGAAAATATAAAAACCATCACTAAAAAATCAGAAAACGGCCATATGAATAAGTAGGACTCCGCTATGTGTATTATGCTTGCACACATAGAGAGTGTGAGAGTCCCAATACAAATAGGTTAAAGGAACTGTTAGTGCAGGAAATTATTATTTTCTTCACACTTTTTGGATGTACACATACGGTGATTTATATTTTCGTTTTTCTGTAACAAAATGCAAAGTATTTTCATATTAAGCTGATTTTCAATCTACGTCATTTGATTCACTCTTTATATTGAAACTAATATCTTATTTTGGCCTAAAATTGCACATAGCTGTTTTTAAATAATAACTTTTAAAAACATTCAATGAGCTGGCACCAAAATGTCGTAACTTGATAGCGTCATTGTGAAAAATGACCTCAATACCGGATTTCCACGTAAGTGGATTGATACTAATGGGCCATTTGGATTGCCTTCACGACCCTTAACCTTTTTGATTTCGTTGAATAGAATTTCGTATCAGATCTTGTTTACACTGCATAATGTAACGAGTGATTTTTTTGTTGGTATCTTTTTGGCAACACGGTTTTTGACAGATCACGCGTGAATCATGTCTTGTGTTGTTTAGTTTGGACTATGATTTAATCATGAATCGACTTACGAACGTACAACGCTTGCAAATTATAGAATTTTACTATCAAAATTCATGCTCGGTTAAGAGAATACGTCGCGCATTTCTTCCAATTCATTGGCTGTTTGGTCGACCTACTAAGGGAACTATTCGGAAGCTTGTGACTAAATTTCGAACTCAGTTTACACTATTGGACATTAAACCACTAACACGCAAACGTACAGTTATGATCGAAGAAAATATTGCGGCTATATCCGCCATTGTTAGTGATTACCGTGAAATGTTGATTTTGAGCTATACTTCACCTCTACTCAAG
This sequence comes from Diorhabda sublineata, assembly GCF_026230105.1. Classification (NCBI taxonomy): domain Eukaryota; kingdom Metazoa; phylum Arthropoda; class Insecta; order Coleoptera; family Chrysomelidae; genus Diorhabda; species Diorhabda sublineata. Next base: position 5,870,004 of record NC_079475.1, on the reverse strand, counting down.
AGTCATTCAATCCAATAACACGCTAGAAAATTTTGGAATAAGTTAATGAATTGAAAGTTGTGAATGAACAGATAAGTAATTATGAGTTGTGTTATGTTTGCCAAAAACTTCATAGTATATTGTTACTAACTCGTCGACGACATGATCCGTGGAGCCGGTCTTGTCGTGTTATAATGGAACTTTCTAAAATTTGGCGAATGCAGTGGCGCCTTTGACGCTTTTTTATCAGCAGCCGCGAGCTGTTCATGTTATTTTTTACAACTAGTTTCTAGGAAGATCTTTTTATTTATTTGTTTCATTTGTCTAATTTCTAGAATTCTAGAAATATCCCTTCTGATATATATATTCGAGTTTGTTGAGTAGCGAGTAACGAAACGAAAAAGAAGAGTACAAGAACCAGTGAATTCAAATAAACGTGGCTTCTAGGGATTACAAAAGGAAATGTGGAGATTTATAAGAGGACAGAGGCATGAAATGAAAGAAATAGTAAAAGCAAAACATATAGCAATAAAAACCTGGATAGACTACCTAAAAAGATTGTACTCACAAAACCAACTCACAACAGAAGAACCGGAAACACCATAAATCACAACTGATGAAGAGACCAAAATAAGTACAAAGGAAGTGTTGGAAGCTCAGAGAAAACTAAGAAACAAAAGGCTACAAGCAGTGATGGAATAGCAAATGAACTTTTAAAAAATTGTGGGAAAGCAATGACTGACCAGTTGGCATTGTTGATTAACAAAATATTAAAACACAAAAACCAACTAATAAATCAAAAAATATATTTTGAGGACGAGCAACAAGGTTGTAAAAGTAGGAGATCATGTATAGACGCAGTATTTGAGCTAGACAATTTTGCTTAATTGACTTGACAAAAGCCTTTGACAGAGTTAGATTAAAAGACGTGGTTCACCTTTTATACAAATAATCGAAGACATATAATATAAGGACAACAGAATACAGGCTAGAATAGATGAACAACTTACAGAGGAAATAAACATAGGGTATGAGACAGGGATATTCTTTAAGCCCCCTACTATTTAATCTCATAATGGATGAAATAATAAAGGCAGTGAAAAGGAGGAAAGGCTATAAGATGTTGCTAACCTCATAGCAGAAAGTGATAACGACCTACAAAGATTGGTCCTCAAGTTTAACATAGTAGCAAAGAAGCTAAACATGGTAATTTCATCCCAAAAAACAAAAACACTGGTCAATAGCAAAGATTAGATGTTAGATAAAAATTGACGGTACCAGCATTGAACAGATTATGGAAACTAACTACTTAGGCTATCACAGTATCAAGCTATGGAGATGTGGAATCAGAAGTAAAAAACAAACAAATACAGAAAGCCAATAGAGCAGAAGGATGCTTCAATAATAAAATATGGAAAAGCAAACATATTAGAACGGAAACTAAAACTAGAATTTACAAAGTTACAAAGACCAATAATGACATACACAACAGAAACGCGACCGGAGAATCACGGGAAACACACTGAAAAGTAGCGACTACATTAGAACAATATGTAATATGAAAAAGATTAACGAGTGGTTATTGAATAGAAAAAAAGAATGGAACAACCATATAAGTAGAATGACAGATGATAGGGTAGTAAATCGCCAGCCGGGAGGAGAAGTATCGGTCTACCCCGGAAAAGATGGAGCGATAATATAACTTAAAAATACAACAAAAAAAATATTTAGAATTTCCTATAGAAAAGATAGAAGAAGAAAAAGAAGAAGAAGCAGAAGAAGAAGAAGAAAAAGTAGTAGTAGTAACTTAATTATTATATAAGTTGGTTAAGTCCACTATGTTTAAATAAATTAAGTGAGTAAAAAGGCAGTGTATATATTCACCCCACCGTTGAAAAGCAGTTCAAATAAATTAGAAGAAATCAGAAAAACATTACAATATCACAAATAAATTACTAATAAGATAAATTGTGTCAATGTAAACGTTGATTAGATGCTGCTAGTTGAGTGAAGAAATTGCACTGCCAAGCCAAGTTAATGGGTTCGATTATTACGAGGGAGCCGCGAAAATTCGGTGCATTGCATGCCAGAATGGTGTATTACTAACCATTGAGAACCTACCAGTACTGCGTAACACGGCTTTCCAGTATACTCATAGCGCATCATTATTCGTTTTTTCGCAATTCGGAGTGCCTTTCCAAGATTCAAATGTATCAATGGTGTTCGGAGAAGGCAAATTTGCCACATAAAAAGTTTTACCGATGAGAACATCCGCATTGTAAAAAAACTTATTTAAGAAGGCCGACGCAGTACTGTACGCGTTATTGCTTAAGAATTGGGCATCAGCGTAGATATTATTGAATAAAATTCCAACCAAATGCGTACCAAGACTAAATTTTAAGCAGTATGCTGGCAAGTTTGGCAGAGTCTCCTGCAGCGATATGGAGAGAAAGGAGAACAGTTATTGCACTGAATATTCACCACAGACGACACATGGTACCATAACATATTCTGAAGAGTAAACGCCCCTCTTAGCCCATGGAATCAGTGTTGTGTACCGTGTTTTGGGAAATGAGAGTAATAATTGCGGTAGGTTTTTTTCACTGCACAACAAGATTTGAACGCGCAATATCCTAATAATTTTCTTAAAAACACGGTCTACAAATAAAAACGATGGGATATTCCAATCCGTAGTGCGATATTGCTGCAAGACAACGCCAGTCCGCATACAGCTCAATTTACGATAGAAACGTTGAACGAATTGGGTTCGAAAACGTGTTGGTTAGGTGCCAAGATAGAAAAGGGATTTGAAAGAGGTGGCATACGTGTACAGAGTGTGATGGGGACTGAAAAATTTCATCTCCGTAACTTGATAACTTTCTTTAACTTATATTTGAACCTCCCTCGTATTAGCAAGAGCAATGTCATATTTCACAAACTAGATTTTCTACATTATCGTTTTTCGAAAGTAACAGCCCAAAATTCATAGAATGTGATGATTAAATATTTTCAAACGACTAGAACTGTCAAATACCCGAACTTACAAGTCGTTTGCCAATCCACATACCACGTATCTTATTTCTTTCTAAATATTGTCTATAAACAATATCGAAACTTGTTGATTGGAAATGATCTGTATCGAAATTTAAGCTTGACGTGTAGCGAACACGATACTCACGCTCAAGAACATCTTATCGGAAGTAAATTTAGAGTATTCGGTCGAACGAGTTAATTAAGTCTGATGTACATTAATCATAGAAGTGCTCACTAGGAATGCAGCGCAGTTTCTGTGATCTTTAATAGGTAGCGGCACTTACCCATTATCAATCGTGAAATGATCTAAAGCCGAATGTCGATATTAACATACCTTTGAGAAAATCTAATTAGCAATAGCGATTTTGAAACAAGAAGTAATTATGCATGCAATATATTATCTACTTGTGCAAGTGTATTGCAATAAATTTTAATTAACAAAAGGCGGAAAGGGGGACATGAAAATTGACAAAAATGTATTGTTTTTTCATCTTAGAATCGAATTCATTCATTCATTCAAGCTAGCCACAGATAATAGAGAGTATAGATTCATTTCAGAGAAATATTGCTCACGTCTATACAAATATTCTATCGAAACCTTTTTCAAGGTAAAACATTTTTTCAATAAAGAGATTTGTTAGTTTTTAACCTTCTTCCTTCCACGTATCCGAAGCCTTATTTTCAAACAATGAATTTACTGACACATCAATACAAACTTATTTAGAAAAATTACGGGGGTGATTGTATATGAAAGTTCTGACAAAGATACAAAACATTTTTTACCATAATCATTTTTATGTACGCATGAGTCAAACGTTTGCAACTGTTAGCTGCTTAGCATGAATCCTACTCGTTCGAATGCGATGTCTACAGTGTCTGCAGACAAACCAGGAAACCAAAGAAAAATCAGTGCACGTCTTCAAGAAACTGACAGATAAATACATGCACTATTTGGAACAATGGAAGATTCACATGAAGCTTTGTAGGGATAGATGTATATACTGAGGATGATAATGAAAAGATATACATAATATCAAAATAAAATATTCATTATTATCCTTCTCGTTAGTTAATAATCAATCCTCGTACAAGGATGGTTCCAGAAGTAACTTAGAGATAGCGATAGTTTCTTGAAAACATCACTGTATTAGAAAGTACATTATATATACAGTATATGTTTCAAGTTTGATGCCTTGTTGTTTAGTATTTGTTTGCCATCCATCAATAATGAACGTTTACAGTGAATTTGTAAACATGGAAAAATTGGTCGTCGTTATATGATACAATACTTTTATTTGAAAGGCATTAGCACAATCAATAAAAAAGCTGAACTAGATTCTATCAGGGAGAGATTGCTCCCTCGTTACGACCTGCTAAGACCAGCATCGCAGTAATCGACCACATGAAGGGACGGCTACAGAAATGATGAAGATAATCCACAAAGATGTACTGGATGATCGTCAACTGAAAGTCCGCTAGCTAGTAGATACAATATGCATTTCAAAAGTGCTGTATATTGCATATTAACTAAAAATTTCACAATAGTGTCCACCATAGTGACCTGTAAAGTTGGATAATGTTGACCAGACCATCAAGAAACAAGAAACCAGAGCCATGACGACAATCTCCATGATCATGTCAATGTCTCAACTTATAATGATGTTGTTGATGTCATAAACTTTTCAGACAACCTTTGTATTAACCGAACCGCAATAAATTTAAACTCCCGCTCCACTGAGACTCTAGCTTTACTGTAGAGACATAAAATCCGATGTAAAAAAATGCGAGGATCAATTTTACAAGTTGAGATACACGGAAAACAGAAATATTGTGTTATCTGTAGTTCAAAGCAGATTTTTCTAGGTGGTCTCCTGAGATTAGATCGATTACAACTAAAGTATCCGTATCCGTTTTAAAATTGTACATCTACGAGTTCGAAGACAAAAATAAATAAAATGAAAAAAGACGACGACTTCAACGGGATCCGTTGAAATGTTCAATTTAATATAAGCTGGGATTATTTCGTCCTTGTATAGACGAAGGATATTTTTTAAGTAGCAGCAGACTTTGTTTGTATCGGTCTTTATAATCTTATCATTAGTATCGATGGCTCTGTGTAAGAATTCGCTACGAGCTATGCGTTTACTTAATCGGGCACTGACTTCTTTCTGAAAATTATAGTTGGATTACGTCAACTTATATTTAGGTCGATCACTTCATTGTAATTTGTTCTAACCAAATTGACATCAACTGGGGGATTGTACTTGAACTACTGATATGACATTCTTAATAAAATACTTGCTAATTCAAATTTTATCAAAGGCGCGTAATTTAAATTATTTGATGTAGTTAATACTGACACATTTTTAAGATATAAGTAGTATCATAAAAGATGATAATTTAAAAACTATTATGAAAAAAATTATAAATCTAGAAATTTATATAGTTGAGTCTTGTTAGAAGGTAAGTATTGAAGTTATTTGAAGAACGCTTATTTCCTTACTCGAGTGAAATGTAGACAAATCGGGTTATGGAAGAAATATGATAATCCTTCAATTATATTAAGAATCTAAACATTCATTCATTCATTAAGATGTAACATATAATGAATAGTATTAAACCTAATTTTAATAAATTTTATCACTTGAACTTAACAAATCCCTTGCATTCAATTTAATATTTATATTTTTTGAAGCATTCTCTGCACTTCCGAACTTTTTCTTTAAACAGTCTACAAATTATCAAATTTTCGTTCGAATAAATAATTAGGAATCCATTCAAGAAACAAATATCAATTCCCTATAATAAATTATCATTTAAACCATTCGAATCATACCCTTGATTTATCATGGGTAAATCCAAACCCACTAATTTCTAGCCCCTCTTATAGATCTGATGTAGGATCTGCAATATTTTCAAATAAAATTCAGGAATCAAACTCTATAATATTATTCAAAGCTTTCTGCTACAATTTCGGAATCCTTCAAAAACTCATTATTACAAACAGACTCTTTAAACGCTTCACAACATATGCAAAGAGTCTTTTCTGATCCTATTTCCTAACCGAAAAATCTTGAAGTGAATTTCATCTGATTCCTAAGTCACAAGGGAATCCAAGGTAACGAAAGGGTCGACAAACTAGCAAAACAGCCAACTACAGTTGGTTTAACTACCCCATTTCTTTACTATTGAATAGAATTCAATTTCTTTCTCTACCCCATCGACCGAAAGTGAATTATTCACAAAACTTAATACCAATGGATCAACCATATGATTTTTTTGAATTATCATAGATAAACACACATAAAAAAATTTGATATTGGTGATTCTAACCTAATTAATTCATTCCTTTACAAAAACGATCCATTTCTAAGTTTCCTTCTATGTAGGTAATCATAATATTATAATTTTTCTAATTTTTTCAAAACGATTATATCCTCAAATTCAATTTCGGCCAAACTGCATATAAACTACATTTTCTTGTCTAAGTTGGCACAACTTCTTTTGACATTCGTGTGAAGTTTGAACGCCATATTTCAATTAGTGGGTGATTGTAAGCTGCGAAAAATTTATATCTGGTGATTTTGACCAGTTGACCAACTATTTTGCTCAATTATTATCTTCCAATGGAAATACGGCAGCGGAATCGCTGAAAAAAAATACAGATACAGAAATGTTTCTGGAAGACGTAAAAAATATTCAGTTAAGTTCGTGAAGCCCCAGAAAATTTGCCTTAACGAATCAATTCTGTTAACTACGATAAAATGGTGTTCGAAAATCATCTGGTTGCAATCGAAGATTAGCAGAGACTCCCAACAAGCGTTTTAATATTAGATTCCTGCCAAAAGACCGTCTAGTAGAAATCACAAAAGAGATGCTTAAAATTGTAGTTGAGGACATTCATCAAACGTATCAGATGATACGTGGATTAATAAGTATGGTTGAAATTTACCAACAATCTAGACAATGCTGTTCTAAAAATGAGGCAGAGTCAGTTGAAAATCATCGTTCTCTTCAATTACTGTAGTGTGGTTCACCATGAATTCGTTTCATAGGGTCAAACTGTAATTAAAATGTATTATTTAATAGTTGTAAGATGCCATTCGGTTTTATACGTTTCTCTTCAAACATTTTGAATATTTCTTTGTTTACGTATTGTAGCAAAGTAGTCACGTTCGATTTATTTATTTCAGCATTCGATATCTTGAGGAAATTAATTTGTTATCGACCACCTACTCCAATCTAGGAAGTCGATAAAACTCCTGTTTCGTTGTTAAATCGTCCTCTAGCTATCCACAGTTTAAAATTGCTATTTGCTGCTAAGTTTCTCAAATATCTTTTTAACGTTGCTTTCTACATAGAGTTCAGAAAATTCCAGTTATCTTCAATATTTTCCTTTTGTTTTGAGCAAATTTTGAATAATAGTGTAATTTGGTATTGTCTATTCATTTGGTGAACACAACGAATAGAATAGACCAGATTCCTGTTTGGTTATATTTCAAAAAAATATAAATTATGTTTTTAATATGCTAGAGCGCAAGCTCCTTGTTATTCTAATCTGCTTTACCTACTCGTTCCTTTTTTAGTAATGTCCATATGTTTTTTTCCTGCAGTTATACAGCTGTCAGGTTGGAAGTCTAAAACAAACCAATTCATACAATTACAACATCTGGGAATCCAGTTCAGGGCTGCATATTTTGAGGCATCTAGGTGAAATAATTTGTCATAACCAATCAAATTTGTGGGCAGATGATTCATGTGACATTGTGATATTTTTTGGACTTATGGCGCCTCCACATTAGTGTCGTGAATTAACGCCATGAATCTTTGGCGAAAGTTTTGTCTTCCATGCTCTCAATCTTTCGCAAAACTGCAAAATGGACGTGGAAGCTGGTGCTGCAAAAATTTTGTTTCATGTTCCAACCAATCACTATTTAGGCGTCCTAACCGATCAAAATATGTTTTTTGTGTAGTGAATTGTTGAATTGATTAATAAACAGTTTCATATATGAAATTAATTACAAACTTTCTATGTAGAAGCAATTATTAGAACTGAATTGTGAACCCAGTGGTTCACTTGAATGTCAGCAATTTTCTATGATTTTGGAGTAATATAACTAAAATCACCTTCAAGAAATAAGATTTAAAAAAAAACAGATGTAATAATAGTCCGGTTAATTTAGACTTTCGAAGGTACATAAATTCCCATAAGCTGAATATCAGTAAAATATAATTAAAAGTTAAGTTTTCCATGATTTCCGTATTTGGAAAAAATGTTATTCAAGTTCAAAGGTCAAAAAATGTTTTATCAAAAAAATACTGCAGACAAAAATTGTAGATCATAAAATTATCTACAAAATACCATATCCATAATTTTTCCTACGAAACCCTGTTTCTGAGATACAATGATTCAAAAATTGTAATCATCATAATATGCACACGTTTCCACGCCATCTATGAGGTAGATTTTTTTAACGTGGTTTCTTCAGTAGGGTTTGTAACTATTGCAAAATAATGGAAATTAGCAGTGATTGAAAAGATAAAAGCGATTCTTCTTCCTGTTTTTCTTCTTCATCTTCATTCTCAGAACATGTAAATTGCGTCAATAGCGATGTATCGCATGTCGCCTCGTTGCAATCAAACGGGTCCACCACTGTTGGTGATTCAACATTGGAGCACCACCCCCCATGACAAGGTATACAAGCCAGAGAACAAAAACGTCCTACTTTTTTGCAACCACATTTAGCCACTGGATCCAATTTTGCAGTTGCAAAAAAGTGTGTTCAACAGTTTTTCCAGTGGAACTGGAGTAAAGTTTGTACTAGTTCTAATGTATTGTTGACCAACTTCCCAGTCTGTAGGGTCTAGCTGATAACCAAGTCACATTTGAACTTGGTAAAATAACCGAAAAATATGTTGGTAAGCATCAACTGAGATTGGAGGAAGACAAACCAATTGAACTTATTCTATAAATTGATACTTATCCATGCAAGTAGTTTTTTTAGGAGGATCCTACATAGAAAAAAGAAAGCGAATGCCATTGGTAATAACTTCTTATCGAGTTGAATTATTGTTTACAAAAACTTCAGTACATTAAACTAAATCTTCTTTTTAAAAAAGAACAACAATTTTGACACTTTGTAAAAAGTAGATAAACTTTTTGATGAATGTCAATTGATATTGAGCTTCTCATGGTTTTAAGAAGAAAATAGTTTTTTTAGTTGGAGTTTGAGCAATGAGTGATACGATTAAGTCTACATCTTCGCCAACAACAATAGTTATATTTGTCAAATTGAATTGTTCCATTGCTGTTTCAATAATTAATACATCAGCATCATTATTAGCTTGTTACACCTATATATTTTCAGCAGCAACTTTGAAATGAATCGAGACTTGGTATGAGCATTTGTAAGAAATTTCTGTTGACTTGTAGGAACTAGAACATCAAATAAAATATCAATTGTCTAAGATTTGCGATATGACAGAAAAGAACAGAAAAATATTTCGACGTATATTACAACTCTGGAGATGTATATACGTGGCGACCTCATATTTATTATGACGATAACAACTTTTACAACTTTTTGATTCGTCAAATCTCAGAAAATAATAACATTTTTTGTAGATTTTATGATCTACAATTTTTTTGTCCAGAGTATTTTTATGATAAATCTTCTTGTTTTGCTGAAAATCGCGAAACCTATTTTTTGACTTTAGATTTGAATAAAAAATGTTCTATACACGGGAATGATAATAAATTCTATATTTAATTATATTTGAAACAATTTTACTGATTTTCAATTGGTGGGAATTTATGTAGCTTCACTCTTATTTTTGGTCTAATTTGACCGGACTATAAACGAAGTTTGGTCCCGATATAGGGTTGATAACAAACGCAGACATTCCTTTCGGATGGTAACTTGAATTTGAAAGTACAACTCAGGAGACTGCTCCAGATTATAAATAGATTTCTTAAATTCCTAAGCATCATTGAAATTTCTTAATGTCATCCACACTCGTTGAATAGTATCATATTTCAGTAATAACATACCTTTAACTTTCAAAATTAGATATCGAACTAAGTTAGTATGAGACAATGAATGTTTCAAAACCAAACGAACAAGCTGAAAATGTTATAATTAACGACTTTGAAGTTCGTATCACAAGTTAAGTTCTATATTATTATATTAGTAAATAAGGCATTGCAAAACTGGGAGTCTAAAGTTTGATTCTAATTCAAAAGTTTATACTCTTACTGACGTTTTACGATAAATACAAATCTTAGCTTAATATACGGTATAAAGGATGGCTCCTAATATGTGATTTTAAATAGAAAACCACGTAAAAATTTGTCAAAATCTTCAATATATCATAAATTATTATTGGTATATGGTCATTAGTAGCAAACTAAATCATTTCACTGTTTTGAAGTATAGCTTTGTACACGACAAAATCGTAAAGTGTTATTAGAATACGTCCTTATTGACTGATCGACTTATTTATTAACGTAAAATTCGAAGAACTAAAGCTACAATCACAAAATTTGGATAGTATACTAGTTTCACAATTAATTGGCACGAAAAAATGATTTTTGGTTTTCCTTGACGTAGTCAACTATACCACGCAGTTTTTAAAGTCACTCATAATTTGCGTAACATTAATCAACCTCGACTGTACAATGGAACAAGACTAGCTGTGAAAAAGGTGATTGAGGCAACAATCATAAAGGTGAAATACAAAGGAGAGGATGTCTTGTTCCTGTGTATATTCTAGCTGAGTTACCATTCGGGCTTAAACGCTTACAATTTCCGGTACGTCTGGCCTTTGCAATGATCATAAATAAATCGCAAGCCCAGTCATTGGAAGTTTGCGGAATCAACTTGAATTGCCCCTGTTTCGCGCGTATTCTCGGAAAACCATCATCTTAGTTTATTCGCGCACCACATAACAAAACAAAAAATTTTTGTCTATCAGAAAGCTTTAAATTGATAAACAGACTGTATCATAAGTGTGTGTATCTTTCAATATCAAATTGAAACCTTATAAACAGGCAGTATTTCAGGAAAACTCTTGTTTGTAAGTAAGCAACATCATGTATAATTAATCGAAAATAATAATAAAACTTCATTTATACCGAGCATTTTTTTCAATTTGTTTTAATAAAAAAAAATTGTTTTTGTTTGGGCCTTCTATTTATCGATTGAGGCAGTACGAAATCTGCCTAGTTTATAATAAAAATTGCGTCAATAAACAATAAGAGAATGGTTATAAGAAAGTGAAGCAATTCTATTAGTAACTAATCTTAACTTACATGTTTAAATTGAGTCGTAGTAATTTTCACATATGAAAACTGACATCCTCTATAATAAAGTAACAAATTGATCATGTGAAAACGTGAATTAATAGGACTGTGTATACTATATTCCATCTATGCCGCTTTTAAAGATCTACTATATACTACAAAAGTGAGAAATGTAGTGAAATGAAAATTATCAGCAGTTGAGTACGATAGAAATTGAATTGTTGATCTTGGGGCTGTCGTTACGACAAATTACGGCTAGAATAAACAGAAGCGTAGATACGGTTATCAGATATCACCAAGCATGGCACCAAGAAGATCGAACACGAAGAGCCAGAGGCAAAGGACAAGTAAGCAGGATAACAGATGGCCAAGATCGACGCCTAAGGTTATTAGCTCTAATAGATCGTTTCTCATCGACATGGGCAATAACAACTCAGTGGTTTACAGAATTGTGAAATAAAAATAGTAGATGTTTCTTGAAATTGTCTCCAAATATACGAGTGTTGCATAACTAATCAATTTTCATTATTTGAAACTGTTTTCGTTTTTTAAATACTTTTTTATTGTGTATCTTGCGGTCTTCACATTATTCATCCCAAGTTTTCCTCATTTTATTGCAAAAAAGTATTAAATTTGCTAATAAAATATATAAACAGTGAAAAACTATCATTATGGAGATTTAAGATTTTTGGCCAGAGGAAATCGAAAATTAAGTAAAAACGGTCCTTTTCATTTTTTTTGATTCTTTGAAAAATTTTTTGCATTATTTTCTATCGTCGGCCATTTGGCTGGAGAACCGGTTCACCAGGTTGCAGGGAAACCGCACAAAACCTGTAACACCGACCATCGACGAGGAGTGTGTGGGCTGTGTGTTAGGGGTAGGGTTTTATCTGATGGATATGGGAGAACCGGCGAGAAGTCTGCGGGCAAAGTTTGTTTTAATACCACCAAAAAGGGCATTCCTAGAGTTATACTTCAGTGGAAGGTACTTGCCTTTGGGTAAAAGCGAAACTGATGCGGTTACCTAAGCCGACCGTAACGGTACAGTTGTATCTCCGTAAAGGGGGAAATGAAGCGTTGCAGCGTTTCGGCTACTTGCATGCGAGAAGTGTGGGTGGCATGGTACTTCATGATAGTAGTTGCCAGAATTTCAAGGATTATGGTATCAGTTGAGAGGTCGTAGGAAGTTTGAGGTTTTTTCAGGGTGACTGGGGCTTTTGGGGTTTCCATCCTCTCCGGATAAGAGGGGTGGAAAGCGGGGTGAGAACCGCCGCAATTTCGATTTAGGACATGTTCCGGGTTTTTGCACCGATGCACCACAAGAGGGACAAATGGGTTTGGCCTTGGAAGAATCTGCGGAGTGGCCGGTTGAAGAGCAGCGGATGCAGTATTCGTGAACTGCGGGAATAATGTTGGAATTTGAGGCTTCGAGAAAACTCGAGAAAATTGATGCTCTTGATAAAGGCGTGGTGGTAGGTTGTTTCTCGGAGTCGGTGATTATTCGAAACATTAAGCTGGGTTTATTAGTTGACCTGGCGATCCTCCAGGATTTCAGAACGGGTAATTTATGAGAGGTGAGAATTTCAGATAATTCCTCGTCGTAGTAGGATTGGTCTACATTCTTGGAGATCAGAAAAAATGTGGTTTTTCTGGGTTTCGGTAGAGAGAGTTGAGCGCGTTGAGCAGAATTTTTTGCTATTTTATGTAATCCTAAGCTAGATTGCTGTGAGATGTATGACTTTTCGATTTGGGATCTTTTTCCATGCCTTTCTATCTTTTATATGCCCTTTGATCCCTTTCCAGGTTATTCCTGTTATCTCGGCTGCTTTTCGCATATTTTCAATCCACCTTTTTCCTTGGCGTTTCTCTATAACTTTCATATGCTGGTTTAGATTCAAACGTTTGTTTTATATTCCATTTTCGGGCATGCGACATACGAGGTTAGTCCGCAAAATACGTGTAGAAGTTGAAAATAATTTTATTCCACAGGTTGCAGGTGCCTCCAGGTTCCAATACTGCTGCATCCAATCCCATCAACACTCAGCTCGAGTCAGAGCACTATACTTGTTGAAAGTGACTTTTTTCACTTGTCGTCGACATTGTGCTCTTTCTAATTTAGGAACAACGCATTAACATCAAGCGAAAATAGACAAAAATGGCCGTGAAATAATTGAGTGTTTCAAACAAGTTGACAAAGATGATTTTCTAAGGAAACTAACCGTAAGCAATTGGTTAAAAAGGTTCCGGAAATACCGAGAAGTGGTGTTAAACTCTTCACTGCTAGTATTACTTAATAAATAATTTATGACATCCATTAGAATACGTTTATGAGACTATTTTAATCAGTTGCAGCAGTCAGATGTTGAAAATGTTGCAGCCGATTTTGGAGAGTGTCCGCAAGCAATGAATATGCGTGTAGACCTACTAAAATGGGGCAGAGCTGGAAAAGCTCCACTGACCCGATTATAGTAGAGAGTCGCAGTGAAAAGATTAAAGACCGTAGATTGACAATAAAAATGATAGCTGACGAAAGGTTAATCCCCATAATAATCGCTCACGCAATTATGAAACAAAAACTTGTGATGAACAAATTATGTACGAAAATCGTACCGAAGCTCTTGACTCTAGAATAGAAAGGGGATTGAATGCTATGAGAGACGGTTGGAAATAGAGGAAAGAAGAACTTTCTCAACAGAGTCATCACTCAAATTTCAAAGTAAGGCAGCTACCAGGAGAGCAGAGAACAAAATTCGCCAAAATGATGGTTCAATGTGAAGACAAAGTTGATTGTTTTTTTTTAATTGTAAGGGCATTGTTCACAAGGAATTTGTCCCTCGTGGTCAGAGAGCGAACGGAAATTTTCACATCTCACAGCACGTACCACCGGATTTCGCACAAGGTAGCAGGTGAGTCCCGAAGCTCAATCACCGTGAGAGACTACCAATCTTATTATACAAATTAGTTAGCTAATAATTTTCAACGAATCTAATTCATATCTTATTCGTTAGCCTATATGACTTATGTCTTCAAAGAAAATAATGTTTATCTTGATTTTCACCTCAACCCTCGTAATTCATATTTGAGTTAAGAAGAAATACTGTTAAAAATAATGTCATCGTATTTTTTTATGTACTGGAAAGCTGTCTGTGTATAAAATACATAGTTCAAATTGATGTCTAGCGTTAAGAAAATTCGTTAGAAATCAAGGGCTCTAGTAAAATAACTGGTGTTTGTTAGATCTCAAGCAAATGAAGATAAATGAACGACGTTATTACCTTACTTTAGTAGACATTGTCGTTGGTTACATACATAAATGAAAGTGTCTTCCTGTTCTTTAGGTTGATTCTAAATTACGAGTCGAAAACAGAATGAGGAATATTGTCTACTAGATTTTCGTAGCTCTTGTTCGAAACTAAGAATTTCTAAAAAGACGATGTCGATAGGATTAATGAAAAAACTGTGTTCATTTTTCAGTATATTCTTCCTTTATTTCAACACACTTTTCAACATAATATGTTGCATTTCGTACATCGCCTGTTTGATTTAATTTAATTTGGTTTTCAGCTTTAAGAACACAGAAAATATTAGCACATGGATCGCTCAAGGCTATATGGTGAGTGTTCAATAAATGTGAAGTCACAAAGGCCTTGGAAAGCAAAAAGCGCACATAGGCTGATTTAGCCGCCTTTTTAGAATCGAAGTTTTTAGCCCCTGTTATTTGTCAATATAAAATCTTAAAAAATCCTCACTGGATAGAAGAAGAAGATATGCAATACCCTGAAAAGGTTAATATTTTGGCAGGTGTTGTTTGAAACACTAGAAGCACGTGACTTGGAGACATGACAAGTGGACTCGCCATTAAGTCAGTTATTTCTATATTCTAAATATTCTTATAATGACATTATGACTTGAGCTCGATGCACAAACTATGAGGAAAGTGCAGCAGCGCTACAGGGATATTGAGACATTGATTTTGTAAGAATTCAAGTTTTAAAACATTCGTATGTAGCGGTAGGCCTTCAGGTTCAAGAAACAATCAAAATGTATGTTCGTTTGACAATTGAATTTATCGCAATCAGTAACACCACCGTCAATAAGATAATGAATTGCGTATGAGATTGATGTATTTCAATCTATTTGTTCACCTCATTTTGTCTTCGTTTCTAAATTGAAATCTCATCAGAAAGCATGTCTTTTAGAACTTAACAAAACTGTTGAATCGTTGTAGCCCTCCAACTGCAGCCTATACAAGTATCAAGAGCAAGAAGGCAACAACAACAACACAACTTGATTCTCTGAAGGCAGGATAACTTTCCATTGAAATTACTTTGAAGACGACAACAACAACAACAACAACACATTTGATAGTTGTTTGTAATTCAACTGCAGTTTCAACATGAGGAATTTTGAATAATGGAATGGATATGTTCTCTGCGAAAGTGACTATGATGCTGTGTTCTAAATTGGAGATTTTTAAGCAGAAACAATAATTTAGAAGGACAAGAAAGGCTAGATTTCGGTAGACAAAGTGTACAGACAAGCAAGTGAGTGAGTAAAACAAATCATAACATCACTTAGCTCTTTTAATGCTGAAATTGGAAAAATCTATTCATTAGTCCAGTTAAATAAAACTTTGAAAGCTAAACATTGGTGTGAATGTTCAGAATTGTGAATTGTGAAAAGTTCTCATCAATCCCCCTTGTGCAAAAAATTTTTTTGATGGTAAAACTTTGCGAAAATAGATTTTTTGGTGAGTTTTACAGCAATAATAGTTCAGGCAAAAATTGTATATCATCCAATTCATTACAAACAATGTATACACACTTTTTTCATAAGTATTGCCATTTCTATGATATAGCGGTTGAAAGAATTGAAAAAATATTTTATTCGTATTATGCACGTTAATGTACTTTCATATACATTTTGGAACCGTTATACGAGTAAACATATGAGACCCTAAGTCTTGTAGATAAAAATTATAAAATTCTTAGAATATAAATGAAAGCCCGTATTTTCATTTAGTTGCTTGGTCTTGAGTAACATCTGTGTTCCAATCAATTGTCAGCGTGGCGATGCTCGTATACCTGCTCCTTTTCAAAGGTCTCATACTCAACAAAATACTGTTAGTGGAAAGCATTCCTTCGTAGTGGCAACTCGTGGCTATCGCTTATATTTTGTAACAAAGCTTGTGCATTTTACTATTTTTGAAAAAAATGTCGCAATCCTGCTGTATTTGTGGTCAACCTTTGACTGAAAGTGGAGTTGTTACTGTTAATCGCTGCATGAAAGCATTAATTGATGCAAGTATTGAAATAGGTGATAAGTTTTCGGAGTACCTGAAAGACCAGACATCTGTAAAAATTCATGTGCAGTGTCGAAAAAATTTTATTCGAAAAAGTAGCATTGATGCCGTGAAAAGACGGCGCCAAGTATAAGAAGCTGGTTCATAAAAAATAAGTGCTCTTCGTACTAGAACACGAGTAGGTGAAACTACATTTTGCTTCAATCAGTGTTGTTTATTTTGCGGAAATGAATTAAATGAAGAGTGCTGCAGTACCCACGTAAGTGACTACACATTCGTTCAAAGACAGTATACTAACTATAGCTAAAACTCGTTGTCATGATGTAGCCAAAACTGTTGCTGCTCGAATTGAATTTGACGCTAAGTATCATAACGATTGCTACAAGTCGTTTCTGAAACTCACCACTGGGGGTAAAGTCGGTCGTTCTCAAGATATTTAAGTATATTGAAAATAACGATGATTGATAATTCACACTAGACGAATTGAAAAGTATTTGTGAAAAATCTAAAACTATTAAAATGCGATTGAAGTTGGAGTATTGTGATAAAATTATTATTACAGAAAAATCAGGATCGTTAACATTCGTAGGTTTTATTGATAGTCACCATAATATTTCAAATCAAGCTTGGTACTAAAGAAAAACAGATGAAAAAGAAGAGCGATTTCAGAAACTGCGATCTTAGAAACTGCACCAGCAATTATTCGAGAGGATATTCAATGCGCAGTTTTAGATCATTCTAATTATCCTCCACCAGGTCGTATGTTTGAAGATATTGATATAGACATTCCAAAGTCACTGACTTATTTCTTGGATTATTATGAATAATTTTTCTAAATTATTTTTTCATTTATAAATTACATAATTTACACAGCTTTCATCATTTTCAATACTCAATTTGAATTCAATAGGATCACAATAGATCGTGGAATAGGCCTACCGGGGAAACCACGTTAACAAAACTGACAATATTTATATATATATATATATATATATATATATATATATATATATATATATATGTAGAGAATCGGATGATCTACAATTTGTTTCTGAACTATTTTTGATGTAAAAATCACCGTTTAGCTGAAAAACGCGAAAAACCTATGTTTGCAAAGTTTCACGTTTCACCATTAATAAAATTTTTTGCACAAAGGAGATTGATAGGGACTTTTTACAATTCATTTATAATAGTATTCTGAACATTCTTACCAATTCATACCTTACTTCTATTTTAAGTACTAATTTGACTGGACAACATATTAAGTTGTCTGTTTGTTGTAACTAACATGCATCCATCAGTCTATTATTGGATTTATAAAGACATTTTTTTCCAGAAAAAGAAAATAAAGATTAATACTGTATAATAAATTCACATCGTTTGAAAACCGTAAAAGAGCAGCATAAAATTAATTTAAAGTTCGCTGAATTTGTTACCCGATGGAAGTTTGCGAAAATTATGCAATTTGTAAAAGTCAGATAACGAGCGATGTCGAGAAAAAAATGTGTTTTATTTGCTAGAACGAAGTTAACATCGTGATTCAGAACTTGTTATGTCATTTCTATATATACGGGGAATTCCTGTTATTTTCTATTCCATTTCAAGAACTGAGATTACAACACACGGAATGTTTCAATTAAATTCACCACCATGTTTTATATGAATTTCAAATACGAAGGCAGTTCAAACATGACAGAAGAATGCTATAGATGGCAAACCAGTATGTTTAAAATACAATTGAACATAGAATTTGAATGTTTCCCATCATTTCCGTGTATGGAGAAAAATTTACGAATTTTTTGCATGACAACATGAGATTTGTGCGCAGGGGCGTTGTCCTGCAAAAACAAAACATCTTTAGATAGCTTTTCGCGTCTTTTCTCTTTAACTTTTTCCCGTAGAGTGGTAAGTAATGTCGAATAGTAATCTCCAGTTATTGCTCTACCCTTATCCAAAAAATCAATCATGGCAATCCCAAAAAACTGATGCAAGAACTTTTCCAGCACTTCTTAGGTCTTGGAGAACTAGAGTGTCGCCATTACATCGATTGTTGCTTTGTTACTGGATCGTAGAAATGTATCCAAGTCTCGTCCATAGTAACAATGCGGTATAAGAAGTCTACATCGTTTTCAAATCGAACACAGATCGAACGCTTTTAACCAACATTCAAACATTTGGGGATCCATTTTACAGCAATTTTTGTCATGTCAAAATTGACTATATGATGAACGCGTTCGTATGAAATATTCAGTGCTTCAGATATCCGTCTTAGCCCAATTTGACGGTCTGATAAAATCATGTCGTAAATTGCATCGATATTTTCTGGGAATGACACAGAAGCTGGCCTCCCCGATCGGTCATCATCTTCAATGGAAAATGTGTCTCTTTTGAAGATTGCAGTCCAATTTTTCACGGTTCGCATACGAAGGACATTAATTACTAAGGGTATTAAGCATATCTTCGTAAATCTGCTTACCTCTTAACCCTATTAAATACAGGTCCTTGATGATGGCTCGATACTCGAATTTTTCTATTTTCACAATTTAAGGGACACCTTTTTGCTTTTATTTTATTGAGGAACTCTGGTTTACTTTTTTGACGTCAAACTTTACACTGACACTTCTAATAAGATATTGTTCGTTGCTATGGTAACGCAATATTTTGTTTATGGATGGAACTGCTATAGGCTAACTAGATATCAATACTGCCTCGTATATTACGCCAAAGAAAACACCATCATCCAGCCGTTGTAGTCTGCTGTTGTTGTTAGTTAGTAGTGTGACCATCGGCAAACAATATAAGTCGTAATGGTATGTAATTTGCCTTTATGTTGTGAAACAAATCGTTGATTATAGGTACGTGTAAAGTAATTTTGTGGAAATATCCATCCAGATTCAGACAATCCTATGACCCATCCTTTCGACCTTTTTGTAATAATATTGGATACAAATATATGCAAAGTGAAGATTGCAAAATACCATATGCATAGATGGTAAGCAAAACTGTCAGGATTTCTTTTCATTCTTTCATCATGCGGCTAAAACCTCTTTGGAACCTCTTCTCTCAAGTATCGGTTTCTCTTTAGGACTCAAATAAAATTCTGTTCTGCCTTTATAAGCCCTAATTTTATGTCGTCCTCTGTAGAACTAGTGTATCTAAGGATCTCTTTAGATCTCGAGATATCTTTATTGAAGGTTCTTGACACCATATTTAAAGGGATTCTCTCTTTTTAGTTCAAGTACCAATTTAGCTACCGACTCTAGCAACTGATTTTTCGTGACTAAAAATCCCTGTTCTTCTAAGTGTATTTTTACTCCACCTGTCTATAGCAATCGATTTTTTTATTCCAGTTCGCATCCCAAAACACTTGCTAGTTGATTATTGGATTGCTTCGGACAGCTCTAACTAATTCCAGTCCTCTCAAATCCCTACTGTTTTGATTCGGGAATTGAATAGTGAATCCAAGCTCTTTCTAATTATGAATGAACGTAAAAAAGTCTTTTTATTTGTCTCAACTAACTCCAAACGCGTTACTAATTTAGAAAGAAGAATTTTCACATTCTAAGGAACAAATTACTAGAGCGATTTGGTTTTAAATTTGATAGTACCATTTAAAATATGACACTTTAAGGTTTATAGGTTAAGGTCTATAATATTTCTCAAAGGTTCATGCCAGGCAAGCGGAACAGATCATGATATTCTAATTTTGAGAGGTTAAGAAACTCTTCTGAATAGATCGTCAAAATATACCTGTTTGTATTATAAGAAACTGAAGTATAAAGTTAGCTTCGTACAATTTTTTGTAAATCCATGAAAACATGAGATTCATTTCTATATAGGGTGTTTCTAAATTCATGGAAACGAAATTAGAGAATTATTATTTTCATGAAGCTAAAAAGAGTTGTTTCGATACTCAAATATCTTCATATCGCTGATTGAGAATGATGTACTGATTTGTTTCGCGTGATCTTAGAACCGCCCTCTATAAGTCACCTTTGTATTAACTTCGGAAATTTTCGCTAGTCGTTAAATGGCTTTCAGCTTTCCAAAAACGATAGAAGCTTTGCTCTGTCTGTAGAATACAAATTTCTCGAACACAACAAACGTTTCGATATTTCTTTTCTTTATTTTTCGATAACAGAATGTGCTGAATAACACATCTTCCGCTATTTCTAAACTCGATTAAATTGTTTCTCCTTATTTAAAAGAGAGCTGATCAAATATTCAGTTCAACAGAAATGTCACTTAAATGAATTCTCCAATTTTCAATAGACGAAACTTTGTATTGAAATTATCTTGTCGGATACAAGAAAAACGCTTCGCAAATAAAACTTCACAACTTTTTCTACTATCTTTTTAAGAACAAACTCACGTTGAATTATTCTCAAATTAATAATCAAAAATGATTAATGTTTCTCACCAATTCCGAAGTGTAGCCATTATAGTTCTTCCAATATCAATTGCGGAAGATATTTATGCGAGGAACAATCATACACTCATACCAAATTAAAAAATGAAAAATAATGTTTACTCCCCGTATAAAACTCGGTAAACATATAACAAACAGTCAGTCCACGTGGCCTCATCATCTCTACTGTTTACCAATTAAAACGTCGAATCGTAAAGATAAAAACAATGATGCACAGAATGAAATTAATAATGAATATCATCCCAGGGAAATAGTTCATCATGTTGAAGGAGAAATTTTTCATCCACTCCCAGCTAAAACGGAAACTAAACTGTTTACAATGTCTGAGGATCTGAAAGTTTTGCAGTCATAAGTTGAAGAGAGACCTGATTTAAATTTCGATGTAATTTTTTAATCAGAGAACTGCGTTGGACAGAACAAAAATAAATATATTTTTGAGCTATATCTATTTACCTTAGAAAAAAATTTTAAAAATTACAGTGCATAACCCATAAATTTTTAATCAAAGGCCACCAAAATGAGGGCGACGTAATACATTCCGTAATCGAAAAACAAATTAAAAGTTCATTGAGATCTAGTCCAATCTACATACCGGCACAATATTCACGGATCGTGAGAGACTCGAAGAAAAAAACCCATTTAAGCCACAGTGACTTTTTTGATTTCAAGGAATATACTTCGCGAGTGGGGAACAATTAATACAGATAGTCACAAAATTCACTTCGCTGACATAAAAATATTGAGGGTTACTAAAAACAACCCCAATAGTTTCCAATACAAGGCATGAGACATACAAAACTATTAGTCTAAAAACAAGACTATCCAGACAAAAACTGCCAATCAGTGCCAATGGAACTTATAGTCCCAAAAGAGCTTACCACAAACCTTTTGGATGCAACAGAGAAAAAAAAAGTTTTGCTCAAACTAATTGAAAAAAAAACCTTAATCCTCAGGTGTATCCTTGCTTTTATGAAAGCTTGTAAGGACAAGTTTTTATTTTTCAAATTATTTTGCATTTTTTTTTCAAAATATCGTTGGGTTTTCTTTATCCTTTGTTTATTTTATTTATTAATTCTTCTTTATCAGTATTGAACTTGGGAACTGTAATTTCCCAAAGTTCAATTTATAATCGTAATTTTAGTTGTAAAACTGATAGTGAATATTATTATTTAACTAATTAACTGATATTATTATTGTTAATTGCAGTAAGAGTAAGATTAAATATAAAAATTTGTTTGCTTATTATCAAAACAATCAATTGAATAAAAAATTGATAAAGATAAAGAAAAAAACGTTATGTAATGAATAAGTCTTGGTATTTCTGTCCTGGCAGTTAAGGATGGCCCAGCCCTATCATTTAAGCACGGCTCAGTCTTGGTGACCAAGCTTGGCCCATTTTTATCACTCCAGAGTTTTACCAAGACTGGACAGAGTTCTACATAGTTGGGCCAAGCCTGAGCCAAGCTTCGGCCCTTGGAACTTTCCTCTATGGGATATCATGTGACTACTACTACTAGAAATTCCAAGATTGGCTCCGGAAAAATCATTTAAGAAATATTTATTATATCATTTATTTATTATTTATTATTTATTTATTTATTATTTATTTAATTATTATAGTGTGGTCTTAAACACGTATAAGATATTTCTAAAAACTTCTCGATCTACTTAACATTCGAAGAGAAAAAATAAACTTGTACAAATTTCAAAAATGTTATTCATATTTTTTCGTGATACTCCCGAAATTATATTCGTTGAGAGAAATACCTTCCATTATTTAAATCGAACGTAACCGTGAAAAGCCCAAGATAAATCGCACACATATGCAAATAAAAGGAAAACTTTTTTCATGAGAGTGCGGAGTAGTTCGATATGTAAATCTGTCGTTTTTCGCCCATCTTGCCTGGATATTAAATGGGGAACTCGACAGTATCTTTCAAATACTCATACCAAATTTTTCTAAAAGTACCATAGGCTCACTCGAATATAATTTCATAACAGGGTATACGACCACCAAATTTTTTTTATGTCATCTAACAAAATTTCACATTTTGATCAATTTTTATATTGATATACAAAAATTGGTTGTGAATGGATGAAAAAACTCATTTCTCTCTAAAATTGCAACTTACACGCAATAAAAATGACATCAAATCGATAAAGTTGCAAGTGCGAGATCTTGCATGAAACAATCAACTGAACTTTATCTGATCATGCTTTTGATCAAGAGATTATGAGTGCTAGAAAGCGGTAAATAGCAAAAATACCAATCATTTAAAAATTTAACCCGACATCGATTTCAGACCCATTCTCCACGTTAACAGGCTGCAAATAATCAGAAAATAGTTGTGACCTCACCCATCAAGAATTTCGCGTCTGATGCCTGATGTTCAACTTGTTCATGTGTGATATTTTTCCATTTTTTTTGGAACGATAAACTCCACGTTCCGTCTTAAATATACCATTTCCTCGAAAATTTTACTATACTCTATTTATCGAAGAAAAATAGTAAATCAAAACATTTTAAAGCATAATGCACGTGATCAGTGTTAAGATCGCTAATTCCGAGAATGTAACAGGACCGTATTTGAGAAATAGTTTGCATTAAATCTCAATTTTTTACCTCAATAAACATAATTTATTACCCCACATAAAATGACATTGAGCTTTCACTGGCGTTAATATTTATAATAAGAGGCACAAATCAATGACAATGTCTATATCCCACGTTTTGGTTTCAAACTTTCCCTGGTAATGTTGAATACACTTTTTCCACTTCTCAGGTGTAATTCTTTGAATAGCTTTGAGAAAATATTTTTAACGACAGAAAATTTAAATATTTTATTTTCAGTTGCAGCATATTGCTACACATCTGCACAGGTCAACTCAATAGGATTGATTTCACGCGCGGTAATTCCATTCTACTCTCAGAAGTTTATCCACTGAAGGTAAATCATTTGAAAGAATGAATTGTGCACAATTCTCCGAATGGCATTTCTGTTGAAATCAGTAATTGAATTGTTAATTTCTTTTCATTTAAGATACTTTTTTGAGTCGGTCACCGAATGTTAAACTCTGCAATTACGAACGAATCGGTAGACACTTAAAGAAGACACTACCGAAATATTTGCCGTTTTGGAAATAACATCATCAACAGTCTTTTCATAATTTTCTTGTATTTCATTCTAATAAATATTCACAATCATCTGTGCTAGCGTTAAAATGAAGCTCTTAGCTCTTATTTAAGATGGAGTACAGTTAATTTCAATAACATCATCTGTTGGAAAATTACGCAACAGACAAAAATGAAAAATCTCACTGCAGTACGATAAGACGATGCCTAATGCCGTCCCTGTACTATACCTGATCTAGCAATGCGGAAGAGGTTCTCCTCCCACGTGGATTTTTATGTGTGGTAACATTATAGTGCCTTTAATGTGGACCAATAACGATGCTGCGCCCCGTTTCGCCCGAGATGGTCACGTCATAATAATGGACTGATCATTGTTTTTGTTCATCATTTTTCTTCGATAAGTAGACAAGGGCGTTTAACTGTATCATTGATGAGTTCTATATTTTTTATTGTTCTTGTAAAAATGGTAAGAAAACATGTTCATTGAAGTTTCCTTCTTCATTTTACATTTTATACCAGGGAATTGGTATTTGCAATAATGTACTGCTTAGCTGATTTTATTGGTAGGAGTTGCTCTTTTTGCAGACTCTTCAATATCCACGGAAACAACTGAATCAACACTTTTATTAATTATTCCATTATTGACACCCCTATTAAGCAATGTATGACGTTTGTTTAATTTCTCAAAATAACCATCTTTCCACTATTTACAATCCAAATCGATTCCTAGTGAAAACAAAAATCATGAGATCACGTTCCATTTATTTCTTCCCTTTATTTTCCCGACGTTATTTTTTTGAGTTCGGCTTGAATAAACCACGATTTAACAAGCAACAAGCTCGACTTGTTTCCTTGCTCGATTTTGAAAGTTATCTGATGGTATAAAGGCAAAGCTAATCGGGATGTAAAGAAAGTATGATTAACTCGATTTTTTCGGGGGGATTTGGGGTTGTTTTCCGTTCACTGAGCAGAGGAAATGTGCTCCATTTTACGCGGCAAACTTAGCTCGTAGAAAGAACAGAAAAGAAATATTTATGGAACAAAAATGAATTATACTAGATCGATTTTCATAAGGATATTGGTAGCGAGTGTTTCGCTTCCATTTTCTTGTAATAACCTCGAATTTTTTTGATAAAAACTTCTTAAACTAATTCTGAATCCCTATAAATATGGTTAGTAATAATGCATTTTCCCTTTTAAATCACATATAAAATCTAGACGTTTATTTTCTATATTGGATGACAAACTCCACCGATCTTTTGAACGTACAAAAATAAGAGGAAGCCGAGATAATTGCCAGTTGCGATTGATGAACAATCATGAATTTTAATGTTACAGAAAAGTGCATATGAACTTTTAAGTAACAAGACATTAAGGAAAGGTATCTATAAGACAAGATTTCATTGGCGAAAAATGAAAAATTATCGTCTAGTGTTAAAGTCTATTTCAATGAAACATTCCTAATCCACTTCTTGTGGTAGACAAATAAAATACTCCGAGTATTATGATATGATATAACATTTGTTTAAATATAATGAATATATAGGGTGTACTCGGTGAAATTTGCCAAGAAGATATCTTTAGAATTGGAATAAAACAAAATTTCTCTCTTTTATACGCAAATATGTACTTATAGATATCATAATACGTGTTCAATATACAGGGTGTCCCACGACGAGTTAAAACTATCTATATATGGCAACATACTCATAGTAAAATCATGAAAATTTCTACATTTGGCAGTATTTTCACAGATGACTTCCGACTTCACACTATAACTTTGTTATTTTAAATAGAACACCCTATATATCAATACATTTTTGAAATATACGTAAAATTTTAGTATACTTCTGTCTGAAAACTTTTTTCGAAAAATGCATACTTTTTGAGTTATAAATTTTTTTGTAAAAAATTTGACGGTTGCAGGTCCTAAATTATTTTTTTACGAGGATACCCTTAAAGATATGAAAATGGTTTCTGTTCGGTTGCTTTCAACAAGGTCAGACGTATTTTAATCTATGTGAAACAATTTCTCATTTTATACAGGGTGTATATAAAAGATAAGGCAAATTCATGTATACTTTCCTATACCTAAAATATTACCGCTATCCAGATAATAAATGTTTTCTGGAAATTTTTAGAGATGCAGATGTGGTCTAAATTTTATTTTGACCAGTTGATACAAGCACTAAAACATAAAAAAGTATTTTTCTTTATCTTCTCAAGGTCTGTGAAAAAAATCAAATCAAATTTATTTATTAATTCTATTCCAACTTCTAGTCGTTTCCGAGATATTTGAAGTTTTAAATTATTATTATATTCTTGAACAAGTTTTAATTTTCTATGTATACTTTTTGTAATAAATGACACTTATTCAACTGTCATTAGTCAGTTTTTAATACTTTCGAAAATCGTTAAAATGGCTCGTTCTCAATTTAATAACGAAGATTATGTAAATTTGCTTTTAATACATGGTTAATATGATAATAAAGTTGTTACAAGTTAGAAGAATCCTCAACAATTTGAGGTTATACGATTCATTTGAAACAAAAGTAAATCGAATTAAACCAGTTGTTGACAATAATAATGCCGAAATTAATGCTGTTGCTAATTTTACTGCTTATCCAAAAGTATCAATACGTGTTGCCGTAAGACATCTTGGAGTAAGCAAATCGTCGATTTATCATATTTTACGAAAACATGAAATGCATCCCTATTCTTACAATTTGTATCAAAATTTAAAACCAATCGATTTTATTAAACGAGTAGAGTTTGTTGAATTTTTAATAATAAAATGCCAGGAAGACGTAGATTTTTTAAAAAACATAATTTGGTGCGACGAATCGAAATTCACGAAAAATAAATGGATTATTTAATAGACACAATTCCCATTGTTGGAGTCGAGAGAATCTTCATTTAACCAAAGAAAGTGCTTTTCAAAATCGGTGGCAGTTCAATGTCTTTTGTGCTATTAGAAATAATCAAATAATATCACTTCATTTTTACGACGGGAATTTAAATAGTTTGGAAATACAATCAATTAAATTATTCTCAATTAATAATGTAAAAAACACTGTTATTTTATTTTCCATGTTTTTTATTTTATTTTTAGATGAAAGATATATTAATATTTTTAAAACTTTAAAACAAAATTATTAGACCACTTGCCACCAGACGTATTAAACAAACTTTTTTTTATTCATGGCGGTGCTCCTACTCACAATTCAATAGTCATAAATACATTTTTAGAAAAGCAATTTGAAGACAGGTGGTTAGCAAATGAAGGTCCTTTTCGGTGGCCCCCTCGTTCTCCTGATATGACGCCTTTAGATTTTTTATATGGGGTCACACAAAACAAGAGGTTTACCCACAAGCCTTACCTAAGAATTCGAAATTCCTTCAATTCCCTTTCTGAGATGATTATGAGCTGTGTGGCGAATGAAAGCATACTGAGAAGGCTTGAAATATGCATTGAAGTTCAAAGGAGCAATTTTGAACATTTACTTTAAAACATCAAACTATTTTCCTTTGACTTTTAATTTTTCTTAAAATTTTGTAGCATATCACATGTTCTTGTAACAACTCTGCCATATTTACCATGTATTAAAAGCAAATTCACATAATGTTTTTTATTTCTTAGTACTTGTATCAACGAGTCAAAATAATTTATAAGGGTCTGCAACGATCAAATTTTTTATAAAAAAATTAATAACTCAAAGTATGCATTTTTCAAAAAAAGTTTTTAGTCAAAAGAATTCTAAAAGTTTACGTAGATTTCATAAATGTATTAATATACAGGATGTTCTATTTAAAATAACCATTGGCCGAGCTCCGGCAGAACCGGTCATCTTTGAAAATATTTTAGTTAAAAAGATCGTTTTAAGTCGTCGTGGGTATAAACTCAACTTGGACCTCCTCACTATATGGAAAAAGTTCGGTTTATCGGTGAAATTTATCAAGAAGATATACTTAGAATTTAAATAAAACAAAGTATCTAGTTTTTATTCGCAAATAGGTATTTATAAATCTTATAATAAGGCTATGTAATGTTCAATATATAGGGCTTTTGACCACCCCAAACATTTTCCTGTTAGCTTATAGTTATTAAGGACCGAAAAATTGTATAAACTTAAGTACATTTATGAAAATTAAGGGAAATATTTAGATTTTTCTGTGATAATATTTAAAATGACCGTACTAAGTTTTGTATTAGTATTATCTTATCACTTTCTCCTATATATATATATATATATATATATATATATATATATATATATATATATATATATATATATATATATATATATATATATATAAACCTTATCACAATCGGGGACTTTCTGGAAATTATGATCAAGTTAACTTTAGTGCAGGATCCACGATTTAACAAACAAAAAAAGGTGTTGAAAATCAAAAGTTCATGTTTTAAAAGTGAAATTTCCACCGAAAATTATACGTGACGTTCAGAAACTGTGATCTAAATATAGTTCTGGGTTAGGTTCCTTAATAAGCTGAAAGATGATCTACCTGAACTCGGGTTACAGTTTCCGAAAAGTCCTTCAAGTAGTTCGAATGGTGCCTACCATATGAAAGAGCTGTAACTATCGATCTTGAACTTCAGCAGGTTGTAGTGATAAAGAAAGACTTGCGTTTGAGCCTTTGTAGCTGATTTCATAGGCTTGCATTTCCCCCAAAGAATGTAGTCTCGACATTCTTGGCATCCAGAGGCGATTTCGATGTTCAAGTGTCACATCTTCCTGTCAAGTAGGTATTGCAAATACAGCTCTAGGTGATGTTATGCTGGTTAGCTCGGAAGAGCAACTGCCGTGGTACTATCAGTAAAGTCAGATCAGCAACCTTCCTTCTATGCTCTGGTCCACTCTAACTCGCCTCTAAGTTGAATTCCTCACTTTCGTATTGAGTTTAGCATCCTCAGGGCATGCTTGTGTGTTTTCAAGAATTAAGAGTACCACTACAATTTTTCGTAGTCATTTAAATGATAATTTGCACAGTTTTCTCTTTTGCTAAAATAAACCTGATATTAATCGAAACATTTAGAGCAGTAAAACAATTTTCGTAATGGATATTTTCAGTCAATAACGTCAGAATTGAAATATATAAACGTACGTAAGTACATCTTAGAATAGCTTGAGGTTTCAAAGCATCTCTAAACTACGATTTAAACAGACATTACAAGGAGTTACTATCGATATATGGTAACCGGCTTATGTTTATGGTTAGTTTCCCACATAAAGAGAATTATTGATGTCAGGCTATCATCTCATGAATAAGTGAATAGCTTCATACGTTAAACGATGGGATTTTCAGATCATCTAACACACGAGGTGTTTCAAAAGAAGTTCTTAATTTACTTAGCTTCTTAGTTATTTTATTTCAATCGCGCGTCTAACAAAGATTTTCACATTCTTATTTAATTGATACTTTAAGCATCTCTTTTATTCGAGAATCATCAACAGATTTGTCAAATAAATCAAGAAATTTCAAATTCAGTTCAAGTTTATCGATCATTGGACCGTATTTTACTTTACAAAATTCAATTAATGTTTCAAGATGGTATTAATATAATTAAGCGCTCGCCAATTTTCAGATAAAGTCAAATTTTATCTCACTTTGTTAGTAAAAATCTCGTTATTAGAATAAGACAATCCAAAAAACAAAATTGAGAAGCTTGAGTGGTACTTTATTATATGAGGTCCCTAATATGGGAGTATTTGGAGATATCTGCAATATTTTAATTTGAGATGAGAGCAATTACACACTACACTAACAGTTTCTTCTATCTCAAACTAGACCTGAGTCTGTGTGCTTATTTTCCTTATTTTAGAAGCATTTTTGATAAGTTGTGTGAGTTTTTTTTTTCATTTTTTTCAATTACAGTACAAAGTATCATAGATGAGAAGGCACAAGTGATTTACATTGGTTTGCTAAACTACAACCCACACACTTCCACAAAATAGTAATCAGAAAACTATTTTGACAACTTTAGGAATAGGATCATCATTTTCTTCGTCATCAGGCCTAGTGAGGACTCAAGATCAGATCTGAAAGAAACTGAAGATTACATCAAAACGTTTTCCGAACTGATAGAAACCAAAGGATACATCTCCCAGTAAGTTTTCAACTTGGACTTTTCTGGAAAAGGATGCCGAGTAGGACTTACAAAACGGCTAAGGAGAAAACTCATGAAGGATAGATTAACTCTAGTACTTTGTGCTAACGCGCATTCGGCAGAATTGAGTCTCTGCTAGTAAATCATTTGAAATATCCTAGAGCTTTCAAGTCTCATATGATTTTGAAAACTACAAGTTATGTGAATAGGAAATGCTAAAACCATCGGGAAACTCTTTATGGAATGTTCAAATCTGGTGTTTCATACTTCTGTTAAGTAATATACGTAGAAAAACAAACTATCCATAGAAGTCTCTCGTCCTGCCCAATTACCAAACCTGATGATTTACTCGAAGAGTTTCAAATTTGAAAATTTGAGAAAAACCTCGCACTTAATACCACTGCTATTCTGCAGCCCAAAGATCAGCACTTGATTTCTAGTTTTAAGAAGTTGTCTACTTTTTGTATTGGAATTGAGGGCACAATCCTTGATCTTCGTAAGTTTTGTAAGTACTAATTTAAAATCGTCATAAGACTTAGAATTACTGAGGCCTGGTTGTAGCTGAAAGGGCCCTCCCTCGAAGAATTGAAACCCGAAGTATTAGTGGTAGACAGGGTTGCCAGATCCTTGATTTTATAACCAAGACATTTTAATCAAATTATTAAAATATAATAGTAAATAAAAGAAAGTTTGGTTCGATTCAACTTGATTATTTGAAATAATGATAACAAAGTTCGTTTTATTTTGATTAAAACAGTATTTCAACCAGATATTTAATATTTCTCTTTTTTTTAAATAGAAAATATTTTAAGCGAAAGCTTCCTACTGAACATATGATTACGCTAATAATAGTGTCAAAGCAATATAACTTCACATTATGGTATACATTAAATTAATATTTGTTGTTAGATTTCACTGCTTCAATAACGTTCATGAAGTTCTTGTCAACTCTTATATTAATAATAAAAGAATCCAAACAGTTCTCACCAGATGAATTAATTGCTACAATTTAGCTCCGCCTTGATAAGTTCAGATGTGCATCTGTTTCTAATATCTGTCCACTTTAAGTTCATGTATGAAAATATTCTTTCCACAAAAGCATTTGAGTGAGGTATGCTTAGACAATAAGAAATTTAAATATTTTTAGTAGATTCGACGTATTCTTCTCAAACAACATCTTTCACTTAAAATCAACATTTCTTTCTGTTCTGTTAAATATTCAAGGAATTCCCTTATAATGGAAAATTCCTCGTACATATTGTTTCAATACGAAGCTAATCCACAATTCAAAATTCAAATCGAGGTTTAAGCTCATTGGTCTCTGATGTAGAACGGGTTTTCTTCAGAAAAATCAAACAATTTATTTAAATAATTAAAAGCTGTTTAGAGGAATTCATTTGGCATGGCTAGCCACTTGCTATCACTGAGCTTTTGATACAAAGGACCCATAAAACTTATAATTCACCCTGCTTTCTAGCTGCTTGACCAATTTAACCATTAAATCGTAAATTTTACCCGCTGTTGTTCCTTCATTTTGCAGTTCTTTGTTAGCAACTTCATCACGGAAACATTACTGATAAAGTGTATAACATTTACTTCAATACTTTCAATAGAGTGGTCTTCTGACGAAAATAAGACATTTCTCAAGGTTTTTGGAAGATTGTTCTTTTCTGGAAGGATATATGCCATCACAGCTGACCAGTTTCAAATAACTCTAACGACAGCAGGTGCTAAACTTAACCACGTTGTAGTAACATGCCTAACTAGATCCTTATAGCTGTACTCTTCATCAATATATTCAAATAAGTCTTTCTAAGAATCTTGACTAACAGCAAATGAAGAAAAATTTGAATACATTTTTAGGACTACTGCTTTAACATCAACTTCTAACGTGTCAATAGCATGACGGAAAACAGAGTGAATGCTGACCGGGTCTTACCCATGTTTACATTTGTATTATCAGCTGAAACTTGGCTTAAACCTAGATTATGTTTTGTCAAGCAAGTCTTAACACAATTAACAATGTTATCAGGTTTTATGAGGTGCTTCTGGAAACTCAAGCAGTTCGGTACAAATGCTCTTTTTTTCGTAAATTATTGCACGCACAAAAGAAACTGTTCCTAATATCAATTAATTACAGATTTTGTATACAATGAGCTCAGTAAATTTTTTACATTAGCTTCTAGTTTAGCTCTTCTACAAGAAACTTCTGTGGCCACATTTGAGTCATCATATAGTTTAGATAAAAGCTTGTGACTACAATCCGTTGATATAGAAGATAAATTATGTTTAACTGTATTAAATAAAGAAGTCAAATCATGCCTGTTACTTGCAGAAACAGTTTTGTTTTAGTTTTGTGTTCTTCACTACGGTCTCCTTGAGCAATAGAGAAATGTTTATTGCAATATTTGCTTGAAGCCTTCTGAACATTACCTGTACATGGTTTAATCCACTCCTCCCTAAATACGCACAACCTTTTCTTTGACATATCTTCAGGGCTACAGCTTTTTTTTATGATTCATTGCATGTATGAAGAATATAGCAGCAGTACCGATAACCTAAATTTACTATATTATGAAAGAAGAAACTTTTCAAAACACACGGCAAACCTATATAAATTAACAACCTAACTCGGTTAGAGCTTAACTCAAATGCTGTGAACTGAACTGAGGGTACCAATATTAATGTTCTTTGTTGTGGTATAATACAACGCCAACGTTTACTAAAACATTTTATGTAACTTTTCATTTAATTTTGTTACTCGTGAAAGTAAAATACTGGACAAACAATGTCCCGTTTCATTTTGTTCCGGTGCGCGGGACAATCTAGGCAAATAGACTGTCTCTTGGAATCCAGGACGTCTGGCAACCCTGGTTGTAGACGAGCTTGTTTTTCTGGGAAATACTTTGGGATTGCTAGGGAATCCTTTTGATTGACTTTAAGGCATTAAATATAACCGTGAACGAGGCACATTGCTTTATTTAATAGAGATTGAACACCCACCATATATCTCTGATCTGACCTCATTCGACTATTTTTTGTTAGCGAAGCTGACGATAAAATTCGACAGGTGGACTAAGAAAACTATGATTCATGCATGACAGATGCATCAAATTTTTATGATGACATATGAACTAGGATGAGCAAATAACGGGATTAATATAGAGGGTACCATATTAAGTGCTGCAATTTCTATCAAAATTAAAATGAAAAAGAAAATGTATAAAAAAGATAAGAAGATATATTAGTGAAATTCTATAGAGTGTTTCGAACAAAAGTCAATTCTCTATTATTTTTGTTCAACTTTGTACATAACAAAAAACCAAATAACATCATTATCCAAACAATGATGCTCCTGATGGAAAATCCACAATTGATAAGATAGGCCAAAATATTGAAGATAATCGACATTTTCGTGAAGTTTTTATAATTCCCTCAACACTAGAACGATCAAGATTTGGCACCTGGAGACATTTTTTTGTATCTGCTTTAAATTTTCAAGAAAAAATTCTACATTGTTTCACATGCGGTACTTTCTTGTAAATGAAGAACACGAAGGTGGCCCCTTGCTATATTTTATGCTATTATAAATATAGCTGGTGTAAACAGTCGAATCTTATTCGCGTTCGCAAATGTAAACAATGTAAAAACATGGAGACGATTGTTTCTAAAAAAATTAGGACTATCTCTGATTGAAGATCATATGAAAAGACGATCCGAAAATCCGCATATCTCCCGACAAACACGACAACAAATAAAACATAGTCTAAATATCGAAGAATTAGCCAATGAAGAAGAGCCACCGACCAAGCGCAGAAGTTGCAAGGAATGCCCTTCAACAATCGATAGAAAAACATTTTGTAAGCCACACTTGCTTATAAATATTATTGTACTTTCATTCACTGAAGGCCTGTGATGTGTCGATTCGCATACTGTTCGCTTGCAGTCTAGAACTGTCAATTTGTATATGATTTTATCAGATTTTAATATTATCTCCATATTTTAATTTAAAACTTGTCATTATTCAAATGGAGTGTATTTGTATTGATAAATTTAACTGACAATATAGAAAATATGCAAATCTGACACAATAATACGCAAATCGATAGTCTTAGACTGTCCCAATGTTACGCCTCTGGTAGAATTAATTTTCAAATGTTTTTTGTTTCCTAGAAGTTATTGTTTTAAATAATTTTTGTTGGTTTTGAGACATATTAATATATTTTTTGTTTTTTTTTTGCCAATGGATAGGGCTATTAATTTTGTGAAATTTTTTTTTCCAAGTATTATGAAAAAATAATAACAGTAATAAAACAAAAACTTGTTTTTTACTTTTAGATTCCTCCATAATTAGTTGGTTATATGAGAAAAATAAAATCTTTATTAGGTTCTTTGAATGGGCCGTGGGTGAACCGACCATACCAGTTACGTCATTTAAAATCACCATACCAGTTGAAGGTTAATTAAGCTCAAAATCAGTTGGCTAAAAAGTGCCATGCCTTGGTCCAACACGCTCCCCGCAAAGTCATCAGCTGATTCTTTTGTTTTCGTGAGTTTTGTTCAGTTTTCAACTTGAAATCTGCCTGTGCGCGTTGCTGACTCATTTTTGGATAGCAAATTGTCTAATAATAGTAATAATAGTTTGTTTTTTTTTACAATTCCTCAAACAAGTGCAAGTCGATATTTCTCTCAGAGCAGGCTTGAAGAAGTGGAAAATAATCAAGACTTTGAGGTTATTGAGTGTGACGAATCCTCAAGTGATACTGATGAAGAAGATCATGTTAGTGAAGTAGGTGAGGGTACGTCTAGTGAAGAAGAAGTGGCTTCAGATTTATCGTCAGACACCTCTAACAAGACACGATTTGTTGCGAAAAATGGTTAGGTATATATAAAATATGTACCTCGAATTTCATGTCGTTTTCTACAGAATATATTGCGTGTAAAACCAAGTTTGTGGTGAAACGGAAAAGTACAAACTATATTAGAATCATTTCTAAAGTTTATTATGAACGAAATTATGAATGTTACTGTCATGCACACTAACAAAGAGGCAATCCGACAAAACATTCCTCTTACGAGATGGGCGCTAATGATGATACCAAAATGGACTATCACGATCTTTGGTCGAGTAAGTTTGGAAGGTCAGTCTATTTTAGTAAAATGTTCCGTAAACAATTTGTTCAACTTATGAGAAAAGTTATATTTGATGATAAACACCCACGCGAAAAGGGCAGAAAAACCGAAAAATTTGCCCCAATTGGTAATGTTTTTGAAAAGTTAAACGCATTGCTCTACGATTCCGGGAGTAAATGTTGTTATAAATGATATGCTGTCACTTTTTCGAGAACGATGCCCGTTACGGAATTCTCATTAGAATGTTGACATATTGAGAAAAAAGATGTGTTTTGCAAATGGGTGTATGTACTGGAAAATCTAAAGACACTACACTCGCATCAAGAGGTCCAACAACCATTGTGAAGAGATTAGTAGAACCACTAAATAATACAGGATGCAGGATACTAAGGAGGATAGAGAATATGGCGAATACAGTAGAAAAAGGTGTGTTGAAACAACGCACCAACTACACTACCGCCAGACTGATTTTCGATATAGACCTTAACATCCTTATATCAACGAGAGAGGACTGAGAAGAGAACCCAGGAACAGTAAGTAACTTGATCTTCACGGACGGGTCCGTAAAGGATGAACGGACGGGAGCGGGAGTATACTCTGAAGTTCTGGGAATAAGGGAACCCTTGAGACTTAGAAATGGCTGCAACATACTGAAGGACGAGCTACGAGCAATAGAACGAGCCGCGGAACTAATCCGATGCAGTGATGAAACGGTGCGTGACATCACAATCTACATGCCAAGCGGCTCTGAGATCACTATCGTCTACGTCAGTGAGAACTAGGTTAGTGGTGAGCTGTCGTGAAGCTCTGTTATGGATTCGTGATCAAAAGGTTACACTTTGCTGGATACCTGGACACAGCAATTTAGGAGGGAATTAAATGGCAGACAAACTATCTAAATTGGGAATGACCAGGAGCGGGGAGGAAGCGGTGGGTTTGCCATTATCACCGATCAAATTGCCGAGAAACACGATAGATAGAACTTTGAGGGAGAGCACGACAAGAGATGGAGTAATAGAGATGACCTTGTCATCTCACGCTCCTTGTGGCCGGTGCTACAGAAGAGGAAGACAACAGAACTGCTAGGCTATGGGAAAGCCTTGATCCGAAGGGTCGTAGCAGTGATTACCTGCACAGTAGGCTCTAGACTCAGGAAAATGGGTATCAGAACCGACGATCTCTGTGGAGAATTCAGTAAAGAGAAAGAGAGAATAGAACACTGCACAGCATTGGGGTCGAAACGACTACAACATTGGAATGTCTCGAAGAAGCAGCGGAACTAAATTACTCCATTGCAAACTGGAAGAGCTTGGGTAGGGGGCAAGGACCTGGCAACGGAAGAGATAGGGAAGGGGAGAGAAATGGTGCTGACTGAGAAGTCAGCAAGGGTATCACAATGGGCCTAAGACCGAGTGGATCTACAGGGCGCAACTTGACCACTCACAAGTTTAGTGATTTAGCAAAAATCAATGCTGAGTTGAAAAATAAGAGTGACGTGAATTTATTAACTAAGAGAGGAGTCGATACGGTGGACCAGATGGTCAGAAAACACTCTACAAAAAGACCAACAAGAAGATGACCCCTGCCTGTATTTTTCACTATAATTGATATTGCGGCATTGAATACCTGAAAGCATACCAACTTGAAATAGCAACTAAACAAATAGGAGGCTAATCTACTTACAAGAACTAGGACTTCTCTTGTAAAACCATTAGTTGAGCAAAGATCAGACAATATAAATGGAATTCCTACGTACAAAATACTGGGAATGGAGTCAATACTTGGTAAAAAGTTGCGAAATCGTTCTGATTTCAAATTTCAAAAACTACAATAATTTGTAGCAAATGTAAACGTTTTTCTTGTGGGACTCATTCCCAAAAGTCTTACGTGTGTGAGGCTTGTACAGTATTTCATAAAAAATTGTAATTAAAATTTTCTTCACTTTGTTTAGGA
Organism: Diorhabda sublineata; assembly: GCF_026230105.1. Taxonomy (NCBI): domain Eukaryota; kingdom Metazoa; phylum Arthropoda; class Insecta; order Coleoptera; family Chrysomelidae; genus Diorhabda; species Diorhabda sublineata. The sequence continues at coordinate 5,832,610 of NC_079475.1, read as the reverse complement.
GTATGTATTTATCATTGAAATGTAAATTATTTTTTTAATTGTATTTCTCAATAAATACTTTCCATTTGAAGTTTTTGTTATTTATACATAATATTTTACTACTTCATGCAATCTATAAAAAGCGGTAGTTGGTGGCATTTTTTATCACGGTACAACATGAAACCAAAAATATCTTGGTCTTCCGAGGGTTCATTTTTCTGGTGTATGTATATATTAAAGTCTTGTGCGCTGCAAACTTTGAATAGAAAATTACCTTGATGTATAAAAGTTATCATCTAGCAGTAATTTCATTAAAAATTATACACAATTGTCACTTATCACACAAAAGTTCAACGCGGTGTAACGGCCCGTCAGAATTAATCTTTTTATTGCTTTTTTTTGAGCTTTCTTCACGTTTTGTTACTGCAATCACGCCTTTTGCCGGACGTCCTGTTCACAAGTTTTATTGGGACTGTTGAAACAATTGCTCGATGTTTTATTCAGAGTAGAAAAGGGTAATAATGTCGATCGTTAAACGATGTTAAATACAATCTTGGTAAAAAGTATTGAACACTCCGTAATAGCAACTTAATACGTAAAGATGGTGGTATTTGATAATATACTTACTACTACGGTGGTTCATCAAAATATACAGAGTGGTATTGTATACGTTTGCCTCAAGACAGAAATTCCTTTTGGGATAGAACACGTTGGTAAGCACTAATTTATCAAAAATAATAATCAGTCTCCTCAATATTTGGTAAAACATCCATTGCCACATCATATCTCCCATTTCTGGATATATTTAGATAACCTTCTTCAGAAATAACTGTTCAAAAAACTGTCCTCCACAATGAATTGATAGATATATCAAATTATCAATTAATCAATTTTACTTTTGGCAATATTTGCCTCGCCAAGTTTGAAAATTGAACACGTAGAATTGGCCAAAGTAATGTTAAGCTTCTGACAACTTTCTCTACTTCTCACAATTGTAGAAAAAGATTTTCCTCTATGTTAAATTTGAGAAAATAATCAAGAAATCGTTTGGCATTAGAAAATGATATTTTTTCTAACGAGTGATGTTTTTGCTGGTATCTTTTTGGCAACACTGTTTTTGACAGATAACGTGCGAATCGTGTCTTGTGTCATGAATCGACTTATGAACGAACAACGCTTGCAAATTATTGAATTTTACTATCAAAATTCATGCTCGGTTAAGAGAGTGCATCGCGCATTCCTTCCAATTTATTGGCAGTTTGGTCGGCCTACTAGGGGAACTATTCGAAAGCTTGTGACTAAATTTCGAGCCTAGTTTACAGTATTGGACATTAAACCACTAACACGCAAACGTACAGTGAGGACATTTGGGGTCCGTCAATTGGCATTTGGACTATTTCTAGAGAGACCATGCTAAAGCTAATGTCTACAGGGATGAACCAGCAAAGATTGATGCACTGGAAGCCGATACTGAAGCATTGATTCGTGAAATACCAGCCGATATATTGGAGAGAGTGACACGAAATTGGACCTTGCGCAAGAACTATCTAGAGCGGAGCCGCGGCCAACATTTGATTGAAATCATCTTCAAACATTAAATTATACTGATCATTTCATCGATTCAAATAAAGATTTCATCAAATTTTTAAATTTTTTCTGTTTTTTTTTCAAAATAAAATCCTATACCTCTTAAAAAATCATTGATTACAATTAGTTAGTTCCAAACAAACTCAAAATTCTCTTCAAATCATTTTAGTCCGGGTGCCAATAGCATATTATGGTCAGTCATTCCATCTCGACTAATAATTTGCAGAATGATTTAGGCAGTTGGGTAACGAAGTCTCGGCAGCTGCAGCACCAGGGATGGAAACGTTAGAAAAAACTAAAAATTTTCATTATTTCATACCGGTTGAAAATTAAAATCAATAGTTTTCATTAAGTAAAAAAAAGTCAGCTCACCATAAGGCCAGGGATTATTCGTCAGCTTTCATACGAAAATCGAAAATGAAATATTTTTGGTGTTTTTCTTTGTCTATAAAAGGCATCAACTGTAAATTTATCATGCGTACATCTAATGAGTTTACCGAGGGCTCAATTCAGATGTCATCGGACACATTTTTACCTAGATAGAGCAGTTTATTTGTGGCATGTAAGGGCTCAAATCACTGAGAAGCATTAACGAGATTGTCACATTTCAAAAAACGTACAATCGCAATCTGTGATGTGAGTTACAAGGCCACACTACCATTCCACAAATTATCGGTCGAGATGAAATTGGTCTCAAAATCTGTCGCTGCTCCCAGACCTGTTGGATTTTATAAAAAAATTTAAGTTTGTCTTACAACACAGGCTTTATGATACAAGATGATGGCGTTATGAGAAAAGATGGTATTGATTTGATTTCAATTGGCAAGTGATTATGCATTCTGTTGCATTGTAAAATATTGAGCTTATAACTAATTCTGAACGTGGAGTAGGTAGGTAAAAGTCTTGCTCTGTGTTCCTAAGTGGATAGCCGAGCAACGATCTTCCTGAAATTGAAGAAGCGTGCTTACGAATTAGGCAAACGGATTTAAAGATGAATAAGAAAGAAAGAGTCAGACTTTTTATTTCGTTAGCGTCCCCCAGAAGGGAAGGTCATATCTGAGATGCCACTGAATAATGGCATAATAGACTTTTAAGGGGGTGGATAAATTCAGTTCTTTGGAAACTGATCTCAGTCCAAAATAGGAGGAATTTAATTTTTTAGATAAGAGACTCTTCTGAGAGATAAAGTGCTATCCTCATACTTTTGTAATCTTATATATTCTTTATAATTCATCATATATTCAATTTTGTCAGGTTTTTTTCATAATTTGTTCTTAATATATTAATTGCACATTTTTTAAAAATTAAAAGTTTTTGAAATGTTTATAACAAGTGTCTATTTTCTGAACAAACAACTTTCGTCTCACAAAAAGCATCACAGGGAGCATCATATTAAGCAGCGCTGTTGGGTCATTTATACCTTCACTTTTTCCTTTTTGATAATTATAGTTAGATATTGCATTGATGTCGAACAGGCGGACTGAATAAGGGTTCTAAATGAATACATGTCCGTTTTATTTATTATCCACCGCTCGTATAGTATCTGTGACCTGAATTTTTCGATTTTTATTTGTCACCTTCCCTCGTGACACCCTTAGACCCAGTGGTGGAGCCCTTCGTATAGAAAATATGAAATGTTCACCGACTTTACTAGTAATTGAATTCTATACGACGCATTTGCAACGTTTCGACCTTTCTTTGTTATCGATTATATGAATCTAGAAACTCGATGTTATTTTCTCAAAGCCATGTCATATAACTCCTTCCAGGTTCTTGGCTTAAAAGAAGGCGTCAACGCTGATTCTAGTGCATGCATGCAAATGATTTGCCAATTCTAGAATCAGTCATAAGACCCCTTACCATTGTTCGACTACTCAGTGACGTACAAAGGTCATTTCAGAGGTATTAGATTTTCTCAATTTTCATGAATCTACCTGAAAGTATAGTCTTTAAAGAGTGAAGGTTTTTGTAAGAAATTGAACAGAACCCACTTATATTTTCACCAAACATTATTCAATTCATACTGTTTGTCTTTTTGTATTGTAGAAAATTTTGTAATCTATATTCAACTAACTTTCCGTTAACGAATTAACTTCAAATCATTTTCATTAACTAATTCTGAATTATTTTCTTTTTGTCGCTTTTCAAAAATTCCAACCAACTTTTTTCACACTAAATCACACTTTACAATACCAGGATTCAGATATAGGACTTGTACGATGTTGTAAATCAATACCATGATGTTTTATTAATACTAAGCTGATGTACATTGATCAACTTTTTTGGATTGTATCGTATTTTATGGTCTTGATCTTGGAAATACAACATGATCTGGTAGTCCACTATACAACAGGGTTTTCAGTAATGAGGAATTTATATTTATTATATTACGAGTCTCTATCTATCCACTACTAGATTTCTTCATTTACCTCTCGTATTCTTGATGATATTAAAGTGATTAATCACAATAGAGCTTACAAACTTTATTTGGAATACTTGAGTCTAAATTACCTTGCCTAAATTCTTGACACCACAACGAATATTTGTTGCGAAAGTGTTTAAATGTTACGTCAGACAGAAAATTAGAGCATAGCTAGAAAGATAAACTACCCATTTTGTTGAACATTTTGCTATAACCCAGAGAAGATAACAAATAATGAAGCTCATTTAAACCTCTATAAAAAAGGTTATGTATATTTTTCTCGTAAACCCATTTTTTGTCTGTTATGATCCATAATATCTCGGCTAGAGTCAAATTGACTATTTTTGTGGTAACTAACACTCGCTGTTGCTTGCTTACAAACTCGGAAGGTATTAGGTTAGGTTAGGTTAGCTAATTTGATTCCTGTTAAACTTTTATGAGCCTCATTATTTGTCTCATTTCTTTAAAATCAATATTTTAACAGAGGCTGGTTAGTGAACGAAGCTTTGTCTGTAAAACTCCTTTCAGAGATTACCTTCTCTAATTATGGACGAGCTTTAACAACCTTATTTCGGGATATTTTGTTTCAGAATCATTATATTGATTAATATAAATACGCAGATTGTCAGTGTTAATATCATATTTTGATAAAGACTTTAAGAAAAGTCGAAACGTCAAATTTTAATCTTTTTCAAAATTTATTAAAAAAAATAATTCTAGAAAAAAAGAGTCCTAAAATGAAGAACATTTAGATGCATTAATTTTTTCTTTAAATGTATCAAAGCTCCAAGTCTCACTTCTACGAATAGTTAGAGAAGAAATTTTTCTCTAAATTCCTACTGACAGAACAATGAATTTTTAGAACTAAATTTACAAATTCTCAATTAAATAACACTTAACTTGCTGTATAAATTTCAAGCATTTTTTATTGTAATAAATATATATATGATATTATAACAGAAATAAATTTCATCTTTTAACTTATAAGTTGGATTAACTGTTATATAAAATAAATATAGAACTTGAAACCCTCTGTATGACTCAAGGAAAACACGCCTTGAAGCTGTTTTACTTCGTAACAGTAATTTAAAACCATCAATTTCATTACACAAAGACAATCTACAACAATGTTTTATTTATGATAAATTTAATTAAATATTTATCATCTTTGGCGTGTATGTTATCGCATTAAAGTTATCTCATTATCCATTTAATCATAAGAAGAGGAAAATAATAATGAGAATAAAGGAAAAATTGATATTTTTTTCTCAAAAACTCAGTAGCAATTTAGGAATATATTTGTTAGAATTAGACAACTTTTTTCATTGGTGTATTAGATGTGAAAAATCTTGTTTCTTAATTTGATCTCGGACATCGTCGGCTTATTGCTGATTCCTACTTGATCCTTTAATGCTGGTTCTTTCAACAAAACTTCTGATACTCATAATCCTTTGTCTCACTCATGTCAAATTAAACTCTTCGTAGCTTTTTTTTCAATACTCAACAAAAGCATTCGACGTTCTTTTAATACTGAAATCTTACTTTCGTGTGGTTTTCTAATTTGATAAACAATTTCGACCAAATAAAGCTATTAGGTTAGGTTGGTAAAGTGGTCGGCAGTCGACATCGCTCTGTATAATACATCACGTATTGGGAGTCTGCTTACTGTGGGTATCGCCATAGTTTCACCCCAATTTCTGAAACATAATTTTCTGCTGTCTCTCTTAGCCTTTTTGGCATCGAATCATCACGTAACTACACCTCGTATAATGGCCCAACGTCTTTTTTATGCTGGATATTATTTCCTGACATCACACTGTATAATATATTACGTAATGGGCCTCTTTTTATTGCGGTGCTCACATAATATTTCTCCAAGTTTTGTCTCAAATTCTACTAACTCGCTCAGCCTTTTTAGCAACGTAACTACACCTCGTATAATGGCCTAACGTCTTTTTTATGCTGGATATTATTTCCTGACATCACACTGTATAATATATTACGTAATGGGCCTCTTTTTATTGCGGTGCTCACATAATATTTCTCCAAGTTTTGTCTCAAATTCTACTAACTCGCTCAGCCTTTTTGGCAACGTAACTACACTTCGTATAATGGCGTAACGTCTTTTTTATGCTAGATATTATTTCCTGACATCACACTGTATAATATATTACGTAATGGGCCTCTTTTTATTGCGGTGCTCACATAATATTTCTCCAAGTTTTGTCTCAAATTCTACTAACTCGCTCAGCCTTTTTGGCAACGTAACTACACTTCGTATAATGGCCTAACGTCTTTTTTATGCTGGATATTATTTCCTGACATCACACTGTATAATATATTACGTAATGGGCCTCTTTTTATTGCGGTGCTCACATAATATTTCTCCAAGTTTTGTCTCAAATTCTACTAACTCGCTCAGCCTTTTTAGCAACGTAACTACACCTCGTATAATGGCCTAACGTCTTTTTTATGCTGGATATTATTTCCTGACATAACACTGTATAATATATTACGTAATGGGCCTCTTTTTATTGCGGTGCTCACATAATATTTCTCCAAGTTTTGTCTCAAATTCTACTAACTCGCTCAGCCTTTTTAGCAACGTAACTACACCTCGTATAATGGCCTAACGTCTTTTTTATGCTGGATATTATTTCCTGACATCACACTGTATAATATATTACGTAATGGGCCTCTTTTTATTGCGGTGCTCACATAATATTTCTCCAAGTTTTGTCTCAAATTCTACTAACTCGCTCAGCCTTTTTAGCAACGTAACTACACCTCGTATAATGGCCTAACGTCTTTTTTATGCTGGATATTATTTCCTGACATCACACTGTATAATATATTACGTAATGGGCCTCTTTTTATTGCGGTGCTCACATAATATTTCTCCAAGTTTTGTCTCAAATTCTACTAACTCGCTCAGCCTTTTTGGCAACGTAACTACACTTCGTATAATGGCCTAACGTCTTTTTTATGCTGGATATTATTTCCTTACGTCACACTGTATAATATATTACGTAATGGGCCTCTTTTTATTGCGGTGCTCACATAATATTTCTCCAAGTTTTGTCTCAAATTCTACTAACTCGCTCAGCCTTTTTGGCAACGTAACTACACTTCGTATAATGGCGTAACGTCTTTTTTATGCTAGATATTATTTCCTGACATCACACTGTATAATATATTACGTAATGGACCTCTTTTTATTGCGGTGCTCACATAATATTTCTCCAAGTTTTGTCTCAAATTCTACTAACTCGCTCAGCCTTTTTGGCAACGTAACTACACTTCGTATAATGGCCTAACGTCTTTTTTATTCTGGATATTATTTCCTGACATCACACTGTATAATATATTACGTAATGGGCCTCTTTTTATTGCGGTGCTCACATAATATTTCTCCAAGTTTTGTCTCAAATTCTACTAACTCGCTCAGCCTTTTTGGCAACGTAACTACACTTCATATAATGGCCTAACGTCTTTTTTATGCTGGATATTATTTCCTGACATCACACTGTATAATATATTACGTAATGGGCCTCTTTTTATTGCGGTGCTCACATAATATTTCTCCAAGTTTTGTCTCAAATTCTACTAACTCGCTCAGCCTTTTTGGCAACGTAACTACACCTCGTATAATGGCCTAACGTCTTTTTTATAGTGGATATTATTTCCTGACATCACACTGTATAATATATTACGTAATGGGCCTCTTTTTATTGCGGTGCTCACATAATATTTCTCCAAGTTTTGTCTCAAATTCTACTAACTCGCTCAGCCTTTTTGGCAACGTAACTACACCTCGTATAATGGCCTAACGTCTTTTTTATAGTGGATATTATTTCCTGACATCACACTGTATAATATATTACGTAATGGGCCTCTTTTTATTGCGGTGCTCACATAATATTTCTCCAAGTTTTGTCTCAAATTCTACTAACTCGCTCAGCCTTTTTGGCAACGTAACTACACCTCGTATAATGGCCTAACGTCTTTTTTATGCTGGATATTATTTCCTGACATCACACTGTATAATATATTACGTAATGGGCCTCTTTTTATTGCGGTGCTCACATAATATTTCTCCAAGTTTTGTCTCAAATTCTACTAACTCGCTCAGCCTTTTTGGCAACGTAACTACACCTCGTATAATGGCCCAACGTCTTTTTTATGCTAGATATCATTTCCTGACATCACACTGTATAATATATTACGTAATGAGCCTCTTTTTATTGCGGTGTTCACCATAGCTTTTCTCCCAATTTTTGACTCAAAATCTTCTGCTCTCTGAGCCTTTCAGGGATCAAAACAATTATCAAAGTAATTATACTTTGTACAATGGCCAAACGTCTTTTTTAACTGGAGATTAATCACTGATATCAATCTGTATCATATATCATTTAATGGGTCCCTTCTTACACGTGGATCGGCATAGTATTTCCCTAATTTCTAGCTCAAGTTCGTCTGCTGTCTCGCTCACCTCTGAGGTCGTTAACTGGCGCGCTGCTCTTATACTAACCAAGTTTCCATTCTAAAAGAACAGCTGGATATAAAGGTAAAATAAAAAAAAATCATTTTTCAATTTCAATCCCAATTTTCTTTGCCTTCTTCAGTAATCAATTATTCCTTAGTTCGGTAGGGTTTTATCCTAGAATGTTTCAGACCTCCCCATCTAAAATTGAGGAAAGACGATCAAGATGATTTGGCCAGGTTATTAGAAAGGGAAAAGAACGATTAATATGGAAGATATACGAAGCAAGAATTTAGAAAAACATGGGACACTCAGGTGGAGCTGGACAGAAGGAAAATCGAGGTATAAAGCAAAAGAAACTGGATAGGAAAAAATGAAAACTGATGTGGAGAAGAGAGTTCACATAATGAATCAACTCCTGCATGTCTCACTCCTGAAAAGGTTGAAAGTAAATTTCAGGAAAGTGTGTATGTACTATTTATAATGTCTAAGTTTACTTTTGTCGATAATTTGTCATTTAATTTTATTTTTAGTTACAAACTTTTCTTGAAAATTCGTTGAACCTTTTTTTTGTGACTATAATGTAAATTATATCATACAATTTCATTCACGTGTGTAAAATTTCTCGAGGGACTAACGGTGTTTTTTTAGGCTCAACCATTTACAGACCCCATCCAGACCAATCGCTCAAGTCGCACTTTTGCAAATTTGTTCAGTTCTTGAGAACTAATTCCATACCTCCTTCAAGTAAAGAAACGGGATAAAGAAAATAGGGATCGTATTTGTTAGAGGCTTATCTTTCCATATTTTGTTTCTTCACCTCCAGAGTGAGGGCATTAAACGCGTAGTGAAAAAATAAATGGCGACTGCTATATTTCTCTATTTAATCCAGGTTCTCTCAACAAGAGATCTAAATAAAGCGTTATTTTATCAACAACATAGATTTACTCAGTTGAGTTTTAATCTATTTGAAATCGATTTCATGGAGATCATGAAGTTCACCACGTTCTATTCGTCCCTGAGTAGTTTTTGATGTAGAAACTGAATCATATATTTAAACTGTAACACATGTTTCATTATTTGTCGATTAAAATTTCACGTAAACGACTAAAAAGTAATTTACCTACGGGAAATCAACGTTGCCAACGTGTACCTACTAGCAAATCCGCTATACGTTGTAGAACCAGTGAAGCAAAACTCCTTGATGCAGAAAAATGGAAAATCTATCGAAGCCTATAAACAAAAGAAGAATACCAATGATAAATTATGGAAAAATCACTCTAATAACCTATGAGAATCTCAGATGAACAGGATGATACCACCAGCATACTGAAACATGAGTTTGAATACAGTGACAGGAAGGTTGAAACGGCGATCCTAAGGCTGAAAAATAGGTAATTTTCGAGGGCCGGACTATACCACGAAGTAATTGAGTATGTTGGCAACTCACCAACTGACAGCATCATTTAACTTCTAGATGTCTTCGGGGATAGTACCAAATGAGTAAAAAACTAGGATCACAATCCCTAATCATCAGCAAGGAAAAAAGGAATCCTCAGCATAAGGAACTTTCTTATTAGGATATGAACACAATTCCTCTCGCAAAATATAGATGCTTTGTTAACCTTAATCAGGCTTTCAGCAGGGTAAAACTCAAAGACATTAAACGCATTTCACGAGGGAAACGAGTCAATAACACACACAGAAAGAGGATACACGGGAAGCAGTGAATTCCGAATTGTATGCCACAGTACCAAGGAAATGATGATGTCCTCATAGTAAAATATGAAGAAAATCTACATATAATGATTTTGATATTCAACTAAATGACAGAATAGTTAAATAAGAAGCTGCAAATTACCCATAGATTAAAAAATGATAGGACTAATGATGAGTTTCAAGTTTCTAGAAGCTATAACACCAAGCAGTCTAGAAGAAAGCACGCATACAAACCAACAAAGCTGCCAGAATCTTCAAAGTTTGCGCAATGTTTTATGACGCGTATATACAACAAAGTTGTATTGTTATTACTAACCTATACAGCTGAAACGAGATACAAACAACTTCAATAGTCGAAGAAAGGGCAGAAAACGCAGTTTCAATATTAGACACGCCTGTGACCAGATAACAGATGTAGTCAGATGTGTACGAAGGAAAAGACGAGAGTGGAAGGCACACATCAACATAATAGAGGAGGATCGGCTGGGGAAACAAGCATTCGAGAAGCCAACCACCAGAAGATCGGCAGGCCGACCTCGAAAGAGATGAGCCGAATCAAGGACGTCGACATCCCAAGATCGTGTCTAAAGAAATTAGAGAATACAGCAAGTTCCTTAAAAATTTTTGCGAACGCACTATTTACTATATGAAACCAAGAACTCATACTACATATATTTTTTAAAATGTATCAGTCCGTAGTAACGTTATATTCATATAAGTTCAAATTTAGTTAGTCATCCAAAACCCACAAACTTTCTTTAATCAATCTAATGGATGTATATCGGAAGTAACTCATATATTTCATACATTATAAAACTTATTGTGATTTTAATCGTGATTGTATTGGATTCTCTATCAATTTTCAAAATGAATTTCATACGAATTATGCGATTAAAAGACTTTTATGCGGATTTCCTATTATCTTCAATGTCAAAAGAATATTTTAATGTATCTCGAAATGAGAAAAAAAGTTTTAGTATTATATACCTGGATGAATGCAATTCAAAATCATATATACAAGCTACTGGTTTTTATCATCGAAATTAATATAAATGTATACAACGTTGCTACTTTGAATTGATTTTCAAAACATTCTCCATTAAAATCAATACACTTCACGTGTAGAAAAACGTGGACCTAGAAAGTTATTTTTGATGCGGAAATAAGAAGAAGTCACTGGGTACCAAACAAGCACTGTACGGTGAATGACCCCCGTCAATTCGATGTTTGAAAGTTTTTGTTTGAACTGATGTGTGAGAGTTCGCGTTGTCGTAGTGGAAAAATGTACCATTCAAAATTGACCTTCTACGTTGCTCTAATGGAACGGACGTGACATTCCGAAAAAAGAGGCGACCATTTGCTTCATTGTTGTTTAGTTTCAGATTCATATGCACGGACTCATGATTCATCGCCTGTCGCAGTATTTTTAAGCACCTCGTTGGAATTTCTTAAGCATTTTTTTGCACCAATCGACACGAATTTTGTTTGGAGCGATTTACAAATTATGTGGTATTCAACGCGAGCAAATCTTTTAGACAGACAAATTTTGAAACATTGTATGGAAATAATGACCAAGTATTCCTCAATATCACGATATGACACATGACGGTATTGCAATATCAGTTTACGCACAGCATCGATGTTTTCTAGCCGATTTTGGACGACCTTAACTTGTGGCGAATTGCGACGACGATTGTATTCGGAAAACCAGCGAAATTCTGTACGTGCACCGTTGAAAATGTCAAACTTCACGATGACAATGTGAGATTTGACATATTCACGTCGGTGTTGCCATATCTCAAAATTTAAGCAGTAGATTGTATAGTAAATTGATTATGAGAAATATAAAAAACATATGACAGAAGATTTAGGAATTACGTGCCAAATATGTTATCGCATGGAAATATGTCATTTAATAAGTAGATTTGCATTATTTAGTGATAGAACTTCTGTATATAACTCTGCAGAGTGATTATTCCAAAAGTACAACTATATGACGAGAATCCAGAATCGGTTTGAGCGAATATGTATAGACCTTAAGGGAGCATGTTTCGTAACGCAATAAGACACTTGGCTTCTTTTTCCCTTTTTATGAAAATCCAATAAACAGCCCTCGTATAAGTTATAGGATCCATTAAAAATCTTAATTAGTCTCACATCTGTAGGATACTTGGCATTTCAGACGATGGTGTTAAGGAGATATTAATTGAGTTCTTAAAGTTCGAAATGAGTTTCAATCAAATTTAAGTATTAAATCGGAATAATTAATATAGAATGAAATGAAAATGTACTTATTATTCAAATATAGTTATATTATTTTTTCACCTAATCCTTTCAACAATGAAGACTGGAATATGAAGTAATAACTAATTTTATTTATCTAAATTGAGATTTGAGACATACAAACAGTACATAAAGCATATTAAGTTTTGTAAAACTATGAAACATAAACCTTTATATAGCAAAATTTCAGATAATTCTAGCAGCTCCTAACAAAATGGCGGGCATTAATTATCTAAATTTTGGGACTGAAACTCAAAAAAACGTGAAAAACTCGAAAACAATGAAGAATTCGAGAAAACTGTCGTAACAAAAAATGTAGAGTTCAAAATTCTCTACAAAAACGTATCTCAAGTATTTGCAACTAACCTCAAAATTTTCACTTTAAAATGGGTTTGTATACTCAAAATTATTTTAATTCGCGAATAACTCGAAAACTACGAGGAATTCGAAAAAAAGTGCTGAAGCAAAAAATGTACAGCACTAAATTCTTCACAGATTGATCTCCAAGTATTTTTTTCATCAAAACTTTCACCGTAAAATGGTTTCATGTACTCAAAAACATTTTGAATTGCGAATAACTAAAAAAAGTATGATATCGATACAAACTGCCGGGACAAAACATGTGGAGTACAACATTCTGTACAAAAAAGGTTTCAATTTATTCCTAGCCTCAAAACGCTCGAAAATATTTTGAATCGCGACTAACTCGAAAACTACATAGAATTCGGAAAAAAGTGCTGGAGCCAAAACTGTAGACCACAAAATGAGTACCCACATTTTTGTGAAAGAGAAACTATTAGAAGTCTGTGAATATGAATGAATGAAAATAGAGATCTTAACAATAATGATACATTTTGATATCTTGGAAAGAAGTAGTTTTCCAAGAGCTAGAGTAGTTTCCATGAGCGCCTGGAACGTAAATTGGCCTGAATTGCAATGGCGTGAAGAGAATGCTCCGGCTTTCGGCGTTGAGGGAGATTTTCTCAGAAATGGTGGCTCGAACGAAAAAATAACCATCGACCTTTTTTGTAGAAAATTTTGTGCTCTATATTTTTTGTTTCGACAGGTTTCTTCGAATTCCTCTTAGTTTTAGAGTTTTTTTTAATTCTTCATTGTTTTCGAGTTATTCATGTTTCAAAATTTTTTTGAGTTTCAAGTCCCAAAATTTCGAAAACCCATACCCGCGATTTTGTTAAGAGTTGCCAGGCTTATTCTGAAACCGAAACCCTCTGTGAATCCAGAAAATCAGTAGTGCCCAATTTAATTTCGGGTTTAGTCCTATTTTACCTGTACTAGAAGGACAATAACATATACAGGGTGTCCCATAAAAGAACCAATACAGAGCAGAGTCCTATAGGGAAATTAAAATATGGTAATTGAAGGCAATTCATCTCTATACCAAACTGCATCCCTTAAAAACTACAGAAAGACAAAGTAGGACCCGAAATTTCGAAAAAAAATTTATTTCCTTTCAACCCTTCAACTTAAAAATACTGAATTTGGTACACTGTATTAGATTGGTGGGGATATTGAGGGAGGGTAGGAAGAAGGTGAAAATATAAATTCATACCATGGACAATTTATTTATAAAATCTTTCATAAATTCTCAGAAATGAACTCGCTGAAATCTTGAAGTAACTACCACTGGTGGGAAAACCAAAGCATTTTATATTTATTAATTATTGAACGTGTAAAATGTAGAAAAAAAGTGTTAAAAAGTGACTTTTCTACACCATATTTCATATTGAAAATACGATTTTTGAATACATTTATGTTAATTGTGAATACATTTGAGCCAATAAAAATTTTAACATGTATTAACGCCCCGATTTATTTTCAGATTTGCAAATGCTCCTATCGATTTTAACAAGAACAAAGAAATTGACACACTCCTAGGAAAAATTTTTTTTGGTTGCAACATACCTTTTGTTATATTTGAGTCAGAGTATTTTAGAGATTTCGCGGAAGCTTTGAATTCGCATTACAATGTGCCTTGAAGAAAAACTGTAGCTGGGCCTATTTTAAACAACTGTTTTAATGAGTACAAAAAGCAGGTAAAAAAAATGATGATCTCGTCCAATGTGTATTGTTGATTGACAGATGGAAAAATAATGTGACAAATACTGAAAATGTAGTTGATATGGCTCCTTTGGACAATGGACGTTTTGTTTTTTTAGAGTCTTGGAATTTCAGTGTAATTAGTGAAACGGGAAAATAATGAAGATATTATAAATGAATCAATAGCTATTGCTCGTGACTCTTTCAATATCCACATTTATGCTGCAATTTCAAACGTAGAAAACGTCCGTATACTTTTTTACGTCCCACCAGTGTTAACTACTCTTGCAGTTTTTGTGCATGACATGGTTGAAGTAAACTATGTTTAATATTATACTATACAGATAATCTTAATATGCCACTCTGTCTAGATAAAGTTCTAGTGCTAATGCGCCGTTGTTTGTCAGAGTCTTCTAAAATAACTTAAAGATCTTGATTAACACTATAAAACTTTCCTGTTTCTCGAGTGTAATTTTTAGCACTAGAAAATGTTTCGATGGGTTTCCTACTCAGAAACCTAATAACTTATTTTATTGAAAAAAGAGAGTCTTCTGAAATGAAAACCCATTAGACAAGGGTCACTAGGTCCCAGATTAATGAAAATAAGTGAACATTTTCAAAAATATTTTTGATTGTATTTTATCGGGTTCAAATTTTCAGAATCGCCGATCTAAGTGCGTACACGTGGAAAATTAATAAATGTATATATAAGAGCTCCGATTCTTGAGCAAAACACAATATTTAGAACGGATGATAAAGTACTACCTTCTCAAATTAATTTGTTTCGTAGCTTGTAAAATTCAGTCCCATCACTTGAATGTCGCTTTTTTATTTTAAAGAAATTCTTTTAATTTTCTCGAGTATATAATACGCCAACGAAATTTCAAAGAAAATCAAGTTTCGTCATCGATTTTTCTTTCAAATCCGAACCGAAG
This sequence comes from Diorhabda sublineata, assembly GCF_026230105.1. NCBI lineage: Eukaryota > Metazoa > Arthropoda > Insecta > Coleoptera > Chrysomelidae > Diorhabda > Diorhabda sublineata. Next base: position 5,817,144 of record NC_079475.1, on the reverse strand, counting down.
CAATCCGAGTGATATATAAAAATTCTTATTATTTGTTCAGGTGTCTTATTGCTCGATCTGACAAAAACAGTAACAGACAGGATAAGGAAAAAGAAACGAACACGACAGACAATCAACGAGAACCTTATTTCCGGCAAACTTCATTTTCGGGCGTACTGTCGACATTTTTCACACCGAAAGAAGCTTTTTTGGATAATTGCAATCAATTGTTCCCCTATAACCTGGAAAATTTGTATTCAGTAACTTTGAAAATAAAAAATTTCATTTCTTGTTTCAAAAATTTTATAAAGACACTTATTTCAAAAGATATTTAACTGGAAATGAAATTAATTATATTTTTATTTAGGGAGTACGGACGGGACGTTTTGAATATTATTACAGAATAATCCAAATATTTCATGAAATTATCATAAATTTACCTAATACAAGTTTCCGGGTTCGTCTTAATCCGGATTTAGAAAAGGTCTCGGTACGAGATGGGCATTATTCACAGCAAGTACTGATTCAGAACTGCTACGACCAGAGGAAAGATTCAGTTATGTGTTTTATAGGTTAAAAAAAATCTTTTGACAGAATACAACATTATAAACTCCTTCAAATACTGAGGTGACTTAACATAGACCAGATAAACACTATATTGAAACTAAGCAGCTGCAGTTAGAGTTGACAACGAACGACCCAGAAAATCCTTAGGCATGTGTTTTCTCTCCTTTCTCGTTTAACTTTTATTCGGAAGACATACATAGATGGAGCAACGATATACGATATGCCGATGACACAGTCTTGATAGCAGTTAAAATTAATGACCTCCAAAGACTCTGGAGACTGGACATAGTTAGAATACATAAACGGCTTAAGGGAATCAATATAAACATATAACGTTATAATAATATATATATATATATATATATATATATATATATATATATATATATATATATATATAAATATTTAACTATCTGGGTTTATGTGAAGACTGGTCATACGTAGAAATCAAGTTCCGGATATAGAGTTCATTCATGAAGTTGACACCGTGAAGAAATTGGATTTCCATGGACGGCAAAAAAAATAACGAAGGAATTCTGAGAAGAATAAGAAGAAAACGTGAATTACTGGTCACGATCAAACTTAGAAAAATAGCTTAGGTGTGATACGGAGCGAACGGTACTATTTTATTCAACTTTAATTGGGCAAAAAGTAGATGTCGTGGATCCACAATATTGAAAATTGGACAGGAATAAAGACCACAGGAAAATTCATTTATACTACCATAGACATGATAAAATGGTCAGAATTGATCGCAAGCATCCGTTAATGGATAGCAGGAGAAGAAGAACCGGTTTTTTATAACCATAAGCTGTACAGAAGAATAGCAATAAGTTTACACTGGTCCAAAGCCCAGTGTATTGAAGATAAGATAGCCAAATAATAAGATCTATAATTTGGAAAGGTCCAAGTTGTGATTTATCAACAGTTCAGTTTAGTCTCAGCTTTCAAGATGCAGTGTGATGAAGAATCACACGAAGACACGATACAGAATTTGGAGAAACAACTATGATCTAAGAAATAAGGCTTTACGTCAAGCATAATCTCTACCTTCACCTATATCTCCCTGTTGCTAAAGTGAATTCACACAGATTCTTCTTTATGTCCGTAATTTTAGCAGAGCCTCGCTGTACAATTAATGACATCAAAAATAAATACTTTTCTGGTAATGATGGATGTCCGATTCTTCCGGAATGCACATTAAATCACTTTTACACTTTAATAAACATTTCACTTTGAAATGGCACTTTTCCAAATTGCTGTATTCTCCTTCGTAAATAATGTTTACTCCACCCTAAACAACCATCACTCTAATGCAACAGCTTTTTGTGATTTTTCTAAGGCTTTCGATTGTGTTAATCATAATATGTAATTAAAAAATTGCAGTACTACGGTTTCAGGGGAACACCTCTCGCATAATTCAAGTCATACCTTACCAACAGAAGTCAGATTGGAAGGGTTGATACAACGATGTCTTTTCACAAGCCAATAGAATGTGGAATGCCCCAAGGATCAGTACTAGACCCTATTTTGATTCTTCTGTTCATAAACGACATCGCCTGACTAGACATCAATGGTAAAATAATATGTCTTTTTTTGGAGCAAACCTGATCTCACGGCACTTCAGAGAACCGTATCTAGAGATCCAATCACCGTTAAATCATGGTACAATTCTAATCTTCTGTTCTGTTTTGCGCTTAGATCAAGTTCAAGGAACTGAATTTATTCTATAACAGATTATTATACAATGCACGACCTTTACAATGCAGAAAAATGCACAATCATTTGCCAATTGAAATAAAATCTATAGCATCTTTTTCCGCATACCACATTAATTATATAGCCATATTTTCTGAAAAGTGCCTTCTAATCTATAAACGACTATTATTTAATTCGGAGCATACTGTGCCGTTGGATAGCAGACAGGAATTTCTGTTATTATTAGGAAATTGAAAGTTGTCAACTGCCGTCCGAATTATCTACTGACAATTGGTATACAAGTGTCGACTTGACTCAGATTCTTTTACCATTTTCAAAGGTAATTCTTTCATTTACTGTAGTTTTCTTGTGTAAACATTTAGTTTTATTTAGTTTTGTACAAGATTTTGTCTACAAATTGTAAACAACTCTAAAAGATATGAAAAGAATTGCTCCGATTGTTCCATATATGCTGAAGTAAAACTTAAATTTCATAGGAACTTCTTCTTCCAGTGCCTGCTTCATTCTAATGAAGGTTGGCAATCTTCCTTTGGAATTCCTCACGATCTTCAGTCAAGCGTATTAGATTTACGGCTTCATGTACATGGAACCAATCTCGAAGGTTTTTCAGCCATGAAAATCTTTTCCTACCAAGGCCGCCCCTGCCTTCTATCTTCCCTTTCCATGATCAGCTGTAACAAGGCATATTTTTGATTTCTAAAAATGTGACCAAAGTAGGAAGCTTTCCTTCTCTTTACAATGGTTAATAGTTCTCGTTCTCTGTTCATTCGTCTTAACACTTTTAAGGATCTGTCTAAAGAGCCACATTTCAAAAGCTTCCACCTCACGCATGCTGAAGACCTTCAAAGTCCAGCTCTCAACACCATAAAGTAGAGTAGTCAAAACATAGCATTGTGTTATTCTCCAGCGTGTTCTCAGGTTAAAGTCATTACTTGTGAGAAGCGATTTAAAAAATTAAAAAGGTGCTTCTGGCAATCTCTATTCTTGTCTTAGTTTCCTCATCTGGATCCCACTCGTCATTCAGCCAGCTTCCCAAATACTTAAAACGGTGTACTCTCTCTATGAGTTGGTTATTAATTGACAGCGACACATTATTAATACTAGTTTTCGATATTTCCATGAATTTCGTTTTACTGTAGTTCATTTTGAGTCCGTAATTTTCACTGATACTCTGTTAAATAGCTGTTGAATATCTTGAATGGTGCGGGCTACTATTACAGTGTCATCTGTATACCTAATATTGTTTAAGATTTGCCCATTAATTTTAATTTCAATTTCAATGTCTTCCAGAGCCTCCTTGAAAATTGCCTCTGAATATATATTAAATAGGAGCGGGGAAAGAACGCAACCTTGTCTCACACCTTTCATAATTTTGATTTTTCCGAGAGACGGTTACCGCACTTTATCTAGGCCATTTGATTCCAATGCAGTTGTTTAATTATAGTGATGTCTCTACTATCGAATCCCAGTTTGTTTGATAAGTTAATCAGGATATCATGCTTTACATTGTCAACAGCCCTTTCTTAATCTATGAAGCAAGCTATTACTGTTGTCTGTTGATCTAGACATTTCTGTATTAAGACTTGTATTGCAAAAAGGGCCCGAAGTCGTTCCTAAATCCGAACTGAGTTTCGCCAATGTTAGTATCTAATCTTCTCCATATATGGGTGTGTATGATCCTCAAAAATGCCTTTAACACGTGACACATGAGACTTATAAGGCGGTATTCATTACAACGTTTTGCATTTGACTTCTTGGGTAGGGTGATAAAAGTCAAGTCAAGCCATTCTTCGGGAATATTTCCTGTCTCGTATATTTTGTTTAAGATTCTGAGCAATAATGTAAGATGTTCATAATCAAGAAGTTTTATTAATTCTACGTGGAGATCATCTGGACCAGTAGCTTTCCCATTTTTGGTCAGCCGTAGTGCATTTTTAAGTTCTGACATGATAATTTCTGGTCCCTCCAGCTTATCCGCATCCTGCTGGTCTGTGCGGTTGTCATCAAACATTTTTTTAATGTATTTGCACCATACTTCATGTTGTTCGGCTATCGTGGTTCTTCTCCAGGTCCTTAATTTCTTGACATTTGCCCAGATATTTTTTGCTTCTCTAACTTTTGTTCTGATTTCTCGCTGTAGTTGTTGGCTTTATTATTTTTTTTTGCTGCCTTTGTTCCATTGAGCACGGGGTATTATTGGTCATCCATTCCTTTTTCTTTGTTTGTTGTTTTTGGCCAAGAATATTGTTTGTTGTTTGTTGTATTATTTCTTCCATGTTATCCCACAGTGTATATTCATCGTCGTCCTCATTTTGGGCCATTAACCATAGATTGTCATTAATTGTATTTCTCAAATTGTCTTTAACCTGTGTGACCCGTAGTTTTTCGATGTTTACACCACTGTTTGTTGTTTTTTTGCTAATTTCTTTAGGCGCAGTCTTAGTTGTGCAACCACCACTTAATGTCAGAGCCAGGGTGAGTTGTTACTGATTTTACTGAGTTTCTAAATCTGATTTCTAACGTTTGACCATCTTCATACTGCGGAGATTTTATAGGAACAATGGAACTTTAATCCAAAAGTCGATTTCAAATGTCATTACCTTCTAAAAGGAATACCAATGTGTGTTTCCATCGGATCCATATCAAGAGGTAGTGCCAGTTCTTTCCAACAGTAATTATCAGTCATAAGTCTTAGGTCGACTATCTGTCCCATGCAAATGTCATTCAGAACTCTCGTCGTACTCACAACGGCCCCAACGTGAACCAAAACCTCCTACCTACTCAAGAGAGTACATTTAAAGCTGATCAAAAAGAATTGCTATATTCAATTGTCGTTACCTCATATGATTATTCAATGTCACTTATTGCAGTGCTTTTCTTATTTTTATATTAAAGTTAATAACTAATCCACAAGGTTGTTAAAAAATAATGTACACAATCGATGAATGATTTTTCGGACTATAAAACAATACTTATTACGTAAATTACTATTTAATTCAGAATGCTATTTAACATTATATCAAGGCAAGAAATTTTTTGTCTACTGATTGAATCGTTCCAACCCTCCATTTGAAGATATGTCATACGAATCAGTGGATAACTCAATTTGAGTATGAGAAATTACACATCAGAGAAACGGAAACCCTACAAAGATCACTTAAAGTTGGTACAATTGTTCCGGTAGAGCATATATCATCAAAAAGGAGAAATTCTCATCAATCTTTTAATTTCTTTCCGTTTTATTTTGAAAGATGGAAAGAAGATTTTAAAAAATAGATTCATTTTATTCTTAGAAATATTAAAATCAATGATTTTGTCTTAAAAAATAAATACTACTAACCACGATATGAGGAACTTCATTTATAAGAGATTACTGAGAAAATAAGTGATTAGATCTAAAATTGTAAACCTCATTTGTTTTCTTATAATATCGTGGAATACATAAAAACGATCAGTGAGGCGCCAAGCGTTAAGCTGCTATGTTGTGTGCTTGCGTCTCGATTTCAACCAAGTAGTAAAAACGAAAGAATGTAGTGAGATACACAAAAGGCTCAACTGGGTTGGGCACATAATGAGAAGAAAACTAATTGGAATGATCAAAAGAATAACGCAATGAATCCTCTTGTGGCCACGGAGAAGAGGCAGGCCGAGAAAAACTTGGGGAAACGGAATAAAAGAGGACTCAATAAAGAAAACTGGAGAGCAAAATGCCGGAACCGAAAAGAACAGAAAATAATAACAAAAGTAGCCAAAACAAACGACAAACTATAAAGAAATAAAAATTAGAAAACAAGGAGTAATCCACGTCAAAAAAAAGAAATTAAAGCGCCAAAAGCGATAGCCATAATCCACATGGGATTAAAAGGCTTGATGATGGAGTAAAAAGATCTTTTAAGAAATTTCCAATTCCTGACATCTATGTTTTTTATTTTATCAAAATTTTTACCCTCAAATGTATATTATATCTGCCTTCACCTCGCAATATTATTTTTTCTACTATCGATATCCATTAATGGTGAGTTCAATTTATATTAAAAACCGTGCCATGATACAGATAGTTACAATTTTTCGGTGTTAATTATCTTTCTTCTTCTTCTTCATCGTAAGTTAGGACCTGTGTTTGCATCAATGGTTGTCTAGCTGTAACTGGGATAATGAAGACCAGCTTTCATACCATCTTGTAGGTGGTCGAGATGTATTCGGTTTTTCTTCCTTTGCAATCTTGGCCAACCTTTCATCTGACATTCTCCTGTGGTCTTTCCATTCCATTCGCAGATTTCTCCCCCATCTCAATACATACTGGATGTCACATATCTCACTCATTCCATCATTTCTCTTGTGGTGAAATTGATCTCAGCGTTCGCATTTCAGTTCATATTAATGACGCCTTTGTTGTTAGATCTTTCACTTCGTTTTTTATATTTCCATTACTTGTTTTGTTCGCTCCTAGATATTTGAATAACATCATTTGTTCTACTATCTGATCGTATATTGCGAGATTGCATCTTCTCAGTTCTCTAGATACTATAAAAGATTTGTTTCTCTTCAGGAATATTTGCATGTTAAAAGCTGTCGCCATTTGTTCAAACCTATACAGTAAGTTATCTTCGAATTCTGAGATGATCACTGCGTCATCAGCATAACAAACTATTTTCATTTCTTTGTTTCCCATCCGGTATCCTCTTCCAGCTTGCTTTACCTCGTTTATAATCTCATCATGTTAATTATTATATGTAACAAAAATTATCACACCTAGTATTAAATAAATATTCTTTGTTTTTATTTTCAGGATAAAAGGGAAACAGATAGAGGTACAACTAGTTAAATGCTCAAATCTGCTGCAGCAGAAGTACTGCAGAAAAAAACGAGCAGGCCTGAAGCAAGTGAAATGTTTAATTTATGTCAGATGTTCAGGTATGTCAGAAGAAGCAAAAACAACGAAAGTTGTTGGCTTTATAATTTGAGAAGTATACAGTTAAATCGTGGGAGTGATAAAATAAAATTGTGAATAAAGTAATAATCTATAATTACCAGAAAGTTCTGTTGTTGTGTAATTGCAATTTATCATATATTACTGGTGAGTAGCTCCGAAACATTAATATAAGAGAAAACCTAGGTATAAAACAAATCAGGATTATTAAAACCGATCATCCAAATATTGATAAATATCAACAAAAAAGCGATAAACAAATATCGTTGAAAACCAATAAAAATAGAAATCCAAACTGATAAAAATACAGACCCAGACTGAATCCAAATAGAATAGCAAAATTCAACCACAATAACGTTTTTTGCCAGCCCGGGTAAATGTTGGGGGCTGAATTGAGTAGGCGCCTAGCGAAACTGAACTGTTGAACAAAATAAAAGAAAATGAATGATAAAAATGAAAAAGAACGATATGGAAACAATAAAAGGAATGTTCTTACAGATAAAAGGTAATCTCAAGAGCAGGGAAGAAAAAATAGACAGAAATTCATATATTATAGATAGATTAAAACAAGAAAATCAAAAGCTTAATGAAATAATAGCCGAACAAAAAGAAATACTGGAATAATAATATAATAATTCAAGGAATCGAAGATGGGGAAAATGAAACTCAACAAAAAATGAAAGATAAGATCCAATTCATAATGGGGAAAATAAAGGTAGAATTCAAGCAGAAGCTGATTTAGTAGAATGCTACAGAATAGGCGGATTTAAAATGAACAAAAAGAGACCGATTATAGTAAAAATGGAACAAAAAATTAGAAATTATGAAGCAAGCTAAAAAACTGAAAGAAGACCACTCAAAGAAAGTGCAAATAGAAAGGAAAAAGTTGTTGCTTAAGATGAAATTAGCCAGAGAACAAAGGCACAACGCAATGGAATGCCTAAAGGTAAAAACAAGAAAAACAAATGGAAGGATGTAGTGGGAATGGCATCATGGAATATCAGGACAATGCTGGCAATAGGTAAATTAAAAGAAATTGCAAAAGAAATGTTGGAATAAAAAATAGACATATTAGAACTCCAAGAAATATGATCAGCAACAGAATGGAGAGAAATGTGGTAGAATATGAAGATATAAGTGGGAGAATATCAAAGTTTTGAATAAAAAATAGTATAGCAAACATAACAATAATTAATATTTACGAATCAACAGAAGGAGCAAAAGACAAAGATGAATTCTATGAAAACCTGATAAAGGTATGCGAGGATGATACATTATTAATTATTGGAGATATGAATGCAAAAATAGGAAAAGAAGACTATTTAAGAAGTGTGGCAGGAAAACACACCCTACACGAAACAACTAACAATAATGGGGGGCGAATATGTATTCTAGCCGAGGGATTCAACATGTATATTAGTAGCACTAGCTTTAAACATAAGACAGTACATAAAATTACGTGAATGATACCAGGAAGTACCAAGGGAAACCAAATACACCTCGTCATAATATTAAAAAAGAGATCGAAGGTGTAAGATCATACAGAGAAACAGTTGTTGATACTGATCATCATTGAGTAATAATCAAAATTAAATAAAGAATTGCAAATATAGTGAACAAGGCGATAAAAAGCAGAAAAAGGAATCTGCAGAAACTGAAAACGAGGGAGGAAAATACGGAAAAGAAATAGAAAAGCAACTTCAAAACAGTAAAGAAAAAGATAATATTGATGAGCAATGGGAGGAGATATAGAAAAGTGTTATAAATGTAACTCAGCAAGTCTTCTTATTATACTTCCTACTCCATTTTAGGCAGATTACGTGTTCATTCTTCGCAGCATGCCCATTGCCTCAATTGATGATATTTTTCGAGGCCTTCCCTTGTTTCTTCTCCCCAGTGGTGAGCTGTCTATTTGCTGCTTGTTGTGCTATCCTGACTATTCTTTCCTTGCTCATTCTACTTATGTGTTCGTCCCATTCGCGCTTTCTGCTCAGTACCATTCGTTAATATTTTCCACTCTGCATTTTTGCTTTATGTCGTCGCTACGTTCCCTGTCTAGGGGCGTTGTTCAAGTAATTTTTCGTAGGACTTCCATTTCGCTTGTTTCCAGAAACCTTTTTGTTTTTGCTGTATCTGGCCGAGTTTCTGTTATATACGTCATTATGGGTCTGATTACAGTTTTGTAGGTTTTTGACTTGGCCTCAATACTTATGTATTTGTTTTTCCATATAGTGTCGTTCAGACAAACGGCTGCTCTTGCTGTTTAAATTATTTGCTGCCTTACCTCTGTCTCAATATCACCATATCCGGATAGTTCTATACCAAGATATTTGAATTTCATTTCTTGCTGAAAGTCATTGGTATAAAAGATATTAGAAAAAAAACGATTGGTTTGACATGGAATGTACAATAAAAATTAAAGAAAAAAAGAAGTTAGGTTGAAATGGCTAAGAACTATGAAACAAAATGATTATAATATATACAGAAAAAAAGAAAAGAAAGCACTAACATAATAAAGACAAAGAGAATAAAATGGCTAAACAACAACTTGGAAAATGACAATAAAAATGTAAAATTATATCAACATATGAAGAAACAAAATAGAAAACGAAATACAACAAATATTAATGAAAGAGAATAGATTGAGTATTTCAAAAAATAATTAACGGAGTAAGAAGATGATATAAGTGACCATACTAGAAAATGAAGAAAAACCGACGGAAGCAGAATGTAATAACATAACAAACAAATTGAAATACAATAAAACAGGAGGACCTGGCCTGGTAGACCACAAAAAAGATGGGAAGATCAAATTGTACAAGATATGGAAAATCTGGGTGTACGTTACTGGAATAAACAGATGCAGGACAGAGAAAAATAGAGAACAATAGTCGAAGCTGCAAAAATATGTGATAAGCTGTAATTAAATAGGGTAAAATGTGGGCTCTGACCACCCACAAAAGAGCTCAATTTGAGGAGCGGCTACAATTCTCAATAGAATGTGTATCCTTGGGTAACGTTGAACCTCTCATAGGAAACAAAACATGAATTAGCTTGTTCTCTAAGTACTGAGAAATTCATTTTGGTTTACTACCAACAGAAGTCCGAAAACTAGCTCACCAATTTGCTGTATCTCTACGAACAGCAGAAGCTATATCTTTGAATAAATCAACGTCGTTCAACACAGCCAAGATGAAGATTTTTTTGACAAACTACAAGGCTTACTCCAAACATATGAATTCAATACTTCGCGCATATGGAACGTTGGTATCACGACGGTGTAAAAGTCTGCCCGTAGTCAAAAACATATCAGTGCGATTACATCTGCCGAAAGAAGAACACTTTAACCATTGCATGTGCCATAAATGCTGCTGGAAATTCAGTTCCACCGATGTTCATATTTCCTAGAATAAGATACACAGATCTTTTTTTGAAACAGGTCAATCCTCGATGTGGATGACGGAATTTTAAAAGTAATGTATTCATTTCATTGAACATGTCAAGCCTTCTGCTAACCAGTCCAACCCGTTTTCCTCCTTTTGGATAACCACAGCTCTTATGTAAATTTTCTGAAGAAAATACTAGTGAATTAAGATGCACACGGATATGGGCCTAAAATCCTGACATTCTTCAAGACAATCGTATGTCACTGATTGCTCCAATAAAGGAACTGGTTGACCCATGACCTCGCAGAACATCTCGAATTTGAGACTAGAACCTGGTAGTCTGGAATTGTTAGAATGCAAAATGTGGGCTCATGTAAATGTGTAACTAGAAAAGTTCATTCATACCTAGATATGCACCAATTGCAATTCTGATGATGAACAATTTAATATTAGTGTTGCCACCTTTGCATAAACTATATTTTTTCCTATAAGTGCCTTTAAAAATGTCAGAATCCAAAGTATTTTAGTTTGCTAAAGGTTCATTAAAATAATTATAAATTTACTACAATTTGTTATTCGCAGAAAAAGTTTCTGTGTTTTTATATAAGGTTTAAAAAAGTTCCCGCGAAAGTTATATCATTTTTGAAATTACGAATTATTCATAATTGTAAGAAGATTTTTAATATTAATTTAACATAAAATCGTGCCCCGAAGAAGTAACAACCAGCTCCAAATCAGGAGTAAGTTATTACAATCGACATTCTCGATTAAATTTTCCATTGTGAAAAAATTACAATAATTTTATTAACCTTTTCTTCATACTGTAAACCTTGTAGTTTGCAGTACTCTTAAACTCTCCCAATCCCGTTTGAAAGAATTGGAAATAAAAATACAATTAACATCAAACTTTAATTCTAGTTTTTGAATGTTGACAGTAATGATGAAACTACTGTCAACAGAAACATTTATTGTATGAATTACTGGATGTACTTCTTTATTTTCATTTTTTAATAATCAAGGGGGCTATATTTCAGTAAAATTTTCAAATAAGACATTTTATATGTTAATATAATTTTTATTTTCACTTAAAACCGAAAACTGTATAAAAAAACATATTACGATATACGTTCTTGAAGTTATTATTACTCAATTAGATGTTCTTGACTCGGCTCCTTCGTCGCCTCGACCTTAAACATCTAAACATCTACTCGTACTGTACTAAATCACTTACCGGACTTATAACATAAATAGAAGTAATCAAATGTATAATTTGTTTGATAGCTATTTTCATTTCGACAATAATCTAATAATTATAACATCGTGCCCCCCGCTTCCCTAACTATAAAAATTTGTGAATACATTATCTGTTTTCATAGCCCTGAATAAAATATTACAACGGTCAATTTTGACTTAAATTTTTGCTCGTTGAATTATATACTTTTTTGGTAGGTTGTATAAACAAATAACAACCAACCTTTATGTGATTCACATAATTAAATATTTCTGAAAACACGCTAATTATACAATAAAAACATATATTCAGTATTACTATATATCCTAAAGGTCCCGAAGGGCTTTACTACCTTTCGGTGGAATTTAGCTGCCGTTTGAATATTTACCGAGTTAGTTTTTGTTTACTGTAAACATTTGTGCAAAGTTTGACTGTAAAATTAAGTTCTTCGGGCTACTTTCCTCTTTACGAGTTTAATATTTCAAGCGTACACTTTCTCTGACTACCTAACTAGAAACAAGAAAGCAAGTTTTGAGGTTAGGGTGGAATCGTAGCTGTAATTTCGTGAAACAACAAGCGTGTCGGGACATAGATAATATGGGATCATTCTTAGTAATAGTTTTGTAGTTTATCCATCTTCTTATTCTGATTTCCGTTTGGATTTTGTTTCATTGAAATTATTCTTCATGAACGTCACGCTGCTTAAAATTCAAAGTTTGAACCCTTATAATTATATAACCAGTATGACACAATGTTCATCATACCTTGTTGGAAAATGAAACATTTTAGAAAAACTTGTCAATTAAAGTGTATATCCGATATATTATTATATTTATACAAATGTTACTTTATACGAGAATAAAGTAGAAACGTTGGAGGTCTTCCATCCATCACATGTCTAATTCGTCAGCAATAATATTCATATAAATCAAAAATATCAAATGATAGAAAATTTCATATTAAATTATGCACTGAAAAACAGTTAAGAGAAAATAAAAATTCCAATTTTCCAAATATTTCGGAATTCATCATATTTGGACCGAAAAAAATAATTTTCACCTAATGGACACTTGATTTTATGTGTTAACATAGAGAAAACAGTTTTCGAGCAATAGAAACTCAATTTTTGAAATTTTTCGGATGTTAGCATGAATATGGTAAGCGCGAATTTAACCGCGACCGCTTAGTTGAAGAGCACTGAGATCTGAGCATTAGTTCAAAAGAAACCCGGGACTTTCGTATGATTGTCTGGCCTGAAAACAGCCGTGCTTACTCCTATAATCGACGAGCACGTCGTGCCTTGATCGTCATAACACCCATCCCAAGTCGTCTAAATAACCTCCAAGCCCGCCAGGTGAGTCGTACCATCGAATCAAACAATTCCGCTGCCAAACAAACTCTTATTACCCCCTGGTGACTCAACAATATACGGTCCTTGGACTCAAAGCTCAAGAGGAAACTCGAAGACCTCCTTGATATCTACCTCAACTTCCTTGACAACTCTTTTATATACATAAAACCCTTCCTCATCACTTCCTCGATTGTCGGTGCTGCAATTTTCCCTGAAATCTGGTAACCGGTTCAAAAAACATAAAATTTCCAAAAACAAACAAAAAAACTCACAAAATACTCATAAAAATAACTCCAAACCAAAAATAATAATCGACTTTATTTACTAGAGCTCTCTTTTCGTTTTCTTTCAGCAAATGTCATTCGCTTTTCCTCCTTTCCATGCAGGAAAGCAAAAACTCCACGCAGCCTTCAAAACCCCAGCTCTGCAGAGGGGCAGCTCCTACATCAGTACCAACTCCAACAAACTTTGCTCCTATAACAAATTTTTCTTATCCTACCTAAAAATTATCCAACGAATCTCCAGTCAAGTTATTAACCACAAATGTTTATGAATTTTAAACAATATAATTGATAATTAAACTGATGAATTTTCAGCTTTATTAGATTTTCAAAAATATTCACAACATAAAAACTACCTTCACCTAAGGTACAATGTATCACAATTGAGTTAGTAATTTTTAATGTGAACATAAACTGGAATTGTTCAACGACACATATTCTATCGTCGATAACTTCAGATTTGTAACAGCTAGTTCATTCAGTCAAGCGCGAATATCCATCAAACATATTTAGGCCAAACTGTGAGGATTTATGTCATATAAAACATTATGAAATAAAAAGGTATTAATGTGGAATCGCTTTTTTTGCTATTAATATTTTTACTATAGGAAACTATTACAGAATGAAAAAATTAAAATGAAAATATTGGTCTTTGGAAATGATTTAAATAAACAATGTGTCGTTTGCGCAGTCACTACAAATCACGAACTCATAAGCTCTTTCCGCTTACCCTCGACGTGCAGTTTTTACACTGATGAACTATACAGTATTCTTCAAGCATTCAAATTTATCTCTCCTCCCCATAAACATATCGCCATACAGTCAATCACAACCATATTCACCGACCATCCAATAGTCCAAAACATGCATGACACCTACCAAACTCTCATTGCTCTTGATATAACAGTCTCTCTCATCTGGCTTCCATCGCAAGCTGGAATCGCTGGAAACGAATCTGCAGATCGCCACAAAGCCACAAAGAATCTTTCTGAAATCCCAGTTCAGCTTGCCAATGATCTGAAGACTTCAAAAACCTCATTCAAAAATCCTTATGCCATATATGGAGCAAGAGTCCTACAGCATTACATAACATTCACCCATCTACTTCTCGCCTTTCCCTAAACTTTTTAAATAGGAGAGAACCTGAGACAATAAGAAGATTCCGTATCAACCACACAAAACTTACTGAAGGCTATTTGATGTCGTCAGAAAGTCGTCCTGTCTGCCAAAGTTATCAAGTTCCTGTGTCTGTTAAGCACATCCTCATCGACTGCAGAGAATATTCTACCGCATATCAACAGTTTGATATGAAAACCAATATCAAGGAGACACTTAACTGCCCGATGGAAATGAAGAAAATCATAGTTTCTTAAAGCCACCAAGCTGTATGAGAAAATATGAATAATTTACGTTTTGTAATAGATTTTGTAACAGTACTTATGTATCTTATGATTGCTTTCGTGTGCCAATGAACAGTGCTGTCGAGGCACGTTAAACTGAAATAAAAAAATAAATAAATAATCGATGCTGGTGATGACAAAGTTGAAGAAGTATATTGTACACATATAGGTAGGTACGTAACTTATTTGAAAAATCCACTATTGAGTAAAATTAAATTTGATCTAGCGTATGCTAACATACAATGTACAGAAACAAATTGAAATTATTAATAAATGGTAATGTGAAAACAAATAATTAAACAGTGAATCAAATTAGTAATACCATAAACTGTGGGTGTTTTAAATGTATCAAACTGCTTCCAAACTCACTGTAAACATCAAATACCCGCACGTCATTGTCATGGACAAATATCTACAACACGAGAGTGGAAAATCGAATAATTAGGTCTTGAGAAGGATAAAAAATATATTGGTGTAGCAATGGAATGGAGGAATCGGTTAACGAAAAGAATATATTATATCAAAAATGCCTCAACACTAAAGACAAGGAGGACTGCACCTAACCATGGCTGATCCTTGGTTGTTCTTTTGAACCACCATTAAAACACACATTTTTTAATGACGGTTTTCGTCTCGTACTCTGACTACATTTGACTATTTATAGCGGGTTTTTCCATTACAACCACGAGTATCTTTGTCATGTCTCTAGATCTGTTTCCAACCTTTTTAACTGGCGGAACTCTTTTTCAGGCAAAAATCAACGTAGGACCGCTTTCAGTCTACAGTAACCTATGAAAATCAAGTCGAAGCCCACCGTAATACAAATGCCATAATAACCCCACGACAAATCCAGACAATGGAAACAACTTTTAACTAGCGACATCTAGCACCTGTTGTAAGGGCAGGTTGTGTTTTGCAAAATAAGAGGTTCTCTTCAAAACATTTCACAAGTATGCATATCGAATAAAGGTCAATAAGATCGCTAACCCTGCTAATAGCGCAAATTATACACTGAGCTTCACCCTCCTCTGTCTTGATAAAGCTTATTTTCAATTTCATTCTACATCAACAGAGTACTACAACTAATCGAGAACTTGTATAGTAAATTGCTTCATGTGACTGTTGTTCATTTAGGCTTTCTCTCATCATTAATTTCAACCAGGAGCTTTCGTTGCTATGGAGGCGTTGGAGAAATCGATGGCTTCTTCAATGATCCTGACACTGAGCAAAAAAACAAATAGTGTACTGACGAATGAATTCTTTCGGCAGTGAAACGAACGAAAAAGAAAGATGACCGCCCACCTCAAACAAAGCGATAAGAACAGATGAGGCAGTGGACACTCTCATTGATCGACAGAGATCGTACCATTTCCGATTATAGATTATAGAAAAAGGTTTCTACACATCGAGCGCCATAAGATAGGACCCCCGAAACTACCTGCAGGTCAAAACTTGGGAACCGCTGTCGCTGTTCGAAGGTGGCCACGGACTTCCTAGTCTTCCAAATGTTCTTGATTTTAGATCTCTTCTGATTTTGAATTAGTTTTTTTTTGATAGGTTTTAAAGACAGATTATAAAATAAACTAATTTCAAATCAGAGCAGGCCTACAATCAAAACATTTAGAAGCATAACAAAGGTTGTAAGACATAAAAAATGAAAGAAATTTATAATTTTGTCTATAGCTTGGCCTATTCTGTTTTCTGCAATAATACAAGAACTAACGATATATGGATTGTAGCTATTAAATTCTTCATGGATACATACCGGAACAGCTATCAAACATATTTTACCTCGTTTCGTAGTAGTTTGATGGAAATTCTAAATGAAAGTTTGCGGAGGTAACTGCATTTTATGGTTCTATTAGTTTCATTTCAATTTTTATTGTTTCTACTTTCTGGTACGGAAGAATATTTCAAAAGAATAAGTTATAAGCAAAAAGGTTGATTTTTCATATCATAAAAAAATCTTCAGAGACCTATCGATTTCCCAAAGTAAAAAAAATTTTTAAAATCATTTTGATTTTCAAAATTTCGCATTATTTCAGTCAGTGATTAAGATAGAAGAAAATGAAAAATACCACGTGATAGGCTAAGTTAGATAGAAAAAGGTTGTTACACTTTTTTATAAAAACTATAGTTCTCTCGAAAAAAATTCGTTAATCGTATATTTTCTAAGGTAATCAACCCCAGCTTTCAGAGGATTAACTTCTATATTATGGCCAACTCCAAAAAAACTTCCTCGTATTACAAATTTCCCTCATCCTACCTAAAAATCCTCTCACTCTCTATAAGGCAATCAAGCTTATTAATACCTCCTATGGAGGCCAAAATGATCAGTTTTCATTG
This sequence comes from Diorhabda sublineata, assembly GCF_026230105.1. Classification (NCBI taxonomy): domain Eukaryota; kingdom Metazoa; phylum Arthropoda; class Insecta; order Coleoptera; family Chrysomelidae; genus Diorhabda; species Diorhabda sublineata. The sequence goes on along the minus strand of NC_079475.1, from coordinate 5,799,954 downwards.
ATTCATAGAAATGGATATTTTTGTTTTTTTAAGCAAACAACTGAAATTTTGGAAACATTTTCAATTTTCCAAAAAGTTTTCAAATAGATTCTTGTTTTAATCAATACATATCAAAATTTCTTCTTATTATATAATATTTTATTGAAAATCTCATCTAAAATCTACATCTTCATCAATGCCGATATCGGAATCAGATTTTTCACTCTTAACTTGACTCATTTTGGAGTTCAGCCTCATTGTATTTTGTACCTGTATACTTTCTTACCTGTACGATACTTACATTCTCTGAACCTACTTGTATGTGTTATAGCAGACCCGAATTTCATAATAGAGTGATGATGGAGAGCTCACAACGAGAAAAACAGTTATTTCCTTGTATTAAAAAAATTATATGTACTTACCAGTGATTCTCAGTTGGAAGTGAGCGTTCGCTGAGGAATTTTTAACTACATGAACTAAATATCGACGTTTCGAAGTTTAAATTTCCCGCTTCAGAATGCGTAGTTTCAATATAAAATTCCATATTCGTATTTTACGCAGCCAGCGTATCCATTGATAGTTTCCATAATTTTTTCCCAGAAAACTAGAGCTTCTACTAAAAAAGTATAACGGATATTTTTTATCGAGAAAAAGTTACCCTACGATGTAATATTTTTTATTTTCTTCTAAATTCGTCACAGACTGAAATAATGGAAAATGTTGAAAATCAAAATGATTCTCGAAACTTTGAGAAATCGATAAACCTCTGAAGTTATTCTTTTATCAATTATAAATGCCTACTTTTTGCTTAGCTATTTGTCATATATAGTAACAATCACTTCTGGATATTTTGATGACATACAACGATGATATTTTTGTTAATACGTTTCTCCTTCAAACGTTAAATAAACTATCTTGTCATAATTTTCAGGCTTCACATTATTACAACCTAACAAATCTCCAACGGAGTGTTTTTAGGTAGTTAACAGAATCAAGTTTGGTTCTAATACCGTTAATTTTAAAAAATGCATGAGGCAGTGTATGAAAATCCATCAAGAAAACTAAGTGGAACTGAAATCTAATAATAGCTAGAAAACTCATTGTTTCCAATTGAGTATTCAGTGCTACTTCTTCTAAAGTTTCTAGACAAGGATGAGACGCGGTAATGAAAGATCTCGCAAAATCTGATTTGGAATTGCAAATTTTATATAATAGAGCTTCAAAGAAGCGTAGTTTTGGAATATCTCGTCAGATAACTATGTATATTTGAAAGAAAAAAAACTTAAATAAAGGATGTCCCGCATAAGAGTCGACACAAAGCAGAGGCGTATAGGAGAGCTCAAAATATCAAAATTTGGGGCAAATTACTTTTCTACTAAGTTACATCCCTGAGGAATCATAGTAGAACCCAAAATAAAAACTCTATAATGACCGATTGAACCATTTTTTCAAAATTTCCCGATAGACTGCCTTCTACAGATATTTCGTTCTCGGTGTTATTCGGTTTATCAAATGTAGTATTTTGTTTGGTATTCTTATTATCAATTGCCTCCACTATGAAAATTTAATCACTAGTTGACCTTCCTTTTTTAAAAGGCCTCTGTTACTTACCCACTTATTATTCTGGCTAGGACTCTGTATATGAGACTAAGCAAAGTGAAGCTCCTATAATTCACGCAGTCTATCACATCCCCCCCGGTATCTGTACTTTGTACCATATATCCACTCCGTCTATTATTTATTAGTTACTCTACTTTTAATTTCAACGATGTTTCCTCTATAGAGACTGATTCTCGAACTGAATCATTCTCCCCACCTGTCCAGTTTTTTTTCTTCTTATGAGTGAGCCGCCTTTTTTTAATATTTCTTTTCAGTCACGTTTTGTATCTTATTTCATTTTACCCTGTAATAAGCATATCTTCATGGAATAGTCTTCAAGTTTTTTCAGTTCGTCCTACAGCTACTCTTATATTTCTTCTATGCACATTTTATTTGCTTTTTTCTTCCGTCTTGTTTTTATTTGCATTTGGATCTTCCATCGTTCACTGGCGTCCTTGGTTTCTTCTTTCTAATGTCTGTTTACAGTCTTCATTAAAACATTGTTTTTTGTCTTCTGATATTTCCTCGGCTTTTTTCCCGCCTTCTGTTTGAATTAACATTTGAATCTTTCAACATTATCTGTTTTGCTTAGTTTCTTCCTTTTAATACCTGATTGCAGTCTTCCTAGAAACCATTCTTTATTGGTCTCGTACCACGGAATTTCTAGAACCGATGATATTCAGTCTGATCACACTGTACAGTCCACCAACTTTCACAATTACACTGTCTGACGCAGGTTGCGTCTTCAAATGCTAAAGGTAATCTCTCAATATTTCTAATTGTTGCTATATCAAATGCTTAATTGTTTTCTCAATCCCCATGCACTTTCATCCTTTAATACGACTAGAACCTGAGGCTTTCCTTTGTTTTTATTATGCATATTATTCTCATTATCATCCACTAATACATTGCCGATTTTTTGAAATGAGCCTGCCCGTAATACGGCCATGGTGGCCAGAAAATTGATAGCGATCGTTTTTTGAAAGTCATGAGAATATCTTCAAAAAGGAAATTTTGAATTTGAAATAAAAATTCAGTTTGCTAAATAAAGGTTCATATTTCGCCGTGGAGACAGGTGAAGTAAGATTGTGAATGGCGATATTCAATCCAATGTATAATCACTATTTTTTTTACCATAAATCTCTTTATATTCCAGCTCAAAAGAGAATATTGTTCGATTCGAAATTCGAGTCCAACAAACCCATAAAAAATCTGAAAACGACGGTGCGGTAAATTATAAAAGCTTATAATAATATTTTCGGAGATAAAATTCATCCTAGAAGCGGCTGGTTTTCTCCTCAAAACTCGTTTAATTTCAAATGGAATAAAAAGTCGAGATAGCTTTTAAATTAACTTTAGAAGGGTCTAATAACGATTGTTAAGCGTCACCATGGATTAAAGGATGAAGATTATTTTTGTATCTTACTTAAAAAAGAAGGAAAAAAATTATGATATGATCAATGAAGTAGCGTCTCACTTCGTAACAGCATTGATGTAATATTTATGAAAAAGTATATTCAAAAGGAGGTTCATAGCACTGGGAGACAATAACATATAGTAGAATGAACCTAAGTAAATATGAAAATAGTCATAAAAAGCTGTAGCGCGTATAGTTTTCTTTCACACTGCTCGTCGTTGATAGTTCTAAAATAGACAGGAAAATATGATAAATTAGAATAGACGAAATTAATTTTCAATGACATTCGACAGTGAAGCGATTTATAACAATCTAATAGTTCATTAATTAATTGTTTGCATCAATCCATATAGTTACACAAAAATTCCCTCAGAACACTAACGAATCAGTTCCAAGCTCTTTGCTTAGTAAGTTTTTTTATAAAATTGCCTCGTATCCTGTTTTAACTGGGAACAAACTTGTCTTGGATGTTTAACTCCTTCATTCTATTTAGGATTTGCGAATGCAAAACGGATACTTTTTGTGATCATAATATTTCTAAATCATGGTTTAAATCCAGAGTTTTTCTGTCAAATTTACTGCAACTGTCTCACAAACAAAGAAAATAGTAATACAAGGATGGTCCCAGAAGTACCTGGCCTGACCTAGAGATGGCGGTAGTTGCTTGAGACATACCACTTTATTAGAAAGTAGACAATCTTCTACAGCATATGTTTCAAGTTGAAGACGCCACGTTGTTTAGTATTTGTTTGGCAGCATCATTATGTGATATAATACTCTTATTTGGAAGGCCAACCAATATTAAAGCTGAACTAGATTCTAATCTAGTTGAGGTGCGCGAGCTAGTAGAAATAGTAATCACTTCAAAAAGTGTGTTTCTTCGCATATTAATAGAAAATTTAGACATGATGAAAGCTGGGCGCAAGATAGGTGCCGCGTTTGCTCAAAATAGAACGAAAACAAGCAAGTTGTGAAGATGTTTCCATCGAGTTTTTGGTAAAATTTCACAGAAATATTTGAGCCGTTTCATAACCATGGATGGAACGTGGTTCCATCGCTCACCACCCGGAACAGAAGAATAATCGAAACATTAAACTGACAAGAGAGAAACGGCTCCAAAGATTGTTCCATTCGCAAACAAGGTCATGGCGTCGGTTTGTTGGGATGCGCGTGGGATCATTTTCATAGACTATCTTAGAAAAGGAAAAACTATCAACGGCGAGAATTATGCGAGCTAATTGCAACGTTGAAGCAAAGAAATGTACCAAAAACAGCAGCATTTGGCTAAAAAGAAAGTGTTGTTTCATCAATACAATACACCAGCCGTTATTGGAATGACCAAATTTAATCAATTAAAACTTGAATTGCTACATCATGTTCTATATTTACCAGGTTTGACCCCTTAGGATTATTATCTGTTCCCAGACTTGAAAAAATGGTTTGGCGATCAAAGATTTTCCAGCAATGCCGGCAGTTAATGGCTATTTTGAGGAGCTTGACGATAAAAAGTTACACCATTAATTGTAAATTATTATTTAGACTGTTTTCGTTTTCATAAAGATTACCAATTCTTTCCATGTTTAAAAATTCACTGCAAACGTTCACTATAGATCAAACAAACACTAAATAAGACCTGGTCAGACCAGGTACTTTCGGGACCATCCTCGTAGCATTAATGATATTCTACTAAAATAATTATAATAGGTCATTCTATCACTAAAATTGCCATCAATAATAATGTTAAATAAATGGAAAATGATAAAAAACCCAATGTAAAAAAGCGGCATTCATTACAACAATCCAATAACAGAATTCTTGGTATTAAGGGAACCAGCATTATGCGTACGTGTAAATAAGCCCAATTAGGTATCCATTTCACCACTCCCTGTCACTCTGACAGGTCTTTGTCGTATGTCGCGTCGTGGTTTCGCACTGCTTACAGTTCTATGGGAGATTTCGAAAGGTCTATTCTTGTTCAGAGAGATTTCTTAAGCCTATGGAGAAATCTTTAAGCGAAACAGTTTTTTCCAAACCCAAAAACAAGAAAAAATTGCTCTGATACATTTTAATCCTGTTTATAGAAAAGGATTGGAAGTAATATTTAACACAATGGGTTTTAAATACGTTTATAAATTCAACAATACATTAAAACGATTGTTGGGCAATACTGAGGATAAAACAACAAATTTGGAAAAGTGGTGATTGTGACCGAAAGTATATTGGGCAGACTACCGATCACGCTGCCAGTCATAATCATGACATGTATCTAATAATAAATTATTGAATGCATTTGAAAGCACTGCAATTGCTAAATGTAAGAGTAGCTTAAATAAAGAAAGGGCCAATTCCTAATAGCCCACTCTATAGTTTAGTAGTCTAGCAATAGATTCCCGTCAAGGAAATTTTACCGCTGTAATTGATTTTCGCGGGAGAAGGTTTCTTGGTAGGAAAATTTTGTGTAAAACAGGTGAATCAACTCGTTAGGTTATAGTTCACTTTCAGTCTCTGAAGACGATAACTTGGTTATCGAAACGCGCGTCAGACAGTGTAATTGTTAGTGTGTGCGGTTTGTTCAAACAGTGTGTTCAGTATAACATACTCCGACAAGAAAAGATTTAATCCGACTCGGCATTTGCTTATGAATTATGGAGTTACCGTGTCAAAAGAAGTCCTCTTGTAGATTGACTCAAGTTCTAGGATCTTATTTTTCTGTATTTTTTTGTTTTTGTGTACTTCGTGAGTTTCCCTAATTCCTCATTTGAATGTATTTCCAGCTTTTCTGTCCATTACGACGTAAACTTTTTGTGGTAGTCGAGTGAATATTCAACACTTGTACGTGATATTATAGTTCTAATAAACTTAAGTTTGGTGTCCATCTTGTCTCACTTTATCCACTGTGTTTTTAACATGTTTGTTGAAAGTGAGACCTTGATCCAATGTCAGTCCCAAGTATTTGGCCTTTTTTGTCCACTGGCTTACTTCGTCCTTGATTTTTACGTTCTGGATCTCACGTTCTTTTCTCTTCTAAAAGACGGCTTGGTTTTTGTCGCTATTTATTACTTTTTTCCATGTTTTATACCATCGTCTATATCGTTTATGGCGTTTTGAAATGTTTACGTGAAAACCATCAATATATTTCTTTAAATTCTGTTTATAGTCCCCTAGCGGAATTTCACGAGTCCCAATAGCGACTATAAATGTATTTATAAAAATACTGAGAGGTTTATATCCACTCGATATGTCGGGTTGTTTAAAGGTTTTTTTTTATTAATACAATTTAATATTAAAAAGTGGAATATACACCGCAATAACCTGAAAGATTCAAGAGGAAACTTTTTCGTATTGTGGAATGAATTTCCTCGATTGTTACTCTGTTTAAACAGTGTTTCACAAATAAGAACTCATTCATATCAAACTTTAGAGAGAAAAATATTAAACATTTCGAGTGAGATTCAGGCATCGAGATATCTACCGGTCCTCGTTTGAGTTTGGAAGATATGGTAGATCTATTTTCACTTAAAGAAGCAGAAAATACACTAAAAGTGGAAAATAACAAACGATTCTGCTACCTGTGAGGTTTCTAATTGGCCAGCGGTGACTCTTTTTCAACTTTTTCTCAATATCCACATTGTTGTAGTGGTGTCAATTTCTTCTTCCATTTTTCCCGAAATTTCATTTTCTCAAATTTTCTTAACTGGTATTGTTATCTTTTCTTCGTAGGTGGCCCCATCATGCTAGTTTTTTCCTTTCTGTGTATCCTATCATTTCTAATTAATTCTTTCACTCTTGTAAGGTATTACATATCTGCTGCTCCAATTTCACAGGTTCCAAGTTTCCCAGCATTTTTGTTTCTATGGAGAATACCATACTGTTCAACAATGTGAAAGACGTACACTATCAAGTTTACCCTCTGCGTATCCTCCACGCTTTTCACAAGAATGAAGGATACAAATCTAGCATTCCATTTAGTGATCGGATGAAGCAATCTTCAAACTCCACGGTATTTTTATTCGGCATAACTACGTGTACTGGAACGACCAAAATCCTCACGTCTTCATTGAAGAAAAATTAAACCTGCCCGGGGTTTGTGTGGCCAGGGTCACGTGACGGAACAAATGATTCAACGCTCGCGAACATCCGTTATTTTATGAAGAATGGAGATGTGTGTAGGAGTACCTCAATATTCATTTTAGAGAATTGATAGATAGACAAGGATTAGTTGACCTAACACTCCGTGATTTCTTCCTGTGGGGCCTTCTTAAGGACCGCGTTTTTGCAAGAGGACCACGCACCATTCCCGACCTCCGAACTGCAATTGAAGAAGAAATTAAAACTCTTAGTGAACAGTTTGACATGCTTCGTCGGACCTACCTCTCCGTTGAGAAACGTTAAAGTAAATGCTTTGAATAAGATGGACTCCAATTTGGACGCTTATCGAAACCCTTTTTCGAATGCCTTTTGTAATTTCTCTTAATAAATTAATTCTGATGCTACATTTTTTCTCTTAATGCAAATTTTTTGCTTGACTTATGCCGACTTACGTAATAAAGACTTTTTGGTTTGGTCTACTGTCTAATTATAACTTTTTCTCAAATTACTCACATTATCTTAGTTTGGAGTGCAATACCAACTTTTCTACTTCATTCTTTGTGCTCTTGGTACTGCTCTGCATTTTTTGTCAGTTATTTTTGACATTTCCTCTTTTTTATTTTAATTTGGTTTCAAAAGTCATCATTCCACCAAGCTGTGTGTTTTTTGCTACTGTTTTGTCTCATTGTCTCACAGACGTCTCTCGCAGTGTCTGTGATGGTAATTCTGTAGAGCGGCCCTAGTTTTTGTAGGCTTCTATCTATGAAGGTCTCTTCCATATTCTTTCATACCTTTTTTGCTATTGCTTGGTGCTTCAATTTGTAGGATTCTATCATTATATTAAGGAGGTAGACCTTATTGAATTCTACATAGATCTTCTTTAAATGAGGTGCTCATCTCGTAACCAAATAACAAAATGTTTTTAGTTGAATTGAATAATTATTATTACATTTTTTTAGTGTAGGAATATTCTTAAAACAATCTCTCCCTCTCTCCTAACACAAATTCATACAGGATTATTCGTTTTTTTTTTTCTCAAAAATTTAAAACTTCTGGAGAAACTTCGTTTCCAAGCTTCATAATGGTTTTCAAAACAAAACGGAGAAGTTATAAATCATACACTTCAATCAAAATGGAATTTTCTTGGCAAATTTCCATTTGCAAGCAAATATTCCATGACGTTTCTTAATGATACGAAGTTATCATTATAATTTGGATATTCATAGAAAAACATTCAGAATGATTTGGAAATATTTATCATAACAAAAGATTCTTTTTAAGACGTCTTAGTTTTTTGTGGTATCTATTTCAACAACACGTTATTTTAACATAGATGCCGATAAAATCAATTCAAAATTTGAGAAGAAGACAAAATTCCTACCAGGAAAATGGAATAACTTTCAATAACAATTGATATGCTACAATACACCGATGATATGGTCCTAGTTGTACTCTCAATTAGAGCTGCAAAGAATTTTAGATTTCTACTGTGAAAAATTCAAGTGAATCCTAGTAAAGATGAAATAATTATTCCCCTTATGAATGCTATTATGTGCTAACAGCTACAGTTTCGTTATAAAAAAATGAACACTCTCAAAGACCTATCTTCTAAGCAATCTAAGGAAACGAGAACAAAAAGTGAGACTTTCCCAAGAAGTAACTCAGTGGGTACATCGTCTATCTAGTCAATAAAGACAATTGTATAACAACGTTGTACTAGCTACATTCAGATAAGCAAGGATTTAAGAATAAACAGAAATATAGTTTCTGGAAGAACCTTCGATTTCTTCAGCTTAGAACAACAGTCTACATCATTAAAGGTGGAGTTGTTTTCTGTAAAATGAGCTATTTAATAATTAAACAGACTTAAAAAGTCTTTCCATTGTACTTTTTATTGAACTATTAAGTAGATAGATAGAAGGACAAATGACCTCCACAGCTTTGCATACACATACGCATTCGTTTGTTGAAATTTTCTATGACAATTCTAAATGGGGCTGAGCTTCGTTCTTGCAACGTTGAATCTCCTCCTTAAATGCACGCGTGGTTGTGGGCTTCTTGACGTAGACCTGTGATTTCAAATAACCTCATAAAAAAATCTAATGATGTTAAATCACACTTTCTAGAAGGCCAATTCTGAATACCGAAACAAGAAATGGAAATACCTCATGCAGTAATTGAAATGTTTCATAAAGCTGTATGGCATGTGGTACCGTCTGGTTGAAACTACATAATGGCAACATCAATATCATCTAATATGATTGGGCTTCACCAGCTTCATTTTCAAAAAACTATGATCCAATTATGCCTCTAGAACAAAATACACACCAAACAGTGACGTCTAGTGGATGCAATTGTTTTTTTACAATCATATGTGGGTTCTCAGATCCTCATTAAGGTGAAAATGTGCTTGCTCGAAAAATCAGCATTCATTTTTTGATGCTCAATTATTCATTCAACGAACTCTTTTGCTATGCATGGTCATCAGGCTTCAGTTGTTGTCTTAATTGAATTTTGTAACCATAGAGACGCAGATACGCTGTAAAGAGCTTCTTGTCCACGACGCCGATTTCCTGGATTGTCATCCACAATCTCACGTACCACATCGATATTTACATTTAAACTATTTGTTTTTAGACGACCAGTGTGTTTGACACTTGACAAAGTTAAAACATCATTCCGACCATATTTTTTATGATATTTTCGAATTGACAAGTTTTCATTCTGTTTGATTTATTGCCAATTATGGAGATACGTTTTTCTATCCTATACTAACCTAAAACTATCAACTGTCAACTTGTTGTTTTTACAGGTTTGTCAACACTTTACTGTATAAATGGCGGCAAATTTGAATCTTGTCAATTTTTGGACAGCGTTTATAACTGAATCGAACAATTATGAATTCTAATGATTGTAGGTTACGGCAATAGACTTCGAAGTCATAAAGATCTTTAGATTTTTAAAGATCTCCAATTGCTAGAAGCGCCTTAAGCAGATTTTTTGTAAAATTCAATTAAACAGGAAGCGGGAGGGCTGCTCCAAAAAACCAGAAATAAGCGACGATGCTGAACTACATACTACTACTGCGTCATTAGAAGACCTCACATCACTAAATTCATCAAAAAAATACCATAACCTCGTGTTGATATCCCATTTTTTGAACATTCAACATTTTTTTTTAGTTCGAGGATTGTTATACTATTGAAATAAACTTTTGACATTCCATTTTAAATCAAAATGTGCTTGTTCAGAAACTCAACTGTTGTTTTCCACATTTGCTATCAATTTTATCGATGGTATGCTAAACGATATTTCAGTTCATACTATATGAAAACAATTCAATTTATTATATAACAAAAAAAAGTATCTCATGTCAACGGATGTTTTTTATTATTTCCAATAACGAAAATTATTAAAAATAAAAAAAATTGAATATTCATATCAATCCATAAACTGAACCTTACATACTCGTACAATCAAAATATTAATCTCCTACAGGGTGTACAAATCTTATGAAAAAGTAACTGAGCTTCTCTATCTTATAACCGATTCTAACTTGACACATGCACATTTTCTATTAATCTGGAACATGTCTTTATGCTTTAACGTACAAGCAAATATTTTATCTTGGACAACTTTCATGTTATATCTTTTGTAGGTGACACTATTAAGGGACTTTTGCATCTGTGGCGTGAAGGAATAACTGGTCGAATTGAAAATGAGTGTGTTTTGATAACATAAATCCAAAATTTTTAATATCAGGACATTCCTCTAAATTATGATGTAAATTTGGTGTGTATTGAAAAATAGGAATCCTTTTATCATAAACCTTTCGCAAGCCAGAGATTTCTTTGATTTTAAAGCTGCTGCTGAATCAATTTCGAACATAGGCCAGACAAAAATGTTAACAGCCTAATGGATTTGAGTTTCATCTGAGAATACCAAATAGTCTAAAATCAATTATTCCATTAAACGAAATGGAAGATTGGAAGTACGTATTTTCATGGTTATATCAAAATCAGTTTTAAAGAACTAAGATTTAAGTGCTATCTTGCCATTTTTGAGGCCTGAACGGGGAATTTTTTATAAGAATATATGAATTTTTGGTAGTTTCTCCATAAAGTTTGGAATAACAAAGATGTTTTATTTTTGAAAACTTTACATAAAAAAATGGTTAGTGTCTACAGTACATCACAGTTGTAGGTATTTAGCTCATAATACCTCTTTATTAAGAATATCGTAATTTTATTTTCATAGAGGTTCCCACAATCTTTTCTTTGAAGAACCAATCCAATATAATTGAAGAATTATACGGGGTACTTTCATGAAAATTTATGTAGATAATTAAACTGCAAAAATTAAAAGAAAAAACATTTTGCAAGTTAGCCCGAAGAACCTTAAAAATGCCACATCAGTTGATCAGAAAGTCTTTAATATCACAAATTCAGTGAACCAATTAAAGAAACGAGAGATTTTGAATGATTTTTTATAGATATCCATCTAGAAACAGAAAGAAATTGATCGCCTATTCTATGACAAAAATAGTAAAAACCTTTAGATATCTAAAATGTGATAATAATTGATCAGAAAGTATCTGATTCTACAAATTATGTTGTAGAAAGTTAACTAATGTGTGACACGACATGTTTAAAATGATTTTTCATGAATATACACTCAAAACAGAGAGAAACTGCTAGCCTATTTCACGAAAAAAAGTAAAATAGAGGAAAAGCAGTAAATTTCTAAAATCAGTTGATCAGAAAGTCTTTGATATCACCAATTCTAGTATAAAAAGTTAACGAATGTATGTAACGATAGTTTCTCAATGATTTTTCATGAATGTACACTCAAAAATAAAGAGAAACGCTCGCCTATTTCAGTAAACTATATATAAAGTAGTAAGTCTTCAAAATGCCATATCATTTGATCAAAAAGTCTCTGATATCACTAATTATAGTATGAAAAGTTAACGAATGTATGGAACAATTATTTTTCTTGAATGTACACTCAAAAACAAAAAAAATTGCTCACCTATTTCATGACAATATTAAAATATATATAAAGCAGTAAATCTCTAAAATCCCATATCAGTTGATCAGAAAGTCTTTGATATCAGTAATTCTTATATAGAAAGTTGAGTAATGAATTGAACGATGATTTTAAAATGATTTTACATAAATTTACACTCGAAACAATAAGAAATTGGTAGCCTATTCCATGACAAAAAGTAGAATAGATAAAAATCTCTAAAACTCAATATCATTTGTACAGAAAGTCTTTGATATTAGAAATTCTATTGTAGAAAGTTAACAAATATATGACAGGACATTTTTTAAACGGTTTTTCATAGATATACACTCTAAAAATAAAAATATTGATAAGATTTGACAGCCAGAGCAATTATAAATTTTATTTAATCGTATTATATAATTAAAAAATCTAATTCAAATACAAAGTTTTCACCAAAAGGTAAAATAAATCTAGAGTATTGAAAAAGTTTATCAGGAAGTCTCTGATATCTCAAATTTTGTTGTAGAAAATAAATGAATGTATAGAGAGAGAGTTTTGAATGATTATTCACAAATATACACTCAAAAATAAAAAGAAACTGTTTCCCTATCTGTTTATGCAAATTTTGATGTAGAAATTGACCTAGAAGCTATTTCAAACAGAAAATCAAGTGCAACTTTTAATTATTTCTCGAGTTAAAAATGTTGTTTCATTCGCAGATTCATAACACAAGATATTTGTATAAAAAATTCAGTAAAACGTTTTCAATGAGATAAAATTTCTTTTTATGTTTATTCCAGCAAATAACAGAGATAAATCGTGTAAGTATAGACGCGTGTCGATTATACGTAAGCGTGAAACTTCAAAGTTATTACCTCAAAAAAACTCACTTACCTCTTTTAGTAGCAGCCGATGAGCATCCCCTAATAGCCGATAGCAGCCACACGGCAGCAGCCAAACAGTATATCCAGCAGCACAGCATATCGCGTTAAGTATAAAGAACATAATTCACAGCCATTGCGATGTCTATTTTTATAATTCACAACAACAACAACGTAGAGTCGCGATTTTTGTGAAATTTTTGGTCACGCACACCCTCTACCTGTTCTGGCTCACGACGAGCCCCATCGCGAAATGCATGCGCGCGTAGTCGCCGTCCCAGACGCAAATTCGGTGCGACGGCGCTCTCAAAACCACCCTACGACGCCCTTCCCTGCTCCAACACGCTCAGGATCCCCAGCATCCCGGACGGCGTGCCTGCTCCAGCGAACGTCAGACCGGATCACCTTGGAAACCTTGGAAACAACAGATATATGTAAATTTTTCATTTTTTCCTCTCGAAGATTACTCATATTTTTTTTAAATTGAGACAGATTTTTGGAAAAAAGTTTCTATTAATATATGTGGAGAGATATTAATATCTTTTTATAGAATTTACGAGGGTTGGATGAAAATTAATGAAAAGTATTTTATACTGAGTGGTATATCGTGACGAAGTTCAATGGAAACTTTCATAATTTCATTTTGGACAAAAGTTTATATCAATAAACGTCAATAGATATTAATATATTTTTATAGATTTTACGAGGGTTAGATGAGAATGAATGAAAAGTATTTTATACTGAGTGGTATATTATGACGAAGTTGAATGGAAAGTTTCATAGACTTATTAATATAATACCCTATCGTTATTTGTTAAATCCTATTCATACAGGATAATTTGAAAATAATGTACTAAATTATAGCTACACATTTGTTACAACAATGCCTATACCCAGGATATTAAATTTAGAAATGAATGCACCATATGAATTAGAATTAGTTGTTCTTATACATCGTCTAATACGAGGATTGTCTAAAAAGTTCTCTTTGTCTCTAGCGGAATTTTAAGGTTAGGAAAAGTAAAAAGGTTTGTGAAGGTGCAATGTCCTGTTTTTTTCCTCCCTATAACATAATAATCTCCTGTTTCACCTGCAGATATTCAAGAAACAAAAAGAAAATATCGGCGTCCTCTTCATCAAAGACCCTCTGTTTCCAAATAATAAACTCAACTATATTTCTAATAACTCTAGTAAGTTGATTTATCACCAAGGCGAAGCTCCACCAAGCGCAACCTTATTAATCAGAAAAATTATTAAAAATTCTCCTATTTCTAGATTTATACAACGCGATATCGCAGCAATAAAAATTAACGCGGATCTGCAGGGATATATTTCGAGGTAGCAATTGATGATGCGTCACCACCAAAAGATGTCTCTAACTCCATAAACTACTGCAAAAATCACAATCTACAATACATCATAGGTTACGACAGCAACACGCACCATAAAATCTGGACGAGCCCCAACATAAAATCCGCAATTGGCATGTATTCATGGATGCTTCACTTTCCAACCAAATGCACTTTCGCTTTAATAATATATCAAATGACGAGGAACAAACAACAAAGAGAAATCTGTGGTGCACAAACTGGGAACTTTTTCTCGACCTCAATATTGATGAAAAACATCCAAGAGAGTTGGTAGTCCACACTACTTAGAAACTACAGTTAGTAGCCACCGAAACTACGCTTATAATTTCGGTAAGACTTGCTCTAGTGGAATCACTATCTGGCACATTTGAGACAGATCCCTTTATAACTGATGGTTCAATTTTAGAAAAATGGAGGACAAGATTGCGAACAGAGTAGCCACAATGAAATACTGCAGATAACTGCGTAAACCTAAAAGGAAAACGTGGCGTGACTTCTGCAAAGCCGTGGAAGATACAGCAACTGTCGGTAGAATATACAAAGTGATAGCATAGCAATAAAATAGTCAAGTCAAAAAGGAAGATGGTACTTGGACTAGCACACAAGGTGAAACAGTGACGTTTCTCTTGGATATCCATTTTCCAGTTTTCACCGTAGGAGGAAGCAGATCCTGCCAGAAGGTTTAAAAGCCAAAGCGGAGCTCTCGTAAGATTTCCCAAATCTCTACTGCAGAAAGTATCACTTGGTGTATAAAATCTTTCAAACCATACAAGATTCTACTCCAAAAAGTACTACCAATCCTCATGAATAAGCTTATAGTCCTCTTTCGAGCTAGCTTTACTTGGAGTTACATCCTGGAAAGTCATTAGTAGGGAGAAGATCCAGTTTATAAATCCTGTCATAACAGAATTTCTTATCTTTTTGTAGATATTCGATAAACAAAACAAATGCTACTCAAAAAAACAGTCAATATCACTTTTCATTGTCTTAACTGAGTTTCCATTTCGTGAGTGTAATGGTGATTTCAATCGATAAATTGACAAACTGGTGGAAAGTGCTTAATTAATATTGTTAATTTACTCTCTCGATAGATTATGAAACTACGTGAATTATTACAGGAAAGTAGAATCCTGAACTTTACATCGAATTATTTCCAAAAAGATAGGATTACTCACCTCCGAACCACGCATCGCCAGAATCTGACTTCAAGTTAGTCTTAAACATCGAGAATACGGAGCCATGGTCACAAAAAGCATTACACAACCTTATCAAGCCGTATATTGACAAAGAAAATTTGAGCAGATAGCTAACTAAATCTTTTTCCAGAGATCGAAGGCTTCATGACTATCCAGGATCATTTATTAACATTAACAGCTACAATATTAACAACTAACACCGTACTACAAGTACCAGCCGTTCAAGATGGACAGGTGACGAATAACAGACCTGACATCATTGTGGTTGATAGAAGAGTCAGCTTAGTCCTTCGTATGATAATAATAATAACTCGCTTAATTTGCAAAACTAGCTGGTGCTCGTTTTGGCAAATATTACGCTTGATGAACAGTATAGCTCATAACGTTACGTAAATAATTATTATTAGGTTAACCCAATGTCGTATCGTTAAACTGCATTGCGCATGTGATTATCAATTCTTCTATCACAACGCCGACCTGGCCGTCACTGAGATAATTACGCACCCATGAAATAAATCCACACCGTTGCCTTCGTGTCGAGACCTATATGTAAGAGCCGTGTAAATGATTCTCAAGTTTTAGTGATTTTTCAAATTGACAAAACGCCTTCTTTACCTTGTTTCATTGTGTTGGAATCTACACTTACCACAGATAGAAGAAACTCACAATTATAAATCAATGTCGGTGGTTTCTGAGAGGTGATAGGGTTAATTTTTTATTGTCTGTTGTTGTCTGGACCCGGGGTCGAACCACTGCTACCACAAAATGTCCATTTCTTAATAAAAGAATTAATTTCTTACACTAGTTATCGAGTATAAATTCGTTAAACAACTTTTCTAATCCGATTTCGAAACTTAAACTCGATTTTTAAATAAATTTTCCAGTAAAAAATCTTTTCGTAATATAAATAATGTATAAGTCGAAACTGGTCGACGACAGCGCGTTTTCTCGGTTATTATTGATTCCTTTTTGTTATTCTAATAGGAGGATATGCAAAGTTGAAAATACTCAAAACATTCCCGTAACCTGCATTCGATAATCTGCGAGAATGGAATTGAAAACGACGGATGAAAAAATTCATAATACCAGTGGCGTTTTATTTGAAACGCGAATGGGGAGTAACTTCACGTTCATTCACATTCAAAATGAAAATGAAAGAAGAATCGGGTGATTTTGACATAGCAGAAGGAATATTTCTTGCAGTTATTATACACAGAGTGAACTAGAATGTCTAGATGTAATAATAATAATTAAACTTCATCAGATTAGTGTTTATTCAGAATCATGGTTGTATTCTTACTCAAGAAAAAATTTGAATCAAAATGAGATATTGGAAATGCAATGCGAAAATTTTTGCATCCAAGCCCAAAGTCTCAAAGAGATTGCTATGTTCGAATATGAAGGCTTTCTATTTGTATGCTTAATTAATAAGCAAAGTGACCATTGACCACTATTTATAAAGCAGTTTTTCATATAAAAAGCAAGCACAAGAGGATAAAACCTATTCCGTTGAAAGATGCTTGTGGATATTGATCTTGAACTTCTGTAGGTTGTTATGTTCAAGAGAAAGTCAAGCCTTGGTAACTGACTCCACAAACTTGCACTTCTTCAAAGGAAGCAGTCACGATAAATTAACATTCTGGATATCTGCAGGAAAACTCGGAATTCATGAGCCATCTCTGCCTGTCGAGTAGGTCTTGTTAAAACTGCTCTAGGTAAGATTGTGCTGGACAGTTCGTAAGAGCATCATCGTCATCGTACCAGTAAAACAGAATCAATTCAGCAGCATTTGTCCTACTCTCTACTCTCAAGTTTCTGGTCAACTCCGAATTGCCTATAAGTCGAATTGCTTTATTCTGCATCTGTCTATATTATCATTCGAACATCCTCAGGATACGATTGGAAGCCGAGCTCCAAATGTGCGATCGATACTGCGAATCTGGGCTTGGTAACAGATTAGAAGTTGTTGCGGAGTATATAGCTCAAGTTTTTGTGAAGCTGCCTTAACTAATTAGACCACGTGACTATGCCAAGAAATATTGCTTCAGTGCTAGCATTCTTTGTAAAAACAGCAGCCTGGGTCTTTGCTGTAGCTGCTATCGTCAGCGAAGCTATAGATGGGACAGTTTAGTAGTAAATCGTTGATGTACAGGAGAAAGACCACCAGCGTTGATCTCAAACCTTTCCGAGATGTATACATCGATAGCGACCTGGATGGATCGGTCTTTGAGAAAGTTTTCTATGATCGAGGAACCAATCGACAATGTCATTATGCCTGGTTTGAGAGAACTCTTGGAAAAGGGATTAGTGTCTGGGGTTGGTTTGGAAGAGGGTGTCGACGATATGGTTGTATGGGCTAAGAGTTCTGTTAGCGTTGGTTTTATTAAGGACTTAATGGAATTATGCTTACTAATAGGACTGTTCGTAAATTATTTTTGTTGTTTGTTGTTTGTATTTTTTTTGTATTATTTTGTACCACCATTTCTATAGATTTCTATAAAAGTAATCATTCTACTATACCCAGACTTTTGGTAAAAAAACTTCTCGGAGTCGACCTCACTTCTCATAGAAAAATAACTTTTTTTATTTCTTTTGTTTCTACTAAATTTGATAACCGGCAACGCCGGTTATTTTTCAATTTGCGCTTCGTTGCGATAAAAACAACTGCCCCGATATACAAAGTTATTTTTTATCACTAAATTATCTTAATTGTTTTTGTTTAAGCATTTTTTTCTCATTTTTAATGGCCTTTGTTTAGTTAGTTTGTAGTGAAGACGACGAACCGTTCTATTTTACTTTATTCAAAAGGCTGATATGCCAAACCACGTCAAAAGCCTTCTGTATATCCAGTACGATTCGGGATTCCCCATATTTCTCCATAGTTACAGTCCATACGTTGGTAGCATACGCCAGAAGTATTAATGGTAATGATATTAGCAGGATAAAGACATCTCAAGAATTGCTGTTTAATGACTTCCTCTATGAAATTCTCAAAGAGTGGGACTAAAGGACCGACGGTAGTTGTTGGGGACGGTTCTTTTTTCTTTTTTTGGGGGGGGGGGGGTAAGGATGGGCTGAACATGAATAATTTTCTAATCTGCAGAAAAGAGCTTGTTAGTTTAGCTGCGCATTTCACGATTGGTGGTATTCCATCGGGGCCAGTGGCTTTATTGATTGAAATCCAAGCCGTTGAGAAGTTTTGCCACATTCTATTCCTGAGATCGATGAACCAACTCCAGGCAGAAGGTTACTGCGATTGACCCATCTCCTCCAGTCAAAAGTGGAAATTTTGATTTACAAAAGCCTCCGCTTTCGTTACAGATCGGAAAGACCTTGATCCATTTGGGCAATTAGAAAGTTTGATTTTCACTCTCTTATTAAATCGTTCCTCGTAAGCATCTATGGTCTGCTTGCAGGTATTTCTCGAGACAACGAAAATTTTCGGCACTAGGCACTAGCTGCATTTGTGATAAGCAGCATTTTTATTAATGACTGCTCTAGTGAAGTTTCTATTAAACATGGATTGTTGTCTGCAAAGACATTGAAGGAGTAAGCTATATAGATTAAATAATGTCGTTTGCACACACTTACAAATCATTGCACTTGAAGCAAAAGTCATTCCAAAGAAACATAGAAAGAAAATCGTTTAGATACACCCATTTAACCAAACTATAATTCTAATTTTGGATGGTCTAGGTGGATCCTGGATTTGGATTTCTAGTTCACACGTTGCTGTAATTAATTTGTAATTTGATGTTTCGAATGGTGCTTATACAGGCTGGAAATTCGGTACTGTGTTTTTTTCATGCTCGGAAGCTGTTTCATTTCTCAAATAATTCTATTATTTTTTTATCAGTACCTATATAGTTTGATATACATAAAGTACACTCATTGTTTTTTAAAATATTTCAAGTTATTGATGCTCAAATCGACCCTACAGTCTAAAAATAATTAAAAGTATATTAAAATGAATAGTCAATTTCGTTTTATCTACAGATAAATACTAAACCTGTTATTTTATTTTTGAAGTTACAGTTTTAATGGCTCGTGCAAAAAATATTCAGTTTGTTGTTAGCATAGCAGGTAATTTACATATGTACTCAAAAAAAACATTCATATAAGAATTTTCACGATATCATCAGTATTAATTTTTTATATAAATGATACATATAATTTGATGTTCATTTTTTAATAGTATTCTTGTTTTTAATTTTATTTTATTTCATGGAAATATTTTAATACATACAGGGCTATAATAATCATATAGTCAATTCTATTTTAAAATTAAGTTACGTCCGTAAGATATTTTAAAAACCATAGAGTTGATATTTTGGTGGTCTAAAATGGCGGCATGTTTAAATGTTAATCATGCCTACAAGTTTTCTCTTCTTTTAAATCAAGTTAGGAAAGTTTTATTATATTCAAATGAAAAAAAAAGATTTTCCTCCTTTCTTCAACTTAGAAAGTAATGACATTGATGGTGTTTAACGAAAATTGATCTCTAAAGTGACAAAACTGTTGATTGGAGATTGTTAATCATCAGCTTAAACCAAAGATTAAAATGCCACATTTTTCAGTCAGTTTCAGCCCACTAAAAAATTTCAAAATCTTTCAACAACCATAATTACTTTCTTATTGGTTAAAAATTTATCAACGAATGCGAAAACAATTTTGGTTGTGAAAATGTGAGAAGGGAAAAGTATATAGAGGTGAAATGATTCACGTAATATGATGCCTTATCTCCGTATTCTTGAATTTTGATTATTTTCTCTTTTGTATATATGATGGACGAAAAATCTTTTCTTTTTTCATCTCATAGTATTTGCTTTGTTGACATATATTTTTACTAAACACCCTAGTTACACCACCACTACACCAACACTCACAATTACACTGTGTTTCGATAACCAAGTTATCGTCTTCAGAGATTGAAGGTCAACTGCTTACTACTGAAGACGTAAAAACTGACATCTGCAGAAATGTGGCAACTTTTGAGAGTACGGCCACTTCCTAAAGAAAGCCAAAACATAAGTAGCCGAAACGAATACTAGAATGGAGTTCTTCGGGAAGAAAACGTAGAGAAAAACCAGTTCTTAAATGAAAAACTTGCTTGGACACAGCTCTGAAATTAAAGACAAGAACAGCGAACTCTCAAGTGAAAATGCTGTAGAAAAAGAAGAAATATCCCAATAAAACGCAATTAACTCTTGCGCACTAGGTGGTCAAGGTGTAAAACTGAATTTTCTAAAATGCGACAAACGTTAGAAATTTCAAGCAGCAAGTTTATAATTTTCCTAGCAGTATGCGCAGCTGTTTCGAATTATTGAAACTACAAACAGTTTTCGAAGAAGTGTATGGCAATTGGAGTCCTAAAATCTAGAGTTTCTTTTAATGACATAAAGATAGTAAATTGTAGTCGTTTTTTGAATTTGTGTGGTAACCGTTTTGTACAATTTGAGTTTTCTTAAGGATTATTATAAGATCCAGTCATAAATTTCTGAAAAATACCATCCTCTCGTAACATTAGATAATCAATATTTGTTCAACTAATACATAAATTTTTGTGTTAATTATTATGGAGACATTATACGATTATTATAATTTTTAATAACTATGTACCATGAACAATCATATATATAATAATAATAATAATAATATTGTAACAAAATTTTCCAACAAAAAACCTTAACAAAAATATTTAATAGTGGATCAACTCTAATATTCTACTCGCATATAACGAGTTATTATTCACTCGGTGATTTATCTTTATTATCTGGTGGTTCACGAAAATAAATACATAACACGAAACAGAAAAACATTAATATAGTTTAGTCGATAAAAGATTCAATTGTTTTTAGCTTCAAAATAAGCTTTGGCAGCATGAATTTCACCAATAACAGCTCGTTGGCTTTTTTTCAGCCCTTTTAATAGCGATGTTGAGACCATCATCAGCGTCGATACTGTTGCTTCCTCTTTCTCCTCTGTTTCAAAAGCATCTACATCTACATCATCCATGAAAATTTGGTGTTTTTTTTTTGGCCGGTAAGCCACTCAGAAACGTCCTCGATTGTTAACACCGCTCAATTAATTTGCAATAATTCCCTAGCTCAACTTGAAAGTCGTTGACTAGATCGGTTTAAGAGCAACCTTCATTGTCTTCTTTTCCTAGTTTATACTCTTTCAAAAGCTCCATGTAAGGCCACAACTTATCTCAAGAGCAACCATAAATTTCTGACCCCAAGAGCATGCCAAAGTTTTTTCTCATAAATTAGCCAAAGAAAAAACTACATCTTTTAAATTTGTTTCTTGGAGAATGTGAACAATATTTTCATAGCTGTCTTTTGATAAAACTTTTGATCCATTGGCTGGAAAAGTGACAGCTATTTATGGCAATTTCCTCATCTTAAGAAATTGTTTCACTGATAGGACGAATTGCTCGTGAAATCATCATCATTTACGCTTTGCTCTGGTTTTTGTACACCATCTGAAAGCTCTCTTAGCTTTCCAATAACTAGCATTTTAAGCTTATGTGTACCACTTGCATTAGAAGAGGGCATGAAAGTTATCAGATCTTTGACAAGTTTGCGATCTGGTGCACTTGCTTCTCTACGACAAACGAAGGGCATTTTCGGTAAGAGGCTCCAAATCAAGCCGCTCTCGTTTGCATTATAAATTTCATCAGGTGTTAACTATGACTTTTTGATCACATTTTTTCAAATTTATTTGTAAGATTCTACCGCATCACCATTACAAAGTGAAGCAAACAGCCGAATCCCAAACTGTTTCTTGAATTTCTCCAAGAAAATCTTCCTTTTCCTTAATTTTTTAAGAAAAGTTTTTTATTGAAGAATTTCTCCTGCGATTAGCATGTGTCTTCTCCTGTCCCACTGGAGCCACTCGTAAAGACAGTAGCCTGCCTGGGGAAGTCTACAGCGTCTTTCGAAGGTTCCTCAAGTCTTCATTGTTTAAAAAAATCAATCTTCTACATTCGAACTCATCGAGTTTCTTTGAAATGTATGTTTCCACGAGTGAGCTATTTGTGTTTGCGCTTCGACATGTTCCTTCAAGAACTGAGTATCAAACACACTAAAAAACACAAAATAAAAAATGTTATAGATATTATTTGGTTCGCTTGGTACATTTCTTTATAAAATTACATCAATTTCTATATTAAAACATGTTTGTGACTAATTACCAAATTCGAAAATATGAAAATGTTTTTAAAACTTTGTTAAAACATATATCACGTTATGGTAATGCTGGCCAATACTTTATCTTTATGTTTAATTATAGCTTAAAATATCTTTTTGCCGATACGCAAAATTTTGGCCTTTCTAAAAATATTACATGACATTGACAAAATTATTTATCACTTGATTATCAGAACATAAATCGGTGTAACTTCAACAGGACCGGCTAAACCCGGGTTCGAAACACCCAAAAAGTTGAAATTAAAAGGTGCAGAACCGAAATAGACATCAATTATCAAAATTAAAAATATCAGAGAAAATTCTAATGATTATGTCTAGGGAAGAAAACATGCATTTCGCAATGTATTTGATATGCTGACTGCTAAATTCTTATGAAAGTAACAGAAGATTTTACTTGGACGGCAAATATATATAATCAGCACTGAACTTTAAGCATACTTTTTTTAAGCACATAATGTCTTAAAGTTGTTTATTAATTGTTGTTTATCAATACATCAGTATATTCAATGTAGGACCGTCGCATTGGGCGCTACGTTGCGGGGGACGCCACCGTGGTTAAAAAATAATATTATAAGAGTTTGTTGAATCGTTGTATTGTTCTATTTTATAAGCACTTAAACGACTGTACCAATTGCACCAATTAAAATCAGTTGTAGTGTCGATATTAATAATTTAATCAAATACGACACTCCGGAATACAAATTTCAAGCTCTTTCGTGGTAACCTTTTTTATAAAATTTCTAATTTGTGGCGCTCTTTTAAAGTGAAAAAGATTTTTCTTAGATATTTGCATTCTTCACTCATAGCTTTCACAAAATTTTTGAATAGTCTAACTGAAGCCGAAGCAAAAGGAACATACGTATTTCGAGATTCCGGTTGAAAATCAGACCTGCTTGTCCAAAATTGTATTATAATTTCTCGAAGAACAGTTAATATCTCCATTATTTCCAAAAACAATTCGAAAAATATTATCTTCGATGTAAACAGGATATAAAAACAGCAGACGGAATTGGAATAGGAGTGTACGGGCCTTGAACCAAACACCTGGACAGCGCACCAGGCATTTTTCCAGCAGAAATTTATGGAATTCAGAAATGTGTTCAGTGGAAGGTAGAAGGTAGATAAGAGCAAAATCAATTATTGGAACAACCTACAAGGGCTGAGATAGGCAAAGCCTTTTCTGGGAAACTATAACCAGAGTAGAATATATCAACCAAAGTAAGAACAATCTACTAACAGGAGTTGTATTGGGACATTGTAGCCTCAAAAAAAAACCTGAAGATGGTAGACCTAGCAGATAACGCGGCGTACAGATTTTGTTGCACAGAGAACGAAACCTCTATCCACATTCTCTGAAAGTGTATAACACTGAGGAGCTCCAGAGCACTACACCTGGGTGTTTATGAAATAGAAGATGAAGATCTCTAGCAAATGAAGCCATCCCACATTCTAGACTTTTTAAAAGGAGTGGGATTGATGGATCAGCTGGAGTCTCCGGTATCCCAGTAATATAAGAGGACACAATAATCCTTTGGATCGCAGTGTATACGAGACCCCAAATTCATAAATAAATATAGGAGAAGAACATCCTAACGCTGCAAATTCACCATGTTTTGAAACATGGCTCAACGAAAATAATGTGTAGTAATCATAATGATTTTTTGTCTATTTATTTATTTTTGTTTCATTATGTACTCACATTTCATGTAAAACAACTAAAAATACTTCGCTGTATACCACAAATTGTTGGTGACATAACTATTTTAGCTGCAACTTAATTTATTCAAACAGAAAGAGTGAAATTATACTTGTAATAATCTAAAAATTACGAAAACAAATTGTGTTAATTTGCTTTTGCTATCTGGCAACGTGTTAAACCTTTTTTTGATCTTACAGCAACAATAATCTCGATAACAGATGGCATGACGGTAGCTTGGAGCGCTCCCATGATTCCCTATTTCATAAGCGAAAATAGTCATATACAAATGACGCAAGACCAAGCGGAATGGATCGAAACGTGCTTTCTAATTGGAGTAATTATCGCTATACCGATAACAGCATATTTAACAAATAAATTAGGTAGAAAAAAGTGTCTCTTACTAGCAGCTACGGTATTAATGTTATGCTGGATCGCTATAGGATGCGTCTACAAAAAGGAATATATTTATGTAGCCAGAGTTTTCATGGGAATGGGCACTAATTTGGGCTTCGTATCTGTGCCGGTTTATATAGGAGAGATCGCTCAAAAGGAAATCAGGGGATTCCTCACCAGTTTTATGCAGATCATGGTGATAATAGGTAATAATTTCAAATTTCAACATTATTAATTACACAATGGTCAAAGTTCGTTCACTGATATAGACTGCGAAGCCGGTCTTGTTTTAAAATCGGATCGAAACTAAAGTTTGGTGAACGCGCTGGCTCTTTTCATTTACGTTATGATTTCTCGTGACCTATTTAAATTGTTTTTGTTTTTTTATAGCAAACTAGAGATTATCAGGAATCGAAGATTCTAGAAAGTGATGATAGTATATAAAACCGAGTGTATAAATTCATTTCACTCGCTTTGTGATTAAAAACATAAATAAGAAGAACATTACAATAATTTAACTGATAATAATCTAGATTAATATTGGTAGACAGTAGTAATTGCGATTAGTTAACAGAAAACGTTTTACATTTTACAAAGATGGAATCTGTATCTACTGCACCACGTGTGTTCCGTATGTTGTTCGATTGTGATCTTCCAGTGATAATAACAACTGTAAATAACGGCAGTCTTTGAAAAGAACACGGCCAGGAGTTAGTGAAGAGAATTTTGAACGAATGAGAGTTCCGTTGACTAAAGAAATTAATTCGGAAGACAAGTCGCGAATTAGTCATTTCTATGTCGACTGTTTTGATGATTTTAACGAAGCACAACCACTTCTTCACCTTTTACAAGCTCTAAAGCCAACAGACTACGGATTACGTGTTATGTTGTCTTCAGTGACGAATCACCTTTCGACAAAAAATCGTCACTACATGAATCCCTTATAATTAATGTTTGTTGTGCCATATCTCGGTGGAAAGTTTATAAGCCTCTCTTTGTTCATGATGGTGTATTGTACCATGATACACAGAACTTCAATTTATAGCAAGATAGTGCGCCAGTGGCATAATGATGTACGCGATTGGTTGAACATCACTGGATTATCTTAAGGATCCTAATGATAGAACGCCCCCACGTTCATCAGAGCTGACGCTATGTGATTTTTACCTTTGGGGCTTCATCTAAGATAGTTTGGATGTGTTTCCGGATCAGCTAACATTCCGGACGCACGAAATTGATTGAAGAGGCGACTTCAATAATTAATGAAGATAGACTTTATTGTACTGTGTAACAACTGGTGCCTGGTATAGTAGAGTGTGTGAAAAGGCAAGATATATATCAAAAAACGGAAGGTTAGACACTGTTTTACCGATTGTACTTTCTCAGGAATAGCAGGAATTTCTCATTGCTTCAGAATTTTACACATTAATGTTGATTTTCCACGTTGTATCTTAGTCCAGGTATCTAGGGCAGAATCTTCTGTATAAAAAACCATCGGAATGTTGTCGTAGACATGCATGTTGCGTACCGAGAAAAAACAACTTCTTGTGGTACTCCTGCTTGATCTGAACCTGTTGATATTGAACTAGAATCATCAATTCAATAGCTTCATCGGAACTCTGGAAACTTTCATCTTAAATATCAAGTTTTTATGCAGACAAAAACAGTCTCAAAGGGTGGATCCACTTGATATGACCCTACTCGAGACTCTGCCAACAGACGTAGTCTTCCCTAATTGAATCCGTCTTTTCCTCAGCATTTATCTTCTAATCACGGCAGCATCGTTCACGATTTTTTCGTATCTCCAGCTCTTGGTAGATTTATCAGTATGTACCACTGAAGTTTTGATAAGCTTGAGATATAGACGTTATAGATGCATATAGCTTAATGGAAAAACTAATATGCAGATCACGTGGAAAATTGTCATCATTTCAACTAGGATCGTATTCTGATGAAAACATCTTTCCACTAAATGTAGTCTTTTAACGTCAGTCTTTAATTTACGATGATTTCCAGGTATTTCGCCTTGCTATTCCAGGTGATTTCGTTTCCTCCGAATTCCATACCGTCTTCTGGTGACTTCCTGTTCTTTTTGTTTAATACAGCATAAATCTTTTCCATATCAGAACCGATTGTGAATCCTAATAGTTTTGACAGTATTCTTTGTGCTTAGAACTTTGTCTTGAGAACGTGGAGGTTGTAGCATATCAAGGTAAAACTGCTTTTGGGGTACTTCTGTTTGATCTAAACTTGTTAATCATGATACAGAATCTTTTATAATTCAGATAGTTGCTTAAGAACTCTGTCAGGGGCTTGAAAAATCCCATTTTGTATATCAGGTCTCCATGCAGACTCGGTTAATTCTAAAGAAAATGATTCCAGTTGATTTGTACCTATTGAATCTGTTTGTACCAATAAAAGTTATTGTTCTTTCCATGCAACATCATATATATAAATTCTTTATCAAGACCTTTCTTGAGAAATATCACATTGGCATCAAATAATTAAATGATCAATTATGATTGAAATGATGAGAAAATATACATAATTTTCCAATTTTATATTGAAAAATGTTAGATTTTCTGTTATAATATTTTATTTTATCGATGTGTGGGGGGATCAAGGTAAGCTTAACCGCAAGTTTGTGAGTTCCGCCCCATGTCCCCCGGTCGTCCGCCATCATAAATAAATGGTTGAAAAGCTATTTTTGACGATATCTCTCCAACTACTGTCCCTAAAAAAATTCGTAGAGACATAAATTGTGACAAATCACTTTGCCCACAATTTTTTCATGGCACTTTTTGCCATTAAAGACGAATTTGAAAAGTTATGAGCAGAAAAGTGCAAAAATTTTGTCAAGAATTTCTCTTATCGCTTAATAACTTTTTATTTTTTGATTTTTCAACAAAATCACCTCAGAAAAATCTTTTATATCGTTGTTGTGGCTCATAGAGCGCTCCAAACGTGCCGGGGCGCGTCTTTGCTCACCACATTGTGCCAAAAACAAATTATTTGCTATCTTCTCTATTTTTTTTCTCCTTGCAGATTTTTTCTAACATTTATATATAATCTATTAATTTTAATCGAATCTTTCCCCTCCACCATGAGGTAGAGTCCGTAGGCGCGTTTTATTACGTGGTATCCCCAATAGGCCTAATCAACAGATAAGTTGTAGGTGAGAGAAATTGGAATAATGATTAAATTTACCTGGAATTTTGTATTATCTAGTCTATTTTAAATCTTTTTGATGGTCCAGGTTGTGTTTCAGGGTCAGTATCTACATCTGTGTCAAGAGTAAAGGTTTATGGAATGACGGGAGTTGAAATTGAAGTCATAGTTGGAAGTTCATCTTCTAATTCGTTTTCTTTTATTAACTTTGATATTTTCATGATGCTGCTGCAAATTTCGCGAGAACAATGTAGATATACTGCAGAGCATTTGAGGCCTGTTTTTCTGCAGCCACATATGCTTCCACAATTTCCTTTTCATCTGCAGAAAATTAATTTCATAAGCTCCGGGGTAGCTAGAGGCTTGGAAGCTTGTGTTGGCATCCACATGGTTGTTTACTTTTTCCAGTACCAATCAGCGCCACTACTGAAGCTGGTGATATACTCAAAGATTGTGGAAACGAGCTGCATCTTGGGTTGTAGGTAGTGATGACAAGCTAAATAAATTTTTAGTCACAGTTTTGGTAAATCGCTGATATAGCAAGGTGTCCAGTGAATCTTCTTTATTACCGCCATATAATACTATGAAAAAACATTCACCAACAAGAACCAACAAAGACATCTACGTTTTCAGGCAACAAAAGCGCGACACCACCAGCTAATTCTATATGTTTTTCCATAATTTTGATAAATTTAAGTTTCCTCATGTTGTAGGCTGCTGATGTATCAGAAACAACAAATTCTGAGCCATACAACAAAACTTGAAGGGCTATATAACTGATCTGATGCACCACCTTTAGAAGGTTTTAAAAATAATATGTTTGATCATTTTCTACCTACTGCCGTAAGCAACACAAGAATGTTAATGTCCTCTGCCATAATAAAGGCAGCATCACAAGATTGAGATGTAATAAGCGCAGAAGAGACGATGAGTGGATCTGCATCTGATACAGCTTGGTCGACATGAAATTTGTTTTTTTCATTCATTCATTTTTCATTCCCAAGAATGTTGTGTACTGACGAATTTCGATCTCAAACCACTTTATGCAATAAAAAACCACCATCAATAACAAAATGACTTCTGTTTGTGTTTTCAGAGGTTTTGTTTGATCTAGCGGTGTAAAGTATTAAACAAAGACGACTTGGTACCTTTCAGAAATTATTAGAGGAAGAACAACAATGATTAAAATCACAGTCGATTAGAAATTATAAATGTTCAGAAAAATCTGTAAAGGAAAGAAAAACAAAATAAATTGTTTTTGGCACAATGTAGTGAGCATAGACGCGCCCGGCAATTTTAGAGCGCTCTATGATCCCCAAAAATGAGTGGAATTCAAAAAATCCTCAAAAAAACGATCTAAAAGTTTGTTCTGGTGGCCAGGGGACAAGGGGTGGAACCCCACAAACTTGGGGTTAAGCTTCCTTTGGCCACTCCTCACATCGGTAAAATAAAATTGCGTCCCAGGTGATTGTTTCGCCGATTGTAGTTTCTCAAAATAGTGATTTCGTGTTATCCTTTACACAGCTAATTTTTCGTTTATGCTCTGCGCATTTGCTTTTCTTTTTTCGTTTGTCAAGAATTACTTAATATCGCATCTATTCTTATATAAATTTAAATAGCATTCAAATTAACAAAATTCATTGGAACGTTTTACATCAATTTATAGAAATTATGGTTTAATAATTTCCTAAATATTGAAATATGTTTTTGACAAGAATGAATGCTTCTCATTTTATCTGATGTTACTAAAGTTTCCAATGGGACATTTTCATAAGAATAAATCACGCCAAATTTATTACCCGTTATTAAAGATGCTCCAATAATATCTGTCGTTTGGGACAAACAACGGGGATTTTGTTGTGACATAAATTATTCCAGAAAACCAACGGAGCCATCAAAAGTAGTTCATATTTTATTTGTATAACGCAGAGGTTTTTAAACTCTTCATTATTTTAAAAATTTGTCACTTTCAAATATATACGTACCTAGTAAAATCTAGAAGTACACGATGAAAATTACACATAGTTCAAGTGACATGTTAATCATCCATATGTCGGTTTTTTTCTCCAAAAAACTTTTTGTAGTCGAAATTTAAGTCTTTTTCCTCCTAGTCAGACAACCATCAGTTACAAAATGCTTTGAATGTTAAATCGGTTTGCAAATTATTCTTCCACTACACAATTTTGTAGCTTAAAAAACTTCTACATCTTTCGGTTTTTCAATTATTTGCACTTCAAATTTCTATTAAAAGTTCATCTTTGCTTTAAATCCATCCACATTGTCCACTGTGGAATATTCAGCTTCGCGGCAGCTTCTTTTTGAGACTACTATTCCAAAGAATCAAACTCATTTAAATTATAAGGTCTCAGGTTATCCCTCCATCTCTATCTTAATCGTTCACGGCTGCAGGGCCAGCCGATATTCACAATCCGAGCGTTGTTTCCATTAAGGCTGTCACAATGCGAATATTTTCTGTCACTTTACCGGAAGGTATTTGTGCAGTATATTCCGAAAAACCTCAGTGAATCGCAAAAGGGATTGGATCTACGACTAGCCCTGTGGATTGTCGCTGATGTCATCACTTCGAGTATGAGATGAAGCAGGACAATATGCAATGGAAGTGTGCATCGTCACCACTCTAAAAAATTCGTGGCTCTGCCCTCAGCAGACAAGATCATGCTCACCGAAAACCCATTAACAAGACGTGTATTAAGACAATTTGTATCTTACTCATCATCGGTGTCTCTCAAAGTGTACTGACGATGTTTTAATGGGAGTTTGAGTCGGTTCAATGTCAGCAACTACTGCAAACCACGTAGTCTGTTTAACAATCCTTATGATTGTTAAACAGTGGAAAAACTATGCTGAGGCCAGAAGGTTTCTTATCATCTAATCGTTCAATAGTATAGTTTTTTTTTCTTGCTAGGAAATTGTTTGACAATCAACTTGATTAAACTATTTAGAGCAAATATTGATTTAATTATTTTCATAAAGAGCTTGAATTCGTAAGCAGAGGTAAAAAAAATTCAGAACAACAAGATAGTAAATAGAAATATAATTTTTTTATTTTGCTATATGCACAGCAGTTAACCGGCAATTAACAGCAGAAGGAACTCTTAGTTTGATCACCAACCAGGCTTATTGTCCAAAAAATATAATTTCCTTCATTTTGAAAGATTTTCACTGCCAATAGCCACCGAAATTCATTTACTTGATATCCTGGCGCAATCTTCGAACACACACACACACACACACGCGCGCGCGCGCGCGCGCAAATAGAAGGCTACCGGGCGACCATCATGGAAACGCTGAAGGATGATGCGACAGTAGAGATGAGGATTCCAGAGACGGAAATAGAAGTCATGGGCCTTGATGAATAGGCAAACAAAGATGAGGTAATCAAACTTCTGAAAGACCACATCCCAGACCTGAAGAATCTCACCTCCGACGCAGTGAAATCCCTGAAAAAAAACTGGTCCTCGTCGCAAATTGCGGTGGTCTGCCTGCCGGCCGTCCACGCGAGGAAAGCTGCGATGCTTGGTAAGATCAGAGTAGGCTGGGGCACAGTCCGCATCCGCGAGAAAGTGTCACCGAGCAGATGCTTCAAGTGCTGGCTTGGAGGCTCTTGATAAAATGGGCGTACCCTACTTTCTACAAAGGTGGGTCAGATCGTACTTCAGCGATCGACTACTACACTACGAGACGGAACAGGGACCAGCGGTGTATCGGGTAACGGGAGGGGTACCTCAGGGTTCTGTCCTGGGGCCACTCTGGAATGTGATATTCGACGGTCTTCTCCACCTAGAATTACCAGAGAACACAACACTCGTTGCATTCGCCGACGACGTGGCGGTCGTACTCGTGGCGAAACATCTGGATGAGCTACAAACAGCATTTTCCACAACCATCAAGAAGATAAAACAGTGGATGCGAGCTGTCTTTGGCGGAGCACAAGACGGAGGCACTTCTCCTGAGCAGCCGGAAGAAAATGGAGGCCATCACCATTAGAGTAGACGACCACGACATCCAGTCGGTACCCAATATTATGTACCTTGGAGTAGTCTTGGATGCCCCACTAAAATACAAGGAGCATATAGCTAGCGTCAGCAGGAAGGCATCAGCAGTCCAGGGCGCGCTTTCACGGATTATGCTCAACATCGGAGGCCCTAGGCAAACCCGGAGACGACTACTGCCAACTGTAGTCAGCTCCGTCCTGCTGTATGGAGCACCAGTGTGGGCAAAATCGCTGGAGATAACATCATACCGCAAGACAATGTCATCAGTCCAGCGGCTCTCAGCGATCAGAGTGGCGTCAACATATCGAACGGTATCACACGACGCGGTCAATGTCGTTGCATCATGCACGCCTATTGACATCTTAGCAGGAGAACGACAACGGCAACATAGGAGGAAGAAGGAAGAGCAGCGGAAGTTCCTCTGCGACGAGGAGAGGCCTGAGAGTCTTCGTCTCTGGCAAGAGAGATGGGACTACTCAACGAAAGGTCGGTGGACACATTGACTTATCCCAGATATAATCAAATGGGTCAATCGCCAGCACGGGGAAGTCGGGTACTACATCACCCAGCTCTTGACTGGACATGGGTGCTTCCGGGCATACCTACACCGATTCAAGAGAAGTGACTCTCCAAACTGTCATCATTGCGGCGATGCGACCGAGGATGCGAAGCACGTGTTCTTCCAGTGCCCCTCTTATGAAGAGACACGGGAGGAACTAGAGAGGAACCTAGACCACACCATCAGTCCAGAAAATATAGTGGAGCACATGCTGAAGAGCCAAGCAGCATGGAACAAGGTAGCGGAGTACGCGGAGACCATAATCAAGGACCTCCGCACCACGTACGAAGAGTAACATCATATAAGAACGCCCCGGCGAAGTAGTATTTACAAAGAGTGCCGCCGGGGAACCACCGTTCCAGGAGCAGGGTCAGAGGTGTCAGGGAAGGTTTAGTGCGGTAAGAATCCCACATAACTTGCCTGGCAGGTAGAGGGTTCATCTAGGCGAGTACCTTTTGAAGGTTCCTCCCTGCACCTCATTAATCTAAACACAAAAAAAAATTGGATCATCAATCGTCTTTGCTGTTAGCTCTCTTTTCTACTTGTCCATATATCCTCTTCTCTTCTTTACGGAAGCGCCACGCACATTACCCTTTTTATTTCTTCTGTTTTAATATCTCGTATATATCTTTCGCACTTGCTAAAGATGCCCCTAAGCTTGGTCTTACCAATAGACGTAGTCTTCCCTGATCTAGTCAGTTTCTTTTTCAACTCTTCGAGTATTATCCTGATAATATCGTCCACGATTTCTTGGATCTTCTTCTGATCCATCTCTCAGTAGATCTCATGCTATCTTGCTGGGCTTGAACTGCTATTCCCGACGGCTTATTGTGGGTAATTATGACCCAAATGACGTGGAAATTATCCCAATCACCCTTTTATCTCATTTCCCTCACTAAGATATAGTCCTTCAGCATTAGTCTTTAATCAAGAATAACTCACCTTAATACTCCAGATGATTTCCTATCCCCCAAAGTCTATGTCGTCTTTAAGTGTCTTCTAGATCTTTTTGTATGACGCTTGAATTTTTTTTCTCTTTGATGTCGATTTACCAAGTTGTATACTAGTCTTCTTCACATTTCCATCACCAGTTCAGTACTCCTGGTATCGAAAGCAACACTTATCTTCTGTGTAAAATGCCTGCAGAATATTGTCTGTCTTAAGGACATGCATGTTGTTGCGTACCGGACAAATAACTGTTCTTGTACTACACCTGCTTATCTTGCCTATCTTATCCTGTTGATCTCCATCCAGAGTTTCCTCTTCTTCAAATGGTTGCGCTGAAGCTTTATCGGAGCTCTACAAAATTTCTTTTTGAATATCAGGTCTTCATGAAGACTAAAATCGGCTTTAAAGGTTAGGTTAGTGCTAAATATGCCCTAATTCGAGGTTCTGTCAATAGACGCAATTTTCTCTTATCGAATTCTCCTCTTACTCACTTCTCCAAATCTTCTCCTGGTAGTATCGATCACGATTTCTTATATCTTTTTCTGATCAAACTGTCGGTAAATTTCCAAAGTCCTAATGTACAACTTAGCGTACACTGCTTGTCTTAGGCTGGTGTTATAATGGACTTGGAGACTATCTACACACTGTAGATCCGTGTAACTTATTGGGGATAAGTATTACCCAGATGACGTGGAAAGTGGTCATCATTTTAATTTCGTTCGTTTTCTAATTAATCATTTTCTCATCTTATCATTTTTTCTACTAAGATGTAGTACTTAAACATCAATGTTTGATCCAGGATGATTCCCATGTTTTCGCCTTGGTAGTCGATGTGATCTTTCTCCTCCAAAGTCTATGTCGTTTTCTCGTGACTTCCTGTTCGTTTTGTATGACACTACTTGGATCGTTTTCAGTCTTCTTCAAATTTTCATTAACAGCTAAGTACTCCTGGTGGCGACGGCATTATCTTCAATAGAAAGAGCTATCAGAATGTTGTCTGCCTTAAGGATGTGAAAGTTGCAGCATATTGAGGAAATAGCTAGTCCAATTAATCTTGATCTAGAATCTTCTATACTGTAGCTAAATGCTTAGTATAGTGGTCTGAAAAAGCCCGTTTTAAATTTCAGGTCTTTATTCAGACTCTATCAATAACGAAGAAGATGGTTCTAGTAAATAGGCGTATTTCTACTATCTACAGTAACTAGTTTTTGACAGATCTTGTCTTAACAGCAGTAAATTCTTAGGTATAACCAATGATTGTCGTGTTTCTTTCCTTGCAACATCATATTTGTAAATATTACTTTTATGCCCTATCAGAAAACAAAGAATCTAAAAACGCTCTTATGTGTCTAACAGACCCTTTTCTTCATGTCTCTCTTACAAAAATTATTCATTATTCCTTGTCAACTGTTCTATTAACATAAGATAATCAATTATGATTGAAAAAATGGAAAAATTTGCAGTATTTTTTTATGCAAAAAGTAGTGGTGCCTACCGTGAAGATGCCTGTGGACATCGATCTTAAACTTCTGTAGGTTGTAGTATTTGAGAAAGAAGTGACTTGGTGGCGAATTCCACAGGTTTGTACTACTTCAAAGAAATTAATCCCAATAAATTTGGTTCTGGATATCTACAGGCGAACTCGATGCTTATGAACCACTTCTGCCCGTCGAGTAAGTCTTGCAAATATTGCTCTAGTTGGGATTATGCTGGACAAGTCGAGCATTCTTAGGGGTATGCTCAGAAGCCAAATATGGACGAATCTGGGCCTTGTAAAGGTTTAGAAACAGTTGCGAGGTATATAGGTTTTTGTCTTAAAGAGGGTTTCAAGTTTTTGTGAAGCTGCCCATTTATTTCCTCCGCATTTTTCAATTGTTCAATTTTACTTTATGAATGTTCGATTTTGTAATTTTCTATTTCAAGAGATATTAATTGAATATTATTAATACATCAAATAAATCATAAATTAAAAATAGATCGATCTTTTCAGGTATTCTTCTAATGTACTGCATCGGACCGTTCACCTCATTTTCCACACCTCCATTTTTAGCAGCTGGACTTCTAATGTCCAAATTAGTGATATTTTCATTCATGCCAGACACTCCTTATATTTTGTGTATGAAAAATGACGTGAATCAAGCCAGAAAATCACTTCAGAAATTAAGAGGAAAGGAAGACGTCGAAGAAGAACTCCACGAAATAATGGAAGCAATTAATAACGATATGAGAGACAAAAAAGGAGCTTTTAAA
Organism: Diorhabda sublineata; assembly: GCF_026230105.1. Lineage (NCBI taxonomy): Eukaryota > Metazoa > Arthropoda > Insecta > Coleoptera > Chrysomelidae > Diorhabda > Diorhabda sublineata. The sequence continues at coordinate 5,764,169 of NC_079475.1, read as the reverse complement.
GAATTATTTGTTGTTAATCGGTATAGAAACGCTTCTATTATAGTGTTGGTTTTCGATTTTACCAAATTGTGTAGTTGTTTCGAAGTTGTTTTGATGAATATGCATCAAATGCTAGAACAAGCTGGTTCCGTTTATATAAAACCATCTTCAGTTGCGATTATTTTCGCTGCATTATTATTAATATCATCTCTTATATCATCTGTGACGATTGATAAATTCGGTAGGAAAATTATATTCTTCGTATCGAGTATGCTAACAGCTTTATGTTTATTACTATTAGGAATATTTTTGAATCTGAACCAAAAAGGTTACAATGTTCAAGCTATTAATTGGATACCAGCGGTATCCGTTATGGTATACGCTGTGGTGTTCAAATTAGGTATGGGAACTGTACCGTTCGTAATCCTGGGAGAAATTTATTCAACTCGGATTAAAGGACGTGGTATAGCTTTTTGTAACGGTTTCCATACTTTAACATCTCTAGGAGTGTTCCAAGTTTATTTCATGTTAAGAAGAGCTTATGGAATTTATATACATTTTTATATATTTTCTTTTTTGACTGTATTTACGGCTGTTATTATAATGTATTTCGTGCCCGAAACTAGAGGTAAAAGTTTGGAGGAAATACAACAATTATTAAAGGAGAATGTTTTTTTTAAAACTTCGAAAAAAATTGATAGTGATTGTGAAAATAATATAAAATTAATTACGAGAAGAAATAGTGGATTTATAGATAAGAAGGAACGATTAAAATAAATGAACAAAATCATTTAGCGAAGTTTCTTATCAGGAGGATGATTAAGAAACAAGTTTTTATTAAAAAATGTCTCCGCCAATTTAAAAGAATCAAAATAAAAAACTTTCTGATCATTACACAACAACACTAGCCAATTTTCTCTTTTTTCTATTGCATAAAGTTTTTACTTACCATAGTTTTTGATGGGAACTCTAATTTTGTAGTAATTTAAATGTAACGAAATACCTATAAACTGTTAACAAATTCTCTGTTGAATAAAATGTTATTTAAAAATTCTACTTTCTCTTTTTAAACCTACAACTAATCAATAAATCTGCTGATCTGACATATTTGGACTTCTATCTGTAGTACCGGTTGAAATATACTAATCATAGTTCATAGTTGTGGACGGCCGTGAAGCCGTTGAACACACAGGCCTTCAGGTAGACCCGTCGTGCCCCACTTGATGTTACAAAAGTCCGATGTCCTTTGAGAAGCTTTGGCTTGAACCCTTTGATTTAGTTAGGCAGGTTGTGGGGTTTGCCCAGGTGTTTAAACCGCGCCCGTGTGATTGCAGGGCACTCACAAATAATGTGGTCTGCAGTTTCGTCCTCCTTCATGCACCAACGGCACTCTGGATCATCCGGGATGCCCGTGGTATGAAGATAACTCCTTAGATGGCAGTGTCCGGTTCGAAGTCGGTCACTAGTCTGATTTTGTGACTATTTAGCTGGAGTAGTTCTCTGCTTAGCCTGCCTTGCGAGAAGGCTGTTAAGAGACGTGATGACAGCGCTTTTGGCCACACTAAGACTGGGTTTTGGGCCCAATGGTGGGTTCACCGATCCCAGTCTGGCGAGTGAGTCCGCTTCGTCGTTCCCTTTGTTGCCCGAGTGACTGGGTACCCAAACGAGCATACTAGTTCTCTACCCAGTAATGGAACTCCGCCTAGTGGTGAAAAAGTGGAGGTTGTACCAAGAGTTGTATGGTACTTCCAAGTCAATGCAGGACGGAACTTCTTCTTTGGTGCGAAAAGCTAAAATTATAAACTCGGCTCTACCATTAGAGCAAAACAATAGACTGGTCCCCCAAATTGGGGGTTGATCATAAGGTTAACTATCTTACATCATAAAAAATTTATTTTGCGAAGCCTCGACGCATGTCTCGGATGATTGGACATCAAGTTTGGATTTAAACCGGATTGTACACACGAACATAAATTTGGAATGTCGGAGCAATTACGGCAAAATAAGATTACAAAGGGCTGTCAGGAAATTAAAAACCTCACTGCAAGCTGGGGAAATGGAAGATGAAGCATCAGAAATGCTGAAATATGAAATTGATATTATGACCATACAAGAAACTCCATAGCAAGAGCAGGGCAAATTTGATAAGCCGTGAATGTTCAGCATGGCCTTAAGTGGCTGGGACTATTTTATCTTGCCTTAATTGAATGATGAATTTTTATAAAGTTACTTATGAACTTACATACGCAATTGACGAACAAGTGAGTCTACATAGTGCCAAGTTTCAGAAAAACTGGCTAAGACCCAATTTCCTTAAGGCTTCAGCGGGGTCTTTTAAACAGATCACCAAAAGTCTCTGAAGATGATGTTATCAAAACTCGTATCAGACAGTGTATTTGTGAGTGTTAATGTAACTGAAATATTAAATAGTTGGTTTATCATGAATGGTTCTAGAAATTCCAAATTAACCCCAATTTAAAATCTATTAGCATTAACTTGCAGTTGACAGTTAATGATTGGAACATCCTGTGGTTACTCATAATTATCCATTTTGTATATTTATGAATATCAAATAAAATGAAATATCTTAATTAGCCAACATTAAATTGGTTAGGTTATTCTTCTTTACTCCTGTAAAGGCCTTTATCTAAGTGATTACGCAGTTATCGAATATTCTGAAATATTTTAGCTAATCTAGACGGTTCTGATCACGTTTTAAAAAATTACGAGAGTATTAGGTAGATAAAGAATCGAATTGGATATAAAAGTAGCGTATTTGATGTAAAACAATATAAAACCGAAGAATTTTAAGGAAAAAGTGAAAAACCTCGGTTTGGGATAATTCTTAATATCTGCAATGAACAAAACTTCCTGGTGTTTTATAGTATACGTTTAAAAAACATATTAGGTTTCAAATATTTACCAGGTTGCCAGATAAGAATGTAAAATAATGTATCTCGTAAACTATTAGTTCTAAAAACTTGTTTCACAAAATCTTTATCATTAAAATGGTCAAAAAGAAGAAATGTTTGCGTTCCAACGTAATGTTGCCTCTTTTAGTCAGTTCTTTGGTGCGCTGACGTCACAACCAGTCGCCATATTGTTTTTGTGGACAAACATTAAGTTATTTACATTAAAATTATTAGTAGTGGGGGTGTTTTATTTTCATTTTTTGTCCGCACTTGAAGGGATGCATCCTTTTTACTTCAGACGATAACAATAAAACGAAAAAAACTATTTGAAGACAAAAAATATCCATAATCTTATGGATAAAATTCGGGGAGATTCGTGAAGAAAAATTCATCGGAAAAATTCCAAAGTGGGTTAAAAATTTTGTTTTTTCCGCAATTTTTTGACGTTATTACGCTAGCGCGACGTGTCTTGACATACTTTCGGAGGGGTACAGAAATCGCTAAATATTGAACTTGGAGCCGTAATTTTCTGAGGATATTCTAGATTTAGAGTGCCGATGATTGAATTGTGGGCTCGTAATATGTTTAAGGACACCCCTCCCCACTAAGTGAGCATCGTGTATATAGCTACTGAGGAAGGGAAAAAATTTTAAAATCAAAATTTGTGCGATACCTGTGACGCCATATTTTGTCTGTGATGGGTTAAGTTATTTATATCAATCGATAGAGGAGGATTATAGAATGTTTGTGGTCCTATACAAAGTCAGAATAAGAGGTTGTTGAAATTTCTCAGAATTGAATTCTCGAAATTTCGAGAATAATCATGGAAGATGTGGGCAGTTACTATGAGCCTATGTACGTGTATAGATGTTTCCTTAATTTTTGTTGTCCATCATATTTTCTGTATCTCGCATATCAAAAAAGTTGTGTTTCACTTGGGGGAGGGGAGATTTTTTTATCAATTAATTCCTGTTTTCCTTCAAAAAGTATCACTAGGTACGGAGCCAAAATATTTTGAGAGGCGTGTGGTTCGACCCCTTTTCAAGATTTTTGGTGGTCAACCTCCATCTGAATGTTTATCATTTTGGATTCACTTATGACACATTTTTTATTTTTTTTTTTTTTAACGACGGCTCCTTCCTTTTCAAAAAGTCAATTCATGGTGCTCGTAAACGTAGTGCAAGGACCGGCTTTAAAGGTCAAATTGTCAAAATGCTACGGTTAGCATGAAAATTGTCGAGGTTATGGATTATGGATTAAATAATGGTGTGCTTATGAAAAATAATTAAACACGTTAATAATGGAAAGATTATTTTATTTCTATTAGAGTTTCGTCTTTACAATTATTGTACTATGTTTGTCCCTAAACTTAATATATTTTGGGTTTTTATTATCTATTACATATTGAAACTTTACCTGGTTTTTTGACTTGTAGCTCGGAAAAGTCTATTTTCGGGAAATGCTAAATGTGTTTTCGTCTTCTGAAAAACAGTTATTCACTCACGATTTCGAGAAAATTTTAGATTTGTCATTTTGAGGTTATCAGAATTCTCGTATGGTAATCGATTTTTTTTTTTTTCGATACTTCACTTTAATAATTTATAGAAAATATTTTTCCCCTTCTTAACTATTACAATTTCGAAAAACTAACTTCGAAATTGTTATACCCGTATAAATTACATTTCTCTCAATTTTTTTAAATCCAATATCCAAAATACTCAAATTTTATTTAAATTAAATTCATATATTTTCTGTCAAATATATCCCTTACATGTAGCATCATCCTGCTGAAACCATATATCATCAAGATCAATAGCTTCCAAATGAGGCACATGGAAACGTTCACCTTCCACCATTACTGCATTACCTTCTTCGTTTTTAGTAAAAAACGGTCAAATTATGCCTCCAAACCATCGTGCACTCCATACAGTGACCCATTATGGATGCATAGCTTTCTGATGAATCATTCATGGATTTTCAAGTCCCAAATGTGACAGTTATGCTTATTAACAAAGCCACCGAAGTGAAAATGGGCCTCATCACTGAAAATGATTTTGTTTGAAAAATCAGTAGGTTGCTCAAATATCCAATTGGTGAATTCTCTTATCTGTTCATGGTCTATTAGCAGCAGTTGGTTTTTCTAGGTAAGCAGCTGTAAATCTTTAGTGAGAATTTGCTGAAGAGTACATGTCGAGATGTCCAATTCTTGTGCCAGATGATGAATATAAATCTCTGGCCTTTCTATTATACTCTCTCGAACTACTGTGATGTGTGGTTCTGAATCTACAAGCTTTTGCATCACTAACTGATCCAGTAGTTTTGAATTTTTTCATCATTCTTTTAACAGTTGATTATTTCAATTAAACTTTCACCATTTTGATCATAATTTTGACAATTAGGACATGTTCTACAGTGTAAAGCTCCACGTTTATGAACTACCAACTGTTAAATTTTGACATGTCACATCATAATCATTTGACATGACTGTCTAAGATGGCACCATTTACAAACATCTAAAACTTGTATTTTCATTATTTTTCAAACCAAAAAATGTTTACTATACAACAAATTTCCATTTAAAAATCAAGGAAAGTAAATAAAAATACATGAAAGATTGCATAATATATTTATATACTTATAAATTAAATAAAGTGATAGAATCACTTCTTTTTCCCTTTCTTTGTATTTTCCTTATGTTGACCATCGGAAGTTCTTACTGCCTGCCAGTTCAGTGATTTTTTTCTATAAAGTGGCCAAGGTGGAATAGTTAACTACAAGAAAATAAAAAAATTGTATTCTACCACTAAATATACAGATCAAATGGCAATGGGGGGCAATAAATAAACAAAACAAAAAGAAATGGTAGTACATTTGACTGGATACATTTAAAAAGAAATTACTAAAAAAGCTATAAAAACTCCTAAATTTGTATAATAAACAATTAAAAATCCTTTTTATCAACCCCCCGTGTATACAAATTTATGAAATTATTTGGTTTAATGTAAAAAACTGGAAAAAAGTACTTACCAGTGCGGCTAGGACAAATCCGGCGCCTAAAATGTACACAGTTTGTGAAAATTGTTGGATAATGTATCCCCAAGTTAGACCCACTACTCCAAATAAAGTTATAATGATCCTTGATAATTTTTCTGCCCTAGCCTGGCCTTCAAAGTCCTGAAAAAAGAAATACTCTGTATAGATTCTAGAAAGTTTAGTTTCAATTTTCATCATTTTATATATATATATATATATATATATATATATATTTCTAATAAAACAAACAGAAAACAAATTTCTCCCAATTTCTAAGAATAATTTATACTTTAACAATATTTTAATACATAAATAACAGTAGGTATATTGAAATTTATGTTTAAAGAATTAAACTATCAGAAAGTAGTAATAAGATAAATAATAATACCATATGTGTTGGAATACTATTAATAAAATCCATTTTTAATATATTTTTTTTAATTTAATACACGTAAACCTTAAACAATTCACGTCATTAATTCTTCATTTTCATAAGGAACTCTTCTATTTGCAATATGACCTAGACAATTATAATACAAGACATTAACCACATCGGTGTTAAAACAGCTAAAATTTTTATCTTTTTATCTATGAACTCTATAAATATTCAATTGACTACAAATTTGTAATTTTTCTTTGATTAAATATTTGTTTATTTTTAAGCTTACAATATCCAAATCACAGAATTAATACTAATAGTATCAATTATGATTATGATTATATAATAGTGTCATAGTTCTGTGATTCGAACGAGAATAATATTATAATTGGAATAGAACGTAGATAACTCAAATTTAATCTCAAAATAAAACCAATATGAACCCCAACTTTTGAATGTGATAGTTTAATCCGAACTTTTTGACGCCCAAATTCGATATACATTTTAGTTGGAACAAATCTATTTAGAACCGAAGCGTGTCAAAACTGTCAAATGTCGTGTTCACATTCCTAGCTTCCTCTTCGCATCCATTTTCCCGAAGAGTGTAACTTGGTGTTTGCATTTTCGTTGTTTTGAAGGAAATTTTTATTAATAATGTCTGGAGCTGGTCGTAATGATTGTAGAATATATGTTGGAAACCTTCCACCGGATATTCGTACTAAAGATATTCAAGATTTATTCTATAAATTCGGTAAAGTAACATTTGTCGATTTAAAAAACCGACGCGGTCCGCCATTTGCATTCGTCGAATTTGAAGATCCAAGGTAAAATTTTTTATATTAACATAATTGAATGAATTAAAGCTTTTTTTTAATTACAGAGATGCCGATGATGCTGTTCATGCTAGAGATGGATATGACTATGATGGTTATAGACTAAGAGTTGAATTTCCTCGAGGAGGCGGCGGACACGGTGGTGGTGGCGGATTTAGAGGAGGACGAGGCGGAGGAGATAGAGGAAGAGGCTCTAGAGGACCCCCTGCTCGCAGATCTCAGTTTAGAGTTCTAGTTACAGGTATTTTATAGTAGTTTTTCATATAGTATGTACTTTGTTTATTTCTTATTTTTAAGTCCAAACTATTCGTCAATAAGTAATAATTAATGTGTTTAACGTCGTTTTTGCTATTTTCAAGCTCAGTAACAGTGAAAAAGTGTATTTATAAGTCGAAAAATTAGGTGCTGAGTGTTTTTCTTTTTCGTGGCAGGATTACCACCATCAGGATCTTGGCAAGATTTGAAAGATCATATGAGGGAAGCAGGAGACGTGTGTTTTGCGGATTCTTTCAAGGATGGTTCAGGAGTTGTGGAGTTTTTGAGATATGAAGATATGAAATATGCAATTAAGAAATTAGACGATTCCAGATTTAGGTCTCATGAGGTATTTATTTGAATCTTGTTGTTTCTGCTAATCTTCTCATTTCTTTATCGAATTTTCCATGTTTTTAATTATTTGGAGATTTTAACTGCTTTTTTCACACTTTTCTTTTTGTATTTAATATGTTCCATTTTTTATTTTGAAAATTTTCCAATTTTTGTCAATTTCTTGAATTTTTATTTAATTTTAATAACATTGCGCATTCTCAATTTTCTTTTTTTTGTCTTCAGTATGTTCTCTTATTTTTATTATTTATCCAACAATTTTCTATAGATTTTAATTTTACAAATGTTTCTGTTGTTACTTACTAAATTTATTCATCAAAATTCCAATTTTAAAATTATTTTTTCCTTTCCTCTATTTTCTGAAATTTTACTAATTTTCCACTTATTGTGAATTTCTTGAATTTATATATTTAAATTCTAATTTCAGAATTTTACCATTTTTTTAATAGAATTCCCAAAAAATATTTGGAGATTTTAATATTTTTTTTTTTAATTTCAATTTTATTTTGGGATTTAAAAAAATAAAGAAATGTGAAAGATTTTTAAAATTCCTGAAAAATGACAATTAAATTTTTTGTATTCTTCATTGTCAATTTTTTTTATTTTCCAGAATTTATAGAATTTGTACCTCATTGAATTTTGAAATTATTAGAATAAAATTTTTATTTCATTTCAAGATTTTTATTTAATGATTTATCAATCAGTTTTAATTTCTTGGTAATTCCAAGTTTTTTTTTTATTTTTCCATTTTTTTTTTTAGAATTTCCAAATTTCTTTAATTTTTATATCTATTTGTTCTGTATATTTGATATTGTTTCTTTTTCAAGATTTTTGAGCGTTTTGCATTTTTTTTATTCTCCAATTATTTTGCACTTTTGCATCTCTTATGGAATCTTATATTTCTATTATCCAATTAAGTTTCAATTTTTTCTCTCAAAAATTTTTTTCCAATTTTTGGTTTTGTTCGAGTTTTGTGTTTATATTCAATTATGTTCCAATTCTTTTTTCAATTTCCATAAGATATTATGTCTTTCAATTCCTCAATTTTCCAGAATTTTTTTAATTTTTTCTAGAATCCAATTTTTTTTTCATTTTCAGAAGAATTAGGTTTATCACATTCTTGTTTATTTGATATTTGAATTCTTCAATTCTGTTTCCATCTATTTTTGATTTACCATGTATTTTATAGTTTTCATTTTATTTTTTTAAAATGTTTTCACATTTTTTTTTTTCATTTGAAATTATATTTCAAGTCGTTCTTAAATTTCTAAGAATTTTATGATTTTTTTTTTTTATTCATTTTTATAATCAAACTTCTCAAAGATTTAACCATATTTCCCCAATTTTGAGTTTTATTCGATTTTGATGATTGTATTCTTCAATTATGTTTAAATTTTTTTTTTTTTCATTTCCTAGGAATTTCATGATTTTTTTTCTCAATTTTCATAATATTTTGAATTGTCCAGAGATTTTACGATATTTTCAAATTTTAATTGGAAATTAATATAATTTTTTTCTTATACCTTCTTTCCTCTGAAATATATTCAAACAATTTCCTTTTATATACCTCAAATAATTTTTTTTTAGAACTAAGTGTTAAAATTTTTTTCTTATTCTCGATTAGGGTGAAGTGGCATATATTCGCGTCAAAGAAGACAAAGGGGGTAGCGAAAGAAGATCTGGTGGTAGATCAAGAAGCCGTTCGTTTTCACCACGTCGTCGCGGTTCTCCTACCTACAGCCCCGTCAAGAGAAGTTTCTCTAGGAGCCGTTCTCGTTCATAATTATCTAAATTTGGATATTATGTATGTATAATTCTTTTCAGGGCAGTTTTCTATAGATTTAGCTCTATTCGTTTTCATTTTACGAAATTTTTATAATTTTGATTAATTCCTGAAGTGTTTTAATTTTATCATAAAGGAAAAATATGCTCTGGGAATTTGTAATAATTTACGATGAGATAATTTTATATAGTTTTTTTTTATCAAAAAATTTGTGTGTTGTACATTCCTACTATATTTTAACTATGGATTTAAAGCGCTGCGAAACCAAAAGAAATTTCTCGACGCTCATTTATTTTTTTATACAAATGATTGAATTTTTTGACTTTTGGTTTTTGTCATTGAAATTCGTCTTTAGACCCATTTTTAAAAATAGTGATAAGATAATAGGCACTAATGTATTAATTTTTTGTTTTCTGATTCTGGTACCTTTGCTGAACCTGTGTTATCAGCGTTGGACGATTTTGGAAAAAATAAAAAAAATAAGATAAAAATAATGGCGTAGAATTCTGTTAAAACACCCAGTTAAAACTGATAAGGAAGGAGGGAGAGAGAGAGAGAGGAATTATGAATAATATATGTATATAAATATATTATTGGATTTATGACAGGAGTGGAGGGAAAGGATTTTGTCTAAACTAGGATTTTTCGAGGGATATATAGGATTAGGACTGATAATAAAATAAAGGAATTTGTGAGGATCGGGAAAGGATTATTGGACAGCTTGGATTTTTATTTCGATGAGTATATTTCATGGCTGTTTAAATTTTCATTCTGATTGTTGGAGTTCCTAAATTTTTTCACCTTTTTTGTTGTTTAATTTTTAATCTTTTTATAAAGAAATTTCAAAACTTTGATATTTTATTTCTCATAATTGTTGAAAAATTTTTAATAAAATTTGTAATTTTCCGTATTTTCAAATTTTTTTGTTTTTCAAAATTATAAATTTTCGGAGAAAATTACTGAATATACAATATAATTGCCGAGAATGATTTATTTTTTGAATTGTTTCACCTTTTTGTTTTTCAAATTTTTTCAAACTATTCTGAGGAATTTACAGTAAGATAATATATTTATTTTATCCTTCCAAAATTCTTTTATTTCTGAGTAATATATACACTGATCAAATTTCATTTGTTATACTTGAATTATCAGTTTTTTACAAGGATATGTTGAAACCTATTTTATTTATTTTAATTCACTTTATTATTGATAATTTTTAGTAAAATTTATAATTTTGTGGTTTTTCCAAATTTTTCCTTTTTTCATAATTCTCTTCAATTTTCTGATGATTTACTCAGCAATCAAATTCCATTTGTTTTATTCTTTATTTAAATGTAATTTCTTCAAATTTTCGAATTAATTTTATTTTACATTCTTTCATTTTCTTTATATTTCTTCCTACAAGATTTTAGATTTTTGTGATTTTTCCGCGTCTCTTTTATTTTTTCTTTACCAAATTCTTTTTAATTTCTTATTTTTTCCCATAAACTGAATTTTTTTATCAAAATTCATGGTTTTTTACCATTGTTTCAAGGCTTCAAATTTTTTTTGTATTCTTAATATATTGATAAAGCAGGAATTATGTTGTATGTATCTAGAAAGGGTTCAAATTTGCTACTGATTATTTTTGATTTTTTATCGTTTTTCTTTATAAAAAATGAATTATTACAAACAAAATCAACAAATACATCAAAATAATTGCCACGAAATTTCATTGATTTTTGTCATTTTGCCATGATTAAATTCATTAAATATGGATAGCCATGAAGTATACTGTGGATTTTCAAATTTTGGACGTTCGGAATTAAGAGGAGAGTGCTTAGGAGGAAATGTAGCTATAGGAGGATTTTCGGATGATATTAAAAATTGGAAGGAAAATAATCTGGTAAATAAACCATTTTTATATCATTGTTAACATTTTTAAAATGACTTTCTATTTTAAAATGCATTAAAAATGAAAACAGTTTCTGCTCTTTTACTAACTAGTTTTTTTTTCTGCGTTTTCTAATAATTTTAACTTGGTGGTGGAATTAAGATTTCAATTTTACATCATACCTAAATCGTTTTTCTTTAAATCAAATTGGTATAATTATATTTGAAGATTAAAACTTTGCAACGTCGTATATCTTAATATTAATTAATTGATGAATTAGCAGAAAATGTTTAATAATTATTCGTTTCTAATGGATGGGGTTTGAGTTCTTCAATTTATTTTCAGTAATTTAGAATTTTTTCAAGTTTAATTTCTCTTGGAATTTTAACAATTTTTATATTTGTATTTTGAGCACAAAAATTGTTTTGAATTCAATAGTTTTTTATAATGGAATTTGCAAATTTCTTATTTTGAGATCTTCCATATTTTTTTAATTTTAACTTTTATATTCCATATTCATCTAAATATCATGTTTTTTGTGCCAAAAATTTCAGATTTTATAAATTTTCTCGGTATTATTTTGATATTAATGTTTTTTTTATTTTTTCAATAAGTTTTTTGTGTTTTGACTTTTTCTTTAGATTTCCATTTTCTCAGTGTATTTTTTCGTATTTTCTCAAATTCTAATTATATTCGAATTTAATCAATAGATTCTGTTCGTATTTCCAAATTCTTTCATATTCATTTATTTTTTTATGAAAAAATATCAATTTTTATGAATTTTCTCGTATTTTTTTTATTTTAATATCTATGTTGTCAATCGAGTTTCCGAGCAACTTATTTCGAATTTAACTGAATTTTTTAGCGTTTCGACTTATCTTTGCATTTTCAATATCTCAGTCTATTTTTTTAGATGTTTTTTCGTATTTTTTCAATTTTAATTTTTATATTCGGATTTTATCAAGAGATTTTATTCGAATTTCCAAATTTCCTCTTAATCATATAAATTTTATGTTTTTAAGACAAAAATTTCCGATTTTAGGAATTTTTCTGTTATTTTGATTTTAATTTTATTTTTTGGATTTTTCAATAAATTTTGTTTGACTTTTTCTTTGGATTTCTATTTTCTCAATCTATTTTTTTGAAGATTTTTCTTATTTTTTAATTTTTATATTCGAATTTTATCAATAAATTTTATTCAAAGTTCCAAATTTTTTCTTATTCATATAAATTTTACGTTTTGACTTATTTCGAATTTATCTCAATATTTTGAGTTTCTAAACTTTCTTCGAATTTCCATTTTCTCAGTCTATTTTTTGATATATTTCCGTATTTTTTTAAATTATAATTTTCATATTCGAATTTCCTAATTATTTTAAATTCATATAAATTTTCAGTTTTTTATAAAAAATTTCATATTTTACTAATTTTCAATCTCTCAATCTAGTTTTTTGATGTTTTCTCATATTTTTTGATTTTTTTCTCATATTTTCATATTCAATTTTTGCCTCTACTTTCCAAATTGTTTAAATTTTCCGTAAAGTTCAGTAAATACCCAAATAATTCTAACCTTTTTTTGTGTTTTAAATTTTTTCACTCAGATTTTTTAAGTCCTCCCAAATTTCCAGTTTCTCTATAACTTTTCATAATTTCACGAGTTTTTTTCGCATTTTTAATTTTATGTGTCCAATTTCCGAATTGTTAAATTTTTTTAGAAATTTAACTGATATTTTGGTATTTCCAAATTCTTACTCAACAATTTATATAACCAAATCTCTATTTTGCTTTGAAAAAGTTTTTTATCTTAATTTTTCAATATTTTTATGAAATTTTGGCATTTTAGTTTTCTTAAAATTAATTCTATTTCTTTCAATATATTTATATGAAAAAAATAAAGCTGAATCCATACATTTAAAATCGTTTTGTTTTCCACATCTTAATCCCACCACAAACTATTGTTGCGGACACCATTTTTTTTTCAAAATTTCTCCAACGTATCTCATTTTTAATTTTAAACATTAAAAAAACAGTATGACAGAATTTGATTCAACACTTCTAAATCTCATTAATTTCTCGAATTTATTAAAATATTTCCAAATTAATCCTGTGTACATATTAAGCTGATGTTTTAGGGTGTGAGCGTTTTGTGTTGTGCGAATGATAAATGAGAAAAATTTTGCGCTAAAATTTTTGAAAAAAATAAAATAAAAATGAGATACTTTCCTCATCATAACAACAATATCATCGGTGAAAAAGTCAAAAAAAGTTTGTAAATAAATTATTTTTTGCCACGCGGTAGGTCTCGCATTCTGGAGACTCCCGAGAGGATCAGGATGTGAAATTTTCTAGGATAAAGATAGGATATATTCCGAAATATGTAGGGTAACTAAATGACGTTCGAAAAAAAAATTAAATAAAAAGAGCAAGTGGAAGATACTTCGCAGGAATATTATTACTAGCTTTTTCTAAGAGTGTCGACGTTTCTGAAAAATATTTTTCGTTCGTTTCAAAGGATTTGAGGATCTGTTTGCAGGTATAATTAATTTTTTCTATTTTTTGTCTTGTTTGTATCTATTTGATTCTTGAATAAACTGCTTTTTCACTATTTTCTTATTAATAAACCCCCCCCTTTGTTATTTACATTTTTAGATTTTATTAGGTAAGTATCATACATTTGATAATCGTCGTGCAAATTATTTCAGGTATACAAATTTTCAGATATTTGAAGAATAATAGGTAATTATCTAGATTAGGTTAGACCCCTCCGATTTCGTTTAAATTTTAGTATGTTATAGAGGAAATTATGCTGACAAATTTGATATACATAGTAGAGCGGGGAAATCATCCCTTCACATACTTTTTCCAGTGTTTACATACGACTATCGTTAGTAAATCTATCAATATTAGTTTTTTTTCGCGTTTGACCATGAAAAAGATAAAATTCTATGAATTTTTGTGTATTGCTATTTATTTATTGATTGATATTCTATCAATATTATTAGTTAAAATTAGTGGTTAAGTTAGGTTAGACATGCGAGCTAAACTATAATGTATAAATTATTTTTCTTTTTCTGGAACGTCAAAGTTGAAAAATTATGTGAAAGGATGATTTCCGCGCCATGTATAAATATGTATATATATATATATATATATATATATATATATATATAAAGATTGTGCAGCATAATGTCCTCAATAGCATTTTAACTAAATCTTGATATTATAAACATAAAATCTTGATATTATAAACATAAAATCTTAATTCGATTTTTTTTTCAGTTATTTTCAAATGTTTTTCGATTTTTTCATATTTTTTAGGGTTTTAAATTACCTATGAATGTTCTTCAATTTTTCCTTTTTCAAAAACTTCTATGAATTTTCTAAAAATTATATTTAGGATTTTCTACTTTTACCAAAGTTGTCTGGAACTTTCCGGTTTGTGGAATTCCTCCCATTATGTTGTGTTTTTTCTCATTTCCCAGTTGTGGAATTCTTTTTGAATTGTACGGATGGAAATTTTAATAATTTTTCTGAATGTTCGAAAACGTTTTATTTTTAATTTTTCCACTTTTTTATTCTTTTGCATTTCAAATTTTGTTTTTTGAATTCCTGAATTTTGTGATAAATTTTCAATTCTGTCTCATTTCAAATCTAATATTTTTGAACGATTCAGTTTCTTATGATTTTTTATTTGTATTTATCTTGTACTAGTTTTTTACTTTCCATGTTGTTTTCATCTTATTTTCAATTTTGATTGGTTTTAATATTTTTCTATCGCTAATCTAGTGAATCTTATTCAAAATGTTGTAATTCACAGAAATTTTAAGAAAATGATAAAATTGAAAAGCAATAAATAAAAACTTATGAAATTTATGAAAATATTTATTAACAGGAACAAATTTTTATTTCTTAAACTCATTAATTTCACTATAATCTACATTTATCCGAATCGAAAATTCATTTTTCATTTAATTAATATACAATCTCACAATATCAAGTGGTTTAGCTGGAAGACTAGTCACCGGACATTTTTGATGCTCGTTTAAATGCCTCAATATACACCGGAAACAAAAAATGTACCTAAAAAGTAAGTTCTATCGTTCAATAAAAGATGGCGCTAGTAGGTCGTCGATTCAATGGTATAAATCATGTGAAACCTCACTATTATTATGTGATGAGATAAACCTGGTTTACATAAAAAAATAAGTTAATATTCTTTTACACAACTAACTTTACAAGTGTGAATTATTGCAACGTACACCTTATTCGCCAAATTTGGCCCCCTTTGATTTGTTGCTGTTTTAACGTCTCCCAAAAACTAGTGCATGGACAACCATTTCCATTAAAAGAAACCATAGAACGAATGGGATTTATAATAGGAACAAGCCTTTGAAATTTGAGAAGAGTAGAAAGAAAATCTTATCGAACAACCAGGTATTTTTCGTCTAACGTGTATAATTTTTCTCTTCGACAATAAAAATTAATACTTACCCGGAAACTTGTAAAACTGTGGGTATCGTCCAGGATTTTAAACATAAAGGACATTTTCCTTCGTATTTTTTCGCCTTATTATCCAACTAAAAATGTAAAAAAATTGAACCTTGCAATGCAAAACATCGTTATTTTATTTTTTTGCAAGGTGTATTTAAAATTAGTCTTTTAAAAATAAAGATAAATCAATTTGCAGTGCTCCATTTATCATTTTTTTTTTCAAAAATTATAGAAAACAATGTTTTCCAAAATAATTTTTTTTTCTATCAAATAATGGTTTGGCTCGATGATGTGAAGAAATTTGAACTAAAATCAAAATACTTTTTTCAATAACCAAATTCTAATTAAATTTTTTTGTTTCGTAGTAAAATGAACATACTGTATATTAATACTGAATAATGATAAATCTAAAATAATTTTTCGGTTTATATTGTATATCTTTGCTTACCATCGGTGCTGGTACATTTGGTAAATCTGTCATATTGTAATTGGATTTTTGTGAATTCCATACTTGCAAAAATTGTAAAAAAAATGCGCCCACTTCTAAAGTTGTCGAAATTCCGTTTCTGATAATACCAAAATTTATTTGCGATAAACTGAAAAGTTGAATATTTCAAAAAAAATTGAATTCTAACACTATTGTAATGAGCAAGCAATTTTCCCCAATATACCCATTTATATTTCGATCCTTTTGAATTACTCAAGGATTTTTCAATTATTTTGAGTTTTTTTGAAAAATTTTTCCCAAAATTATAACTAACCCTTCTTTGGTAATTCTTTTGAATTTTACAAATATATAAGGATTTTTGTGACTCATTCCCTTTTTGAGAAATTCTCTTGAATTTTCTGAGAGTTGAACGACTGTTTTGTAATATGCATATAAACAAAATGTCCTGAAACTCTCCTGCCAAACACAATTTACAGATACTAATTTTAAGTTCATCTACAAAGCAACCATGTCAATAACTGAAGGGAGAATTTTCGATTGAAAATTAGGGTGCTTCTTAATATTAAGCCAAAATAAGGTTGAAAAATAAATATTTCAAATCAAATAAATTATAGTGTGTTTGGGACAAAAAATGTAAAGTTTTCACCAAATTTTGTGAAAAAAATATTTTTTGTAAAAGATAATATTTCAATTTTTAACATAAAAGTGTGAAAACAAAACCTGTAAATCTTTTTATTACCTACAACTTTCCAGTATAACTTTTTTCCAAAGGAATCTAGTAAAACCGTTTTTTACCCTCAAAAACTCATCCCCTTTCCGACCTCAGATCTATAAATTATTGTTCATTATAGTTATATTATCTTCCTTTTTTTAATGGGTTTCATCATACTATTATTTTTTATCATTTTAGGCCTCGTGGTCTAATACATTATGAATTATAAGCTATTTAATTGTTTGATGTTTTCAAACTTTTGACTGCGAGGCACCTCTAGAGTCGAGCCAGTAAGGCTCTCCCAACGTGCTATGCTCTACTTTAGTAAATCTAGAGGAATATTTTGTGATGCAGACCCCAACATAAAATGGGGCGCAAAATTTTTAACATATAACTGCTACACCGACTAAAATTTGCCCTTAAATTCATTTAAGTGTATTTTTTTACAAAATCAACTCAAATGGTTTTAGAAATCCTCACTGAAAGTCCCATATCACTTTGGTTATAACATTTTTTTATGAAATTTTTAACGTTTATAATTAATTTGTTTGAATGAATTTATCGTAAATAATATTTTTCACAATAAATGTCAAATGTTAGTAGAAACAATAATTGTTTGAATGAAAACTCAATAATTCCGACAAAATAGGGAAGTGTATAAATACTCAGTGCAGGAGATAAGTTTAGGTGGGACAGACCAGGCACCATCAGCTCTCCAATGAATTAATGAAAAAGTCAATATTATCAATGTATTATGTATCAAAATATTGCCAATACAAAAATTCATTTACAGTGTTCAAGAAATAAAAAAACAAATAACCTCTCTCAATCCTAGTTTACTCCAGTCCCCTTACCTTGTACTAGTACCTTCTAGATTAAAATGTCAAAAAAATATAGAAATGATTAGGAGACAAAAAATAATAGAAATCCCTTTCAAACATGTCATATTTACCTCAAACTGCCTTTAAAGAGAGACGTCCAAAAACCAGATTGATCTTCAACATTTCTATCATACACTAATTTGGTATCTATCAATTGATATATTGGTGTTTGATATTCTGTACTTTGTGCCATATATTTTATATAATTATGTATTAAAAACACCCCCCAAACAAATTCGAACGTCGAATGTGTAAATAACAAAAATTTCTTCATAATACTCTCAAAATCCTGCAAATAAATGACTTATAACACACATATATTAGTCAAAATAAACAACTTATTTTTTGTCCTATCTTTATTATTAAATCTTAATACACTTCAAAATATTCAATCACTGTATAATTGTATAAGTAAAGGCAAATTACAATGAAAAAAATAATCAATTAAATAACTTATAGATTTGTTATTAACTGAATACCAATGATAATACTTACACTTTTTAATGCGCCTTCAGCTTGTTCTATCCTGATAACTGTTATTTTTTCTTCCAACTTTCTCTTAAAATAAGGTATTCCTACTAAAAAAATTAATGATAGTTCTCTATGTTTTTTAGTCAGTGTTTCATTTGAAGAAGTCAGTCTTTTAAGACCATAAAAGTTCTCGGAAAAAGATGCATCTAAAATAGTTTCCTAATTAGCGATACCAATATGTCAATCTAGCAACAATATAAATTAATATGATGAAACAGTTTTACTTACTAAAGTAGTGAAGAACAATTTTTTGCATGCAACTACTTACCATAATATGTTAAATAATGATATTGTAGCAAACCATTTAATATTGCAAATGTTTCCTCAAAATATTTGTTTAACCATCCGAATTTATAAGGTACATTAGTAGATAAAAACTGAAATTATTTGAATTTTAAAATTGACCAAGAAATGGTACGTATATTTACCAAGGCGATCTTTTGAAAGGCAGGATGTAAAGTGTTGTTTAACGACTGTTGAGCAATTACTTCTAAAATACTAGGTCTGTTTTGGAGAGTAAATGTAAAATTTGCAGCATTTTCTGCCATCTTATAATTAAAATTCTTTTAAATTTACATTACATATCAACAATACAAAAATTGGGTTATCTTCTTTTTTTTATAAATTTATGTATAATCATAAAGATGCGTTCGCTTTGAAGGCATGAAAATAGAAACCCGATCAAATAGTGTTATCGCCAAAGTACGTTCGAAAAAACTTTTAAAGCTTAATAGTATTAAGAAACAGTCGAAATACGTTTCTAATTATGTTCAATAAAAAATTAAATTTATTGAAGGATTCTCGGAAACTATGATTCACATTAAGTAGTGTAATAATAAAGGTACGTTCAAAAAGACTTTAAAAGCTCTATAGAATTCTGTATGATAGCTCTAAAACGTTTCTAATTAAATTCCATTACTCTTTTTCAGAAAGTATAAATCAGATTTTTGTATTATGTGTTGCATAGTTCACGTAAATAACGTCTACAACTGCATAGTAGGAATGCACATGTAATAAATGAATTTTTTTATTCTTAATTAAGAAACTCTTAAAATAATTCATCAAGATATCATAATGTGAAGAAAATTTTTTTTATTTCAATATAATTTGAATAATTGTTAATAACAATTTATTATTCTCAATCATTATCAGCATTTTCTAGTTTGTTTTTCATTTTATTCCAATAATCCCTCCGCAAATTTCTAGATCTTGCTGTTTTTTTTAAGTTTAGTTATTACAAGTGAGCACACATTATTGCCCAATAGAGACAAAGAAAGACTAAGTGTGGTAATTCAATTGGGGGAGATAGGGGGGACATTTTATATATACAATTTTCCCTGATATCCAAGGTAATATTTTTCCTCCACAAGACTAAGTTGGGGAAGATTTTTCGTGTTAGAACGTTTCTTTCAGTGTATAGCTCATTCAATGTCTTATGATACTTTATTTTACAAAAACCATGTTAATAATTTTCTTATTTTAAAGTAAGGGAGAGTGGGGTAAAGACAAACTGTTCCGTCTTTAAAGACTATCTTTTACCAGATATGACTGTCATATATTATTAGATACTCTTTTACAAAAAAAAAGGATATGCTTATAGGAAAATTTATTTTTATATCATGCGAGTGGAAATGAATTTGAAATGGGTTAAGAATTTGATGAATTTGATTCACCTAATGGCGATAGGATTGTCTAATGGTAATCTAGTTTTAGCGATTAGAAGCATTAAAATTTTTTTTTGTTATTTAGGTTCCATTATTTTCGGCACCCCGATTTACATTAAAACTGTAAATGCGTAGTTTTTGCAATTTATTAATGTAAATGTTAAGACACGTAGTTGATTAAAATTTTTATTAAAAATGGATACAAATTAATGTGCAACGTATTAAAGTGATATAATAATTTATTTTAATGAGGTGGATAATAAGAGGAGACGAAGTCAAAAATAATAAATAAAAGATAATTCGATCATTAAGGTATCAATTTTCTATTATCAGTGTAAAATCACGTATACAACAAACTCCATACTATTTCATCATGCAGGCATTCATTACGAAAATCACTAGAGACCGAAGAGCAGTCTTGCACTTAAGTCGTGCACCTCGTTATAATATCATCAAATTAACAACACTGGCAACGCAAACTAAGGGGAAATAGGAGATACTCATAATGTTATTAGAAAAAATAAAAATTTGTTTCATAGACTACAAAAAATACAAAAGAGAAAAACGACATTAAATTGTTTCATAAAATCTACTAGCACTATCTCGGTGTAGTTGATATAATTACGAAAGGTTTTTTAAAGAGATTTACTTGTTACATATGTTATTTTTGGTGCAACTATTCAATCATAACCCAAAACATTAGATTTTTTTAAAACGGAACGAATTAAAAGAACAGTTTATTTTTGAAAATCAATGAAATGTTGTTGTAACTTAGTTGAATAATACTTATTTTAAACCTAACCTAACTTAATTACACTTATTTTAAATTTAATCTCATCTAACCATATTTATGTTAAACTAACCTAACCATTCTTATTTTAAGTCTAACCTAACTTTACTTATTTCAAATCTAACTTAATCACATTTATTTCCCATCTAACCTAACCATACTTCTTTTACGACTAACCTAATCGTAAATATTTCATGCTGGGTTAGGTTTTAAATAAGTATGATTAGGTTAGGTTAAGTTTGAATTAAGTATGATTTTAGACTTATCGCATCTACAAGAAATGCGAACAAGACATTAGCGACAATTTGGTTTCTGTAATGGATTTAGGGCACGTGAATAACCTCTTTTCATGTTTTATTGATTACGAAAAGGCTTTCGACAAAGTAGACACGATAAGCTAATGGACTGCTTTACAGGAAAGGTCTAGACGAGAATGACCTCAAAATCATACAGGCGCTTTATGCTAACCAAACTGCACCGGTGAGAACTGAAACCGGCGACACAGAGGCATACAGCATCAAAAGAGACGTGCGTGTTGTCTCCTCTACTCTTCAATATATATTCAGAAGAAGTCTTTGCCAGAGCGTTAGATAAAGCAAGAGAAGGTTTTAAAATCAATGGAAAAATTCTTAATAATATAAGGTACCCTAATGACACGGTTTTAATTAAAACATCGAAAAGACCAAAACCATGATTGTCTCCAAAACATCCGACCAACCTCCCATGTCTATCCACGTAAATGGTGGCATCATCGAAAATGTCGAGAAGTTTAAATATCTGGGGTGTTGGATTCCACAAGATGTAGACCCAGATATAGAAATAAGATCACGCATCGAGCAAGCAAAAAATGTCTTGGACCTTTAAGGTGAACTCACTAAGGCGCTTAGAGAGTTTCAAAATTTGGATCTTTCGGAGGATGCTGAGAATCCCCTGGACCGCTCATTTCAGTAAAGCAAAGAATTGCCACTGACAGGGAACTATAGAATTAATAAAATCTCGAAAAACCTCGTATCTAGGACACAAATACAGACTGGTGCAGCTTCTAATTGAAGGGAAAATCGAGGGAAAACGTGGTCTCGGCAGACGACAGGCTTCATGGCTGAAGAATATTCGCGAGTGAACCGATTTAGACTCTCAGACGCTGATAAGAAGGACCAGAGACAGAAATGACTTTGCTGGGGTTATCGTCAACCTTCGTTAGAAGGGGATATCCAAAGAAGAAGATTATTACCATTCTTGCCATACTTATTCCCAGCTGAACCTATCTATACTTCTTTAAAAACTTACTTTTTGACTTGATTTAAAGTTAGGTTAGGTTTTAAATAAGTATGGTTAGGTTAAGTTTAAATTATGTATTCTTAGGTTAGGTTATGCTTAAAATAAATATGGTTAGATTAGTTCTAAAGTAAGTATGGTTGGGTTAGGTTTGAAAGAAGTATGGTTAGATTAGGTTTAATTTAAGTATAATTTAAAAAATATATATGAACATCGTCTGATGCTTTCTAAAGAAGCTATGTAGGATCATATTTAAAGAAGTGTGTTTATGATAACATTCGAAGTCATAAAACAGTATAAAATCATCCAATAGATTTTTTTTCGAAAATTAAAAAAATCCTTGATTATTATTACATTTACCTGGTGCTTCAAGCTCGACTGTCTTTTTTAATTTTGACGTGACAGATATTTGTAGGTTAAGATGATATGATTTACATATATGCAATACTCAATATATACAATATTAATTTTCTCTCTCGTTCGAGACACTTTATCTATACTGCGTATGCTTGAGAATGCGCAAAACCGAGCTGGAACCTAGAAGGATAGAGAAATCGTTGCCATTCTGTCTTCTTTAGTCGGAACAGCTTCCACTTATAGAAACTGTCCATATAGAAGTATTACATATATGATAATTTAATAAATATTCTATAATGGAATACCTCTTTGGAATATTATTTGTAACGACTATGGATAATTATCTCTTTCCTTAAATATCACACCCATATTATGAAGTGTAAAAACTGAAAGAACCGTTAACTACATGTGGCTTATCGATATGTTTTTGTTTTTATTTTCTATGGAATTAATTCGCTAAATGGGCATCTTAACTCTATAAAAATTAATGCATGTCATAGGGCGAGTATAACGTGACGTTTTAACAACGTTGCCACTTTTAATAATAGTAATATGAGTGAATGTTGATATCTATATATATATATATATATATATATATAAAATAAATTATTACTGTCGTTAGTCTCGCTAAAACTCGAGGGCGGCTGGACCGCTTTGGCTAATTTTGGTTTTGAATTATTTATGAAAGTCCAGAGAAGGTTTAAAAGGTGAATAAATATGAAAATACTCGGAATTAAATAAAAACAACAATTTTGTTTTGTTACAAATTAAATTTCTGAACGCAACCCCGAAAATATTGGTATACTTACGGTTACTTTTCGACATAATTACTGAAGGGATTGAAACATTTGTCATATCTGTGGACAAGCTTTTTAATACCTTTTTGAAAGAAAGTTGCTGTTTGCGTGGCTGTAGCACAACGCCGACTGACTACTGAATGGCAACAATGGCGGAGTGTGTAGTGCGAGAGCTTCGCAGTCGCCTACAGCACATACTAGCTTTCTTCTGTCCGCGTTTCGTCTGCACTGAGCGATCGGATGTTGACAAAAGGCGACCCTGATATGGAGATTTTTAGATCGTTGTAGATGCCAACGAAACTGTTTGCCATCAGGAGACATTCTGAAAAAATCATTAGAAATTGTAATTATTTATTGAAATACTTATTAAAACAACCAAAAATTTCTAATTGAACTGCATATCTACTTACATAAGAAAAAAATTCAATTGGTTAACCTACAACAAACAAAAATATAAATGTTCGAAATGGACATTTTGCACTATTACGCACTTCCGGAGTCAACGGATTTATTTCACTTATGCAAATGGCCTGAATTGGTTGACAAAACTTATGTCTCTAAGATGTTTTCACTTATGCAAATGGCCTGAATTAATTGACAAAACTTTAGTTTAAGATTTTTTTCACTTATGCAAATGGCCTGAGTTGGTTGACAAAACTTATGTCTCTAAGATGTTTTCACTTATGCAAATGGCCTGAATTAATTGACAAAACTTTAGTTTAAGATTTTTTTCACTTATGCAAATGGCCTGAATTGGTTGACAAAACTTATGTCTCTAAGATGTTTTCACTTATGCAAATGGCCTGAATTGGTTGACAAAACTTATGTCTCTAAGATGTTTTCACTTATGCAAATGGCCTGAATTAATTGACAAAACTTTAGTTTAAGATTTTTTTCACTTATGCAAATGGCCTGAATTGGTTGACAAAACTTATGTCTCTAAGATGTTTTCACTTATGCAAATGGCCTGAATTGGTTGACAAAACTTATGTCTCTAAGATGTTTTCACTTATGCAAATGGCCTGAATTAATTGACAAAACTTTAGTTTAAGATTTTTTTCACTTATGCAAATGGCCTGAGTTGGTTGACAAAACTTATGTCTCTAAGATGTTTTCACTTATGCAAATGGCCTGAATTAATTGACAAAACTTTAGTTTAAGATTTTTTTCACTTATGCAAATGGCCTGAGTTGGTTGACAAAACTTATGTCTCTAAAATGTTTTCACTTATGCAAATGGCCTGAATTAATTGACAAAACTTTAGTTTAAGATTTTTTTCACTTATGCAAATGGCCTGAATTGGTTGACAAAACTTATGTCTCTAAGATGTTTTCACTTATGCAAATGGCCTGAATTAATTGACAAAACTTTAGTTTAAGATTTTTTTCACTTATGCAAATGGCCTGAGTTGGTTGACAAAACTTATGTCTCTAAAATGTTTTCACTTATGCAAATGGCCTGAATTAATTGACAAAACTTTAGTTTAAGATTTTTTTCACTTATGCAAATGGCCTGAATTGGTTGACAAAACTTATGTCTCTAAGATGTTTTCACTTATGCAAATGGCCTGAATTGGTTGACAAAACTTATGTCACTAAGATGTTTTCACTTATGCAAATGGCCTGAATTAATTGACAAAACTTTAGTTTAAGATTTTTTTCACTTATGCAAATGGCCTGAATTGGTTGACAAAATTTATGTCTCTAAGATGTTTTCACTTATGCAAATGGCCTGAATTGGTTGACAAAACTTTTATCCAAGATTTTTTCACTTACGTAAATCGCCTGAATTAGTTGAGACAAAACTTTTGTCTAAGAGTTTTTTCTGTGATACACAATTTAACATGAATTTGTTCAATAATCGACTGCGTCAAACAATAGCTCATCTAAAATTAAAAAAAAAATAAAATAAAACAAAAGCAAAAAATATACGCCCCGGCGTACAAGAAATTTATAATTCATTCTAGTGATTACAATAACGATTTGTAGCTCATCCAATCAGCATAGATATTGGTTATTGCACTATAAATATTAAAATATTTTCAATTGGAATACCTGACTGCGTGTGGCTCCATAAATAAACGGAAAGGTGGGTAAAAGGAACCCATTATAGTGTAAATAAATAATTAAATAAATAACTGCTTGTTATCGGGGTGTGTGGCTGTAGATATAGAAAGAAAGAAAGAAAGAAATGTTATTGTGAAAGGAAGAAAGAGAGGTACAGGTGATAAATAAGGTGCCTAACAAGATGTTGTTAGTGAGAATACCCCCCGAGGATAAAAACACAGCGTATGGCTTCCAGGAACTCGAGCTTCAACATTTTATGCTTTTCAATTTGATTACAAGGTACTTTAAATTATTAGCTTTGGATTGGACGGTTGTTTATATTTATTCTCACCTTACTGCTTTAGTATTATATTGAAAAATGTAATTTTGTACCTCGAGTGGTTTTTCTTCGATTTTATATGTCTTATCTTACCCCGCGGCCGATTTGATTTATCACTGTTAAGTTCGTTAAATATTATTATTCATGCAACTAAAAATTATTTAATACAATAAAGAATTTTCGATGAATTGTATATTACAACAGATATACAAGCCAACAGAAAATGTGTGAATCAATTTGAAAACTTTATTGACAGTGAGCGGGGTATATAGTGGATCGATCACAGCGCTCGATGTGGTCAAATTATTGTCAAATCATGCTATTGATATAAATATGTGAAAGTCGTATGAAAAAGGTTTCATAATAGTTGTTGTGTTGTGGAGTGGCGTGTGCTACAAACTAGTGTCGATTTTTGATCCAATGGATAGGGAGGTATCATATACAGTGCGACCTAAAGGATCTATTATGTTCCCTTTTCTTGCTACGATACTGAAGCTGATCCATCAATCCAGAATGTGGGATCACTTTAATTGCCAGAGATCTTTGACTCCTTTTTCAAGCGCACCCAGGTGTAATGCTCTGGAGTTCCTTAGTGTTTCACAGTTCGAGAGAATGTCGAAAGAGGTTTCGTCCTCTATGCAACAAAATCTGCACGTGTCTGCACAAGTCTAGCGTTCTTACCTAAGTTGATGCATTCAGCAAATCTTCTCTGGTTGTTTCCCATGATCTGGTTTTGCTCCTATCTACCTTCTTTTCTAATGATTTTTCTATTGTTCTGTAGCTGACACAACAGAAGGGTTCATGTCCCATGAAGGGCTCGTATGCCTCCGTTTTAGTGAGCTTTAAATAATATCATTTCTTTTCACTCCGGTGTGTCCATCCATTTTTCTTGTCTAAGTTGTTTATGATATTGCATCTTAAAGCTCTAATGGTTACTTGGCTATTGGATAGATTGCATAGATTTTCATTTGAAAAATGCTTGGTGTGTTGCCCAGGCTCTCAGAATGTTTGGTTCTCGGCTCGTACCCTCCTATTCCAGTTCCGTCTGCTGCTTTAGATCCATCTGTACACCGTTTAATTGCATTTCTGTTCATTTTTTGTATGGTGTTATGATCTCAAGTTAAACTCTTTCGATGCGTTATCCTGAGGTTTGTTCATTATTTAGGAACGGTTTTTCTATGGTGATTCCGTCTCTGAACATTCTAAGTGATGTTTTCTATGACACGTTTCCCAGTATTATGTGGAGAAGTGGGAGATTTAGAATCACTTCTAGTTCAGCTATTGGGCATGATTTAATGGTCCCGATTGTACATAAGTCTTTGTATCATTGAGAGATTGCTCCTCGTAGTATTCAGACTAGTTCTGGTCCCATATGTGAGTATTGGTTTCTAGATTGCCGTGTTTAACCTCAGTAAGATCTTTGGATTGCAACCCCAATTTCTTCCTGCGAAGAAAACAAACCCAATGGGGTATATGATATTCAACGTATTACTTAGACTGCACCGTGTAGATCTGTTTTTTCATCGCTCTTTCCGTATCAATCACCACGAAATACTGCGAAGCTGGTTTATATTTCAAAAAGCTACTTCTGTGTCTTTGGTGAAAAGTACACGGTATTGACGGTGTCAAGTTCTGACATTGTTAATGCAGATCTTCATTATTAACAATTGAATCGAGTGAACCAATATTTAATGGAATAATTTGACGATTGTTAACAGAAGAAGCTACATTTTCTTATATTGGTCCGAGATTTAAAATTTACAATCAAAGGCAAACCTTTATACCTATATATCTAGTATGATACAATGTTCTTCATACTTTGTGTTGAAATGTAACATTTTAGTTAAAATTGCACTTATCTACCCTTAGTTCGGGAGCGGTCAATCCAAATATTTCCGTGAAAATTTACAATTTTTTGACGATTTTTACTAACTTTCGATGTTAATAACTTTTGATCAACTGAGAATTTTTTAAAATTGAAAAATCGTCCTTCTTCTTTGAATCTCACTCTATAAATTGGTATACTTCGATATTAGTGCAGGTCCGGCGTTTGGCAGTTATCGCGATTGACAATTAAGCGCGATAATTGTCAATCGCGATAAGTGCCAAACGCCGGACCTGCACTAATATCGAAGTATACCAATTTGTAGAGTAAGGTTCAAATAATAAGTACGATTTTTCAATTTTAAAAAATTTTTAGTTGATCAAAAGTTATTGATAACATCGAAAGTTAATAAAAAATGTCGACTTTTCGACATTCAAAAATTTATAAATTTTTAAATATGCATTATACGGAAAAATGACAAGAGACCTTATCTTTTAAAAATGGGCCATATTTGCATAAAAAAATTGTCCGAACCGAAAAAACCAGTTATTAATAATTTATTCAAACAATTTCGATTTAAACAAAACGCTGGGCTTATTTAGAGTCAGTGTCTCAAAATAAATAAGAATAACTTTGTTTTGAAATTTAGGTGAAAATATAAATCTACGCTTGATATATTCAAATGTTATTTCATACGAAAATACTCCAGGTATAACTTGAAAAAATATTTCAACTGTCCACTAAAAGAAGTGATTCTGCCTACTCCTATGTTGCCAGACAACGTTTACCTTGAATAAATACAATGCTGTGCCTGAACACCCAATAGCGCTTGCCAACCCGTCTGGAAAAGTACCAATAAATGAAAAGAAGATTGATGACTTAAAAAAGCTCACCAAATGTACCACAGGGCATGGATCTTTTTATGACAACAGTGCAGTGTTATGTTCACAGGGTGTACCAAGATGATTAGTGCTATATACAGAAAAAAATTAATAAAAATTAGAATTTTTATAAATGTTGGGTATTTTTATAACTTCGCGGTCCCCTCGTTTTTTGGCTCTAGATAACCGAAAAATCATCCGATTTCGATAAATTTTCTTTTGAAATCTTCGTTTTTACGGCAGATTTACGAAAAAAAATATGGGAATAAAAAAAAATGAAAACTTATATTGGTTTTAGGGCTTCAAATGCTTTAAATGTTCAAGAAAATGCACTCATTCACGTATAATTGTTGATAACTTTTTTTCAAATAATCAAATGGCGTTTTCATATTTTTTTTTTTCATAATCTACACCAAAAAAAACGAACAAATTGAAAAAAAATATATACAAAAATGTTGATTGGAAAAGCAGACCAAATGTGAACATTTGTTCTGAATTTTTAGCAAGCCCCCCTAACCTTATCTAACTTAACCAATATAAGTTTAGTTTTTTTTATTGCCATATTTTTTTCGTAAATCCGCCGTAAAAACAAAGATTTAAAAAAAAATTCATCGAAATCGGATGATTTTTCGATTTTCTAAAACCAAAAAACGAGGGGACCGCGAAAGTATTAAATTACCTAAAGATATTTATTAGTAAAACCTTTGTTTTCTAATGTTTATAATACTAAATTTAAGTTTATATTATTGTGTTGAACAGTCTACTTAGACTTTGTGAAAGGTTATTAAGTATTATTCGCATTTTTTGAAACCAAAAATCAGCATTAATACCACAGATAATAAGTTTTTCTCCGTTTTCCGAAAATTTAAAAAAGTTAACGGATTTTTGAAATAAACGATTCGTTTACAGTTTTTTGTAGGTTTGCTAATTGAATTTCGACTCAAGCTAGTAGGGTAGCATATATTAATGCTGAATATACAAAGTTTACGTCACGTAATTCAAATTTCAAGGGAGGTTTATAAGAATTAATAACAATAGACCCAGCCCAAAAAAATTGAAAAAACATGATCGAAAATGCGTTATGAGGCACCAAAACCAAAAGAATCCAAAAGATGATAAACTTAATTAATGAGGTTCAAGTTCATAGTAATAAATAAGTAATTGATAATGATACGCCGCTGTGATAAGGTTTGTTTTGGATTACTTAACTCTATAACAAACTATTTTCTGTAAAATCAACGTAACAAATAGTGATATTACGTGTTTAGTGGCAGTTTAAAAAGGGACTCCCAACTTTCCAGACTATTAATAAGACTAAACTGCTTTCTTATTAAAGTTTGAGTTATAAGTTCGACGATAACAATCTTTAATTTCGTTTTTACATTTAGCCATTGTTATTCAGAATTGTAGTATATAACTTCTCATTACCGTATACTAATTTGGATAAATCATTTTATGTATTTATGTCTCGCAGAAACCTGCTATTTACCGAAGTTAATATGATATATACAGTTTGTCCAATATCACTATAACCGACTAAAGTCTTGAAAAGAACTGTAATAAATTGAAAACAATTTCGTGTGTTAATTTATCATCACTTCAAATTCAGCAATGGCTTCAACAGTGTTATCCGGACTCCATCGAAAACAACCATTGGTTTTTACTTTGCTGAATTTAAACGTGGTCATAAAGTCACCCATGATGGTGAACGTTCTGGTTGTCCGATTGAGGTGGTTACACCAGAAAACATAAAAAAAGTCTTCAAATTAGTTATATCTAATCTTAAATTGAAATTGCTTGAGATAGTTGAGTCCGTAAAGATATCAGAATGCAGTGTATTTACAATTATGCATGAACTTTTGACCATGAGAAATCTTTTTTGAAAGTAGGTGCCGCGTTTACGGTCGATCAAAAGCAACAATGTATTGATAATTCAGAGGAGTGTGTTTACACATAATAAATCGGATTTTTGTGACAATGGATGAAATATGGATCCATCACTTCACTCCGGAATCAAAACGATCATGATCTGAATCAACTACAGCCGGTGAATTACGTCCGAAGCGTCCAAAGACACAACAGTCAGTTGGAACGAACGAACTACACTTCGAATTATTTCCCCATTCACCGTAAAGTCCAGATCTAGCCCCCAGTGACAAGGCTATTGGCTGATCTCAGAAAAATGCTGACCGGTAAGAAAATCATCTCCAATGAAGAAGCTATTGCTGAAACTGAAGTCTTTTTTGAGGCAAAAGACAAATCCTTCTACAAGCAAGCCATCGAGAAGATAGAAAAGCGTTGGAATAATTTTATTGCTCTTGAAGGAGATTAAATTGATGAATAAAATCTATTTTTGAGAAAAATGTTTTTTTCTTAGTTAGTCACACGACTTATTGAGTGATGTGTTAAATATTTTCAGGAATCAAATGCAAAGTACTATAATTAATATTGAAGTATGTCAAACCTGCCTAAAAAAATTAGTTGATCACTTCCAGCAATATAGATCTGACCAACCATTTCAAGAAATTATTGTACAAGCGAAAGAAGTAGGATCCTCTTTCGAAATTGAAGACTTCCCAACGTTACCAATGGTCAGGAGGAAATTAAAACCAAAACTGTTTGACTATGAACACCGATGATCCAAAAAGCGCTTTCAAAATTAGTTTTTTGTTAACACGTTGAGTCCCCACCAAACTTAATAAACTTTCTCTTAGGATTACAAATTTTTAATGCTTCATATTGAATACGGTCCATCCTTAAGATGTTGCCCCATATAATGTACACCCATAGTCCAAGATGGAACGAATATAAGCCTTATAGAATGTATACGCAAGGTTCGCATTTGGTTCCCATTTTCTTTTGAAAACTACTTTTAACAGATTCATACCTTTTTCCGCATTATTTTTAATACAATTGATATGGTTCGTCCAAAGTTATTTTTTATCTAAGACAATGTCTAGATATTTGAATTTGTCGACGAATGGAATCGTGAAATCAGCAAGGAAAGAAGCTCTAGGAGTCCTAACTCGATAACAAGTGAAACAATGGAGTTGATAATGCCAAAAAATCGGATGATAGTGTAGGGTAACGTTTCTATGACCCAGGACGGTCTAACCAAACTGTAAAACATATTTAAATACAGTCCCTTAGCCCGAGGAGAAGGTTTGGAATAAAATACATCGTGCGGTCCATATAACCTCTCCGGGCTGTAGAAAAAGTATATGAAGCTTAAAGCTTTCCAAGAAACTGAGTTGACTTATTAAACGAGAATGGTAATATTTGCGAATTGTTTAGCGAAATAATCAAATTAAGTGACGGTGATATTCTAAAACGTTATTCTGCTCTTAAAGAACGACTGACAGATCAGGATAATAAGGACATGGCTTCAAGAAAGATTGTATGAGCAGCAATGGCTTCAAAAGTGTCATCCGTACTCTGCTCCATCGAAAAAAACCTTTCATTATTGGTTTGCTGAATTTAAACGATGATGATGAACGTTCTGATTTTCCAAGTTCACAAATTGGTTATATCTAATCGTAAATTGAAATTGCGTGAGATAGCTTAGGTCGTAAAGGTATCAAAAGACAGTGTGTTTACAATTATACATGAACATTTGACCATTTTTCAAAGTGGGTGCCTCGTTTACTCACAGTCAATCAAATTCTATATACAGTTTGTTCAATATCAGTGTAACCAACTAAAGTCTTGAAAATGGCTGTTAGATAGCGGCTATAGTAGAATCGGTGAAGGTTTTCCATCACGTGAAGCCATCTACGATTTATCGAATACATATTTTCTACATATTATCTTCTTCTTCTTCAATAAAAAACAAACATTCGAACTTAATACTTTTGTTCGCGGGTCTAATTCCGAATCAGTTTAGGACCGATCGCATACGCACTTTCCAAATTGTCGTTCGTGGGTGGGGAGAAGTCATCGAATCGCGAACGATAATTTTGAAAGTGCGTATACGATCGGTTCCAAACTGATTCGGAATTGGACCAGCGAACAAAACTAATATCGATTGACATCTTCACAAGACCCACTAAAAGACATACGCAATAGTTTCTTTAAATTGGAAGTAGTATTTGTAAAAAGAGAACGATATAATTGACGTA
The DNA here is from genome assembly GCF_026230105.1 of Diorhabda sublineata. Lineage (NCBI taxonomy): Eukaryota > Metazoa > Arthropoda > Insecta > Coleoptera > Chrysomelidae > Diorhabda > Diorhabda sublineata. The sequence continues at coordinate 5,731,616 of NC_079475.1, read as the reverse complement.
ACGTGAATAACTGATCAACCTTAAATTTGAATTTGAAATGAGCTTTGTTCACTGTTTATATTTTAACGAATTTTAGTACTTTTAAGAACTAATTTGACTTTTTAGGCTTCCATTCTATTATTCTTTTTGCTTATATTATATTTGTGTACTCTTTACCTATTTCTTCATATTTATCATAATCAGTTTATTTCTTAGTTCGTAACCATTTTAACATAGCCCCTTTTTTCTCTTTAATTTTCATTGTACTTTCCTGATCAAACCAATCTTTACTTTTTCTTGTATCTTTTGTACCAATAACTGACTTTTTGTGCTGAATTCATTACACTTTTCTTTATATCTGCCCATTGTTTATCAATATTCTCTTTTGTAGGTGCTTTTTGAATTCTTTTATCGTCTTGTTCGCTATATTTACCATTCTTAATTTCTTTTTCTTCTTCATCTTTCTTACATAATAGGTCTACTGCCTATCCTATTTCGATATTTTTTCTTATCCTGGCTCTAGCTTGTCACTTCATCTCTTTCATGGTCGACCTCAACTTCGTGATAGTGCGCTCCATGAGTTGTTAACCTAACATAGAAAGAAAGCTCATAGATAAAAAAAACTGTGATAATTTTTCATTATAGTCTCCCTTTATTTCCACACAATTTTCAGAACGTTTCTTAGCCACTTTAGAGTCAAAATGTTCAATTTCATCATCGCTGTTAAATCTTTTATTTCTTAATTCAGCGTTTAGCTTTGCGAACAAAAAAAACGGAGGGGGCCACGTCGGGGCTATATGGTGGGCCTTTGATCTCTATGATGCCGCAATCGTGTACAGTAAAACGAAGCCCTATGGACAGGAACATTGTCATGAAGCAACTGCAACTGCCTTAGTAAGTCATAGTAATATGCCAAGTTCACGGTTGTAGTTGATTCCTTAATGCAATCAAAAGGATACCCTTGTAGTCTCAAAATATTGTGGCCATCATTATTTTGGTGCTTTGCTTTTATAGGCACGGGCTCTCCTTATCTATGGTACTCCATGGAATCTCTTTTGGATATCGTATCATATTAAAAGACCATAGTTTCATAACCAGTCACAATTTATTGGATCGAACTTTCTTGGTCCTCGCAGCAAAGCTCTAAAAATCGCTCACAACATCCTCATGTAGAGCAGTGGCTTTGGAAATTCCGATCTGTATTGTAATTCCATTTGTTCTTAGGCGCTTGTTACTTGAAAAAATTTCTTCTACTAATTTAACGTTTTCTGTAATAGTCACAGGACTTCCCGTACGCGGTTCTAATGATTTTCGTCCTCTGCGAAAAACTTTACACCAATTTTAAATTGTTGAAAATGATGAACAGTACTCACCGCAAACAGCTTCTATTCTCTTTTTGTTTTGTGTTGATGTTAATCCTTCTTTAGCCAAAATTTTTATTCCAGCGTGAAACTCAATTTAAAACCTTTTTCAAAATATATGAATGGTCGTTCGAGCTCTACTATAATAAAATAGATCCAAGCAGCAAGTTGAAACTTTGGGCAAAGCTTGTCAGTGATTCGTGCAAGAAAATTTTTCGAACGGACTCTATTTACTTCATGAGGCCAAGGACTCATGGAACGCACTACGTTCTCACTTCCGAGATTCACCTGAGAATTTCCATTTCTGTAATTCCTAATAGTTGTTGCGTTTGATTCTTAATTTCATTTTGATTATTACCAAATGATGATCAATCTCACCACCAGTTCCTTTATATGATCTTACATCTTTGATATCCTTTTTGTTATTGAGACGCGATCTATGTGATTATCCGTGGTAGTCCCTGGTATCATCCACTTAATTTTGTGTTCATGTTTGAAACTAGTGCTACCGATCTCGTCATACCAATCATTAATCGTAATACAATCATCTGAATGTCAGTTGAATTCATCTAAAGTCATGTTCAAATCACATAAAGTCATAGGTAACTACATTTGAAAATCCACAAGAAGTTTTTGATGTTTAAAATTGAGGTAGTGGTTTACACTTCGTTTTTATAACGGCACTAGTAGACTTTCAGGGATACATCGGGTTAACTAGTTATTAAAAACAAATATATATATATATATATATATATATATATATATATATATATATATATCAAACTGTGAAGTAGATAGATAAATAATTTTCACAAGTTGATGCATTATCTTTTTCTCACATCCAACATCGATCCTTCTTCATAAAATAAAATAAAAACAGCTGTCTACTATAGGAAACCCGATACTTTTAAGAGTCCTTATTCGTCTCTTTTCAACATACTACATTTGTTATTTCCCGTTTCTGTTTCTCCCACAGCAGAAAAACAAACACATTAAAATGAACAGTGCTGAACATTGACAATGCCTATAAATAGACCATATACCTCTTTACGGTTTATCGCAGCCCAGCATCTAAGTTGCGTAGGACCCCTGCTATGCGATATTTAGTTCTGAATGTGGGGTCGATCAGGGCACTACACTAGTGACAGATAATTATCAGTAGATTGTTGTAGTTACAGTAGGTATCAAGAAGAAAAAAAAAGGGAATAGTTCACACTCCAAATACCATGCGTTCTTTCTAAATTTCGATATGAAAATAATATTAAACAATATGTTTAGTACGAAAGAGTAATAAAATATAATTTCTAACGCACATAATTAATAGTATTAGATAAACAGTTTCTTTTTTATGCCCGTAGTTTCGCAGTACAATTAATGACATCAAAAATAAATAGTCTGATGGACTTACATTGAAAATGTTTTCGAGTCTGCCGATTGCAAATTAAATCACCTTAATACTTTAATCAACGTTTCATTTTAAAATGGTTGATACAACGATGTCTTCTTGCAAGCCAATAGAATGCGGAGTGCCCCAAGGCTCAGTACTAGGCCCTATTTTGTTTCTTCTGTTTAAAAACTGCACCGCCTATCTAGTGGCAAAATATGTCTATTTGCAGACGATACTAGTTTCTCTTGGAGAAACCCTGATCTCATAGTACTTCATAGGACCATATCTAGTGACCTAATCGCCCTTAAATCATGGTGCGATTCTAATCTTCTGTGTTCCAACGTTTATAAAACTAAAGTCTTATCATATAATAATACATTGCAGCGTTTTCTATTAAATAGTACCAACAATGACGCCGTTGAATCTGTAAAATTCTTAGGGCTTGTTGTGGACAATTCCTTGAAATGAGAGATGCCGCCTTGAAATGGGAGATGCGGCCTTATCTAAAAAATTGAATTCTTCCTGTTTTGCGTTGAGATCAGTTTCCAAAGAATTGAACTGATCCACCTCCTTAACAGTTTATTATGCCCTTATTGAGTCGCATCTCAGATATGCATTTCCCTTCTGGGGTACGTGTGGTGCGAATCTTTAAACTACAAAAGAGAGTTGTTAGATATTTACTCGGCCTAAGCCTCAGGGCTCACTACAGGGACTTCTTCAAAAGATTATGTGACCCTTATTCACTTTTGAATCCGTTTGCTTAATTTCGTAAGCATGCTTTTCCAATTTCAGAAAGATTATTTGCACGGCTATACATTTAGGAACGCGGGACATGACTTTTATCTACCTACTCCACGATGAGAATTAGTTAAGAGCTCAATATTTTACAATGCAAAAAATGCACAATCACTTGCCAATGGCAATCAAATCGATATCATCTTTTCCCGCATTCTCATTTGGGGGTATATTTACTAGAAAGTGCCTTCTACTCCATTCCATTCTAAGAATAATATTTATTTCCGGGCATGCTGCATCCTGGTTTAATTTTTCTATAAACTCATATACTAATTATTATCTATTACTATTACCTATATATTGAAATTTTATTTTATTTGTACTTTATTTGGTTATTTTTATGTTTGTTTTTTAGTTTTTTACAAGCTTTTGTCTACAAATTGTGGAAATTTTTTGACAATAAAGACTTTTACGTATTTTAATACTAATAGGCTCCTCTCGAGCTAATACAAGCTTGTCAAAATTCCATAAACTTATAAACCATGGGAATGTCTTCCATATCTTGAACGAATTAGTTTGTATGGCTTCAGTGAACTCATGGTGCGTTATCTAACAAGGATTTTTGAATTTCGAAAGGAGGATAAAGTCACAGGAAGATAAATCTGTAGAATATGGTGGCTCTCGAGATTTTCGAGCTATTACGTTATTTAATATCTCTTTTGTGACCTCTACTCGCCGTTGTTTTTGCAAATGAATAGATTTTTTTGATTTGCTCATGTGAGCTTTTTTGGATCTTTTGGTAGTAGACATTGTTGACGCTCCAAATGATATTTTGATATTGGACTTTATTTTTGTTCTTCTAAAAGATGTTTCTGGTCTTGAAATAAAACCTGTATGACGTTTTCACATTTTCGCTTGGTATCATTCGAATTGTTATTTTGTGTCATAGATAAAGCAGACCGACGATCTTGACAGATAGGAACGCGTACAAGCTGCAACTTCGCGTTAGTGTGCATTTTGATTGGTCTTCAGAAAAGTCTTCACAACGACTCATACGATTGTCAAACAAATATTAAGCGTCCAAAATGGCTGAAATTTGAGTTTCTGTCATATATTTCTCATTATTTCACATTTTCATGTTGAGGTCGGAATCTTTCCAACGATCCTAAATAAAACCATGACGTATTAATTGAGTTTTTCAAAAAAAGTTCTAGAACTTGATATATACACTTGTAAATCGACGAAGATACATTCCAAGAAAATTCTCTCATAATAAATTAATTCCCAGCTTTATAGTAAAATCTGGAAATTACACATCGCATACCCGCATGCCATCTCGCTGCAGGTAGGTGTAATTTATCAGATTTAGTAACGGATATTCCACAAATCTTGTTATCTGGTCACGTGCAAGCGTTAACTAATGATGTACACGTGGCCTTTGTGTTTTCTAATTTATAATTCGGTCTCGTGCAGGTAGATATTTAATTTACAAGATCTAAAAGTCTATTATTAAATTTTATGGGTATTAAAACCATGATGTATACGTAGTTTAAAAAAAAAAGTTTCCACATACTTAAATCGTAGTATACAAGTCGTGGATATTAAATATTTTATTTCGTATTCAATTATTATCATCAATATACGAGGTGTGGCTATTAAATAACGAGACTAGCGCTTATACAGAAAAAGTAGGCATGCGCCAAAAGTTATCGACTATCTCCTATTTAGTGTATGTAAATAAATCAGCCGTCGCCTTAGTCTGCATTGGAACTGTTTTGTTCTGACGAAGAAATAAAGCAACGGATTGTTGTAGAAACTTGAAAAAACTGCAAACTGAAACTTATAACTTTTTGAGTGGTTTAAGCGTTTTCCAGGTGACCGATAAGATGTAGATGTCGATTCACGAGTCGTCCTTTCTCGTCAAAGAGGATGAAAATATAGAAAAAGTCGGTAATCTTGTTAGATCTGACCGTCTGCTAAGTATTCGTGCGATTGCTGAATCTACAGGAAATTATAAAGAATGTGTACGCCAAATTTTTCATGAAAATTTCAACAAGCGAAAATACTTGCAAAAATATTGATTGAAAATGAGTCAAACTTATTAGAAAAATTAATGTATGACGAATGAAATCTGCATGAAATGGAACAAAAAAACGCCGTGGAAGTAAAAGCGACGCGCGTCGTCAAGGAACTGACAAACAATGACTGATTCGAACAATGGAAGATTCGCATGGAGCGATATAGGAATAGAGGCGAGGTAAATATTGAAGGAGATATTGAATAAATATGCATAAACAGAGCTAAGAGTCTTCTTCTGTCTGTCTTTCACATATTTAACCAAATCAAATCTCGATTCTTTCATTCTTCACTAGAAACAGAATAATCACATGACGAATGAGGTGAATGGTTAAAAATAGAGATGTTTAACTGCTCTAGGAAATTTTCGATGGACAATGGAAAACTCCACGTTTCCCACGGGCAAGTATACATGAAAAGAGTCCGAACGGTATAGGATTTTTTACATTATTTATATACACATAATAATAAACCAGATCATAGTTCTCTTTTTTGCCACTTCGTATTTAAACGTAACTGTCTTAGTGAAACGGTGGTTTTTTCTTCGACATATGATGCCGTTTTTCCTTGATCTGTACATTCAAACGATTCAGTAGTATTCACTATTAATTGACTCTTCCTTTTAGAGAGAGTCACTAAAAAACATTCCATACGAATCCCAAAATACTGAAGCCATAACCTTCCCAGCTCAAAGTTGTGCAGTCCATACTGGTGATAATGGTTTTGATTCCGGAGTGAACTGATGGATCCATGTTTGATCAATTGAATGAGCTACTCTGAATAATCAACACGTTTTATCGACTGTGAGTAAACACGGCACCCACTTTAACAAAAGCTTACATGTTCTTGTATAATTGTAAACAAACTAATTCTCTACGGCCTTAGCTATCTCACGCAATTTCAATTTAAGATTAGATATAGATTAGACCTAACCTCAATTGGACAACCAAAACGTCCACTATCATCGGCGACTTTATGACCACGTTTAAATTCAGCAAACCAATAATAAAATAGAGCCGAGTCTGGATAACACTTTTGAAGCCATTACTGAGCTTGTACAGATTTCTTTTTATTAAGAAGCGATGATAAATTGACACACGATATTTTTTTAATCCATTGTTTTGAAAATAACAAAAATAGCTTCACTTAAAAGGCTGTCACTTTTTTCTGACTAATCGAAATGTCATGAAATTTAACACATTCCCTTTTGAAAGTTGGTACTTCCTAAACGTTATACGGAGTTGGCAATTGCAGCGCCATCTGTGTTTCAAGCATACGACTTATTGAGTGATGTAATATATACTATGAGGGAAATTGAGTGTAGAAGCTGCGTGAATAAAAAATTAAACTTGTTTCAATTAAAGCTGAAAATGAAATTATTTTAGAACATGTGTATTTATTAAATTATACAAAAACTCAATTTATCATAATGCCATTGGATGTACAATATTTTTGGTTAATCCTAATATTTGAATTCACGAATCGCAACATTGAAAAACCCTATAAAGTGAATGAAGAATATGTTGAGATCAATAATCGTATTAGAAGAATCTCAGAATTGGTATAACATATTCCGTTCTGGAGGTTTTTCCCTCAAAGATTAGCAACGTTCTGGTCGGCCTACTGAAGTTGTTGATGACCAAATCAAAGTCATAATTGAAGAGGATCGTCATATAATTGTTCGAGAGGTTACATGTACCGCACACAACAATTGGAAAACACTTAAAATTTCTTGAGCTAGTTATGAAGGCTTTATATTTGGGAACCTCACGTATTGAACGAAATTTATTCAACACAAAGAATCAACATTTGCGATATACACCCTTAAACGAAATGTAACGAATCATCGCTGGTGATGAAAAATGGGTTCTGTACAGTAACATAGTTCGAAAACGATCATGGAGCAATCACGATGAACCAGTACGAACCCCATCGAAAGGTGAAAAACAACAAAAAAGTTCATGCTGTCAATTTGGTGGGATTACATGTTGTGTTTTTGGGTTTAGTGCTCCACCATGATAATGCAAGGCCTCACACATCTTTGGCCACTCGTACGAAACTATTGAGACTTATCTGGCTCCATCTGATTACCATTTATTTCGAAGTTTGCAGAATTCTTTGAATGGAACAACTTTCACAAATGACGAGGACCTTCAATCGCACCTGGTTCGGTTTATTGCTGATAAGAACCAGAAATTTTATGACTGCGGAATCATGAAGCTGAAAGAAAGATGGCAATGAATCAATATTTGCGATGTGCACCTTAAACAAAATAAAACCGATCCTTTTTTGAAACGAATCATCGCTGGTAATGAAAAATGGGTTCTGTACAGTAACATAGTTCGAAAACAATCATGGAGCAATTACGATGAACCAGTACGAGCCCCATCGAAAGCTGAAAAACAACAAAAAAGTTCATGCTGTCAATTTGGTGGGATTACATGTTGTGTTTTTGGGTTTAGTGCTCCACCATGATAATGCAAGGCCTCACACATCTTTGGCCACTCGTACGAAACTATTGGGGCTTATTTGGCTCCATCTGATTACCATTTATTTCGAGGTTTGCAGAATTCTTTGAAAGGAACAACTGTCACAAATGACGAGGACCTTCAATCGCACCTGGTTCAGTTTTTTGCTGATAAGAACCAGAAATTTTATGAGTGCGGAATCATGAAGCTGAAAGAAAGATGGCAAAGAATCAATATTTGCGATGTGCACCTTAAACAAAATAAAACCGATCCTTTTTTGAAACGAATCATCACTGGTGATGAAAAATGGGTTCTGTACAGTAACATAGTTCTAAAACAATCATGGAGCAATCACGATGAACAAGTACGAACCCCATCGAAAGCTGAAAAACAACAAAAAAGTTCATGCTTTGGTGGGATTACATGTTGTATTTTTGGGTTTAGTGCTCCACCATGATAATGCAAGGCCTCACACATCTTTGGCCACTCGTACGAAACTATTGAGACTTATCTGGCTCCATCTGATTACCATTTATTTCGAAGTTTGCAGAATTCTTTGAATGGAACAACTTTCACAAATGACGAGGACCTTCAATCGCACCTGGTTCGGTTTATTGCTGATAAGAACAAGAAATTTTATGACTGCGGAATCATGAAGCTGAAAGAAAGATGGCAATGAATCAATATTTGCGATGTGCACCTTAAACAAAATAAAACCGATCCTTTTTTGAAACGAATCATCGCTGGTGATGAAAAATGGGTTCTGTACAGTAACATAGTTCGAAAACAATCATGGAGCAATCACGATGAACCAGTACGAACCCCATCGAAAGGTGAAAAACAACAAAAAAGTTCATGCTGTCAATTTGGTGGGATTACATGTTGTGTTTTTGGGTTTAGTGCTCCACCATGATAATGCAAGGCCTCACACATCTTTGGCCACTCGTACGAAACTATTGGGGCTTATCGGGCTCCATCTGATTACCATTTATTTCGAAGTTTGCAGAATTCTTTGAATGGAACAACTGTCACAAATGACGAGGACCTTCAATCGCACCTGGTTCAGTTTTTTGCTGATAAGAACCAGAAATTTTATGAGTGCGGAATCATGAAGCTGAAAGAAAGATGGCAAAGAATCAATATTTGCGATGTGCACCTTAAACAAAATAAAACCGATCCTTTTTTGAAACGAATCATCGCTGGTGATGAAAAATGGGTTCTGTACAGTAACATAGTTCTAAAACAATCATGGAGCAATCACGATGAACAAGTACGAACCCCATCGAAAGCTGAAAAACAACAAAAAAGTTCATGCTTTGGTGGGATTACATGTTGTGTTTTTGGGTTTAGTGCTCCACCATGATAATGCAAGGCCTCACACATCTTTGGCCACTCGTACGAAACTATTGGGGCTTATCTGGCTCCATCTGATTACCATTTATTTCGAAGTTTGCAGAATTCTTTGAATGGAACAACTGTCACAAATGACGAGGACCTTCAATCGCACCTGGTTCAGTTTTTTGCTGATAAGAACCAGAAATTTTATGAGTGCGGAATCATGAAGCTGAAAGAAAGATGGCAAAGAATCAATATTTGCGATGTGCACCTTAAACAAAATAAAACCGATCCTTTTTTGAAACGAATCATCACTGGTGATGAAAAATGGGTTCTGTACAGTAACATAGTTCTAAAACAATCATGGAGCAATCACGATGAACAAGTACGAACCCCATCGAAAGCTGAAAAACAACAAAAAAGTTCATGCTTTGGTGGGATTACATGTTGTGTTTTTGGGTTTAGTGCTCCACCATGATAATGCAAGGCCTCACACATCTTTGGCCACTCGTACGAAACTATTGGGGCTTATTTGGCTCCATCTGATTACCATTTATTTCGAAGTTTGCAGAATTCTTTGAGTAGAACAACTTTTACAAATGACGAAGACCTGATAAGGACGAGAAATTTTATGAGCGCGCAATCATGAAGCTGAAAGAAAGATGGCAAAATATATGATTGATTAAAAACTATTTTTTGTTAAAATTTCGTTTTATTTTATACTACAAAATCGAAATTACTTTGTCACCAACCAATATATTGGAAGAAATGAGAGTTTAAAAGCCTGTCTTATATTTGTAGCAGGATGTTGAAAAAAAAACGACTGGTGTGATAGTTTGGGGACGTGAAGAGAAGAAGGTTCATTATTGAATGACATTATCGTGATAATAAATTATTGTTGTACAGCAATAATTTATATTTAAAAAGCAGTTAATCAAAAGAATTCATTAAATATTTTATTATGAAAAAATAAAAAAATGAAAGTCGCTAGGTAGATATTGGTCCCGACAAAACGTCTGGTCCTAGTAATTAGTCTGTCAACAGGCATTATTTCCCGCACCTTTTGTGCTTCTCTTCAGTTCACTGCATCTTTTCAAGTTCATTGTGGGGCGGGTGATTCTTTCGCATGCTTATCGGATCCTATTATCGACATTATATTTTACTTTCTTTGTAATTATATAATTTTAGCTCTATAACGACAAATTACGATATGCTTTTTTGAAATAAATATCGTTAGGAGAAAATTTTGAAACGACCTATAATATAATCTACAATCTATCGCTGTATTTCAATTTGAGAATTTTGGAAAAATAAATACGGAATTGCAAAACCTTCAATTTCATAGAAGAGCAACCTAACCTGACATAATCTAACCTAACCTTGTTTACATTTGTGTACAAAGAAGTAAAGGTGGTATTTTCAGAACAGTGCATGGAAAATTTTACCCGATGTCCGATTTTTTTTGTAAGCTAAATAAAAAGAATACAATTGAAATTAATAAGGAAAAAAACAATTATTTATTCATAACACTTTTCTGAAAACAACAACATAATTAGTATATATAGGAATCGTTGTGCCCCAACAAAAATTAACAAACTTTCCCCACAGGCCAAAATTTTTTTGTGTTTTTACACTCCATATCGATACCTTAATCTGCAAATGTCTTAAATTGTGTTCAGAAAAAAATAAGCCATCGAATGGAAAGGAATTATATCCAGAAAAAATTCTGCGTGGCAAGAAAGAAAATGTTTTAAAATCCTGACCGGTTAATCACGTGCGCAAATATTTTAAATCCAATATATATACATGCAAAATGGCGGACAGGAAAATATTGAAGTCAAGGTGAGTAATTATTTTCATTTTTTTTTATATTATTTTATAGTTATATTTTTAAATTATTGGATATTTATGGAATTTTAAACATTCTTTTCGATTATTTGTTGGATAAAGTTAATGTTTCAACAGTAAAATAAATTAAATTTTAGTTTCAAAATCGGTATTGTGCCGGTATGGATTTAAAACTTTTGCGTAGCGCAATGTACTTGATTCCATACTGGATTTAAGAGATTTTCTCCATTGTAAACAAATACATAATACTTATTTCCCGTAAAATTACGTTGACATTTCATTCATTTTCTTACTTTTTTTTCATCATATCTTTGTTGCAGGGCCGAGAGAATTATGCTTCTCGCGTTAGAAATCCAAGAAACCTCTAATAATGTCATCATGGTGCCACAAGAAGGAAAAGAAAAAGATGATAACGGATCGTTGTAGCGCAGACTCTTTTGGTATTTAGCCCACAGCCTAACCCTTAAAAAAGTAATAGTTTTTATTATGGTGTTGGTAGAAATTTCTTTTACAACTCTTTAGCATTGAGAATTGACTCCATATGGTAGAAGATTTCATTTTTGGCTAGAATATCAATACTTACAGTTATAACTTTTTTGAGATTTCGCCATTCTATGAAAAATTGATACCCGTTTTCATATCTCGACCTGGATTTTACTGGAAACAAACCAGTACTGGCTTATGCCGCTAGCTCTAATATATTAATATATTTTTATGAATATATGAATTTTTTCATAGTACATTTTTTATTACTAACAGAAAATAAAAAGTCATTGTTTTTTTTGAAAATTAACCTTTGTTCTAGAAGGTACCTACTGCTAGCTCTTACAGCTTCACACTGCTCGGTTTTTCAAGGCTACTGGCATCACAGATATTGAATACCCACCATATAGCTCCGATCTGACCCCGTGCCACTATTTTTTTTTCAAACTTGAAGAATGACTTAATGGGTAAAAAATTTAAAAGTCATGATGAAATTAAACTGGCGGTGTACGAACATTTTGACTCTAAAGATTCTTCGTTCTATGCTAGACTAAGAGCTCATAGACCGCACTACGTAAATTGTATTTCTTTTGAGATTGACGGTTCATCACTATCTTCAGATGCCTTATCGTGCTGACTAGGAGCAAGTTCCGGTATAGAATGCTATTTTTCTTAATGATTTGCAGGTTTTAGCGCAGACATTTCTCTGCTCTAGAGCCGGTCCTGCCCACATGTATTGAAATAATATAGTTCGTAAATAAAAGTTTGATGAATTTATTTGTGGTATATAAATAATTTTATGTAACGCAGTTTACCTCAGTTTATAATAAATAGTCGTAGTGAACAGAACGAAGAATTTAAATAAATTTTGAAGTTCGTTAAGTGATAGTGATAAGTGAATTATAAGTTAGTTAAGTGTAGTGTATGGTGTGTAAATAAATTAAGAACGTAAGAGAAAGTGTTTATTAATTAATCCCACGAATAGAAATCGTATAAATAATTAGAAAAACATTGTAGCCGTCTTCGCGTTCAATGAGATCCATCTCAAACTGAGATGGAATAGAATGTTTGAAGTGGTGTATCGGCTTCCCAGGAACTTATAGGTATATTTTCACCTTCGACTCATTCTATAACCAGATAATCCAGAAAAGAATACAGCTTTTCATTTCCATTTTTAAGTAGTACCCCTCTGGTCTCGCTGCTCTACCATATTTTAGATGTTTAATTGCATTTTTTACTGCATTTTGATCTATATTTATTTCTTCGCCTGGGATTTCTACTTCGGAGCTCATTCTTTGTTTGTAATGTATTACAAACAAAAATTCCATTTCATCTTATTGTTACCAACAAGTCCGCGATATGAGCACTTGAGCCGGTCCTGTCCGGTTGTATTGGAATTGTAAAATTCGACGTAGGCGCGGAACGTTTGATATACCCGGAATTCGTTTTTTGTTTGTTTTTATCACAGCATGCGATTTGTTTCTATTATTTTTTTTAACTAATTTCTACGGAGGTCTATTTATTTATTTGTTTTTTTTATTTTCTAGAATTTTTGAGAATTTCTTTTGGATATTTGAGCGAGCGCAGATTAGTTAGTTCATAATAAATAGTTATAGTGATTAGAAAAGTTTTAATAGTTATTTAAGTGTTAGTGATCAATTAATTATTATAAGTTAGTTAAGTGTACTGTATAGTGTTTAAATAAATATTTTTATAAATTCACCTCGCGAATAAAAAGAGAGTAAATAAATAAGAGAAACATTACATTATTTTTTTTATTAAAAAAAATCTTAGTAGGGTGAACGTTTCACATAAATATAATAAACCCGATATAATTTTTTTCTCACTCTCCCTTAAGCCTCGATTTTATAAATTAAAACATTAACTAGAAACGTTCGTTGAAGTATCAATTTTTTGATAAAGAAATTTGTATTATTGAAGTCAGAGTAGCAAACAATAAGTGCAATTCCAGAAAAAGGGAAATATTCCCATTTTAGATAAGATAAATGACTTTTACTAACTAGTTTCATTGTATTAAATAATCACCGTGCCCGTGAGGGTATTCTACTCTCATTGTCATCTATTATTCTTCACCGTCTATTGAATTGAGTGTATGTGTAATCTCAATTGTCCCGATTGGATTATCTTTATTCCCTTGAGAGTGATCGCATTATTTCTTTTACTAAGGGAGGAATCTGGTTATTGTAATTTATAATGTTTTATTATTGGTTTAACCTGAAAAATACCTTCCCAAAGTTTATAGACCATTCATAAATAATAAAAGCAATTTGCAATAACTTTATTTTATATACAGAACGTGGATAAATTATGGAACGTATTAATAATACCTTGAAGATTTCGAACAACTTTTACTGTTTTTATACTAAATTTAAATATACGAGGATAATCTTATGATTCAACGATAAGACACGATTCCATAAAAATAATTCTGTTGTAGAGTTTTTTTTATCAAAACACATCAAAATGTATTCAAACATTTATAATCATACATACAGGGTACAAAATCCTAAACTAATAGTCGAAATAATATCTATGGTTACTTTCTTTATGGTATATGATCTACAGGGTGTTCCGTGAAAATACGACCCCTCGTTAACAATTCGTATCTTTTACGGGAACAACCTGTACATTCTAAAGATAGAAGAAATGAAATTTTTCAATCGATTTTTAACAGAAAAGTACTCTTTGTTTAACTTAAATTGATCTGAATCGATTCTAGTTTTTTCCGTCTCTGCAATTTTGGCATTTAAAAAATTTTGCCAACCCTCAAATGCCTCCAGAGTCAGAAAATTATCTGTCTCTCAGGTCTTGGAGGAATACAGCCAGAGATCTATAGATAAGCACAACGGATGAAAAATCAGCTTGAGATTCTTGAAGTTTCTTACTAGCAGCATTAAATCGATCTGAAATTACATGTAGTCGGTTTTTAATTTCTGCTTTCATCGATAAATTCCAGGGCGTCAATTATTGCAGACCATTCTTTTTCTGATGCTTGAAAGACATCGTGTCAAACAGACCAACGAGTTTGAGAAAGACTCTTAGGTTTTAAATTTGTACGCTGCAAGATTTCCCTACGATGGGTTGATATAGTTATAGAAAATTCTTCACAAAAATTAATTTGCATTGATTTTACTTTTTTCCGTCTCTGAAATTTTGCCATTTCGAAAATTTTGCGTCCTAGGCCCGTGCCTCGGCGTGAATTCTATCGGAAGTCAGTTGAGTGACATATTAACTCAATAAAATTTATGATTTAGGAGATATATAGATGTTTAGATCATGGCACAGTTCGTCAAGACGAGGCATTCTGAAAGAAATTATCATAAATTGTAATTATTCATTGAAAATACTTTCAAGAGGTACTGAAACACAATCAAACATTTCTAATTGTAGTGCATACTGTCAAACATCGTGTTACTTACATAAGGAAAAAATTTAAATGTAGAAAAATTTAGTTGGTTAGTTAGTTGATGATACATTTGTTGGAAAAGTACTTTTTACTGATGAAACGGGTATAACATGAGACGGTTTTATTAATTTACCTAACCTCACGGTACAATTCAAACAAAGAATCAACATCTTAATGTGTGGTTAGGAATAGTAAGTGATAATTTCTTCTTTTTCTTACGAGGCCATCTCCCTACGGAGGTTGGCCATCTAAATGGCTACTGTCGCACAAGAAACCGCAGCTCTAAAAATTTCTGTAGACGTCTGTCCGAACCAACTGCACAACTGCACGATCGACCGTTTTCCTTCGATCTTCCCTTCTATCACCTCATATCCATACCAAGCATTCTGGACCGGAGTTCTAGGCTGAGGTCGCTGTTTGCCATAAGTGTCCTCATGTTGTTTAGGGTTTTCCGCGCTTGCTCAATTCTTGATCTGAGTTCGAGCTTTGGATCGGATATTGCTGGTTGACGAATGTGCCCAGGTATCTTAGAGATGACACTTGTTCAATGATCCCTCCATGGAATCTTATGGTGGACGTTTCTTTGTGATAATAATTTAGTAGGTCTATATTTCTTTGACAATAACCTGAATAGTTTGTGATACTTACAATAGACCCCCTCCCCACTTCCTTAATTATGTGAAAAATCACTTATCCTAGGTGCATTGGTCGAGGAGCTCAATTTGCATAGCCACCACGTTACCCTGATTTAAATACAATGGATAATCTTAAAAGTTTGGTATATGATCGATAGATTAAATTTCCATTGAGGTGCTATAAGGTAGAATCTTGGAATGCTCTTCCAAGTTCAAAGAAATATCCCACTTCGAGTATTCATTATATAAATATTTCGTTTTTATTTGATAAGTTCTAGTCTTGCCTACTAAATTTTTCTACATTTCAATTTTTTCCTCAAGTAAGTGAGGTGATGTTTGACAGTATGCACTACAATTAGAAATGTTTGATTGTGTTTCAGTACCTCCTGTAAGTATTTTCAATTAATAATTACAATTTATGATAATTTTTTTTTTCAGAATGTCTCGTTATGACGAACTGTGCAACAATCTAAACATCTATATATCTCATTAATCATAAATTTTATTGAGTTAAACAAAGATTACCTTTCTGTTGAAAAATAGACTGAAAAATTAATGTCTTCTCTCTTTAGATTGTACAGGTTGTCCTGTTAAAAGTTATACTTCCTGTAAGTATTTTCAATGAATAATTATAATTTATGAATTTTTTTTTCAGAATGTCTATTTATGGGGAACGGTTTTCTTGGCACACGAATTTTTTGAACCAAATCATTTTAAAACGTCACCTTCCTGTTGAAATTAAAGTTAATTGTTCAGGTTGAGTGATCTCTATGTTCTCGAACATATTTATAATAACCTGACATTAGACACGTGAATATTTACACCTGATTGCGGCCACAGAGAAGAAAATTGAAATGCGAATGCTGAGGATGTCTTGGACGCAATATAAGACAAACATAGAGGTCCTCACGACAATAAAGGAGAGAAAGTTGCAGTATCTAGGACATATAATGAGAGGCGAGCGATATGAGATTCTCCGCTGATAATAGAAGGGAAGATCGAAGGAAAACGGTCGATCGATCGTAGACAAAAAATTTGCGCAGTTGGCTCGGACAGACGTCTACAGAAATTTTTAGAGCTGCGGTTTCTCGTGCGACAATAGCCATTTAGATCGAAAACTTCCGTAGGGAGATGTCGTCGTAAGAAAAAGAAGAAATTATCACATACTATTCCTGACCACACATTAAGATGTTGATTCTTTGTTTGAATTGTACCTTGAGGTTTTTCATCTGCCCATAAATGTAAATTAATAAAACCGTCTCATGTTATACCAGTAAACAGTACTTTTCCAACTAAATGTATCATCAACTCGTTGTTAATCTAGAAACTTATTTGATAATTTGTTAGCTAACCAACTAAATTTATCTACCTATCAATTTTTTTCCTTATGTAAGTAACACGATATTTGACAATATACACTACAATTAGAAATGTTTGATTGTGTTTTTAAACCTCCTGTAAGTATTCTCAATGAATAATTAGAATTTATGATAATTTCTTTCAGAATGTCTCGTTATGACGAACTGTGCCATAATCTAAACATCTATATATCTCATAAATCATAAATTTTATTGAGTTAATATGTCCTAACACTTAACTGACTTCCTTTCTAGCTAACAGGGGTACAAACTAACTCTAGAGGCATCTAGGGATTCACGCCGAGGCCCGGGCCTAGTGCGGCATAATTTGATGGGCGGCAAAATTTTTGAAGTGTTAAAATTTCAGAGATGAAAAAACATCAATTAAGATTAATTTTTGTGGAGAATTTTCTATAACTATATCAACCCAACGTAGGGAAATCTTGCAGCGTACAAATTTAAAAGCTAAGAGTCTTTTTCAAACTCGTTGTTCTGTTTGACACGATGCCTTTTAAGCGTTAGAAAAAGAATGGTCTGCAATAATTGACCCTCTGGAATTAATTGATGAAAGCAGAAATTAAAAACCGACTACATGTAATTTCAGATCGATTTAATGCTACTAGTAAGAAATGATAAGAATCTCAATATGAAGAAAAAGCTAAAGCACCGTCTGTATTCCAAGATTACCATCGTTGCAAAACAATTTCAAATAAATTTTTAATAAAAATTATGTATAAAAATTGATCAAATTGATTCCAACATTGAGGGCGGCATAAATCCGTCACTGGAGGCACCAACAGAAGCAAAGTAACCCTAATGTAACTAGCAGGCTACCAGGATATACCAGGTAATGAAGAAGCAGAGTATTACCAAAAAAAAGAGACAACGACACCATATTTTGGACCATAGAGTTACTGTAACTTCATGAGATTGTCCCATTATTAACTAACTAAACTGGCTGGCTGAAGAATTAGAATCACTCTAGTTCTTAGTCAAAAGAACTTCTCGAGACGTCAAGACACAACATCAAACTGATGGTTGGTTTTCAAGCACGTCAAATACCAGATAAACATGGTAGAGGATGACAACTGTTGATTCCTCGAGCAAGCCGAAGAAACAGCAGCGCATGTCTTGCCTATTTTACAAAAGGGCTTAGGTATCTCGAAGTAAAAACCAGAAAAATAGAAGGAATTTATGTGTTTTTGGTAGTGTTTATAACATGGGTACAAAAGAAAGGCAACAAATTTGACTATAGCAACTATAAAGGCTAATATGTGCCATAAGTAGAGTCTATGGAAGCATAATAAGAGATCTTATAGAAACAGAATACAAACACCAAGAAGAGGATGTACAATGTGGCTTTCGTGCGGGAAGATCATGCACAGATAATGTGTTTTGCATTAAATAAATTATAGAAAAAAAAACTAGAAAGGAATACGGCATCACGTTTTTTGTTAATTAACTTACAAAAAGCTTTCGAAAACGTATCCATTATAAAATTAAAGAAAGTACTCCAAGACACTACTTATAGGTACCCTTATAAAAGTCATTCACTTTGCTGGAAAGGGATTTTAGTCCCCTGTTGAGCAATATAAAGTTTTTTAAATTTGAAGCATACATAACTGAGAAAGATGTAAAATTTTCATAATGTTTCTACCAAAAAACAAAATTAAATGTTCAAAATGACCTCCATTTACTTCTTGACAATAACCGAGTCGGTTTTGGAATTCTCGTACATTTTGTTATCCGAACTTTTAAACCAGCAATATTGTCTGGTGTATTGAAATATACTTTAGAAATAATCAAAATAATCAGGTATTTTCGTATCTCTTCTACAAAAAATCTTTGAAGATACTAAAAACGCCATGTCATTTAGGTATTTAAAGTTATTAAAAGTTTTAAAGCTTTAAATTTAATTGTGGTTCATTTACCCGTGACTCAAAGAAAAGACATTTTAATAATGATTGGTTGTTGTAATAAAACACGAACTCAAAATTTTTAATAATAAATACTCTAATCAACACTTTCCGCAGTCTACAGTTAGCGAAATTGAAAAAAGTTGAAACTGGACATGTAAAAATATTGAAAACCGGGTAGAAACCTTATTTACTAATGAAAAAAAGTTAGAGATAAGTACTTCTAGATATTGAGGAAAATCTGCATAAGACAACTCGAGAACTCGCCGCTGACAATGATGTAAGTAAATCATCTATCATGAGAGTTTGGTATGAACAAAAATATCACGCTTACAAAGTTCAGTTGGTTCATGAGTTAAATGAAGATGATACTTAGGGCTTGTGGACAATTCCTTGAAATATGAGTTACATATTGCCGCCTTACATAAAAAATTAAGTTCTTTCTGTTTTACGCCTGGATCAGTTTCCAAAGAACTGAACTCATCCACCTCCTTAACACTCTATTAGAATAATCAGAATTAATTAAGAGCTCAATATTTTACAATGCAAAAAAATGCACAATCACTTGCCAATTGAAATCATCTTTTCCCGCATTCCGCAATAATTTGAGGGCATATTTACTGGAAAGTGCCTTCTACTCTGTAAACGACTTCTATTCTAATAATAATATTTAATTCCAATTAATGCTGATACTGATTTAATTTTTGCTATTTTTATGTTTTCTTTAGTTTTCACACGCTTTTGTCTATAAATTGTAACAATTTTTTGACAATAAAGTATTTTTCTATCTCTCTCTCTCTCTAGAAGACAGAATGAACGCAGATTTGCAGTTCATAAACAAAATACATTCGGAAGCGACGTTTCATTTAAACGGAACGATTAACAAACAGAACTGCAGAAAAAATCCTGGATGTGTGAAATTCACACTCCAGATCCTAAAAAAGTGAACGTTTAACTGGTATCATTAACAAGGAAATTATTAGCGCTTATTTTTTAAGGCCGCAGTTAATGGTGAGATTTATCTAGATTAATTAACTCCTTAGTGCTTGCATTAGAAAAAAAATTTCTTGTTGTTAATCATCCAAATGAAATAGATCGATCTATCTACTACCAACAAAACGGAGCTCCACCGCATTTTGCACATACAGCTAGAAATTATTTAAACCAGGTTTTTCCCAATAGGTGGATTGGAAGACGTGGAACGATGGAATGACTGGCTAAATTCCCCGATTTGATTCCTCTCGATTATATATATAAGCGGTTTCTTATTGGAAATGTGGCAATGAAACACCAAAGTGTGCAAACTTTAATATATTTTCCGAGCTTTCAAATACTTATGTATTCATCGTATGGGAAATAATTAATTAAGATTTTCGGTGGTTTTCAATTGTATTTATTCTTGTAATAATTTTTAAATGAAGAGGTCAAAATTCAATATTCAAATTGACGTTGATAGAAATATTGATTAATTGAAATATTGAAAATATATATATATATATATATATATATATATATATATATATATATGGTAAAATGAAATATCAGAGCCATTTAGAATTGACAAGGATCTGCGAAAAGGACACTGCATCTCTCCTACGCTTTTTAAGATATATCAGTAAACAAGAAAGTACAGAGGAATGGGCGTAGAAATTGACAACGATAATTGTTTTTAAGCTCTACATTTTTTTTCTTTTCAGAGGACTTTGATGATAAAATTTTTTTAGTTTCTTCATAAGACACGCGTACAGAGTGTATTGAAAAAAAAGTTCTTTGTGTTCAGATCTTCAGAGACCAACGATGTACTTGTGCAATATCGTTTGATGTCTGTTGATTGTAGGATGTCGAAATGCCGACGTAGCTCTTTGATAAACTCCGTTGCTTCGCTCGTGGAGCTCCCTAAGTACATCGATGGATTGCACGTATACTATTTCGTATTGTGAAACAACCACTTCGTTGTGGGGATACCCATTACGACCGATGTCAAGATCTTTGTTCACTAGTCGTTTTCCTGGCACCGTATCGTTGCTTGAAACTTCCTTTGGAAACGCTCCACCATCCTGTTTGCTTGTGGATGATATATCGTCATGTCCAGGTGGTTTGCCCGTCAACTGCTTAAGTTCTGTGTAGAATTAAAAGGCGACAAGGTGAATATGTAAAATTGAAGGGGTAACCATAGTAAATGAGCGATTATTTGGGGTGAACGAATACATTCGAAAGGATAGGAAGGTTAGAATCTATAGGACTTGTATGACATACGGAATAGAAACCAGAGAGGAAACCAACAAAACGAAAAGCGTGTTTCGGGTAGCCGAAATGAAAACGCCCAGGACTATAGTGGGAAAAACAAGAGTAGATCGAATCAGGAACACTGACATCATGGAACAATGTGGGGTGCAAGACATCGTAAGATGGGGAAGAGAAAGAAAAAGATACTGGTACGCCCACGTGAGAAGAATGGAAGAGAATAGACTTCCACGCATCGTATTTAAAGGGAAAAGAAAACCACGACGACCACCTAAGAGATGGATGAACAGCTGGCAGTCCACCTCCCAGGAATTGATATAGATGAACCTGCAAAACTAACAGATCATGAGATGTTAAAAATGAAGAAGAAGAAGACTTACCATTTTGTCCAATTCAAATTGTGAGTGCAAAATTTGAATCTTAAGGAAATATTGACAATGCAATGCGACTTTTTTTGTCAAAAGAATGGTTTTTTGCAAGGTTTCATAGAGCTTGCTGATCGTTAGGTAAAACCTATAGTAAACTAAGGTGTATACTTCGAATATTAAGATTTACTTTTTGCGTTATTATTTAATGTACACGGTGAACATTGGAAATCAACATTATTTACCTATAAGACATCCGAATATTATATTTTAAACAATTTCAAGTATTTTCTGGGGAATATCCCTTTTATATCCCTTCGAACAAACATTCCAATTATGTTTAAAGATATAGAAAAGAGAGTATTACCATATAAATAAATTGTTAACAATAAAATATGCCTGAAAATAAAATGACTTGTCATATCCTTCAGATACCGGTTACAGGATAAAATTATCCTCGTTATGTATTGGACGTAGGTATTTCAAACTCCGCCCTTACCGCCTTGGTTACGTACAAGCTACGCCTCCCTTTCTATACATTTCAGACGATGCCAAATGTAAATATTTACAAAAATGTTCCGGAAATTCGAATAGTTATCTCGATAGAAATTGTATTCTTGTTATTGTGAGTGGCAATTCCATTATCATTCCCGTTGTATGTTAATAGGTGTATAAAAGACACAGGGCTAGATAGAAATTCATTAGCTATAACGTTAAATATAGATTTGTAGCTCTATTTTCACTTGTATAAGCTAAAAATGCGGTAAAATAGAAAAATAAGAAATTATTCTACCATTTTTATCAGCGTATGACTGTTAAAAAAAAGTTAATTTTTTTGTGTGATCTATAACATTACTTAGTTGTTCAAGGTGTTTCAAGTTTAGAAAAACAATTTGGTAATTATTTATTTTAGGTTGCATAAGCCCGATTTCCTTGAAACTTTAGTATGTTATACAGTTTTTTATGGTGAAAAAGATGAATTTTCTAACGAAGTGCCCTTAATTTAAAGAATCCAATGGTAAAGAGAAAAATGGGGGTTGCCATTTGAAAAAATTAAGTTTTCGAAGTTTTTAGATAACGAAATTCGGTATCATTTTCTAAACCCCCTATATAAATTTTTGTCAAGGTTTTTCACAGATTTTGAAAGCTGTAGTCCGAATCCCAAAAGTATTAGACCTGATTCACTTAAGCTTACAAATATAATTTTTTGCTGTATGTGTCGAAAAATTTCGAAAATGTGAAATAATTAAAAAATGGCGGATTTTAGGCATACTATGCCTTATATAAAGTTATATTCAAATTTCGTGTAGATTCCAAAAATTCATAGTATACATAGTATTCCGTTTAAAATAACGAAGTGTTTGGATCCTGGAAGTTTCAAAAAACTGGAATTATTTTAGCATTTAGCATTTCAGAAAACCCATGCACGCAAATTTTGAGAACATTCGTCCCAGTACTTTCCCATATGCATATCGATTCAGCTCGTCGTGAAGGTCCCTGTAAAAATAATCATCAATTTCTATTGGAGACCTTCGTGACATTTCTTCAATAAATGCTTCAATTCTATTTGAATATGAATAATGTCATTTCTCCAAAATACTGACGATAATGAGATCTAGCTCTTCCATAACGAGATATGTTATTACGAATATCTCGCCAAATTCGCTCTAAACCAAATAATTACCAACAATTTCAAGAAAAGTATGTCTATTGACATTGAAATACATTGCTTGTGAATTTATTTCAGCTGCCATTTCGGGATGGATACCCCACAGCAAAAAGTCCTTAGTGACTGCGTGGAGGCCAACTTATGTCACCAATCCTGGGGATCAATCTACCAGAAAACATTTCAAGAACTCGTGACAGAGGTCTATTAGACGTATGTGAAGATGTTCGGTCTGCGCTTTTTGGTTTTAACGATTGAAGTTTTGCAGTTCAGGCACGAAGAAGTCATCTAATATATGCATATAACGCTCTAAATTCACTGTAACTTTGCGTCTTCAAAAAAGTCTATAATTCCTCGCGCTGATATTGCAGTCCGTACGGTCACTTTAAGCGAATGTAGCCGTTTCTGATGTTCGTTCGATTTTGAATTGGTTGCACTCCAGTAGCTGAAATTTTTCTTTTTGAAGTGTCCATTGAAATAAAATCCGAAAACAGGATGTTTGTAGATGTTGAAAAACACTCAATCATCTGATTTACGAAATCAATCCTCTAAGCAGCATCCTGAGGCTCCAATTCTTGCCTTAATTGAATTTTATAACGGTGCAACCCTAAATCTTTATGTAAAATGCGAAATAATGATGATCTATGCTCATTTAAAGCAACAGCACGCTTCCGAATAGTCAAGTCGGCTAGTCGCGAACAGACCGAATGAACTGTCCAAGTTTTAAACCGTTCTAGGAGACCTTGGAAGTTCGGATTTTGGTATATCCAGTGTATTCTTTTTCTCGACTCGTTTTTCAATATGTCGAGCGCCTGGTACATCATTTATGCGATAACCCAATATTGCGGCGGCGAGTACTGAAACGTAACGAGTGCGAAATACACTTTCCAACGATTTGTGTACACCATTTTTCCTACGACAATATAAAAATTCTTAAAAAAAAACGTATTTTTTAAAAAGAAAGTCAATTAAACAATATCACACATGTGTTGAAAAGTATAAAAGCTTACCTGTTTGTAAAATCAAGACAGTCATGGAAAATGTGTTCCTTCAGTATGGAGAATAAATTTTCATTGAACTACTTTATGCATCACCCAGTAATTGTAATGATTAAATTATCTTGCAGACACTAGTATGTATTTGAACATAAATCACAACAAACTTTCTATTTTTATTGTAAACACTGATATAACCTCAAAAAATCATATTGTCTACTTCTTCAAGTCTTCTTAAATTTGGCCTTTTGCCTTTCGGCACCCAGCCAGATTCATATTGTATTCGTGTATTCTCTCTATCGTTCAAGAACAAATATAACATAAGAAAAAGAAATATTTCAATACATGTATGCTTTGTTATTTATTAATGCATGTGTGAAATAAGCTTTTTTTCTTAGGTAAAAATAAGTGTGTAATCTATCATTTTCAAAAGTGGTGGTAAAATATGTTTGTTTTGGAAGGAAAAATCAAAAATTTGACGATAAGATTACAAAATTCAATTGCAGCAGATTATAAATCATTGGTAAGTGATTCTTTAATAAGTATTTTCTTCGAAATTAGTTCATAATGCAATGTATCGTTTTTCTGGAATTTAAATAAATTAATTTAAACAAATATTTATTGATACTATTTTTAACATAATTTTAAAAAAATATTTAAATATTTTAGTAAAAACTCATATTTATATTTATACGTATTTTCAATCCAATTGGAGCAAAATAGAAAAAGAAAAATGAATGTGTGTTTTAGAAAAAAATAATTTTTGTTAGCTTAATTCGTGGGAAATTTTGGTTAAAATTTTACATCCCGTTCTTGGAGATGATACAATGAGAATGAAAACCAATTTTCATTTCAATCGATACATAAGTATGCAAATAAAATGCATTTAAAAATTGATGATCACTTTCGCTTGCTTAAAACTTATCATTTTTTCGGACTAGTGTAATTTTTCCTATATTTTGTCCGAAAATCAATTAGATCTGTGTAATTTCTCCACGATTCCAAAACCTCGCCAGGGTTCGTGTAAATATGAACAAAGATCAAGTAGAAGGTTTTTGGTTTTTCCCAAAATCATATATAGAGAGGATTAGTATGCTATTTGGATATTAAGAAAGTTACTTGGAATTTTCTGGGTCAGGTATCGGTCAGTCAGATATGAGTGGATTATCGTTTTATTGAGGAAATTTGTTCGGATAAATATTTACCTGTATTGAGTATTTTCAAGTACAAGATCACATCGCCTCATGCTAATCACCAAATGTGTTATTGTCAAATAGACAATTTCAGAGCGTCCGACTAATAAAGTTTCCCAAAAATTTTGTCGGACAATAATACAATAACATTTTTTTGGCATTAAATAAATGTTCCTGAAAAACCCAGATTGCTGGTTTTCTCCGTCATAACTTTCGTGAAATCGACATATTTAACACAAATTCGAAAAATCCTTCTTGTTTTGCACACAAATAATAATAACGTAGTCATCAAATTAGTAATTATCAAATACCTTTACGTGAAAACGACATGTTTTCCGATTTTCCATGGGAAACGTCCCAACTGTCAAATGGTCGCATAAACAAATATGTTGTCGGATGGGGTGCGAGAAGCGCATAGGCAAATTTAAAAAACATTTCGTTCATCTAGCGCACACTACCTGTGTCAAATCCGAAAGATCGTTCGACGAGCGCACGAGAAAATTTGATCTACCGAAGTGAGTGCTAGAGATGGGCCTTTTGAATAATTATTATTATTAAGACAAAACGAAAAACCATCAGCAACATCTAAAATTTTCCAAAATGTGCAAATGTTTAATATTATATAAAATATTGAACAAAAATTGATAGAGAAAATTATTTCTTCTTAAATATTAGATTCAAAATAGTGAAAAAATTGCGTATTTTGAATTTTCCACAATAACACCTTTAAATTTAAGAATGGTTAGGTTAGGTTAATCATTTCATGGTAAATACAGGAAGTGAAGATACCGTCTCGGTACCGTACTCTCCTATATAATCTGTTCTCTGTGCTCGAACCATCGAGCGCTCGACTCACGTGCGCTCGATGCACGCATTCAGTTGTCGGACTGGGAGAAATCTCGAGCCAAAAAAGTAGCTTGCTGGTAATAATTTTTGGAATTTACTTCTTAAGAATCGATTTGCATATATAAGGGACCCGGTATGAGAAAAATGTGAGGAGTAAAATCTATCGATGAATGACCTCGTTACATTTTTGGTGCGCACCCTATGATGTGAGTGTAGGGTATAGGGACACGTGCATAGGGTATACTGCAAACCGACTATACCTATATGTTATTGGGTTTGTTTATTTCTGTCAGTGTCGACATACTTATATTGCTGTTTTTATTATAAATATCAATAATTAATATTGTTATTGTGAAGTTTTAATTTTTATCATTGTGTTCCGCTAAAGTGAACTGAAAGTATTTTCAAATAACTATGGCAGAAAGAGGTGTAGATGATATTGCCGGAACATCTAACAAACACGTGGTTGCAAGGTACGTTATAATTCAAGTATTATATGTACGCCGCTCGTACTGAGTGGCGTTTTTAATGTCGATTTTAACAAAGATGATGGATTGACAATAATAAAATTTTTAAAATCTGAACTGAATTTAGATATTGTTTCTGATAGAGCAATGGGGACAACGAGGTATGGTACAACCATTGATGCGGTATTTTCAAGATTCGTGAACCACGTATCTACGAACGTCCGTGTGTCTTATTTTAGTTACCATAAACCACTTGTCACTGTAATTAATAATGCAGACAATGTTGATTTAATTAATATTAAAAAAAATGATCATAGTCTGATAATAATAATTACATAATTTATCAACATTCCTAATGATATATTTATGCACATCTGAAATTGACTATTGTAAAAAGTTTAATGTAAAATATTTCGTCGATTAGTTATAATAAATGTATATGAAATGAATAAATTAAATAAATATATATTTATATATGTATATTATTTTCATTAATTAACAAATTTACGCTTTTATACAGTATCAATCTTTTTTAAGTTAAATAAACTCTTTTTGCGTCTGGTTAGACTATCGAACTTAAGGAGTAAACTTCAGTCGTGCGTCGGAGCTGACACACTCAATTTTTTTGAACGCAGCCTACTATCCTTTGTGGAGCTTTTAGAATTCTTGGTTTCATATCGAGGAGTTTTAGGCAGTTTACAGAACTTAAGACTGTATCTTTACAGCTACCAAAATTATATCAGTAAAATTATAAATCATCATAGAAAGTATGTTTAATATATATATTTCAAGTCGGATGATATTTATTAACCTCAAAACACTTCTCAACACCACTTTAACCTAAACGATCTAGCAGTGACTAGACGTGTTCTTCCTTGATATTTTTTCACAAAATTCAGACCAATATAAGCGAATTGTCTAGGTCTTCTAAGAATACATACTACTCGATTCTACTTTTCAAGTTTTCACTTCTATATTGAATAAGTCATTGCGAAACTTTTTGGGTGTTTTTTTAACACTTTTTCTAGCATTAAAATGAAAATTTTCACTGTTTAATAAGTTTTTCATTATTCGTAGTTGTTATGGAAATCTAGAACTGTTATGCTTAATTTTTTTCCTATATTTTCGTAAATATTATTCAAAATTCATCTAAATGTACTATTGTTCATTTGTTTTATTCAACTTATATTGTTTAATCGTCAACAATTGTGTATGTTTTTCCTTCCTGTAAGTATTTTCAATAAATAATCACAATTTATGATAATTTTCTTCAGAATGACTTTTTATGGCGAACGACTACCTTGACAAGTACAACGATCTAAAAATCTACACATCTTCTAAACCATAAATTTTATAGAATGGTATCTTTTTTTTTAATTGATTGAAAAATTCATTTTTGCAATCTCTACACTGTACAGGTTGTCCCTGTAAGAATTAGGAATTGCTAACCAATGAGCCCACCCATGGCTTTCAGATAGTAGTGTAGAATTATTTATTTCGTCAAACACACTACGGGGACATAAGTAATTATCCATTGAAAATTTATAATGTTCGAATTTATAATTTAGATAATATACTAAAATATAAGTTCCGATTTAGCAGCTTTCAGTGCCTATAAATCAGAAACAAAGGTAGTATGAGAAAACTTTTTTAATGTCACTCCCGAATTTTTTGTATCAAGTCCCGGAACACCCTGTATAAATTATTTCCATCAATAAATTTCCTAACAATATAATTTAATTTACGTATTCAAAGAAAAAATATTGAAAAATCATTTTTACAAAATTTCTGTCTGAAAAAAATGCCTTAAATTCTTCATAAATTATAAAGGGTAAAAAACAATTACCTTATATTTAAACACCTCAAACTATTACTTATCCCTCGATCTTAGAATCGTTCACTCTGTAGAAATTATGGCGGTCGGGATTAAATGGAATATCTGGTGGCAACACCGCTCTAAATATAGAGAGGGTTCACCACACGACAACTAGTTTCTCCTCTGGCAGTTGAATACGAAGTTTTATAAGAAATGTTTCTGTATATAGAAACTGTGTGAAACATCCTCCATACTTTCCATATCGTGTTAACATTTTACGGGATTGTTTTTAGACATTTTTTTAATAGTGAATAAATTTTTAATATGAGAGTTTAGTGCTGTGGAAAATTGTGTTTAGTGATTCTTTTTTTGGTTTAAGACAATCTTAATCGGCGAAAACGAAATCCAATAATTTTATTGCTGGAAAATGTCTGATGGTAAGATTTATTGTTTCATTATACCACAGCTGTTACCAAAGAAATTTAAGCTGTTGCTTACTACATATCAGCTTATTTCCAACATATAATTAGAAAATGTTTATCAGGTTTGACAGTGTTAGAACTAAAGGCTTGGACAGCTGATAAAAATCTGAAAATCTTGAAATACACCTCAATAAGAGAATCCGCAAATCTATGTTGTTAGCAACCGTCACTAATAGATGAATGAGTGCCTAGGGATACCTGGGACCTCCCAAAATATCCCACTTTAGCGAGGTAATGGCGCACTGCCTCGCTGGACACTCCTTCGACCCTAGTCATGAGAATTATATGAAAAACCAACAGAAATAAACAGAACAGGGAAGAAGACAAAAGTGGAAAGGAAACGATTCAAGGAAAACATTAACAGCTCATTCAAAACAGGAGATGATATCAAACAATCCAGAATGAAAAAAAGACGACGGACCAACAGACGACAAAAAATTTGATTTCAGAAAAAGTGACTTACATACAATCTTGCTAGGCTTAGAAGAACAAGTATGTAGAAACGAAAAAAGCTAATTCCAGATGAAATAAGGCAGAGGAAGATGGAAAGAAAAAACGAAATTAGGGAATATAGGGGAGATAGAATAATGGAAACCATTTGCAGGAATATAAAAGAGCTAGTAGCTTTGACAGAAAACCTAGAAGATGGAGATATAAGAAGGGTAATAGGGGAAATAAACTCCCTCGCCCGAAAACCAACAGGAAAAGAGAACGACGTTAAAAGCGAGGGATTCTAAGAAAAGTTAGAGAAAAAGAAAAGCGATAAAAGGAGAAAGTATCTCATCAAATTGAGAATGGGGTATTTGCGGAGATTTGCAGAGGATTAGCAATGAGGACTGAGAAGAAAGCGTATACAAAAGCTCAAAGCTCTCGACAATGATCTACGAGAAACTCCTCGCGAAAAAAGACTGGTTGAGCTGATAAAAATCTAATTATATTTTTGAAAATAGCCTAAATTTCTTCGGCAATTGTTGTACTAGTGTAGACTAGTTCAATTAATCATTATAGTGGCAGAGGTGAGCTTTTTTAGTCAAAGTAGAATATTAGAAACAAAACATACATTCATTTCGAGTTTTCTTTACATAATTCAACTAAGAAATAAACGTTTTTTTAATCGTACATTTTCTATACCTTTCAGTGATAACATTTTATTATAATTATTATTTTTAATTATTTAATACAATTAAATGGAATTGTGGAAATTGCCTGGGCAGTCAACGTGTTAAAAAGAATTTGGGTTTAATTACCACAAACTTCAAATCGAAATTGTGTCGAAATTTACTCATAAACAAACATAGGTTAGGGTAGATAAATTTTGAAACCAAAAAAATAATAATAGGATCAAACTCATTGGAAAAGGTGGAGAATATGATAAAAATGAAAGGAAAAATAATTGTTGTAGATAATAAAAAGATCTACAACTTTTGTATTTACTTTTTTTTTGTCTTAACCTCAAAATTTATCTGAATCGTGATTTTGACATAATAGCATTCAACTTTTCAATCCAAAAGTCTCCTGTAAAATACCAAGTTTTTTAAAAAATCGGTGAGATTTTTGTTCGATGAAGTATCTACTTTCTGATGGTGTAAAAACATATTTCCATCACTACAGTAAAGTTTCTAAGAAAAAGCAGAAAAAAGACGAAAACAACTCGCATCCCATTGTTTTTAATCATTATGTAGAATTTTTCACTCAAATTACATGAAAAACGTGAAATTTAATATTACATTGATCAATATAAGTAATTAGAGCCTGAAATTTTACTGAACATCTAAAAATTCTACTACAACTACTACGACAACTAAAAAATAAAAGTTTTCTTAAAATCCTACAGTTTATATACCTTTCAATGTTAACTTTTTATTTAAATTATCATTTTTTTATGATTTAATGCGACTAAATGAAATTGTGGAAATTGCCTTGGCAGGCAACGTGTTAAAAATATATTTCACGTGATTCTGACATAATAGCATCCTAATTTTCAACCTAATATTCTTCTGTCAAATATCAACTTTTTAAAAAGTCGACGAGGGGGTTTTGTTTGTTCAAATCTCTTCTTTCAGATGGTGTAAAAACATATTTCCATCACCGCGGTAAATTTCCTAAGAAAAAGAAGAAAAAAGACGAGAACAACTCGCAACCCATTTGTTTTTAATCATTATGTAGAATTTTTAAATATTCATTAGAATTTTTCACTCTAATTACATGAAAAACGTGAGATTTAATGTTACATTGATCAATATAATTAGAGCCTGAAATTTTAATAAACATCTAAAAATTCTACATATTGATAAAAAAATTTCTGTATGCGATTTTTTTTCGTTTTTTTTGCCTTTTCTGCAAAAGTTTACAGTGGACATGGTAATCTATTTTCACACTACTACAAAGTAGAGATTGTTTCAAAACAGCTGATATTTTGTGAGAGAATTTTCGATTGAAAATTAGGGTAATTTTTCGATATTATGTTAAAATAAATATTCCAATTCAAATAAATTACAGTGTATATAGGACAAAAAAAATTGAGTTTTTACATAAAAAAAAAGATAAAAGGTAAAAGATAAAAAACAAAAACTTGGTTTGAATTTTCCACTTAAAATTTTCAGGTCCTGTGAAAAGAATGTAAATACAAAAGCTGTAGATCTTTTTATTTCCTACAACTTTGCTATCCAACTTTTTTCCATAAGACTTTTGTCGGAAATCGAAATAAATACTTTTTTACCCTTAAAAACTCACCCCTTCCCCTTAACCACACCTCAAATCGCCCGTAAATTATTTTTCTTTTCATTTTTATTAAATTCTTCTCCTTTTCCAATAGATTTCATCCTACGATTATTTTTTTCACTTTATATTATTTTTCAATGCTTCCACCCTGGTCAAACAACTAAGCAAAGTGGACAAAAGAATCAATATTGTGTTTAAATTCATATTTCAATATCCCGAAATTAATTTGTTGAAATATTCGAAAAATATTTTTAGAAACAAAACTTGCAATGAAACTTATCTTTATCAATCTAACGGTGACTGATTATGAAGAAGAGAAAACGTCGCATTTTATACAAAACCAGATACCACACAAGATGAATTATTCTCATTCTTCAAGTACATTTTATATATCACCCACGCAAATAAAGACGAATAATATGTAATTCAATACTTGCTCTCATTGTGTTACAATTTCTTTGTAAAACGTAAACATAAATATAAATTTAAGTAAAATGTAAGTCACTAATAAGTTTTTCGTATCATACGAAGGTTGCTACTCAAGATTTGAGATAAGGCAACACTGTACGCGTATATGTCAAATCTGACATTGACATAATAATTTTTTTTAATCGTGAATGTACACAGAACATGTTGTCATACGAGTAAAATTTGAGTTGTTTACAGATACTTGGAACAATCATGAAAAATGTCGTACAGTCTTTGGCACCCAATGATTTCTTATTCCCGCAGATCAAATATAAATTGCGAGGTCAAAGTTTTTCTACACCTGAAGAAGCAGTTGATGCGTTCAAATAACACGTTTTGGAGGTACTTCTTGTCTATCTCAAAACATAAGTAGCAACCCTCGTACAAGCCTTTTCATCGAAGTTATTTAATACTTTTTCAAACTACTTTTCGAAATCATTGCATTTATGTCGTGACATTCATAGAGTCCGTACTATGATAGAACGAATCAGAGGTGTAGCAAAAAGGCATGAAGAAAACCTCCGTGAAGATGCTAATCACATGGTGTTTCAACTTTTGGTAAATGTAGCGACCGCAAACGACTGAAGAGAACAAAACCATTTGAACTGGTATAACGAAATAAATTGCAAAGTTGTACATTTGTACAACGTTATAAAATGATGTTAAATAAAAATTTTGAAAATCCATTGGGACATCTTAGTAATTCATTGTTTTAGTATAAATTAAAAAAAAAAGATAATGTGATACGCGCCAACTCGTTCCGATTCTTTTTGATATTGAATATTCATAGGTTAACTTAAATCTCATATAAAATTTATTTCTTTTTTGAAATCTAATAGATTAACATTGATTTCACTGGGTTTATATAATTTTTTTATAAATAAAATCTTTACTAATAAGCAAAATATATTTTATACCTAGCAACATCTGCACATTCATCTTTTACTAAACCTAACCTCTCTCAATCATTGTAAATTATCCCATTAACAAATTTGTTTGTCATTCAGTTTCTTTTTTAGTCTGGTCTCCATTTAGCTTTAACTGATTCCATAGAAGGGCAAGTCTGTATGCTATTCCATTTCCCTTCGCTCTAGTTTGTCCTGGAACTCTTTAGAAAGTAATTTCATCCTTTTTACCTTGTCTAGACAACTCGACCAGAAATTTTCAAACCATGTTAGATATCATGACACTGGAGCTCGAAGGTCTTGGTAATCGGACAAGATGATAATCTTCTGTGTAAAGTTTGTCCAGTTCCTTCTAACTCTAGTTTGTTTTGAAACCTTTTGGAGCGTATGAGTCTGTCTGCTATTCCGTTTTCTTCCACTCCAGTATGTCCTGGAACCCTTTAGAGAGTAATTTCATTCTTTTTACTTTGTCTATATAACTTGACCAGACATTTTTAAACCGGTTTGCAGTATAGGCTTAAACAGTTTATGACCTATAATGTTGAGGTTTATTTACATTGTCCCTTTCAAATAATTTCTAGGAAGGTCTGACCAAACTGAAACAGAAAGTAATCGAAGAATTTAAATAAATTATTTAAGCTAGTTCAGTGATAGTAAAAGTGAATTATTATAAGTTAGTGTAGTGTATAGTGTTTAAATAAATTAAGAACGTAAGAGACACGTCACGAATAGAAACCGTGTAAAGAAAATAAGAAAAACATTACAGAATTACAACTAGTCAAAGTTCTTAATTTTATCACTTAGTGACTGAACGATCATCTAAACTCTAAGGCACCAGTAAACATAGCTTCAAATTTTGAATACAATTAGTGTTTAGTGTATAAACAACGGAAAAACTGAAATATTTTGCAATTTCAATACATTTTTCTAGAAATGAAATTAATAATAGAGCTTTTATTTATCGCGAACAGTCACTCGCCAAATTCAGGGCTTAAATCTCAATAATATGGTGATGGATATCGGTTCTGTAGTATTCACATCCGGCCAAGCTTACGGGGCACTTTCGAGAGTTCA
The DNA here is from genome assembly GCF_026230105.1 of Diorhabda sublineata. Taxonomy (NCBI): domain Eukaryota; kingdom Metazoa; phylum Arthropoda; class Insecta; order Coleoptera; family Chrysomelidae; genus Diorhabda; species Diorhabda sublineata. The sequence continues at coordinate 5,697,366 of NC_079475.1, read as the reverse complement.
AGTGACATCTAATTGATGTCAACTTTGGAAGTATTAACGCACAGGAATCCTCTATTTGTGAGTACAATAGACTAAGGAGCATTTATCGTTTAGATTTGTCAAAAATAATAATATCAAAGCCTCCGATAAAACCCATAGAGAGCTTTGGGAGAGTGGGCTTTGAGAAAAACTGTAGCTGAAGCTAAAGAAGTAGTACCGGAAAAGAAAAAGAGGAAGACTACTTACAAAAATAAAAAAAGCTCCTAAGATAGAGACTGGGCTTTAAGAAAATTTATTGTTGGTATTTAAGATGCTGAGCGTACTGGAAAGATAAAAGATTTTCAATGCTAATGTGGTCACTAAAAGATATTGCTTGATTAGCTGATTACGTGGTAACTTGAGACAGAAGGTTCCCTAAGTAGGGAAATCAATCAACTTGGTATTACATGGATCTCACAACTTTTTACAGTAGAAGAACTGAGTTGGAGATGGCAAGTACGTAACATGAAAGAGGAAACTGGAACAAAAAGTTTAAATGAGTAAATTATTATCGTTGTTATCAAATAATATTTGAGGAAAAACAATGCATCTGAATCTTTTCTTTTCGTATCTTCTCCAGTTTCACAAATAAATAAAATTAACTCACATGATTTCGTAAATTATTTTTGCATTGTATTTCGTTTTCAGAGCATGCCCATTATTTTGCCTAATTCTTTGAGATACTGTATACACTACAACAACACTCATAATTACACTGTCTGACGCGCGTTTCGATAACCAAGATATCGTCTTCAGAGACTGAAGGTAAGCTAATAACCTGAGTTATTAGGTTTACGTTAAGTAAAGTCATTAGGTTTTAGTTTACCTTCAGTTTCTGAAGACGATAACTAGGTTATCGAAAAACAGGTCAGACAGTGAGAGTGTTGGCGTAGTGGTGGTGTAAACAGTGTATTAGTTATTTCTTTGAGGATATGTTTATTCAATCAGCTTCGATTTCCACAATATTTCATTAATTTCATATTATCCAATGAGCTATTTTGTTTTTGTCATCTTGTTACCGACTCTCCAAAAATCACTTTACAATTCCAACGCAGTTCGAATTCCGCAAGCTTCTCTCCACTAGTTGAGAAATGACATATCCACTTGAGACCATGTTTTGACAAGTCTAGTCGCCGATAGCCGCGAGACACTCTCAGATATCCACTCTCGAGAGTGCGTCCATTGATTTTAAGCAGTCTCGAGTGCAGCTCGCGAGAGTATTAATCTTAGGTGGAAACGCACCTTAAGCCGATGTAGGAGCCCCTAGACTTGAACGACGGGGCTTAACTTGGTTGAAGTTTGAATAACTTAGCCCTGGTCATTATAGTCAGCCAAGCCTGGCTGAACTCTGGGTAACCCCACCTCGGCCATCCTTTAGTTAGCCAGTCTTGGCAGAACTCTGAATAGCTATATAAAGTTTTGTTCTAATATCTTATCCAAATAGATATTTTAACAATAAAAGTAATAATTTTTTATGAATAAAATTTTTTATGCATAAAGGACAATAAAAAATAGGGAACGAGTACGATTTCCGCGGCGCTTGGATTTGACCAAGCCATTTTGTAATTAAATCTTCAAAAGACTTCTGGGGAGGTGTCCCAGGCGTGCTGGATTCACCCGTTACCCGGGCGCCTACCAGCTAAAAACCCACCCTCTTCTCTACCGACGCATATGGAACCGTTCTTAGCGAACATCGCGTCACATGCGTCGGCTTTACTCTCGACTCCTTTTTTCTCTCTTCTTTTTTTCTTTTTTGGTCTGTAATTTAAATAAGAGTAAAAAAAGTTACAACAAGAGGGATAACACATAATAAATAAATAATACATAACATATAATATAATATCTACTGACACTTACACCCGAAAAATTGTATAGATAAAAATTCCTACTCCTAATCTTACCCTACGTTAAAAGTTTATTGTATAAATAAAACCTATGCTAATCCTATTTTTAAAAAAATTGTATAATATAAAGTTTTGAGTATAAATAAAACTTACACTCAACCTAACCTAACTTAACCTAACCTAACCTAACCTTCTCGTAGTGCACTTTGAGTGTAAAAAATTCAAAAATCGTGATTTTTTTACAGCAAAAATTATCCAAAAATTTTTTTTCGCATGAGGATTATTTTAGTTTTATTTTATTATTATTATTTTTTAATGAGGGGCTTCGCGAGTTGGAAGAGGGAAGATTGGGGGCATATAAATTCGGAGCGGATAGATTTTTTACAGTCATTTTTCTTATTCGGTTGATTTTGTCGTTAAAAATAGGATAAATGATGCAAAAACAATTGCTAGAGAACTTTTTCAGGATAATTGTGAAATACTACAGTCGTGTGGTTTTTCAATTATAAAACAAACGAAAATAAATAACTTCTGAAAGCATTCAGAACGTAATCTTTGCTCGAAAAAGGATATTTTTACATTAAATTACTAATTAAACCTTCAAACTATCATGAAATATTTTTTTTATTTTATAAATAATGAAAAACAACCGACAATTCTTTATGGAAAACATCAAATTATTCATGTATTTATCGTATGTTAAGTTATATTCATTACAGAGTGATGAAAGTTATCAAAAATGACTGATTTTGTTATAAAAATATGTTTTTTTCAATATAATTTTGGAGTATTAGGGTAAATAATATGAAAATTAAATAAAAAATCTTTTGTTAATTGAATTACAAGATTCATATTGAATTTAAAGTGATCAAATATTCATTTGAAACGAAATATTGAACGCCATCTGTTCAATGAAACGAATTTTGAACTAACGTTTGACTATAACTTTAATTATCGATATCTCGAAAACGAAGCGAGATATCAAAAAATTTCATTCTTCATTTTCGACTTATTTTGGCCTAATTAAGCCGCTCCTGATACCGTACTCTCCCCAAAAATAGTATTAAGTCATAAAACTATAATTTTATTAACAGTATAAAAAAAACCAGGGCTGGTCCAGGCTTGCAAACGGCTTCCAAGCTAGGGCCAGAATTGTACATACTTGGCCCATGCCCGGGCCTATACTGGGCCCATCGTAAAATCCCATGTGGGAGAGGATCTAAGACGATATGTCCTCGATACTCAAATCTGCGAACTTCTGAAATGCTATTAAATTTTTTTATCAGCTTTCGTTATTGAGATGCGTATTAATTAATTGAAAAAATATAACTTATTATTAATGTCTTCTACAAATTCAACTTGTATTTCAAAAGAATAGAATTAAATTTAGGTATGTGCGTTGTTTTGAAACACTAGATATATACGATCATGTAATAACAGACAACGCGATTCTAAAAATAGTGCCAATATGTCGGCAATCAGGTCGTTTTCTTTAAATAAACTCCCGAGGGAACATTGAAAACCGAAAGTAGGAAGCTTTATTTGAAAAACAAATACTCGATTAAATGAATCAAGCACGAATCGTTGGGATTTTAACAAGATATAGTGATATTAGGGGTGATGGACTATGAATTAATTGGAAAAAAAATAGAATCTTCAATTTGCTCGCGAGTATAAATGGAGAGAGACGAAAATCTACAAGTCGTAGAATATGAAAACTACATAGTGGATACATATGTTAACACGTTGACTGCCAACTAAGAGATAACTCGTTGATTAGCTTTTGGGAAAAGAACAAAAAATCAGTGCTGGCTTACATGAACAGAAAATTTATGAAAAAACGACTTAAAAGTCCAAATAAACGATACAGGGTGTTTCTATATTCGACCGACAACGCTCTACCACAGAGAGATTTCCTTACGGGGCCTAGTTGCTGAGATATAGTGTGTTCAAAATTTTAAATCAAAATCCAACAATTGGGTTCACCCACCCCGACCAATCCATTTTTCTCTAAAACGTCTGTTTAAGTAATTTCTTGCTGCTGTAGCAAAATTAGCAGATGCCCCATCGTGTTGAAGAGGAAATATTAAATAATTTTTTTGTAAGGCCATCTTTAAGTACTCGAACTGTACGTCGAGCTTTAATAATAATGGACCATTCTATTGTATGGAAAGTTTTAAAAGAACAAGTTTTACATCTATACAAATTGGCCAGTTTTCAAGCATTAGAATCTAGAGATTTTCAGGTGCATATGGAATTTTCAAACTAGTATTTACAAAATACTTTCCAAAATATGTGTTGTATACTGAAGAGGCTAGATTTATTAGGAAAGAAGTTTTCAATTCTAGAAATAGTCAGGTTTGGGATGAAGAAAATCCGCACTTTGTTCGTGAAAAGGGATTTCAGCATAAATATTTGGTTAATGTATGGGAGATTTTGGCTGGAGATTGCTTAATCAAATTATATTTTACCAAATAAATTAAATAGTTCAATTCATACGCGCTTTCTGGAGGAAATGCTGGATGAATTGTTGGAGAATGTACAGTTAAATATTAGACAACACATGTGGTTTCAAAACGATGAAAAATGGACCCAATTGTGGCCTCCAAGATCACCTGACTCAAATCCTATCGATTTTTTTTATATGGGCGTTCTTGATTTATGGCAAATTTTTGATTTTGATTTAAAATTTTGAACACCCTATATCTCAGCAACTATGCCCCGTAAGGACTCGTATATCTCAGCAACTAGGCGTCGTAAGGACACGACTTCCTATATCAAAATGAATCATTTATTGGGATCTCTCTGTGGTATAGCGTTGTCGCTCGAATTTAGAAACACCCTGTATACTATGAATAAATTGAAAAGAAAAATAACATCTCTAACGTGCTCGCGAGTATAAATGGATAGAGAGAAAAATCTACAAGTCGTAGAATATGAAAACCACATATTTTGTGGATACGTTTGTTAACACGTTGACTGCCAACTACGAGATAACTCGTAGATTGCATTCTGTTCCAGAACGCCAACTACGAATTATCTAGTACTGTGTTTACTTGCAATTTTTGTGCAGCTACGAACTCGTACTATATCAATACTAATATACAGGGTCTTTCAAAACGTTCGTATGCGAGTTATATCACTGCATTAAGCGAAAAAAATCGATTAAAAATCACCAAACAATCACATATCTATAACGCATAGATTAATCGCAAATTAACAATAAGGTTTAGCCAATCAAAAGCTTGTGGAACGTTTAAGTTCTTCCCTATCGAGCGGTCGAGAGAGCCATAAAAGTATTTAGCTGCTGCCGTATAATATGCACCGAAAAACTTTCGAATAAGTTTTAGAAACAAAGATAAGTTCAAAAATGACTTTACACATGAATCGCATACAATATTTTTTCTACTAGCAAAAAATTCTATCAAAATACAGAAATTGTAATTTTTCATATATAATATATCATAAATTTATTCATATTTTGAACATTTTAATCAAAATTAGAACAAATTAACAAAACAACAACGACGAATTTGTGTTATTAAATGTGTTAACTCTTCCCTTTGACATGTATAAGTGTCACCTAAAAATAATTATTACTATATAATTAAAGAAATAAAAAATTGCATCAGCTCGATTTGAACCTGGGACCTCCCACATGTGAGCCTTGTACTCTAGCCTCTACTCTAAGGAGACCTTAATAATACGTTTTTTACGCACAACTGCTTAAAGTATGCTTTTTTAGGCACTAGTGCGTTAAGTAAAGTTTTTCGCACTCGAAAGTATCTAAAGTACGTACTTTAGGCAGATTAGTAGAAAAAATAATATTTTATTATTTGTGAAACTTGAAACAATCTTCCACATAAAGGACTGACTTCTCTTTACAAGCTGGACAGAAATAATGCGTTTTTCGGCGTGTTTTTGCCGACATGGCTTTGTCGGACGCTATTTTTTTGGGTAGGTGGTTGACTATCTATATAATGGAGCTCTTGCAATTAATCTGAATCTTTTCTCCAATCAATGCGACGACGAATTCCTCTCTGAACATTATCGCTTGTATTTGGGAAGAAATTACCTTTTCGAAAATTTATTGAGAATTGTATTTATAAGGTTGGCAACTAAGTAATTTCGTTTTTCACTGATAGAGAGCCTTGCTTTATATTTTGAATGTTAGTTCTGTACTTTGCCGTTTGTCACTTGATACTGGTCACACTGACGTAACTTAGAAGCAAGTAGTGCGTCATTTTTAATGGAGGTTTTAGTTGTGGGTTAATTTCAAATGGAGTGCAGAAACGAACATTTTCGGCATATTTTACTTTTTTATTTCCGTAAAGAAAAGTTACTGCGGATCACAAAAAAATATGATTTCTGATGCTGATTTCTCAACAGAGCGCACGTGTCAGAATTGGTATAAAAAATTGCGTTCTGGAGATTTTTCTCTCGAAGATTAGCAACGTTCTGGTCGGCCTACTGAAGTTGATAATGACCAAATCAACGTTATAATTGAAGAAGATCTTCATACAACTGTTCGAAAGGTTGCGAAGAAGCTACATATATCTTATACATCAATTGAAAAACACTTAAAACGTCTTGTGCTAGTTAGGAAGATTGATATTTGGGTACCTCACGAATTAAAAGAAATTCATCCAACACTGGTGATGAAAAATGGATCCTGTAACCACATCTAAAGCTGAAAACAATAAAAAATCTCATGCTGTCAGTTTGATGGGATTTCAAGATATAATATACCAATATTTTTTCAAAATACCATCCTCGACTTCATCTTCATACAGTCTCCTCTCCCTATTCTTCTTCTTTCCTTCGAACATTTTCTGATACTTCTACTACTAATTCTTTTTTATTTCTTGTTTCCTCTTCTAGTCTCTTTTGTTCTTCAGCTGCAGCCTTCAATTTTTTATTTTTTTCTTTCTTAATTTGACAAATTTCATCGCAAAGTACAAAAGCCTCGATTTTTCGAACGGTTTCACAAGAAAATTCCTTTCTGATCCTTTTGCGCTTACAAGTCATTTTCACTTTCTTTTTGCATTGATCGAGGTTCGGACAAGGTCCTGGGTGAATTCGCTTTGCATCTGTGTCCGCATAGATATGTGTTACAGTTTGAAAATTCATGCATCATCGTTGCCAAACTTTGAAAAAGAATTGAGAATGAGGAAATTTAGAACAACTGTCATTTTTTTTAAATGTCCACATACAGTTGTTAGGTAAGAGCGTACATATTGAGGTTTACAAATAGTGTATTGTGTTTTTTGAGCTGCTTCCAAGAAATCAAACGATCAATTCTGATGTTTACTGTCAACAATTAATGAAACTGGATGAAGCAATCAAAGAAAAAAGGCCATAATTGTCAAATAGGAAAGGTTTAGTGTTCCTCCATGATAATGCAATGCCTCACACATCTTTGGCCACTCGTACGAAACTATTGGAGCTGGGCTGGCACCATCTGATTACCATTTATTTCGAAGTTTGCAGAATTCTTTGAATGGAACAACTTTCACAAATGACGATGACCTTCAATCGCACCTGGTTCAGTTTTTTGCTGATAAGAACCAGAAATTTTATGAGCGCGGAATCATGAAGCTGAAGGAAAGATGGCAAAAGGTCTTTGAGCAAAATGAAAAATATATAGAGGATTAAAAACTATTCGTTGTTAAAAAAAAGGGTTTTATTTTATACTACAAAAATTTGTCTCACCAGCTTTTTCGAAAATGATCTCCATGAACTACTTGAAGACATTGCACTCAATATCAGACAAAACATGTGGTTCAGGCACGATGGTGCTCCAGTACATTTCAATCGGACTGCTAGGCAACATTTAGATGCAACGGTCAGATTGGTCGAGGATGGCTCCAACATTAGCCTCCTCGATCTCCAGAGTTAATTCCTCGTGATTTCTGTCGGGGAGAAAGTATCGTCCTCTACTTGCGTATAATAGGCATCATACGTTACTATCGTGAATTAATATAATATGTTTATAAATAAACATATTATATCAAATAAAATCATATAAATGAGGAATTAATCCAAAATTTTCTATTTCAGGTTCCCTTTGACCATTTTGTATACGCGCAGTAATATGTGAAACACTTATCGGTATTCGCGCATGTAAGAAAAATGCTGTCTACAGGAATTGGTTATGGGGGTGGACAAAATTCCATTTCTGTGACAAATTCCACGCCCCCTTATAGTCCACCCCCGAACGCTAGTAACGTCGGAGGCAGACACAGCCCTCTTCCGAGCTTCGGATTCACTCAAGAGCAAGTAGCTTGCGTTTGCGAGGTAAGCCCAATCGTTTTATCTCCGAAGAACAAAAAATTTGAATTTTCATGAAGGTGTTAATATCTAAAAATATGTAGAAATATATCTTGTATAACCTATGTATCTTTCTAGTTATTTAGCCGGCTATTATCAATATTTTATTTATTTTCAAATTCCAATTATCCAATTTTTGTCTTGATCACAATGTTTTTAAATTAAGAGACGATAAATCGGGACATTTGAATGGCCACTTTATTATTAAGCCACTGCTTTCAAATCATTTGAAGTTTGCAAATGATTTTGTTTCATAGGTAATAAACCTCGATGTCTTACTCTGTATTTGGATCTTCACATCATCCTTGACTCGTCAATCGTTTTTCTAAGATTTGTTGTATTGAAAATCTACTGCTATCAACCTTAAGTGTTGGTATTGCTTATGAAGGTTAAAAAGAATAAACTTAGATTAGATGAGGTAAAACATCTGGAAGACTTCGTAAATGCGATGCATTTGCATATTTTTTGTGCAGAGCATACATCTTCGGATTTGGCAAAGGAATTTTTGAGTTGATAATGGAAATAGACTCCATTGAATGCCCCACGTCTCTTTTCTTGTTCAGAGAAAGGTGTTTTTTAGTCGTGAGTCGTTTGGTTTAATTTTTCTGATTTCTTGCGACGATTATCAAAATAATAATTATAATAGACTTCAGATAGTGCTTGGGCTTTTTCTTCATATTCAAAAAACTATCTGTCTTTCATGTCTATAAAACTACAACAAATGATAAATCAGTTTGAAATCTTGAAGCTTCTTACCACCATCATTAAAATGATCTAAAATTACATGTCAAATAATGACTGGGATTTATATTTTTTAATATTGTCTTTTTCGCTGTAAACCATAGCTTCAGATTGCGTAGTTGGTTTGTCATCTCTGCTTTCTTCAATTAATTTCAGTGCATCAGTTATTGCGGATCACACTTTTACTAATGCATAGCATGCATCATATCGAACAGATTAACGAGTTTAACACTTGAATTCGTACGCTGTACCAAGATCTCCCAACGTTGTGTACTTAGATTTAATTAAGTAGAAAAGAAGTCGTATTCTGTTGCCATTCAACGGCACCAAATTTGAAGATTAGGCACAAATAAACTAATCTGCTAAAGGATTGTTTTGATTCGTTGGACTGAATATATACCTGACATATTGCTCGCGACAGTTCATTATATCCAAACCATTATTCCCTAGAGACTTTAACAGAGCATCCCCAATAAATTTTACTTTAAAGACTAAATTTTATAAAAAATTCAAGGAAATTCACCGTTATCACGTACATACGAGGGTTGTTACTTAAGTTTTTAGATATTTATAACTGGATATGGCTTTATTGTTTTCAAAAATATTCTCCACTAAGATCAATACACTTTTGCATGCATTAGAATCAATTGTCGCAGCATTTTTTCCTATCAATTTGATGTTTATTATAATAGGGACTCTCAAATTCACGTAATGTTTCTAAAGAAACTTGGTCCATTGTGAAAGATCTAAGAAATAACACTTCATCGAGCAATAAATACTTTGTGAATGTAGCCAAAAATCTTTTTGACAGCCAAATGTCAATGCAAATTAAATGTATGCGAGTGAATTATGCCTCAATCTCACTGGTGTCACATGACCATCTTGCAATATCAGTTTACGCACAGCATCTCGATGTTTTATGGCACAAAAAACGATTTTGAACGACCATGATTGAATTCGAAACACCAGCGAAACATGGTGTCTCGAGACGGGGCTTCATCATCAATATTCGAAGCGAGTTGATTGCCAAAATGCTTTTGGTTTAATCCACATCGAAAGCCATAGAAAATTTATAGATTCAATTCTAATTTTTGACCAAGATGTTTCAAGTATCTATCTTCTTCTTCTTCAACGTATTGTAGGCATTAGGCCTGTAGTTTCCAACTTGTCATCCTTGAGATGTTGATATCCACGAATCCATTCATCTTTTTGGTCTTCCTAAAGGTCGTCGTGTTCCTGGCTTACCGTCTCGTGCGATCTTTGCTAATTTTTCTCCGGTCATCCTGTCCACGTGTTCGTTCCAAGCTCTTCTCCGTTTACATCCCCATCTCACTATGTCTTCCACCTCACATTCGTGTCTTATATTTGCTCACAGATCCAACGATCAGCCTCGGAACTCGACTAAAAATTGGAATATGAATACGGAATACGGAAGTATCTGTAAATAACTCAAATAGCACTCGTATGACAACACATTCTGAGTACGTTTAGCAACCCTCGTATTTTATAATTATAGCAGATTGTATTTCATAGAAATTTGTTGTTAACAATATAATTTCTTCGTAGAATATTGATAGATGGTATGTATGTAAAAATTTTCAAATCTTGAGTTAAAAATGGATCAAATTTAACAAAAAATTCCCATTGGGAGGATCTCCTATTCGTTCTGTATAACCTCGACGTGGCAACCGTTGTCTTTACTTCTTTTCGTGTCTAAAATCATGTTGTTCCAGAAATTTTGTCCACATAGGTCTGGGCCTCTCGAGCTAAGGCGTTAATCCATTACTTTCTAGAGCTGGAAATCAATGGAAAAGTAGGAAAAATGGGTAAATTAATCGATACAAAGGAAATATTTGGTAAAAAAGAAATACCAAAAAAAGTTTAGACCATCAGTGGAAACTGTTTAGAATCAAAATGATTTCTGAAAAAAAAAATATGTTGTTTTCTTGTTTTGTTGGAAAGTTTTTAGACATCCCTCGTACATATAATAAAAGTTTCTTATATACTTCGAACTTGAGTGAACGTGTTTTTATTACGGATCTGTTTCTAAGGGTAATAGTTGAAAATTACTTTACACGCCCCATGTAATAAATTATGATCCTTCACCCAACGCCTAACCTTAAACGCTGATAAATAATAACTTTAAGTGATTTATTGTGAAACGTTAGGGTGTGAAATAATAAAATTCTCATTTTTTATAGTGTATTAAATACTTGACCAAAGTTAACAAGAGCTGAAAGATATATGTTGTTAATTTCCATCATGTTCTTGATTTTATCTGTCAAAATTTTACGTATATACAAAATCAATTGGAGAAATCAAGGAAAAGTTACGTAAATATTATTCTGAATGTCTATTCTCATCGTATATAACTAATAATACCTTGAATCGCTGCTAAACTACGAATGTCTCTTGAAAGTAAAACTCATTTAGAACACACTTTTGTTCCTTAGGGTCAAGACTGGTTTTTGATAAATCAACGCAGAATCACCTGGACACGCTTCCTTAGATTTTTGTGTTCAATAGTATACAAAACAATTAATTATTACATAACCTCTGACATCATTCAAAGTAAATGCTGGTAAACTAAAGATTTATTGTGTTACTCCATCAGATCTGCTTTTATCATAGACCATTTACAGCTTGTCCTCCAATTTCAGAGATCTTATTAACCATTTTCATTAGGTCTTTCCTGATATCCTAGGAGAAAAGGCGGCTTGGAAAGTTGGGAAGTTTTTTTTTTATAGTTTTGATTCTATTATATACGAACTTCTCCTGTAAGTGAAACTCATTTAGAACACACTTTGGTTCTTAGAGACGAGAGTGGTTTTTTATTTTTATAAATCGCTATTCTACATTAATGGACCTACAGATCTATATTCAAAAGAAAATATTCAAAGACAGACTTTTTTTTAAGATATTTCGGGAAAAGAAAAAGTCATCGAGATACTGTTTTCTATGTTAAATGATTATCTCCAATTCATACAACTAATATTAAAGGTAGAAAAACGGATTTATGGGAGCTTGTTCATGTGAGTCCGAACTGCTGATAGAAAAAAAGAAAGAACTTCGGCCTACCACTTTCCATATCTATTCCGATTGGATCACCATGTCGTAAATTGTGGAAAATAACAAAGAATAAGAGTAACAAGTTTTGATTTTAATAGTGAATAGAGAGAGATGTCCTTTCTCTCTCTTTCAATTGTACAACTCCACATACCGTTCTCCCTATCTTCAATATCAACTCTATGATCTAGTCTCAATGATTATAAAATCATTATTCTATGTTGATATTATTTCGTAAAAATGAAACATAAAAATCCAAAAAAATAGATAATTTTACCTAAATGCAATATTGTGTGGACAGTAGTAAATTCCGTGTGGTAAATTCGGCAGGTAGGTGACCTTGTGGTGTGGTAAATTCGGCAGGTAGGTACCTTTACGTGTGGTAAATTCGGCGACAGGAATTTGGGGAGTAATATTTGTATATGTAAACAGATTTTAGGGTGCCATTTTGAAGCCAAAAAATGAATTGGATATAAAAATATTTCAATTGAATAAGGGAAGTTGATATATACAATTGTCAGATTGATATATGTAAATTTATATTTCGAAAAATGTATAATTTCATACAAATGTAACAAAATTTGAAATATATGAAAATAATGAACCAAAGTTTAACTGAGAACGAAACAACAAATTATTATATATCATAAAACCAAGCAATTAAATTTACGAAGTGAAACCTAACCTGTAACACTTTTTGGCCGAATTTCAAACGATTTTTGTGAAACTTTAGGTCAGATAATTAATTTGACGAACTTACATCCCCCGATTTGTATTCTTATCGAGATAAGATAAAATAATCTTTGAATGTTATTGATGATTTTGTTCATAAATATGTCTATTCAAATTGTGGTAGAAGACAGTCGATTAATTCAAGTGATAAAACGAAAACGTATGTACAAATTCGTCAGGAAGCTATTACAGATATCGACACATTCATACGATAGTTGATAATGTGTCATTACATTAGTAATTATTATATGTTATCATTAATTTTATCTAAAGTAGCAACAATGCATATTTGTGTCGATAGTTATTATTTTTATATCACTACGGATGAATGTATAATAATGATATTGAAACAATCCATAACATTTTTTTAACAAATTACAATAACTTAATCAACATTTCATTCTAATTTTATACTAAATATCTACAAAAGGTTTGTCAACAAGATCCGTCTAGGCCTAGAACCCCAGACTTTGGGGTGACCTCTGAAGGACCAAATAATAATATAAAAAATAATTTTTGAAATGAATTTCTTTATAAAATATACAGAGTGAATTTTATGTATGGAACGCCTCAATTAACTCGAAAACGGCTTGTACGATTTTTATAAATATATTGGTGGTATCTACATTGTTGTCAGATCCTTCCTTTTTCCGGAAAAATAATGAATTTTGTTATTTCAAATGGATCACATTGTCCTTTTACTTCAATACAACAATCCATGCGATTTTTAAAACTTTGCAATGCATTTTACAACATCCCTCATCCTTGTGAGGGATGTTGTACTTACTTGAATTTGGAAATATTGTATAAGGTGTGATGAAAACTACTATAAAACTGAAGATTGGATTCAGTGTGACTTAAATGGATGCTTGAAAATTGTCTTTCGATTGAAATACTTGCGACACATGTGGAAAAAGGCAAAGGAAAAGACAAGGAAAATCAAAGCACGGGGGAAAGAAAAAGGTAAAAGAACGAAGAAATAATATGGCAATCTAACACTTACTTCGTTCAAAAAAAAATTAATTACTAAAATGTTAATAGACAAATCGTCACCAAATTTGATTAATAAAAGATTAATAATAAAGTACAGATTTTCATTTCTTTTTGAAACAATTACATAAAATTCTACCTTAAAAAAATACCTTCGTATCACCTTATAGTAACTAAGTTAATATAGAGAAAAAACAAGTTCCAATGTTATAGAGATTCTATTTCTGCTTGAAAGAGCTAAAAATAAGGTAGAAGTGAATAATAGCATAGAATTCTGCTGTTTTCCATTTTTCTACGTTATAATATTCACGTTTTTCTTCATTCATTTGCATTCATAACGAATGTAATTTCTGAATCGATCAAAAAGCGTGAAAAAACGTACTGTAGCTGTTCATTTTTTCCCGCTTTTGCGTTAAAAAAAGTGCCGTAACATGTCATTTTTTAACACAATTATAAAATTGTTTTACTGAAATAGTAGGCTGTGAATGCTTTCTTTCTCATGTCAATTCGTTCCTCCGATAAACCGTCATACTTTTATTTCTTTATATTCGTTCAAGAAAATCCGTTTTGTGTCTAATTAAAACTAGTGTAGTATTATTATTAGTGATGGAAAGTAATAGTGAAGACAGTTTAAACGGCACACCAGAAGATTTTGATGAATCGGCAACTGCAGCGATTATGATTCTTCTCCCCGAAAAATCCAGGGAACAGTATTTAAATATTTAAAGGAATATGGAGTGGCGTACTAAAAAAGGCATAAAAAGTTTCACAGAAACAGTGTTACTAGCTTACTTTGCAACTAAATCCAAAATGTGGAAGTCTTCAACACTTTGGTCGACTTATTCAAAACTGAAAGGCACCCAATGGTAAATAACGACATATTTCCAAAATAAATCAGTTGGCTATAGACCCAAAACAATCATTTGCCTGTGAGAAAGGTATGACAGCAAAAAATTTTAATGTAAGCTTAGATATTATTTATTTATTATATAAATTGAAGTATAACAATATTAATATTACCGGAAATGTTTTAATTGTCACAGTACCTGATACAAAAACTCATGTTCAACATCGATTTACTATTATTGATGAAACAACTGATAATAAATTAAACTTGGTAAACATTTATAAAAAATATAACAACTAACGACCCTCAAATGTCGAAATATATCTTTTCTTTTTGTAGTATAGAAATGGAAAATGCATAACACAAGTTGTAGATATCAATACCTTTTCAAAAATTCCCTCGCTTATCGCTACATATTTGAATTTACCCAATCCAAAAAACTACATTGGGCATACATTTCGACGCTCTTCGGGGTCTCTATTAGTGGATTCTGGTGGTGATATAATTCAACTAAACAAGCACAGAGGGTGGAAATCCAACACAGTTGCGGAGGGTTACGTAGACTGTTCAATGAAAAACAAAATGGATTCCGCAGTAAAAATTTTAACGGGGACAACTAGTTCGACTTCAAGGAACATTGTAAACGTTCACGATTCTACCAACAATCCAAGAAGTACTAATACAACTATAGACGATGTTATTTCTCAATAGTAATGTAACTTCTTCTTCATTTCAAATTAATAATGCTCACAGTTCTACTTTTAATATTATTACTACAAAATAAAAATTGATAAAAGAGTTTTCAAATTTTTTTAAGTCTACAGACGTAGAAAAAAATTTTGTATGAAACTCGTGAGTAAAGTAACTCTTTGACTCGTAGGAATTGCATAAATATTATTTGAATATATTGTCCTTATTAATTCTTGACAATTCTCATGATCTTAAATGACATGAATTTACGCCTATTGTCATTTGATGTTGATCGACGTCTTATCATGTTTATTGACGTCGACTGATGTCAATTCATGTCATTTGAGATAATTTGGTCAATGGGACACTTGGACGGACAAAACGCATTTTTAGTACATTTTTCACAAAAAAAATGCTCGACGAATATCAATGACAATATACGTCTATTGGCTTCAATTCATGATATCTTTTGTTTTATTTTTCTTAGAAACTTAATTTTCAATATTGAGATTTTTGTTTTTGCAAATATTTTTTTACTTATTTTATCCACCTACACTTTTTGATAAACAGCAATATTTCGATGGGGAGTAGATTTCTTGTGATCTGTTGATTCGTACAACAATTTTTTGTGGAAATTTCAATTTTTAGAAATGTACTTTTTCATTTTCTTGCTGCTTGATTTTTCCCTCCTTATTTCATACGCACTTGGAAATCACCATGAATATTTCAGTTATTTCAAGTTTCTACAAAAACCGTTAATTTGAGATACATGAATTTACTAACGAAGTCCCCGACTGGAGGGGTCTGCATGTGAAATAATTAAAAAATGGTGGACTTTAGGCATACGATGCCTTATATAAAGTTATATTCAAATTTCACGTAGATTCCAAAAATTTAATAAAAACTATAGCATTCCGTTTAAAATAACGAAGATTGGGTCCACTTTCGGGATAACCAGAAGTTTCAGAAAACTAAAATTATTTTAGGTGAAACGAGCATTTCGGAAAACCCATACAAGCAAATTTTCAGAACACTAGTCGCATTACTTTCCCGTATACATGTCGATTCAGCTCGTCGTGAAGGACACTGTATATCGTTCATTTCCCGCCATGTTACATTTGTTGTTTGGCGGTACTTACCGAATACAAAACTACTAAAATTCACCACTTTCTTCAGGTAGAAATGGGTATTATAAAAGCTTCTACGAGGTCTGGCTATTAAATAACGAAACTGGTTACGAAAAAGGATTTTATTATAAAAAATATTCTACATTCGATTGTTCCCCTTCAATATACTCCCCTCCCCTCCCCTCGCCATGCTCCTTTCCACACATTTTTCCATTGATCGAAGCAGTGCTGGAAGTCTTATTTGTTGAAGGTCTTAAGGAGCTTTACCGTTTTTTTGCTTTACCGCTTCCATCGATTCAAATCGGGTCACTTTCAAAGCAAATATTTTTAAACTTTCAAGAAAATCTGAGCAAACCCGTTGACGCAAGAGCTTTTGGTCAAGAGTCAGTTTTTTTGGCACCAACTTCGCCTAGATTTTTGTCATGTGTAATTCCTCGTGTAAAACTTTTCTAACCGTTTCTTTATCGGCGTTTGCAGCCTCTGCAATCATCCGGAGGCTCATTCGACGATCTGCAATTAAAATTTGGTTGATTTTGGTTTCTGGAGTTGAAACAGTCACAAGTTGACTTTGGCGCTGGTCATCTTCAGTGCTCTCTCTTCTCTCACTAAATTGCTTACACCACTCAAAAACACGCGCACGAGATAGATAATTGACCCCTTGGGCCTCTTGTAACAATTTATAGCACTCAGTTAGAGTTTTTTTCAATTTAACGAGAAATTTGAGTTTGATTTTTCGACACGATAAAAGACACGTTCGTTTCAAATAGCTACTGCACAAATACTATAATAGTGATGGAAACGTGTTTGGGCACGTGCATAGACAAGATATCTAGATACATGACGCACTACACGTTTTTTACCCCACCCGTCTAAAGCGCCCTCTAGGCGCGCAATCTCGTTATTTAATAGCCAGACCTCGTATAAAAGTTGCCCTGGTATATCAATTTTTTGTTAGCGGATATAGATAGAATATTGAATTTTATTTCAATTGAAGAAACCAAGGAAAATTTACGTAAATATTAACTTGAGAGTACTTCACCTCATAATTAAAAGTGTTCAAAACAACACCGATAATATTGAACATTCCAGTATAATTCATATCAAAATTAAATCAATTTTTTTAATAATCCAAAATCAACCATCGAAACTCGATAAATAGTTAAGCTTAGTAGATTATTTTTGAGAGAAATGTTGCTTCGGTGGTTGAAAATTTACAAAAGTAACACCTTGTAATAAAAACTGTAAATATGTATTTTTTTTGTTAAATTTTCTATGACGACGTAAAATAATATTGACATAGAGAAAAGAAAAGCGGTATCCTTTATCGTAACATTCTAAAATTAAAAATTGTTTACGTTATTTAAAAGAAAAATTAAACGTCCCTCCTAATTTATAATTCCGAGAAGTTCGCCAAAGCGAGAAATCCTAAAACAAAATAGTAAAAGTGATAATGATTCCAATCAACTTGACAACTACCCGATGTTGACTCTTGCGTGCTCATTTCTATTTGATTTATTGATTATAATATTCCAAAAAACAAAACACTTCTTTTCTCACCAAAGAGAAACCAATTTAAGTGAGGCGGCTATAGATTATCGATCGTTAAGGCAGATACCTACAATAAGAGGTTAATAGATTTAAGATAAATTTGAATAAATAAATTTGAATAAACAGAACCGAACTTGTCTTTAACGAACACGTGAAAATTGGACAAATTATATTAATAGTAATAAAAGAAAATGAAGACAACGAAGGTGACAATGAAAATGAGGAATGCCAATGGAATAGGCACTATCTATTTGACACATCAAAGAACCAGAACGCCGTGGTAGGATTGCAGATAGAAACCTTGTCATACATTTGCCTGATCCTAAGGGAGCTGCTTGAGATATTAGGATTCTGAAGAAACTTTCAAACTTCTTATTGATGATACTATAATGAAACAGATAATCCCACGGACCAACGAAGAGATAGACAAGCAGGTACATAACATTGTAAAACAGTCGTTACATGTAAAAAAGAAATGGTTGGTTATATATAGGGCTCTTGTACTTGTCTGGTGTACACAAAAATTTGGAATATCTTTGGTCATCTGATATAGGATTTTCTATTCACAGAACTGCTATGTCTTCACCACGAGGGCTCTTTCTGAATATTTTCTTGCGCTTTGATGATAAACTCACTAGGCAATAGAGGGTAAATGGTGATCGTTTAGCTGTGATTCGATATTTGTGTGACAATTTTTTGGAAAACTGTCGTCGATATGGATTAAGAACCGTGATTCCCAAAGTGCACCATCAGGGAAACGGGAGGACTCAAAAATCATAAGCGGGGGTCCATGAAATTTATTTAGTTTCGATAATGAAGAACTAAAATTTGGGCTTGACTTCTCCTATCAATATAGGCAGATAATATTTTAAGAAGCTCGGCGACTGTTACTGGTAGAAACTTGTTTAATTCATATTCAGTACAACGCGTCGCTCCTCCACAACGCTTGTTCAAACGTGCACGTTCAGACTGGTTGTCGAAAGGTACATGTTTATAAAGATTTTATTCATTTTTTGTCTCAGTTTTAGAGTTTCTCGAAAGATCCTGATTTAAAAAAAAATCAATTTTAAAGCGGACAGATTTGTTCAAAAAATTTAATGACCTCAACTTTCAATTACAATGGCACAGCTTCAATTTAATAAAAACAAAGAATGTAATTTCAGCTCTGAAAAGAAAGGAAAATATTGGTTAGTGCGAATTTTCAGTTTTCAAACTTGTCACAAATGAAGATATCCAGACATATGTTCAACATTTGATTGTCCTGCATGATGATTTCAAAATCAGATTTGAATATATTTTGTCGATGGAGATACCACCATGGATAATAAATAAATTTGATGAAACGGAAGTGGAGAATGTTATATTACAAGAGGAGCTACTCAAGCTTAGCACTAATGAGGAGCTGAGAGTGACATTTAAAAAAAGATATCAAAAATTTTAGCATGGATAGATCTAATCTTCAGTTTTTCTCACGATTTGTAAACTGGTAGTAATGTAGTTACAGGGATTCCACCGGATCCAGCAAAATTTTGAAAGTGATCTATGAACTCTCGTCATATATTTTCGAAAAAACTCAATTCTAGCCTTTTCTTTTTTTCGGAAACTGTTGATTCGTTGTTGAATTTCAGCCACAACGCCAGTTTCCATGGATAGATCTAATCTTCACTTTTTATCGAGATTTGGAAACTGGTAATGTAGCTGCAGGGGTCCAACGGATCCAGCAAAATTTCGAAAGTGGTCTCTGAAATAAATAGTTTTGGGAACCAATGATTTGGGTATGGCTTAGAATTGTTATGTTGGACGAATCCAAGTTACATGTTGAACGCAATTCCTTACACCCAAAAAAGAAACTGCCATATATGGGACAAATAGTAATATAATAACCGACAAAGTTAAACAAAATGCTTGTTAAACTCAAACTAAAATACGATTGGAAGGCTTACAAGACGAAAATATCTACAAAATTTTTGAATTCCAAATCTGAAAAACTTGGATCATTATTCTCTCTCGACCATTAAAGAGAAAGAAATGTTATATTGCTCTCTATAATACACCAAAGTGCAAACGAGAAATAGTCATCTTTTATATCTCTACCAAAGGGAAACCGGCACATTTGATTAATTGTACCATGAGTTCAGCGTGTGGAGGAGAACAAAAAGTGCGCCAGTGACAATTTTTTTTTGGAATGTTGAATGTGGAATGGCGTCAATTCTATGGTTTTGCAACTTTTCAATGAAGAAAATAAGGAACTCTTCAGGAGGAGATATTTGCAGAAACTCGCTAAGAATGTAATTAAACAATTGCTGTATAAACGCTTGGAAAATTCAACCATTCAAAAAGGAATCAAACTGGCAATCAGATAAACTACAGATCTCTGCAGTATGTTCAGCTGCAGATAACGACGAGCCTCCAAGGAAACGGCGTTGCTCTTTTTTCCTCCATCAAACGATAGAAAACAAAACTCCGCTGTTCATCTTGTAAGGCTGCGATGGAAACATCGTTCAACGCTTTGCAGTTTACTTTACCTTGGAACACATCGATTTCAAAAATTTTAATTGCGATCGTTTTGCGATAGAATGCATCAGATCCTTTTGCGACGCCGCTATTGCAGCGTTATTTACGATAATGATGCTGTGCTACAAGATAACTTAACCTAGCTAGGAACTCACATTTTCCTTTTTCAAAAATTTCAGTTTGCGATCATTTGCCATCGTTTTGCGATATAATGCTACGTCATCAGATCCTTTTCCGACGCCGCCATTGCAGCGTTATTTACGATAATGATGCTGTGCTACAAGATACTTTAACCTAGCTAGGAGCTCACATTTTGCTTTTTCAAAAATTTCAGTTTGCGATAATTTGCGATCGTTTTGCGATATAATGCTACGTCATCAGATCCTTTCCCGACGCCGCCATTGCAGCGTTATTTACGATAATGATGCTGTGCTACAAGATACTTTAACCTAGCTAGGAGCTCACATTTTGCTTTTTCAAAAATTTCAGTTTGCGATAATTTGCGATCGTTTAGCGATAGTTCATTTGGCTACGCTGTCATTGCGACGTTTTTTACGATATTGATGGTGTACTGCAAAGTCACGCTGAAGCACACACCTTTTAGATCGGGTTCAAACAGAGGTTAGGTTATCTTGGAGCACACAATCATTATAGTGAATAACGCTGAAACGGCGGCGTCGCAAAATGATCTGTTGCCATCGCATTCTATCGCCAACCGATCGCAAATGATCGCAAACTGAAATTTTTGAAAAAAACTTGTGATGTAGGCTTCATTAGTTCTCTTTTATACTTTTTTTGTTAGTGCCTATGTTAATGGTATATCGGGGTAATTTTCAGAGTCGAAGATTTACCGACCCAAAATTTCAGCATGTTTAGCTAAATCTAAAAAGCTGTAGAATTATTAATTTCAAACATGTTTAAAAAATTATGTTAACCAAAAAAAAAAAGAATGTAATGAGGTCCACGAGTCCCTAAGTTTATATTTCCGTATATTCTAGTAAGTTGTCGTCACAATTCCCTAAGCCCCTAACCTAAAATTATTATCAGAAAACTTCCATCCCCAATGATTTTAATTTTGTTTTTTGTTTTATTAAAGCTTTTGGGGAGAAAAATAATATATGGCGTAATAACTACCTTACAAATAAATTTTTAAAGCTTAATGGTTAACAGGAATTAGAAAATATGTAACACATTAAGAGACTTGATAAATGAGTTTTGAAAATGTGCACGAACGAGTAACTTGCACGTGTTTGTTGTGTGGGCTCGATGCTGATGCTGAATTTCTTGAAATCTCGTTTGTTGCCGAGTCGCCTCTTTTAATTAAGCGTTCCAAAATTTTTTTATAACATTTTTCGTAAACTGATACTCTTGAAAGGGAGTAAAATTTGCTGGTACGACAAATATTTAAATTATTTATCATACCTTATATATTTTTTTTAATTAAACACGTTTAACCACTAAGAAGTAATAAATTTTGTTAGGAAAAGTGAAATTTATAATATACGAGGGTCATTTTTTTAAGTAATAACAGTATTTGAACGTAATTTACATTAAAAACTAAATTATAAACATTTTTTTTACTTTTACTGGTACTCAATCATAAAATAAATCTACTGTTTGATAGGTTTTAGTATTCGTAAATACCAATACCATAATCATCCTTAAAAAAGGTCGTCCTCGTTTTTATATATCCTTGGAAACAGCTTCAATAAAAACTGTCATAGATTTTAGAGTAGCAGCCCCTGACCAGCAGTAAAGACATGAGGAGGGACCGTCTATTATAGGGATTTGCTATTTTCGGGTTGCGAAAACAACAAATAAAAAGTTCAAATATAATGAGTAAAGGGAATAACCTGACACTAAACCTATGAATGTAGAAGAAAGAGCGACTCGCATCATATGTGATAGTGGTAGGAAGCTTGGTTTGGACTAGAATGTGTGTGTGAACTATATAATATTACCAGTAGGATGCAATGTTCACAGCAATGAAATAGATTTACGGAACAAAACATGGGTGAAGAAAGAAAAATAAAAAATAAATAAATAAATGAGGCGTGAAATGATGAAATAAAAGTTGAATGATAATTTGCTCCTCCTAGACACCCTAAACACTGCCGAACCCAACGAAAACAAAACTACACTCGTGAGCAAAAAAATTGACTTAAATCTGTAGCTTCCATTCTTTTTCTATCACCAACACCTCGCTCCACCGCCAGTTTTAATAAAAACCTTCCATTTTCTTCCATTGAAATGCCCGCCCAAACCTTCCAAGAACCTCTTCTAAAATTCATGTTTTGTTTAATGCAATACTGTATGAATCTTTCTCCAGGTCTTTCCATTCCGATTGAGTTACCTCCAAAACATGTGATTTGCACGCATCAACCGCTTCTTCAGGTGTAGAAAAACGTTGACGTCGCAGTTTTTTTTATATGTGGGAATAAGAAGGAATCATTGGGTGCCAAGCAAGGACTGTACGGCGGATTACCCATCAATTCGATGTTTTCACTGTTCCAAAACGTTTTTGTTTGAACTGAACCTCCTCTAGAAGCCATATTTTCTTTAATGCAATACTGCATGAATCTTTCTCCAGGTCTTTCCATTCCGATTGAGTTACCTCCAAAACATGTGATTTGCACGCATCAACCGCTTCTTCAGGTGTAGAAAAACGTTGACGTCGCAGTTTTTTTTATATGTGGGAATAAGAAGGAATCATTGGGTGCCAAGCAAGGACTGTACGGCGGATTACCCATCAATTCGATGTTTTGACTGTTCAAAAACGTTTTTGCTTGAACTGAACCTCCTCTAGAAGCCATGTTTTCTTTAATGCAATACTGCATGAATCTTTCTCCAGGTCTTTCCATTCCGATTGAGTTACCTCCAAAACATGTGATTTGCACGCATCAACCGCTTCTTCAGGTGTAGAAAAACGTTGACGTCGCAGTTTTTTTTATATGTGGGAATAAGAAGGAATCATTGGGTGCCAAGCAAGGACTGTACGGCGGATTACCCATCAATTCGATGTTTTGACTGTTCAAAAACGTTTTTGCTTGAACTGAACCTCCTCTAGAAGCCATGTTTTCTTTAATGCAATACTGCATGAATCTTTCTCCAGGTCTTTCCATTCCGATTGAGTTACCTCCAAAACATGTGATTTGCACGCATCAACCGCTTCTTCAGGTGTAGAAAAACGTTGACGTCGCAGTTTTTTTTATATGTGGGAATAAGAAGGAATCATTGGGTGCCAAGCAAGGACTGTACGGCGGATTACCCATCAATTCGATGTTTTGACTGTTCAAAAACGTTTTTGCTTGAACTGAACCTCCTCTAGAAGCCATGTTTTCTTTAATGCAATACTGCATGAATCTTTCTCCAGGTCTTTCCATTCCGATTGAGTTGCCTCCAAAACATGTGATTTGCACGCATCAACCGCTTCTTCAGGTGTAGAAAAACGTTGACGTCGCAGTTTTTTTTATATGTGGGAATAAGAAGGAATCATTGGGTGCCAAGCAAGGACTGTACGGCGGATTACCCATCAATTCGATGTTTTGACTGTTCAAAAACGTTTTTGCTTGAACTGAACCTCCTCTAGAAGCCATATTTTCTTAAATGCAATACTGCATGAATCTTTCTCCAGGTCTTATGTAGACTCGTACTCTTCTATCACTACCATGCAGGCACAACCTACTTTCGTCTGAGAAGAGACCGGAGCCGGAGTTCGTCATTCCAATCGCAGACGGTCTTGATGGACTGGAGTTAATTTGGGGCCAGAAACTGGCCTTTTTTGCTCAAACTTAGCTTCCTTAAGTCTTCTCCTGACTGTCTATGAACTCATAGCAACTCCTTGCTTTAATTTGAGCTTTTATTGGACTCGATTCCTCGGCGATATGCTGACAATCGGTCATCTCTCTTGGGAGTGTACCTTTTCTTCTGGAACCAGTTTACGGTCGTTAGCAGCAGACAGCAGAATCCAAAGTTTATGTGCGCGTAAATTTTTATCTAAATTCCACAACGTTCAGCGTAAGCTTTATACGAGGGTTACTATGTATATTTTGAATTGACACGAATCTAGAGGAGTTAGAACTGACAACACTGAATATTTGAATACCACAATCTTGAGGTAGTGAGTTATGACTGCAGTTGAGTTTTGAACGATTGCATTTGAAGATAAACGTCGTTCACTGTCAACTGCGTTGCGAAATTACGTGGTATGTTAAACGTTATTTTTCTCACGATTTTCTTTTATTTCCAGGTATTGCAACAAGCCGGCAACGTTGAAAGATTAGGAAGATTTTTGTGGTCATTACCGGCATGTGATAAACTACATAATAATGAATCGGTTTTAAAAGCTAAGGCTATAGTAGCATTTCATAGAGGTAATTTCAAAGAATTATATAAGATACTAGAAAGTCACACGTTTAGTCCCCACAATCACGCTAAACTACAAGCGTTGTGGTTGAAAGCACATTACATCGAAGCAGAAAGACTAAGGGGTAAGTAATTATTATCCTACCCATTTAATCAGCTTCATATATCCTCTATATCTTTGGAAATTTACGTACTTTTGGATACAACAAGCTTTTCCAAAACGTCTGACCAACACATTTATGGTCTTCCTCTTGTAATTTCACGATCTCCAATGTATAAATATCAATCCTTTTAGTCTTTAACTTTGCCACATATCTAGAGACATTCTTTACATAAATCTTGCTTCGAATCCAATTGGCTCTTTTCCTGTCTGCCAGTTTTATGTTCAACATTTATCTTTTCGTGGATCCGACTGTTTCCTATGTTCTATCCATGTTTTCCTAGTTAAATACTTTTTTCTCAAAATATCAAAAATTAAGTTAAGTAAGACAAAATATTATTTGGTTTATTATAAAATATAATGTGCATATATTCAGGTAGACCGCTAGGAGCTGTAGGAAAATACAGAGTGAGGCGAAAATTTCCTCTGCCCAGGACGATATGGGATGGGGAAGAAACTAGTTATTGCTTCAAAGAAAAATCTAGAAGCGTTTTAAGAGACTGGTATTCTCATAATCCCTACCCAAGTCCAAGGGAAAAAAGGGAATTGGCCGAAGCTACTGGTTTAACTACAACACAAGTTTCCAATTGGTTCAAAAATCGAAGACAACGAGATAGGGCTGCAGAACATAAAGATAGGTAAGTTTATTTTATCTATAAAGGGTGTCTCGTATATAATACAGGTTCCCAATGTTCAGTAAATGCTTTCTATTCCGCTAAGGTCTTCCATGTTATGCCGCGTATGTGGTTTAGCATTGTCTTGTAGAAGTACCTGAACTAAACCTGGATATTTCTGTGAAAAACCTCATATATTCATATCAGTCTACTATATAGCTCAACGATTTAGAATAATTTTTAAGTACACTAAATGACGAAATTTCATATACATAATGCAAATGGTGGCAAACGCCTACATTTGGAAATTCACATAAGAAATCTTTTACCTGTGGAAGGGGATAAAGGACCAAAATTACGGGAAGCTTCGATGTAGAAATAGAGTTTTATTTGCCTTATGCAGCGATAGAACGCCGAAAAGAGACAACAGATAAGACGAAGTGGGCATTCAAAGTACAAACTCAACTTAATCAGAATTAATTATATTTTAAGGGAATGACCATGACCCTACGGGTCATATCAAACTAGTCTGAATCGGAATGGATGCCCACTATCACTCCCAGACCTAGAAACATCAGATGAAAACTAATTACAGCAATGTGTGAACTTGAAATTCAATCTCAGGATCCAAGTAAACCATGTAAAGTTTGGAATTATAGATCGGCCGACTAAAAGGATGTTTCCATGGAATGATGTTTGTTTCAATTCCAATGATTTCGGATGTAATATTGCCAAGTATGGAAGCCTAAATTTCTTACTCCTTAAAGGGCTTTGTAACAAAAATGCTGCTTAAATCAAATGACGCTCAAATCTTAGTACCGAAAACCGTACAAATGTTGTTGTCTCGAGAAATACCTGCAAGCACATGCTTGCAAGAAACGCTATAATGAGAAAGTGAAAAATAAACTCTTCAGTAACCCAAATGGATCAAGGACTTTCTTGTCTGAAACAAAAGCAGTCACCCAAGGCTTTTGTAAATCTAAATTTCCACCGTTAAGTATGGGAGTTGGGTCAATCGCAGTGATCTCAAAAGAATCAGCGGACTTGTTAAGTCGCATCTTTGTCTCAAATTCGACTGTCTATTCGCGGGGAAAATTACCACCCAGCATTCCTAGAGCTGGCTCATCGATGCCAGGAAGAAAACAAAAAGGTTTGGATATGGCTCCGATGGAATACTACCAATGGAATTGAAAAAATACGCAGCTGAATTAACAAGTTTGCTATGCAAACTCTTTTCTCTATCATATAGAAAAGGTCTCTACCAAGCAGATTGAAAATTGCTTGGGTTCAACCTTTCCTAGAAAATGGAAAAATGACGATTCCCAACAACTACCGTCTGATCGCTCTAGTCCCAGCAAATCTAGAGTCTGCGACCATCAAAACGGCTTAGAAAGGGTCGAGGTCAAAGCTGGTGTTCTTCAGGGACGTATCTTTTTACCTACTCTCTTTTTTTACATCAACGATCTACTCGACAAACTGCAAACCCGCCGCTTCTCCGAAGATGCAGCTGCAGTAGTTACAAAGAAGGCTGACACTACAGCTCAGGATTTGGTCCTGCTTGGACATAAAAAATAACAATCACCACAAATTCGCTTGTTGGATGTTGAGATTGGAAGTAATATGTCCTTGCGTTGTAACATAGCCGAATTAACTAAGGCAGTTTCACTCAAACTAGGAGCCCTCTTTAAGATCAAAAAGCTAAATACTCTGCCACAGTTTCTAATCCTCTACAAGGTCCATATTTGGAATATTATTAGCACATTGCTAGTAGCTAATAGAAAAGAGAGCATTCCGCCTTATAGGCAATCCAGAGTGAACCAGAAACTTAGACAGCTTAGAGCATAGAAGAAAAGTCGCTGATTTGACCCTGTTTTATCGATACTCCATCGGCAGATGCTTTTCCGAGCTGTCCAACATAATCCCACCTAGAGCAGTTTTTGGAGGACCTCGACACTCGACAGGCGGACGTGGCTCTTAAATCGAGTTTTCGTTAGCCTGTTAACCTGTCACTAATGTAAGCTGGGAAATATATTGGCGCAAGCGTATTTACCTGATCTGACCTCCAGCGACTTTTTCCTGTTTGTTAACCTTAATGTTTTAGTTGCAGAAAAGGATGTTCGTTAGAACAGGACGCAACTATTATATGGAAGTTTTAAAAACTTTTCATGCAACCCTCGTAGTAACACCGGTATTTTCACATATTTATTGAATTTTCTATTCCATATAATTATAGACTTGGGTATATTATTTCTCTCTTTCCAGTTATTTTATTTACGTTTACTCCATCGAACATGTAACGAGATACCTTTCAAAATTTCCTCAGTCTCGTTTCTACCTCGTTGCACAATTTAACAAAAACAATGAACCAAAAAATAAAAACATCCCCTTGCTCATATCCCGAGCTCATCACACTGTTAGGATATCAAATAAACAGACACAGTGTCGTTACAGAAACAATTTAGTAACCGGGTGGGTAACTAAGAACCGCCGTCGCGGATTATATTACAGTTTCAAGGGAAGATAATATTGTGATAAAAGTGGCCCCGAGAAATACGGGGAACCACTAGAGGACGTATCCGAAAATATAAATTTAAAAAAGCAATTTTTTTTTCAAATTTACTTGGCACTTTAATCGAATTCTTCAAATTAAAGAACAAATTCTGCGTATATTTTATTTCAAAAATTTTGATCTACCTCTTCGTATAAGAGTTGGGGGCCTTGTTCTGCTTAGCCGATTTTTATAATCTTTATTCTCTTTGAAAGAGCTTTTGTTCAGCAATACAAAATAAACATTTTCTAAGTAATTCAGTTAACAACGTGAATTCTAGAGGACATTGTTTCATATATTTTAGATTATATTTTTCTAAACATATTTAAATGGAAGCATAAAAGTAAAAGTAGTGAGGATTTGACGTTGTGTTCAATTAGGGTTCAAGCCCGAACGAGAGTTGTTAAACCACTCTGATAAGACGTACTAACGTCGAAACTAGTCAGTTACAAACTTCTTCTGGCAATTACGTCTCCATATGTGGTTATGTAAATTCTAAGTTATTTGAAGATACCATTCTAAAACATGTGACAAGTTGGCCGTTTCGCCTGGGTAACTCACAAAATATTTATTCTCAAATTGTGCAAATCTTGTGTTTCAATTTGATTTACAACATTCGTTGACGTCTTTCGATATCTAACTGACATCTGTCTCTATCCTGACATAGATCTTCTGTTGGTTATCTCCCCTGCATTTCCTTATCTATGTCCTTTCTCCAGCTTCTTCTTAGTCTTCCCCTTCTCTAGCATTCTTTGTACATATCCAAACCATATTAGTTGTTTGGTTTTAATGTCATTGATTAATGTGTGTCAGACTTCCATTATCTCCCTTATTGTGTAATTTCAGTAGCTCATTACAGAAATAATTTAATATTTCGAAAATGTTTTCAGCCGTTCCTCAAAGGAGAAACAACTACTTTCCTGGCTAATGTCTGGAGGAATACTGAATTACAACTCCTATGAATAGCGTGATATCAATCGCCCTTTTTGTAGATATCAAGATCCCCAATAGCTAGCAATTGTAAGGAGAGATTTTACTACTGACTAGTTTCGACGTTATTACGTCTAATGAGAGTAGTTTAACAGCCGTTCGAGCTTGAGACCTGAACTGAAGAGCGTCGCTATTCGGATCATGTAGTTAAACAATTGTCAGTGAACGCTAACT
The DNA here is from genome assembly GCF_026230105.1 of Diorhabda sublineata. NCBI lineage: Eukaryota > Metazoa > Arthropoda > Insecta > Coleoptera > Chrysomelidae > Diorhabda > Diorhabda sublineata. The sequence continues at coordinate 5,668,068 of NC_079475.1, read as the reverse complement.
GGCGCCATCCTCACTTACAACTGCGCACCACTTGTCAGGTAGAAATCTAGCGTAGTCGCCGATAATATAGATTCCGATGGTAAATGTGGTGTGTAAAATATATCAAGCCCGACGGCGAGTTGTTAAACCACTCTAATGAGAAGTAATAACGTCGAAACTAGTCAGTGGTTACAAACCTTTCCTCGCAATTGCGAGCCATTGGGGATGTTAATATAGATAAAAAAATCGATAGACGTCACGCTTTTTAGAGGAGATGTATTTCAATATTCGTCGAGGCATTAGCCAGGAAAGTAGTTGTTTTCTCCATAAAAAAAATTAAACTGCATTAACGAACCACGAAATATCAACAAAAAACGTAAATTCAATTATGTAGATTCAAAAATTCTTGAAACGGAATCACGAAAAGGAGAAATTTTAGAAATAGTTCACATTCATAAAAACGGGATCAATGATAAAAAAAATTCTAAAAAATTTAAGTGGAATTTACAGCTCTATTTTGTAAATCTTAATAGGAGTACGAATAATTTGATTGATAGCTGTTATGTATTTTTGAGACGTAAAAACTAAGGAAAAATTAATTTTTCTTATCAGAACAAAGTTCTATCTTGTTTTTATTCTTATTTTGATAATCATGATGGAGGTCATCTTTTGATTAATATAAATCCGCAAATTGTCAGTGTCAAGGCATATTTTGATGAAGACAGCAACAGGTCGAAACGTCAAATTTTTGTTTGTCTTTAAAAAATTTAAAAAAAAAAGTGGAGATCTAAGATCAAGAAGATTTAGAAACAGTTTGTTCATGGCTGCTTCACGCCAGCTAACTCTATTCTTCTCTACATCCTTCTATCCATTTTTTCCGTGGACGCCCTCTTTACCTTTTCGTTGCTTCTCTCCCTTATAAGGATCTTCTCATCCAACTATCTTCGTCCCATAGGTTTAGTTTGTTTCCTTCTGTTTTGTTCATGGCCCTACACTCTCTCCCATTGGCACCGTTGGGTGTATAACTCTCTTGTAAATACGTACCTTGATTGCTCTTGAATTGTGTTTGAATCTTAATAGTCTTCCTTAGGCTCCAAATGTTTTGTTCCCTCTCGCCAGACTTTCATTGATTTACTGGTTTCATCTCCTTCGTTTACCACTGTCACTTCCAGGTTTTTATTGTAAAATGATAACAAATCATTAAATAAACCAAATGTTCAAAATATCGTCCATCATTTTCTATACATGAAATCAGTTGCTGGCAGGAGGATAGAACAGCACTTTGAATTTTTGCCGTTGAAATACTTCGGTGTAAACGAGATGTTTTGGGTCCCACAAATAAAAATATAAGAAAGTTAGGTCTGGAGATCTGGGTGACCATATTAAGAAACGTGCAATTCCAATTCCATAATCTAAAACATGGAATAATGTGCCGCGCAATCATCATGTCGCAACTAACGGCTAAGGGTATGTCTGAAAGTGGCAATTCGTTTCTAAAAAATTCTAAATATCTTTCTCCATTAACTGTCTCATTAAAAAAATTATTTGTCGGCCTAGAACCTCGCTCTACACATTTACTGATCAACGTCCTCTTGGACTCACATTGCTAATTAAATTATTTGAAAGTTATAATTTTGTATTGTTGAGCAAAAGCAAAAAATGAAATCAAGTTTAGGAAAAATCGGCCAAGCAGAACCGGACTTTTCAGGTATTTTTTCATAACAAGGTTCCAATTTCAGGTACGTAATGGAAAGATACTGCTTGATTTTGAAAACCAATGCTGTTTGCTAAACCTTGTCAAAGGTTTGGCTAACAAACAACTTGAATTATAATAAAAATAGAAAACTATTGTTGGCAACTGATTTCGAAATTCGTTATAAGCCACTAGGTGTTAATTCCAAACAACTTATTTCAATAACTTTTTGTCGTATTTGCTACCTGAACATCACTTTAAACTACGAGGCTTGTCCCGAAAATCAGGTTCCCAATAAATTTTAACAATGAAAAACATGTTTATTAGTATTGAATAATACATATTTGTAAAGCTTAAACTTCCATCCACTTTTCGTCATAAATCGCCGTTTATTTTTGCATGCCGAGTACCATCTTCTTTATGCCTGAGTTTCAGCTCTTCGTCATTTGTGAAATGTGTCCTTACCAAGTGCGTCTTCAATTCAGGCAAAAAATAAAAATTTTGTTCTCATCCGTCAGCATGTTCGAGACTTATCTTGCACAAACCTTGGCAAATCCTAGGTGGTTTCCCAAAATTTGTGAAAGCAGGACTTGATGATATCAGAAATAATCTCGTTGAGGTCCCAAACCAATCACTTTCGCAATCACTTCGTATTGAAACGATGATTGCCATGGACGTCTATACGTCCGTCTTTGGATTCTCTGTACCATATGCACTCATAGACTTTCCCCCATACACCTTACACAGTTGTTAATGAATGTCCACCGAAAGTAAGATTTTCGCTCTCAAAAAACGAATCACAGAACATACTTCGCATCTGAGAATCTGGAAGCTCCATCTTTCACGACTACCAAGACAATAATATTGCAGACAGCTCGTCTAGATTGGAAATAGAAGAAAGGGGTCTAAGTAACACGCTAAATCCCGCCTAACAGCGTACCTATCGTCCGCATCTCCTTGGGAAGCTTATTTTATGGACAAACCTCAAAATCGAGAATTCTCTATCTATTGTAAGAGTAGTTTCACCACATTATATATTTATTTTGAAAAATTTCCTTTTTATATTTATCCTTTTCAACTCCGTCGCTGTGCCGGGATATCAAATAATCACCTCTAGTCTATGGCTTCCGCGCCTCCTCTCTCGCCGTGGTAATTTGATCAGACATCTGCTGAATTGGTTTGGTTGGTTGGTATACTTGGTGGTTCGGTCGGTTGATACGGTTGCCTGCATCGCACTTTTGATTAACTCAATTAAAATCTACCATTCCGTCAATATTAACATTCACTAATAATATAAAAAAAAATGTCCGTGGATTATATTACTAGGAATGGAAAAAGATTTTAGAACATAGAAATGTTTGCTAGAGTTCGATGTTATAGTTTTTTGGGAGAAAAGGAAATTGTCGGACATTTTTCTCTGTAGGTTTGGGGTTGAGTTTATTGGAATTGTGCCAATTTTCGATATACGAGGGTCGCAATTTAAGTCTTTAGATAGACAAATTCTTCTTCTTCTTATAGTGCCGAGTCCGTTATCGGACGTTGGCGATCATTTTGTCCACTGCAACTCGGAAGAGTTAACTAGTTGTCTGACCAAACCGCTGACCTAAATTTTTCAACCATGATGTTCTTCTTCTTCCATGACTTCGTTTTCCCTCTATTTTTCCCTAGATGATAAGATTCAGGATTGTGTATTACATGTGCGAAGATAATTTTCTGGTCTTAACAGATCTTACAATCTCTCTCTCCTTTCTCATTTGCACCATAACGTCGCTATTACGCATTCTATCCTGCCAGCTGATTCGGAGCATACATATATATCCACATTTCAAAAGCTTCCAGCTTTTCAAGAGTTGCTTCCGTCAGTGTCCATGCTTCCACACCATACAAAAGATTAGAAAAGTCGTAACATCTTAATACCATGAAGCGAAGCTGTAAACTTAGATCGTGACTACACAAGATATTTTTTAGTCTAATGGATGCTGCTCTAGCTTTCTCAATGCGACATTTTATTTCTGTTGAGTGGTCACCATCGTTTACTGGATTTTTGCTGATGATCATGTACTTAGTCTTTTTGGTATTAAGTTTTATTCCATACTCCCAACATTTATGAACCATTTGATTTAATAACGTTTGTAAACCTTCCATTGAGTCAGCTACGAGGATATTGTCATCGGCGTACCGGAGGTTGTTTAAGATCACCCCATTTATTTTTATACCTTCTTCAACATCTTCACCCACAAGGTAGACAAATAGAAAAAAATATTGGATATGAATATTCTCCATTTACTTCAATACACTTTTGCATGCGTTTGAATCAATTGTTTCCATTCCGATTGAGGTACCTCCAAAACATTTAACTTTACGGCGGATGAAATATCGATATTTTGGTGTTGGGGAAAGATCCGTCTTCTACGATTAGTTTCCCTGATGTTTTCGAATACTTCTGGCAAACAAATACTAATATAACATTCAGAATTGACCGTTTTAATTTGCTCTAATGGAACAGAGGTGACCTGTCCAGTTATTTCGAAAAAATAGGCGACCATTTGCTTCGAAGTGATTTATGCGCAAACAACTTTTGTTGGATTTGAAAGAGCCATACAACCGATTATTGTTAAGTTTCAACTTCATATGCATAGATCCATTATTCGTCGCCTGTTATGATCTGATAGACGTCTTTTGAGGCACCGCGATTTTTTGCCTTCATCGACACAGCCTTTTTTATAATGTATAAGTATGCCTCAATCTCGCGGTAAGTCACATGACGATCTTGTAATATCAGTTTAAGCACAGCATCGATGTTTTTTGACACAATAGATGATTTTGAACGACCTTCACGAAATTCATCTTGTAGCAAAATTCGACAACAATTGAATTCGGAAAACCCGCGAAACATGGTAGCTGGAGATGGTGCTTCATCACCAAAAGTCGAAGCGAGTTAATCTGCACAGTGCTGTTGGTTTAATCCACGTCGAAAGTCGTTGAAGATATTATTGTTCTAAGTATCTGTTAACACATACATATCCACATTAGTGTTGTTATATTTCAAAACTTGAGTATATTTCGACCTTTAGAATAATTCGTCATCGGCACTACAATTTCCTCTCGTTAAAAATGACGTTAGGTATCAAGGTGTTTCATAACTAATATCGATGTTCATATATGTTTTATCATAGTAGAGTTGTTTTGAAAAATGTCTCAAATTGAGTATTGCTTTGTTATAAATAGTTTCTAACACCAACGCAAGTATAAAAGAAAATGGAGCATGTTTATGGTAACTTGTGTCCATCACTTTCAAATGAGTTTGTTGGTTGGTTCTCTGGAGAAAATGATCAAATGTGGGAGGTCCTCTGACGGTAAGTACTTCAGAAAACATTAAATTAGTGGAAGAAATTGCATCACAGACCTTTTTTTGCTAAAACAAGTGTTCTAAGGATCTTAAATGAGCATTTTAATAAGACAAATTAACACAAGGAGTGTGCCTCAAATTTCTAGCGCAGAGCAAAAGCATGGAGAGGAGAATATGTCTCAAAAAAAAGCAAAATTACCAAAAAAGTGATGGCTATAATAATTTGGGATTATGGGAGTATCTTTTTAATTGACTTAAAGGAAACAAATACAACATAATTCTCATTCGGGTAGCCGACGAGTGCACACGCATATTGTTCTATCTGGATAAATATTGTTATCTTCGTGCTAATTTCATATTAACGTTTTTATTCTACTGAAATCTATTAAAAACCAAATATCAACATGTGATCATTAAAATTCAATTTGCGACCGTTTATTTATTTTATTTTGTGAAACTATTGACTGCAAATAAAACAAGAAATCCACCAGTGTCGTAGGAGTGCAAAAGGTAACTGTTATTTTCCTACTATTTATTCCACAGGGTCCTTCTCGGACGCCTATTCCTTTCTGAACCTGAAACTTGTAGCTTTGGTATCCAGAGCTACTAGCAAAAATGAGTACATTGAATAAAATAACCCAATCATCTTTATCTTATCAAAACTCATCTCATGGTCCAAAATCATATGTTGATGCAACGTTAACAAAGCCTCCTCCCCTTACTTTTCCTAAACGCGAGCAAGCAATTATTATGCATTCTATCCCCAACACCGTTTTATTCGAATACATAAAATCTATAGGAGATATCGTTTCCCCAAAAAACATTACATTCGCATCAAGAATTTCTAACAACCGTATTTGCATATATCTCTCCTCAACAGCAATTTTAGATGATCTTCTCAAAAGTCACCAGAACATTTGCATCAACTCTACAATAATTCCTATTCGAAGACTAATTTCACCAGCTAAACGCATTTTAATATCGAATGTATCCCCTACTATCCCACACTCTGTTATCGAAAATGCTCTCAAGGACATCGGACTGCAAATAGCTTCTCCTGTTTCATTTGTGAAATGTGGCGCGCAAGGAGATGAATACGCTCATATCATGAGTTTCCGTAGAATTACTTATGTCATCCCTGAAAATGATAACTTTAGCATAGAAACCTCGATTCTGATTACTCACGATGGTACCCCGTATCGTATATTTGTCTCTACTGATAAATTGGTGTGTTTTCTCTGTAAACAGAGTGGACATACTGCTGACTCTTGCACCAATCCCACACCGTCTGAACCTCAAAATGACATATCCTCCCACTCTCCTTCACTACCACAATTACCAGCTTCTACTTCACTCAGCGGTACCTCTTCTTCCCCCCGGTTATCTTCTGAACCTCTGTCGAATAATTTATCAATATCTGATCAAACTAATGCTGAATCACCATCTAACTCTACACTTCCTCACTCATCTCATGGCCAAAAAAGAGCTATATCCTCTGACAGTAATGTTGACACCCCCAGCCAGCTATCCCCCACAGAATCTCCATTACCAACAGACAACCAAATGCCCCCCCCATCATATAAAACATCACACAACACAACTAAGCCTTGTAAGAAAAAACCTAAAACGCTAGTCACCGAAAATCATAAACTCACTCTCAATTCTCAAATCTCTATTCAGAACCTTTATAAGAACAATCCGTCCAATCTCACGCTCTCTGAAATCCAGTTAACGGCATTTTTAGAAAACTCGTACGGTAGTTCTGATCCTCTCAACGATGCTTTAGAATTTACTCCTAATATCCAAGGACTGTTAAATGATTTATCACTTCTTTATGCCGAAACAAAAGAGCGATCTCTGAAAAACCGTCTCACTCGACTCCAGAGAAAACTTAAAAGACAACTTAATCCTGAGGATCTATCTGATAACAAAAGCGTTTCTTCGGATAATCAAACAGATGATGAACACCCTAAACTATTAACTCCCTAAGTCCCCATTCAAAATTATTCAATGGAATTGTGATGGATTTTTTCCTCGCCTGGAAAGAATCCAACAATTAATATCAGATATGCGCCCTGAAATCTTGTGTTTACAAGAAACCAACTCTAAAATAGATAAACTCCCTAAATTAAAAAACTATGAAGGATATCATTATGTTCGCACCAACTGCGCGAGAGCTAGCGGTGGCACCTCTATTTTCATTTCTAGTGAACTATTTGCCTCCCCTCTCCAAATCGCTACAGATCTTGAGGCTATTGCAGTTTCCACCTGGTGCCCAAATAATCTTACTATTTGCAACTTATATATTCCTCCTAATTATCCTTTAAAAGAAATAGAACTTTTCAACCTAATCTCTCAACTCCCCCAACCATACATTCTTGTAGGTGACTTTAACGCCCATAATACAATGTGGGGATCCATACCATGGGAAAGGGAAAAACCATCGAAAACGTGATCAATTGTACTGGCTCATGCTTACTAAATACTGGATCAAATACACACTTGAATTTCTCATCTGGCACCTTCTCATGTATTGATCTTAGCTTTAGTGACCCCAAACTTGCCCCTTCACTAAATTGGCATACCGCTAATGATCTATATGATAGCAATCATTATCCTATTATCATATCCTCCAGTATCCCTAACCAAAATGATACTTTATCCAGAAGGTATTGGCGCTTAAACTCTGCCGACTGGACTAGTTATACGTCTCAAACGAAGTCCAACCTATCGGAATTATCTCTCACAGATGATATAAACAATAACATACTGAGGATTACAGATGCTATACTTTCAGCTGCTCATCAGCACATTGGTAAAAATAATATCTGTCCTAAACAAAAAACTGTCCAGCTGGTGGAACTCCAGCTGTGAAAGTGCTATAAAACAACAAAAAATAGCACTTAATTTTTATCGTAGTCATAAAACACAAGAGAACCTTATCAATCTGAAGAGAACCAGAGCCAAGGCTAGATATATTATAAAGCAAAGTAAAAAATGTTCCTGGAGAAACTATGTGTCTTCCATAAATGTTAATACAAGTCCCACCCAACTTTGGAATAAAATAAGACAAATTCAACGTAACAATTCCAATTTAAAAATTCCGACTCTTTTATATAACAATAAAATAGTGAGTGAAAATGAAGAAATCAGCAACATTCTGGCCAAAACCTTTGAATCAAAATTTAAATGTAAAGTTAACTTCACACCACCCTCTATAGACAAAACTACCTACCCATGCTCTACGACTATAACGCAAGATATCACCTCTCTTAACTGCGCATTCTCCTTCTTAGAGCTTACCTCAGCCCTCAGTAGCTGCAAAAATACTGCCTCCGGTCCCGATGACATCCCGTACATATTTCTTAAAAAACTCTCCAATACAGGTTTACGCAAGCTTCTAGAAATTTACAATTTTATATGGATCACCAATCAATTCCCTAGCCAATGGCGTACTTCTACGATAATTCCTATTAAAAAGCCTGAGCAAAATGTTACCTCCCCGAACTCTTTCCGGCCCATATCACTTACTTGTACCATGTGCAAATTATTAGAAAAGATGGTTAATAAGCGGCTTCTATGGTTTCTCGATAAACATAATTTATTCTCAAAAGAACAGTCGGGATTCCGAAAACATAGATCGACCCAAGACAATCTGGTTCTTCTCCAATCCCATATTTCTGTTGCCCTTAATAAAAAACAAGAGGTCATTGCAGCTATATTTGATATCGACGGTGCTTTTGATTCTGTCAGTAGACAGTCAATTCTAAATAAACTAACTTCACTAAATATCTCCGGACATATATTTCATTTTATTCGGAATTTCTTAACTTCAAGGACATTAAAAGTCTTTGCTAATGGAATTTTCTCGTCAACCTGTGCCCAGACTGATGGTGTTCCCCAAGGATCGGTTATAAGCCCCACTTTATTCAATCTAGCAATAAACGATATTTGCTCTGATCTCCTGCCTCCCATCAAGTATGCTTTATATGCAGACGACTTGGTTATTTACTGTCCTGGCACGTCTACTCCTACTTCAACTAATCTAATTCAGTCAGCAGTAAACACCCTAAGTAAAAATATAACTCACTTAGGATTAACTTTTTCACAAACAAAATCCAGAATTATTAAATTTAGTAGACGACCATCTACATTATCTCCTACTATCCTCATTAACAATGACCGCCTTCCTGTTGTTGATCACTGTAAAATACTTGGTCTAACATTCGACTCTCGGCTCACCTGGAAACAACATATTCGAGAAATCAAAGGCGAATGCGGCAAAAGATTAAACCTTATTAAAATCCTTTCGCATTACCACTGGGGAGCAGACGAAAACTCCCTTATTAAAATTTATAGGGCCATCATTCGCTCGAAATTAGATTATGGCTGTCACATATATATCTCGGCCACAAAATCTGATCTCGATCTCCTGAACTCGGTGCATAATACAGCTTTACGCCTCTGTTTAGGTGCTTTTCGATCTAGTCCTGCAGAAAGCATTTACTGCGAAGCTAATGAGCCCCCTCTTTGGATCAGACGGCAGCAAATTCTGCTTTCTTACGCAGCCTCCGTATCGGCTAACCCCCTCAATCCTGTCTACTCGCTTTTCACATCAAATTCTAACACGTTACACAACTCCTCAGCCTTGCCATTATTAAAACCTATCCCTTTAATTTTATCCCAGCTGCTTGACGGCGTCAACCTCAAACAAACTAGCCCCCTTCCTATCCCCTCTACTCCCCCATGGACTATCAACATTCCTAAATTCAACACATCCCTTATGAGATACAATAAGCATGCAACACCCAAACAATTAATTATAAATGATTTTAATGACATAATAATGAATAACCACTTTGATTTAGTGTTATACACAGATGCATCCAAAAATGAAACAGGAGTAGGCTGCTCTGTTACAACGTCACAAATTGCAATAAAATCTTCCCTTATCCCATCAACCTGTAACGTTCACACAGGTGAACTATTCAGCATTCTACAGGCCATCAATTCAATCTCTCCACCTTATAAGCTCGTCGCCATATGTACAGACTCACTTGCCTCTATTTTATCCATCCAAAATATATTTACCGAACATCCTATTGTCCAATCAATACATGACTCCTACCAGCTTATCTCATCCCAAGGAATAGCAGTTACTTTAATTTGGATACCTTCCCACATTGGCATCGAAGGCAACGAACTAGCAGACAAACAGGCAAAAATTGCAGCTACATATACCGTCACCGACAATGTAATTATTGGAAAGGATTTAAAATCACAGTTCAAAAGAAAATCCAGAGTTACATGGCAGCAGCATTGGGACACTATTAACACATCCTTACGTCAAATACAGCGTTCAATTGGTAACCAACCTATTATCTTCGCTGGTCTCTCAAGGCAAGACTTAACTGCGATTAGAAGAGTAAGAATTGGCCATTCAAGACTTACTCATGGATATCTTATGACTACTACCGCCAGACCATTTTGCTCCAGCTGCAACTCGTACCTAACCATGAAGCATATTTTGACCGAGTGTCGCAAATATACCGTCGAAAGACAACAGTTTCGGCTTAGCCAGAACTACAATGAAGTCCTTAACAACTCGGAACAAATTACCTCTCTACTTCAGTTTCTCAAAGATGTACAGCTGTACCACCAACTATAGAACAATTGTGTTACTGTGTATTCATATTGTATACTTGTATCAATGAACCATTTCATATTTAATGTATTATAACCGCTCCCGTGCAAGTGGCCATAGTAGCCGAGCACGTTAATTTTAAATAAAAAAAAAATACAACATAGAGAATGATATTAACTGGGAAAACTGTGTTGGGGTGTTTACTGATGGATGCCACTACCAAGGTCTGCAATCTCGCATTCGATCAAAAGCCCCAAATGCTGTTTGGGCACACTGATGAGCACTGGAAACAGGAACGTTCAGCTCAGAGTTAAGTTCAGCTTTAAAAACCGCGATACAAGTTATAAACTTAATCAAAACCAGACCAATGAAGGTTCAGTTTTTTTCTAAATTATGTAATGTCACAGGCGCTCAACACTCATCGGTTTGGTATTATAGACTATATTAGTGCGCGATGGCAATTCTCTGCTAAGAGTGTTTGAATTGAGACACGAAATGCACAAGTTTCTGAGTATAGAAAATAATGTTCTTGCTGATAAGTTTATTAACGAAAGTTTTCTCCTTAAACTGGCGTTCATGACAGACATTTTTGAACGTTTGAACATTCTTAACAAATCCTTGCAGGGGAATGGAGATTGTTCGATGTTTTCAATTCGAACCACTTCCTACAAGAGAACAATTTAATCCTGAAAGAAGAAATAAAAAAAATGTTGACTGAGCACTAAATTACAGGGTTATTTTGAAGAAGAAACGCAGTAGTGGGCAAACGCCCTTTTGAAACTGAACACTTCAGTAATGAAGAAGCAGAACAGCTGATTGACATTTCAAGGGACTTGTCACTGAAATCAAAATTTCTGTTTGAGTTATGGAGTGGTATTGAAAACGAATTTCCAGTGTTGAGCAAGAAAGCTTTCGTGCTCTTAGTCCGTTTGCCAGTTTTTACCTTTGCGAGTGTGGTTTTTCTGCTGTTGCAGTATAGAGCAAAGCTTAACATTCGATGTGGCTCTATCAAAATTTACTTCCAGATACAATGAACTTATAAAAGACAAACAACCGCATCCCTCCCATTGAAACAAAAACATATGGATTGTTAATTTCTGTATAATTTTTTGCAAGCTAGCACTTCATTTATGTTCAGTTATGTCTTAGAATTTTTTTCAAAAAGGGACTTGCGTTCTCCTAATGTTTGTTTCGAGTAGAATTTTTGGCAGTAAATCATGTATTATTACAACTTACGTTATTTCTTATCCTCTGTAAGAACAACAACCTGGTAAACTTTGTCAGCAACTGAACAATCTGTGAGAAAAATTCAAAATCCACAATTGTGTATTGTTATCAAAATAGTAACAATCTTATTTAATATGTTATATAAGAATATACATGGTGTCCCACGACGAGTTAAAACTATTTGTATATGGCAAAATACTTATAGTAAAACCATGAAAATTTCTAGGTTTGTGTTTTCGGATATGATCTTGTTAACTAAAATATTTTTAAAAAGTTACAGAAAACATTTAATATCTGGGTAATGGTAAGGTTTAGGTATAGAAAAGTATACATGAATTTGCCTTATGTTTTACAACTGAATACATTAAAATAGAAAAACCGGGTGGTTCTATTTAAAAAAATAAAGAAATTTGATATTTATGAAGTTAAACTTTGAACACTTTTTGTACACACCCTGTATTAAATGAAACATTTTTCAACATAGATTCAAATACGTCGCACATAGATCGTTTTTCAGGATTTAGGCGGTCAAAATTATTTTATGTGATATTTATATTACAAAATAGTTACATAAAAAGAATTCTGTGTTTGGAATAACTTATCGAAATTATTTGTTGGTGCACGGTGGTTAGGCGCACCTACTTGTGATTTTTTATCAAAAAATATTTTATTCGAGATCGTAGTTGATTTCAAAGTGTTTTTTAATATTATATTGAAAATACATATGACATACTCACGGCTTTCCCCAAGGAGGGACAGCTGTCTACGTTTTAGTAATACTTTCAGGTATGTATTATTAAATAAAAAAAAGTTTATTTTGTTCTAATAAGTAAGTAAATATATTATATTATTAAAAGGATCTTTACATTCGTTATACAATATTAAAGTTACATAAGCTAAATAGATAATCACTAAAAATAATCAGTCATACATTGGAGACTTATTCATCTACATTTAAATTTTCGCCGCTTTCATCAATTTCCATTGGTCGGTTTGGCTCAGCAGGAATTAATAGCTGCATTGTCTCAGGCAAAAATAATTTTGAAGCGGTTTTTTTGGTCTTTCTCATGGAACTAATAAATGGGTCGGATGTTAATAGTAACCTATGATAATTATCTAAGTTGCATTCTTACCCCGAAAACTTGCGAGCAAAGTTTAGGCGATAAGACCTAAAATGTTTATTGCGGGCCTCAGCAGCTTCTTCCGAAAGTTGCCCTATCGGCAACAACGAATTTTCTATTATTGAAGCTCCATGAATTAAGACTTATGCATCGTTGGAATCAAAGGATGCCAGCCATATAACTCAACATGTAGTTTCACAGTTTCAATGGCGTATTTATCATATTTTGCTATTTCAATCTTATGGCCGCTTGATATGGCTTCTCATATCACTTTTAATCTAATAATCAAGTCATAACTTATCCCAGAGATTTCTGCAGCCAATTCAGGGTTCTCGAAGAATCTTCTGCTTGTATTTCCATCGTTTGTGTTTCCGAAGTTACTTTTCGGCATATCGACTAAGAGACCTGTCTCCTCTCTAAATCTTTGCTGAATATCAAGTTTCTTCTGCTCTTTTAGATTTTTTCTTCTTCGGTTCGTCTCTCGCGATATTTTTTCACGGGCAATTTATATGCTAAATGCAGCACACTTTCGAATATCCGGATTCTTGCATGTAACACGGAAAGGCCAAATTCAAGAGCTTCAGGGCATACATCATTTTTTTTGTTAAATCATTAAAATCTTTTGATGTAGCTCAACATATATAACATCTGCTGGTCGATTTGGTGTCTGTAGCTGCATTGCAGACCTTTCCGTCAACCATAGTCATTTTAAAACTATGTTGAAAAAAAAATTCTCTCCATTGAGGTCAACTTTCGTCAAGTTTAATGAGTTTACACTATTCTTTACATAATTGATTTCTTCTTTTGTGATGTCCGTAGATTCTTTTACGAATCTAAATCTTATTGGACGGCAATATCTAGGTGAAGATGGAGTTGGATTTTGCCACACGATTTTACTTTTATCCTCACCACAAACAATTCGTAGAGGCACAAATAAGCTTATAAAAATATTAGCATCAGATTCATCTTCGTTTGAAAGCCTGTGTTTACACTGGGCTTGTTGAGAGCCGTCACAACCCCATTTACAGATTAACAGCAACGAGTTCCTTTCAACGGCATCAAGGGTGAGTAAGACTTCTTCTAAGAAGAGGGATAATCTGGTTACAGTGTGATCCAACAAAGATTGTAGGTTTCCTTCTGCGCAGGTAGACGTCACTCGTAATGACTCCTTGGGTGGGTAGCAATCTTCTTAGGCCTTTAATAATAATACTATCTTCTGGTCAAATCGGCTTCAACAAACATTGTCAGTGCTTGCAGAGGAGTAAGGGGCTCTATTTCTTTAGACTTTGAATGTCTGTTTTTTCAATCACTGGCAGACGCAGAAGAATTTGTAATGTCTTTTAAAACAGTAGACGCGTTTCTTTTTCCTTCTGTTTGTAAAATTACTTGTGCCGCGTGAACAATTACTTATTCGTCGTAAGATGCGCGGACTTTTCTTCTCTTTGTTCTTTCGCTAGATTCGGTAAAAGATTTGGTAGGTCGTCCTGGCCTTTGATGCGTGTCTACGGGGATCTCAAATGTTCCTTCCAACCAAGAATTATTGGCCGCCAAAAAGTTTTCAAGTACTCTATGCGCCCGAGACCTCCTCTTTATCAAATAACATTTAAAATACGAAAACTTCTTTTTTATCACATTTTTATGTTCTTCTGTGTCCCCGTAACACACGAGTAAATAATTTTCTAAATATTTAATTTTTTCATTTATCGATAATGAATGTTACTCGTTCATTTTATTGAAGAGATATTTACGAGTCAATATTTTCACCCCCGAGCAGCCAGGTGAACCTATAACAATAAAAAAATAATATTAACACAAAAACATAAAATCCGATTTTTTCCTATTTTTGTCAAAAAAATTTCAAACTCGTTTATGTTTAAAACTAGCAGCTGATTTTAAGCAGTTTTCTTTATAAGACTTTATACTATATAATGAAATCAAAAATGTAACTCGGAAAGGTGCGGAAGTAAAGTTTTTTTTCGATTGAAATTGAAAAATAAAGAAAAAACATTTCTAAAAAAGGGTATTATTGACGGCTCATTAAGTCATTTATTGACAATATATTTAATACAATTTCATATTAATTTAATAAAGGCTTACCTGTATTATTGGTATCCATCACTTAAACAAGCAAATATGACACGACACATAAAATATTCACCGAAGAAAATGATATACGAAAAGGGCGTCAAGAACTTTCACGTGCAGTAAGTGCGACAATCAAGTTTCGACTAGTAATGCAGCGCGCTCGCGCAATCTTGGGATGTGGGTGGGGTTGGTTATTGTTCGTCAGGTAGTCTACTATTCCAGGAAAAAAATTGTTTGTCATTAGTCAATTATTGGAATTTCGACTTATGGCCGTCTAATTCCTAGAAATCTACGTATCCGACGCACATACGTGCTTGCTAAAAGCAACCAAATAGAAACCATTTTCATATCTTTATGTGTATCCTCGTAAAAAATAATTAATAAGGGTCTGCAATTATCAAATTAAAAAAAAATTATATCTCAAAAATTTATTGATATACATGTGTGTTCCATTTAAAGTAACAAAGTCGGCCAACTTTGAAAATATTTTATCCGAAAACCCAAACGTAGAAATTTTCATGATTTTACTATAAGTATTTTGCGCTGCCAAGTAATGTTTGTACTGAAAGGGATCCGAGGGTTAAAAAAGTTTGGGAACTTTTAGCTTATAGGAATGTGTAATAATTTTCTTAGTTCCGGACATAAAAATAAACTATAGGTCAATAACTAGGTTATATTAAACTATAAAATATTTTTATTAATAATTAGAACAAAATAAAATTCAATTCAAGGCAGCCATATTGGAGATGCTGTTTGACACGTTGTTTTACAATGTAGTTATAAGCTTATTCTCGGTAGGTGCACTGGTAGAACTAGTTCAAGAAGTGTACACTAAAGCGTTCTTTGTAGCAGAACCTGCGCTAGAGTCGATGTTTTTAGTAGCAGTGCAAGAGAACTAGTTCACCCAGTTCATTGTATTGCTTGCTTGAATTTAGTGTCAGTTCAGTCAGTGCAATAAGTGTAATTTGGAACCGGTGGCACTACATCTTCGTCATCGGATGAATGTAAAATATCAAAAAGTACTAAATCGTTTTCCATTATTGTTGATACTACAAAGCCTGAATCACATCAAATAACCTCAAATACAACAATCATCAAATACTCCATTGCTCTCTGAACTATATCGTTCTTTGTATCCGATCGAACTAATACTATACACTCGCGGAGTGGCCTGCACTAGTCCAGTTCAGTACAGTTCCAGAGCAGCTATCAAGAACAAACCTTTTGTCTTAACGTAATATAATTTTACGATTTTAGTATAACAAAAATATACTAACTAACAATCAACGAATAAATTTAATCTCTTTTTCATCTATTATACGTTCAAATAATTCCATTAGATTTAAATATTAAAACAGTATTACATTCATAGTTATTCAGTTTCAAGGAACCCAGTAATACGCGACGTAGTGTTAAAATTAACTTATGACTCAGTAAACCGACACCCGATACGAGTATTTGTGGTATATCTACATACACACACACACACACACACACTCACACACACACACACACACACACACACACACATCTGGTTCGCGTTTCTATTATATCCCCGTACAAACCAAATCGGAATTATTTGTACAACAAATTGTAAACTAGAAAAAGAGTTGTTGTATTAAATATTTCAAATAATTTATGAACTACATTGTAATTTATTTATATAAACAAATAATTAATATTGAAAGCTCACAAGAAAAGACACCATAACCTCAAACTAGTAACTGGTAGGAGTGAGTGGGGAATGTAATATAAAGTAACCTTCAATAGTTTGTGGTATGATTTGTAAGTGAAATGAATACTCAATAACATACTGTATAATTAGTATGAAGGATAAAGAGGAAGAAGAGTATCTCAAATGGGAGAAAAGTGTGCAGTTGTTTGAAAATTTTCCAGAATGGCAGTGGCGTAGAAGTATGAATGTATCGATTGTAGATGAATTGAAGTATGTCGAATTGAATAATTTAATAACATAGTTAATTATTGAATGTCAACAACTATATAAGAAAGTGTGAAAAGTTGTACAGAGCGCCACCTTTAATTAACACATTTTAATCGACGCTTTTTGACATGTTATACAAATTGTTCTCAACTTTCCATAACAATTTCTATTGCAAATAAGTCAAAAGTGGTCTAATACAATTTTATAGATAATTTTTATCCAAACATTTTTTCGTTTTGACATTTCCTTCATATTTTGTTGAGATTTTTTCAAAAAACTGATTTTTGAGGTAGCTTTCCCTGATTTTTCAACCACCTAAATATATTTCCATTCCCCCCTTTAAATATAAACACTACTTGTATATTCAAATAAAGTTTATCACTAGCAATAAACAGACTACATGACAACACTGCACCACGAATAGATAACAAATTATGAATAACTACATGAAAATCTATAAATTACCGTAATACGCCGAGTTAGAAAATTGAAAACGATGTTGTCTTAACGTAACCTAACCTAACTATTAGTATGTTGTATTTTTTGTTCTAAATGTTCTACAGAAATCTGACAACGTAGTTATATATGTTCAGCGTACGGCCCCCTCATGGCAACCATTGATTTTAATAATTTTAACGATGGATTGATTTTAAATACAAACAATTATGAATACATATGCTAAATATAACTTTTTAAATATTTTTATGAGATTTTTTCACAGTACATCATTCGTAAGTGCTTCTTCATTCGTGGATGACAATTAGATCGGACTAATACGATTTTAACGTACATTTTTTTCTTAAATTGTACAATGAAAAGAGAGTTAGATCAATTAATCTAATACTATTTGCAAGTATTTGTCAAATTTCCATTTTTTTATCGGCAGAATCTTATTGGTTAATCCCAATGTCGTATATTTCACGTTATTATGAAAATGGCATTTGGAGTTTTCATGTCTTTTTGTTTTCAAAGTTAATTTCTCAACATTTCTGTCCAAGCTTTATCATAATCAAATTCTTGATTGAATTTCCTTGTGTAGGTTTTTCCCTTACTTACAACAATTTTTTCTATAATATTTTTGCAAAATAACCCATCTCTCTCTTTTCTTTTCTTAGTTTGAATCTTTACAAATTTATTTTATAGTATATTGTTATACTATTTATGTAAAATTATTTTTTCTATTCTCAATTTTTTTGAAAGCCCTGTAACACAAAAGCGCTTATATACTAACCGCCCAATTCATATTCAACTTTGTGCGACAGGTAGTTTCTTAGCTTTTACTTATTTGTACCTAAACAAAGTTAAATGCGAATTGAAACATCTGTGATTGCTTGACAAACATATGTGCAACACTTGACTCACACACATACTTCGTGGGGTGTCGGTAAATTAAAAAGAACAACAACCTTCAAAAAGGTCCCAAAAATTGTTTATTCAGTCATTAGTGTTCCCTACTGGATTGGGAAACTGATTTCTTTGAATTGTTCTTCACTGGATGGGTTCTTACCATTAGACAATTACTTTTTTGTACTAACATCGGTATTTTAAGTAATCGGTAGTTTTATTTTCCCATTTAGAAATAAAAAATACAGTGTGTCCTTTCGTAGGAAAATAGATGATATAAAAAAAAATTTGTTGAATAATAGCAAGTTATGTTAACTTTATGAACAAATCAAAATAAACAAAAAACTGCTAATATTAGAAATGAGTTAAATATTCTGAGTACGTTTTCAAAAACTAATAATCGCTCGTACGTTTAGGTACACCTTGTATAATCTGACGTCATCGTCTGTAGTTTTGTCGAGTCACAACAACCATTAAATTGAAGTCCCCAAGTAATTTCTACTAAAAGTATATCAAGTGCTATTAGTTACGTACCTACTGGCGACTAGGTACGAGTTCATTAAATTGGCAATTACTGCCCTTCTTACGAACCCGAAATTAATGTAAGGTAGGCGTGTATGTATAACCCACTATTTACTATTTTTTTCTTCTTTTAATAGTTTATCAAAAATCACACGTGTTCAATGGAAAAATAAAGATTATTATAAGGTAATAAACAATTTTGATAATTGAATAATAAAAAATGCAATATTATATGTTGTTTACATATTATACAGAGTGTTCCGGATTCAAAAAATTCAAGAGTAAGAAGATGACGTGAAAATAATGCAGAGACATAAAAAAAATTCTCAAACGACCCTCTAGTTATAGGCATTTAAAGTTGCGAAATCAGAAATTATATGTAAGTATATTTTCTAAATTATACTATGGTTAACAATTCGTAACTTTCACAGGGACAACCTGTACAATCTAAAAATAGCAAAAATGCATTTTTCAATCGATTATTTAATTATTTATTCCGTCAAACACACGACATGGACAGGTAATTATTCATTAAAAATTCATCTACAATTTAGAACATATACTTAAATAAAAGTTGATTTCGCAACTTTGAAGGCCTATAACTCAGGTTATCTAGTCACTACCGAATTTTGTACGTCTAGCCCCATTGTATATCATTTAAACTTTTGGTAATTATACACTTTCACGGTCACCTGGTTTTTTGGCTCTAGAAAATCGAAAAATGGATGGATTTTAATGATCTTGGTCTCAAAATGTTCCATTTTACGGCGGATTTATAAAAAAAATTAGTAGAAATAGATGGAATGAAAATTTCTCATAGTTTTACTGTTTTAAATCGTAAAAAAAAACGGTTTTGCAAAATAATCCTTTACAAAAAATTATGGTAATTATACACATTTTTCGATTTTCTAGAGCCAACCTAACCTAATCTAACCTAACCTAACAAAAAACTAATAAGTGTATAATTACCCTTATGGTATACCATAAGGGTAATTATACACTTTCGCGGTCACCTGGTTTTTTGGTTAGGTTAGGTTAGGTTAGGTTAGGTTGGCTCTAGAAAATCGAAAAATGGATGGATTTTAATGATCTTGGTCTCAAAATGTTCCATTTTACGGCGGATTTATAAAAAAAATTAGTAGAAATAGCTGGAATGAAAATTTCTCATAGTTTTACTGTTTTAAATCGTAAAAAAAACGGTTTTGCAAAATAATCGTTTACAAAAAATTATGGTAATTATACACTTTCGCGGTCACCTGGTTTTTTGGCTCTAGAAAATCGAAAAATGGATGGATTTTAATGATCTTGGTCTCAAAATGTTTCATTTTAAGCTATAAAAACTGAAAAAATCATTCTTTTTGGATTTTTTTTTAAATTGTTTATTAATTTATGTAGAATACAAAAAAATATAAGAACTTTATCTGATAATAAGATAATTTTTTGTAAAGGATTATTTTGCAAAATCGTTTTTTTTTACGATTTAAAACAGTAAAACTATGAGAAATTTTCATTCCAGCTATTTCTACTAATTTTTTTTATAAATCCGCCGTAAAATGGAACATTTTGACACCAAGATCATTAAAATCCATCCATTTTTCGATTTTCTAGAGCCAAAAAACCAGGTGACCGTGAAAGTGTATAATTATCAAACTTTTAAACAAAAATCCGTTTTTGAAAGTTTGTGATTTGTAAATGTAAATAGATATCCAGAAATATCTGTTTTGTTATTATGGCAAAAAACTACACGAATCAAGTATACATAAAATGAAAACAACCTTTTTCTAAGATTTTCAGTACAACAAAATACACTTGATAATTTTTATATCACTCTTAATGCATAATCAGTTTGTTAAAATAACTAATTTTATATATAAACTTCGAATTCAAACGAAAAGAAAACAACAAAACTTGGAAACTTAAAACGTTGACAGTATTCTTATTCTTCTTTTCTTCTTACACGCTAGTTAAAAGAATCATTGAATAAAATGTAAAGGAAGGGGCAATAAAAAAAAGTGCCCAGGATTGTTGTTGCAAATGGCGGACGATAATATCCGTTTTACTATAGGGGTGCTATATAAAAATTATTCTATAGCAAATAATATAAAAAAAGAACACTTTTTATGCTTTTCAAATGGTGAATTATCATATCTTTTGTCTTTAAATTATCGATAACGCTTATAATTACTATTATCTTGTTGCGCAGTGTTTGGATCGGCGGAGGTGTCTCCAAAACTTATAATTTGAACGCACCAACAGGTGTAGAAAAACGTTGACCTCACAATTTATTATTGATCTGCGGGAAAAAAAAAACAAATCATTGGATGCCAAACAACGACTGTATGGCAAATGACCCATCAATTCGATGCTTTGACTTGAAAAACGTTACTGTTTGAACTGAAGTGTGAGAGTTGACATTGTAGTGGAAAATGATTCGTCTTCTACGATTGGTTCTCCTGATTTTTTCAAACACTTCTGACAAACAAAGGCTGGTATACCATTCAGAATTGATCATTCTACGTTGCTCTAATGGAACGGTGGCGACATGTCCAGCGACCATTTTCCTCGTGCGCCAAAAAGTTTTGTTGAATTATGCTCGACATGGAAAACTCATACAGTCGATTGTTGTTTAATTTTGGATTCATACGCATAGATCCTGTCAAATTATGCGGTATCCAATGCGAACACATCTACTTGACAGCCAAATTTTCATACAATATTAAATGTTTGCGAATGGAACTATTGCCTAAGTGTGCTGCAATCTTACAGTATGTCACATGACGATATTGCAATATCAGTTTACGCACAGCATCGATGTTTTGAACCTTGAACAAGGTGAATGTTTCAAATATCTGTAAACAATTCAAATAGCACTCGTATTACAACACGTTCTGAGTACGCTCACCATTAAAAATGTCAAACTTTATGATGGCAATGTCAGATTTGACATATCAGTGTTGCCATATCTCAAAACTTAAGTAACAACTCTAATCTATTCTACGTAAATGACAACGTGGCAACAATGCAAAATATTAGTTAAATGTCTATTACTGATTATGGTTATTTGTTAACTATCTACTATTTACAACATACCTTGTATATTATAATGAATTATATTAACAAGAAATAGATGAAATTTGAAATACTATTTAGTACCTTGTATTTATAAAAATTATGTCAAAAAGTATATGGAACACTCGGTTTATTATTTGATGTACTTTATTCAGACAGGGAACGTTTCGCCTCTTACCCTACACTACCCGCACACTTGGGGTTGAAGGAGAAACTAAATAATGGAGTATATGTAGAAACGTTGATATCATATTTCATCAAAACAACGTTGTCTGTTTAGACATCATTCTTGCCTGTCACAATAGGTCATTGGCTTGATAATTTACTATTTAGTTTTGAGGAAATTTTCCAATTTTTCAATCATAAACGTATTGTATTAAAGCAATTTTAAAATTTATAGTAGAATAATAAATTGAATACTCATGAAATTAATTAATATATTCGTCAAACAATGTACAAAGAATTTTATAATTTATTGTTTGGCAAAATAGTAACAAGAACAACATGAATTGAAAGTTTGTGAACTGTTTCCGGGACAATTTTTTTGACATTTGGTTAATAGCAAGTACTTTGTCCAGATATTGCGCAGAAAATATTACTTAAACGCTTCCAAAAACCATTCCAAGAACGGTCCAGATTAGCAGGTTAAAACGAACCTTTAGTCACGCAAATGTATGTTTGGTTGCCTATAGTTGTTCTTCTCATTGAATTTAAAGTGAAGGAAGGATAGCTACCATTTATATTCGTAGAGCATTAGAGAAACGTAGAACGGTCAATTCTGAATAGCACATCAAATTAGGGAAACCAATCGCAGAAAACGAATTATTCTCCTCTACGACAACGCGAGCTCTCAAATATCAGCTTAAACAAAAACAGTCAAAACATCGAACTTATTATGTCAACTGCCTTACAGTCCTTGTTTGGCACTTAATGATTCCTTCTTATTCCTACAAATCAAATATAAATTGCGAGGTCAACTTTTTCTACACCTAAAGAAGCGATTGATGTGTTCAAATTAATGTTTTGGAGGTACCTAAATAGAATTGGAAACAATGCATGCAAATGAACTTATTGTTTTATTTTTCTATTTCAAAACTTAAGTAGTAACAATCGTACTTTACTACTCAATAATTAATTGATTGTAAAATTTTATATTATAAAATTTTGAGAACAATAAATCTTACAACACCGCATATGGATACCACACGGCTGCCAACGTTTAGAATGTAATTTCCCCAAGTACACGAGTAATGATTTCGGTTACTATATTGTTACAACAATTGTCAAAATTTCGAACATTTTCTAAAATAGTTACGTGTATATAAAACCGCAGCGATTTTTCATGAGAATATTTATCAACAGGATGCCTGAATACTTTTAATATATCGAATTTCATCAGGGATTCTCTTTCTGTTCCTACTCGAGTAATTTGATATCTTTTCCTTCATCCAATATGGAAGAAACACTACACACAACCGTTATTATCTATACATTACCATACAAACTTAATTTCTTTATTTAATGTGATTACTATATTTTCATAATATTTATATAAAATTTTAAATCGAAATATATATGAATTATTAGAAATAAGTCGGGAGCCGTAGTCACGTCACTTTGTCTAGTGACATTGAATATGCAATTTTAATTATTCTGGTGTTTTCAATCTTCATTTTACTCTTCTTCTTTAATTGTACTTATTAAGGTGACATTTTAACAACGTTGCCAGACTTTGAAATTATTATGTAGAGTGAAGAAATATAGAGAAACAAGATAAATTGTATAAATAAAAGATCATTAAAATTTTTTTGGATATAACAAATAAAGAATAAAACTTCTATGATACTGTCAACAATTTCATATCTCTAGTCAGTAGACAACGAAAAAAAAATTATTCTGTTCCCAAATAAGTTCTATAGAATTCTATAGCTCGCAATTATTCAAAAATTACCAACAAATGTTATTATTAAAGAAAAATGAGTAAGTCGGAGCTTTTATTGAAAACAGCTTTTCCAAAAACAACAAAAAACGCAATAACCGCATAATCAACCAGCCTTATGTTTCAAAATGTCTGAAAAACTAACACCAAAAATTGGTTAAACGAAAAAATATCTAGTTCAACTTGGCGGAATACCATCCACAAATACTACTAAAGAAAGCCATGCATACATAATTGTCGACTGGTGTACAACATGGAAAATCAGCAACAACTCAAAGTAAACCCAAGTGTTAATCAGGAAGATATAAGAAGATAACGAGGATTTGGAGAGAGGAGAAATCAGTCACCAAATCTAAAACTATCTGGAAGTCATCTGGTACCAACAACTGAAGCATAAACATCGATTATTTAGTGATTATAAGATATAAAGCTGGATATGAAGACGAGATCGAGATCATCATCATCCCTTACATATATATATATATATATATATATATATATATATATATATATATATATATATATACATTTACCACGTGGGTAGTACCAGCAGATGGAGAAATAATGATCCACCTCAAAATTCAGTAAAGAGATCTAACCAGCAAGAAAAGAAAAATGTAAACAGAGAAGAAGAGGGATCACTCATTAGCACGGTTGTTAATCTCAAGATAAATGAGTAGAATTATTACAAGGAAGATGGAATTGAAGACTACACTCCACCTCATCAATGCCGTCATCTACTGTAAGAACTATACAACTAAGAGTCGTAAAAATATGCTCTAAATCTAGCAGAAAATCTGTTTGAGACCAGCAGTGCACACTACTTTATAATTTAGAAGCTGAACCAAAAAATAATTCAAGATATCGTAGGTAACATCAGCAAAAGAAGATCTGAAGAAATAATCAGCCACCTCGGCATTCAGATAAGAGACTTATGCCAGCAAGAAAAATGAAAATATACAAGAAGGATCACTTATTGAACCGCTTGCCGTTCTCTAGATAGAATGAAAGGATGTTGAGTTTGTGGAAGGTATTAAGAGAAAGATTCAAGTTGGAACTACATTGAGCTGCATCTCATCATCTAAAGCGTGGATTACAATACAACAATAGTCGTAAAAAGAAACTTTAAATCCAGCAGAAAATATGCCTAAAACAAGTAGTGTAAGTTTCTTGTTCAATTAGGAGCATAACCATGAGAACATTGAAGAAAAGATCAGCAGAAAAAGACTTGAAGATATAATGACCCACATCAACATTCAGATGGGAGAGATGACTGACTAGTATGGAAATTAGAGAAGAAGAATCACTTATTAGGTGGTTTGCTGATTTCTGAATAGATTAGCAGGATCTTGAATACGATCTACCCCAACATTCATGTGAGGGAGCTGACTGAACAGCAAGAAAAAAGAGAACAGAAAAGAAGGATGGATCACTTATTAGAGAGAGAAATGCTTTATTGTCAAAAAATTGTTACAATTTGTAAAAAAAGCTTGTAAAAACAAAAATAACTAAATAAAGATACAAATAAAATAAAATTTAAACGTATAACAAAATTATAGGTAATAGTAATAGGTAATAATTACAATATAAGCCGTATATAAGTCCATATCCAATGTTAAATCAGTACGCAGCATATCCGGAATTAAATATTATTATTAGAAGTCGTTTACTGACTAGAAGGCACTTTTCAGTAAATACGCTCTCAAATTATTGCGGAATGCGGGAAAAGATGATATCGATTTGATTTCAAATGGCAAGTGATTGTGCATTTTTTGAATTTTAAAATATTGAGCCCTTCAACTAATTCTGGAGTAGGTAGGTGAAGGTCGTGCTCCGCATTCCGCAAACGGATACAAAGATGATTAAGGGAGGAAGAATCAGAGTTTTTAATATTTTGAAGAAATCTTGGCAGTGAGTCCTGCTCTTTAGTCCTCTCTTTTGTAGTTAGAAGAATCGCTCAAATTGAGTCGCGCCACACATGCCCCAGAAGACATACTTACTTGTTTTGCAATTGCTGCAGTTTCTCTCATAGTTTTGCTATGTTCTGTACTTTTGTGTACTGAGGCTGGATTGCCACTTTCCGGAAAGTGAGTCAAGAGCTGTGTTCTGTCTTCATCGCTCTCCGTGAATCTGCCATCCGGTTTCCCCAGTGCCATGGTTGTATTGACTTTGCCCTTCTCCACGACTTTGTGAAGTCTTGAAGCTGCAGGTGTAGAGTCAAATATCCTCGAAGAATATTCTAATACTTTGTAGCTTTGCTTTTCTTACTTATTTGTTGTAGGCAGTGAGTTTTCTGGTGTAGCTCTGCCAGTCCTCGAAACACTTTGCTCTGTTAAAGAGGTCCCGTGTTTTAGATGATCATTCCGCCAGGGAGCATCGCTACCTTTTTTACTTTTTTATATGGGGCAACTCGTATGCATCGAGTGTGACCTCAATCACTTCTCTGAGATCTTGCTCCAGGCTCCTAAGTTATAATGTAGATTGATTTTATATGTTTCCCAATCGTTTTTTTTTTAGATTCCTACTTATTTCTGACTCAGTGAAATCTGTCTCTAGTCTGAACAAGATTATTCTATGATCATAGAGAGACGGCTCATTCGATACCCTCCAGTTTTATACCCGTTCTTTTAGGTTCGATATACTCAATGTTATGTCTAATTGAAGAAGCCTTATGTCTTAGATCATTCACAATGGATGATGGTTTTTCAGAAACATTTCGAGAATTGGCAGTCTCCTATTATAATAAATATCCTTGTGATAAATTTTTCTGTATAGTTTCTCGTAATTTTTGAAGAAGACAGTATCCGAGAATTTCTTCTCTTTGCAGAGATACGTAAACCTTTATTGGACCAGTGTTTATTTTATTTATTTTTATTACGCCTAAGGGAAAAAGAGAGAGCGCCTGCTAATCTCTACATTGGAACAGATGTTTCAATATGGTATTAAAAACGATGTAAAAAATTAGAAGATTATTTTTTCACTATTTCAATGTTTCAATTCTCGTCGACTGTTCGATTTGATCTACGAGTGTTTCATTTAATATTCGTACGACTGAATACGAATAATAGTGGAATGATGTTACCTCCAAATAATGATGATTTGTCTGTTTCAGTACTCAAACCAGTTCAGAAAAACCCCACCTCGATTCGAGTGGATCGGACAGTGAAAATGAAGGTCATAAAATGACGTACGCACCTAGCGGATTATTGCAAAATCAATTGAATCCTTATCAGACGATTACAGCGCCGACTCCTTATTCCTGTCAACCGATGTATCATCAAGGACCTCCTGAAATGCTTCAAGATTATCAAGCGTTGTGACAATGGTTAATCGTACCTCAAAGTTATCTCAACAGTGGCAATTTTTAGAAAGACTTTAGTTAAACTTACATAGAAATATTGTACAATGGGAATATTTGAAAGCGATTAAGAAAAAAATCCTTCTTTGAATATAAAACTTATATACTTATAACATTTTTGCTTCTATAATTGTTGCTATGAGTGAAAGTAACCCACAAAAAATGAAAATGGAGTGTTCTACAAAACCCTGATACATCAAAATAAATAATTAGCAAAATAAATTAACCTCCTTCTCATAAGATGGCGGTACTTTTCCGAGAAAGTACAGAGAAGTAGACCCCAAAATCCGATAATTTATCACTCGTTGGTAAGAATTTCACGTGGATTATTGTGTGTCAACCAATTTTTTCTAATATCTTTTCATATTTCCACTGGGATATTAAGCAGACTGCCAAAACATACACCACCTTGCGACAAACGAAGAAATCATCATATAAAGCATCAGACGCGAAGAAAAATCTACCGTTGGAGGATCACCTTGCCCCTTCCTTATTACCGCGATACATCAAAAGGGTAATAAATGGAAATTAAATAAAGGAAATTAAATGAAATCTTCGTAAGGCAGAGCTTGTACTAACCAAGAGTCTATTTAACTGCTAATTTAACAAATCTAAAACTTTTTACACAAGGCAACATCATAAAAACGTAAAAAATTTGAAAAAGTTAGGTTGGAATCATTAATTTCATATTAAAATGAAGTTTGAACTACTCGCAGATCGCCGATAATGTTTGTAGGTTCAGGTTTAAACTTGTAAAATTACGCTTTAGTCTGTTATAGCTCAATGGAGACTGTAAAAAAAATGATAAACGTCATAGTAGAAAGTTGCCAAATTGTGAAAATAATGTGGAGGTCTAAGAAATATAAAATCTTTGAGGTTACTTTGAATTTTGAGTTAAAAATTAAAAAAATTGAGATATTTATGAGATATAAAACGGTCAAATAGTAAGTATTATATCTAATTGATCTTTATCGCTTTCAAAATATTTCAAATATCGTTTTAAATAGTGACATCCCGCTTTTATTATGACCTTTTTCAAAAACACCTTCATTGTTTATATAATATTGCTGTGACTATATGAAAAACAAGTTTATGTTAATTTATAAAGTTTTGTTTACACTTTATGGAAAAAAAACACAAAGTTGAAAAAAAAATTAAATTTTTAACGAAATTTTGTTTTTTTTTACCCCTTGATGCAGTTATATTGACTGCTATCTCTTCTATACTCCCCAGCAAAAAATCTGTTAGGACTAACACCAAATTTTATGATTTCAATTTATGTAGTCCTATTCTTTTTGCATTGCAGTTATCAAAATAAAATAGAAATATTCCTTTTTCTCATTATTTCTTTTGAAAAATTGATAACTGATTTTTGTAAAAAACCATTTTCAAAATTCAAAAGCATTAAAAACGCTTTTTGATTATTTTTGAATCATTAAAAATAGCCATGGGTATATAGAATAGTCCTTTTAGATGTATATGTTAAAAAGTGACTAACAAGGAATCGCATTTCTAATTTAAGTTCAAATGTCACTTTGTGTCCTATTGGTTCGTTTTTAAAAAATTTTCCGTAGAAAAATATCGTTAATTTTACATTTTTTGTGATTGGTTTATTAGATATAAGGATAGTGATTTAAATCAACTATATACATGAGCGTTAGTATCTTCATTTGTTTCCCAATAATAAAATTGACAAAATTATACTAAAAATTATAATATAGTACAAAAAAAAGTAAATCAGTTGATTATTTTATTAATTTTCTAGTATTTTTCCTCCATTAGATTAAGTTAAAATTAATTATTACCTTCTAGACCCTATCAATTACGTTTTTTATTTTATACGTTCAAACTACCTTTAAGTAAAGGCCGTTTCATAAACTTGACTTTCCGTTTGCCATTGCCGTTCGCGCGTGACGTTTGCCGTTTGACTTTCGTAGTAAATTCTACACCCTAATAAAAAATTTTACGTTGCTGCCGTTAACCTAGAAATCTTGTTATCGTTTTTGGACGTGTGTACTGCTTTTTGTTGTCGTGATATTTCTGAGTTTTTGTTTGTAATCCGGTATTTATGGTCGATATTATGGAAAATAACGAAGAAAAAACAAGGAAATCCAAAAGACCACCATACACAAACAAACAGAGAGAGAAATAACTAACGTCATACGTCAAAATCACGTTGCAAGCGCAAACGGATTTGATTGGCTCTTTTCTATTGCTGTGAAAGTTGCTACGAACGGACGACGGGAAAAGATAAAATTTATTTATGTCACCAACGGCAGAACAATAGGCAAAAGGCAACTATGAATGGTCTCATGAATTTCTATGTTTTTAATTTTGTAACAACAAACGTCAAAGGCAACGGCAAACGAAAAGTCAAGTTTATGAATTGAATATGAATTATGAATCAGCATTGCAGAGAATTATCTTTACATTTGTTGCTGTTTTTGGTGTAAATACACTTGTATTTATAATATAATGCAAAAGTGTTAGAATGAATTAATAGTAGGTTTAAGAAAATAGAAGCTTACCCTAATTTAATTATTTAAACAAAAATCACTAAGCTACAATACAGATTTAAAGGTCGATTCATAAACTTGACTTTCCGTTTGCTGTTGCTGTTACAAAATTACAAAGATTGAAATATATGAGACCATTCATAGCTGCCGTTTGCTATTTGGTCTGCGATTTGCTGTTTGGTCTGCCGTTGGTGACTTTCAACATAAATAAATTTTATCTCTTCTCGTCGCCTGTTCGTAGCAATAGAAAAGAGACAATCACATCCGTTTGTGTTTGCCACGTAATTTTGACGTATAACGTTAGTTTCTTCTATTTCTGTGTGTTTGTTTATGGTGGTCCACAAAAATAAATAGCAGTAAACACGTCAAAAAGAATAACAAAATTTTTAGGTTAACGACAGAACGTCAAGTTTATGAATAGAATGTAAAATTGGCTACAAACGTCAAACGACAAACGTCACCCGCGAACGGCACCGTGAAACGGAAAATCAAGTTTATGAATCGGACTTAAGAGTCTTCGTAAATACAAAAAACACCAAAATAACAAAGAATAAACTAAAACTGAAGTAACCAATACAATTGGGAAGTTAAACACACAACTTCGAAATGATCAATCTTTCCCTATTTCATGATGTAAAGACTACAAGGTGTGTTCTTCCCGAGGGCTCATTTTCGACTCGTTCTGCGCATCTCTCAAGAGCCAATGAGAATTCGCTCCAAAATTGGCGCGTCGTTTTGGGAGCGAATTCTCATTGGCTGCTTCCAAGCTGGTGCGCTATAGCACACCTTATAGTCTTTACATCATGCCCTATTTAGTTGAATATCATTAAACCTATATTTTTATGTATACCACAGAAATATTCTGTATGCACAACACAACATTCACCTATGCCAATAGATCGGCAATTCACATTACATCAAAATTATACTGGAGAACACTGGGTGACGTGAAAGCATAATTTCGAAGTACAAAACATTCCTCTATGTATTGAACAATCCTATTCACTTAAATCTTATTAAAAACTATTTATTATTCAACGATAAATATCTACAACAGAAAAATATTCTACTCAACAGAACATTCATCTACGCCAGAGGGTCTGCAACTTGCATTACAACAAATTTATACTCGACTGGTTTTGAATACTGAATGACAATAAAAACTTCGAAATGGTAGTATTTTTTTTTATTCTATAATTTATTTATTAGCAGTTAGAAACGTGAAAACCGACAGAAGTTACAAAAAATAAATATTCACATTACTGACTACAGAATAAATGCTAGTTTTGTGTCTTGACCTCGTACAAATGTTTGCGGGGGCCAAATGATATGCAAGCAATTAAAATTATGTAATTTGCGAAATTTCACCTTATATATTAATCAATCCTAGGTAATTAATTCTCATTTTTTCACAAAAAAATACTGAATGTAACACGGCATTCATTACGCCAATGGATCGCAACTTACATGGCGATAGAATTATACTTTTTATAAGTAGGACAATATCAATCAAAATACGTGGCATTAGTTAATCTTTAGTTCAATTAAACGTTCAATTTACTAATATTAGTAAATATCTCAGAAACGTGAAATGATATGAAAAACTGTTCCAATAAAAAATGTAGATATTAAAATATCTCAAAAAATTGTTCAAAATTATTTTGGTTATAGTCGTAATAAAAATGGAGATATTTGCAAAAAAAGTTAAATTTATAGCTCAAGTATGTGGAACATTGTTGAAGAATTTTGAAAAAAAGTTATTTAAATATATAATTTAAAAAAATTATTTTGTTTGCTTCATTTTTAATTGACAATATTTTATAAATAAAAAATGATGGATTTCATATGGGGGGTCAAAAATAATTGAAAAGCACCTCAAAAATCATATTTATCAAAATATCTCAGAAACCTAAAAAGTGAAAACAAAACGGTTCAGACAAAAGACCCAGAAATTGAAATTTTCTGTAAAAATGTATTGAATTACTTTTTACATATTTATAATAGAAAACAAGATACATATTTGCAATTATCTATATCTGATATTTAAATTATAAATAATAACTGGAAATAAAAATTTCAAAAGCGATTTTTTTATATTAATCATATCCACTAAGTTTAGAAGTTAGTTATTCCATATCTTAAACAAATATTTCTTATGAAGATGGACAAATACTTGTCCACCCATATTAAATAATTTCAATAATTAGCTGTTGTCAAATGAACTTTTGTGCAAGTAAAAGTGAGGTTCATAACTTCTACTTACGATTTAAAAGTTTTTTTCCTGAATAACTACTTTTTATTTTTCTATGTTATTCCTAGTTGAATACTCATATAGACAAAGGCTAAGTTACAGGAGAAACAAGAATAACCTAACCAATCTTCACAATTAGATGATTCAAAATTCATGTAATAGGTGTATAAGGAATGGATGTTTAATTTCGTAAATGAGTAAAAGAAATAAATAAAACCACATTCTAAATATAAAATATAATATAGATACTCAACTTTAAATTACAAATTTCATCGTTTTACCAATTTATTTGATTACATTGTTACTTACATGTAATTACATGAATCACAATACAGTTCTGATAATCAATGGAAGTTTTTTTAGGGTACAGGTTTACTTTTATATAAAATATATCTCTTTGCTTTAAATTTATATCTAGTTACGACAGCCAATAATTCCTTTTTACTGTAAGTTTCTTCGAAAGGTAAATTATGTGCCACTAAGAAATCTTTTACTTCTTGCCTACTGGAAAATTTCTGAGGGATTAACGCGTATTTGTATCCGAGTTTTTTCATCCAAAGACGCAACATTGCTGGACTACCTTTTATTTCAGGTGACCTGAGTTTGATTACTTTTACAATAGTTTTTATTGAAAGACTTTTATGTGATGATTGTAATTCTTGTATAGCATTTTCGATTGCCGTTGCAATTACAGGACTTACCGGTAATAATCGTGATTTTTTAGTTTGTATTCCTTCTTTGATTAATGTGTATATGGTGGGTATATCGATGTTAGTCAATTCGGAAGTTTTTTTTACTGCTATCGATTGATGATGAGTTTTTGCTATAGCATGGAATACATTTAGGATTATTCTTTGAGTAGTGACTGTAAAGTTCAAACGATTTAACGATTTTTCTTCATTCTTACTTTTGTTCTTATTTAAATTTAATTCTTTATCACTTTGAGAAATCCCACTAGTAGGAATTACAGTATTCATTTTAAATATATATTAAAAATTAGAGTGATAATACAGTATGGAGAATATATTATACTGTTTTAGTAAGTTTTAAATCACAAACAATCACATACAAGCAAATAATTATACAACACTACATATACAAATAAAGGCTTGATTCTGTCAAAAATTTCATACATTTCGATCAGTATCGATATATTATAGTATCGATTCATTACAATATACTAAATGAATTTTTGTAAATAAATCTATATAACAATAATAAATAAAATGTATTTAATTATATATTTTATGTATTATTTTCAATCGCTTTGATACAATATTTTATCACTAGTAAATATATTACTTCTATTGAATTAATCGATTAATCGTTAAAAGAACCAAACCATTAATCACCAACTAATCTATTGAAAAATTTTCATTTTATATTGCAGAAAGCTTATTTTATTAATTATTAATTAATACAATTCAACATTAATTTCTTTTAAAAAAGTTATTAAAACAATGATTTTTTAATATATATATAATAATATATGTGATGAATAATTTAAAATGAATTCTTATTTAAACGATTAATCTAACATAATGGTGGTCAAGAAAAATAGTTCATTGATATCATGTATCTTCATATCAAATAAATATTTTAATTTATTTTTTTAATTTAAATAATTATTGAATCTTCGTTTTTCCTTATTGTGTTCTTGTACTACTGGGTAATCAATCATACTGAAGATGAAACTACATTTATTATACTATATATTTTTATGGTCCAATTATTTAGTTCTATGATATATTTGTTTTGTTTTTAACTTTATTTTTTCCATATATTTTTGATAAATGAACAAAGAAAATTCATGAAATAAAGATTTCGAAGTATAAACTTTTATAACTCGCGTTAATTTTTAAGGTAAATTTATTTTTCATAAAGATTATCGGTTAAGCCTATTTTTGGCGAGCATCCTAACTGGTCGATTATCTATAATATATTATTAATTTTAATAGAAGACTTGAATTGGAAATTGATATATTATATTTCTTAATACATCTGAGTGTGAAAATATTTTTTTATAATGATTTAATATATAAATAAATATTAAAATGCAGCCGATTAAAAATGAAATGTTATATAAAATTGGCTTCACTTTGTACGTCATCGTGACGATTTATCGATAATTCTAGAATAGAAATTTCTCTTTTTTTGTTGGTTCTCGACGAAGTACAAAGCATTTAGTGATTCGAGGTCGTTGTAGAATTTTCCAGAGAGTTTGGATTATAAACATAATCAATTTGGTGCGTTATCCTTTAAAGTAAAGTTGTTAGTCGAGTTATTTAACGGCAGCAGTTAACTTATAAAGCTACTTTTTATCGGATTACATAAAGTATAGAAATCGAGCATGGTTAAGGAAACGAAATTTTACGATATTCTTGGTGTTAAACCAGGATGTTCCCAAAACGATTTAAAAAAGGCGTATAGGAAATTAGCTCTACAATATCATCCCGATAAGAATCCTAATGAAGGGGAAAAGTTTAAACAAATCTCACAGGCTTACGAAGTCCTTTCGGATCCGGAAAAAAAGAAAATCTACGATCAAGGAGGTGAACAGGCACTTAAAGAAGGAGGAGGCGGCGGAGGATTCTCAAGTCCAATGGATCTATTCGACATGTTCTTCAAGTACGTAAAATTTTTGTAAAAAAAAATTTCTTTTCACGTGTTTTTTAATTTAGTGGTAGATTCGCTGGAAGTGGTAGAGGTAGAAAAGAACGAAGAGGTAAAGATGTAATTCATCAATTAACAGTGACTTTAGAAGAACTTTACAAAGGAGCAGTTAGGAAATTGGCTTTACAAAAAAATGTTATTTGTGATAAATGTGAAGGTCGTGGTGGAAAGAAAGGGGCAGTTGAACAGTGTCCTACGTGTAGAGGTACTGGAATGCAAGTACAAGTTCAACATTTAGGAGTAGGTGAGTAAATATTTTGAAAATTTAGTTTTTGTATAAATAAATGATTAATTTTCTTCAACTTTTTACTTCTTAGATGTTTTTATGTATTCTTCGTAATGATTCATATTGATTTTTTTTCTTTCTCTTTTCATATAAAATCAAATTAAGAAAGACCAAAATAGTTCGTAATGTCAAATTTTCACCATTAAACTGATTTTATATGAAATTATACATAAAATCATGAAAAAAAAATAAATATTGAATTTGTTAGGAATGCTTCAACAAATTCAGACAATTTGCCCTGATTGTCGAGGACAAGGTGAACGCATTAATCCTAAAGACCGTTGTAAACAATGTAATGGTAAAAAAGTTGTACGTGAACGTAAAGTATTAGAAGTACACATTGATAAGGGTATGACCGATGGTCAAAAAATTATATTCAATGGGGAAGGTGATCAAGAACCCGAATTAGAACCTGGCGATATCATAATTATCCTCGATGAAAAAGAACATCCAGTATTTAGAAGACACAACGGCAATGATTTGTTTATGAGAATGGATATACAACTGGTGGAGGCATTATGCGGTTTCCAGAAGACTATTCGAACTTTGGACTCCAGGGAACTCGTTATTACCGCACTTCCAGGAGAGGTTATCAAACATGGAGATTATAAGTGTGTTTTGAATGAAGGTTAGTCACAAATTTACTATAAATCTACATTTTTCATATTTATTTTCACTGATAATTGAGTATAATCCAGATTTACAAGTAAATAGGCAGTGAATGTGTTAAATATCAATAGTTTTTTTAATGTTTGCTTCAGTTTTTATTTAATTTGACCTAACCTAATGAAATGTGATTTAATAAAAACTAATTTTAATTTAAACTGAACTAATTCAATTGTATTTTGGCCCTGAGGTAGTAGAAAATTGATGTGTTCATTTTAGCAGAGTATAGGATGATAAAAAAATTTCTTATATGCTTGTTAAAGCTTCTTATGGAAGCTTCTCCCTTCTAAACCACCCTTCTCTTTTCCTAAGGATCAAAAGGCCTGAATCCCCAAATATCACCTTGGAAATCCAGTTTGACCTGTTCTTTGTCTTCATCTGTCCTTTTCTTATCCTTATAAATTACAAAAGGAGGAAATAACAAAGCTACTTAATTAAGGAAAAAGTCCTACACTACACAGGAGTAGAATTGAATTAATATGATCCAACTTAACTCTAACGTAAACTTTGTTTCTATTAGGAACTTGAATGGCAGTGATCCAATAACATCTTAAGCTTCTAAGAAATAAAAGATAAAAGAAATAAAATATCATCTCTGAAGCCCAATTTCATTTATTCTTTGTCTTCGTTTGTTCTTTTTAAACCTTGTAACAAATAAAGATGTTACAAAGCCATGCCATTGACAAAAAGGTCCTACTATATCTTAAACATAACCTTTGTTTTTGTTGAGGAAATCAATGGGAAAAAACAGTTGGGAAAAGTTTCCAGGATGTATAGTCCTAAATGATGACAGTCCCATAATACTTGGAGCTTCGAAGAAACTATTAGCAATAAATAAATAAGACTACTGAGGCTTAAGAAATTTGCTCCTCTTCTGCTACAACAACAGTTATTAATTTGATCCTATTTTGTCCCCAAATATCGCCTTGAAAATCCTTCTACTTCTTGGAGATCTGTCGATCTGTTAATTCCGAAGCTGCCTCTGCATCTTTTCCTGAGAGGTGGGTTGCCAACTATCTTTCCACCTTTTAGGTGGTTTCCGGGGAGGCCTTGAGCCGGGCGGGTTGTTTTTTCAGAAGTCTGTTCTCGTCCATCCGTCTTACATGGTTGTACCACTGCCTCTTATGTTATCTTCCCCATCTCACAATGTCTTATATCCCGCATTGCTCTTTGACAACTGTATTTCTTTCTCTGTCTCTTCTTGTTTTCCTCACTATTGTTCTCAGTGTTTTCATCTCGGCCACCCTCAGCATTTGTTTCGTCTTGTTGGTGTCCTCGCGGACTTCCGTGCCGTACGTCATGATGGGTCTGATACAAGTCTTGTAGATTCTAATTTTTGCTATCTTTGTGCGTGTACGGGTTGGACCTTGAAAATCCAATTTGACATAATCTTTGTCTTTATTTGTCATTTTCTTATCCTTATAATCTACAAAAGGAGGAAATAACAAAGCTACTCCATTGAGAAAAGTGCTCCACAGATCACAAGAGTGGGAAGTTAATTTGATATGATCCAACTTAACCTAATATGTAATCTTTATTTCTAATTGGGAAATATCGAAAAGAACACTTGGATAGAGAGTCTAGGGTGAGGGTAGTCCAAAGACACTTTGAGTTTCCAAGAAACCAAAAATCTAAGTATTGCTTAGTCTTAGAAAATTTATTTTGTTTTTCTTTTGCTACAGCTGAGTTGATCATATTTTAGCTCCGAGGTTGAGGAAAGTTAAAACTGTTTATTCAATAGGGTTTAATGTTTGCTAAAGCTTCTTCTGGGACTTTCACCCTACTAAACAATTCCTCTCTTTTCCTTTGACTGAAAAATGATTTGAATATCCAAATATCACATTGAAGTTTGGTTTTATCTATTCTTTATAATTTTTTTATCTTTATAATTCAAGAAATAAGGAAATAAGTAAGGTACTCCATTGAGAATAAGGTCCTACAGCTCACAGGACTGGAATCGAAATCTATTCTAATTCTTTTCGAAATTATGCATTCTAAGTCGTTAAAACTCCCAGAAATCATTATTAGTACTAAATAAAGTAAATCATTACGGGATTATATTTTAATTGCAATTTGGGTAGTATTTTTTCTGTATTTTTCTCCAAAAGAAATATTTTATTTGAGCCATAACTTTCTTAGTTTTTATGCTAGAGAATTCTATTAATTCTCATTAAAGTACTTTGAAAAAGATTATATGCTTTGAAAAGTTGATGGTTTTTCTGTTACTCGACGTTAAATTTTAAAAAATTTTCGTTCAATAAAAATGTTCAATAAATCACAACTCGGTTTGTATTATACCTAAAGCAAATTTTAAAAAACCATTCTCATTAATTTTTTTATAAGCTTCATTTTTGTGTCTCATACTTTTTCTGAAAAAAGTATATGAGTTGTTCCTGAAAAATCCATTAAAAACGTGGTATCTCACATAACTAAAAAACTATTGATGTTTTAAAAATATTTTAAGAACATTTTTTGGTTGAAATTTGGTTCTATATCAGTTTCCGCGGTTATTTTGAACGTAAAAATTTTTACCCCTAGGGCAAAACCACACATCGGCGTAGGGTTGATTTTACTTTTTGAGTAATTCTTACATGGTAGCCCCTGGGCTAAATAAAAACTTTGGAAACTATCGAAACTATTAATGTTTTAAATAATCCATTACCCTGATTCTGATTATATTTTTTTGATGAAATTTTCGAAATTAATTTATTTAATTTATTGAAAACAGGTATGCCTCAGTATAAGAATCCCTTCGAGAAAGGCCGTCTTATCATTCAGTTTATGGTACAATTCCCTAAAACCATTCCTCCGGAAATTATACCAGCTTTGGAGAACGTTTTGCCTCCAAGAGAAGAAATCATGATATCCGACAACGCGGAGGAAGTGATGCTCGTTGATTTCGATCCGGAAACGGAAGCGAGAAGAAGATCGTCTAAGAACGCGTGCGACGAAGACGACGAAATGCACGGACAAGGACAACGGGTACAATGTGCCGCTAATTAATTTATTATCCAGTAGAAAAATTTTCACTTTGACGGTATATTAACGCGAAGAGGGATACGAAAATTGATTGGATGTGCAAAAAGTACGAAAAAATGTGATTTTTTTTACGTTTTTGTTTATTTTTTCATGTAACATTCATGTTTCAAATGAGGTTGTTTCTTATAGTGTTTTGTCGTCCCTCTTTGTGCGCTTGTATAGCTGAAAATGTGTATAACTGGCTATTATTAATATTGTCATTTGAAATTAGATAATTTATTCACGTGTACTTGCATATTATCGAAAATTAGGTAACTTTATTTTACATTGTATTCAATATTGTGAAATATCAGTAAATCAACACATAATCTCAATTATTAATCGTTTTTTATGTATACTCCATATTTCCTCCTCTAATCCTTAGTTTCTTTCCCGGGCAGATAGATATTCAGGGAAAATGATCCACCCTGTATGATTTGAGAAGGATCTAATATCAAATTGAATTTACCTTAGTATTCCGATAAATTCAAACTATTGACAACGTTGTAATTGTTCATAAAACGAACGCGCCTTGATTACAAAAATAAATACTTGTCTTTCTCTCTCTAGTTTGCAGTTTATATAATGTTCTCTTTTTCTCATACATATAAATGTACACTGTACTCTACTGAATATACCAGC
Organism: Diorhabda sublineata; assembly: GCF_026230105.1. Lineage (NCBI taxonomy): Eukaryota > Metazoa > Arthropoda > Insecta > Coleoptera > Chrysomelidae > Diorhabda > Diorhabda sublineata. The sequence continues at coordinate 5,628,744 of NC_079475.1, read as the reverse complement.
TATCATTCAATAAGTATAACAGCGGTGTTGTCATCATTAATTTTATAATGTTAGAAGAAAAACAGCCTGGAAATAATATTAATTGTTAATAATCAGTGATTAGTCACGTTCTTTTTGTAATAATAATTTTTAAACAATTATAAAAACTTACGATCACATTTATTCTAATACAACAGCGGTGTTGCCGAAGTTAAAAGATTTCCTTCGACATGGAAGAAATTGAAATTTTACTAGCAGATTGAAGTTTGTGATCCCAAATTTGAGTTAATGTTCGATGTTTCCAGAATATAAAAATTTCAAACTCATTTTTTGAGGCAAAAGAAATGAAAAACTTGAAAATAAAATCAATTTTCATGATGCACTCTCTACATAATTTTATTATTGTAGTATATTTTATTACCTTAGTATTCCGATGAATTCAAACTATTGATAACGTGATTATTCTTAAAAAGAACGCACCTTGTTTACAAAAAATCATTACTTGTCTTTATCTAGTTTACAATTTAGATAATGTTCTCTCTCACTTTATAAATCTACGTTATATCTTACTATCATTTGATAAGTTTAACAGCAGTGTTGCCACAATTAATTTAATAATCAATTTTTTAATAGTGAGAGATTGAAGGTTTTTATCCAGATATGTAAATAATAAATAATGATTAGTCACCTTCTTTCTGTACTACTCAATTTTAACACAATAAATATACTAACTATCATCGTAACGCAACGGCAGTGTTGCCAATGTTGATTTCCATTCAGAAAATGGTTGTCCTCCATCTTATGAGATAGAGTTCGGCACCACGTCTCTCCAGTACCGATCAGGTAATTTCAAAAGGGGTAATGTCAAATGCCCCTTCAATGTCAAATAATGCGTAATGCGTATATTTGTCAGTCTGGTAGACATGTAATATTTGTTCGTCCAACATGTTTTCTTTTAAATACCAATCCGGCAACATCTCATTTGTTTTCAGTAGGAACGGGATCCTCATCTTTGCTTCCCCACAGGTTAAGGTATGAGTGTCACAAACTATGAGAAGGGGGAGTTCCATTTTTTCGTAGTACCTTACAACTGCACCCAGTGGAGATCCGGTATGTTGAGCAGATTATCAGGTCTTGAACACTGCTAGGTCCCTAGTACAGGATATGGAAGTGCGAAGCGCGACACGTTCTTAGTTAGACCCAGGCCTTTGATCGCGCCTCTAAAAAATCAGGGTTCCTGTATAAGAGCTACGGTTATGTAAAGTTTACTGAACAGCAGTTGAAGCGTTTCCGTACTATAGATTAAAAAATTTTGTTTGAAATTCTAGCAAAAAAGTGATACTGTAAGATGCCGGCTCCTGGGATCACATTCTGCAGAAGGCTGAGCGCATGTTAGTCCTCGCTGGAGGTAATCGTCTCCGGCTTCCGCCCTTTGGCAGAGGCTATTTGGCTAGCAGTAGCATCCTCTGAAGATGTGAAGGTTTCTCCGCTGGTGAGGACGACCATGGAGCTAGCCTCGTCTTTCCGCCTCATTAGAAACTTGGAGACCCACCACTAGTAGAGTAGCTTTTTGTCTCTTCATTGAGAGTAGAGGAAGCCAAGGTTTTGACTTTCTCGGACATCAAGTGTATCCTGGTCGGATTAGTGTCTTCTTTTTCTCAATTTTTCGTAGACGTAGAATTGAGATGTCATCTACTGCTAGTGTGTCTCTTCCAGGGTGATAAGTTTGGGAACTCCCTGAGCAGCCACTTCAAACTATCTCTGTTTTCCGCCATAATAAGGATGTGATTCCTAACCAACAGAAGAGGGAGGAGTTTGGGTGACCTGGTTCGATGAAATCGAGAATCTGCTCTTCCGTGAGGCCAACTCGCTGAGCGTCGAACCAACGGTTCTTGCCTAGGCAGATTTTACTTGAACCTCCAGGTTGGAAGGAGTTTTGGAGGTAAATGCAACTATTGGACGCGTGGCCTTTAAATTTTAAGACATCTTGGCAAACCTTGGTTTTCTTCTCCGCACCACCGTTGCGGCGTTTTAGCGGGCCTTGTCAAAATCACAGTTTTAAGCTTAGACATTTAACCTATGCCTTGGAGGTAATGAGTGCTGTGATTCCTGTTTGGTCAGTGCCTTCGGAGGAAAGAGAACGATTGTTGCGATCCCTGTTCTTGCAGTGCTATTGCTACCTAAGGAATAAAGGTTAACCGAACAGAGCCCCGCAATGTCGGCGGGTTTCCCACAGGCATCGTTCGCGACACCTGATTTGGGTTCAGACGCTATTGATACCCCGGCACGATGGCTTACATCTTGGATTGAGCCGTTCTATGCCCACGTAGGTAGTCCTGACGAGGGCGGATAAATATGGACGTTGAGTCCCCTCACCAACGTTAAGGTCCAACGGTTCCTTGAAAGAATAAGTTACATGATAAAAGTAGAATAACCGAACTAAATGATCACTGAATTGAAAGTAATTCAATGTAACTGATTAACTTTTATCTATTTCTCAATACCGTGTTCTATGATATATAATTGTCTATGTTTTATAAATGTATCTTATAAATAAAGAGGTTATGTTTTTTGATTCATTATTTTTATTTCTAAAAGGGAAAATTCGTCTCATATTAAGATTAAATTATGGTACCAACTATGTACTTAGGAGCAATGAGTAATCACGTACATTGTGAAAATTATCAGTTTAAAATCGATGAAAAACTTCTGATGTTCAAAAGAAACGAAGTTCTTGATAATATTACCTGGTTGGACGTTAAAAACGCGTCAGGTAAGTGTATATTATTAACGAATAAAGTTAGTTATACGAGGGTTGCTTCTAGTGTAATTATTATTTTCAATTTTGAAGAAAAAGTAGTAGAATTCTATCATGATATTAAAATGAACATCATTATATTGAAATTAATCTCAATAAAAAGCTAATTATTATTTTTGGTTACATTTTAATTAAAAATAATGTTAAAACTGAGAAATTATTTTCGTTACAGGGACTATAACGCCTGATACATTCAGCAACGTTCCAAATTTAAAGATTCTCAACTTTAAAAATTGTAATTTGGATTTTCTGCAGAGATCCTTTGAATTTTTAGAAAAATTAACATCAGTAACAATAGAAAACAGTAATATCATAATAAAGAAAGAAATTTTTGAAGGCAATGAAACAATTTCTAGTTTACAGTTTATAGAAATGAAATTTTCTGGGGATGAATGTTTCACACATCTGAAAAAATTGAACTATTTGCTATTTGACGATTGTGTTTTTGAAAATAGTAAAGGGAGTATTTTTAATGGCCTAGAAAATTTAGAATATTTTATATTAAAAAATAGTAAATTAACAGGGTTATCAGATATTTTTAAAGATATGCAAAAAACAACATTATTATCAATTTTGAACAATAAAATAGGGGAATTTGATTATAGGAGCATACCAAAATTAACAAAATTGCGAAATCTTAGTATTTTTAATAACGAAATATCCACAGATATCGATTACAAACTTTTCGAGAGCACTCTACTTGAAAACATCATGTTCGATACTAACGTATTTTTGAAATATATCGATTTCCGTGCTTTTCCCGCATTAAAATGCGTAGAAATAGGGACATTAACTGATATAATTACTGAAGAAGAACAAGAACTCATTGATAAACTAAAATCTATGAACATACAATATCAATACACATTTTGTGGGAAAGTTGTTGTTGATATGTCTAAAGTTCAAATTTGTGGTTAAAACACTATATATTCACAATGCTACGTTGCCAAACCGTCAGTAAAGTATGAGATTATAGGAAATATTAGTACCACATAATTACACATTTTTTAAATAAGTTAATAAATTTTTTTTCAAATTATATTAAAAATTTAAGGAAAATATATTTCTTATCAAACATATTACTCCTTTTTATTTATTCAGCATTAGCTTTAATAACACGTCGCGATTGACATCATAGTCTGTGTTTCCTTTTTAACTCTAAATTTTTGTACTTTAATAGATGTATCAACAATATTTTGTAATATTTTTTTTTTGTATAAAAAATTGTTATTGTCCTAATTTAAACATAACCTAATTGATATTTTAACAAATAATTACATTTTTAATAAATTATTTTTCAAAACTATGTTTATTTGATAATTTCCAAAACCTTTCCAACAGGAATATAAGGCTAAGGTAACTGTAAAATCATTGAAGTAGTATACACAAAAAATGTAGATGTATGCTAAAGTTAAATTTTGTATCGTAATAATTTTTTAAATTAAAATTTTTTGCAAAATTTCCCTTATTTTTAAATAAAAATTTTGTACAGGTTACATTTCACAGTTTATCAATATTATTTTTAAAATGAATATTTACGAAAGCAACTCACTGCCATCTATTGAACAATAGCAGCCATTACTATAAATAGTTCTTATAGTTTATGAAGGTGATTATAAAATTATTGTAGTACTATATACAATACAATGTCATGTAGATGGCTATACGCGTTACATTTTATATAATTACTTCTTAATTTGAATTATTTGGTTGCCTTTCACAGTTTTTTAAAATAAATACGGCGAAAACACGCCATATTATCTCGTATATATATATATATATATATATATATATATATATATATATATATATATATATATATATATATAACTCGTAACTTACTGCCATCTATTGAATAATAGTAATTGCTTATAAAGGTAACTGTAATATCATTACAGAAGTATGCACATATTGATGTAGATGGTAGTGCATGTTATTTTATTATTAAATTTTGTAAAATAATTATTTAATATCAATTTTCGATAAAATTTCTCGGTATATTTCTCTAGAAAAGTATCAAGACGTCTACTCTTTACAGTCTTTTATCATAACTGATATCGATTGTAGTGGTGTCGCCGTGTCTACAATCGATAACTATTATTTCATAATGTTTATTATCGATGGATAAGTTTGCAATACAATGCTAGTTAACCAGCAATCTTTCAATAATTGGTTCTAAATGAACAATCTGATAATGAGCCTTTAAATTCCTTCATACGAGGAACGTTCGTAAACTATAACCATATATATATTATAAATAATGATATTATATTAATATTAAGTACGAAGTTTTCTAATTATATAGATCAAAATTGAAGGCGATGGAATTGATAAACTTTTATTAATACAACACAGGCACAAATTGCTCCTTAAAATGACTAATGATGCTTTCAGCGTCTTGTAATTGCTGAGTTAGCTTACTAACTTCCTTCCTCTTATTCTCGTAAGCTTCTGAAATATGTTGCAAAGCTATTTCTGTATCTATCGATACTCTTTTCGCTCTATTCGCGTCGTTCATTTCTTCTATCATATTTTTCTTTATTCGAATCTTCTCTTTCTCCAAATCGGAAATGGTTTGTTTCAGTTTATCTTTTTCATCTTCGAGCAAGTAACATTGTTTCGCGACATTCTTCGATTCTTCGACCGCTTCATTCAACTGCTTCTTATATTGTTCTAGATCTTCCAATAATTGCTCATTTTCGAACTTCAATTTTGTATTTTCGACTTCTACGTTCGTTAAAAGTTGTTTCACATCAGTGATTTTTTCTCGTAGTATATACTTTTCGTCGTCCTCTCGTAACTTTCTCAACGCTTCTTTGGATTCTTCGTTGGATCGTTCTTCTTCTTCTAGTTTTTTCGTAAGGCTGTTTATTATAGATTCGGCGTGATTTGCCTGAGGTTTCATATCGAATTTATCATTTAATTTAATTTTTTCTATTAATCTGTCCAATTCGTTTATCGTATCGTAGAGTTCGCATTTCGATTTATCGTCAATGTCCTTACTGTATAAATGTTTGGTTTTTGTCAACGTCGTAATATGTAATAATTTTTTTTTCAATATGTCGTTGAGAAATAGTAAATTATTTTTTTCTTTTTCGAAACAGTTCAATAAATCTTGATTTAATTTTGACGAACTAATTTCTTCTAATTGTTTGGTTAACTTAGCCACATTTTTTTGTAGTTTTTGATTTTCTTTATAAAGAAATGACTGATTTTGTAGTAACTGACTATTAATTTGATCCGAATATTTCGATGTTATAATAAAATCTTGATTCTTTTGATCACACATGGCCAATACACTAAAATTTGAATTATAATATTTTCTATTAGTTATTACGTCAATGTCATTTCATGTCATGATCTAATAACGTATATCACCACAGAAATCACTATTGAATTAAGGTGCAGTCGCAAGAGAAGAATACATGTTTTGGATAGACCTAACGTAAAAGAAGCAGCACTACTATTCTTCGAAACTTCATGCTATAACTATTATAATTTATAATATTTCAATTGAATTAATAGTGTTCAAAATACTGTTTTAGAAAATATTCTGACTAGCTGTTTCCACTATTACTCTGTCTATTACGAAACCAATATGCTTTTTATGTGATTACACCTTTAGAATCCATCATTATCAAAATGTCAAATACGTCAAATATCAATATGGGTAATGTTTACTGTGTAAAATGTTTTGATTAATAATTAGTCTTCAAATTGAAATAATTGTTAATAATATTATTAGATAGTGTTAAGTTATTTTAATAAAACTTCAAGATGATGAATCCACAGTCGACTTACGCTATCCAAAGTACTGCCGGAGCTGTGCCTGTTAGAAATGAAAAAGGTGAAATTTCTATGCAGAAAGTTAAAGTACATCGTTACATATCCGGAAAACGGCCAGATTACGCCCAAGATGCACATTCTGATAGTGATTCTGGCGAAGAGGATTTTTTGGAAAAAAGGAATATCATAATTGCACCTCCTTCTCCAGAACCTACCAAAGACGATGAAGAATTGAATGATCCCCGTTTAAGAAGATTAAAAATTTTAGAAGCCGAAACTGAAGTTAGACCAGAAAGAAGACGACATATTCTTCAACCAGAAGTATTAGAATCATCTGAAGAAGAAGATGAAGTGGAAGAAGTACACTTACCGGGTAAATAATAATTAATAGTTTAAATTTTTTATTTGTAAATTATTGTTTTTTAGAACACAAGCACACACTTGAAGCTGGTCCGGATGAAGATGAATCCGAAAATGAACTTAGTGATAGTGAAATTGAGAAAAGGAGAGAATTAATGAGGAAAAAAATGTTGAATAAACAAGATGAGGAATTTATGTTGAAAGAAGACGAAATTAAGGACGATTCTTCTGATGAATCTTCCGAGTATGAAGAATATTCTGAATCTGAAGAAGAAACAGGTATTTAGAAGTTTATATTATTATTATTATTATTTGTTTTATTTTTTTATAAATATGTTGTGAAAAAAAACTTTGTTCTATGATTTGAACTTTCTCTTAATTGGGTTTATTCTAATATCAATTTGAACTGTGTTATCATATTTTCTAAAAAGTAATAGACCTCAAATAAATAAGTTTTATTTGGACAAGAGGATTTGTCAGATGATTTTGGATGTTGGGTTTTAACCATAAAAACTTATTTGCAACGTAAATCCAGTTTAAAATGTTTTCATATGTATAAAAACCTGGTATCCAATTTTAATTTTGTTCTTCTTAATTTTGCATCATCCTTTATATAAAAAAGTGTTATAGGATGTTATTGAACATTTCTACTTGTTTGAAACATGAGATTCTAAATTTTTCCCATATTTTCTTTTTCTTTTCGAATTAATATTTTTTAATAAAACGTTTTAATATTATTGGAAAAGAAAATCGTAGAAAAACAATTTTTTTTTTCATTATTTCACGTGGTTTTTGCAAATTCCATTTTGAAGTCACAAAATTCAGGGTTTCCCATGGAAATTGGTTTCAAAATCTTTAGGGATACAAAAAAAGTATTTAAGCCTATAATTTCGTTATTCCTGTTTTTTGCATCACCTTGTATATGAAAAATCGATAACAGGATTCAAGTGGATATTTCTACTCGTTTATTATACTAAAACCCGAAGTATTCTCCTATTTTTGTCGTATTAATTTTTCTTGAAACATTAAAAAAAAACTTAACAAAAACTCGCGAGAAAAATCTTAGAAAAACAATTTTTTTTTGTAATTCAATGTAATTTTTGTAAATTTAATTTCATAGTGTCAAATTACAGCAAAATATTAATATTTAAATATGACAATGTTGTTTTAGCTTCAGATTTTTTTTAATAAATTTTCTTAGGTCCACGATTGAAACCGGTGTTTGTAAGGAAGAAAGAAAGGATAACTATAATAGAAAAAGAAAAAGAATTACAAAAACAGAAAAAATTAGAAGAAGAAGCACAAAAGAACGCCGAAGAACGTCGAAGACAAACATTACGAATGGTGGAAGATTCCATACGTAAAGAACTAACAAAAGACAAACCTCATGAGCCACATATTGACGACGTTTGTACCGACGACGAAAACGACGAAGTGGAATATGAAGCATGGAAGTTGCGCGAATTGAAAAGGATAAAGCGAGATCGAGAAGAAAGAGAAGCGTTGGAAAAAGAAAAATTGGAAATAGAAAAATTAAGAACAATGACAGAAGAGGAAAGGAGGATCCACTTGAGGTTGATACCAAAAGCGGTGACGAATAAAGCAGTGAAGGGAAAATACAAATTTTTGCAGAAATATTATCACAGGGGGGCGTTTTATTTGGACAAAGAGGACGAGGTGTATAAGAGGGATTTCGCACAAGCCACGCTGGAAGACCACTTCGATAAAACGATTCTACCAAAAGTTATGCAAGTTAAGAATTTCGGAAGGTCTGGTAGGACTAAATACACTCATTTGGTGGATCAGGATACGACTAAGTTTGATTCGCCGTGGTCGGTGGAGAATTCGCAAAATATCAAATTTCATTCGCAGCAAGCAGGGGGAGTTAAACCGGTGTTTGAAAAACCGTCACTCAAGAAGAGAAAAACGCAATAGGGTGTCCATTTGCACCTATATATGCGAATGTATATAGATATTATTATGGTTAAGTAATATAATTTTAAATGAAAGACTGACGTGGAATATTTTTTTAACAAAAAACACTACATTTTATTTTAAATTGTAATTCCCTTAAATTTTCCAGAAAAAAAAAGAGTTATGTTACTAGAGACGGATCTGGAAAGCTGTTTTAACAAAAACATACCGTATTTCATCCGAATTTCCTTCATTTTCAGATAAATTTAACGAAAAATAGAATTCTGACACTAAAAACGGTTCTGGAATGCTTTTTGTTCGACGGATCACCCTGTATTCTATATCCAGTTTTCTTGAATTTCCTAAAGAATAGAAAAAAATCAGTTTTGTCCCTAAAGACGGATCTAGAATATTTTTTAATAACAACCCTACATTTTATTTTAAATTTAGTTCCATTAAATTTTCCAGTAAAAAAAGACTTATGTCACTAGAGACGCATCTGGAATGCTCTTTTTAACAAAAACACCCCGTATATCATCCTCCATTTTCAGTTAAATTTAACGAAAAATAGAATTTGGACACTAAAAACAATTCTGAAATGCTTTTTGTTCCATGGATCATTCTCAAGCATGCGCAATATAGATAAAATGTCTCGAACGAAAGAGAAAATTAATATCATTGGCACCGTAACGTAGGGTCGTTTTTTCCCATACCAATTATCCATTTAAGAGTTTTGAATTGGAGTTAGGCAACACAATATACAATCATACAATAGGGTAATCTACTTGAAAGGGGTGAGTTATATGTATAGAAAATGACATTCATACTAAGGTGGAATGGAAATGAAAATATGAATGTAATTTTAAAGTTTGAATATGAAAAAAAATATAGCGGTGACTGGAGTGCATCTCATAGATTAAGAATAAAAGTTTATGCGTTTATATGAAATGTGTTTGAAAAATCATAGTATAATAGTCGTTATGGTATTTAATAAAATAAAATCCCGTTGACTAAACATATATGAAATGGATTAATTCTTATCTAATTATATAATTGTAAATCTTTAATTATATATACTTGCATTCAATTTCATTAAGACACGATCAGTGTTTCCATGCTAACGTACTACTTCTAGAGAACAAATTTTGGTAAGTAAATTCGTCTTATAATAGTTAAAACTAAATCGAGGAAACACATCCTATAATTTGCGCGATATACAACAAATAAAAACAATGTTAGATTTCTGTTATTCTCTTCTCTGATAGGTCCATAAAAGTCCCTTTTTTCATGTTTTGTCCTTAAAATCCCTTTTTTTTTTGAAAAAGTTGTGTACTAAAAGCCCTGTATAAAGTGAACAAGTAACTGAAATTTTTGACCATATCGACCTTCATTTGTTAATATGAAAGAGATATTTGTTAAAGGGAATTATAGTGAAATTTGAAGAATGAATTTTGGAGGTCAAAAACTTTACCACAAGTATCATTGATCGAATAGAGCTAACTTAGTACTAAATAACTTATATGGTAATTTTTTCTTTCTATAACGATATATGTGATTTTCCTTTGTTTTAAGTAGCTCTAAAAGTGTTACAAACTACTTCAATCTTCCACAGTTTTCAACGATTTGATTCTTATTAATTTCAATGTAGTTTTTATATCTGGAAATAGAGAAAAGTCACGTGTTGTAAAGTCTGGCCAATGAGGTGGATTATCTAGTAATTGAAGTGATCGAAAAAATGAATAGATTGCGAAAGCCTTCTCAAACTATCTAACCTCATTTTTTCCACATTGATTTCACTTTTTATACGAGGTGGGATAGAAAAATAATAGTCTTCAACTATTGAATATAGTTTAAGTAAACTTTTTGGTGTTTTTTATGACGTCTAAACTTAATTTGAGAAATCAGAACTACAAAAGCATTGTTGCCAATGCAAAAATGAAAATTATGCAAACTTAATATAAATTAATTCCGACAAGAGCACACGTCTAATAACATAATTGACACTTGATATTGGGAGATGACATGAAAACAAACTATGATACAAATAATCGATATATTTAATTCAATAACTGCTAATATTATGATAAATTAACAATTATGCATGTATACAAGGGTGGTTTAATAAATACAGTCGACTCTCGTTAATTCAAACCTGCGATAATTCAAACTTCTTTTATGCACTTGGTAAATCGAATGAAAAAATCATTGCTATATAACAAAACGACGCGTTAATTTGAACTCATAGGCGTCCAACACTCGACAGAGTTGAGAGAAAGAGGCGAAAAGATTGTAAGTACATTTTGCGACAAGTTCAAACTTGTATCAACGTACAGGAGCCTTTGTTTTTGTTATGGTTTGGCTATTTGACACAAACTTCTCACGAATGGGTTTGTTTAGTTATCATTCAGTTACTGTTACTCTTAGTTATATTTTTCATAGTTATGAGTTCTAGAAATGATAAATTTTTGACGATTACTGAAAAGAAAAAGTTAATCGAAAAAGTAGAGGAAGATGAGAAGAAAATTGATGTTGCAAAAGAATTTAAGATTCCTCTGAATACTCTCTCTCAACCATGATAAAGCACAAGGAGAAAATTAATGCTGATCAAACTGCTGGAGGTCGGAAAAGAACTACTAAAGGTGAATTTCCTCACCTGGAAGAAAACCTGGTCATTTTGCTAAGGCAGTGTAGAAGACAAAAGTGTCTATTAGCGGAAACTTGTTGAAGGAAAAAGCAAAAGAGTTCGCGTCTACTCTAAGCATCAAAAACATTTCGGTAAGTTAAGGATGGCTTACAAATTTCAAAACGAGAAATTTAGTTGTGTTTAAAAAAGTTTGTGGGTGAATTGAAGACCATGATTGAAAACTATGATGGCCGAGACATTTTTAATACTGATGAAACCGGCCTAATGTTTACTGGACAAGACGTTTACTTTGAAAGATGGAAAATGTCATGGGGAAAAACATAATAAAGAGAGGTTGACAGTTTTACTTGCAGTAAATATGTGCGGGTCGGAAAAATTTAAACCCTTAGTGAAGCAATAAAACCGCGATGTTTCACAGGAATGAAATCGTTTTCTACTGATGATGGTGCTAACAAAAAGCTTGGATGAAGACAGAACTTTTTAACAATTGGCTTTTAACAGTTAATTGGGACATGAAACGAAACCACAAAAGCGGAAAATTTTACTATTTTTAGACTATTGCTCTGTCCACAACAGTCCTCCTACATTGACCAACGTGGAACTCTACTTCTTTCCTCCAAATACAACTTTCAAATTGTAACCATTGGACCAAGGGATCAACCTTTTATCGCAAACGAATTATTAAGCCCGTTTTAGAATCTTTCGACAAGCAGCTAACTGCAAATATCACGGTTGATTGACAAGGCATGGAGAGCTGTAACACCCCTAACGATTCTCAACTGCTTTAAAAAATCCGGTTTCTCAAAAGAAGATCTTCCAATACTTGTGGATGATGAAGAATCAGCAATAGAACCATTAGTTGACTTCAGCGGTGTGAGTTTTTGTGACTTTGTTCAAGTGGATAAAGATGTTGCTGTTTCAGATTCACTAACCGATGGCGAAATTTTATCTGCGACAGATACGAATGAAAAAAGGTAACGATGAAGATGAGGACGATAGATCAGAACCTTTGGCAGAGGTGTCAGTTAATGAAGCAAGAATCTCATTCGATACCTTACAAAGTTTCTGACTACAAAACGAAAGTGAAGAAAAAACATTTCAGGCACTTTTTTCTTTCGAAAGATTAATTAATTCACATTATGAATATCTGTATGTATACGAATGTACGTCTAAGCTTTTGACATTGTTATAGAATAGCAGTTAATAAAGAATAATTGATCAACACTTCAATAATTCGAAGTTTTATTTATTTTCTCACACCTATTTCCAACCATTTGATAATACAAAAATTCGATCATTCGTAATACATTTTGAGAGTCCATCGAGTTTCGAATTAACGAGAGTCGACTGTACTTGAAAAGGAAAAACGAAAATTTTGGAGTTAAGATTTCTTCTCCAATATAATCTCCCACCGGGACCCATATATTCTCCAACTTCTTTAACCCTTCAGCAGGAGCGCCTTCATTTGGAACACCAGCAGGCGCGTGTTGCACAAAGTACACCGTCCCTTTCGACGTTGATTATTCTTTTTGTAATAGCTGTAATTTATTTTTCAATGACAATTTCATATATTGTATCTCATAACAAGGTATCAAATGTTAACAAATGTACTTATAAATAAAGGGGAAATAAATAAGAACTAGTTTTCGTTATAAAATTACATTTATTTTCAAACCAATATTTTGTTTAGTCAAATCATCTAAACGTACAATATAAGACCTGAAATAGAAAATAAAAATTCTATATAGCTAATATACATAATACATATTGTCTATTTCTGATTGGCTACGATTTACTTTTATTTTTTCAAAAATTGGTAAAATACATAAAAAAGATTCCTACTATTTGGAAGAAAGTTTATAACTGAAAGCATTAGAAGGGCCAGCCAATTATACCTGTTTTAGAAAGGTTGAAGCTAAAAATAGAACCCCCTTAGAACGTTATCCCTTAAACCATAAGGACAAACCATTCAAAAAGACGAACATGGTGTACTTTGTACACCAGCGCGCCTGCTGAAGGGTTAACCCGTCTGAGGAACTGAAAGTTTTCTCGGGGTCCATAAATAGGCAAGCGACTTTTTCAAATAAAAAATAAGCTGCGATCAATCCATTTCCAGGCCTCAGTAACGCGGTTTAAGTAAAATAATTCGTATTTTGCGTCGATTCATAACCTGAATCTTCCATTACACTCCTGGAACGAAAAGAACAATCGATACAACGGATTGCAGATAACGAACCTGCTTTGAAAGAGATGAATACCGTTTCAGCGACCGGAAAAGTGAATGGACAATCATTGGATAGTCTTAATCGGCTTTTAATCTTCAAAAAGGTAACAAAATAAATTGCAGAAAAGCGACCGGATTTGAAGAAAAATAAATTACTTTTCCATCGCAACACTTCGGTTATTGCACTTTGAATTGGTAGACATAATATTCACAAGATCTGACCCCCAATGATTTTTTCCTATTTCCTAACCTCAAAGTTTCACTTATAGGGGAGATATTTTCTTCAGTCGATGATGTTAACGCCTATTTTGAGGAAAAAATAGGAATTTTTATTTGTTACTACAGACAACCCTCGTAATTGTATAGAAGTACAGGGTGCGGCAGCATAACTTCCTTTTTTCAAAAGTTAATAAAACTTATTGTATGAATCAGAAAATTTTTATTCGTTTTTTATAATACAGGCACATACATAAAGTTTTGTTTTACTGAGTTTTGAAGATCAAATCAGTTAGGTGACGTCCCCCATTCTCCATACACTGAGTAAACCGATTTCTGGCGTTTGTCATGACTCTTGCCAGCATAGCAGGCGTTATGTTGGCAATTTCTTCCTGGATGTTCGTCTTCAAATCTTGTAGGGTCCTGGGACGGTTCACATACACACGGGATTTCAAAAAACCCCATAGGAAATAATCACAAGGGGTCAAATCGGGAGAGCGGGCTGGCCACTCCAAATCGCCCCTAATTGAGATAAGGCGCTCTGGGAAGTGTTCCCTCAAAACAGCCATCGATGTTCTTGAAGTGTGTGCCGTTGCTCCGTCTTGTTGGAACCAAGTGTCCCCTAAGTCCAACTCATCTAGCCGTGGGAAAAAAAATTCCTGTAACATGTTTACATACCGGTGCGAATTCACTGTCACTGTGACTTCATTTTCCTCAAAGAACCAGGGACCAATAATTCCACGTGAGTAAATTGCACACCACACTGTGACTTTAGGTGAATGCAAAGGCCGTTGATGCAATTGTCGAGGATTGGTATCAGCCCAGTAGCGCATGTTTTGTTTGTTTACGGATCCACACAAATGAAAATGGGCTTCATCACTAAAAAAAACAATAGCGTCCTCAGGAACGACTTCCAGAAAAACCTCACACGCGTTCCTCCGAGAATTGAAGTCACGTTCAGAAAGTTCCTGCACAATTGCCATCTTGTATGGATGAAAATGAAGATCATCATGAAGTATTCTCCTCACAGAACGATCGGAAAGTCCAAGGGCAGACGCATGTTTGCGCGCAGAACGCCGTGGTGATCGCAACACTGAAGTTCTAACTAACTCAATGTTCTCCGGTGATCTAATGGGCCGAGGGACTCCAGTTCTTCGTCTTGTCACACTTGCAGTTTATCTGAACGTAGTGACCCACGTAACAATTGATTTCCGGTCCGGGACAGGGGCCAAGGGGGCTAAATTAAAGCGATTCCGAAAGGCGCGCTGGGTTGCGATCACAGAACATCCACTCGAAAAGTAAACCTCAACGGCAAACGCACGCTCCTCACTGTTCCAACGCATGATGGCGACTGAACTGTGCCGGGACAAAACTTTATAGTCCCCCCTCTCGAACGAGACCACTAGCACTCCGTTACGACATCTACCGACTAAATGGCGAACTTTTTAAAAAAGGAAGTTATGCTGCCGCACCCTGTATTTAAATTTCGAACAAGAGTCGTATTTTCTGATCACATCTCGTATACTCAGTTTTATCGTAATTTTTAGACTCGGCAACGCCGTATACAATTTACATCGGAAAATTTTCCAGCCCTTGCGTATCCCGTTTAGTTTAGTGGCGTCTGTCTGCTGCCGAGATCGAAAACGTTCGGCGTCGAGGCGTCGGAGGTTGCTAACCGCAACCCCGAGGGCTCATTGATGAGCCCTAGTTGGGGATATGGGGCAGGCCGAAAGCAGAGACGATGAAGACGATCCAGAAAAATACGGTGGTGAATCTAGGAGGGAATCTGATAATTTAGTAAGTATATTTGTTTTTTTATTGTTTGATATATGCTTTTTTTTTAATATTAGAAGCGTTTTTAAAATTTACCTTCCGATATTTAGGTTTAGAACGAGAAAAATATTATACATATACGTTTATTTAATCAGTTTAAGATATTTGATTTATAATAAGAGCTATATATTATTGGAACTCGAAGAATTTTTTTCATGAATAATCGCTGCAGATATTTGCTATTTATAGATTGTTTTTAATATTGATTTTCTTGGTGTGCCGTTTTCCCTTTTACAAATGATGATATATTTTAGTAATGAATCTTTTTATTATTATTATACCTTCTAAGTTCATATATATCTTTTATTATCTTAATCTTAATGCAACTGAGTATTCAGGTGTTGAGTTAAGTGTATACGTAGACTGCTTTCTCCAGAGCTGTTTTCCTTCTATTTTGTTTTAATCCTTGTTTTTTCTTTCTTATCTTCATTTCTACTTTTAACTTCCTCTTCGTATTCATTGCTTGTTACTGTATTCATATATCTTATCGTATTAACCCTTCTTCTCCCATTCGGATTCACGTGGCCAAAACATCTTATAGGCGAGGGACAACTACCCCCAAAAATATATAATAGTGACCAGATTCGTACTAATGGCTAATAATAATCGATCCATATGTTTTCGAGGTCGCTAAATCCGAATATTAAGTTTGTTTTTAATCAAATTTGTCAAAATCGAATTTTTAGAAAAGTTCTCGAAGAACAACTTGCGCCCGGTCAGCGAAAAATCAATATATCTCTATTAAAATTCAATAGTATGTTCTTCAACTATTTTGTAAAGTAGTAATGTCCGAAATGTCCAAAGAATTTTCCGACCGAGTGGCAAATTTTGGAAACTTTTCATTGTTTATGTTTTTAATTATCCATCATTACATATACAATCTGGAAATATATAGTTTGAGGAAGTTTTTCAGAAAATTTCATCCCTTAATATTTATTAGAAAAAAAAAAGATGTCGATTTTTCAAGTTTCGTGTGGGATGTTGCGCGCGTTTTTCGAGACGTCTAGTTAGAGAAAGACAAAAATAATAAGCTCACTAGAATCGCGGGATAATTGAAGTTTTTTTATGTATTTGAACTTGTCAAATAAAAATAAGAACATTTTTTTCATAGTAAAAACTCCGGTGCTTAATTGTGCGATATAGGTTACAACCCTCCGATGTCTTTGAAATTGGAATATATCATTTTTGTGCCTTTTCTGAGTATAACAATATGTATTTACAGGGCACGCAAATGCTTCTTCCATATTTTTTTTCTTTGAAATTTTTCCATCATTATCACCTATAAAGGCCAAGAAAAAATTTTTCCAAAATTTCCCACTCGACCGGAAAGTGCTTTGGGCATTACGGACAGCCTTTACTACTTAACAAAATAGTTGAAGAAAATGCTATCAAATTTTCATAATGAAATATTTATTTTTCGCTGACTTTCTCTATTGGAGGGGTTAATTAATAAACACCGTTTCTCACGTTCTTAATTTATTAATATTTTATACACTACACTTAACTAAGTCATAATAATTCACTCTTATCACTATCACTTGACTAACTAATAATTTATTCAAATTCTTTGATTACTTGTTAACTACGACTATTTTTTATAAACTGAACTTAACTGCGCTACATAAACTTATTTATATACCACACATAGAATTCTCCAAACTTCTAAAACATACAGAAACATATCAAATAAATGAATGGACCTTCCTACAAATTATTCAAAAGAAACAATGTAAATGAGCGGCTTGCTATGAAATCGAATACAAAAAAAAACAAACTTCAAACGGATTCCTCGGTTTATAAAAGGTAAGTCATAGGCGCCTTCGCCGAATTTCAGAATTTCAATACATTTAGGCAGGACCGGTTCTAGGGCGGACGGACGTTCCTAACAATATTTTGGTTACGTGATCCGAATGGGAAGAAGGAATAATATGATAAGATATATGAATACAATAACAAGAAATTAATAAGAAGAGAAGAAATAATAAGGAACAAAATATCTTTATGTGTTTTTAAGAGTCTTTTGGGGATTTGCCGCTCGCCTATCAGTTGACTTTCTATGATTTTGTTTTGATTTGATTTTAAATTCAAATTTACTTCTTCATTCTTTCTTCTTTCCTCATTCCTTATACAGGGTGATTCTCGTTTGAGAGAAGATGAAAAATTGTAGCCATCATTATTTTTCACATTTCAAAATAATCTTCAATCTTACAAGGTGTTCCAGTCCATTTTTTTTAATGAAATATCCTTTATTTTATTGTATATTTGAAATCAGCTTGACCCCCCATTACAATAATATACGGTTCAGATTGATGTGTTCTACGGGGTACTTTAAAAGTTGTGACCAATTTTCCATATAAAAATCGTAACAAGTTAAATACCCTGTACAAGGTAAGAAAAATTCAAGAAGAACAGGAGATCTGTTGCGGCCAAAGCATTCGAATAATGCGAAAATTCTGAAAATCATTAATTTTGTTATTAATCATTGAATCTGATACAAGGTGAATCAAAATACTAATACATTATTTTCTCGGTTTTTTCGAATAAATCCCTGTATTTTATGTAAGTATCGAAAAGTACAACCAAGATACTTTTTTTATCGTGCGCTTCCTATATCTAAAATTATTAGTTTTTGAGATATTTGGATTTTTCTATGCAAAAAAATGTATCTATATCTAATCATTTAAAAATTAATTATCAGTTGGCTACCAAAGGACAAAAGAAGTATTTATTCTTTATTTTTGATTTTTTCAAAATATCATTTTTGTATGTTGATTTTTTATTTCTATGTAGATGTGTCCATGTTTCTGATAAAAAAAAGAAATCAATATAGATATGGTTATTTTTATATATATTCCAATTTTTATTTATTTTGGTATTTTCTTTTTTTTTTCTAGAAACTGTCTAAATCATGCCATGTCAAAGTATTTATAACTTTTGACATATCAACTATCTTTTTGATTCTTCTAGATTTATCTTATGCATATTTTTCTTTCGGTTAGTTATCTTCATCTTAGTCTTTCGATTATTCATATTCATTATCTTTAGGCTGCCACTTAACCATAGTTTTCTCGTCATTTGTTATTAACTAAATAATATTCAATACATTTTTTTCTAAACACACAAAAATTCTACTGTTCATTTCAATAATACATATCTCTTCATTTTGGTCGGAAAATCGCGATAACACATTAATTCAAAGATTTTCCATAATACGAGGGTAGTTCGATAAGTATTTAGCCTCACCAAAACCTACGATCAGTTTCTTTATCGATAAGATAATTTTGAATTGAGAATTTTTATAAACATCCAATATAACTTTTTAAAAAATATACTCTGTGTATTAACCCATTACAATGAATAATAAAATAGAGGCGAATTAATTATAAATGGAAATGCATTCACTTTTTAGTCATCTACCCACCATCGCACCTAATATGTGTGTCAGTATAGGCTACACACAATACATCAATGTTTTTCTCCTCTGTCCCTCACGACTCTTTTAAAATAACTAAAGACTATTAATAACATATTTCCATATGTAAATTGTAATTTTTTAATTACGTATTGTCAATAGAATATTTTGAAAATCTAATAAACTATCTAATCTATTTTGTATAAGATTGCTAATGGTGCTGCCATCTTATTTGAAAATGATGAACTATATTTACGATTCCCTTCAATTTGATTATTTTAACTCATAATGTATACATAAATCACTAGATGGAAAGGAAGTTATTTGTTTTGTTTCATATAATAAGAAATAAAAGATTGGTTACAAAATTTGTTTCATAAAATGTCAAAGCACAAATTTTATTTTAGCATTGTTTGTAGCAACCAGCCATCATGTGGACTATTCCAAATATTTATGATGATATTGTAATAAATAAATTGCCTTTATGAACTCGTCCAAAGCACTAAATTTATTAGAAGGCATTCAAAAATAAAATAAATTAATATTATAAATAAAAAAATTCAAATAATGATTAACTTTTGTGCCAATCGCTAAATTGGTTTATATTAATACCGGCAGAGTCATCTACGGATTTAAACAAAAACTAATTTAACCTTGAAACATTTGCGAGAACAGTTTTATAACAAAGTAGAAGGTTTGACAATATTATAATGATGAAATAAAATGAGATGTTATTTATTATAATTTTTTTTATATTCAGCTCTAACTAATTTTAAATAATTCATTCTATTTAGTCGGCATTCTAAGCTAATAAAAATCTTAACATCAAAGTATTAGACTTGTTCGTTAAAATTATAGTTTCAATATGCGTTTATGTTTCATAATAATTTTATATTTAATAAAACTGATTTCATTGTTAGAATCCATCAGAATAAATATCAAAGTGTTTGATAAGAACACACAATCAAATTATATGTATCACGTTTATCCAAGTACGTATTAATCAAGATGAATAAGTGCAGTGGCGCCGGTTGGTTATTTAAGAAAACAATACAATAAAACACACGATTTTGTTAATGCCTGAATTATATAAAAGGTGTGAAACAAAAAATATGACGAAACAATTTTTATACCAATAAAGGAATTTGAAAAGGTCACTGTGAACTAGATGGAAACCTTTGTGTTAAGCACTGCTAGCCAGGGCAGTACTTTGAAGAAAATTAATTCAAATTTTTATAAAATCACTTGAATAAAAAGAAATCACTAAAAGTATTGCAAAATAAAAAATAATTAAATATTATTTGATTTTCGAGAAAAGTTATTATTGGAAAAAATATTGACAAGAAAACCATGAAAAGTTTTTTCCTTCTAATACAAATGTTCTTAACTTGCGATTGTCGTAAATAATAAAAAATAGAAGAAGCAGATTCGCTGCTAACTGATATTTCCTCTATGGTGAATTTAGATACACTTGGCTGTCAGCTGTCCCTATATTTAGGAGCTCTATTAAGATTTCTAGCCTATATTGCGATTTTGACATTTTATTTTGAATTAGTTCCTTATTTTCTGTCCGGCTTAGAATAATAAAAACATAAATTTAGCGTTTTCAAAATCGCAGAATCGCTTTATCTTTATAGTTTATCAAAAAAATATGTGGCACTTAATAGAAAAATATCTTTGTCCCAAGTTATCATTAATTTCGATAATCTAATCTAAAGTAAATCTAACCTAACCTAAGCTAAAGTGAACCTAACCTAATCGAAGCTAAAATAAACCCAACCTAAATTCACGTAAGCCTAACCTAACCGAAGCTGAAGTAATCCTAACTTAAGCTAACCTTAGATACTTTTATTTTTTTGTTAGAGGGGAGATCCTCGTGGACACCCGACGGCTTTCCTGGCATTTATTGGGTGGCTTCGGACATTCACCGACTAGAACCCCTCTGAGCTCATAAGCACTTTGTGCAGGATGCATGATAATCTCATCTAGCCTAATCTAATCAGATAACGGATCCGTTCGTTGGTCTGCTGAGCAATATCAGTTCCCAATTCGAATTTAGAGTGGTCCTCACTCCCAAACATTTCTACAATTTTGAAAATGCTAAACTAACATGATTGTATTATGAATCTAAGCCGGACAGATACAGTATTATAGCTTTTTATTATTACAGATTTCAATTTTTAGTATATTTTATAAAGAGATGAAAATGCATTTTAGAAGCAGCTATTTAGCAATGGAATTGAAAAAAAGGAAGCAATATTATATTAATAAATTTAAGATTACTACAAGTACGGTCCTGTTCTAATTCCAATTCATAACTATTATGAAGATATGTTAATAAGTCAATTTAAATAATATAGTTGAAATTGATTATATATATATATATATATATATATATATATACATATATATATATATATATATATATATATATATATATATATATATTTATGCGCGGTATTAATTTTGTATGTTAATACCTTATTTGTGCAGCGCCTCTGTATAATAGCAATAAAGTCCACGATGATTTTTGATCGACTTGTCGGAGCACACACTCGTTCCCGATGTGACGTCACATATCTAATGAATTTATATTTACAACTTCAAGGCGAGTAGCGACCGAACACAGTAACAACGATTTAATTTTCCATCGTTTTCAACAGTATCGCGGATATTATCATGGGTGGACTTGTTCGCGATTCGTTATTTTTTTGTGTCCTTAGTAACCCTTCTTAAGGGACCATCTTGTAGTGGGTGACGTCACCGCGTGCGGTGTTACGAGAGCTTTTGTGTGTTTTGAAAATAGTTTTTTGGATTTTTGAAAAATGAGTTCGTCAGCGGAAAATAAAGTTACCAATAGGAAGATAAACAGGGTAAGGCTATTAATCACGTGGTTTTTTTCTTTGTAAACACAGATATCATTAAATTAATGAATCATATGTATTTTGCATAAAAATAGTGGATAAAAATAACATTTTAGAAGGTCAACTTCAATTGTTTTTTATTTAAAATTTATGTATGTGATACAAAATTGAATCGAAATGTAGTATAAAATATCGAAAATTATTCAATTTTGAATTGTATGTTAACACAGTAGCATATTTAGCACACCTTTGCACTTTCAATATTCCAGCTGATACAACTTTTTTTTTACACATATATTACAAACCATCAAGTGATAATAACAATAAAGTCTTTCCTAAATCTACTATTCTGGTCAAAATAATCTACTATTCTGGTCAAAATTTTTCTATACCTCTCGTAAATACTGTAGGTATCCTAAACAAAAATTTCATTCGGATTATTTTTCTTATTGATTGTCTTTGTTAACATTTTTCAGTATATAATAAAAATTTGGTAAACACTTTTTGGCAACAGTCAAGTATTTTTATTTTGGTATTTCTGTTTTAAGTACATAGTTCACTTAGTAACAAAAGCATGTGGTCTTTAGAATATTTGAAACCCTCGACATACACAATTAATTATATTTAGAGATTTTGTAATTATTTATTATAAATATACTCCTAGTCATTCAATTTAAATGCTCTTATTTTGGAAAAGAATCTCGTTTTTTCGTTTTTACATACAAAGAGATGTTAAATATTGTGCAAATTCATCATCAAATTCTAAGAATAAAGCATAATAGATCTTTAATGAGATGATAAACAAAAACAAAATAATAAAATTCATTCTCATACAAGATTACAAGTCTTATAAACTAAAAATAAATAAAGGAAACCATATTGTTTCCGAAATTAGCTGATATACTATAATATTTTAAGACGTGGCAACACCGATATATTCAGTTATTTATAAGTTTGTAATAAAATAAACAAAACAATTCTTTAGAAGAAATACCTGGTAGTTGTAAATCCGTATTTATTTAAGTCGTACACTAAGGTTTGATTAATTTTTAAAAACTACTTCATTATCATAATTATTTCAAGAATAATTTAGAAACGTTTAACTACTTATTCTAGTAACCACGGCTTCTCGTTTTAGTCGGTTATACAGCCAATATTTCTCTATTTATTCAACAAAAGATGAAATACTTCGATACTTGAGTATAATTTATTAATTATTTCTTGGAAAATATATGGGTTTGAGTCTAATTTATTTTTTTGAAGTGGATTAGTATCAATTTTTATGTCAAATCCTTCTATGAAAGTAACTCTCGAATATATGTACCAAATCACATGTTGAAACGTCAGTATTGTCAATGTCAAGGATGTTTCAATTTGTTTTTTTTATAGTCTATGAAATAAGAAATTAATAAGTTAGTTCACTAATTTATTATACATTGTACTTTCAATATTTGTGCTTGTTAACTGGAATTTTAATATAAAAAAGGTAATAAAAGTTGTCTAAATTATTCGTTTATTTTGTATGAAGCTTTCTGTTAAAACTGACTTTAAAATTTATGATTATTATAAATTGTAAACTTCTTTAGTACACATATCTTTACAGTTTTTACAAAATATCGTGTAAATGCCATATTTAAAAAAATATTTACTGCAATATGATAGATGCTAATTAATATACTTACTTTTATTTAACAAAGTCATAAGATCTTCAACAATTTATTTTAAAATAAAGTATAAAAAGTGAAATTATCTTATAAAAAGTTTCATCTATAAGAAATTTGATGTGTATATAAGTAAGATACCTGGTAATATTAAAATTACATGTACACACTTGACAACAAAAAATTGTTTCAAAAGCCCTATTTTTGGATTCCTGTTTATTAGTTGTTTTTTTAGTAATATATGTCGATGCAGATGTCTTTTTGATCCATTCTTTGTGTAGAAACTTCATTTTAATCGTTTTAATTCGATTTTTTTTATATGTAATTTGAATTTTTATAAAATTATACATATTTGAAGGTTTAATCTCAATTTTTATCGGGAAGTTACAAACAAAATATTCTGTTTCAACATTTCAGTCATATTTCCGTATATAAATCTCTAATGATATGATCAATTGATCCACTGTATATCAGAAAGTGTATAAATCCTTTGAACTTTGAAATTCCCATTAATAATGCTACTGCCTTTGGTAGTGATACGCCCGTTTTGTGGACAATATTTATTTCTTCCATTTAGAATAATCAAAAAAGTTGAATGTTCAATCATTATAAGTATCATATATCAGTTAAGTTTGCAGGTTAGAAGTCATAATTCTCGTTTCAATCAAAATAATTCTTAGGTTAGGAATCATTCAGATTGGAATTTCAGGAATTCAAGTTGGGAGTTATTTTGACTCTCACCTCAATCAAAATAGGTTTTTTGTTAGAATTTCCAGGTGAAGAGTCATTTAGAATCTCGTCCCAGTTAAAATAGTTTTTAGGTTAGTAATCATTTAGATTCTCGTTACAATTTTTAGGTTAGGACTTACAAACAGTTATCTAGTGCGCACCTGTAAACCTTTTTTTGTAAATATTATTGAAAT
The DNA here is from genome assembly GCF_026230105.1 of Diorhabda sublineata. Lineage (NCBI taxonomy): Eukaryota > Metazoa > Arthropoda > Insecta > Coleoptera > Chrysomelidae > Diorhabda > Diorhabda sublineata. The sequence continues at coordinate 5,604,110 of NC_079475.1, read as the reverse complement.
AAGCATTATTTCACAAAAATGATTTTGTTTATTGCAATTTCGGACTCAAAATACGCTATTCTAATATTCCATTTTATTTCTATGCAACAAACAAACCAGCAAAATAGACTGTAAAAAATATGACATCATAAAACAAGTTGGTAGTACTGGTTTGTACTAAAAATAGTTTATATGAATGAAAATTTTTGTTGTTGTCAATTATAGTTACTAAAACTAATGAAATGAATGTTTTCTACTATGTTTTCATATAAAATAAGTTGAAATCTATTACTAAACGTGTAAAAAGTGTTATCTACTTGAATCTAAATTAATAAGAAAACAAGCGAAGTGAGGTTAAGTAATAAAAATTGGTTTTATTTCTATTAATTATATAAAACAACTAATAAGTTATGAATAAGAAGAAAAAACAAATAAATAATGAAGTTAAATCATATAACTTACTGTAAGATGTTAAAAAAAGTTATATGGGACACAAAACATTACAGTAACGTAAAAAGGACATTTGGCAGTAATTCATCATAATTTTACAGTGAAAAAGACAGTTGATGGCGTCAGCACTTTCTTAATCTATCTTTGTTTGTGTAGGCTGTCAAAATAGGCCCTTACTATTTTTTTATCTACATATTATACAAACGAATTACCAAAAATAACATATTTGTTAAATTAGATATTTATTACACATAAAATTTATTTATACCATAAACATGGCAATGCTGTAATTGATTCTATCGATAATGAATAGGTTATTTCGGGATGACGTCATAATCAGCCGCCATATTGACTAGAGTAACAAACATTACATTAAAACTATTATTAGTAGTAGTGGGATTTTACTTTCGCTTTTTTTTATTGCTAAAAGATATTTTTCTCAATAAAAAAGCACTCGAAATAATCAATTTTTCTATACACTAATGAAACAAAATGGCACACGTTTCAAGTCACGTTAGTCGGAATGACCCATACCACAGTTTCTCGAAGGCTAGAATGTTGCCAAATTTATTTCTCCATCAGAGATGGTTGGAAATAAATATTTATGACCAAACTTACGTACGAAAATGTCCAGTATGATTTTATCGAATTACATTTAGTAAAACGATATAATATTTCTGATATACAGCTGATTTATTGGTACATATAATTGCAACATTTTTGTACAAACCTTCGCACATAGGCGTCTATTTTGAATTACTACAGCGTTGCCAGTTCATATAGGTATATTTACGCTGAAAAAGGCTTAATATAGACTTTATTTATTGAATTGACATGAAATTATTGACATGTCGTTAGGCCAAGTAACAGAAAATTTGTGGAAAATCGGTTATATGATAATTTACATATCATTTAAGATGAAAAATAATAATAATTAAAACAGTAATAACTCTCGCAATTGCAGTATTGACAAAAAGACAGGAAATTTAAAAAAAAATTATTATTTAAGGTCTCTTTTTATAGAAAAAACAGGTTTAAAATTGACGATTCACTCGCTTTAAAAACTAATTTTCAATCAGAAAATACATAAAATCAGACAATTTAGCAGCAACAAGAAAAAAATTAATAAGAAAAAAAAAGTATAAGAAAATCATGGATCGGGAAATAGGTATCCGCATGAAGGAAGGAGTCTTCGTAAAGTACATATTTATACATTGAAAAGATCTGTCATTGTTGTGATAAAAAAAAATTAGGGATGGAGACCAACAAAAAGTAAACAGAAAGCACCGACAATTTACGTGTCTTTGTTTCGCGGTTAAAACTGTCAAATTAACCTTAAAATGTCATTAAAACGCTTTTAAAATCACGTGATTGAATATGACGTCTGTGGGCAAACTATTTCAAGGTTTGATTTGAGATTGTGGGCGTTTTCTCTATTTTTTGATGACTTATCAATATAACTCAAAAAATTACAGTTTTCCTATTTCTTAGCGGAAAACATGATATACCGATTCATGGATTTTTGTGACACGTTTCATGAAAGGAGAGCTTTTGATACTAATTTTGAATGATGTATCTGTTTTATGGATGGGGTCTCGTTTACGCGACCAAAAGTTTTTAATTTACATGAAGTATACTAATTAATATCCTGGATATTAAAAAGAATTACGTCATCATTCGAGTTGGTTTACTCTGCATACAGGGTCTTCCGGGACTTCATGTAAAAAACTCGATAAAATTTATGGTATAGAAGAATTGTAGATTTCTTCCGTTCACCGTAAAGATACATTCTGAAGAAAATTAACATAAATTGTAATTATTTATTGAAAAGACTTACACAATCAAACATTTCAATTGAACTGTATACTGTCGAACATTGTGTTACATAAGAAAAAATTTGAAATATAGAAAAATTAAGTTGGTTAGCTTGTTTTTACTTTGGAGGTGGTGTGGAAACACTCATGTTTCCTCACAGCCGGCTGTGCAAGGCCGTGGCTTCGTATGGGGACTCTCACCTCACCAAACCTCTTCCGCACGCAAGGAAGAGTCGAATTGAGGTTTTACCCCCTTACATCAGCTCTCTCCTGCTCTCTCCTCTTGTTGGTCTATTCCATCCCCCTTTCACGTTTTCTGTTTTCGACTTTTCTCATCATTATCTTTACCAAATGGTTAAAAACATTATTCCTAGCTTCACTGCTTTCCATCGTTTTCCCTGTTATATTTTTCTCCTCTCTTCTTCCCATCTGGCACACTCATTTTTGTAAAAGTACGCAATGAGCCGTGCCCCGTTAAAAATTGTGTGAAAAAATAATTTGAATAATTTTGAATTCACTTTGGACCTATTTCTCAATATCCGCTATTACTCTTCTGGTCCATTTGGCCTTTGTTTTTTCATCTTGCCCTCTTTCCTGCCATTTTTTGATTGTCCTTTCTAGTGCCATTTTCCTTTTCCTTATCGTCTTGCTTTCTACTTTGTATAAGAAATACCTTTCAACCACCATTAGATCTATTGGCGGCGTGTCTCTGCTATTACTTGCACTGCCTGGGCGGAACTGATCTTTTCGCTATAATAAGTCTTGTTTTGTCTAAAAGCTGTAATTTGTGAGTAGCTTTGGTGGGGATGTGATTATCTCTGGCTAGCCTTATCACATGTACGTTCCGAGTGTGTCCGTCTAGTACCAACAATACCGGAGATTCAGCGGTTGGTTAGGTTAGGTTGGGTGAACTGCATATACTGATCCAGGTGGCGCACCTCTCATAAGCTGGCCATTTCTATTTTTTTTAGGAGAAATAATCATCGGTGGGACATATTGTCCTCCTGCACTCATGGCTACAATAAACGTTATTAATGATCAGCGCTCAGCTGATGTCAGCGATGCTATTTGTCTTTTTCCTTTTCTGCCAATAACTTTGCTTTGAACAATAGAAAGACCTGTTCCGTCGACATTGAAGATTCGATGAGGTGGAAACTTATTTTCGTCGTATTCAGCTTCCAAAAGGTTGAAGAACTCTTGTACATTTATTTTATTGAATCCTAGCGCCCTAGCAAAAGACGTGCCAGTTGGTCTTCGCGTTGACGAGACATTTCTGTGACGATGTAAAAATCCGTCCAACCAAGAGCGTCCGGCTACATCATTTTTGAAAGGATGCTAAATACCGTTTCTTGGAGCTAAATTGTAAGCCATTCTTTGAACATCTTTTCTTGTAAGTCCGTAATACTTTGCTTTGATATATCGGATCAATTCTTTTTCTATTTCATTTCATAACACAGTTTTCCTCCAAAGTTTAGTTTTTACTAGTTGTTCAGGCTCTTAAGTTTTCATTTCGTGAAAATCTTTGTATTATCGATCTGGGACCTCGAACATCTCTAGCAGCGACTCTAATGCCAACTTCTGGGTTTCTATCTTTCTTACATTATTACACTTATGTGTTTTGGCTGTCTTCTAGGCATCGTAATTGAAAAGAAAAACAATTCTAATCAAGTTGGTTTGAAATGACTATGGGAATTAGAGTTTTATTTAATTCATGGTAAGGTGTAGACATTTTTGTAATTTGTATCATAATTTTCACTATTTTGACTACAACATGCAAGCTAACTCTGATTGTAAAGACAAAAATGTAAATCGAAACAAGTGATCTCTATTTATTCAGTGAATTCTTTCCAACTTGGAATGGAAATTTGCCAGAGGTTCGATTGTTTTTGCGTAGCAGTTCAGCACGTGCCTTATAATCAAACTATAGCAGCAGGACCTTCTCCTCTAAAATAGGATAAGACTAATATACAGTTTCGTTCTTTAGTTAACCCTTCTTTGCATGGTTTATTTTTTATTGGTGTTATAAATCAAGGTGATATAGTTCATGTTCGAAATTAAAGGAAAAGTGGTAAAAAAAATCTTAAATATTTATAGTATAACTTTAGCAAAAAACAATATGATGGAAATTTCCATCATCATGCAAAGTTCGATCATTAGCTTGGTACTAAATAGAACTAGAAGAGGATATAATTGGGTATTTTTGATGATCATTAAACAAAACAATTATTATTTTTATTTAGACACAAATTGACTTCACAAGAAATTGTCGAATACCCTTTACATTTAAGATATTTGCACCGGAGTGACCCACCCACTGTTGGCCAATGTTTAGCACCATCTATTCTTATATCTTGTGGAGGAGCTGGAGAAACCTTTTTTCCTTTTTGATTGCAATTAATTCCCAAGGGTGCTTAGACGAATTCGTTTTGTTTCTTTACTGGTTGCTCTATTATAAAGAACAAAGGCTACTCCATTTATTGATTGGCTCATTGTGAGTAGATTTTTCTCAAGGTGTTTTTTTTCTATAAATTACCCACGCACTTATTACTGCAAGATCTAGTAAATGAAAAAAAATATCAATAAATACCAAAAATTACGAATTATTTGAACTTACTGTCCATAAGGTCTACATCTGTAGAGTGTTTTTCCATTAAGACTCCATATAATTCTTTAGCCATCCGTTCATTTGGTTTCTGATGTGGTATTTCATAAGGGTGTCTGCTTCCTTCCTGATATACTCTCGTGATCTGGTAGTTACTATAGAGATACTTTTTTTCTGCCTGTGCTTTTAGAGTTTGTTTACACTCCCACGTTAGCTTGGACATACATTCCATAGCCTTTAGCGTGTATTCAAGGCCATTTGGCTATTTGAGTAGCATGGAGCGCTTGATTTTAGTGCAAAAATTAAAAATGTACAATTCAAAATTTGATTTTACGTTATTAACATCCCGTGCTTATCATTGTTATCAAAATGATGTAAATTAAATAAATTTTCTAACGCTTTCTTTTGCTTGGCCTATACGTACCAATAAAAAAATATCTAGACTCAAAATTTAATATTTTCCAGGAAGTATATTTCGTTATAAAATGGTTGATTTGCTTGAAAAATGCAAGTAAATCGTGACAAATTACACTTAGATGTTAAAATTGTTCTATTTTATCATAAAGAAAATGATTGATAAAGCGATACAGTCGATAAGGATTAAAGTAAGTAATCATTATTTAAATTTTTTTTCTACTCTATAAATATTACGACGATTAAATTTAATTCAGATTAATAAAAAAGTACAAATCTTCATTATCGTCTGCATTGCTGTTTAAGACTAATAGTTTCACGTAGACTCCTCAATACCATCAAGTAGTAATCCTTATTGACCATTTCACCAATTGGAACGAATTCAATACGGACCACCACGGTAATCATAGGCAACGAAGTCTATTAACTTGATGAGACATTACGAGACTTAACAGACAAGCTACAAGACCTTTCAGACCTGCAGCTACGCTTCAGAAACGGTCTACCAGCAATCAGATCAACCCACTCTTTCTTGGAACTGAACAGACATTTTCACGCTGCGCGACCTATCGTGATCTAAGCAGTATTAGACATACGGAACGCTTTCAACTCGACCGGGTAAATAGACATCATAGAGGCGCTTCGAGATCTCAGACTATTTGATCCAAGTTGTGGAGGATTAACTGATAAACAGAAATAACCTACCAGACGACCGAGTAATGCGTCGCTCAAGGGTCAATACTGGAACCTGATCTATAGAATGGTCTATACCATAACTTGCTTAGACTGCAGTTGATTCTCGGCGTCTAATAATGTGGTAATGGTGATTACCGAACGGTCTGAGCTGACTTTTCTCACAAGGAAACGAATACAAATCAGACTATCCATGGGGATCGGAATAGACACCTGGAGATGACCTTGGATACGATGTTTTTTTTAACTACTTATACTGGAAACGGTTCACCAGGCAGACGAAAGGTCCGCATCCATGAACGGACCAAGACCGGGGAAACTAAGGTTGCTGATGACGACGACCTAATCGATTCTTCTGTATGGAGCGAAGATCCGGTCAGAGGCCTTGATGATAAAGAAATACTGCAAAAAACGATAATGAATAGACAAGGTGCGCTGGGGATTACAAGCTCCTTCTGGACTGTCCTAGTAATAACTGATGTGATTCGCGTGGACTTCCTGGTTCTCGAGCGTAAGAAGGTAGCAGCTCAGATATAAGACGAAAAGATGCGGCAACCTTGCTATAACAATACAAACGTAGTAACAACGGTAGACAGAAGAAAAATCAGGTAAATGGATACGACGACTAATAAAAGATCTTTTCGTGGACCGAAAAGAAGGTCGGGGACTCAGTTCCGGATTGGAAGGTATAGACTTTTGATTATACAGCCGGATGATGACGAACAAAAGTTCTTTTTGTGTAACTGGTGGAGGGATTTGAGAGCAGAACTAGAAAAGACTGTTGGCAGCATAATAACGTCTAGGAGATGCTGCACAAGATAAGATGGTGACAAATGCTTGCTACTTTGCCGGAAAGAATTCTATGTCCAAGGAATGCATACGGCTGTCTGACCTGTTAATGTAATAGACAAAGAACGCACGGAACAATCAGAACCCCTCAACTAGAAGTATTATCACCATAGTTCCTGGGTTGACGGAGACGCGAGAAGATGGCGTTTGATGGTTTTGAAATAAAAACGGCAACTCCTTCGTATTAATTTCTATACAAAAGAATTTGATACGATTTTTGTTGTACGTTTTACGGGGAAGGTACAACAGTTTTGTATATGTGTGTATTTACTAAATACGTTTAGTTTGCATATTTTTTTATCTCGGTTTCGAATTAAATCAAAGGTTAATAGAAAATAATGAGTTTGCTTTAATCATTTAATCATTTAATTTTTGAACTAACTACGCATTAGTTTTTTATAAAAAATGTATGGTAAATGATTGTTGTGTTAAATAATATGTATTCGTAATGTGTTTATAAAGTAATTAGATTATAGTCAATTGGACAAAAATATTTCACTGATTGTTGACTAAACGATAAATATAAATTATTGTTGTAAATTACTTGTCGGTTCAGCAAATATTTATAATAATAGCGAGTGTGATTTGAAATTTAACAAACAATCGTGATAAGTGATCATGATTTAGGGTTCGTATTATCACAGGATTTTTACAGGGTGAGTGTTTAGTGTGACAACCATCGATAATTCTTTTATTACAAAATTACCGATAAAAACCTACAGGGTGGGTCACATTCCAGTAAAAAAGTTGATAAACGTAAGCAATTAGGAAATTTGGGGTTTGTCTTATGACAGGATTAATAAAGGGCGAGTTTATAGGGTGAAAAGGTTTCATAATTCTTTTTTTATGGAAATTTTACAAAAAAAACTACAGGGCGGGTCAAATTCAAGTGAAAAAGTGAATAAACCTGAATAATAAGGAGATTTAGTCTTTGTATGGACACAGGATTTATACAGGGTGAGTTTTTAGTATGCTGACGATCGATCATTTTTTCATTACCGAAATTATTAATAAACACTTACCGGGTGACTAAAATTCCAGTAAAAAAGTTGATGAACGTGAGCAATTTAGAAATTTAGGGTTTGTACTATGACAGAATTCTTAAAGGGTGGAAATATTTATAAGGTTTAGGCTTCGTAATATCGGAGGATTTATACATGGTGAGTTTTAAGTATGGCGACGTTTGATAATTTCTTTAGTATATAAATTAATGAAAAAAACTACAAGGCAGGACACATTTAAGTGGAAAATGAATTAACGTGTTATTGATGAGATTTATGGTTCGTATTATCGCAGGATTTATACATGGTTTTAGTATGGAACCGGTCGATAATTCCATTATTATACAAATGATTTAAGAGAAACTAAGAGGAGGCTCAAATTTAAAATTAACAGTGAATATTTAGGGAATTTATACTTTCTACCTTGAGTTTCATAAAAACATAACGGTACTTTATTATGGAAATTATCCAAAAAATACATAGTGGCTCAAATTTAGGTGATATAGCAAACAAAGCGAAATATTTTTAATATATACTGTACTTGTACTATAACTGGATTTATATAAGGTGAATTTTAAGTATGAAAATAATTGATAGCTCCTTTTTTATGGAAATTATCCGAAAAAAAACTATAGGTGGGTCAAATTTAAGTAAAAAATTGAACAATCTTGAACATTTACAAGATTTAGGGATTGGACGTACTGTCACAGGATTTATACAGGATGAATTTGTAGTATGACAACTGTTGATAAAAACGATAAACTGGTAAGGTAAAATATCGGAGAAAGTGAATAAATTATATATTTTTATTTTAGCTAGAATTGAAAATATTCATTATCAAATATCTAATCCAAATATGCGAATCATTAAGAATTTTTTCTCTAAAGTGATCCCAATCGTATGTAAATTATTGGTTATGTTCGTTTAGATATAGCCGTTGTCATAACCTCAAATTTTGACATTGAATGATACACAACGTCATTGCGGACATAATAACGTCATTCTTATTATCTGTCAACGATTTATGAAAGTTCATGCGGAAAATATCGATAAAGATTTATATTTGCAAATAGTAACTTTATATGAAGTTAGAAATGTAAGTAAATTTTTTTATTGTTTCCATTTTTTCCGTTTTTCATAAACTCGGGATTTATTGCGAGGTAAACTATATTGATTTTTTTGTAAATATTCATTTTTAATATTTCATTTTATCAATTTATGCAAACAATACCAGTAAACGTTGAAATGACGACGTTTAAGTCATTAAATCATTTATATTTCCACTCACAGACATAAACTCTACCAAACCAGTCCAGATACATCCCTTAATACTGAAAATAACTTTAAACCCAATCGGGTTGTTAGTAATCTATACCCTTTCTACTGAAGAAAGATGAAGAATTACAATGTGTTACAGAAAATGTAGAGCCTAAATTGTTTACTCAGGTCGAGCTTAACGACTTAGTTAGAGATCTGGGCTTAACGAAAGAAAAAGCTGTTTAGTTAGCTCTAGGCTAAAAGAAAAGAACTTGTTGGCGGCCGGAACTAGCGTTCATGTGTATAGGAAGAGAGAATAGCAATTTTCAAAGTATTTTGAACAAGAGCGTGATATTTTCTGTACTGCTCAGACATTCTTGGTCTAATGAGCTTGGAATTGAGTACAAAAAAGAAGAAAAAAGGCTGTTTATTGATTCAAAAATAGTTTGAAGGCTGTTTTACTACACGTGTATGCTTCTGTATCTGTCGGTCATTCTATACATATAAAAGAGAGATACGAAAATTTGGAAATAGTGTTAAATAAAATAGGTTATTCTGCACATGGTTGGATGTTATGTGGTGATTTGAAAGTTAGTACATGCTCCTTGGTCAGTAAGGTGGTTTTACCAAGTTTCCATGTTTTCAGTATGAATGGAACAGTAGAGCTAGGAATCAAAATTGGTGCAAAAAAGAACATTGTACGCAAAAACCTTGTAGACCCAAAAAACGTGCTCCTACCACGACTAAATAATAAGTTAGGCCTCATGAAACAGTTTGTAAAGGCTTTGCCTAAAGACGGGCCTTGTTTCAAATATCTCTATCAGAAATTTCCACACATTTCAGAAGCTAAATTGAAAGAAGGCGTCTTTACCGGATCTGATATTAGAAAAATGATGTTTGACGTTAACTTCGAATCCACAATGACCTCAAATGAAAAAGAACCATGGGTATCCTTCAAGTAAGTTGTCACCAAGCTCTTGGGAAATGAAAAAGACCCAGAATATAAGTCTATTGTTGCCAATATGCTTTGATTAGCCTGAAAGTTCACTTTTTTAACATCCACCTCGATTACTTCCCGGACAATTTAGGAAATGTTAGTCAGGAGCAAGGTGAGCGTTTTCACCAGAATGTTAAAGTGATGGAAAAACGTTATTAGGGCCACTGGAACATCAACATGATGGGGGATTATTGTTGGTCACTTCATCGGGAAGTTCAACAAGCGAATCATCGCAAAAAAAGTTTCACAAGAAGTTTCAAAGAAAAAAGGGAATGGAAATATAGACAAATTCCAGTTGACAAGTAAACCCTGTATTTTTATGATGTAACATAGTGTTTCTTTGATTTCCCTATATACCGTAGGGGTATTAGATTATAATACAATACATATTGCTTGGAAACTATGGGTGATACAAAAAAACTAAGGCCAGATTTGGATTCAGCACATAAAAATCTAGACCAGCTAGCTAAATAAAAAAGTTTTCAAACAAAAGTTATTTGTTGGTTTGTGTTTTTGTCTTTCTCCAGTACATGCATTGATATATTTCTCTGTTGTGTTTTATTTTGTTACATTTCCTTCTTTCCTTCTCTCGATGATTGGTCAGAGTTAAGTATCCTCACTTGTTGGACCCTGTCTTTGTCATTCCAATTTGATGTAAATTGGTTATCTCTTGACTTCTCGATCTACAGAAAACACCGGGATACGAATTGTGTCTAGTAGTAGTTTAGTAACAACATTTCCTTTCTGTACATTCCTTTCGATTCTAATTTGTACTGATGATATTAGAAACGGTAGAAAATAAGTTGACAATGGGCTAAAAGAACGTTTTTCTTTTTCTTTTTTCAGACCGACAGTGAAGTGGCATGCGAAGAAGCTGCGCGCTTAACCGCCGAACAACAAGAAGATGATTACGAAGACGAATATTGTTATTACCACGATCTCCCTCCACCTCCGGATGGAGGATACGGTTGGGTTGTGGTGTTCGCTTCGTTTATGTGTAACATGGTCGTCGACGGAATCGCCTACACTTTCGGTATCTTCCTTTCCGACATAGTATTCTTCTACGGGGAAACCAAGGGAAGAACAGCTTGGGTGGGATCTCTGTTATCGGGAATGTATCTAAGCGCCGGTCCGTTGGTCAGTGCTCTAACCAATAAATTCGGTTGTAGGGCTGTTTGTATATCGGGTAGTATAATTTCTACGATTGCTTTCGTTTTATCTATATTCAGTCCTACGGTGAATTGGTTGATGTTGACTTACGGTTTCATCGGTGGTATCGGTTTCGGTTTGATATATTTACCTGCGGTGGTTTGCGTCGGTTATTACTTCGAAACTAAGAGGTCTCTAGCTACCGGGATAGCTGTTTGCGGATCTGGAGTCGGTACTTTTACTTTTGCACCTTTAGCTACTATGCTATTAGAGGAATACGGTTGGAAAGGAGCTAATTTGATATTAGCAGGACTAATACTCAATTGTATCCTATTCGGAGCTCTAATGAGACCTTTAGAATACCCCAAAGATAGTGGGGAGAAACCGTTGTTACAAAGAATGGCGGAAGAACGTAAATTAGCGATGGAGAGAGGTAGCATTGGAGGATCTTATTTCATGGTTCAACTTCCTGATGGTTCGATGGAGAAGAGGATGAAACAGCCGATTAATAGGGACCCAGGGGTGCATTCTAGTTTGGCGTTGGATCAATTAGCAGCCGGTAGTAATATGACGCCGATTCCGACGGTTCCTACTTTACCGACTATTGCCGAAGCTAAAGTAACCGAACATAGCGGTAGTTCCGGTACGCCTAGTCCGAGGGAAAGTACTAACGAAATTAAAGGGGTTAAAGTGAAATTGGAAAGTCCTACGGCGGAACCAGCGCAGATTACAAGGATTAGAAGGGATTCCGATAATAGTGATGTACAGAGGAATACGAAAATAATGCCTAGGAATGCTAGTCAGCCCGCTTTTAGTACTCACGTTCAAGGTATTCCGAAAAATGGTTCGGTGCCTACTTTCGATAGGATGAGAAAAACGTCCTTCGGGGAAAAATTCAAACCCACGTTAGTACCTATTAAATCTTCTTCCAGGAACGCGGTTAATAGCTCCAATGGTGATATGAGGAAGAAAAGGAACGATTCCACTGGTTCTTTTATCAGGAATAACGCCAGCGAGGTAAGTTTATCTTATTTAAATATACAGAGTTCATCAATGTTACGAAAAAGCCATGCAGAAAAATAACTAAATCTTTTTAACTAAAATATTTCTACCGGAAGTCGATTGTAACTTTGTTATTTTAAATGGAACACCCTGTATATTAAAACATTTTTGAAATTTAAGTAAAATTTTAGTATACTTTTGTCTAAAAACTTTTTTCGAAAAATGCATATTTTTTGAGTTATTAATTTTTTTGTAAAAAAATTGGCCGTTGCAGACCCTCATAAATTATTTTTTTACGAGGACACCCTTAAAGTTATGAAAATGGTTTCTGTTCGGCTGCTTTTAGCAAGGTCAGTCGTATTTGAATTTATGTTGAAAAATGTTTCATTTTATACAGGGTGTGTATAAGAAGTGTTCAAAGTTTAACTTCATAAATATCAAATTTCTTTATTTTTTTAAATAGAACCACATTTTTTTCTATTTTAATGCATTCAGGGGTAAAAAATAAGGCAAATTCATGTGTAATTTATAAACCGTTATCCAGATATTAAATTTTTCTGTAAATTTATAGAGATGCAGGTGTAGTCTAAATTTTATTTTGACCCGTTGATACAAGCAGTAAGAAATAAAAAAGTATTTTTCTTTTTCTTTCAAAGTCTGTAAAAAAATCAAATTGTATTTACTAATCCTATTCCAACTTTTAGTCGTTTCCGAGATATTTGAGGTTTTAAATTATTATTGTATTTTTAAACAAGTTTTAATTTTTTATGTATACTTTTAGTTCAAATTTAAACTTTGAACTATTTTTATATACACCCTGTATAAAATGAAAAATTCTTTAAAATAAATTCAAATACGTCTGACCTTGCTGAAAGCAACAGAACAGAAACCATTTTCAAACCTTTAAGAATATCCTCGTAAAAAAAAATAATTTATAATGGTCTGCAGCGGTCAAATTTTTTACAAAAAAATTAATAACTCAAAAATTGTGCATTTTTCTAAAAAAGTTTTTAGACAAAAAGTATAGTAAAATTTTACGTAGATTTCAAAAATGTAATAATATATAGGGTGTTCCACTTAAAATAACAAAGTTACAGTCGGCTATTTTTGAAAATATTTTAGTTAAAAAGACTTTTGCCATATACAGATAGTTTTAAATCGTCGTGGGACACCCTATGTAGTGTTGCATATTTTTTTTTATGAAAAGTACTGTATATTATACTGGGTTTTCCGGGATACAAAAAATTCGGGAGTGAGTACGTGAAAATGATGCTTTGACATGAAAAAAAAATTTCCCATACGGCCCGGCGCGACACTGTAAGTTTCGACGCGTTATACTGAATATGGAATAAGCTAGTTTTTACCCGAATTTCTTAAAATATTATCCGCCTATATCGATAGGAGAAGTCAAGCCAATTAATTCTCCACTATCGAAATCAAATACATTTTCATGGACCCCCGTCGAGTCTCCCGTGGACCCCTGATGGTCCATCAGGCTCAACTTGTAACACGCCATTCGAGTTGTTACGTTTTTCTTCAAACATTTTGAATTTTCATTTGTTAACGTATTATGGCATAGCAGTCACTCAAACTGAAGTAGTTTAGTCAACAAGTGCTTTTTGCTACTGCGGAGCTTCGCAGTAGCCTACAGCGCATGCCCGCTTTTTTCTCCCTGTACGGAGCGATCGGTGGTTGAAAAAAAACGGCCCTTGTATATCCCGCCCCATACGAATCTTCCATTGTTCGAAATAGTGCAGGAAGTCTTTTTCTGTCAGTTTGTTCAGGACGCGCGCCGCTTTTTATTTAACAGGTTCACAAGCTTAAATCTTGTTCTTTTTAACGCATATTTGACCTAAGGTGGGTATTTTGTATATAAAAACCAATAAATCTTTGACCCAAATGTTGTTGAAAAACATTATATGCTTTGAAAACCTCCCCGGCGTCAATAATCTGAAATTTTGCGAAAGAAATCAAATTAAAACACCCTGTATTATTATATATTGGAAGGTGTAATAGAAGAAGACTATGAAATTATATGGAAATAATTGGAGAAATACCAGAAAAATTTGGGCAATGTAAATAGGTTCTCAATCACCGGGTAGGGTGAAGAAATTAAAAACGATCCCGAAATGCGAGCACAAAATTTTAGGCCTACTTCATCTAGACCATTTTTTTCCCTAGGACATTTCAAAGTAATAAAAAAAATGAAATTTTTAAATTTTATTATTATTAAGTCTTTTCTGACTAGATAAGCAAAATCGATTTTGGAACGGAAGGGGCGTCATGAGTGGACATCCGCCATCTTATTCAAATATCCCGTTCAATATTAAATGAAAAAATAATAATAAAACGAGGTGATATTAAATTGTAAGGTTAGAATTGGCTCGTTTCTGAAAAAATAAAAATGCAAATAAAATATTTAGACCGTTTTCTGATAACGACGGAATTTTACTAAACGATAACTTTGTATGATTCATTTCCCATCAGCGAAATGGCTTTTTGCCAGTTTTGTTCGAGTTTGAAAACAATGAAAATTAATGAATAAATTATTCTAGGAAATTCGTTATTAACTGCACATGTCGGTTAATGTGAATACTAAAAAGGGGAATTTATCACCGATAGAGTGGGATCAGAACAAAGTCCACATTCATTTTCAATTTTACCTCAACTACTATCTGAACACCAGGAGCGGCTGGTTAACAATCCGTAACTTTTACAGGGACAACCTGTAGATTCTAGGAATAGCAAAAATGATGTTTTCAATCGATTTTTTATCAAAAATATACTCGTCGTTTAACTCGATAAAATTTATGGTTTTGGAGATATGTATATTTATACATCGTTGTACATACTAAGGGAATCGTTCGCCAAAAAGAGACTTTTTGTAGAAGCTGATTTCACACGAGACTGTTTTATTAATTTCCATAATTTTTGATAAGATGAAAACAGTGGACATTAATTTAATAGGTCCATATTGCTTTTTGTAATAACTTGAATGGTCAGCGATACTTCGATTATTTTTCCTAATAGGCGGATTAGTCGGGGAGGTCCATTTGTATGGCCACTACGTTCTCCTGAATTAAATACAATGGATTCATTATTTTGTAGCTATCTTAAACATCCACTGTGACGTTATAAAGCAGAATCTCGGAATGCTCTTCTGCAGACTCCAGAAGAGAATAGTTTTTTTTTCATTTGATAAGTTGTAGACTAACCAACAAAATTTTTCTACATTCCAATTTTCTCCATATTTTAGTATCCCGATGTTCGACAGTATGCAGTTCAATTAGAAATATTTCTGTTGTCTGTAGTCACGCACTTGTCATCGGATGGATCGGATTTTCCAAGTGTAATTAAAAACATTAAAGCTAAGGACACATTTTTAATACGTGTCAACACGATACGTTAGAATGCGACTTATCAGATAGGCCGGACACATATGTGTGTTATAAAACGTGTGTGTGTGCCAGGCGATATTTTCATGTTTTTAACTTGTTAAGTAGTATCCTCGACCTTCAGGTTTACACAATACACAATCCTCCGGAGCACCTACAAGAAGAGATAGATTGGTTGGATGAAGAAGAGGAAATGGTTGCGGTTACTGCAGTATTGCTTGTGCGACAATATGAATCCAGGGAGTACTGGGTTCATCAAATAAACCAACTGGGGCACGAATGTGGTGAATATTATGTTCTGTGGCCCAAAATTGGCAATGAGGAATTCGACGTGGCTTACAATTAACTAGAAAGTGAATTAAAGAAGCAAAATACAAACTTTAGAGAAACAATATCTCTAGAGCTACGACTTTTAATATATTTAAGGTAGAAAACAACAAAATACAATATTATATTTTCTTAAATACAACCGAGTATAAAATTATTATAAAACTAGACATAATATTTTGGGAAAAATAGATTAACATTTTATTAATTTGTAAAATTAATTAACGTATTGGAAAAGGAATTTCCTTGAGTATTTTCTGAAACATAAGTATTGGTTTGAGATTGTCGTTTTCGTTGGTCTCGGTAGTCCTTATTTCGAAATTTGTATAAAAACTCATACTTTCGTACCTCTTCTATAAATTGTACCTGAATTAACATGAAGATAATTATAGATATATTTCGGAAACCAATATAGTTAAGGAAACACTTTTCAGCCATGCTCAGAACAAAGTCGGCACGGGTGGTAAATATAACCTACAACACTTTGTAACACTTCTGACGAAAATCTGACCAACGTAGATATTAAAAAACGCGCGCTATGACGTGTTAAAGCGTGTTTTCGGTCTGTGACATCACAATATTATGCATAGATCTGTTTAAAATAACGTAATAGATATTTATATAACACGTGTTAATGCGTGTTAACACGGCACGTGCCAAAAATGTGTCCTTGGCTTAATTCAAATGGATCTGTGAGCACAAATTCGCATCGCACAATACCTGGAATATGCGCGCCCCCTTCTTTCTCTCCGTACGAAACTTGATGCTAGTCATGCGGAAGTATTGAAAAAAATCTGGAGTCATCAGCAATCAGGGAATAATGTGTGATATTCTCAATACTCCTGTCTTTTCTGATTGATTTTATGAACCCAAATTGAAGGCTTTCTGGCCAGCTTATGCTCTTTCTCTTCTTCTTCTGCCAGCAAGCAAGAAACTATTATGATTACTTAAATATCCATACTGTACATTTCATAAAAATCAAAATTTCTATGATGAAAGTCAAAAAACAAACGCACGAGATTTCTACATCGTCAGGATCCCACTCAAACTCACGACTGGCGAGATGCCTCACAACTTTCCATATGTTTTTTATTGATCGAAGTAGTGCTGGAAGTCTTCTTTGGTGAGGGCCTTTAGGAGCTTTGTCGTTTTTACCGCTTCCATCGACTCAAATCAGGTCTCTTTCAAAGCAGATCTTTCAAGGAAATCTGAGCAAATCCTTTGACGGAAGAGCTGTATAACGATATAAATATCTACATATCTCCTGAACCATAAATTCTATCGAGTTAAATAAAGATTAACCTTTTGTTAAAAAACCTTTTGTTGAAAAATTCATTTCTGCTATCATTAGATTGTACAGGTTGTCCCTGTAAAAGTTAGTAATAGTAGTGTAGAATCATTTATTCCGTCCAACTCACTATATGGATATACGTAATCATCCATAAAAATTTGATAATGTTCGAAGGTATAATAAGGAATATACTTAAATATAAATTATATTTCGCAGCTTTAAACGCCTATAACTCAGAAACGAGATATCGCATGAAAAATTTTTTTTTATATCACATCATTTTTACGTTATCTATTCACTCCTGAAAGTTCAATCTGAGGGATGTCTCCCGCTGCCAGAGATCTTCGTCTTTTATTTCATACGTTTCCAAGATTATTGCTCTAAAGTTCCGTAATATTAAATTTTTGGGAGAACTGGCTAAACCTTCAGGTGTCCATTCCCTTGGTATAGTTTCTCAAGTTATTCAACTTATTCTGTCAGAATAAGTTAATTTTTCCTAAACTATAACTAATACTAGTCAAAGGACGTAACAGCGTGATTATAGAGATTGTGAATGGCTACCACCCTTGTTGCCTCTGTTCCCCAAAAATCGTGTCGATATCCTCTTAAGAGGCGCCCCGCGAGAGTTTGGAAAAATTAAAGGGAAAAGCATCGCTTAAAAAATAGGACAAAACGGAAGGTACATACCAAATGTTTTTTCCTTGTTCATCACTTTCAAAATCTGACTGGATTCGATGCTAATACATTTCAACTTAATTTTTAATTTCTATAACTAACTAATAATTAAACTTTGCTTAATCCCTTGTCGATTGATTTTTTATTTTAATTTACATTTTTGTGGACTTGAGTGGGTACTTAAAGAGTAAAGTAAAATTCTAGAGGACCAATAATATTGATGATTTACTTTGGATGAACGTTTTTTTAGGTTAAGTTTGTAGTTCGACTGTGAAATGTACTTTTTACGTTTCAGGTCGACGTGGAAAGTTTAGCTTATACATCAAAATTATCAATAAATAGTAAAAGAGAACGACAAATGGTTAGGCCTATGTCTAGAAAGGACATCTTCTATTCCGGATCAGTGCTCAATTTACCAGAATACAAATCTCAAAAGTCTTTGACTAATTACAGGCAGAGCATTCTGAGCATACCTCAAATTAAAGGAGATGATGATGGCACACGTAGGTATTCAAATTTCTTTAAAACATTTTTTTGAAAAACTGAGAAGTGCATTAGTACTAACGTCATCGAATTTCCAAGACCATTATTAAAAGCAGCTAAACGAATATAGAATCATCCAAAGTCGTTTTGACGTTAGTCCTTTGGATGATTTGCCAATTTCCCGACTAATCAAAGCAAAAAATAGGAAATAAATTTAAAAATTTTCAAGTCGTTAACAATTTATTAAAGATAGTTTAGGCACAATCTTTTTGATATGAAGTAACTTTTATATAGAGGATGTTAATTTGAATACATCTTTCCCTTTATGTTTCATCTCTTATACACATCCATTTTGATACATACTGTATATGTATATAATGAACGTATATTCGAATTATTATTTGGGTTTTTGTTAAAGCGCTAATTAACTTTATTCCAAAATACCATGAATAATTATAGGCGAGTGTAATAATAATTAAAAAAATTATCATGTCATCGTTTACATCCTTTTTATTTTGATTATTTCGAATAAACGTTTTTAGTTTATGTTTACTTAGTTTTATCTTGTCCGGTGGTTATTTATTTGCTAATTTAAAATTTTATTAGCGACATTGAAATACTTTGGATTTGTTTACTATCTGAATTTTGGATCATTCTATCGGTAAAATTTTTCGCAATTATCACATGTTTTATAAAATTTCGTAAATATAAAAATAATCGTCATAATTGACCCACAATTAGGAAGCTTTTAACTAAAAAACGAAGTCATACTCAATAATAAACAATGACAACAATGGAAAATTAATTAATTACAAAATTTTGTTCTTGTCTGCTAAGTTGATCTGAAATCAAATTCTGGAGAACAACAATAAGAAGTTTGAAGCGACACTAAGTCGGGAGACATTGCAAACACGTCGATAATTTTGTACCAGGGTCAGACGGTGTCTTTCCCATACTCCTTTTTTTTTTTCTCATAAACTCCAAATTTTAAACGTCACTTTTGCCTTGTATGCGTTAATACAGTGTGTTCCGGGACTTGATGCAAAATTCTATAGTAGATGACATGAGAATAATGCCGTGACATAAAAAAATTCTCATACGGCCTCACGTTTCTGAGTATCTTTTTTATATTTCTTTTTATTTTCACGTCATCTACTCCCGCATTTTTTTTTATTTGCATTAAATCCCAGAACATCCTTTGTTCTGGTTTCTCTTTGTTCACGTTTTTCCGTTTTTATCGCTTCTTATGAGCATTTTTATTGCATTTTAGTTCTCATCTCTACGAATATTGACACTTTGAATGAGCGTTTGTTTGGCTTTTGCTTGTCGATTTTAATAGACGTATATTTTCACTATAATTATTCGTTTCTGTCCCTTTTTATGAACGTTTCTGTCTCTTTTATAGTGTTTTTTATCACATACATTTTCCTGTTTATAAGCGTATTTTCATCGCATTGACTGCTCGTTTCTAACGCATTGTGCGAGCGATTTTAACTTTTTCTAGTCTATCGCTTTCGTTGCGCGTTTATATCGCTTTCGATGCCCGTTTCTATCGCATTGTGAGAGCTCTGATATGGATTTTTATGATCGATTCTATCGCTTTCAATGCGCGTTTCTATCGCTTTCTATACGCATTTCTATCGCATTGTGAGAGCCCTTTTGTGGCTTTTAAAAGCGATTTTATCGCTTCGACTGCGCACTTATATCGCATTGTGAGAGCTCTTATATGGCTTTTTATGAGCGATTCTATTATTTTGAATGCGCGTTTGTTTTGTTTGTCATGTGCGTTTTTATAGTTTCTTATGGGTAATATTATCCCTTTCAAATGCTTTTTATTCACGTATATTTTTCTTTCTTATCTTTTGCTTTTATTGTACGCAACTTAGCTTTTCGTATGTTCGAGCTATTCGCGTTTATTTGTCGTAGTTTCTTTACGAATATTTTTTTGGACTTTTCTATTGCTTTTAATGCGCGTTTGTATCGCTGTTTGAGGGCGTTTTCATCGCTTTTCGAACGCGGTTATTATTCACGTATTGTCGCTTTGAATAAGCGTATATTTGGCCTTTTAATCGCTTTAAAACGCGCGATCTTATTGTTTTTTTTTCTGGGCGTTTTTATTGCTTTTGAAGCGCTTATTTTTTGCATTAATTCATAAATATTCTTGCTTTGAAAGCTCGTATAGTTTTGCTTTGGATGGATGACCTTTCTATTACTTTTATGCCTTTCTATCGCTTTTTCTGGACCAGTTCCTTCGCTTTTCAAGCGTTCATCTGTCAGAGTTTCTTCAAAAATATTGTTGATCTAAATAAGTGTTTGTTTGACTTTTCATGCGCCTTCTATCGCTTTAAATGCGCGTTTCTAGCGCTTTTTATGCTTTACAAGCGTTTGTCTGTCGCATTTGTTGTTGTTTCAGCAACTCATCTATTTTCGCTATATAATGTCGCTCCAATTGCGCGGCTTAATCGCTTTCAATGTTCGTTTTGTTCGTTTTCTGTTTTTTATTTGACTCGCTTTCAATTGTTATATAAGCACGTATTTGTCGCTTATACGCGTTTTTATCAATTTCAATGTGCGGTTTTCCCATCCCTACATCATTGAACGCGCGCGAAAATTTGTTACATTGAAATATTTCAAATAGTATTATATATTTTAAAATTTAATCTGTACATCTGGCGCATCACGCTGACGCGACCCTACTTCAGAAAAACTGATCCGAAAATGGTGGCCAAATAAAAAAAATAATTTACACGACTAGAATCTGTGTATTTTTATTTTATTTTCATATTTTAGCCGGAGACATCTGCCCCTGTTTGGTACTACCTGACAGTTTTAAATCTGCGCTTGCGCAGATGTTAGATACGAGCTTATTGAAGAATCCAGTTTTCGTACTCATAGGAATATCGAATTTATTCGGAATGGCCGGATTGTATATACCATTCGTATATCTAGTTGAATGTGCAAAATTAGATGTAAGTCATATATTGTGGATTTAATACACCTCGGCTCGAAGTGTACAATTTTTTTTTTCACTTTTAGGGCATAGACGCTTCGAAAGCTTCGTTTTTGTTGTCGATTATCGGCATAACGAACACTATCGGTCGTCTGGTGTGCGGTTACATCGCCGATTTCCCGCAAGTCAACGCGCTTTTCGTTAATAATTGTTGTCTGATTGTATCTACGGTATCTGTTGCTGTGGTACCGTTTTGTCACACTTACACCCTCTACGTCACTGTTTCCATATTTTTTGGGATCGCCATTTGTAAGTTTTTCCTCTTATTTAAAAATTTCACGCATATATAATTTTTTTTTCTTTCTAGCCGGTTACATTTCTCTAACGTCGATCATTTTGGTCGATCTTCTCGGATTGGAAAAATTAACCAACGCTTTCGGCCTTCTGATATTATTCCGAGGGGCTGCGGCCATAGTGGGATCACCACTAGCAGGTGCCTTATATGACGCAACTCAAACTTATGCCGTACCTTTTTATGTTGGAGGCGGACTTTTCGCTCTTTCCGCCATCACAAGCTTCATAGGTAAGTTATTAACATAAATCACCCTGCACATTTCTATCAGTGTTTAATTTGATCCAGTTCGCGCTTAGCACCCTGTACATTTCGATTTATTCGACCATAACTAACTTGAATCACCTTGTACTTTAACATACATTCATTTTAATGCAAATTACATGAATGACCCAACTGACGTGAATCACCCTGTACACGTCAGCTCAGGTTTATTCCAATCTTAACTAACTTGAATCAACCTGTACTTTCAAACTAATTCAATTGAATCCGAATAACATGAATGGCGCTATAATTTATTCTAACTTAAGTGAATCACCCTGTATACGTCATTTCATGTCTAATTTGATACAATTCGCGTGTATTACCGTGTACATTTTGGTTTATTCAACTCTTAACTAACCTGAATCAACCTGTACTTTGAGATTGATTAAATTTTATGCAAATTACATGAATGATCTTACAAATTATTACAACTGAAGTGAATCACCCTATACGCATCTTTTCATGACTAATTTGATCCAATTCGCGCGTATCACCCTGTACATTTTCGTTTATTCTACTCTTTACTAACGTGAATCACCCTTTACTTAGAGATAAATTAAATTTAATGCAAATTATATAAATGACCTTATAATTTATTAACTTATGTGAATCACCTTGTACACGTCAATTCATGTCTAATCTCATCTAGTTCGCGCGTATCACCCTGTACATTTCGATTTATGCGACTCTAACTCACGTGATGAATCACCTTGTACTTTTAGATTTATTCAATTTAGTTCAACTTGGACCACTCTGTATTTTTTTATTTATTCGATTTGATCCAAGTTGAATCATCCTGATATTTATTAAATTTATTCTAACTTGCCTGAAATAACCTTCTACATTTTTTATATAATTTAGTCCAAATTACATGTGATTTTCTAGTTATATTCAACTTGAATCATCCTGTATATTTAAAATAACGCATTAGATTCCAGCCCACGTCAATCGCCCTGTACTTTTCGCTTTATCAAATTTAAACCAGATCACTCGAATCCCCCTATACCTTTCAATGAATCATCCAATACATTTCGATCTATTCAATTTAACTTGAATCATCCTATAAATTTGAAATTACGTATTTCAATCATAACTAAGATGGATCGCACTGTAGTTTTTGACTTTCGAGTTACTTAACCTAATTCTTTCAACTCAAACGACCCTGTAATTTTATCTGATTTATTTGATTCATCATGTAGTATTCGTTTTCATTTCAATTTATGTAAATTGAATCACTCTGTACGTTTCAGTTGATCTTATTATATAGTTACGTTAAACACCCTAAATATTTTATTTTTTCCACTTAATTCAATTTTCGTGTTCACCTTGTAAATCTTAATTTTTGTAGTAAGTAAAACAGTAGATTTTTCTTCACTTTGTTTAGTGGCAACACCGCATTCTTTTCTTCTCTTCTTCTGTTTTTTTACTGTAGTTAAGGTTATTATAATAATTGAGTAAAGAAAAACAGAAGTGAAGAGGAAAAAATGCGGTTCTTCCACTAAACAAAGTGAAGAAAAATCTACTGTTTTACTTACTACAAAAATTAAGATTTACAAGGTGAACACGAAAATTGAATTAAGTGGAAAAAAATAAAATATTTAGGGTGTTTAACGTAACTAGGATTATGTTAAATAAGATCAACTGAAACGTCCAGAGTGATTCAATTTACATAAATTGAAATGAAAACGAATACTACAGGATGAATCAAATAAATCAGATTAAATTACAGGGTCGTTTGAGTTGAAAGAATTATGTTAAGTAACTCGAAAATCAAAAACTACAGTGCGATCCATCTTAGTTATGATTGAAATACGTAATTTCAAATTTACAGGATGATTCAAGTTAAATTGAATAGATCGAAATGTATTGGATAATTCATTGAAAGGTATAGGGTGATTCGAGTGATCTGGTTTAAATTTGATAAATCGCAAAGTACAGGTCGAATGACGTGGGCTGGAATCTAATGCGTAATTTTGAATAGACAGGATGATTCAAGTCAGTTGCATAAAGCGTATTGTATTCCAAATTGATATCAATTTGAATAATTTATTATTTTACTGTCAAAAATAAATTTTTATTTAAACGGTTTTCGAGTTATTTTTTGTCTGTAATTCGGAAAAAAATTTTAATCTTTGGCAATATTGATTAAACCGGATTCCAAATTGTCGAGATTCTCGTTCGTTGTCTTCGGATTTCTTCGTTCTCAAATCTTTTTTACACACAGATCCGTCTCGCCCTCTTGCTTACGTCTAAATTATGTTCAATATCGATAATTGAATAGTGTAATTTTTTTTTATTTTTATTATTATCGTTTCCGTTTGTAGCCCCCTGTTTGAAGGGATTCGTACCATCGGACGAACCTTCGCCGGGTGATGGAGACGCGCTTACGCCCATCGACGAAGACGAGGAAGAGGAAGAGGACGACGAGCCTATTACAATGGGAGGCGGCGGTGGCGGAGGACAAAAAAATATTCCGAAAATAACCGAAACCGCTTCGTCGTCGCCCGAAGAAAAAGAAATACAATTGAAGGAATCTGTTTTATAAATAAGTTGAAATTAGGTTACTTGATGGAATTTTTTCCCGGAAAAATGTTTATTAACGTTTTTTTAAACTGTGATAAGAGGAACTGTACGCGTCTAACATTTATTCCAAATAGTCGTTGGACGGCGGCAATTTTTTTTGTTTTATTTTAAAATGAAATGAAGAAATCGTAAATATGCGTCTATTTTGGGTGATGATGCGGTGAATAATAAATATTTTTCCAGGTTCTAACAAATATTGTGGATGCCATTTTTTTTTGTAAAAAAAATATTTATATAACCACTAGATGGAGTTGTAAAAATATCCAACCATCTGACGCTCAAAGTTAACATGCCGAGAAAAAAACTTTTTATGTACAAAGTGTTGAAAAAAAATATCCACCGGCTTCTTTGTGATCGTATTTTTCCATCGATCCTCGTATAACACCGATTTTGACTATTCTCACTTCTTTTAAGTGTAAACTTTCTTCTGCATTATTTTTTTGTCGATTATCACGAATTTTGAAAATTTCCCACTTCTTTTAACAGTATTTTTTATTTCCTTCTTGTATAATATCGATTTTGTTTTTTTCCAACTTTTCTCACATTATTTTTTTATTTCCCCTCGTATAATCCCCTTTTCTTACTGTCTTTCACAATATTTTTAGAATTTTCCTTGAATAATACTCATTTCGACTATTTCTTACTTCCTTCCACAGTATTTTTTAATTCCTCCTCGTATCAAAAGTTTTTTATTCTCTATTATTTCCTTCCACATTATTTTTTGATCTTTCCTCTTATAACACCGATTTTGAGCATTTCTAATTTCCTTCGACATTATTTTTGATTTTTCCAACTTAAAAAACTTCTTTTCACAGAATTTGTTGATTATTCCTCGTATAATGAATACTTCTACTTCCATTTCAACTATTTCACTTCTTCATTGTATGATCCTGAATTTTACATCTTCTAGCGTTCTTCCACTTCGTATAACGTCCGTTTATTTATTTTTTCTTATCAATGTTTTCTTTGTACCTCGCATAACACTGGTTTAGACTTTTTTTGATGTCTATCCACTTATTATTGAATGTTTTTATTCCTCCTGGTAAAATAGTAATTTTCATATCTTTAAACTTCTGATAATTCAATTCGTTTTTTTATCAACAAATTTTTCTAATGTACATCGTCATCTTCTTTTGACACATATTTATTTTCTTTTTCACCTCTGTATATATAAAAATATTTTCTACTTTCTCTAACACATAAATTACTCATTTTATTTTTTGAACAACTAGTTTTTTTTAATTCTCCCTCGTATAACATTGATTCTGTCTCCTTTTGACATTCGCCCACTTATACTGTCATAATATTTTTTAATTGCTCCTTGTAAAATAGCAATTTTTATTACTTTTATATCCATTCACTTATTTCTTTTCTTTTTATTCTCCCTCGTGTTAAACTGAATTTGTTTTGTATTTATGTTTATTCACTAATTTTGTCAAAATATTTATTGATAATTGCCAGTAAAATAATTAATTTGATTTCATGTAACGTCTATTAATTCATTAATTCCTTTTTACTGAGGAATTATTTTGAATTTAACTCTTATAATAATGATTTTGTCTTTTTTTGAAAAGCATTTACTAATTTTGTTTTCTTGTCGAAGTTTTTTTTTGATTTCTCTCTCTTTTTAAGTGTACCTCGTATAATATTAACTTTTTTAACGTTCATCCATTGATTGTGTCAAACAGTTTTGATTTGACGGTAATCTACTGATTTTCTTTTTTCATCAAAATATTTTTTGGTTTCTCTTGGTAAAATAGTGATTTTAACGACCGATTATTTGAGTCTACCTTGTATAACACTGTCTCTGTCTTATTTTTACGTTCATTCATTGATTTTGCCACAATACTTTTTTATTTCCTTTTAGTAAAATAGTGATTTGTATTTGTTCTAACCCTTTTTTATTCAATTAATTTTTTGTCTACTTATTGTTTCTAATTTACCTCGTATAACATGTATTTTGTCTTTTTTTAAAGTTCATCCACTGATTTTCGTTTTTGTCAAAAAATATTTTTGTTTCTCTTTGTAAACTAGTGATTTTCATTTATTACTACTTCCGCTCCCCTATTTTATCGACGCATTTCTTTGATTCTACCTCGTATAAAATTTGACGTCTATCCCTCTATTTTTTGATTCTCACCTTTTTTTTCTTTCTTGCACCTCCTCAATTCCTTTTTTCGAAACGTGTATTCTTCCACGTATAACATTGACCATTTCTAATTCCATTTCAAATTATTTTTCGATTCCTCCACGTATATTATCAATTCCCACAATTTTTACTCACTTATCCGCAATTATATTTATACGAGGGTTAATCTGAAGTTACTTAATACAATATTACATTCAAAATGATTTTTTTTCTCAATCAAATGTAGAAACTTGATTACGAGGGTTGTATGAAAAGCAATTGGGTATTTCGTTTAATCTCATGTTTTGGGTTATTGATTAATTAATAATAGAAGTGTCATGGCGTGTTAATTTTTCGCAATGGATTAGAATAAAATATACTGTACGTCTTTTTATTGACGGTCCAATTTTTTTTGTTGTCGCTTTATATTTTGTAATTGTTTATTAGGTACGTACGATGTAATTTCTTTTTTTTCTAGTGTGTGTGTGTGTGTGTGTATGTGTGTTGATAGAATTTTATGGACGATTTTCAATATCGTTACCAATTATTATTATTTTTAAATTAATGTACATTTTTTACAGGGCGTTCTATAGAAGAAATCCATATTAACGAGCAAGTATTATATTTAAATTTAGTTATTTAGGTTTCAATGTAGCTCTCGTTTTTCATAACTTTCTTTTTACCACCCTGTATACCAGATATTCGTGATACGAGTAATTCTACTCGTTTGATCCACTGAAATCTCGGGGTTTCTTTTATTTTTATCACTAATTGATAATCCTGAATCATTTTATAATGATTGAAAATAAATCATTGGAAAAATCTCAGGAAAGAAAATTTTTTTTTGTAATTTCACGTGATTTTCGTAAGTTCCATTCTGTAGTGATAATTTTTGAGTTTTCCAAACGGCATTTGTTTTCAAATCTTAGATATACAAAAAATGATTGATTCAATTTTAATTTCGTTTTTCTTACTTTTTGTATTACCCTATATTTAAAAAATCGATAGTAGGATTCAATTGAAGATTTTCACGCATTTGGTATACAAATTACCGAATTTTATCGAGTTTTACTTCTAGTCTTTTATTTAGTAATTTTCTCAAATCATTAAAAGTTGATTGAAAAGAAAAAATTTTGAAAAAACCCTTGAAAAATATGTTTTTCTTGTATGTTCACAAGATTTTCGCAGTTTTAAGATGTATGTCAAAAATCGACAAAAAGATTGTAATCCCATTTCCACGTAATTTAATATACAAAAATACCAAATGTTCTCCCGATTTTCCTCTATTTTTTCAATAATTATTTTTTTAACGTTTTATTATAATGTTTCACCCTGTATACTCATAATAGATAATAGGCTTCAATTCAACATCAACAAAATATCAAAAGTTTTTGCGTTTTTCTTCTATTTTTCAATTATCATTTTTTAATAATTTCAAAAATATGTAAAAAAGTCTTATTACCACGTATTACCACGCATCTCATATAGAAAAAATAGTTTTCTCACGTTTTTCTTTTATTTTTGTCGTTAAATAATTTTTCTTTCATAGTTTTAAAATGATTTTTGAAAAAATCGAGAAAAACAGCCTTTGTCTTATAAATTTACGTGATTTCATAAATTGAATTTTTCAATAAAAATATCTGGAGGATTTCCAAACAAAATCCATTTTAAAATATTTCAATATACAAAAAAAATTATTCAATATAAATCTTGTTTTTTTTTACCATATTTTATACCAAAAATACGATTTAATGGGTCAGTTTTATATTTAATATATTAAACAACCAATTTTTTTCTAATTTTGTCACTAGTAATTTTTTTAAAAAACCGTTTTAAGAATATTCGTATTTTTTGATGCACCAATAATTATATAATTTTATTGATCAAAAAAACTGACTGGTAAAAAATATTTCCCTTTATTATTGATTTAATAAATGATTTGTGATTAGTGATACTTAGTATTTTTGTGAATATTAGTCTGTAAATTTTACGTAGGCCATGTACATTAAAAAATAATAGTATTTATGAATGTATAAAAATATTTCTTCGACAATAACAATTTTTGTTTTATTTTCCTCACCTTCCTCAGAGTATTTATGCCTCCTTTTACTCATATATCATTACACAAAGTTTTTCATTGTTTTTGTTCCATTATTTTGAAAAAACAAGATGACAAATGATGAATAAAATATGTGGCATAAAGCTAAAGCTACGTTCACACTGACCAATTTGTTCGAGAATTATATTCTCAAACCAATGAATGATCATTCGATTTTAGAATCGATGATCTTTCAAAAATGATTAATAAATTTACGACTACCCGATCTCAAAAAAAATGAGTGTGAGTTGTCAGTGCATTCAAAAATGAAAAGTCAAATTAATTTGTCTTGATGAATTAACATAGTTCTTTTATTCAATTTACGTTTCAAGTGTTATTTACTGTATTTGGGCGCAGGACAAGTTTTGTGTTAAACATTTTGTGTAGTGTAGTCATATTTTATTATAACTTTTTATCCTGAAAGTGTCTCAATTTATATCGACAGAAGTCAATAAGGCACCAACTACTGTAGTTTTACTAAAGTAGTTGCTAAATAAAATAAAAGATTATTTATAGTGGCGTATGTCTTTTAGCCTTATACTAAAATACCGTTTTGTGCTACCAAAAATCAGCAACTGCTACAGTCTAAGTGCTGTACAGTTAACAAGTACGTGCAGCAACTGGGCAACAAAAGAAATTTGGAATGTGCAGTTGAAGAAAGATCAGCAACAGTCTTAAAAAAACATACGTTTTTCTCAAATATGATCTACGTATATGTAAATCGCCAACCTGCGGCTTGGATTTATGACATCATCTCCGAGATTTATCCTAGAATTCACACTCAAACTGTAAAATAGCTCCAGCCCGGTTCTTCTTTGAATATTTGACTGCAAATCTGGCGTTGCCAACCGTTCTGGGAGCATGGTGAACCAAAACTTGGATGTCATCTACAGGAGTTTTACAGCAAAATTCCTATAAATGGATCCAAAATATTATCAGAAAAATTTATTGCACACTTCTTCTTAATACTGGCATCAGCGACGACTTCTCAGATGCCTAGTCCACTAGAACCTGGATGTCATCTACAGGAGTTTTTCTGCAAATTTCTTATAAATGAATAAAAAATATCAACGAAGAAATGTATTGCAACCTTCTTCTTAGTACGGGTATCGGCGACCACTACCCGGTATCTAGTACAATAGAACTGGATGTCATCTACAGGCGTTTTTCTGGAAAATTTCGAAAAACGTTTCCAAAATCGTATCAAGGAAATTTATTAGACCGCCCTTCATACTGGTATCGACGACCAATACCCAGATATCTAGTGTATTGGAACTTGGATGTTATCTACAGTAGTTTTCCTGTAGAATTCCGGAAAACGTATCCAAATTCATATCAGGGTAATTTATTCGATCACCTCTAGATTTAATGGCATCGGAAAACTGCCTGCTATATAAAATAGACACACGATTGCCAGGAAATAGGAGAATGACAAGGAAAAAGACGCCGGAGAGATGGCAACGGCGCTAGACACTAACTAGTGAAACTGCCAAATGGACCCGAAGGTTAATTAAAAACATTTCGGACTTGATATAGTGTGAACATAAACTACTTCTTCACTCAGTTTTTAACCGGACAAGGGTCCTTTGGCACTTACAGAATAGGAAAGACGACGACAGACCTCTGCCACAACTGTAGAAAAACTGATAACCCAGAGCACTTGTATTTAGAATGCAGCAGATGGACCAAACAAAGAGAAGTTATCGCAAGCATAGGAGGAACACTCCCTTGAACTGACGAACTAATAAAAACAGTGGTCAGTAACAAGGAAAAATGGAACGTAATTTTCAATTATTTGTGTAGAGTTACGGAAAGGAAGGAAACATAGAAGAAAGGAAAGAAGGTAGAACTTGAATTTATAAGAAATACTTTACTCAGCTAAATACCTAAAGCTATGGGCAACGCCTTTTTCCGGGTATTAGCTGACCATAAACAAAGGTTGGGGTTTTAGTGGATGCCAGCCCCTGACAGTTCTGCACACCCTGCTGTCAGGAACAGGCTGGTAGGAGCTTTCCCAAATCTTCTTAGGGAAAAAATCACACATGTCCACAATTGATTCTCTTTAACTTTCTCCTACTAGGTGGTTGAACTATATTTTAGCCCGATCTACTTCCAATCTTACTACTTTATTATCATACTCCAGAGTTGTGCACACTGACATTTTACTCTTCAGAGGATATTTTGAAAACTTCTTTAGTTAATTACTCCAGATCTATAAATACTATAATAGTATTTAAAGCAAATGAAGTCTCCAACATTCCACTCTTTTAGTAACGTACTAAAGTAGTAGGCAAATCTCCTGCTTGGTGCTCGTCACCAATAATGTATCATATATTTTTAGCCTTGATAAAGATCAAACAAAAGATCGAACCGTTGGCATTTTAAAAAACTTTTGGACGGTTTTATTTTGAGTCCTCAACCCGCAACACCATTCGAAATTAAAGGGAGTATTTGTGAACATCTGATTTATCTTCGATGAACTTTCGATGACTATTTTCCCAACAGATACAATATATCCATCTTAATCAACAAACACTTACTAACATTATACTACTCATTTATCCATTCCAACTTTTCATACCTGACACTAGTGTGGGGGAATGCTGCTGCCACACATCTATTGAATGTTCTGCAAAACAAAGCTATCAAACGAGTCTTTGGTTTGCCTCGTCTTCACTCTACATCAGGCTTATACCTCCCAAACGGAATTTTAAATGTAAAATCTGTATATACACAGCAAGCAGCCAACTTTATACACAGATGTCAAAGGAGAGAGTTACACTTCACAATCTCCTTTAATGTGGCTAGGGATACCATCACAGTGTCAGATCAGCAGACCATCTACGAATCACAACAGCAAGAACTACAATGGGCCAAAGGTAGATTGCATTTCGAGGACTTATCTGAAAGATAAATAGATAATATGATCTAAGATTAAAATTGAGGCGCCTAGAATCAAAATCCGCCAAGTCCATATCAATAATAATGTTTTCATTTTCTTCGTTGCTGAGACCTTCGGCTTCTTCTGTTTTCCAAACTTCGATAAAATTTTACCGTTTCGTGGTTTCTTCACCCTTATATACTTTGTTAGCAGTTTTACAACATCCTTTATTTTTGCAGCTTTAAGGCTAACTCCTTTGTTGATGACTTTTGAGTTCATGTGAGACATCAAACTTTGGTTTTGTGACAGATTTTGCTTGACAAGTTTCAGTTCTATAAAAGACTTCACACTGTATCAGAATGTTATTTTTCTTCTTGTTCTTTTTTAGCATAATTCTTTTTAATGGATTGAACTTGAAGTGCTACAAGTTCAGATTTTTACCCTTTTCCAGATTCAGACTTCCAGTCTTTAACCGGAACAGTGACTCCAACCTGATGAACGGTTCCATGTTTCCCCAGAACTTCTTCATTCTCTTCTGGCTAAGTATAGTGTCCTTCTTTTTCAATCAATCCAAACACCCTGTGGAAAATAAAGCATAAAGGGTAAACAACTAGCAGAGGACCATGGGTAGTCACGTGACGAAACCAGGCGCTCCTGAGCATAACTTTGAATTGCTTTGTTCTATCAAACAGCCCCAAATATCCCATTAAGAGTTTTTCAAAATGTAAAACATAATCAATTTGTTAAATTTATATTTTTTTAAACTTTTATAGCAATCATTTTTGTCTTATCAATATTTTATTTAAAGATTTCACAATTAATATAATCAATTATTTTGATGTATGAAAAATATATGTTCTATCAAATTTTATTGCTTTTTTTACCTGTCATTAATGACTACATATGAACTTCCTAAAATTTTTTCGGACCTTTTTTTAGGTTCGGTAGAAAAAAAATTGGGAAACACTGAATTAGATGATAGAAAAATACAAAAAACTCTCTTTGTAAGAAATTATTTTATTAAATGAACACAAAATACATTAAATTCTAAATGTAAAATCAACTATATGCTAAAATAAGAGAAAAAAATTTAATTACAAGGCACGTCAACGGAAACTTTATATTAGTTACACATGGAAAGAAAAAACAAAATGACTGTAGATTTTTGAAAAAAATCTCAGTCGTAATATTAAAATTTTTTTAGTACTTTTCTGCATTGCCTTGCATACAGTAACATATGCATCGAATAATATTAAAACACATCATCCGACACATTTTTCCAAGTCTTGATATTACTATAATATATGCGTATTAAATACAAAATTCAAACTTAAGCTGGTTGAGAATGTGCACCCTTCTTTCCGATAAGGGATTTGTGAATGTGGGGGATAACACCACCACCAGCAATTGTAGCTTTAATCAAGCTATCCAATTCCTCATCTCCTCTAATAGCTAATTGCAAGTGACGTGGAGTTATTCTCTTTACTTTTAAATCTTTACTAGCGTTACCTGCCAATTCCAATACCTTAAACAAAATATTTACATTCGTCACAAATATATAAGTTTTTTAAAATTTACTCACCTCGGCCGTTAAATACTCTAAAATAGCGGCAGAGTATACAGCAGCAGTTGCACCGACACGTCCATGGCTTGTAGTTCTATTTTTCAAATGTCTGTGAATTCGACCAACAGGAAACTAAAAACAATACAAACCAATCCAATACTACCAAAAAATGTACATATATTTTATCAAAATTGAAGAAATAAATGTTTTTATACATCCTATTTTGAAATATGATAAAAATATCTATAATCTTTTCGCTTTACATTAAGTTCAGTTAATCGGTTTAATAGTCAGAAATGACATTTGGACGATTAGACATTACCAAAAAGTACCCGCTAAAAACATAAACCATGAATCATATTAACCTAGATAAAAAAAATTGATATCGATTATAAAATAATTCTAGTTATATTTCACAAAGTTATAAATAATGACCATGAACCTTGTTTAAGTAAAATGAAACACCATTTATCACAAATTTTACGAATGGGGGTTATGATAAACTAACCTAATATTTTCAATACACTTTCACTTGATATAACCATAAAAAAATATCTTACCTGTAAACCAGCACGCGCTGATCTGGAAACGGCTTTAGCTTTTGCTTTTCCGCTATCTTTACCAGCTTTACCACCAGCCTAAAACAATAAAACATTTTATTTATATTCACACTAATATCACAGGTTATTTTTTGTAATTTCCAATGGAATACATACGACGTAAAACTTATAAAAATAACACTTGCATTAAATTTACATGAAAACTTACCATATTACTAGTATTTTGTCGACTTTAAAATGCAAACGATTAGTCTTGACAGCTTTGTATAAAATGTAGCATACGCAACGCTAATGGCGCCAAACGATTAATCTAAGCAAATGACAAAAATCCTAATCATGCACGTGACTTATGGCAACCAATGGTATTATGAGAACGAAGCGGGAAATGACTTTATTGATTGAAGTATGGCTTGGCTTGGATTTTGTGAAGATGCGTTCCGTTACTTAAGTATTTGATAACTGCGTTTTTTTGTGCTTATTCCTTTACTAACTATGATAATTAGAAATATGGGAATTTTATATTCTAATCATATTCTGCGGTATTCAAAATACATTACCGTATGTTCTAATTGTTGTAATTTAATATGAAGTTTCGACATGGCTATTTATTAAACGTATCTTTGATAGTTGTATATTATGTTTACAATGGAAAATGATTAAAAGAAAACTAATTTTATAAAAAACTTTCCAAGATCAATCAGAAAATAATTTTACTGTGTAATTAATTGGAGTACGAAGTAAAACAAGTAACATTGAACAGAAGTATTTGAACGCAGGTGTAATGTCATCTGCGTTTGACATTTTTGACAGTGAAAGGTCGAACTGAAAAATTTTGCTTTTAGAATATATGAATTTTTGAATTGAATTCGATTTTGTTTGAATATATTTGATATTATTTAAATTTTTATTTAATAATATGAGTGTATTTGACGTAAAAAAATGTTTAGTGAATATTACTCTTAGGCACAAAGTATTTACGTTGATTTATGTTTGTGATTGATTATTGCAACAGGTGAAATACAGTGAATAACTATTGGGATTTTTTTTAAACAATCACGTGTGGTAAATTAATAACACTTATCAATATATAATAAAAATATTTCGTGAATATTGGCTTTGTCAATATAATATTGAAAATTGTTAATAATTCTAAATTTGCCTTTTGGGGAGCTCGTGGAACTTATAATTGATTTTATGTACAATATATATTTTCAACAATTTTTTTCCTCTAATTTTTTCCTTCTATTGTATCTTTCATCTCTCTTACTATTTTTATTATCCCTTTTACAACCACTTATATAAAGGAAATATTCATAGTGGCGAGTTTTATTTGAAAACCACGTCATAGTACAGGGTAAAAATAAATAGTGTTCAAATAAAAAAATAGTATTCTTAACTTAAATTATGTTAATATTTACCAATATTTGTATACAGTTAATTTTTACTCGTAACAGTCGAAAAAAACGATCTAACATTATAATTACAAAATATTCTACATTCCACGATTATTTTATCTGATGAATATTTATCTTAACACTCAAAACGCCTCATAAGCCATTCTACTTAAGTTTACGACTATTATGCTCTGGACTAAGGGAAAGAACTGGTCATGAACATGATTGTCGAGAGTACTTAATGGAATGCGCCCTGAATGCATCTAGCCGAATAACTAGTCAAGACTCAAAAAAATGCGTCACAATTTAAAAGTATAAATAAAAAACTCAACTCCATACAGCCATTTCGTTTAAAGTTTCGCACTTTCTGTTAATTTACTTGAACTGTTTTTCTTCACTTATTTTTTTGATATTGATATCTGATCACTATTTCAATTCTTTATTGGAAAAAAACAGGGGCCAAGTCTTCATTCAACTTTTTTAATCTCTTAAGTTTTTTGTTCCTACTGTAAAATTTGGGGCTATGGAGTTACGAGATTAAGTAGCATTTTTTCAATGAATTGTGAAGAGTGAAAAGAAAATAAAATCAATAAAAGAGAATAAATGAATATGGTTCAATCCTAATAGCACGTAGGCCCTCCCTCTACTTCTTATCACTGTATTCCTGCGTCGCGGCATGCTTAATATAAAATTTAGGGGACTATGACTTTGAATCCTTTCTTTGAGATGGTCCCATAGATGTTCTATAGGATTCATATCCGGCCTGTTAGGTGGCCACTCTAAGGGATATTGACATTATGTTAGTAGCTAATAGTTTGTCTAGCCAAGAGCGTTATCCTGCGTAAATAAAAAAAATTGCTTGTTCGAAAATCATGTTCAAGCATCTAAACAAATTCCTCCCCAAAACATTTCAGAGCCACCATCAAAAGGCACTTTAGGAGAAATATTACAGCTGACATACCTTTCTCCTTGCCTTGGCCAGACACGCTCACATCCATCTGGAGCTTTAAGGCTAACAGTAGTTTCATCAGAGAACAGAACCCATTTCCAATCAGTGATGGTTCAATGCTGATGTAGTCCTGCAAAATTTAATCTTTGAACTTTGTGTTATCTAGTAAGCAAGTGTTGCTTAACCTTTCTTCATGCAAGCGTCTTCTAATAGTTCGGGATGATATATCGATGTTTCGAACATCTGATATTTTTAATACAGATTGCTGGTGACTCTCCTGTTTCTAAAAGCACGTTGTCTAAAAAAAAACGATTATCAATTTGATTAGTGCAACGTTTTCGCCCTTGTCCTGGTCTGGTATGAACCCATTCCGTTATGTAGCCTCATTATGTGACATATGCTGCATTTATGTCTTCCTAACAAACCAGTAACATATCGCTTTGAATATCCTTTATTCAGGAGAGTCGATGCTCGCACTGCCTCCTCCATTAACAAATTTTTTTGGCAGTTCATTTTTTTAAATGATATTTTGCTTTGTCAGTACTTTTTAAAACTGTTGACACAGTTTTAGTCTAAAACGAGGTTTAATACGAATTACAGATAAAACTAGATTATGCGTAACTATAGTTAATTTAAATAACAACTGTCATTGTCAAACAAGGTCCAGATGTTTGTCCATTACCATTACAGCACTGTCTGGCAATTTTTTTAGAAATTCTTGATCATCACCAGTTTTTTTACCTTCATCTATCAGCAATTCATCTTTAACTTTAAATCCATGCTTAAATCCCGCATGAGGGATTATTGGACGTTTATCTTTCCCAGATGGATTTTTCCAAACTGTAGAAAATCCTTTAAAAAAGTATCTACTTGGAATATTATCCGAGTCTAATTTCAAACTAGACCTGACAAGAACTGTTTTTATATTTTAATAAAACATTATCAACAACGCAAGAAAGAACAAAATATACATTATTTGTTTACAATTTATAGAAGTGTCAATCATAATGTACATTAAAAGTGCTGTGTAAAGCCGGCTGCGATTTGACCAATCAGGAATCAACAGAATTGCCAACTTAAATTCAAATTGATTCATCTGGTTGAACAACGGGATTAGTGCGTAAAGTCAGTTTAATTTTGCATTAGAAGAAACTATAGGCTTTTATTCATCCCTTATAAAATATATTATATATTTATTCATAATTTAAACATTTTAATAAAGATTAGAACAAATTAACAAAACAACAGACGAATTCAATTATTAACAATACTAATATTAAGGTGCGTCTACACGTGAGAGGAACTCGCCGAGAGTGCTCTCGAGAGATTCTCGCGGAGTCCTTTACACATGAGAGTGAAATTAACCCTAGTCCACTCTCAGAGAGCTATTCGCCATGGCAACTCTCGAGAGTATCCTCAAACCGTTTACACGTGCGATTTCTATTAGTTCTGAGAGTTACTTAAGCCAGTAAACATCTCGTGATTTCAGTTCAGTGCTATCAGCTCTAGAGTTTTAATTCAATATATACATTATTCAAGATGTCTTCAAGGAATCGAGAAATAGCAACGGCTTTGTTGATTTTGTGTATGTCGAAGAAAAACGAATCAGAGAAGGAAAAAAATGGGTCAGGTCTTGGGTCCAAAGACAGAATAATTTAGGCGCTTATCACACATTGAATGGAACTAGAAGACGACCAGCAGTTTCGAAATTTTTGTAGATTTTTAAGTGTGGAAGTTTAATTAATAGTACAATTAGTGAGCTCATTAATTTTTAAAAAGAACACTCCAATGAGAAAAGCAATTTCTGTTTAGAAGAAGCTTAAAATATTTATAAATAAAAACGTATTCAATTGAAATAAAATGTTATTAATGTACAAAATCACACAACTCAACAAATTCTTGGGATGGTGGGTTGTTCTTATTTTCGGGCTCAATGGGTTTTGAGAAGGTGTCGTCGGGTGGAGAAAAAATGACCTATGAACTGCTGGCAGGAGAACTCAAATACTCATCGATTTTAGTTCGTACTCTCCGAATTTGTCGTGATCATCGGAGTTTCTGGTGAGCACTTCTAGTACTGCTTTAACACTTTCACTGCCATGAGCTCATAGAGAGGTCAACCTGTGTGCCATGCAGTGATTACCAAAATATGAATTTTATGTTATGTTATATGGTTTTGTTTGTACAAATAGACTAATGTACAACAATTTTTTTCCATAAATTGACAAAAAAATTGTGAACACGGGAGCCGTGTTCAAGGCACCCAGTATGATATCTGATGGAATGTGCCACCGATAGGCCTAACGCGTCCATCACAGTTTTTCAGTAAACTAATAAAAACACTTGGAATTATGAATTATAAGGTATATTTGAACAATCAAGGATAATAATAAAATATTCTATAAAATCTACAACTGTTCGTGGTAAACTCTAAAACGGGGTGTTAAACACAATCCGGGTTCTCCAGGACATTGAGGACAAAAATATAGTGATGCTTTTTGCACATTCCGGGTTTGCCAGCAGTTCTTACATCTGCGCCTTTTTGTATTACCCTTTGCATCTTTTGGACAATGGTCTGGCAAATGAAATAATGCAGGTTGTCTGCGATTTGCTTCTGGTAGAGGATCTAATAGACTTGTTGTTACAGATAATCTGAGGTCGTAAAGATTTAGCTTCGTTAGTGCATCTTGATTATGCATAATATATGCATTTTTCAACATAACTTGACTTATGTGAATAACCAGCTTTTTGTACCAGCGAAGAGTTTTATGTTCACAACTGTAATAACTAATAAGCTGATCACAATGATATATACCACTCTTAAACTGATTATATTCGTTAATTAGCTGTGGTTTCAGTTGTTCCCTACCTCTCTTGGAAACAGTTGGTACCAAGTCGTCTCCAAATTCCGTAGAAATTGCGAGAACCTCCCTGCGATCTCTCCATTTACATACACATGCAACAGTTTTTTAGATAATTCGACGCTAGTATAAAAATTATCTAAATAAATCGAGTGACGCATATTAATTTCATCCTCCAGAAGCTTCAGTACCACCTTTTGAACGTGTTTTCTTCCGCCTACATATATAATTTTATACCGTATTTGTGGCGTTTTCTCTTGACATACTGGCGAAAATTAATGACACCGTCATTGTCCAAATATTCCTTTTCTTCGCACATAATTTTTCGTTTGATGTGATAATTGGAGTCGCTTCATTAGAAGAGACTGTGGCGTTTTCCAAATGAATATGCTCGACAAAATTGGCATCTAAAAATGGATATACAATATTAGTGCACTTTAAATATCACAATTTAAACAACTGCTATTATTGGCAAATCCAGCCCAGTATTTATGAAATTCACAAATATTGGTTAAGTTTTGAATCATTATGCATATTATTTATTTGATTTTTGCACATTTGAATTATAAACCAAGTCAAATTCGGAGAAAATATTGAACCAAGTGTCTCCACAGAATACAATCAACCCTTGTATTGTTGTATAAGCTCTTCCTTCCATTCCAACTGATATTTATACCTAATTTTCTGTAAAAATTGTCTTAGAAAAACTTACTAGATTAAATTGATAAGGAGCGGCTTCAAGAGATGGGACATTAAAACTCAATACCGAAAAATAGCACAAATAGCAAGTTTTCGTTTCACTGGTTCCATTTCAACTCTTCTTATTTTTCATTTTTTTTTTGAGTTCCTGAGAAATCTGTAATTATTAAGAAAAACAAAGTTTGATAAATTGTGAATTGTTAATTGAAATGTACAATTTTTATTGTTTATCTGAAATAAACTTACTTGATTTCTCAAGTTGTGTATTTTTCTACTTATTTCCACTATATTTCTCTCAAAGTCTTTGGCTAGCTTTTCAAGAAGTAGGTTTTTTTTAATTCTATTTTTATAGTCGCGCTCCTTAATGTCCCAAAGGATTGGATTAAACTCATATGCTTCGATGAGTCTGCAAATTTTCTCGTGCGTCCATGAAGACATTCTTGAGAGTACTCTCAGAAATTCAATTTGAGTTTGACTTTCTTTACACTTGCTACTGTGACGAAAGAGGAGCAGTTCTCGGAGAGTTTCCCTTCTATTTCCAGCGAGAACTATAAGGACCCTTTACACTTGCAAGTTTTCCTCTTGAGTTTCTCTCGATAGTGAAAAACACGCACGTGAAAACACACCTTTAACGGGTGCACTTGTGCAGTCATTAAAGTATGTTTCACTAGTGCCTAAAGTAGAATTTTACGCACTCTAAACTGTATCTAAAGTACGTACTTTACGCATGGCAGTAGAAAAAATATTTAACATTTAAATCTAAATAATCTGATTAGAAAAAAGTTTTTAGCGTTTTTGAATATCATGTACTGCACGTTTTGTTTTCTTTATGTTCTTTAATGAACCATTCGATATTTATGATCATCTGGTTAAAAGGAATTAAAAACAATTTCTTTGTTATTGTAACAATGAGGATGATGAAACTAACGAATCTTCTGCATCATAATTTTTTGTTGCACTAAATCCGCTAAGTAATGACACACTTTATTTCTGTTTTCAATTTCCTGGTTAACTTTTTATTTCTCGAATATTGCATTCAAAATATTAGCAGCAATTTCAATTTAAATAACCTTCGAATTGGAAAAAATTAAACAAGGCTGTACTGAACAATTGTTATTGTTACATAAAGGAAACTAATCTAATTATTATCCTTCGACACTTTGTAATAGGAGTCATGAATGATTATCAATAATACAAAATATATCGATACATACATCAATTTAAAGATATACGCTGTTGCCAAATTCTTTGGAGATTCAGAAAGATCTGAAGACGCAGAAACAAAAATTATTAAATGTATTATGAAGTATAAACAAAATTTTTTAATGGTAGTTTTTCATTCCCATAAACTATTTAAGACGTGTCCAAAATTGACGATATCATATGCAAAATTACAAACCAATATAATAGATGTATTGTTAGTTATTGTTATTAATAGAATCTAAAGTTTGACCCACGTGCGTTATTTTTATAGCGGCAATCTCTTTATATTTTTTTTAATACCTTATTCACAGTACGTTATGGCCGTTTTTGTAGAATCAATTTCTAGGAGGCCCTTTTGTTTATTTACATTCCAGAACCGAATTATCGAGAAATTCATTTTGTATAAATATGCCCCAGTTTATAAGAGAGGAAGATCGTCGGTGTTGCAGGTTTTCTGCGGTTTTCCTGTAATCTGGTACATCGGTTCATCAGACAAGTGGTCGACGATAAAGAATAATTCAACCACAGCTGAATTCGCCCTCCAATTTACCCGCTTCGCTATTAAATAAAGAACAAAAAAAAAATAAAAGAAAACAACTAAAATCACAAAATATATCCCCAAATCTGTAAAGAACCGCTTTTTATGAACTTTCCTTTTTTTCTTCTTTCTCCAAACCCCGTTTGGTTGTTCGTTGTGTGGCCTGGAGCAGCACCACAACCCCAGCCTTGCAGAGGACCAATCCCTATAGCAGGGCGAAATCCAATGAATCCCTCTCATTATGAAAAAATTTCCTCATCCCTTCCAAAAATAAACGAATCCCTCTCTCTCTCTTTCAGTGAAGAAGTCATTAAATAATCTGATGTCATTCCAAATACATCTGGATAGAAAAGTAAACTGTGGATTTGAATAAATTATAGTTAGTGAATAGTTAAGTCTTAGTGGATATTTTAGTGAATAGTAAATAGTTTAGTGTACTTAGCTTAAGCGTATAAATAAACTAAGTAAGTAAGTAAGCTAGCTAAGAGACTAAGTGACTTGAAATGAAGTAACAAAAATCCAATTGATAATTGGTGCGGAAAAATTCACGCATAAGGTAATTGTAGCCGACATGATTCTGGGAAGGACCATAATGAATCTTCGTGGTTTTCAATTGGACTTTATAGAAACAGAAACATTAAAGTGGGTTCTGAAGAAGAGTTCCTTCATCCATCTGAGAGTAACACGGTGGTTGCAGCTGTAGAGGAAGATACTGTTCTACTTGCACGAAGCGAAACCATGATAGCAGCGCGGCTACTGGGATCATGAAAAAGATAAGCTGGTCATGACGGAGCCATGGAATCACGACGGAGAGGCACAGGAGTACTAATTGGAAAAGGGTTAGTTGCGTCGGCGAAGGAGACCTCAGTACGTGTAATAAGCATAAATGATTACCCGATTACAATTCAAACGTCTATAGTCTACTAAACGACGACAACCGAAATGCCCTTATTCTTCTTTTCTCAGCTTGATTCAACGATGCACCAGTTGCTGATATCACCTGTTCGAATCAGTCTTGAGAATTGTCAGTTGTCGTTGTTTGGGCGGAATATGAATGTTACTGGTACGTAGGATCCAGCCCTTGTTGCCGTATAGTAGAAAATGCATGAAAACATAAAGTAAAATTATTTGATCTTCTTCAACAACTACTTTTGCTTATAAAATTACTACCGATAGGAAATAAACAGGACTTAAGGGCGATTCATAAATTTGTCTTTCCGTTGTTTGCCGTTTGACGTTCGTAGCAA
The DNA here is from genome assembly GCF_026230105.1 of Diorhabda sublineata. Lineage (NCBI taxonomy): Eukaryota > Metazoa > Arthropoda > Insecta > Coleoptera > Chrysomelidae > Diorhabda > Diorhabda sublineata. The sequence continues at coordinate 5,561,464 of NC_079475.1, read as the reverse complement.
ATTCTACACCCTAATTAAAAACTTGACGTTACTAACGTTAACCTAAAAATTTTGTTATCCTTTTTTGACATTTCTACTGCTTTTTGTTTTGGTGATATTTTGTGTTTTTGTTTGTAATCTGGTATTTATGAACGATATTATGGGAAATAAAAAAGAGTTTTTTTATTGGGAGCATTATGTCTTATCGTTTGTGCAATGGCAATAACAACACTTGAAAATGAAAAGAATATGAGAAGGTTCAAAGTGAGACTAATAAACAGAGGTCTAAAATTTAATGTTCCAACTTTATACGTCATATGTCAAACGTCAAACTTCAAATGAAAACGGATGTAACTACGAAAGGTGTTATGCATTTCAATGCTTTTAATTTTGTAACCGCAAACGGAAAGTCAGCAACGGCAAACGGAAAGTCAAGTTTATGAATCAACCTTAAACATTCTATTGGAAAGAAAGCTGGTACACCACTGTGCTTTTTAAATTACGTTAAATGTTTTTAGTAGCAATTCTTAATGTCTCAGTTGATAATTGAGGTTAAATAAAATGTAATTACCAGTTGAAATATCCGAAAAAAAAAACAATACCCAGTTACGAAATCCTAATGATGCAGAAGATAGTATAATTTCATCATCTTTTATTTATTGGATTTAATTGATAAAACTGGTTTTGTCTGGGTCTTACTGAACTGTTACGTGTCATGAATATTGACAATAGATTTCCGATGAATTGGGCGGTGTGGAATTTTGTTAGGATACACGGAATTGTGGAATTTCTTTATGACCCGTTTTAATAATTATTAGGAAAATCAGTTATTTTCCCACGTAACATCTATTTTTAACCGGATTGAAATTTATGATTTATTATATACAATAAAAAATTGAAAAGTATACGTAAATATTTTCATGAACATTATTTTTTTAATATTTTTGTATCTGGTAGCTTCACCTTGTATTAGGATGAGTTTAGAGTCTTTTCTATTGACAACCTCAATCTACACCAAGAGTGAGAAATCATACGTGAAAAAAAATGGTCTTACTGCGATATTTTGGGTCATAACAGCTAAAAGAATAACTTTAAGTGAAAAATTTAAACAACCTTTTTTATAGAGCTATTTATGAACTATATTTTGTGTTTTTTTTTCTAAAATCATTATTTTTCGAGATATTTAGGGAAATCGTGAAGGGAGCTGGGGGCAAACAGGGCTTTTCCGGTAAAAATCTTCAGCAACAGTTTCAGCGAAATAGGAGTGTTCATTTTTTCAGAATTTTATCCGTATTTTTGGTAACATCGAGCACCTAAAGTTTTTACCACTAGCCACCAATGTCTTTAAGGGAGGGAAATAATAATTTGATACTTTTTCGCAAAATATAAAACGTTACTAAACGCTTTGTTATGAATTTCACAATATAATGATAGAAAATGTTTTGGAAATATTTTCCATCATGAGCTGCTACTGCTTGAAACATTAGGTGTTATCTTGCTTCTAGAGTTATACGTATTAATTATGTATATATGTAAAATAATTAGCGACAAAATCAAAAATGGTAATGGACTGCTCTGAATTCGTGACAAATGGAGTTAGCCTCTGCTAGCGACCTGGACTCTAACAACAAAGCATCGGGCAGATATGGAAAATCCTTCAGGTCTAGAAACACCGAAATGTTTTACAAATGAGGAGTTGGAAATTGCTATAAGTAATATGAAGAACGGTAAGGCTCCGAGATATTTTGACAATCGTGTCTCTAATTGCAGTAAAAACCAAACCAGAAGAAGTTTTGAACCACCCAAATAATCTATTAGAGAAGCAATGGTTCCCGGATGCACGGAAGAGAGCGAGAGTTGTATTGCTTCCAAAGGAGGAAAAAATTCAAACGAATCAAACACCTACAGACCGATATGTCTAATTAATTCCTTTGGAAATTTACTGGAATGCATGATTGCGAATAGACTAATTAAGGTGATTGAAGAAGAAGCAGTACTTCCTCCGAACCAAACACTCAACGGTGTCTGCAGTAAAGGAATTGCAAGAAAGAATGAAAACTAGCAGTCAAAAATGGGTGCTAATAGTTTGTATAGATATTAATAACGCTTTTAAGACGACAAAATGGACGAGTATTGATATGGTCCTTAAAGAGTGGAAAATAAGCCTATACTTCGTCAAGTGTACGATGGATATTCCACAGGGTTCGGTTTTAGGACTAGTACTATAGAATGTTACATTTAACGAGATCCTCGAGTTGAAATGCAAACCTAAAGTGGAGGCCATTGCATATATTGGCGACCCAGTGTACTGTATGGAAGGTAATAAAAAACGAAGATCAGAAACAGCGGCTCTAGCACTCCAATGACGAGCAAATGGCCTAAAGGATAGCTCCGCAGAAGACAGATATTGTAGTTATAAAGGGACCCAGAAACACAAATGGTCCTCTTAGAATGGTGGTTGACGGATAGATAATCGATGCTAAAAATAAAATCAGGTATTTAGTATAGTATAGTATATAGGTATAGCACACAGCATACGTGGTAGGAAAGGCAAATAAGAAGTCGGCGCATCTACAGAGACTGATACCGAATGAAGGAGACTCTGGGTATTGCAAACGCATGGTATTGTAATGGAGATAGATAAACATAATTTCCACGCAAAGAAAGGGACTGTTGAAGGTTACAGCGAGCTATAGAGCCGTACCGACTGAAGCAGTCCAAGTGATATCGGGATCTTCCGCCCCCATGATAGCCGAGATATGCTTCCTATACAAAATAGAAGGTAGACTTTTGGGTAATATGGCGCGTGAAAGGATGGGATAGGCTGGACTCTAAGGCTCAATGAACGAAACAGGTTAAAAAAATTATAAGATCGTTCGGAACCTTATAAAATTCGGAAGACATCTAATGATGCACCACCTATGGGAAAAGGGACGGCTCAGGCCATGTCCTGTATGAATGTGTACGATGGAATATGAAAGAAATGAGCTAGAGGAGGGAATTGGAGAAATATCACCAGTCGCAGAGAAAGTGTGGAAATAGGTAAGTGATTTCATGATAGAAGTGGTGAAGAGGAAAGAGAGGGAGGGCAGAGAAGGACATGGGTAAGTAGATAGGTGATAGATATAATGGGAGGTACCTTGATGACATGACAGTATTTGTTTTCAGGCGTATATCACTTGTGAATGATGGTTTAGTAAGTAGAAAGTCCTACAGATAGCACCTCTTTGAGGAAGAACTTAGCATCACACACACCTCAGAGGACAAAAAAAAAGACACCTGGACACTATGAAGTAGAAGGGAACTACTAAGGTAGATAGGATTGCTAAAGGTAGAGAAAATGTCCTAGAGACAGAAGAAGTGCTACTATAAAATCGCATTGAAACAGGAATTAGAGTCAAACATAAAGTTATATGGTCAAGCTGAAATCACTGTTCACACTACCACTACACCTACACTCACAATCACACTGTCTGACGTGCGTTTCGATAACCAAATTATCGTCTTCAGAGAGTAAAGGTAAACTGTTTACCTTCAGCCACATTTTATTTAAATTATAGTTTTTAATTAAATAATTCGATTAAATAGAATTCTGAAAATTGTCAACGTGTTAATAGGTTATAGTCAAGATATGTACATGTACACCAAAGTTCAAAATATAGAAGATATATAGAAGATTAGACAACTCGTGATGTAAGATTATGCAGCTCCGAATTTTAACTATGAAATGAAAAACGTAACCTAACCTCCATTGATATGGCTTTGCTTTACATCCTTATACTGCAACTTTTTTGAAATTTCTGTTTTTTAAATTTAAAATTATTGATTGTAAGCAATTTTTTTTTAAATTGGCACAAACACCCAAACCACGTTATTGGTTATTTATTTATTGGATATTATTTAGTACCTACCAATGTTAAAATGGAAAAAGTCGAATGAAAACTGCACACCATTTTTTGTTTAATTTAAATACCAGCTTCAATAGTCTGATGATAATTATAATTAAAATAAATCTAGAGACCTTCAACACGAATTTAAATTAATGTCTACGAACTAAGAACGCCCTTATATATACTAAGTGGTGAAATTAACAGTCCCAGACATTCATTCATAACGTCCAATATTATTCAAGTGGTTTCTATAAAAACAAATACAAATTTTTATATATTATTAACAATATTTATTATGAGATCGTAAAAATAATTAAAATAGTTGAATTAACATTAATTGACACCTTAGTGAAAGTAATTTTTATAAGGTCGCCTATTTTAAATTGAAAATGATAATTATTCATAATTCACTGGTTTATTTCTGATAACTTGACTAAATAATCTATAATAAATTAACATGTTTTTCCGTATATACATTTTAGTTTTCTACATTCTATGGTTGATAAAGAAAGCTTATTGTTTGTTGTTAAAAAATTTAATATAGTTTAAATCCAGAATTGTATAGAACGACTCGTATTTCATATTCCGATCAAATTAAGATGTACGCCCTCAATCAAAAAGAGGAGGATACAGTACTAGTTGATATAGTTAATAAAAAAGTCATGTCTACTCCAACACAGTTGCTGTTAGAAAAAAATCTTTAAGATGATGCTGGAATGATCACATCCACTTCTATAGTCTATTTTGAGAGAGTATTAAATAGACTATAGAGTATTAGAAATAGAGAGTATTAAAATAATAAAACATTCGTAATCCATAGGCGTATCGCTTCTTTTAGCAGAAGGTTAGATTATTTTTTCAAATTATATCTTGAATATTCAGTTTAATTTTTCCACAAGATATGAAGAACATTGTGTCGCATTGGTTATACAGGTATAAGGGTTTAAACAATCCTAACAGGTTCATAAATAATAATTTCAACATAACAACTCACCAGTATTCGTAAAGCTACTTTTTACAAATCCAAATCGGAATCAGAACATGAACTATCGCAACCAATAATTACAATTAGTGGCTGTATCATTTTTTCAGTAAAATTGTCCAACTTCCAAGTTTTCTCTTCTTCTTAAATATAGGGAAAAAATTATGACAAAAGTGGACCCAAGAAACGCATAGAAATTATTATAAGAATTTTAGGTCCACCACTAGAACGCTTATTTGAAAATATAAATTTAAAAAGTATTTCTGTGCATCTCTTCAAATAAGAGATGTTGTTTGAAAGGGGTAGAGGGCACTGTTTCATATATTTTAGATATTGCGATTTCTCTTGATTGGAAGTATAAAATTACAAATAAGTATTTTAAAAGTAAACTTGATTAACATTATACATATATACACCTTACATCCCCTGCGGATAATAGCCACCCTTTCGGGCTCTATGGATTCTCCTTAGGCGGCGAATCACTCCGTTTTGAGTTTTCTAGGCCTACTCTCCAGCTTGTTACAGCTTCCTGTTTGCTTTTCTCATTATCCTGTTCCACTCTATCCTTCACGATTTTTCTCCAGTTCCTCATCCCCTCCTGTAATATCCTGCAGTTGCTCCCAACGACCTCTTGATCGTTCTATGTCCAGCTTCCACACTGTCACTTTTCATTTCATGGCTTTCGGATATTTTCTAAGTATATGTTCAAACCATTTAAACCTTTGGATCTCTATCACGGCCATTATATGACCATATTTCACCTCGTTCTTGATCTCGTAGTTAATTAACCTTCTTTGGTATCCTCCATCGATCTTTCTCTGCATTATTGGAAGACTGGTCTAATTCTTATTCTATATATTTTTAAATTTGTGTTCGTGCTCAGCTCTTCATTCCTTAGAAACCTCAAATACTCTCAGTACGCTCTATTTGCCGCTCTGATTACATCCATGTTTTTATTATTTGCTTCGCTTAATGTCTCACCTGAGTATTTGAAATCTTTCAACTTTCGCTCTTTGGAATTGATATCCTCCAAGAATTATCTCCTTCTCTATATTTGTTCTTCTCCTAGTGATCAACATATACTTTTTGAACATTAACCTTCAACCTCATTTCACCAGCTTTTTCTATTAACTGCAATATAAGTTTTTCTAAGCTTATCTTACCCTTTGACATAAGCGCGAGGTCATAAGGCAAATCCTACTATCTGCGTACTGTTTTGAGATAAAGTCTCTCCAGCATCTATCTCATATATTACTCCGTCTATTGCGAAGTTGAGCAGAGTCGTTGAGAGAGCGTCCCCCTGCTCTCTTTATACTGGAATCAATTCGTAAGCCCATCCTCTGTCAAGATGTTGATTTGAGAACCGCCTGCTTTATTCTTTTCCTGTTAACATTATCAAAAGCCTTTTTAAAGTTCACAAATATCACATGCAGGTCCATTCCGCGTTCATAAAACTTTTCTACTGTCTGTGACATCACATGCACTTCATCCATTGTTGATGTGTAGGCTTTGAGACTCTACTGATAGTCTCCGAGCTTCTCTTAGATATATACGATTATTTTATCTCCTATGAGTGTGCTCAGAATTTGTATTTAGGAGTGTTATTTGTCTATAACTATTGTACAGCTGGAGGTATCTCTTATATCCCATTCTGTGGGCATATGGTTCTTTACACATATTTCCTTAATAATGTCGTAGATTTTTGTTATTAGATTTTCTCCTTCATTATTTATTATATTATATGTGATGCCATCTAGTCTTGGTGCTTTCCTCTTCCTCAGCCGGTCAATTCATCATCATGTCGCTAAATCTCTTGGATTATGGCTAGCGCTTGGTGCGCCTACATATCCCTTTATTGAGGTGGATTACTCCCGTTGCTCTTTTGTTATAGTTTTTTGTTGGTCCTAAATTCGTTTGTCACTTTATCCAATATCTTCTGTTTTTGGATTTGGCTATCCAGTCTACTATTCCTAGGATTTTAGTATCTTCTTCAATTTGATGTCTCCAGATATTTCTTGGTCTGCCTCTGCCTCTTGGCCAAAGAGGTATCCATTGTGATATTCTCCTTCTGTGGGTTTCCTTTTTATGATGTGTCCTGCCCAATTTAGTCTTTATCCTTTCACATACCTTATTATATTTGCTCTATATATGTCATAATAGAGGAATCCATATTGGGAGTACAAGATAAAGCCTTTCTTTTTGACGCCATATTGTGAAGAAAGAAAAAAAATATTTTTAAAAATAAATACTATTTAAATGTATAAGTGATATCAATTTAATTAATGAAACCTAACATCATTGGTAATTTGAGGTGAGGGTGGGACAAAAATTTATGTACCACATATTTCACAATAAATCTTTTACCGCATTAAAATTGACTGCTCCGTGATAAACTCTTTACAAAACCAATCAAGCAATTCGTAATGGTGTATGGAGTACTCTTATGCAGGTTGATGAGGTTTTGGTTCTTGATCCATCCATATTATTTCCGATATGTGCAGAGCATTTTATAATGCGATACAACATTTTGTTTTCAACAAATACAATTAAACGATTTCAAAGTTCTTTAAACAGAACATCATGCAACACAACATCATTATAGAGCTGCTATAGAATTTTTATGAGATTGCTTTGTTATAAAATCTCTTCAAGATATGCGAGAACGTTTATTCAACAGTTCTATAATTGTTTCCTGCAGACCTTACAGAGCAACTTGAAGAACTGAAAAGTTCTATAGAATGGAGCCCATTTTTATGTTGTAAGAACATTTTGAAAAATGTTCTTAGAACAAACAGTGCTCTATAAAATTTGTTCTGAAAACGTTCTTACGATTTTTATAGAACATGAAATTGTTAGCTGGGACATTTCTTAAGATATATCAGTCTGCGCCCCTTTTCTGATGGTGGATTTATTTATGATACAGCTATGCAATTCTTAATACAAAGGGCTTTTGTCCAGTCCAAACCATATCGTTCTGTATATCTTATTGTTAAAAAAGACCAACTGAAAACTTGTATTAGCCCACATGATATTTATATTATTCTTTAATAATAAAATTTAAAATAACCGTACTAAGTTTTGCATTAGAAATTAGGTTTTATAACTCTTTCGTAGATAAAAATAGACTTTAGGTAACTACATATTGATGGTTTTAAATCTAATCTAACCCACACTTGTCATTGGAATGATTATATTAGGATCGGGGAACCGCCCACACCAGGAACCGGAATACGTAACACCTTTTTGACGTCAGCAGATATATTCCAACTTCCGATAACTGAATTACTTTTTTTTCTAGTAAGTTCACGAACACTATCAATGTCAAACTACGTTAATTATTATGATTATCAATGGTAGTAGAGCATATGGGAAAACTTGAATTTATAACAAACGTTGTGAACTTTTTTTTCCCATGGGTTTCAAAATCAATTTATTCTAAAAAAAAAAAAAAAATAAATACATTATTCCAATAAATTAAGATACTGGATTACGTAATTTTTGACGTAGGTATAAATTATAATGTATATATTTTTCTAGTAAATTATAAGTAATGAAATGTATTGGGTTTTTTCAAAATGATAACCTTTATTATGGTGAAAGAAATGATCTACTCTAACTCAAATAAATTTATATAAATAAGTCAAAATACTGGCCTCAGGCACAAATAATAAACATCTTGATGATGAAATTACTGATACAAACAAGGCAAATTAATACTATATTATTAATATATAGTTAATTCGAAAAGTACGTAAAGCAATGAATCCTAATCAAATTTTGAATAATCGGTTATATTTTCACTTGAATGATTGTGTAGTACTGCAGAACAAAAAAATTTAGTTTTAAAATAGAAAAGTTTCAACAACCCCGAAAGAAGACCACCTATTCGTAAACGATGGCGAGAATGCTGGACTTAGTCGTCCGGGGAAGACTTCCTAACAATGTTCAGGTTATAGCCCACTAATACGATCACCCATGTTAGAAGGAAGAAGGATAAAAGATCTCGTTTACACCAAGATGAGATGATTGAAAAAATACGACAGGCAATATAATGTATTTCAATTGATTCTGCTGTCCTATCCGCCCGTCAGCGATTGATTTCATGTGTAGAAAATGATGCAAGACGTTTTGAACTATTTGAAATACACGAATCTATTCTACGCGATTTTTTCATGTACCGGGTGGACAACTAAGAACGGCTATCGTCATATCTCTGGAACTGATTATATTATAGCTTCAGACAAAAAATTATGACAGGGCCTCAAGAAACACGTAAGAAAGCAAAATTTCAAAATTTACCTAATTCTGTACAATAATCGAAGACAATAATCTCTTAAAATATTAGGTTGGGAAGAGTGGAAACCTTATTATGAAAAAATGCCTGTAAGTACGGTTCTGCTCAGCCGATTTTTATAAACCTGTTATTTTGGAAAAAGCCTTTTTCCAGCAATACAAAATATATAAATTCTAAGCAATTAATGGAGAAAGGTATTGAGACTTTCCAAGAAACGAAATGCCACTTTTTTTAAACATACCCTTAGCTATTATTTATTTGGTTACCCATAATACCAAACCGAGCTTACTTATACTTTCATTTATGATACAGCATAAAATTCGAAAATTCTGGAACAAACATATAAACAGAATGGAAGACAGTACACTTGTTAAGAACGCAAAAATGAACAGCCCAGGAGGAAGAAGACCACCTAAACGATGGCGAGAATACTGGACTTCGTCTTCCGGGGAAGACTTGCTAACGATGATCAGGTTATAGCCTACTAATACGATCATCCATGCTAGAAGGAAGAAGGATAAAAGATTTCGTTTACACCAATAGACCCACGACTAGATGATTGAAAGAATACGACAGGCAATACGAAGTATTTGAAGCTGTCCGTCAGCGACTAATTTCATGTATAGAAAATGATGGACGACATTTTGAACAACTAGGGCACTACTAATTAGGTAGTAGACTAATTAGTCTAGTTTGTTAAGTTTTAGATTTGTTACATGGTGTATTAAATGATTTTTCTCATTGTTAGTAATATTAGCTTTACATTTAGAGGACGCCATCTTGAGGCAATAATAAGACCATTATGAGAACTGTTTGAATTATTGCAGTTAGGTTAGTATAGGAAATTTTTATTCAGAATAAATTTTTAAATTCCGTTAGGACGAACCAGCCTAGTAGACGTTTGAAGAAAAATTCTCGCCGTTTACACATTTTTCAAGATATCAAAACTGGTCCGAAACTCTTGCCGACAATTTATTTGACCTACCATGGGCTTAGACACCTCATTTTATTAATTTATTATTTTTATAAATACTTTTAAAAATATGTAGTTGTAATTGTAGTCCTACTCTGAAAAAAATCATTATTATATCTCGTTAATTTGCTACAACTGAATATTAAATTATAAAACGTAAATAGACGAGTAAAATGTACCTACCTGTAAGAGCGTTTGGCTTAAACAGGGTACCAGACGTGAACTGAGCCCTTTAATAATCATGGTAGTAAGAATCGTCTGAACTAAAGTCTTCATTTGATTGAATTATGAAGGGTTGTAAAAAGGGGGATACCACATACTAACATATTCAACACAGTTTTTCCTAAGTTCTTTTCGGTCTGCTGCTACAACTTTCTTAAGAGTTTACATTTTCGTAATTTTATTTCTATGTTTGCCCACATACTCTAGTTAATTCAACAATTCTTATTATGATTGCTGAATATTTTCCTTTTTTAAACTTGCCGTCTTTGTATATATAAATCATATTATATTATTAAATTCATACCTGTCTTTATTCTCACTACACTACGCCATTTCATTGTCTTCAATCGCCTATGGTCTATTTATTTATGAATCAAATGAATCTTACCGAGCGACCCCACTGCTTATCGCAGACTGTCTTGTAGGAATATTTCGAAGAAATTGTTTACATACGCTTCGGTAATAGAAATACATTTATGTTTACGATTTGATGTTTTCATTGATAAACAGTGGAGATGATGAGTCCACGTGGACTGACATTCTTTTTCAGTTCTCAATTTGGTATGAGTGCCGTGCGTATTTATGAAATATTGGCATTCGGTATTTAATGTTAATTTAGTTTACTTTTTGAAAGCCTATTCAAACTATTATGTTTCTATTTAAATTCTTAAGAGAGATATGCGAATATCTGAAATAATGTTAAACAACGCCCTCTAGCATTCACGTTGCTAATTAAATTGCTTAGAATTTATATATTTCACATTGCAGGACAGAGTGTTTTCCAATTAACATAACAGAACTGCACATTCGGTTATTTTTTAATAAGAAGGTTCTCACCCTTGCCCACCTTTTATTTGAAGAGATAGATTAAACCTTGTAGAATAAAAAATGCGCAGAATTTGTTGAAAAATCTTAATTGCCCATCCGGTACTACGTTAACTGACGCTATAGTACCAGTGGTCTTATACACTGGCAAACTTAATGAACGAAGTTTGTTATTGCTGGATAGACGCCGAGTTAATAATTTTTTATTCGTAACTTTCCGAACTGTTTAGTCCTATAGAACGATTTGAATTGAATAAAAATATACATAATGATCCATAAGTCCTTTAAACTGAAAATTGACGAAATAATTTTCAATTCTTTGTAATTTGAGCATATAAACATAAAAATTGTAAATGTACGCAATGAATTGCAAAATAAAAAAAAGCATATAAAAGATTACGTTGTATTAATCTATTATCATATCCATCCCAAGAAATTTGTAATAGTTTCTTGTTTGATAAGTGCTTATTCTGCACTATCAGCGTCTTTAAAAATACATTATTTATCACTATATTGTCATTGTTTGTTATACGAGGTACATCCACAAAGTAAGTTCAAACGTGATACAACAAGAATTTTTTATGTAACGGCATAAATTTTGAAAGACTTATCACAGCATATTTTGTCAAGCTCAAACAGCGCAATGGCGCATCCAATGGGGGTTTTGGGGGAAATTTAAACAAAAATATATTTTTGGGATATAAGTACTTATAAACTTTCCATTTTGTATAGAAAATACCTTATTAGTACAATATGGAAATCCCTGAAATCTAGAATCAAAACATGGAAATCCGGCAACCTAGCATGGTACATCATAATCAAATCATGTACCAACTACGTGTAAAATGTAACGTGAAATACTATAAATTGGAAGACGAATTTTATTTCGCCCAATGTCAATTGCAGAAGACAGCTATGCGAGGAATATTTCATAAATACGCACGACACTCATACCAAATAAAGAAATGAAAAATAATGTTTACTCCCCGTATAAAATTCGGTAAACATCTAACAAACCGTCAGTCCACGTCTATGGTAGATCAAACAAAATTGTCGGCAATTGATATTGGAAAAACTATAAGTACAAAAGCTATAATATTAAAAATGTCAAAGCGGCAGTTAGATATGCTGATTTTTTTTTCAAAAAAGTTATTTTACAAGTTACAGAAGAATTTGAAACAGAAAGTCATTATAATGAAGGTTCTAAAGGTAAGCACCCAGTGTTTATTTATTCATAATGATTTTGTTTTCTTGAGTTGTGTACAAACTATAATCTAACCTATACAAAATTAAATTATTATGCGACATTGCAGGATATCGATGATGCGCTGTTGCCAGTTCTAACTTTGAGGCTACCAAGTATTAATTTCTTAGCGAAACTTTTCTTTTATTTATTTAATTTTTGTTTCTTTCAGTAATAATAAAAGTTGAGAAGTATCTCTATTATCTTTTAATTTAGATAAAACATTTATTAAAAGAAAGTTAGTTGAATATTACACATTTACGCGTGATCAATCCGTGATCTAACAAATATTTTTTTCAGTTTTTACTTCCTGTATATTTTAATTTTAGCGATTGATAAAGATATCCCTGAAAATGACCATCAGACTAAGCAAGTAAATAATCAGATGATAAGTAATGAATGCTGGGATTTCTACGATATAGCTAACTTTTTAAATACAAAATTGACAAATACCAGAAAGAAAAAAAGTTTTAAACGAAAAGTGGTATCCATCGGAGACGTTTTCCTACCCTTTATCAGGTACTAAGAACTTAAAATTTCAGTCCAAAAGGCTTCACAAGTGGAAATGGTTAAGCTATTCCAAAAAAGATGATGATGCCTATTGAAAATAGTGTGTTTTATTTCATAAATTAATCAGTGCAGATTTTGGAAAACACGAAAATTTAAGGCAGTTACGTTTGGAACCTTTCAATAATTCGAAGAAATCAGCAGAACGTTTTCACGAGCATGAGCAGCGCTGCTACCATAAAGAAAATGTCGAAGAAGCTTTTATAATTTGGTGAGGGTTGTTTGCCATAAATTTGAAAGAAAGTATTTAATTTAAATAGTTACTTAAGGCCGCTTGACATAATGCAATTTAACGTGCAAGAAATTTCATGCAAGTCTCTGCAAACAGTAAAAGTAAACAAATTGCTAACCTCAAATTTTTACTTATAATTTGTACATAGTTTAACAATGAAAATAACGAAGCTAAGTTTTACTAAAATCTGATGAACTTGCATAAAACAATCAGCTGGAATTCATCTGCGCATGCTTTTGATCAAGAAATATTGCGTATTGCATTGCATTGCACCTTGTATTGCATCATGTCAAGCGGCCTTTGAGATTATATTTTGTAGGTGTGCAAGAGCCAGAGCATTTTCAATTAAAAAGAAAAGAAATAAATTATGGGAAACGGAAAGAGGGTGCAGTCGATTATAGAGAATGTTTTATTCTGCGGAAGGCAAGGACTACCACTAAGGGGCCACCAAGAATATGACGACCACCTAAACAATGTACTTTCTAATGCAAAAAATAACGCTTCGTATACTAGTTGGAAGATACAGAACGAAATAATTGAAATTAGTATCGATTTAATTCTTGGAAATTTAGTTGAAAAAATTGATTTTTGGTTGTACTTTTCCGTACTTGTCGATGAAATTTCCTGCATAGAACAAAATATCCTGTTTATTCGATACATTGATTCAATATTTTCCACTATAGAAGAGCTTTTTTGCAGTTTGCACCACTTGAAAATATGACAGGAAAAGAAATTTCAATGAAATTTATAAAAAAAAATAAAAGCGTCGGAATCGACTTTGATAAAATGCGCGATGAAGGGTATGACGGTGCAGCAACAAAGACCGGAAAGTTTAATGGTGTTTAAAGGCTTTGTATGTCCTCTGTGCGGCAAATTTCTTGAACTTAGCTGTTTCAAATTCCTGCGACTTGTCTTTAATAAGGTTTAGGTACTATAGGAAAATTGTAGGACTTTTTTCACATTCCGAAACCATAAGCTATTATTAAACAGTGTTTAGAAGCATCAGATGTAGTTTCTGGCCTTGAAAATTAATTAAATTATTAATAGAAAGGTATAACTCTGTTATTTAGAGCTCTATGATCCTGTTGTACTAGCACTTGAAAAGAATGGACAGACAAAGATTCAGCTAATGCAGTAAATCAGTTAGGAACATCTATAGAAAAACCAGGATTTGTTATTTCTTTAGAAGTTGTAAATCAAGTATTTAGCTTTAGTAGTATTTTATGCAAAGCTTTCCAGCAGCGAAATATTGATTTGAAACGGGCTGCAAATTTGGCGGAAGATACCATTGGTGAACTCCAGAGCTTGCGTGAAATTGCTAGCTTAGAATTCAAAGAACTATTTTTAAACGTAAAAAAATTGGGCGAAAAGTTTGAGTTTTCTATAAATAAACCGCGGACTAATCTACATCAAACGAAAAGGTGTAATCCCATTGCAATAGAACGTGCATTTATTAAGTATAGGCCAAAAAATAAATACATTAGGTATTGTTGAAATAAAAGATATCACGTATTGGATTGCGCTACGGACAAAAGCCGTAAAATCCAAGAAAACAAGCAAGAAGCTGACATCAGTATACCGATTGAGTGAGTGCAGTCCAAGTGGTAAGTGCATTCCGTACGATTTCGAAGGAGGCCGCCGAGGTAATTAAGCAACTAGTTTAGGAAAGGAAGTGAATATATCTCCGAACAAGAAAGGACAATGGGGATGTGAACTATATCAAAAGTGAGAAGAGACAGGCGAATATGAAACGATGACAAAAGAGTCTTCCAAGGAAAGGTGGACTTACCGTTTAATTCCCAAGAAAAATAAGTGGATACAGCACAAGCACGGCAGTGTTAACTACTACCTGACGTAGATACTATCTGGATATGAGTGCTTTCGGGCATACATGTACAAATACAAGTACGAGAAGTTCCTGGTATCTCCAGATTGCGGAGGGATGAATATATAGATACACAAATGGATTGTAACGAAAACTTTCACAACAAAAGTCCTCCAGGACCTTCGACGCGAAGAGTAGGACGTGTCACAATTGATAAACAGTGCGAGATGCCAGGCTATGTAACAACAAGCTCCCTACTCTGATGCAGAGAAACGTAGAAAGTTGGTTCGTGTCCAATTGACGACGACGAAGAACAAAAAGCGCCCAACTCGTCATCCTGAACCTCCAACCAACCAACATTGATTGGGGGATGCAGGGAAGAGCAAATTATATAATGCCTCCTTTGCAAAGTAGTACCTGATGGAGTATTATAGGCCTAGGGAGACATAAGTGGAATAGGTTTTAGTGCATGCAAAGTGCAGGAAAACTTTACACGCGCCTATAAGTCACTTATGCGTCTTTTCTACGTTTTCTATTTCCATGGGGTTCCTCCTAGAACCTGAAGACCTGACCAGTCTACGCTTTTAAGCAAATCAATCATTAGAATTTTCTATTGAAATATATTCGGCTACAATTAATGTTATTTGCCTACTTCTCCATTAGGAAAAAAAGTCACGTGAGCTAATGCGTCTACTAAGAGACTATATTCTCGTTTCTTTTGCGTATTTAAAACTATGTATTTCCAGAAATTGATTCCCAATTTATACATCAACGACAAATGAAAAAATACAAAAGGAAAGACGTCTTTTCTTTGACGGTTGTGATATGTAGGAGGGGGTACAAATCTAAACACAGAGTAACACACCGCGCGCATTTCGATTTCAGTTCAGTTTCGAGATCTGAGCGCGCGAAATCGAAGCTTCGACTACAACCAGAGAAATTTTTATATTCAGTGTTGATTAGTGGGATTGTGTTAATGTAGAGGATTGATTTCTGTTTTCAAACAGGTACGTCTTTAGTTGAATCGATTTTATTATACCGAAAATTTGTTGTTATATGTTAGGAATCGAAATTTTGTTTTAAATGTATAGAACATTCATTGTATTTTAATTTTTTTGAATATCAAATGTTTTTAATAAACGAGGTCTTGAATTTTAACTATTCGTTAACAAAAACTGAATTAAAAGGTTGTAGTAATTCATATTGATTCTAAGGAAATTAAATTAATTTAAATAAGTCAAAAATAGAAATAAAATCGTTATAAACAACTTGATTTTCGAAATAATGACGTTATTTGACGTATAACAAAATAAACTGAAACTGAACAATCGAAACGCTATAATGAGAAAAGTATTTTCTTATTACAATTATATGAGACTGTATTGTGTAATAAATTATTTAAATATGGAAAATGAATAAAAATACACCGATTTACACATCTATTGAATGCTATTAATAACGATGTATAATTAAAGACTTTAACCAAATATATACGAAGGGTAGCCAAAAATAACCGGAATTATTTTTTAAATGCTATATGTTTACAAATATTTACAAAACAACCTTATCCCCTGCAAAATATTCTCCATTACAAGTAATACATTTGTCCCTACTGTGCTTCCACTGTTCGAAACATTGTTTGAACTAATCTTTAGAGATGGCTGCAAGCTCCTGTCTCGTTCTTTTCTTGATGTCTTCGATGTTTTCAAATCGCTATCCTTCCATGCTCATTTTCATGCGTGGAAACAATAAAAAGACGCACGGAGCCAGGTCAGGCGAGTAAGGTGCGTGGAGCAGCGGAACCATGTTATTTTTAACCAAAAACTGGCTAACAGTGATGGCTGAATGTGCATGTCGGAAGAACGAGTCACCTGTTTGCTGAACCGAGCTCCAAGATATTCCACTGATTTCAGACAGTTGATCAATTGTCTGTCGACGGTCTGTGCGCACAAGCTATCGAATTCTATCAACGTTTTCATCGATTCGGGCAGTTGATGGACGTCCAGAGCGAGGTTTGTCATCAATCGACATGTCGCTATTTTTAAATCGAGAAAACCACTCATACACTTGAGTTTTCCCCATAGCTTCATCTTTGTAAACAGTTTTCCACATTAAAACAGTTTCAGCAGCGTTTTTACCGAGTAGAAAACAAAATTCTCACGGCGGCACGTTGTTCACTTAAATTTGCCATCATAAAAAAACGAAGCAGCACTGAAACAGCACTACCAAAAACGGTCACTAGTGACAAACAGAACGTCGCAGGTCAACGGCCCGCGCGGCACTCAACTGGCGACGAGTTGCCTAGCGCAGGCCCTAGCGGCAGAAGTCAGTACTACAAAAGCTCCACCAATGGCAATGCTATTCGGGTTACTTTTGCGTACCCCCTCGTACGTTCAAGATTAGTTCATAGTAGCGTTTTGAGCGGCAAAGGGCCATTAAGCACACGCCATGTGCCATCGCCTTTACGAATACGTTGGTACACATTTCTCCTTTTCCTTCCCCAATAAAACAATAATCTTTCTACCCCTAACTGACCGATACCTGACCCAGGAAATTCCAAGTTACTTTCTTTTGGGAATTCCAAGTTTCCTCTCTTGAACAACCTTTTTAATGGCACGCCAATAATTTAATTCTCTCCGATATACCTGTTATACCCAGGCGAAGCGTTTTAAATCGAAGAGAAGCTCATTTTCTCTCGGGACGGCGAAGCGAGTACTTTCCTACGTATATATTGTTTTGTTGACGTATATATAGTAATTTTTAGTAGTCATCAAACTTTGTTTATTGTGTTATATCTTCATCATCCTAAAACTAGCGGCCATAGGCTCGTCGTGCCCAAACTTGACACTAACAAAGGCCGATGTCCTTTGAGAAACCGATCAGGCACTTTGACTTGAACCGTGTGATGACATTAAGCAGGTTGTTTGTGAGACTAATCCAAATGTTTGAACCGCGTAGGTTTAGGTGCTAAGCACTCAAAGATGACGTGCTCCAGCAGCACTCCGAATCATCCATGATGCCCATGGTGTGGGCGTCTAAGATAACCGTCTCACTAGTCGCATTTCGCTCAAATTTAATCAGAGCATTTGTTTGATAATAGACCCGATACCTTGGAGGACATGTTCACTGCTTTTTACTCTTTGGTTATTTTGACTATGTTCAAGATATTATCGTCTTGTGTTTCAGTTTTTAAAAATCTTAATCATTAATTTGATATATTAGATTTCGAAAAAATAAATTATATTGGCGCAGTCAATAGGACTTTATCACTTCAAGCAAGTACAGTTCGCTTCTCAAAGCACTTAAACGTTTAGCTCATAGGTTTTTTTAAATTTACGAATATTTCAAAATTACCGAAAGACATTAAAACTGCCTAATGAGTTATTAAAATTTTGAGAAAGGTAGTTTAGAACATTGGTCGCCAAAATTTTGAGTTAGTGAGCCATCCTAGCATTTATAAACGTTTTAGCGGGCTACCTAGTAATATTGGGCCAAAGAAAGTACCCAAAATGGGATTTAAACCAGTTTATTACAAACGAACATTTATTTCTAGTATTAATCAAAATATATAGGAAGTGTAACAAAGAAAGTCTAAGTGTTTATTTCAATAAAAGGAGTGGAACTCTTTTTAGCCATCAAGTTTGGAGAGTATCTTGTAGCCGCCATTCTGATGCAGTTGTCCAAATGTTCATCACTCAATCTGTTTCTATATTTGTTTTCTATAAACTTCATACTTAAAAAAGATGCTTCACACAAGTATGTAGAACTGAACATAGTTTTCAATCTCATTACTGAAAATCAACAACTTCTATTTCAACGGCAGCCTGATCTCCACCAAAATGTTTTACAATACAAGCTGAAAAATCTTCTGTATCGATCTCTATAAAGGGAGAGTTAACGAACTGTGATTTTAAAATCTTGGAATCGTTGATTAAATTGTTGTCTGAAAGAATTTCCACGTATTCTTGGTAATTTCTAGGGTTTTGTGGAGGATTTTATTTGTCAACGATTTGCTTCAGACTAGGAAAGTGCTTGTTCTCAAACTGGGTTATATTTTTTTCTCACAGCTTGAGCTTTTTTAAAAATGATGTTACATCTGAAATTATTCCACCGATGTTCTTATCTTTGCCTTGAAGCTGCAAGTTTAAGCCATTCAATTTTTCAGTTACATCAGTAAGAAAGGAAAAATCTTGTAGTTATGAGGGATCTTCCAGTTCGGTGAGATGCTCACCCAGATCTTACAAGAATTTCACCAGCTAGCAACTCTTTGAAACGTTGCATAACTCTGCCTCTACTAAGCCTGTATGAAGCAGCAGATCACCATACTGGCATTCTAACTCTTCAATTAGTTCTGTGAACAGTCATATTTGAAGTGCATTTGCCCTTATTTTATTCACTATTTTGACATTGTTTATACTTGAGAACTTTCCACACAGTGACTGCCGGTGTATGATGCAATGGTAAGACAAACATTTTGGTATGTCATTGTCTTTGACACCAACTTCTTCACAGGAATGTTTTCAGATTCAATGAGCTTTTTAAATGCTAAAAATATATCATTTCTAGTTGTATGAACAGTAAGCGGCAGAAAATAGCCAACTGAGCTGTATTTATCAAGTTGTAAGGAAAAATAACTACAAATATCAAAATCAGTTTTAAGCTGCGAAACTAAATCACTGTATTAGCAAAAAGCTGAACAGATTTAATAGCAAATATGATCGCTTTTTCATCAAAGTTATCAAATAATGTATCTGAAGCTTTTAAAAATACAGTTTTAATCAACTCACCATCTTCGTACGGTTCCCTATGTTGAGCGATGACCTTGGAAACCCTGGAAACCCGTAATGATGCCTCGGTAGCTGCCTTGTTCTTCTCTAGTGTTTTAAAAAAAGTTGACTTTTGTGCATTTAGCTGAGATTTTAACTGCATTACCTTCTCTCTTCTCAGAGGTGAATTCAGTGGATAATGTTTTACAATTCCACTGTGAACTGTCTTTAAATGACGCTCAACATTTCCTTTCTTTCCAACAGAGACATTACAAAGTAAACACACACATTTATCTTTAACTTGCGTAAAAAAGTAATTGGTTTCCGACTCTGCTTGATAGTGATAGGTTTTCGGCTTTTTGCTTGAACTAGCTATAGTAAAAACAAACAAGGAAAGAGCTTAAACGTGAATTAAACACATACCTCACTATGGCTACACACTTGACAATAAAAGTCTACAAAAACGTGTAACTCTGCCAATGACTAATCGACTGCAGCGCTCCCAGACACTCAGTGTTGCCAACCCGCGTCGCCGCGAGCTACCCAAAATTACACAGCGAGCCACCGGCTTGCGATCGACTGTTTGGCGGCCACGGGTTTAGATTAACAAAAATAATCAGTTAAAATTTGGCAATAATTATGTAAAAATCAAGAAAAATAGACTGACCTCATTTTTTCAAAAAAAAAAAAAAACACAAATAAGAACAGTAACCTACAAAATAAGAAGTAGTGGTGACAATACAAAGAAAAAAAATTCATTTCCCGCCTGATCTCAAATCGAATCGGACGTTTGCCCCACGCGGATCTCTACCTACTTGATCATGATAGAAGAGCGGACTTTTTAATAGCACTGTATATAAAAAATCGGGAAAATACTAATGAGAATTTTCCAAAAAACTATTTTTAAATATATTATTTGAGAAAATAAAATATTAATGCAAAAGTTTTTTGCCGATTTTCATTAAAATTATGTATTGGATAGTTTTTATGCCTGGAGTACACATTTTGTCGCAATGAAATAGAAATCTTCTTTCAGTATATTTTTTTCTGCCATTCTAAATTTTTTCACTTCTGATTTGCTCCTCGGGTTAGTCTATATTTCAGTATAATTTTTGTATCAAACACCAGTGATTTCTAGTGAGTTTTGTCTCACTAAAACTACTGAATCTGATCTATTTTAAGTTCGTCTAAATCCGTTGTGAAGGTCTAGTTTCGAAAAAGAAAAATTTAATTGTAATGGTATAGTTATATTTTCGTTCGGTAATTTTATCGGTAATGTAGTAAATGACCTTCCCTCCGGTCAACTAATACACTGATAATTCAAATCAAAACAATCACATGTCATGTACTATAACCTAACAATTTACACTAATGATTTACATTTTAATTATGTTGAATATTCATTTAGCACATTCCAAACTATTTGTGTTTAGATATCAAATTTGGAAATATTTTTATTGATACTAATAGTACAGTGAAATGAGATTTTGAGTGAAAAAATGTTATCAAGACGCTCAAAATTCATATACTTTTTTGAAGGAAATATTGCTTAATACGAGGGTTGATCCTTAAGTTTTGAGAAAGAAAAATAAGAACAAATATTTAGGGGGTATAAAAATAAATCAGTGTGGGTCAGACAAGGACTGTACGGCGGATGACCTATTAAATCGATGTTTTGACTGTTCAAAAACGTTTTTGTTTGATCTGATGTGCGAGAGCTCGCATTGTCGTGGTGGAGAATGATTCTTCCATTGTTGTAACTGATTATATCTAACACTACTGGCTAACAAATGCTGGTGTACCATTCAGAATTGATCGTACTACGCTGCTCTAATGAGACGGTGGCGATATATCCATTTATTCCGAATAAACAGTCCAAAAGCCAGCGAAACACGGCGGTCGCGTTTCATTACCAAAAGTCTAATCGAGTTGATTGGCACACTGCTGTTGGTTTAATCCACATCGAAAGTCATAGAATTTTATCACACGATTTAATTCCATTTTTTGGCGAAGATGAATGTTTCAACTCTCTGTAAACAACTCAAATACCACCATTATGACAACACGTTTTGAGTACGCTCATTAAAAATGTCACACTTCATGATGGCGATGTCAGATTTGACATATTCACAACTCAAAACTTAAGTAGCAATCCTCAAACACTTCAAGTGGATTTGTCTATTGGTATGTCGAGACGGGAACTTAACAATTCGATATATGTATATCAATTTGAAGCTGTTGGTCTATGATTTCTGCTAACATGATTCTAAATATAGTAATTGGAATACAGCAGGGATTTAGTTTTTGTTGGTCATATCAAAATTTTGTTGATTCTTCAAAATTCCCAAGACATTATTGAAAAGTACATAAATTTATTCCTCTTTACCACATAAAGATTATCTCAAAATATTAACAGGAGATTAACACAAGATTAACACAAGATTAATGCAATTACTTTTTTACCTCTTTTTGGGTTCCCCAGTATTCCTTATTTAGAATTAATAACAAATCAGTTCAACAGTGGCATCTTTAAAAAAACTTTAATTGGAAAATAAATTGGAGGTATTCGAAAACGCAACGTACTTTGATGCTTGTCTCTACGATTATTTTATGTTTCCCGATATACCATTTCATACCAAAATATTCTGATCAGTTTTATCACTTAATTTAATTCGTTTGCTTGAACAAAGATCAAGAGTTCAATTCAACACACTATTAGTAGTAGTTTTAGTATATTTTGATAATTAAAATAATATATGTTCAACATTTTATACTTTTTAGGGTCGGTTTATCAATTTATCTGCGAGATTAACTAAGTTAACCTTGAATCGATAAAAGGATAACTTTTATCTTTTTTCCAGCTGGTAGATAAGTAACTGATTGATATCCATAGTATTCAACTTCCAAAACGGACATCAAATTCTTTTGTTTTTTATTTACATACTGTATTTATATTTTTGTCAAAGATGACCTTTACTTGTTTGTTGTACAAATCATTTATTTCGAGATATTGGATGTTTTGGGATTCCAAAGTTTATCCATTATTTAGAAAAAAAGAAAACGATGACTGGCCAATATGACTGATTCACTTACACTTTACAATTAGATAAACTGAGCGTATAGTTGAGTTGATGAAGATGCGTGAAGATGAAAAACATTACGAAAAGACTCCAAACGAGATAAGTGAATGTTGCAAAATATAGAAAAAAGAAGTAAACTGAGAGAAAAGCGAAGATAAGAAGAAACCACTGACCCGACCGGAACATAAAAATCAACGACGAAGAAATCTTTTGGAAAAAAAAGATCAAATACATAGACGTAACATTGGATCAAGGTCTCACTTTAAACGAATACGTGAAAAACACTGTCGCCAATGCTGAGACAAATACTATTCGTGAATGTCCAGTGGACAACAAGAAATGAGTAACTTTCTGGAGAGACAGGACCCCATGAACGACATGGCAAAAAGCTATTCAAGGATCTGGCAATACAATCTAACGAGGTATTAAGGCAACTTATCAGGTACACCAGAGATGATTATAGAAAATAAGGGAGGTCGATTAGATAACTCGTTAATCGATAGGTTAAGTTAAATTAGTAAAAAATAAAAAAAAATCTTCCCAGATCCTAGGTTTTCCGCACTTCATACGCAACTGCCGAGTTGTACATCAGGAACAGCTAAAAGACGACTAGAACGAGACAACGAGAAAACACAAGCACAAACACATCCACACAACCAAGGAGACAAGATTTATAGCCAACAGGCTAACTCTTAACAAACAGTTAAGACCTCCAGAATCTCCCATAGAACTCAGAGGAGAAACTGCGACGAGGATGAAGACCTGTCGAAATGATATGGAGTGGCTTCTTCGTATCCATCTATAGATTTATCCAGAGGTGGATGTTTAGACATAAGGGCTTTCTCACACGAGTGCGCGCGCGAGCGTGTGGGTGTCTGCAACGAGTTAGCTGATACAGCTGCCCATGAAGCAACATAGAAATTTATGAAATATTTATTATAAATTCAACCAAAAATAAATATTAGTCGAAATATTTAATGTTATTTTTGCATGATTTCCACTAGGCCAATTATTTCATCATCTTTCTATTTAGAGTACATTAAATGGCCTCGCATCTCTTTTACAACGTTCGTTTATAGTAATTATAAGATCATAAAAATAAAATTGTTTAGCGTATTAATGATTCAAATACGATGAATCAAAGGAAGTTCTAGTTAATTAGTGAACGTAATAATCTTTTACCCTTGAAAAGATCTTATTAAGCAACATTAATTCATTAATGATTAGCGTAGTAAGAAAATTATTCGAATTAACGATAGAATAAATAAAAATAATGAAGAGTCAACGATATTAGAATTCCTTCGTTACTAATCCAAAACGGTCATTTTGAATACGGCTTCGTTTTTTTGTGATTTCGCTAAGAACTTCGATTGTGTTGATCATGAAATTCTGATTAACAAACTAGAGTATTTTGGCATCCGAGGTGTTCCTTTAAAATGGTTTTTATCTTACCTTGAAAGTAGAAAACAACTAGTAGGAGCTAATGGTAATGTTTCCAGTAATTGGCAGTTAGCAGTGGTGTACCTTGGGGTCTTAATCTTTTTAATTTGTATTCATTAATGATGTCACAGACTTACGAACTAACGGTAAATTCACTTTATACCATTACTATTAAGTCCTGGCCTGGTTTAAACACTGAGAAAACTTTAGTTTTGTCCTACAAAGCAATTCTACAGCCTCTAAAACTCAACAATGACTTGATACAATAGTCAAATTCGATCAAGGCTCGCTACATTTATGGTTTAAGTAGTAATTCTATTTTTAAAAATATAAAATTTTAACCATCCCCGCTCTTTTCATTTTTTTTTCAAATCGTCGGCCATTTGGCTGTGGAACCGGTTCACCAGGTTACAGGGAAAGCGCAGAAAACCTGCATGACAAATACATTTAATAAATTTGGGAGATTAGCATTTCTTCTTTAAAGACCTTATTATTTTGTGACAGAATAATCTAAATATTTTCTGAAATTTTCATAAAGCTACCCGAGCTAATACAAGTTTTTTTAAAGAGGGATACAAGAAACAGTTTACAAATATGGATTCATTTATTAAAAATTATTAGTTTTATGATAAATACGCAAAATGTGGATTTATAATTTAAACGATGTAAAAAATCGAGCTTATCTTGGTAATCTTTGCAAGGATAGAGAACAACTTATATTGTCAGCTGTCTTGGACACAGGTGAGCAAAATTTGATCACACCGGCCTACAGCCCCGCCAGACTTCTCTTTGTCCCTTTGCCTTAAAATATCGTTTAAAGGACAACATTGAAGCCTATATAAATCTGGATAGCAAAAGTAGTATGACAACAAATTATACCGATCAATATATTTTTAAATCTAGGTCTTGACGTATTACTTTCCCGATATACCCTGTACATTGGAAGGTAATGAATGGAAGTCAGTTTGTTTCAGCTTCGTGAATGAACCCCACCAACTATGATATATTATCAGTTTGGTAATATTCCTTAGCTTTTCTTAGTAACATTATGATACTTTTGAAATTATAAATAATCAATTATTGTAATTAATAATATTGAAACGATAACATCTTGTGTAATACCGATTTATTTCGACATTAGCAATAACATTGACATGAACAAATTTTACGAAAAATTAAATAATGACAAGCAGAAAACATTTACAAACAATTAATACAATAAAAGATATCCAGAAATTTAATTCCCGAATAGAAAATATCAAAATAATATCAATTTAATTGAATTTATATACAGGGTGTTTCCAAATTCATGCGACAAAATTCAGGTGATGGCTCGTATGAAATTAAGATGGGTCTTTCCTATACCAAAATTTCTCAGTCCACCCGTTTTTGAGATATCGCCGTTAAAGGTGGTGACTAATATTCAGTACTTATTTTTTTTTCTAACATTTCTGTAAGGCTTGAAACTCAATCGTTGCTGATATTTTTTCGGCGTAAAGACGTATAGTTTATCGATATTTGCCCTACCAAATGAAATGCATATATAACGCGAAATAACTAACTTCAAACTACGCACGGCACTAATACCAAATTAAGAAATGAAAAATAATGTTTACTCCTCGTATAAAATTCGGTGAACATCTAACAAACCATCAGTCCACGTGGACTCATCATCTCCACCAATGAAAGCATCGAATCGTAAACATAAATGCATTTCTATTGACCGAAGCTGTATGTACATGCAATCATAATTGTTGAATTAACTAGAGTAAATAAATTTTACATTTATCGAGAAGTCACGAGTTGAACATGTTATCAAAGAAGAAGATTCAATTACAACCGTTCATAATTGAATCAAATAATGATTCTAGTTCGGAAGATTCTGACTACCATTATTATTTATAAAGATACTTTGGGATTTGTACAAAATTTATTTTCCTTCATAGTTTTTGCTTTGAAATTTCGTTTACCAGATAAAAAACGATTGGGGTACAAAAGGGCTCAGTTCATGTCTGGTACCCTGTTTAAACCAGACGCCATCACAGGCAGGTACTTTTTACTCGTCTATTCACGTTTTATAATTTAATATTCAGTTGTAGCATGATAACGAGGTATAATAATGAATTTTTTCCAAGTTCCATGTAGGACTACAATTAAGTGCATCTGTTTAAATAACGACGTATAATGCCGTCCAATTTATAATGACTCGATTGGTTTTTAACGAATACTTCCTCACATAAGATAAACATATTTTTAAAAGTATTTATAAAAATAATAAATTTATAAAATGTGGTATCTACGCCTATGGTAAATCAAAAGAAATTGTCGGCAAGGGTTTCGAACCAGTTTTTATAATCTGCAATTGATATTGGAAAAACTATAAGTATCATCAACAATGTTTCACATCAGTCTATTGCATTTTGAATAAACATTAAGTAAATACGGTAAATGAATGATCGAATTGACAACAGCCTATTGTTCTAAAACTTTATATGTAATTAAAAACAAAATAGTTTGTCATTTCCAGCATTTATTATGAATCGTATTATATTTTACATCAAAAATAATAAATTATGGTGTTTATTTTTTTATTTTTTTTTTCTCTGCAGCTATCGGCTTTAGGAAAAAATTCTTAAATAATTGTTTTCCATAAAAAAAGTTTTGGTAAGTATTTAGTTTAGGTTGCATACGCGCCCGATTTGAAATTTGGGTTTTTTATGCTGAAAAAGAATATATATGTATATGTTGGCCGCGGAAACGTTCCTTCCTTTTAAGGTTTGAACATTGGAAAATGTACACTATCTTCTATTACTGAAGTTTCTATCTTTACTGAAATTTAAAAAATAAAAAATAAAAAATTTGGGTCACCACCAACCTTAATTTCATCCGAGTATTCACTCCTGAATTCTGTCGCATAAAGTTAGAAACACCCTGTATATATAACACAGATGAACAGGTCTTATAGGCACAAGCTTGGAGTAGATCTACTGCTTTCCTCTATTTAGTTTTCTTCAACGCTAGTTCTCTATTCGTATCCTTTCTAGACCTTCCATACAAACTTTTTTCCTTCTCGCCCCTAGTCTTCTTATTAAGGATCTTTTCACTCAATTATCTTCGTCCATTCTGGCTATTGCTCTGATTACATATCCCATCCCAGCATCTGTCCTCATCAATTCGTTTTGCTTCTATACTCCTCCAAAAATCCTTCTAAATACTTTTTTCTCCGATATGTTTATTTCGTTTTGTTATTTTTTGTTTAGTTGACAGCAATACTCGCTGTCATATAACACCGTTGGTTGTATACTATCCAATAAATGTGTAATTTGGCAGTTCTTGAAATAGTCCTCGGTATCCAAACATTATGTTCTCTCTCCCCAGTTTTTTGTCGATTTTCCTGGTCTCATCTCCTTGGTTTGTCACTGTCACATCTAGGCAATCGAACTCCTAGACTTTATCAAATCTAACTCTCTGTTTGGCTCTGTCGCAACTTTTAATTGATTGGAGTTATTCCCTTCCCATCTCCATATATTTGGTTTTGGTAATCCAAATTCTGTTTCTTTCTTTTCAAAGAGTAGTTCCTCTTTAGTTCTACTTATAAGTACTACATCATCTGCGTAGGCAAGGATTTGTATTTTTTGTTGTAAATCATACCCTGGGTTCGGATGCCACTACATCTCAGGATCATTTCTTATAAAAGATTGAAGAGCACTATTGATAGTTGGGTCTTCTTGCTTTAAACCTCTTTTTGTACCAAAATTTTCCAATAGGCTTACCTCGACAATTACTTCAGTATCGGTGTTATTCAACAAATGTTTTTTACTAAATGAATCATACGCTTGTTTGAAATCTACAAAGAGTAGCTGCAGGTTTAATCCTTGGTCATAGATATTGTTCTGGATTGCCTCTAAAATGAAAATTTAATCGCTAGTTGACTTTCCTTTTTGAAGCCTCCCTGGTACTCACCCACTTGTTCATTCAAGTATTTCCTAATCGACTTTTTATGATTATAGCTAAGAGTTTGTATACGACTTCCAATGAAGTGATACTTCTATAATCCACACTCTAATCGAGAGAGTATTAAAATAATAAAGCATTCGTAGTCCATAGACTATAAGATTATTTGAAAATAATCTTATATAGCCAATAACATTAGAAAAATGGGATGAGTACTTCTCCAAATTGTTTACAGAAACAAGACCAGAGTTCAAAAATCAAAAACAGGACAATATAAACATCATCACATCTCCGCTTAGAATTACAATTAAAGAAGTAAAAGACGTTTGTCAGTCACTAAAGAATCGAAAATCTCCAGGCCCGGGTCAAATAGCACCAGAGTTAATTAAAAATGGCACTGAAAAACTTTTTTCTCATCTGCAAATGCTTTTCCAGAAGTATATAAATGGGGAAGCGCTACCCCAAGAGTGGAAAACATCTTATATGACTACCGTATATAAAAAAGGGGGCAGAGAAAATTGCGACAACTACCGGGGACTTACAGTGCTGTGTACAATATCCAGAATTTATGGAAAAATCATAGAAAATAAAATCGAACAGGAATATTGCAACATGGAGGCAGAAGAACAGGCAGGCTTCAGAGCGGGGAGGTCGACTATTGATCATTTATTTACGATTTCGCAAATAATTGATAAGAAAACCGCCAAAAATCAAGAACTCCACCTTTTGTATGTTGACCTTAAAAAAGCATATGACAGCGTATCGCAAACAAAACTATGGGATGCCTTGGAAAGAACAAATATAAATGCGGCCCTAATAAAAGCAGTACAAAAGCTTTATGAAAACAATAAATCACAAGTAAAAATAGGAAACAAGGTCTCAAAAGGATTCTCCATCAATAAGGGGTTGAGACAAGGATGCTGTCTGTCACCCATACTCTTCAAGATATACCTGGAACACGCACTAGCACACTGGAAAAGGAAATGTAAGAACACGGGCATTCCATTAATCGATTCCACACTATATACCCTGTGTTTTGCAGATGACCAAATAATCTTGGCACAGGACTACGAAGACTTAGAATATATGACAAGAAAGCTAGTAGAAGAATACAGGAAATGGGGTCTAGAAGTAAATTTTAGTAAAACGGAATATATGTGTATTGGAGGAGAACAACAAAATTTAATACTTGAAGAAACACAACACAAATAAGTCATTGTACAAAATACAAATACCTAGGCATGATCATCACTAATGATGGAAGATTAGATGAAGCAATAGCACAAAGCAATAACCAAGGAAGACAAGCAATAAGACAACTAAATAGTGTATTGTGGGACAAACAAATATCCAAGGAAAACAAACATCGAATATACAATAGCATAATAAAAAGTATAACAACATGTAGTAGCGAAGTCTGGCATCTAAAAGAAAAAACAGTCAAAATGCTTGAAGCCACAGAAATGGATTATTGGAGACGCGCGGCAGGAATATCAAGACTGGAAAAAATAAGAAACGACAGAATCAGGGAGATCATGAAGGTGCAATACACGATTACGGAAGACATTATGGTGAATCAGTTAAGATGGTACGGACATGTCCAAAGAATGCCTGAAGACCGCATACCCAAACAAATTTTAAATTGGGCACCACAAGGAAGAAGAAAGAGAGAAAGACCAAGATTAAGTTGGAGAGAAGGTATCGAGAAGGATATTCGAGAGAGAGGATTGGAAGAAGATCTTTGGGAAGATCGAGAAAAATGGAAACTGGGAATCGGAAGACGGCGAAGAACGTTTTAACCCGATTAATAATATAAGTCCATAGACTTCTTTTAGTAAGCAGATAAACTATTTTTTGAGTTATACATCGAGTATTTTCGTCATCTACAACTACAGCTTGGAAGTAAAAAGTGCAAGTTTTTCTAAAACATTTTATTTTTTCACTAGGTATAAGGGTTTAAACTTTGACTTTTAAACAACATTACGTTCAAAAATAATGATTTATTTTAAATTCAAATCGTTATCATAAGATGAACTGTCGCAATCAATTCACAATTAGGGGCAAAGAGAAACATTGTCCTACTTCCACATTTTATTTTCTTCTTTAATTTACTGTATTTTTCCAGTTTTTAGACTTCATATTATTGATGTCCTTAAACAACCGTTTAACATCACTCATTTTGGAAAAACTATTTTTTTTTAAATTTCTACGTATATCTGTACTCATGCCAGTTCAATCGGGTTTAGATCGCAATCAAACCACCGCCATTTCACGATTTTCTGCAATTCCATCAATTTAATTTTTTTTAAATTTCTCTTTGATAAGATCTATCATTTGTACGAACCATTCTCTAAAGATATCAGCATTGCTGTCACCGGTACGAGTAGATTCAATAGTCAATAAACCATCTTTAACAAAACCGTTTGCATATAGCAAAATTTTAAGATACGGCTACGTAATCTTTAATACAAAAGGCTTTTAACAAGTCCAAATGTGTTTCTATTGATCTTTACAGCTTATGATTATAAAAGATCAATAAAAGCCCAAAAAATTTTATTAGTTTAGGTACATTTAGATTATTTTGTAGTAATAATTCTAATGACGTTACTAAGTTTTGAATTAGTAGTTCTCTTTAGGGCCCCATACACGGTCAATATTATCGTACAACCCACAGTTCAATAAATTTGCGCAACCCACAGTTGAATAGTCGTCCATCTTGGTTTGAGTGACGAGATTTAGTTACCATGTGTGATTTGGATGCTGCATCATGTGTGGTAGTTGCATTGCTAACGAAGCCGAAGAAGAGGAGGAAGCGGATATGGATGAAGGAATGGTTGAAAAAAAGGAGTGAATTTACTCATGAAAGACTGCTGAATGAGCTTCGAACAAGTGAGCCAAATGACTTTAAGAACTTTGTCAGAAGAACACAATTTATAAGACACACAATTTCAAACAAGACTAACATAAGAAGGTGGGCAGAGAACTGGCAGACTGACATTATATTGCACAATTTATTTCTAAACTTTTTGAATTCACTCAATATAAAATATTGCACAATAATATTGACCGTGTATGGGGCCCTTTTTTCGTAAATAAAAAAAACTATAACAAAATAAACGAATGGACTATATCAAATGTATTTTTTGCATGCTACATTTCTAAATTATTATCAAGATCGTATTTTTTCCCTCATCAATATATTTGGTCATGGTTATCACCTTGTGAATATTTCGTTACGATTTAGCGATCTCTTTTATATCATTAATGAAAAGTGGAAACAGGTTAAACAGTAAACTATTATTATTATGATTTTATCAATTATTATTTTACATACTAGATAGTTGTTACAAGGTTAATGAAAATAGAAATCCAACATTTAGATGAGAAGATTCTAAAATGGACGTTAAACAGTTATCAGTGTAATTAATCCCACTTTTTCTTAATTTCTCACCTGACAAACAACGTGTTTAACGTTATTGCTACTTTTTCAGTGTAATTATGCGTTATGTTTCCTTACATTGCCTAAGATTTATTTTTAAAAGACACTGTTTATTGTTTAATTACGTGTTGTGACTTTTTGTGTTTGTCTTTATTATTACGAACTTATCTCCGCCCTGGGTCCGGTTCTGGATATAGTAGAATTCTAAAATTCGGCGAAGGCGACATTTTTGATAAAATTCCCGGAATTCATTTAATCTTTGATTTTATATCAGTTTTTATAACAAGCGGTTTATATACATTATTTCTTTTGAATAATTTCTAGGAAGGTTACATTATATTCTAAATCTATTACCCAAATCCTGGTAAACCAGATTTAAATGTCATTTTATTATTATTAGCAATATCTGTATTTTGAAGAGAAGAGAATGAATTACTGTGTATGATTCAAGGAAATCTACAATAATTTCAAAAACTGTGTAGTTATTTAATTTTCTTCTCAAAGTTTTTAAAGGTTCGCTAGAAACTATAGGTTTTAATAATATATTGATACGAGCTAACTAAGTGAAAGGATCAAATCCGTCTTCCTGTCTTCTAATGATAAATCTGTCTGCACTTTTTGAATATATCCTCATGGAATTTTTCCAGCAACATTTTCTGTATATGTATATGAAGTTTGAATCTTTACTAGTAAAACTTGAAGATATCCTTCTATAAAAAGATAATATTTAATTAAATTCTACTCAATTAGAGTTGAGACTACGAATAGAAAAGAAGTAGGTTTGGTCAAGCATCTTTCCTGGTAACCTTTCACAAAGACAGAATTGATTATTTTTTGAAGATTCCTACTCTACAAACTACAAATGTGATATACTCTAAGATTATTTACACCAAAGTATATTTTTTAACGTTTTTTCCTCATTCATATCTTTTTTGTTTCGTGTGAATGAAGGTTTCACCTGTTATATAACCCATGTTCAAACTTGGACCCAATCAGATGTACCATAAAAGAAGCAGAGGCCGTTTAGCTGTATCTAGCTAAAATATACTTATGAAAATACTTAACAGTTTACTAATCATACGCACGTTCCTGAAATAAAATGTTTGCATCATAGTTACTTGTATATCTCGCTTCTTCTGTTAAATCTACTCTTCTTAGGGGCCATCCATAAAGTACGTCACACGTTAATGGGGAAGAAGGGTATCACCGAAGTATGGTATCGTGTGACAAGGCCACATGTTAAAATTTAAAATACTAAAACGCAAAGTTTGAAAGTGAACTGAAATTTAAAAAATTTTATGAAATGTTGGACTTTATACTGATTTTATTAGATTATTATTTATAAAAATGTGACAACCAGTGACAAGAACGAGGTGAGGGGTTCAAAAGTCCCTTATAGCATCTAGCCATCGTTCACTACGTTTCTTTGACAGCTGGTTAGGATGCAGTTTATGTTTGAACGACGTATTAGCCGGAAATCGAGAAAAAAAATTAAAAAATTGACAGTATCCCTTTCAGATCAACTTCCATACCTCATCACCGCGCAAAAGTAGTTTTTTTCGAATGAGATGGACAGGTTAAACAAAAGTTATATATATTTGTCGTCCATCAGCCATATTCGTTTTCAAGTGGCAGCTATTTGAAAAGGTTTATTGTATATGAACTTATAAACTATATAATAAATTTGGCGTTTGTCAGAGTTTGTTCAAAATTCTCTTTTTCAATTCTACTATTTTTTTTTTAATTGTTCGTGAGTAGTTGCTTCCCAACCTTCAAAATATACGTTTCGTTTAAAATTTAGCACAAAAACGTTCAATTGACCTAAATTAAGGCACATTAGCAACATTCCTTGACTTCTCAATAAAAGAATAGTCTCCAACAACGTCATTTGCGTAATCAGTAGTTGCCTTATATGGAAAATACACAATACAATATGATTAATGCGTTAATTTAGATCTACCATTCTTTTCCATATATTTTGGCGGTTACAGAAATTGCAGAAGGACAAATCGATGCTGAAGAACGACCGGAAGAAAATCTCACCAACCATACCATCACTTTCGAGTTGAACTTTTTGTCTTTTGAATTCACTTTCTTGCCTTTCTGACAATAATAAATCTTCTTATTTGCTGTTTCACTCCCGACAAAAGTAAAATATGACTCGTCGTCGATAACGATTTCCAAATCTTTACCAAGCGAAAACTAGTTGTCACTGAGACTTTTTAAGTTTTGATTTTGAGACAATTTGTAGCTTCTCAGAATATTTGGATACCGGTTTTCTTAATTTATGAACTCTATACTTTATCTTTTGAATTTTTTACCCAATTTTCTCAAACTGATTTTCAGTTTTTGTAAGCTCTTTGACCAAAGCTTATCTCTTCTTTTTTTGCTCTTCTGTCTGATCCTGACTTTCTTCCAATCGAAATAAATGTTCATAAACCTTGTCAATAATTATTTTACATCGTTATATTAAGTTATAAAATGCTCCATTAACGTACCGTCTCGGTTTACCTTATTTTTGTCTTACATTAATGTGAGTGTGAAGAATCATATATCTACCTATTTAACTTTTAGTTACTATTGTTTTCGTTAAGATTTATTGTAAATTGACCCACCCCTGACGGGATCCAACGTAGTTAAGTGATTCCATATGTCCCTTAGGGACTTAAAGTTCCATTAACTTATCAAATTACCCTTATTCATGTATTGATGTAATTATAACGACCATAAATATATAATAATTTGTATACAATAGAATTAGTATTTAAGAGAGCATTTACACGCATAGTATGTTCTTAATCGTCTTGACATCCAACGAGGATAGTTAGATTATTGAAACCACTTTATTTATTTAGTTTTTTTGCTTAATAAATAGTTTTTTACTAAGTTGTGAATTAAGTTATCCAACTTAATTAAATATTCTAATAGAGAAATAAACTGTCAAATTACGAGAAACAACATTCTGTCAACGCCCTCACTTGCTAAGCTGTCAAAAAATATTCGGATTTTTGTCCCCACACCCTTACATATTAAAATATCTACTAAATTACTATTTATATTCCTATAAAAATTGTATTGGTTTTCCCTATTATTTATTCTAATGATTATAAAAATCCATTGAACAACAACGTTTAGTTATTTATTATTTCACCTTCACATTTTTCATTTGATACAAAAAATGAGTGGAAAAAAATTAAAATTGTTAGTTATCGATAGTTTTGCCAACAAAATGTAATATAATAATTAAAACAAAAAACATTATTAACCGCAAGTAGCTTCCAGTAGGACATGATGTCAAAATTATAAGTATTGCATCATTTTTCTAAACTGGATTTGTAACACGCACGTAGGGTAGAGTGGGGCACGCTGCATTAGTAGGAAAATTCAAGGTCGATATTTTCTTATCCGGACAGTTGAAAAAATATATAAATAAAAATGCCTCTCAGATTATAATAAAGGCAAATTTATTTTGCTATTAACTAAAATTAGGTAATTACGAAATGTGTAAAATAGAAAAAAAATTGGGGAATACAAAACTCAAATCGAGTTTACTATGACGATTCTAACCTTCTACTTCTATGTTTTTAAGGAACAGAAAGCTTATTGTATAGATTTGGCATAAAAAAATTTGGATAAAAATTTCTTTTTTGTTTATTAGGACCATAAAAATTTATTTTCAAAAAATATTCAATTTCAATTTCATTTCACGTTTTGAACGTTACTTTCTTGACTTTTCTAATATTGTGAAATCAATCCTTTCACGTCTTTCTAAAGGTGAGAACAGAACAAGTGAATGGAAGAGTCCAGAACAGATAAATAGCGGTGAAAATTTAGAATTATCTCGAAGGTTTTAATCGATGCTTTCAAAAATCCAATAACTTTATTATTGTATTGAGCTCATTTAGTGCTAAATAGAGTAATAACGCAAATGCAATCTCGTTATGTATTCCTAACATCGACCGCGACTTAGAAAAGCTATTTTTAGCCAAAAATTGTTGCTGTGTCAGCTGGTGCATTGTCATCGTGGATGAATTAGTCCCTTAACTGCCACAAATCGAGTCTTTTTTCAAGAACACTGTTGTTCTATGTTCAGAAAACATTCCAAATAAAAAATTTTCGTCTTTGTCATCAATCGATATTTATAAACCTTACAAATCACTCGTATCCTTCAGTCTACTAGTAAAGTGCAGTGCTATTTCGGTTATTGCTGGAACCCTATCGTGTGAATAGATATTTTATATTAAAGCCTAGTTAATTTGACAAACTCGCTACTATACCTCGAATTACGACCACCATTGGGGTCCCAAAAAATCAGTTATTGAGGTTATGCTTTATTATTAAATTGGAACTACAGCTGCATCAAATGGGTCTGATGATAAACGCCATTAGATATCTATGAGTGAATCTTGAGCAGCCGGTTCTCACCTTTCTTACAATGGTTAAGTTTTGTCTAGAAAGTCCTGCGAAGTTACATAGTTGAGGGTATTGTCTAGAATGTGAGGAATTATCAATGGTAATCGAGTTTTGCTGCCGCGTTACTCTGCTTTTTCTTTTGAAGTGAAATTTTAAGTCCTTATGGATAGTTTTATAGTCAAGTTATATAGTAACAAATTAATGGTAACTGTGCTTGTGAATTATATTTATATATACAGAGGGTGTCTTTCAAGTAATGTAAACGAAGCTCTCATTTTCGAGATATACAGTGGAAAGCTGATGTGTTTTTAGTATAGGCCAGTATAGGCCATGTATGTACGACTCTATCCCTAGCTTGGAAGCCATTATTGGCCCAGACTTGGTGGGACTCTGGAATGATAACAATGTTAAACCCAAAACTGGTCTACATCCCAGCTGGCTGCTTGTAAAATTTTTAATATATTGTTAATGAAATTTTAGTTTTGTGACAATTTTTATTAATGCATTCTACTAAGTATTAAGTACATAAAAATACTAGTTAAATAATTAGACATATAAAGAAAATTTTTATTGTCTTGTATGCATAAAAGAATTTTATTCATGAAAACATATTACTTTTAATGTTAAGATATCTATTATAAATAATATATTAGAATAAAAGTTATTCAGAGTTCTATTAAGGCTGGCTGACTATAGAATGACCGGAGCTAAGTTACCCAGACTTCAATCAGGCTTGGTTTGCCAAGATCGGGTTTCCCAGCCTTGGTCCAAGCTAAGCCCCGTCGTTCAAGTTTGATGGGCTCGCTCATACATGGGATATTATTTTTTTCTCCTATATTCTATCTCCTGCTATCATTGAGCCGAGGTATTTGAAATATTCTATTTGTCTATCTCTGATTTATATTTTGATATCGCATTTCTTCGTTTCTGAGCTTATTGTCATCATCTTGATTTTATCTTTGTTATCATACTGTATTTTTTGATTGTTTGGTATTACAATTCGGGATTTTGGTTTATGGTCTCTTCTTCCTTTGCAAATTTGATCGTGTTTTCAATGTCTCACACTTCTGTTAATGGAACTTTATACATTTTTCAGTGCCCTACTTTATAGCTTTTTGATAAGTTTTTATTTCTTTTACAGCCTCATAGAGTTATGACGTATTTTTTTTATTAATATTCAGACCTGTTCTAAGTTTTGGTTTATTCCTTTCCCGGTAATATATTTTGTTTCCTTAATTGGTCATCCTGAACACCGTCCCTGTATGGAAAATGAGATAAAGCTAATACAAGTATGCCGCACTTGATAAGCTTATTTTGAATAAATGTTTGTATAGAAAAACATAAAAATGTTATTTTTTTGGTCAAATTTATTCACATGGTATTTATTCTAGTTATGAAAAAACCGGAAGTTACTATTTATCGTTTCGATCTAATTTCCTGGTAAATAAACTCGTCTACCTTTTACTGGTCTTGAAATATAATACAACCGGAAGTAATAGGAACATGATAAATTAGACGGTTTCTAAATTGTAATTTAAAAAATCGAAATACAGAAGAAAAGAAATTCATTTTTTTGTTCTAAATTCCTAAATTGTATTACCATCTTCTTCATATTTGTAATGATCTTAAGATAATGATAAACTCAAATTTCCTCATTTAAATATTTCTTCTTCTACTAATAGAGTACTAAATAAAGATCTAGTAGTTTTTAATTTCGACGATTATTGAATCTCGTCTAACGTTGAATGCGACAATATCGATATTAACATCTTTAATAGTTCGATCTTAAAAAAAAAATAATAATCTCTATATCGGTTTCGAGTTAATTGAGTCTGGTCAGAATATAGTAGTAAGCTTTTAGAGTCTGTAATTAGAATTGGAATCAAAAATAGTTCGAAATTGTTGAAAATTTTGTTATGAGGATCAGGTATGACTAGGAAAATGAATGTAAATAATAATAAGGCAGAAAAAATAACCTTATCCATACTGACACATGTATCAGAAACGTGGACACACAAAAAAGCCCAGTACAAAGTAGAGAAACGATAAGATGTTTGTCCTGAAAATGGAAGAAGAAAGAATGATACGGAAGATATATGGAGGATGAGTTTACAACAACAAGAAAGGAAGAACGAAATGAGACTCGTGATTTTAATACCCGCCATAAAATTTTAACTTCTGTTACAACGTGCCAACTCGTGATAGTGGTTGTCATTAAGATTAGACAACTCGTGACGGAAGATTATGCAGTTCAGGATTTTAATCATGGAATGAAAAACAAAACTAAAATATATATCTACAGGATATTTCAGTTCCAAATATATGTTATTAATTAAATCATTGTCCAATAAAAAATATTCCCCCCGGTTAGTTAATGTATTATTTATAAAATTGTGAATTTACGTTAGATAACGTAATCTAACCTAAGAATTTAGAAATTCTAGGTTTTAATTTCTGGATTTTCCAACTTTAGAAGGTGGATTGAGTACTAAACTCCAGGTAATACTCCAAGGGAATCCGTTACGAGATGTATTATGTACTCGGATTACTTTTTCGTTTACCTAAAATATGACCGTCTCGAGTTGAGGCATTCTTAATTCAAAAGATTGAAAGCGCACCCCAAAATGGAGCCGAACAGAAAAAATAAAGTTGGTTGAGGAAAATGAGGATCAATATGGATGGAAAAAAACACAGGATGGGAGAGGATGAAAACAGCTGGGGAAAAAGCAATCAACTCCAACAATATTTTCACTTGAAAAGATCTAAGATATTTGAAAACTTAGAAAATATGAATCATATGAAAAAGTTATTAAAACAATAATATTAATGTTTATACAAATCTCAATCCGTACTATCAAAGCTATTGTGGGGTTCTACAGACTTTTTTTTATAACGATCATTTCCCAAACAAGTCTTATAATCGACATATCTATACATGGAGGCTTCTTATAAGATTTTTGACACAATTCACATCCGAAACTACTCATCTTTTTCCGTTTCATTAATTCATTCTTTATTAGTGCAAGGTAGTCAATTATTTATTAATTATAAAATATATTCAGTGGTTGTTTCAATAATATATCATTCGAAGCAGTTTAATTAACAAACTTTTATTTTATAATGAGATATTTTTTACCCCATCTTCCCCTACGTGGTAAAGAAAGATGCATTCTACCGCTATCGTATAGGTAAATAATTTTGTGACGACTACAACGGCACAATTTTCTAAAAATAGAATTTCATCTTCCAAAGACTTTTTATTGTAGACAGGTTGTAAAATAAATGCTACAACTAAAATCAGTGGCGTTCATAGCATTTTTACACTTTCTCTTTATGAGTTTGGAATTACTATTTGCCATTTTAACATTAAAATGGTAGTGAACGAAACTTTTCAACCACTAGGTATACTCCAATGGAACAAACGAGCTTTTTGGTAAAGAAAAAATATCAAACAAAAATTAATAGTAGAAAAAAATAGTTTCCAATCGAATTTTCATGGATCGAATAAGTGTCGATCTTGCTCGATGTTACTTCATGGCTGGTACAGAATTTCCAGCCCGAACTTTTCATATCATAAATGCTCAATAGGATTTAGGTCTGGGTTACGAGCTGGCCAATCCATAGAAGAGATTTCGACATTTCGATTTTTTCGCTTTACTTTTTTGATTATTTCTATAAAATCTATAAAATAACAAAAAATCGTCTCTTTGTTTATCTTTTCGATACCCCTCGTAATATAATACATCCAAACTCTATCTAATAAAAATATATTTTCACTTTTTTGGTTCCCCTTGTAATATGGACGATTTTTTAAAATAGTAAATTTGTAGAAAAAAAAAATAATACGAGGGATTAAGATAAAGTAACAAGCATTTTAGCCAATGAGTGGGATTAGCATCGCCATTTTGGTTTTATTTATAGGAAATCACTCGTAATTTATACATTATTCATAATCGAAATGAAAAAATAGTTTTCTATTTTGTCCCGTTCACTATGACTATTTGTTATAAACTAACTTTCGCCTCTAAACAAGTCGAATATATAGCAAAAACGAGATTCATAAAATTACAGAAAGTGAAAAAACACGACCTTCCTAGAAATTACTTCAAAGAAAAAATGTAAACAAATCGCCGCTATGATAAAAACACATATAAAAACAATCCTCAAACGAATCCCGCTTTCGCCAAATTCAATGAATATGGTCTTCAAAATTTCCTAGAAATTCACTTTTCTAAATTAAGTTGGAATTTTGGGAACCATAGGTTAGTACACTGTCTAACCCGAGTTTCGATAACCAAGTTATCGTCTTCAGAGACTGCTATTTACAATTTTTCAGCGTACATAATCACAATATTTTATAAAACTAAAAATTAACAGCTGTCACTACTTTTTCAACTGATATTTTTTTGGCTACGTCTAGTATTTATGAAGCTCGCATCCACGCTACAGTGTTTCAGGACTTCGTCCATTTGAACTGAATGTGAGAAAATACCTTCTCGACATAGACGTTATATAGATATTGGAGTGTCATATACACTGCGACCCAAAGGATCTATCTTGCTGCGATAATGGGGAACATTGTGTTTACTGATGATGTGTTCATCCCTTTCATTATAACAAAAAAGGGCCGGCTTCACGGCACAAATCGGAGACGAGTTTGAAACGATATGTTGGAAAAATTACAATTTTGGAACTAGACGACATACTTAAATATTAGTTTGTAAACAATTGAAATATATAAAATATTTCTTGCCACATTGTAGCATTTCATTGAGCTTCTTTCGTTTATCGAACTTGCTAACTTCATATACGATTTATTCGAC
Organism: Diorhabda sublineata; assembly: GCF_026230105.1. Classification (NCBI taxonomy): domain Eukaryota; kingdom Metazoa; phylum Arthropoda; class Insecta; order Coleoptera; family Chrysomelidae; genus Diorhabda; species Diorhabda sublineata. The sequence continues at coordinate 5,520,517 of NC_079475.1, read as the reverse complement.
ATCATAACGTAATTGAACAAAAATTTACCGGCCGAATGTTGAATTTCTTCTGTTACCGAGAACATAAGCCTTTGTATTTCCCTCTGAAACATAACATAAAATCGAATAAAAGGATTGAATAATGATAACATTAGGTCCAAGTGCTATTAAATTTTGAATACAAACTTGTAATGCCATATAGTAATTAAGAAATTCTTTTAATTGGTTCATATAATAGACATTGGGGGAGCCCTAAACAAAAATGATTGAAAATTTCACTAAATGTTCATATTTAAGCAAATTTCTTCATTTTTCCAATCACTACACTAAAAGGAACGAAATTCATATAAAAAAGTTAATTCTATTATTTCCTTTTGAATTTTGAAATTATGAAGATAAATTTTATCACTTTGTTAATTTGTTTGGCATCCTTCGTAATATAGTAAAGAAATTATGTTCAACAAACTTGCATGTAAGAAAAAAAAAAGATTTCTACTTTTTGGTCACCTCTCCAGCCTTAGGATGAAGTTTTCGCCGATGAAACTGGTGTAGAGAATGACGTGATCCCCTAAAATTTCTTCTATGTATCGCTTTTTGCTTCCATTGAAATGCACGCATAAGCCAACCATGAACCTCCTCCTGAATCCTCGTTGTCTTTAATGCGACACTGCGTAAATTTTTCTCCTAGTCTTCTGTAGATTCATCTTCGTCTATCGCTACCATACAGACACCCTCAGCTTTCGTCTGAGAGGAGAACGTCAATCCAATTAATGTGCAACTGGCAAATCTTTCGGGTGGGTTAAGGTTAATTTGAGGCCAGTAGCTTATCTCTTTGGCTCAAGGTTAACTGCATTGAGTCTTCTGATTGTTCAGCCTCTCAGAGCTACTCATCACGTTTCTCTGAGCTCTGTTGGCACTTGAACACCAGTGAGGACCCGATTTCTCAGCGATTTTCTTGATAATGAATCGGTCATCTCTTATATGCACCTTTTTCTTTCGGAACGTCGTCTTCGATGAAAGTTATCAGTCTCTCGGTAACGGCGGTAAACTCTGGAAACAGAGCATTGGTCACTTCTCGCTGCATCTGGCATTGTCGCAATATGGTGACCACCACTTGAACAGCTTATCATTTGTTGTGAAAGCAAGAAACTTTACAATATTTGATATTATATTGAAGCTAATGCGATTAGCTAAAAGATTTTAGTTTTAGTAAATGTTGAAAGGGTACCAATTTGATAAATCAAACGAAATTTGTATAAAAAATTTTATATTCGTCGTGGCGTATAGATAGGAAGTAGTTGGTTCTTTCTTTAAATAAAATGTTAATTTATCGACTTGGATAAAAACGTATTATTTTTACTTATTTTCAGATAACCTCAAAATGCCTAATACAATAACCGATACTCCAGAAAAAAGTGGATACCAAAAAGTATCTTTAGTGGAATCGGAAGAAACAAAAGACTGGAATGAAAAAATAGATAAAACTGTGATAAATAACGATGAAACAGATCCTTTAGCACTAGAAGTTTCAAGTGATCCAGATATAATCATACCACCTGATGGAGGTTGGGGATGGGTAGTAGTAATCGCTTCTTTTGTTTGTAATTTGGTTGTTGATGGTACAATATTTTCATTCGGTACATTCCTTGAGAAAATTGCCGAAGAATTTGGAGTCGAAACGGCGGAAGTAACGTTGGTAAGTTAAATGTTTGTCCTAGAACAAAGCAATTGTCTGTATATTAAAAGAGATGCTTAATTTATGCGTTTTTATGTATATCCCTACTCCGACATTGCTTTGCTATTTTTTCGAAAAATCATGACGATTTTCCGTCGATTTCATGGCTAGTTTTTGTATGTAAATACAAAGTAATAGAACTAGATCAAGCAATTCAAGCATACAATTCTATGGAACGGAGTACCTCAGGATAATATTTTCTGTTCCTAAAAATTATCTCTCTCTATTATCTCTCCTTATATATTGCTGGTCAACGTCTCTTGTCTTGGAACCTGGTGAACATAAAATGGATTTATACAAAAAAATAAAAATAGGAATTGGAATAAAAGCAAAAGTTGACCTTACGACGTTTATACATCATTTAAAAGTGTCCTTTCAACTTTTACTTTTATCTGAAAACTAAAAAAGTGAACATCTTGGCGTTTAGAATCCATTTATATACGGAGGGCACCCGTCGAGCTTTATGTATCAAAATAATATAAAAAGAAATCACAATAGCGGAAGGACTATTATGAAACTGCGCATGCGATCGGTCCCTAAACTAATTTGGAATCAAACCCGCGAACAAAGCTAATATAACTTTCCAGTAAACATTGAAAAATTCGTATTGGCAGTGTTTTAATCTTTTTATCACAGTATAAACATCAATTTTTTGGCTATTTATATTTTATTCTCTGTGCGAAACAGATATTAGTATTTGTACTGATTCTAGATTACCCATATCGTACGAACTACCTTTTAATTCGATTGGTTAGCGAGCTACTCTAGATTCCTAGACATAGGGGATAATGTTAGAAGGAAAAAAATCGAATACGTAACATCCTGGGACAAGAGATCCGAATGGGAAAATATAATCAAAACAGCGAACTAAACAGAAGGACATGTATTCGAGTCAGATATACCGTCATATCTTCTCAGTATTGACTTGAATTTGACATTGACAGAAATAACTGAGAATAAAATAATTTAATGAGTCATGGAGACGTCCATGATACTAGAGGAATTTCGAGGTAAAATATAAAATGAAGAAATGCGTAGAAAAACAAAAGTTATGAATGCAATTGTCGTACATTTAAAATTGAACTGATAGATAGATGAAGAGAATGGTGTACCAGGTTAGGTACTGAAACAGGGGACGACCGCCGATGCCATGGACGGAAGATTTGACATGGATATCTTCCAAATGGATCCATGGTGCTTGAAATCGAGTAAAATGGTCTAGGTTATGTCCAGTAGTAGAAGATACGTGCTAAAGATGATGATGTTTCAAAAACAAATCTCTCGGAACTCAATTTTTGCGAATATAATTCCCAATTAATTGTTGATATCTCAAGTTGAGATCGGTAACTTTTCAGATAATACAGTTCAGTCACTTATTTAATGAATTTTGTCAAAATTGTGTTTTTAAAATACTTGTACCACAAATTATTTAAGTTTTTTAAATATTAATTCTTCAAATAACGATATAAATATCAATTATTTTATTTTCTAGATGGGGTCATTGATGTCCGGTTTTTATTTAATAGTTGGACCATTCGTTAGCGCCATTGTAAATAGGTACGGTTTTCGACTGGTGGTGATCTTTGGCAGTCTTCTTAGTGCAGCAGCATTTGCCGTTTGTAATTTTGCCACAAGCATTACTGCCCTCTGTGTTGCCTATGGATTTATTGGAGGTAAGTTATTATGTAACATAAAAAACAGCATAAGCTACATAACATTTATTGTAAAAGCTGCAATTAGATTGACGAAACTATTTATTGATGAAACTGATTCGAAATTCTACAGATACCCCAACAATTTCTAATAGCTTAAGTAGCGTTCCGAACAGAAATTACTATTGGGTGACCTCATGAGATGGAAGAAGGAAGATGATCGTTCGTTTTCATACACAATCAACACGACACATAATTGCTGCATGCTTTAAAACAGCAAGGAACCGTAGTGAAGAACTAACCTCTAATATTAACATTCATCAATGCTGGGATTGTACTAAGGGGTGCGATAGATAATTCAGATGGCATTTTCATCAACAATCAACACATTTCTGCATGCTCTGAAACAGCCAGTACTCGTACCGGGGTATTCTGTTTGACAAAATTGGTAGTGGAGAACTACCCTTGACACCATCTCTAATATTAACATTCATCAATGCTGGGATTGTACTAAGGGGTGCGATAGATAATTCAGATGGCATTTTCATCAACAATCAACACGACACATTTCTGCATGCTCTGAAACAGCCAGTACTCGTACCGGGGTATTCTGTTTGACAAAATTGGTAGTGGAGAACTACCCTTGACACCATCTCTAATATTAACATTCATCAATGCTCTGGGACTGTATTAATAAGTGCACCATATTTTTCCAGCCTATATCTAGCAAAAGGGCGATAGATCTTTTAGTCTAAGTTTACCTGTCAGCAGAATTCTTCTCCTTCTTTTGTTTTGATCGGACGTGCGGAACCTTTAATTTTTACTCGTGGTTACCATAGATAGAACGTCTTTGTTGATATTGTACGAGTTTGAACTTGGACCGTCTTAGCAGAGTACCATCCTACGGAGCCAAAACAGTAATAGTCTGTAATATATTAGAGCTTTCTCATCTCTTTATGCAATTTGATTAATTTTTGGTACAAATATCTATTGCTTAGATTTTAGTTTCCATTCTTCTTTTAACTATTTTTTCCACTCTTCCCGATCATTTGCTACTTCATTCATCTGCTGGATTGTTTTCACTTGTCTTCCTTCTTTCTGTGCTTCATGTAACCAAGCTTTTCTAGGTTTTCTATTTCTTTTTTCCTTATATCTTTTTGCTTCTGTCCCTTCTCTTATTAGGCTTTGTTATATTCGTACTTCAAACGTCTTATAATTATTTCTTATGCTATCTATTCTTGTTTTCTCTGCTATCTTCCTTAGCTATTTGCACTCTGCTGCTACCTCCTTCCGAATACGAGAGTTGCTACTTAAGTTTTGAGATCGATAAAATTTTGCATACGTTTGAACCAATTTTCGAAGTATTTTGGTTTAGAAGTACCAACCGCTTCTTCAGGTGTAGAAAAACGTTGACCTCACAATTTATTTTTGATCTGCGGGAATAAGAAGAAATCATCGGGTACCAAACAAGGACTGTGCGGCGGATTACCCATCACTTCGATGTTTTGACTAATCAAAAACATTTTTGTTCAAATTGATGTGTGAGAGTTTATTATCGAGGCATTATCGTGATAAGAATGATTCGAATTATACCTCAATCTCACAGTATGTTACATGATTTCCATTTTCTATTATCTAGTTCTTCTTTATCATCTTATCCATGACGAATATAAATAGGAGAGGACTGAGAATATCTCTTAGTTTTACACCCATCTCCATCCTAAACTCTGTCGATCTTCTACCTATTTGATTTTCCTCTTTTACATTTTCATACTTTTCTTTTGTTGTTATTTTTTATTTATTTTCAGGCATTGGTTTTGGATTTATTTACGCCCCATCTGTAGTAATATTAGGTTTCTATTTCGAAAGATGGAGGGCATTAGCTACAGGTATTGCAGTATGCGGTTCCGGTATAGGAACTTTCCTTTACGCCCCTATGACTGCTACATTAATAACCAAATTTGGATGGAGACAAACGCTGCTAGTTCACGCTGCTCTAGTACTACTTTGCGCCGTTGCCGGCTCCTTATATAGGTAAATAAAAATTAATAATCTTGTTTTAGAAATTTTAGAATTAATTTATATTTTCAGACCTCTAAAACCGGTGAAAATAGACCCCGAACCCACAACTGAAGAATCAAAAAGCGAATATCAACTACCTACAGCTACCCAACAAAAAATGGAAGCGGCCATTAGGATGATGAAAAGAGGCTCCGACGCGTCAGTTTTAGATCACCAAGCATCAATTCCTCGTCTTCTGGGTGTTAATAACAACTCTGTATATCCCAGGATATCGGATGTTTATCACACGATATGCGTCCCGAACGGAAACGTAACTTCCAGACCGCACGTAGCTTGGACAAGAGAGAGAAGCAAGACTGAAGGAAAATTACAATTGACTCATTTACAAAAACTAAAAATGCCGAAGGAAAATCATAAGAGCCACGAGGTAGTTCGACCGTTATATAGAGACGATATTTTCTTTAATGCTAGTTTGAAACGTTTGCCCCAATATACGTCACAAAGTTCGGTACAATATAATTTATCAGTTACGAGAGCTCCTACTAAAAACGACGTAGAAGAAGAGATAACGAATAAACGTTTATTTTGCCCCGAAGCTCTTAGAAGAGTTCTGGGTACCATGTTGGATTTGAGCTTGTTTAATTCACCTTCGTTCATCGTATTAGCTATCGGTGGGTTCTTTACCATGATGGGTTTCTTCGTACCATATATGTTTTTGGTTGATAGAGCGAAGAGCGGGAATATTGATAAAACGACAGCTGTGTGGTTGGTTTCTACGATGGGTATAGCGAATACAGTCGGAAGGGTGTTTTATGGTGTTATTAGTTCTTTTCCTAAAGCAAACGCTCTTGTTATCACGAATATCGCTTTAACGATCGGAGGATTGGCTACCATATTCAGTGGATTACTACTGACTCCTGCATATCAGTTCAGTTACTGTGTCGTCTTCGGTCTTGCTATTTGTAAGTATACTTTTTATATATATATATATATATATATATATATATATATATATATATATATATATATATTAGGGGAATGTGGCCTAAAAAGGCATACCATTTTTTCTATTGAGTGCTACTTGCAAACTGGGAACTTCTAGTTTAAAGTGAAAAAGTTTTATAAAGCTTCAGGAATAGTACTTCCATTTTCAATTTAGAACGACGTTCATTTTAACATTTTATCTTATTGCAAACAAAATGAAAAATGTCATTAACTATTTTACCTCTGTATGGTGCTATGGGTAAAATGGCATATGGGGTTACTACTTAAGTTTTAGGATAGACAAAACATTTTTTAATTGAACCAATTTTTGCAATTCCTATTGAGGTACTTCCAAAACATGTGACCTAACCACTTTTTAAGTTATAAAAAAACGTTGAACTTGCAATATATTTTTGATCTGCGGGAATAGAAAGGAATCATCAGGTGCTAAACAAAGACTCCACGGCGGTTGACCCATCAATTCGATGTTTTGACTGCTCAAAAACGTTTTGGTTTCAACTGATGTGTGGGAGCTCGCATTGTCGTGTTAGAAAATTATTCATCTTCTACGTTTGCCCTGGTTTTTTCGAACATTTCTGGCAAATAAATGCTGATGTACCATTCAGAATGGACCGATCTACGTTGTTCCAATAGAACGGTGGTGGACATGTTCAGTTATTTTGAATAAACAGGCGACCACTTGCTTCTGCAATTGGAATTTTTTGAGCGATTGTCTTTTTGACATCCAAATGCTCATGTAATATTGAATGTATGCGAATGAAACTAATGCTCACGTATGCCTTAATCTCACGGTATATCACATGATAATCTTGCAATGTCAGTTTATGCTCAGCATCGATGTTTTCTGGCACGACAGCCGATTTTAGTCGACCTTCACAAAAATCATCTTGTAGCAAAATATGACCAAGTTTTTAGTACGCCCACTATTAAAAATGTCAAACTTTATGATGGCAATGTCAGACATATTCACATCAGTGTTGCCAAATCTCAAAACTTAAGTAGCAACCTTCGTACTTCGAAGAAAACTCTTAACAACATATTAAATATAAGTAATGAAATTCTTCATATCAAAACTAAAGAAAAAATGCATAGGGAACACATGGAACTACTCAAAAATATACACAATAGAATACACATACAATATACCGGTCAAAAGTTTTGCCCTACAAATCATTGACAGTAATAAACTAATCGTTAATAATCGATTTTAATGAAAAAAATAATTTTTCCAGAATTAAAGAATTTATTCCAACGTTATCCTTTATATATTTACATTGTTGCCAAGCAGATATTTTATAGAAATTCAAATACATTCTCTGATAATAAGAATCCGAACAATGTTTGTATTTTGTCGGGGAGTGTCTAGCTATGAATTATTTTTTTGTGTTTATGATTGTAGTTTAGTTCCAATTAGCCCTGTGAGATGCAATAACGTGCTGTGATTTGTATTCTTTGGAATAAGACATCTTTTTGTGAAGTTCGTATACGAATTATCTTCGTTCTCGTAAATTCAGACTTGTAAGTTTTAAAATGGTTAAATCACAGATCACTCGTTGAAACTCGTGCATTAATCGCAATTCTTCATTTCCTATGCAAAAGTATCCGTACCATTGCCGCCGAATTAAAAATACTTTGAAGTACAATGGAAAAATGCATCGATCTAGAGCTTTGGCGATAGAAAAAGTTCAGAGCGACCTCGAAAAACAACAAAAACGTGAATGCCGACTCATGGGCCCAGAGATAGCAGCTCAGATCAATGAATCTAGAAATCTGCCTTTGTCTACTTGTATAATGAAAAGGAGTTTAGCCTTTTTGAGAGGGCGGCATTGAAAGTCTAAGACGTCAAAATAAAATTAAGAGGTTGCAAGGGGCTAAAGAATATGATAATTGAACACATGAAGAGTGCGAGAGAGTTTTATGGAGTGATGAGTCAAAGTTTGAGGTTTTTAGGTCTAAGAGGAGAGTGTTTTGGCGCAAGTCAAAGGAAGAACGATTGTTAGATCTATGTGTAAACCCGACTGTAAAACACGGCGGAGATTCGGTGATGGTTTGGGGATGTTTTGAAGGAAAAGCGACTGGAGACCTGGTAAAAATTGAAGTAATTTTGAAAAAAGTAGGAAATAAGAAATATTAATGGAAAATGTAGTACGTCTGGACAGTGCCTGATCGACAGACAATTTATTGTCCAGCATGATATCAATTCCAAGCATTTTTCGAAGTATTTCGATCCTTAAAAACGATTATTATATTATAATAGAAATACCATAGAATACTAAAATTGTGTACAAAAGCTATAAAAGCAAAAGACAATTACATCAAATCTTTTTTATTTTATTATTGAAGAAAACTTAGAAATCTCATCTCAAATAACGTCAGGTAAATAGTTGCTATTGCGGCCAGCTTTTAAGTCTACTAGATAGTTTGTTTATTGACTTATGACACGATTTGAGCGGAGGTGGATATGTTCTTTAAAATAAAAATATCAAAATCGATCGCTTTTTTTATTTGTTGTGTATCACACAAACTATAGGGTGGGAAAAACATTTGACCAGTAGTGACAAACCACTAATTTATAGCTAACTAAAAAGTTGATTTTATAACTTTAATAATCATATAAATATTCATTGTTTCAGCTTGTTTTGCATCTATAAGACCGATAGTAGTAGTGGATCTTCTGGGATTAGAAAAATTGACGAACGCTTTCGGTCTTCTCCTCCTGTTCCAAGGAATTGCGGCGATCATCGGAGCTCCATTAGCAGCGGCTTTTATGAACGCTGCCGGAAGCTTCGACGCTTGTTTCTACTTTTCCGGTGGATTGATTATATTTTCGGCAGTTTTGTGCTACCCTTTGAATTACATTAACGCTTGGGAGAAACGAAGAAATTTAGAGAAAAAAAATTTGTTAGTATAATATGTACATATTATATTTATTTTAGAGTATTTTTTCTATTTGTAAGAGACTCTTTCTATATTATGAAAGAAAAGAGATTAAATTATTTATTTTTTTACTTTTTGTTATTATTTCACATTAAATTTGAAAAGATTTTGGGAGTACGAGGAATGTTTGAGAAGTTTACTATCTCAACCAGAAGATGGAGAAAACTACAGACATTTCTGTTGCATAGTTTATATTTGACTATCGAAAAGGTAAGTCAATGAAGAGATTTTTTGAAAATGAAAAAAATTTGGTATCGAACTCTAATATTTGTTTTTGAAAGACAATTTCCAATACCGTGAACCGAACCAACGTCCTGATTTTTTCCACCATAAATCCAACCTTTATCAATAGCTCAATATTAATATCAATATCAATAATTACAGCCAAAAATTTCCGATTAGTTTGGCCCGAGCGAATTTTAAGTAAGCATATGTTTTTCATTAATATTCTAACAAGTTTGAAGCCTGTATTTCAAATACCGAAACCACAATCAAGATCTAAATTTTTTTCAACGTATATCTAGCCTTTATCAATAGCTCCTTATAATTACAGCTAAAATTTCCAATTTTTTAATCAAAAGCATGAATTTCATTAATATTCGAACAAGTTTGAAGCCTTCTATTTCCGATACCGTGACCCCAACCAACATCCCAATTTTTTTCAATACATATCCAACCTTTATCAACACATCTTCATAATTAATGCTGAACATCTAATTATTTTTACGTAAGCGATTTTTTGAACAAGCATATGTTTTTGCTTATTCGAATAAGTTTGAAGTCTTGTATTTCCGATACCGTGACCCCAACCAACATCCCAATTTTTTTCAATACATATCCAACCTTTATTAACACATCTTACTAATTACTGCTGAACATTCTAATTATTTTTACGTAAGCGATTTTTTGAACAAGCATATGTTTTTGCTTATTCGAACAAGTTTGAAGTCTTGTATTTCCGATACCGTGACCCCAACCAACATCCCAATTTTTTTCAATACATATCCAATCTTTATCAACACCTCTTCATAATTAATGCTGAACATTCTAATTATTTTTACGTAAGCGATTTTTTGAACAAGAATTATTCGAACAAGTTTGAAGCCTTGTAATTCCGATACCGTGACCCCAACCAACATCCCAATTTTTTTCAATACATATCCAACCTTTATTAACACATCTTACTAATTACTGCTGAACATTCTAATTATTTTTACGTAAGCGATTTTTTGAACAAGCATATGTTTTTGCTTATTCGAACAAGTTTGAAGTCTTGTATTTCCGATACCGTGACCCCAACCAACATCCCAATTTTTTTCAATACATATCCAATCTTTATCAACACCTCTTCATAATTAATGCTGAACATTCTAATTATTTTTACGTAAGCGATTTTTTGAACAAGCATTATTCGAACAAGTTTGAAGCCTTGTAATTCCGATACCGTGACCCCAACCAACATCCCAATTTTTTTCAATACATATCCAACCTTTATTAACACATCTTACTAATTACTGCTGAACATTCTAATTATTTTTACGTAAGCGATTTTTTGAACAAGCATATGTTTTTGCTTATTCGAACAAGTTTGAAGTCTTGTATTTCCGATACCGTGACCCCAACCAACATCCCAATTTTTTTCAATACATATCCAATCTTTATCAACACCTCTTCATAATTAATGCTGAACATTCTAATTATTTTTACGTAAGCGATTTTTTGAACAAGCATTATTCGAACAAGTTTGAAGCCTTGTATTTCCGATACCGTGACCCCAACCAACATCCCAATTTTTTTCAATACATATCCAATCTTTATCAACACCTCTTCATAATTAATGCTGAACATTCTAATTATTTTTACGTAAGCGATTTTTTGAACAAGCATTATTCGAACAAGTTTGAAGCCTTGTATTTCCGATACCGTGACCCCAACCAACATCCCAATTTTTTTCAATACATATCCAATCTTTATCAACACCTCTTCATAATTAATGCTGAACATTCTAATTATTTTTACGTAAGCGATTTTTTGAACAAGCATTATTCGAACAAGTTTGAAGCCTTGTATTTCCGATACCGTGACCCCAACCAACATCCCAATTTTTTTCAATACATATCCAATCTTTATCAACACCTCTTCATAATTAATGCTGAACATTCTAATTATTTTTACGTAAGCGATTTTTTGAACAAGCATTATTCGAACAAGTTTGAAGCCTTGTATTTCCGATACCGTGACCCCAACCAACATCCCAATTTTTTTCAATACATATCCAATCTTTATCAACACCTCTTCATAATTAATGCTGAACATTCTAATTATTTTTACGTAAGCGATTTTTTGAACAAGCATTATTCGAACAAGTTTGAAGTCTTGTATTTCCGATATCGTGACCCCAACCATCATCCCAATTTTTTATACATATCCAACCTTTATCAACATCTCTTCATAATTAATGCTGAACATTCTAATTATTTTTACGTAAGCGATTTTTTGAACAAGCATTATTCGAACAAGTTTGAAGCCTTGTATTTCCGATACCGTGACCCCAACCAACATCCCAATTTTTTTCAATACATATCCAATCTTTATCAACACCTCTTCATAATTAATGCTGAACATTCTAATTATTTTTACGTAAGCGATTTTTTGAACAAGCATTATTCGAACAAGTTTGAAGCCTTGTATTTCCGATACCGTGACCCCAACCAACATCCAAATTTTTTTCAATACATATCCAATCTTTATCAACACCTCTTCATAATTAATGCTGAACATTCTAATTATTTTTACGTAAGCGATTTTTTGAACAAGCATTATTCGAACAAGTTTGAAGCCTTGTATTTCCGATACCGTGACCCCAACCAACATCCCAATTTTTTTCAATACATATCCAATCTTTATCAACACCTCTTCATAATTAATGCTGAACATTCTAATTATTTTTACGTAAGCGATTTTTTGAACAAGCATTATTCGAACAAGTTTGAAGTCTTGTATTTCCGATATCGTGACCCCAACCATCATCCCAATTTTTTATACATATCCAACCTTTATCAACATCTCTTCATAATTAATGCTGAACATTCTAATTATTTTTACGTAAGCGATTTTTTGAACAAGCATTATTCGAACAAGTTTGAAGCCTTGTATTTCCGATACCGTGACCCCAACCAACATCCCAATTTTTTTCAATACATATCCAATCTTTATCAACACCTCTTCATAATTAATGCTGAACATTCTAATTATTTTTACGTAAGCGATTTTTTGAACAAGCATTATTCGAACAAGTTTGAAGCCTTGTATTTCCGATACCGTGACCCCAACCAACATCCAAATTTTTTTCAATACATATCCAACCTTTATTAACACATCTTACTAATTACTGCTGAACATTCTAATTATTTTTACGTAAGCGATTTTTTGAACAAGCATATGTTTTTGCTTATTCGAATAAGTTTGAAGTCTTGTATTTCCGATACCGTGACCCCAACCATCATCCCAATTTTTTATACATATCCAACCTTTATCAACATCTCTTTATAATTACCGCTGTGATTTTTTAAAGAAGCAAATTTTTTGAATTAGTATTCGAACTAATACATCACTCAATGTATTTGTTAAATTTTATGACATTTCGATTAATCCGATAAAAGTGATAGCCATTTAAGTGAAGTTACTTTTGTTATTTTCAAAACAATGGATTTATTATTGCTTCTTGATAAATAAATAAAACTGTACATGGTCAGCAATGGCTTCAGAGTGTTATCCGGACTCTGCTCGATTGAAAAAAACTATTTATTATTACTTTGCTGAATTTAAACGTGGTCTTACAGATCCCGACGATAGCGAACGTTTTGGTCGTCCAAATGAGGTGGTTACTCCAGAAAATAGAAAAAAGTCCGCAAATTGGTTATGTCTAAACGTAAATTGCAATTTCGTTAGATATCTGGGGCCGGAAAGATATCAGAAGGCAATGTGTTCACAATTATGCATGAACTTTTGACCATGAGAAAAGTTTTTTTAAATTGGGTGGCCGCGTTCACCCACATCCGACCAAAAAAAACAACGTGTTCATGATTCAGAGCAGTGTTTGGTCCTTTTACATGTAATAAATCAAATTTTTTGCGTCAGAGTATTGACCTCTAATAAATAGAATAAGACATAGAGTTTTTGAATCGTTTGATTGCAAAAATCATTGAAAAACGGCTTCATGTGTCATGACATCGAAGAAAAACCCACTGTTTCACCAAGACAATGCACCGATGTACAAGTCGATGGCAAGGATGGTCAAATTGAATAAATTACACTTCGAATTGCTACCTTATTCACCGTATAGTTCAGATCTGTCCTCCAGTGACTATTGGTTATTCGCTGATCTCAAAAAAATGCTTGCCGGTAAAAAATTCAGCTCAAATGAAGAAGCAATTGCTGAAACTGAAACCTATTTTGAGGCAAAAGATAAATCTCTCTGCAAGCACGGCATCGAGAAATTAGAGAAGCGTTGGAATGATTGTATTGCTCTTCAAGGGGATTACATTGAAGAATAAAATCGATTTTTACCAAAAAAATGTGTTTTTCTTAGTAATTCACACGACTTGCTTGCTTGGAGACCTGGCTTTATGGACTACCCTCGTATCTAAACAAATTGATAGCTCGTATTCCCAAAAAGTGTTTCCATAAGCCTCATATTGATTGTTTTTCATATATTTTTCATGACTTCTATAAAACATTTTTTTGGAACATTCTATTCTGATCGATTCAACTTTAGTGACTTTTTGAACCAATTGAACATTTATGAGGCCCCGTTCTCCCAATACCCTGACCCTATGCAACTTCCTTGCCAACTCAGTCAGCCAAGGGCGCAATAACTCTTTAACTTCGTCATTAGTGTTGAATTTTTGAATTCCGATGGCTTCTTTTAGTAATCCAAACATGTGATAGTCGCAGTGTGATATGTCCGGACTATAGGGGGGATGTTCTAGTATCTATCACCCCAGTTCCGATATTGTACAGAGTATGAGACGCGCCGTATTATATGGTGATAGCGCGCGTTATCCTGAAGAAAAATCACACTTCGCGCTGGAACGCTTCTCTGTTTTAAGCGGGTTTCGCGTGTATTTTTAGAAGGTTAGAGTAGTATGCAGCATTTATGGAACATTGTGTGCGCAGGAATGCAAGCACTCCTCGTCGGTCCCAGAATACAGTGATGATTCGCGTTAAAAAAAACGACCCCTACCGCCTCGTGTTGCGTAAACAAGTGGCGGCATGAATTTTTGCTCGAAGTTAACAATTGGAGAACCCATCGTGCCGTTATTTTGCGATATTGAAGGTGTTCGTGAATTATAGACTTCACACTACCAATACTAATGCCGAGTTCAGTTTACGGTCCTCCAAAATGAGCTGCTCTACGCGACAAATGTTATCTGGTGTGACGCTGTTTCGTAGTCGACAGTTTCGCGGCCTTATTTGAACGCTTTAGCCCAATTAAATATAACACACCTACTTAGGCACTCACTACCGAATTGATTTCGTAAAAGCCGTGTTTTTAATGCCCTTCCACATCTAAAAAACGAAAGATAATACGTTCAGCAACGTCCGTCGGTACTTAACGTTCCCTCATGGTTGTAGAATGCGAGTGAAATATGTGTTCGCGACGTAAATTATGCCATATTATTAAGGTGATATCAGATGGTTCACTTTTCAGTTCATTCGGATGATCAAGGGAATGTTCTCTTTTTTTCATTCCACGCTCACAAGATACACACAAAATGACACTTTATTCGCTCATTTCCTCGAATATGTCGTCAAACGAACTCGAGTGAACGTTTTCTTCGTATTCATACATTTCATTTTTCGTTCATTCGGAGTGCGAGTAATTGATGCCGAATGCCGAATTCCAACATCGCTGGATTGGTATACTAATAGATTCATTTATCACTTTTGATTCATTTAATGCCTAGACGTTTCATTCTTAATGAAAGACAGAAATGAATAAAAATTGAGCCGTCTGATATCACCTTTAGGTCGGGCGCAAGTTGAGATGTGGTGAACACGTGCAGGGCAGCACAGCGCAAGGAAAGGCATCTCGAGAAAACTGTGTAGCGCAGTTGCCTCCGCATATTGAGACCAGTTCACTGCTGCATTTCGACGAAAGTGGACAAGTTTTCTCCTCTTTAAATTTCTCCTGACATAAATCACTTAAATTTGAGCTCTGAGTCGAATTCTGATGACGAGCTCTTAATAATACTTCTATTGTATCAGAAGTCAAGATCGAAACAGTACAGAAGTGAATTTATGAAAAAAAGCTCACGGGGAATTTTCGCTGTCGAGGGAACTCTCGAATGAACATTTTAATAATTAATTCCGTCTTAGCCGAGCTGAACTCGATGAAGTTAGGATGCAATCGTGGCCCAAATATCTTGCTTCAATTTAATTTTCATATAGATCGGTTCACTTGTATTATATAACACCGAGTGGTTTCGTACTAGTTCAATCAATTTTTCTTCACGAGATTTCATTTTTCCTAAACATCTGTAGGCAACTGTGTGAGTGTGATGCCACGTCCGGCGCAGTACTGCCCTGCCCTGCTCTGCCTCTCAATTCACGCGGGCCCATTAGATAACAAGAGTTACAGAAACTGTGCTGCACTGCACGGCGTCTCAACTTGCGCCCGGCCTTATTAAGGGAGTCAGTTGTTAACACATTATCAATCCGGGACTTTCAAAACATACAGGCGCGCCATCTACAGCGTTTGTCTTGATTATATTTGAACCTTCCTCGTATATATGTTTTGATGTCGGCAGGAAACATGACGTGTCATTTTTTTCATTCACATTATTATTGTTTGGTGGCTCTAGTTTCTAGTAAATTCAAAATTTTATACAATTTTTCTTTTGACAAAGAAAAGGTATTAACCAGTGTTATTAATGAGGAGGACGTTTGATCTCGATAGTTTGTGGTTTGATTGTATAAATAATTCGAATATTTCTGAACGATTCGCTTTATTTATAATTTATCAAATCTGAACAAATTTTTTATGATTACATAAGACGTTTAAAAATGAAAGTTCGTTAAAAGATACAGGGTCGTTGTTGTCTCTATACTAAAAGTCTTCGTTGCGGCTAAAATCCGTTCAAGATTCCGCAGATACAAAGAAATACGTTTGCTAAACAAAGATAACGAATGTTTCGCATGCCGAACAAGTTTGAAAATATGGCCCCTGAAGTGTGTGTACCACTTTAAAAGTTCTGTTCTAGCGACCAGTTGCAAAGTAGCGGTTGCTCGGGCCTCTGACGTTCTTACCATGTGTTTATTTATATCGTCTTTCGTTTTAAGATCTATTTTTGTTGTATTATCACCGATAATGGCTAAAGACCCACGACTGGTATGTATGAAGATACCTTTTGGTTTCGTACTTATATGTAATATTTTTCTAAAGTATCGAATAAAGCACGGTTATGTTTTCTTGAATGAATCGAAACGGGTTTCGAAACGTGGTAAAACTGTGTTTAAGACACGCGCTACCAACATTTAGTCATCAACTGAATATATATTCGAATGAAATTGATTCGTAATAGAAAGTGATGCAATTCGTTTGAGATACATCAGATTTTTTTTAAGTAGAATCGATTAAAATTATGACATTTTCATACGTTAATAATATACGGGATGTAAGAAATGTCAGAAATTGAGTTGAAATTGAATACATAATATTTATGGCCTGTCGGCATTTTTTCAACAAGCCAGTTTTTATCGAAATGTCGCCTCTTTTCCGTTATTCTTTGAAAAATGTTATACGCAGGTATAAAAAGTTCTAATAAGCGTAATTTTTAGAAATTATATTTAAAAACGATTTATATACTGATTAAAATATGAAATATGAATATTTTTCGGTCTTACCGATATAAAAAAAATATGAACTGGTTGTTTAACACGTTAATGCCCAAACTTTTTTTAATTGATTTTCGAAATGGTCTAGAACAAATAAATCAAAATCAATAAAGTAACGCCCAAGCAACTAAAGTTTCTTCTGATAACTTAAGGAGTAATTTCTATCGAATAAGTCAGGATTTAAATTAGGATAATGACCATCGAATAGTGTTTCTCCGAACGTCAACAATTTATATTTAGTCCAGTGAGTACACCCAATTAGAATCAAAACCCACGAAAATTAGTGATGTCGTTGATTTTCCGGATCTCTATCAATACAGTAAAAGTTCAAAATTTTGGCCGCTAAGCGATAATATTATTGTTTAAATTTTCAAAATTTCGAGTTTTGCATATAACTCGGAATCTAAGCCGAATATCGAAAAAAGTGAAGGGATCAAAAATAGTTCAAAAAAATTCCTACAAAAAAGGTTCCTTGTGATTTTTTCCTAATCTCAAAATTACTCTTATAAAAAGCGAATTTCGTGTTACTGGATTTTTTTAACAGTGCATTTTTTGCGGGTAACTCAAAAAAGACTTAAAATTTACAGATAAATTTCTGAAAAAAAATGCCGAGCTGGAAATTACCTTCGAAGAAGTTCAAATATGTTTTTTCCTAACCTAGAAAAAACTCTAAAATTCCAGAAATGCTCTTTTAAAATCTTTATTATTGTAAGTACTCTAAACGATAATCCTTAAAAACGCTATTCTTGTGAGAACTTTATTTGAATATTTATCAAAAATAGAGAACATATTAAAAATCAAATATAAGAAATCCATTGCAATCTAGTCGATATCATCATCACTCTCGAGCATTTCTCCAAGAGAAATTCCGTGCTCGTCAGGGTGTCTTCACTGTCTTCTCCTGCAGGACTGGTCTCTCCGTCAAAAAATGCTTCTTCCTCCAAGTCAGCAGGAATGAGATTCGTGTTTTCCAATTTTAGGGTTCGCCATTTAAAAGTTTGAAAATCGGTACAATGAAAATACTTGAAACCGTATTCACGCAAAGCCAAAATTCCTATTTGCTGATGAATTTCGTGAAATAGAGGCTCTACAGAATCAAATTTAGTAGGTTTATCAAGATCACAGTTGAAGATTGTATAATCCATAATTAAATTATAAATATATAGCAGCTCTTTGTTATCCAGCATGCCTGCCCACTTAACTAAACTGCTATACTAACCACATTTTGTAGTAAAGCCGTATTTTACGACTTGATACTCCGGGCTACATTTGCTATGAATATTTACATCAGATTTGTGAAGAAAGTCTCCTTCATTCTTATATTTATCGAAGAAAATCGCGATCAAAACAATTAACCATTTCACTAATCAAAGAGTGTTTTAATGCTGGCATTTACGACACTTTACGTACTACAAAAGAAACACAATTAATTTTTTACCTTGAAGCACTCCCATTAGGTTCCTTTTCTGCCATTTCATTATTTTTTTTTTCACAATTTTCATTCAACAATTAACATTGAAACTTTACACGTGCACTAATTAGATGTCTTTTGTCGTCTGTTTTCCTCCGACGGCGCCCTCTACACCCGTTGAATCTTCGGTTGATGTATTAAAGGAACTCTCCCAGTAGGAAGAGCGTTTCTTTTTTATATCACGTAAGCTTTAGTTTTCCCCCGTATGATGAGTTAAAACCAAACGCTCGAAAATCGCAAAAAGATTTAAGAAAAAAATGTCGTTTTGGAGCTCTTGGCGAGTTTTCAGCTTTTTGATGGGAAACCGAAGGTTTTACGAACTTATTTGGGGAGGAAATTGAAGCTCGACAACTCAGCTTCAAAATGTATGCTTTATTTTTCTCATTATTTTGCGAAAATGTCTGGTATTCAACAACTTATAAAAAAGTAACCAAACTTGTCAACTAAGAAAAAATCTAACATTATTAAAGTAATTTTTTTCCTATCACAGAGTGAATTCAAAGGTATAATTGGTCTCATTTTAAAGGTAATTGTCTAATTGACGACCTCAAGCAAGGGGTCGCTGCTGGGTGTAGCAGAGTCACAGGCACATGTTCATCCAGGCAACCAACAAAAAACAATTCCGTTGGTTTTGTTTTCAAAGAATTTCAAAAGAATTTCAAAGTCTGAATTTTTTTGCACATGCAGTTGTAGACAAGAGACTCTAATGAGTAAAATGCACTTTCTTTCGTCCTTAAATGTTGAGTTTTCGAGAGGAGCAGTTCCTTCTTCAGCCGGGACGTAATTTCCCTCAGACTCTATGTTGCGCGAAAACTGTTTAGTAAGATACGACTCCAAAGTTTAAGCGTATTTTACAAAGAAATTACAGATCTTAGAGAAAAATCACAGAGAACCTTTTTTGTAGAAAATTTCCTAAACTACATTTTTGACTTCCCCACTTTTTCCGAAATTTGGCATTGATTTCGAGTTATTTGCAAAATTCGGAATTTTCAATTTAAACATAAATATATCGCTTAGCGGTCAAAATTATGATGTTAACTTTCATTGTATCGATAAAGCACCTTAAGAACTAGCTAAATACAGAAAATCAGCAACATAACTAATTTTCATGGGTCAGGAGGTGTGATCATTGGACTAATTTTATAGTTGATGGAACACAAAAAAAACTACATTTTATGTTCGTGATATATAGAAAATTATAGTTTTTTCTCTCCTCCTGAAAAGTTGTCATTTTTGACTTATGTCAAAACGGGGGTCCATGAAAATTTATTTAGTTTCGATTGTTGAGACTTACCGTTACCGCGCCGGCCGCTGTCTCGTCCGCAACGCTTGTTCAGACATGCAAATTAATACGACTTGTAGTGTATGTGCTTGCAATCTTGCATGAACTTGTCTGATTCTTCACCAATAGGAATACGAAAGTCAAAGATAAACGTTGTTTCCGGAATTTCATAAAGTCAATCGATATTAGTTTGTACAGTGACTAAATTTGTACCCAGAGTTTCGAAATGAAAAGTAAAGTGAATAGATAGGTATTAGTGATTTCCAGTGTCGGAAAAATCGATTCCAATCGCAAAAGTTACTTTATTGGCAAATAAATGGATCTCCTGACATGGTCGGGCTATATCGTGGATTTATAAGTCATTTTAAAAGAATTATACCACAGGTAACATCTAGTCGCTTCAATTTGTTATTGATGCAGTTATCAGAATTACAGGCAATGTATTAAATATGCGCATGAAAATGATGAAGACTTCCAACGGTTGCTGTTACATATCGAAGTTGGTTGACGAAAGATTTTATTTACTTGTTGACTCAGTTTTAGAGTTTCTGGAACTAAAGATCCTGATTTAATAAAAAACCTGAATTTTTAAGCAGACTTCGCAGATTGACAGATTGGTTCAAAACATTTAATGTTTTGGAAGGAAGGAAGGAAAATATTGATCGTCGCGACTTTTCAGTTTTCAAACTTGTCGCAAGTAGAATGCCTTGATGAGGATATTCAGACATACGTTCAACATTCGATTGCCCTGCATGATGATTTTAAAATCAGATTTGAAGATATCCTATCGATGGAAATACCACCATGGATCATAAATTCCTTTGATGAAACGAAAGTGGAGAATGTGATATTACAATACCCTCGTCATATCTTCTCTAAAAAATTTTAGTGCCTTATTCACAATAAAAAGGAGCAGATTGAATATCACAGAACAGGGAGATTATTACTTACAAAACTCAAGCCAAATATTGATAATTTGCTGTCAATTCATCAATTATATGCCTCTCATTAAATTTGTATTTTTTTTGTAATTACCATTGTAGAAGTTACATTACAAGGGCTTAATTTTGTTTTTATAATACTTGTAATATAAATTCATGGAGTAATTTATTTCAACTGTTCCGAATGGGAAGTTTTCTAAATAAAATTAGTAAGAACTGATTGGTGTTTGTACTGTGAGTCACTGTATATTTCAAAAAAGTGTAGTTGGATGGAGTCACTTATCCAACTTCGCTTTTTTGATATAGCATAATCAATTTAGATTAAATCGAAAGTTTGTTTAATTGATTTTATTATTAAATTACTGTTTAAAAGTCTTAGAAACAGAGCATAAAGTGTTTGATAGAAAGCTCTAATACCTAAACTCCACCTCTTTTAATTTTTGAAAACTCGAATGAAACGACATTTTATTAAAAATGTATTCTAGCTGGATCGATTTATCGCCCTCGAAACCTTCTGTATATTAAAACATGACGTTCATTTTTTTATAGTTTACTTTTCAAATAAAGTGTAAAGTTATTTAAAAAGTGCTTAATTAGTTTACTATTGTATATATAAGAAGTGTTTTGTGCCAGAAGGTACATTTTCGCAAAAAGTATCAAAGAAAAAACAAAAAAATCACAAATCACTAAATATATATATGATTATCACCACAGTTTAAACTTTGTTTGGAAAGTGATCCCTGACCTGCCATAACAATGGCTGTGTGTGACCTATAGTACTATAGTCTACTGTAGCACAGATAGACATTTCCAAAATAAGTGTTTTTTGATCCCAATGAGCATTTAAATATGATAAAAATAAGTGCAAGGTGGTGCCTCGAGTTCCGATCGTAGTGCAAAAAAAGTCCTGATACGGTCCTGTTACAAAACATTAACGAGTGTGTGGAAAAAATAACCGGCGATTTATAAATTCAAACAGATGTGTTGTGTAGGTAATTGTTGAAGAAGGAGTGGTCGATTAACAGCTACGTGGGAGAATGCAAGAGAAAAAATATAGTAATTAGAAAAGATGTATTAATTAGGTGGGCGAAAGAGAAGGTAATGTCTGCCTAAATATTATAAGACATATGATAGAAAAACTAGTACGTCAATAGTCTAACAATTACACAGATAATAATACAGGGGGCTTTAAAGAAAAGGGATCCCGTCTCTAGGATAAATATAAAACTGTAATTATTTGTGGTTTGCTTAGTAAAAAATATTATACATATTTTCTACGGTTTTACTGCAACGGCGGATTTACGAAAAAAATTATGGAAATAAAAATAAATTAGCACCGTGTAACTAATGTTCTCTATGGAACACAGACATAAAAACAAATTCATTGGAAGTATCAGCTTCCAAAACATATTCGTAAAAAATTTAAATACAAAGTAGTTGTGTGTAGTAGTGTCATTTGTCAAAGTTTAACCATTCAAAAAATTCTGCAAACTTCGAAATAAATGATAATCAGATGGTGCCAGATCAGAGTTGTGTGAGTGATGTGGCATCACTTCCCAGCCAAGCTCCAATAGTTTCCCACGATTTGCCAAAGATGTGTGAGGGCTTGCATTATCATGGTGGATAAGTAAATTTGACAATTTTTCATCCAGTTTCATTAACTGTTAATAGTAAACATGAGAATTGATTGTTTGATTCCTTGGAAGCAGCTCAAAAAACACAACACCTTTGACAGCATGAGCTTTTTTGTTTATTTTCAGCTTTCGATGTGGTTTGTGCTGGTTCATCGAGTTTGATGCATTATTGTTTTCGAACTATGTCACTGTACAGGACTCATTTTCCATCACCAGTGATGATCCTTTCCAAAAAGAGTTTGCTTCAGTTCTTAAATGTTGATTCTTTGTGTTAAATGAATTTCTTTTAATACCCAAGACATTCAAGTGTTTTTCAATTGTTTTGTGCGATACATGTAGCCTCTTCGCACCTTTCGAATAGTTAAATGACGATCCTCTATTAAAACGGATTATTTTTACCAATTCTGATAGGGGTGCACTGTTAAGCAATGAGCACCATAAACTTCACATATTTCTTTGTGAAACGCAGCAACTTTCTTTCACGCACTAATTGCTTCTAAAGTTACATTAATGTGTTCAGTATCACGTGACAACGGCAAAGTACAGCACTAACATAAGTTATTAAAAAAATAAAGGCAGGCCCTCTATCAGTGAAAAGCGAAAGAACTTATTTGCCAATCAAAGGCAACGAAACTTCGGTTGATCAGTATAACTATTTCAAGCTAGAGTCGAGAAGACAAAAAGTAATAAAATGTAATTTCCATCAAGACAAATGTTACAGAACTTCAACATGACAATTCCGCTCTTATTTCACAGTCCCAAATACCGAAAAACTATTTATAGTTCGCATAGAGGAATATTACACCATAAATCTAAGAATAACAGAAAGTATATGACACTGTGTGCAACGTGTATTATCAGGCGACAACTTGACGTCAAAATTAATTATTCTATACTATAAAATGAGTATTAGTGAAAAAGAAATTATTTATTATTTTTTACCTGATAGTCCGGTCAAATTACACCAAAAAATAAGAGAGAAGCTACATAAATATTACCATCAAGCTGAAAATTAGTAAAATTGTTTAAAATACAATTTAAATTAGAATTTGAATGTTCCCCATCATTTCCGTGTATAGATAAATTTTATTCAAGGTGAAAGGTCAAAAAAAATGTGTTTTTCGCGATTATCGGCAAAACGGTAAGTTTTATCATGAAAATACCTTAGACAAAAATTGTAGATCATAAAATTATCTACAAAAAAATGTATCAATACTTTTATTCTGAGATATAACGATTCAAAAAGTTGTAAAAGTTATGTTTCAGATTTACTGTCGTATTTAATAGCTATAATGATTGCATGAGATATACTGCAAACAACATCCTGGAACTTTAGAAACATGTCCATCAATTGATAATTTATTTAATAAACTTATGACAGTTCCCACCAGTCAACAGAAATTTCTTACAAATACTCACAACAAATCTCGGTTCATTTCATTGTTGTAAGAAAAGTTTACTGCTGAAAATATATTGGTGAAACCATTAAATACGACAACTTTTACAACTTTTTGAATGATTATATCTGAGAAACAGTGGGGAAAAAATATTGATACGTTTTATGGAGATAATTTAATAATCTACAATTTTCGTCTAAGGTATTTTTATGATAAAACTCACCGTTTTGCTGAAAATTGTGAAATACTCATTTTTTGACCTCGAACAAAATTTTTTCCATACCCGGAAATGATGAGGAACATTCAAATTGTATGTTCAATTGTATTTTAAACAATTTTACTGATTTTGAGCTTGTTGGGAATTTATGTAACTTAGTCAAGTATTATTTCGAGATGACAAAATTTATTTTTCATTTCGAGAATTTGTTGTCATTCCACGATTTTCTGCGATTCCATTAATTTTATATTTTTTAAGAAGGGAACAAAAATAATATAGTTTCTCACCGGTATGGAACTAATATTCTTCGAATTTAACATATTCTCCAAATCTTTATTGAAGATCTATCATTTATACGAGCTATTCTTTACATACATCAGTATTTGTGTCCTCATGGTAGTCACCTGAACGAGTAGATTCAAAAGTCAACAAACCACACTGCCAACAAAACCATTTCAACTGCCCATGCCGATGTGTACTATTATCAGTCTGCGCTCCTTTCCTGTTGATGGATTTAAACCAGTAGATGAATTATTTGGAAAACTTTCTCTTCAAGTTTCATCCTGCCAATATTTATTTGGTGTATGTTCCTCATTCAATCTAATCAAAATATATTTCTTCTTTGATTAGGTACTTTCTTTTCGGTACTACAATGTTTCTTATTTCTATTAAAACAGACTTTCTGGAACGCTTTTTCCACCGTAAGCCTATTTTTCCTAAAAGTTTCCAGTGCTTCGACTTTGTCTACTGTCGGAAATTATTTTCTATAGAAGAATGCATCTACTTTTCCTCGAAGTCTTTCTTTCAAATGTTTTTCTGTTTGAAATTTTGGTTTTCGTGGAGTTTTTTGTGCTGTTCGAAACTCACCACATTTTTCTTCTTTAATATCTTTGTAAATCGTAGTTCCTAGCAAAAAGGATCGATTTTTAGGTGTTTTTGCGGTCTTTTCAAATTCCCCATAATCACAATATGTTGTATACTACACCTTGAGAGTTACAACTTAAACTGTTAAGCATATACAACTTTGACCTCGTTACTATATGGAAAAATCTAAAATCGTATTTTAGGTGAAATTTTTCGGGAAAAGATTCTTGGAATTATAATAAAGCGAAATTTCTAACTTTTATAGGCAAATAGGCACGAGGATGGTCCCAGAAGTACCTGGCCTGCCCTAGAGATGATGGTAGTTGCTCGAAAACTACCATTGTATTAGAAAGTACACAATCTACTCAGCACATGTTTCAAGTTTAAAGACGCCACGTTGTTTAATATTTGTTTGGCAGACATCAGTAGGGAACGTTTCCAGTGAATTTGTAAATATGGGAAAAATTGGTCATCGTTATGTGATACATTACTTTTGTTTGAAAGGCATTAGCCCAACCAATAAAGAAGCTGAACTAGATTCTACTCTGGGTGAGACTGATCCTGCATTATCAATAGTAAAATATTGGGTAGCAGAGTTTATACGAGACCGTACACCTGCGAAAACCATCATCGCAGTGACCAATGGAAAAAAACAGTGTTGTGAAGATGTTTCCATCGAGTGTTTGGCAATGTTTCAAGAAATCTTTGCGCCATTTCATAACCATAGATGGAACGTTGGTCCATCACTTCACACCCGAAACAAAAGCACAATCAGAACAATGGAATGAAAAGGGACAACCGGCTCCAAAGAAGTCAAACCCTTCAATCTGCAGGTAAGGTCATGGCAACGGTTCTTTGGGATGTGCGTGTGATAATTTTCATTTATTATTTTGAAAACGGAATAACTATCAATGGCGAGTATTATACAAACTTATTGCAACGTTTGAGCGAAGAAATCAAACAAAATCAGTTGCATTTGCGTGAGAGGAAAGTGTTGTTTCCTAAAGACAATTGCACCAGCTCACGCATCCCTTATTGCAATGGCCAAAATCAATGAACTGAAGTTTGAATTCGTACCTCATGCAACCTACTCCTCCTAGGATTATTTTCTGTTCCCAGACTTATTAAAATGGCTAGGTGTTCAAAAATTTTTCAACAATGAAGAGATGATGTCGGTAGTTAATGGTTATTTTGAGGAGATTGACGATTCTTATTATAAAAAGGGATTACGTTGAATAATAAATATATTTTATTCCAAAATTTTTGTGTTTTCATTGTTGGGCGAGGTACTTCTGGGACCATCTTTAACACACATATTTTTGCCTTTTTCTAAACTCTTTCTATTGTTATGTATGGCTATAAAAGACCAATAAGAAAACGAAAACTTGTATTAGCTCAAGTACATTTATGGTAATTTTGGATTAGTAACTAAGTTTTGGATTAGTCACCGTCACAGTACCTCCCGCACGTGAGTGGTCTTCTAAAGATACTCGTCTTCAATGAATCAACATAAACCAATTTTCAATTGTAGAAAATGATGGACAACGTTTAGTCAAAAATTTTATACCTCAATTTAAGACATTTTCCAATACAACTTGACTACTGAGTCAATAATCGTCATAATAAAATGGATATAAGCAGCAAGTTGTAATTTTGTGTCAAGCTTGTTGAGACTTTTCACTGACGCGTGCATGAAGATTTTTGCGAACGCACTCTATTTATCACAAATGACGAAGAGCTCACGGACCCTTTTTCTTAAGGAATGCTTGCATCGAGCGCACGTCAGTCGAGCGCTCGGTGCATCGAGCGCACAGATTATATAGAAGGGTGCATCGAGCGCACATTTGCTGGTATTAAGACGGTATCTCCAATCCCTGTAGCTTGAAATGTGTATTACTGTAAATAAAAGAAGAAAAATTATAAAAGAGTTAACAACAGAGTAACAAAGAGTTAATACTTTCTCATCAATGCGATTATAGCCATAGTCTCCTAACCTAACCTAACATAACCTAATCTAACCTAACCTAACCTAACCATTCTTAAATTAAAAGGCTTTTTTGTGGACAATTCAAAATACGCAATTTTTCAACTATTTTGAATCTAATACCAAAAATGAACTAATTCTTAGAAAATATCATTTTTTCTATCAATTTTTGTTCAATATTTTATATAATATTGAACATTTGCTCATTTTGGAAAATCTTATGTAATTAAAATTATATTTACAATTAATTATAAAATGTTGCTGATGGTTTTTCGTTTCGTCTCAATGATAATAAATTTTGTATGTTTGCCCATCTTTAGGATTCACTTCGGCAGATCAAATTTTCTTGTGCTTTCGTCAAACGATATTTCGGATTCGACACTGGTAGTGTGTGCGCTAGATGTACGAAATATTTTCTAAATGTGCCTGTGCGCTCCTCGTATCCAACGTTCTTAACGACCACTACTCTAGTCTTTAGTTCAAATAGATAAAAAATTTTGACTATTCCCCGGGCGCTACGTTGGACGACAGATAGTGTTTTCGTTATTATTAGAAAATGAAAACTTCCACTAACTTTTTGTTTTTAAGTTATTCTAGCTATTTATTCCCTTCAACAAAAGGATAAAAGTAAGTCGTTCAATGAACAGTGATAGTTCAGATTGAAGTTAAGTTAT
Organism: Diorhabda sublineata; assembly: GCF_026230105.1. Taxonomy (NCBI): domain Eukaryota; kingdom Metazoa; phylum Arthropoda; class Insecta; order Coleoptera; family Chrysomelidae; genus Diorhabda; species Diorhabda sublineata. The sequence goes on along the minus strand of NC_079475.1, from coordinate 5,492,824 downwards.
CATCTGCCGTCCTTAGTACGTCTAGCTCCAAGTGACATTTTTCTCAAGAATCTGACTCAAGATTTATTGAAGGAATAGTTGTATGCCAGACCAGACATAAAAAACCTTTTCAATGATGTGAAAGCATTTCTAAGCCTTCGTTATTATAAAAGGGGTGTTGATGACATTGAAAAGATTGATACATTTTCAGATGCAGTTCTCAATGGAAAACGGCTAATAGGTATAAAAGTGTGGGAAACATTCCAAAATAATATGCGAAGATTGTTTGCCTTGAAAGGCAATAAAAATAAGATGTTTTTAATTCCTTTTACCACCTAAAAATTAACAAATTATTAATAGCAAATAAAATCATCATCAAGAATAATAGTTCTTCCATTATCAATTGCAGAAGACAGTTATGCGAGGAACAATCAATATTTCATAAATATGCACGACATTCATACCAAATTAAGAAACTCCCCGTATAAAATTTGGTAAACATTTTACAAACCGTCAGTCTACGTGGACTTGATGAATGTGTGTCAGAATCCATCATTTCCACATTTCTATTAGCCGAAGTTGTCGGAGGGCGTATGTAAACAATCTCTTCGAAAAATTCTGCGATAAGCAGTGGCTTCGTTTGGTGAGATTTCTTTAATAAATGAATTTCTTTAAATAAATAGAAATATTGCGTACTTTAGACCATTGGCGAATGAAGACAGTATAAAATTACTGGATTACAATTGAGTGCATCTGTATAAATAACGGCGAATAATGATTCGATTGCCTTTTAAAGAATAGTTTGTCACATAAGATACACATATTTTTAAAAGTATTTATAAATATAATAAATTCATAAAATCAGGTATCTACGCCTATGGTAGATCAAACAAAATTGTCGGCAAGGGTTTTTATAATCTGCAATTGATATTGGAAGAACTATAATTAAGTTAAATAGAAGAATAATGGTGATTTTGCCAAAAACTTAACCGCCTGGCGGAAAGTTCTATTATAGGCGGAGAACACTGGGAAGTCCTGTCATAGCGGAATCAAAAAATTTTTATTCAAATAAATATAGGAATAAATTAAGCTCGGTAAGCGTGGATTCCTATTGCCGAAACAATGTAAAAAAAAATTATTGAAAAAATGGAAAAATGTTTTACCTGCATCGCGGATATTAATTTTTTTTATGTATTCGACACTAAATTTAATTGGATTTTAGAAAAAATCACGCAAACCACTTTTTCTTGCCGGAAGGGTCTGACATACCTATTTGAGGTGTGTAATGGCTAAAATTTGTCCATTAATCGGAAACTCCTTTTTTTTAAATTTTATACATTTTTATGTAATTTTTAAAAATATCTTGTTATGTTCGCTCAAAACCTGCCGGAAAAATCCCGCATAAACTATAGCATCTACTCCAAAATGTACGATGTTCAATACATTTATTTTGGAGTAAATGTTTTTTGTCCAATAAGATATATGTTTCTCTGCTTAGATTTAAAAGAATATGAGGATTAATATGATTTAAGGAATAATATGAGAATTTTTAATTTAGATAATTGAAACAATTAAAATAATATTGAAATAATTGACAGGAGTTTATTCTCAAACTTAGTATTATTGATAAGCAGCAAAATCAATTTCATCTATATCACAACGGATCTCATTTTCTGATTCTTCACTTTCTTCTTCATTTAATTGGCCACTGAGAATTTCTTCAGCTTTTGAAGATGCTGCTGGGCCTTTTTACCACAATGGTTCCATGGCCATTTTCTTGATTCAGTTGCCATCCACATTCTGTTGGTTCAAATGAAATGCAAATTGGCTCAGTGGCATTTTGCCACATTGCGTTTATAAATATGGCGCATAAAACTTTTTGTGACAAAGTTTTCTAGCATGGAGGAATATTGCTAGAATTTAAATTTATAAGACCTTTGTAAAATTTTTCTTTGTCACTGGTGCTTGCAAAAAATTTCAAGAATAATTCAAATCTTACACTAACAACCTTATTCTCTAAATATTCGTACGAAAGGAGACATGTAGCAGCTCTCGGTGATTTTGGATATGTAGCTATATCTCGAGGAATAACATCAAATTTACGTCTTTTATTTGATCTTGATACGGATGTACTATTGTCTGATGATTAATATTTATCAATTGTTCCTCATGATTGTCAGCTTTGAATTAATTGATAATGCCAACAGTATCATGAAGTGTTTCTTTGCCATTTATTGTATCGACAAAACGATCACAATTGTCGAATGCGACGTGGGTACATAAATCTTTATCTCGGATGATGCCTGCTGGGATTATACTATTTTCTTCAACTGCAGTATAAGTCATTTTTGTTTCTAATTCCTCAGCTACAGAATATTACACACAATGGTCGTATTTATTTAAAATTTCTACTTCCAGTTAATGATTTTAATGATGATCCCAACATTTGCTGGCTTTATTCTTCCTTTATTCACTATATAAATCAAATCGCTGCATATTGATTCTATTCTTGTGGTATCTTCATCCGATAGTTTCCTGCGTAAATTTGAACCTTTTATTAAATGTTAAATGAATGACTGCAATGAATCTGATATATCACAATCTCTTTTTGTGATATATGTCGAATTTATTTTTCGTGGTTTTTTAGTCCTTACGTTTAATATATCATAACGAAGAATCAATAGCTAAAACATCATCATATTTATATAAAATTTTAGCTTGTAATTGCTCCATTCGATAATTCTCAAAATCACAAATTATTTCACGTTCTGCAACTACAACTCACTAAATTAATTGTCACTATGACACAGTTCAAAAATATAAAGATGCAACACTTGTATCTAAAATAGAAAACGAAACCACATTCGACACTTGAGGTAAAGAAAACTGACGGGACAGAATAGCTTGTACCTTATAAATGCACAAAGACAACCGTACCTGAACTAGAGAAAAAATAAAATATAATACTACAAAATTCTAAATATAATATACATATAAAATAATATAAAAATATTATAAAAAAATACAATAAAAAATATTTTTTTATTCACTAAGTTAGTGACTTATTTGGCTTTGTTTTTTTGTTTGACAGTAATTGTATATTTGGATCAAGCTTCGTAACACACAGCTTTAATTGATCCTCTAAATGTGCATCTGTAACTTGCGTTCTTATATTTGTTTTTATTTTTGACATTAGAAAAATTTTTTCTAAACGCTTGGATCTTTTGCCACATTTCATAAATATACCTCGTTCCACCTTGCAGGCAAATATTTAAATTGTTTTGTTTTGTCATCATATCAGACAAAAATGCAAGGTTTCTGAGAAATACTTCTTCTGATAGATCACAATGTTTTCCTTGTTCTTGATAAAAGCATGTCGTCGTAAAAGACAAAACTTTTATCAAAACCTGACCTGTTGATAGCCAGTAGTATGGTAGGTCAACACTATACGTTTCCTCATCTAAAGAGAGCATCTGCCGAAATTCACGATAACGCATTGCATTTAAGCGAATATAGTTGACAATGGCAATGGTTCTATCCAGAATGTCTTGCAAAATGTTAGATTTTGCGCAAAGATTTTGCTGATGCAAAATGTAGTGAAATGATATCAATTTGTTCAAGTTTAAGTTTTCCTTTTTTAACAAAGCAACGAATCCTTCTTTTTTGCCTCTCATGGAAGATGCGCCATCGGTGCAGACACTGACTAAATTACTAACATTCAATTGTAATTAATTACATATTTCTTTAAAGTTTTCGAAAATATCGGCTCCGCTAGTTCTTCCAGTTAATGTACCCAACGCAAGTAATTCTTCGTAACATTGAAAATCTTTAGTTATAGCACGAATAAAATATAAAACTTGTGCCGAATCAGTTTTATCAGTGCTTTCATCTGAAGCAATTGAAAAATAAACATCTTCATTTTGTATAATTGTATAAAGTTGCTCTATTACATTTTGCGCTAATTCGTGCTGTCGATCTGTTACAGTTCTTCTGGAAAGAAGTAATTGTTTGTATTTGTCGACATTTCTTGGATCTAGCATACTCACTGCTTCAACAATGTCACTAAATGGTTTACCTCTTTTTCCAAGTATATGTGCTATTTTATACGTAACAGTAACTGCAGCGGAATTTTGATTTACAAAGGCACTAAAAGATGCCTGCTGATGATGCTTCTCATTTTTCAACTTTTGAAGAGCAGCTTTTCGTGATTCACCTTCTAAAGCGAAATATTTATGTTCTTTACGAGTCAAGTAGTGTTTATTTGCATTCGCTTTTTTTAAAATACTTAAAACTGTATTGCACAACAAACCCATCATTTTATCTTTCTCAGCAGTAAAGAAAAAAATCTAACTCCCATTATACATTAAATGTTAATTAAAAATGTTAAATTAAAAAATAATACCTTTAACAAAGTGTATACTTTCTAGAAATACAATAAAACCGTGTAACTGTTATAAGCACGCACTGTTAACTACAGTTTGCTGAAGATCGCAACAGGGAAGCGTTGAGAGATGCGAGTCAGAGAAGCCAAAGCAAGGTGTGACACTCAAATGGGAGATCTGAAACCGAGTTTTGTTTACTTCTTAGACAAGGTAGTTGGCGCTGCTAGCGCTACTTTAAATTTTTTTGCAAAGACAATCAGCTGACTAATGAATGGCTCTGTGTGATCGATGATGCAATCGATTATGGAGTGTAGAGAAGGAGGAACATCTCTGGGTTAAAAAATGTGAGCTGATTTTTGATGGGTAAATAGGTGGCGCTGATTATAGAGGGTATTCGCTTGAATTTTACGCGCTGATTTGAAAATAACTGTATAGTAATGCTTTAAATAATGCACCGTGATAATGAAATTAGTAGTGAAACGATTAACAAAACAGAATCTCGTTAAATTAACTTTATTATTTAGCTATTTATTTGGTATAGATAATACATATATTCTAATATGAAAAAAAAGTAGAATCATGTAATAATAATGAAATAGTATAAAAAAAACATTTTGGTTGATTAAAATAAAATATTGAATTTTATCCGTAACTAATATAATAATTATAGCGATATAATTAGATTAATAAAAATAATAGAATAATAAAAAAAAATATTTCGGTTCATAAAAATAAAATATTGTACTCTATCCGCAACAAATATAATAATTATAGTTTTGTTAAAATATCATTGGTAATTAGCTTATGCAAGCAGGTACAGAAATATATCAAGATCCTAATAAAAAATAAAAATCTAATAAGATATTAAGGATTGCACAGCTTTTCACATGAATATAATCAGCGCCACGTATTATCCCTACAGAATTCAGACCATATTTTAAACGTACCGTCCATAAGAGATGTTCCTCCTTCTCTACACTCCATACAATCGATGATGAGCTAGCATGTGGCTGCTCTGTATGACAAATTTTGTAAATAGTATTTTGTAATTTTAATTTATTTTCAAATAAATATTACATAGAATATCATTCGTTTCTTTTAGATATGTAAATTACATAAACAATGTGGAATGTTCAGTAAAGTGAAAAATTATTTATTTGGATATAAAACCAACATTTCGGCAATACTCTGAAAAAAGCATAATTGATTTCTGAAATTCTGAAATCTCCGAATAAATAATTTTTCACTTACCTGAAAATTCTACAATTTTTTAATTCCCAATATTCCTTCTAAATAAAAAAAGAAAAAAATAAGAAAAAAGAAAAAACACACACACATAAGCCGGCTTTTTTTTCGTTTAGTTCATTCTTATTGCAACTTGGGGGCGCTAAAAACTGTTTAAAAAATTAACATTGAGTGTCCAAGTCTGAAACGGATGGTCTGTGGGACAGAGCTTCGCTCATGCGTGTTAGTATCCGTTTCAGACTAGTATTCTGACATCATCTTACAATATGACTGTCTTAGGCGGGATTTTTCTTGCAATAATAAAACATTTTTCCATTTTTTTAATAATTTTTTTAAAATTGTTTCGGCAATAGGAATCCACCCATGCCGAGCTTAATTTATTATATAAATATATTATATAATTTATTCCTATGACGGGACGTTCAGTGTTACCGGTTTCTGGACTATTAGTACAACAATATAATACACGATAACGATAAACATAATGTCGATATTTATTTCTTGGACACCCCCCGTATGTACCTTATTTTTAGATAAGAAAATTATTGAGAACGAGACATTCAGTATAGCATTGTTATCGTTAAAGATAAAATAAAATCTACTTCCGTTGTGATGCTGAAAAAAATTTATTTTAAAAATCTTATTGCAAATACTATGACGTATTATCAGTTTCATATTAAATAAATATGGTTGTTGTTAAAAATAACCGTTGAAAGTACAAGAATTGAATAAATTACAGAAAACAATTTAGTGATAACCTTAAAAACTGCTGCTTTATCTCGGTTTGTCCAATCGCTTATAACGAGCAAGCCGATCAACATTATTATATATTCATACAAAAACCATACTTAGTGTGTTTGTCGCCTTTTCAAAAGTCAAAAAGAGGTGAAGGTTGTTCGATAAAATAATACTGGAATAATTAAAACGAGAATTTATACAATTCTACTGTGTGTTGCATAAGTACTGCACGAGGAATTCTTCGAGGCGGAATAGAAAGCGGTGAACAACAGACAAATCGCGAATCAATTTTAGGAGATTGTATCAATGACGAACGTAAGTTCACTACTTTTTTATATTTAATAAATCAAATACTTTTTATTATATTAATAAAATGATAATGTTACATTGTCCTTTATACTAGATTATTTACGTGAAAAAATATTTTTATTATCACGTGTGTTATACAATTAACAAAATCAAATTAAAACTGTGTTTAAGAATGTTATTTTACTTTAATGATTAGTTCAATATATTAACAAGTGTTCGAACAAAAATCAGTAGATTAATTATACAGAGGTAAGTTGAAAATATTCTATATTTATATAATGATAATATACGGTGTTTCAAAAGAAACATTACATTTATAAAAAGGATTTTAAGAAATGTTTAACGAAAAAATGTTTATTACATATTAAAATATATTGCTTCGAAATTTATTTCTTAACAATAACATCGTCCAAATGTAAAACGTTCCGATGACAGCATTCATTTAATTAAACACCTGATGGCCGCCATTTCGTGACAGATATTTTCTTTTAATTATCTCAGGAAAATCGTGAAATTTAGATTTGACATAACACCGCAAAAAAAATCCGTAGGTGTTAAATTGCGACTGCATGAAGGCCAACTTATGTCACCTCTCCTGGAGATCAATTTGTCAGGAAAAATTCCTCTCTCGACAGAGGTCTATTAGACGTTTGTGAAATTGGTCTGTCCTGCGCTACAACCATGTTCTTGGTTGTATTGATTGAAGTTTTGCAGTTTAGGCATGGAGAAGCCGTCTAAAATAACGTTACAAATTCACTGAAAATGTGTGATAAAAATGAGCTTCATCCGAAACCAAGATGCTGGTCATTGTTGGAAACCGCTTAACATCTGATTTAAATCAAGCCTCTTAAGGCTTAAATTCTTGCACCAACTGATTTCTGTAAGAGTACAAACCCAAATCTTTTTATAAAATGTGGTATTACGATGATTTATTCTCCTTTGAAGCAACAGCATGCTTTCGAATAGCTGCGTTCACGCAAAATACAATACAAAGGTGAACTTTCTTTTGAGACACCTTGTATTAATTGATAAACGAACTGGCAGTTGAATTAAAGAAGATGATATACCTTAAAAATCCATCCTATAAACATTCAAACGAGCTCAACAGAAACTAGCTTTCATAAGGAAGACCAATACATCAACTTACAACGATTCTGCAGCTTTCTCTGTCAGTGATTGCTGTCAACTTAAATATCCTCGGGACGTTATTACTAAATTTAAATTTATTTTTTAGTAAAAAACAATAAAAACATTTTTTTATATTAAATATACATGTACTGTGTCGGCAGGCGTCAATAACGAAGCAAACTGATAATTTTTATAGAAAAGTATGGATTTACAAACTTATTACGTGATATTTTAATTTGTATAGATGATTAATTATATCATAAATCTTCTAATAATATAAATAACAAACTTTATGTTGTATTCTGCTACTTTCCCTGAGACTTTTTAGACCTTGCATAATACTAATTATTCGACGAGTGGTAGTTGTTTTGAATGAAAAGAAATATATCTCTCTATTTTCACAATAATTTCATCTCAACATTCGTTGAACATATGTATTATTTGTGAGAAAAATAACTTGTCTTAAAACAGAGTTAGTGATAAATAAATCAGAACAAAAACTTTTTAAGACTTGTTCAGAGTATCCGATATTGAATTTTGTGATTACTCTAGTTATTTCTTTATTCAATATAAGTTGTGAGCAAAACAAAAAAATCGTCTTAGGCGCTACCACTGCTATTGCAAGTCACTGGCAAAAAAATCAAATTATATTTTTCTTGATGAAATATCAAAGCTAATGACATTAGCTTCAAAATTATATTAATTATTGAACTCCTCCTTGCTTTCACAGTCCAAAAATATGTTGACGCACCACTTGAAAGTCTTGAAACCGATATACATGTCCGAGAAGTAGCCTATGCGATGAACATGAGTTAGTCTGCTGTTTCCATAGTTTTTAAAAGGGGCAGAGATGACAAATTCATTGTCAGCACATCGCTGAGAAATCTGGCCATCGCTGGTGTTCAATTCCAACTAGAGCTCAGAGAAACGGGAGAAGTGAATGAGCAATCAGAAGAAGACTTAAGCAGCTACCTTTGAACCAAAAGGCCAGCTACTGGCTCCAAATTGAACAATAACAACACAGACCACTCATTAGAAAGCTAAAGGCTTTGGGATGTGGAAATAAATTGTTTTTTAACGACACTTTAATTTCTTACGAAGCTTACTAATAGGAAAAATTTCCTGTTTTGTCGTGGGGATGGGTATTAACAAGGCTTCTTTAAAACTAGCTATTAAATCCCTTCCGTGTGTATGATTTTGCTGGGGGTTATCTCATATCCCCAAGACCCCATGGTTCCAGTTGGGCGCTCTAAATTTTCATACCTAAGAACCTCTACCCACGAGAAAAAGTCCATCCATAGCGATAAAAAGAAATTTGTTTATGGTATAGCCTTGTATAAAAAATTGGATTAAGCATAGGCATGTTCGTTTTCAAATACATAAAAATGTAAGTCGGGATTAAATTTTATCACATGGTAGCTCTCGTATTTGGAGAAATTATTATATTATGTTATCCATTATGTTGATAATAAAAAAGGAAATTTGTGTCAGAGATTTCTTGTTTGTCGCCAAAATAGACTTTAATATAAATCTATTGTTTTAAGTAATGCACTAATTATGATAATCCAATCTAAATAACATCTGACCATTACAACTGAAACGTTATTATCTATATCCTCGTTTATTATTTAATAATGTTATTTGAACTAAATTGTTGTTATTTGGAAAATACTTATCATTATATTAACAGCAACACTAAACGTTGAAACTGGTTTACAACTGCTGATAATACATGATAACAAATTTCATTTATTTGTCACCTTTCAGTCGTTTATTATAATAATCAAGAATGTATATATACAGAGGTTAGTACGAGATATGTACATACTAACTTTTTATACTGTTTGTCGTTAAGGCAGTTTGACATGGTGCAAGACAACTTGCAAGAAATTGCATGCAAAATATTTCATATATTAAAATTGCAAGTCTCTTGCCATTTCATCAAGCTACCAGTGATAAAAATTTCATAAATAAACTAAACAAATTACTAACATCAAATTTTATTCAATGTTTTGTTTTTATTTGATAAGTTGTAGGCTAACCAAATAATTTTTGTTACATTTCAATTTTTTCCTTAAGTAACTAACAAGATGGTTGATAGTATGCAGTTCAATTAGAAATGTTTTCATAACTCCTGTATGTACAACAATATAAAAATCTACATATCTCCTAAACCGTGAATTTTATCGAGTATCTTTTGTTGAAAAAAGTCAAAGAATCATAAAAAAAAATTTTATTCCTTGTAATTTATGAAAGCGGAGCACTGTAAACCGTTTCAATGGGAAATTACGAAAATATCTCAGGGTGGATATAATAATAACATCTACTAACTCTTCACTAGCAAGGTTATACATTAAATATTATCGTTATCCGTTTACAAATAATTTATGACAGTAATTACCTATTAGATCAAAGAATAAAAAATGATAAAATTAAAAAAAAATGTACAATAAAATTATTTCTAAATTCAGATAAAATGGTGTCAATAAAGGGACATACCAACGAACTGGTTTTAAATATGTCGACGTGGTATTTAGATATTGTTAAATTTATCGATTTATAACTATGTATACAGTGTGTGTTAAAAAATTTTGTATCAAACTACACTTGTAAGGAAAAAAAATCGACTCAAGTCGCACGCTCGCGCTCAAAAGTTTCTAGCAAAAAACTTATAGCTTCCATTCTATTTCTGACTTTAGTATCTCATACCCATTAGTCATAGATCTGTAATGAGTGGTATATTTTTTTGGTAAAGAAAAACTTGCAAACTAAAAGTTTCAATAAAAACCAACTCGGTTTTTGCTTTAATTGAACCGCCCACTCAAACCATTCAGGAACCGCCTCCAAAAGCAATGTTTATCAAACAATACGCGAATTTTTCTCCAAGTCTTCTGTAGATTAGTCGTCTTCTATCGCGTCTTAGAAGAGCCCCATTTGTCGTTAGTCCAATTTACGCGATCTCTGGCAAATCCTAGACGAACTTCTCGGTAGGCTGGGGTTAATTAGGAGCTAGTAGCTTTTTGGCTCAAGGTTAGCTGCCTTGAATCTTTTCTGACTGTTCAGCTACTCCTCGCATTTCTTTGAACTCTTGTCGGAGTTGAACAGTAAGGGGCCGATTTCTCAGCGATCTACTGACAATGAATCGGTTATATCTCTCGAATGTGCACCTTTTTCTTCCGGGATCGCGTATTCGGTGGAAGTCGCCAGTCTCTTGATAACGACGGTAAACTCTGGAAACAGCAGATTGACTTATTTTCAGCGCAATTGACTCTGACCTTGTCACAATAGGGTGACCGCTTGAGCAGCTTTATCACTTGTTATGTCCATTTTTAAGTTGAATTCGTGTTCGTTGTTGACGGAGATGTGTATTTTATAAGGATGTTTACTGATCATAATATATTGTATCAATTTTTTTCTCGCGAATGTATTTTTCAGCGTTGTATAATTTAATTTTTCAGTTGTTTTACATTGAAACTAATCTTTGAGATAGAAATTTAAATTTTCCTGGACTATTTATAAAAAAGTTGACCCGTGGAGGGATAATCGTTCTTCTTAACGCGAGTTAAAAATTTTTTAAGATTATGTCGAATATACTTGGCAACAATGCAATGATACTCCTACAAAATAAAGGTGTAACATCCTGAAGAAATATTATTATTCAATGACCTTTAAATGACAGAAGATTATTGATTTAGTTGTTAGAACTAGTAGAAGCAGAAGCAGTGGTGCTAAAACAAGAGATACGTTTTCCATTAAGTCTGAAGACCACCATATTTTTTATGAGAAAAACTCATTAAATTGGTGGTCAGTCTTCTTACTGGTCAAATACTACCTTGAGATGATAACCATGGCAGAAATCAACTGCAAATTCTGCGAGCAAGTCATAGAAACAGCAGAGTATCGAGTCCGCGAATTTCCTTTCCATTTAATCAAAGGGTTTAGGCACCTCGAAGGAATAATGCTAACACCTCACGAAGATATGAAAACCTCTTGTACAAAATATCTTCTATAATTGTTATTTATCAAGTATGAATTAATAAAAACATGGAAAAGTGAGTTTATCTTTGAGAAATAGAAAGTCAACTACAAACTAATATAGAATTGAGTGTATGCTCTAAACATACTGGGTGACCATACTAAAATATTTATAACAGGATTGGGTACAATTCTAAATTATAGTAAAAAAATTCACTAGATCGAAGATAAATGAAACGTTTCATATTTCCTCATTAATTTAATGAGCATGCCGTTTATGATGATAGGCGTAGAAAAGGCAAAGGACTAACTAACTGAAGGATACAGACTCTAAGACTTCTTAAGATCTGAAAATATCGTAGTGGAATAGACCACAAATCACAGGCACCTGAATTTATATGGTTGACAGAGTAGATTCTGTTGACCAGAACTACATAAAATATTAACCAAGTTAACAGCATTCATGGGGTTTAGTGGCTCCAAGCTTAGCCAGATCGTCGGCAATTTCAATGCACATTTAGTCCTCTATGCCCAGGGATCCAGAACTGCTTCACCAACCATTCGCCAACCAGCTTATTATGTGCTTCGAGGTATACCTATCGATAAAATAGTATAAAAATTTTTATACTCTTTTTGTACAAAATTCTTGTATTATAGAACAGGTTAGGGCTGCATCTGCCACCACCGTTGAATATAGGAGGGGATCTCTCTGAGTCAGGGTACTTCTAAAGACGAGAATATGTAACCACTATCCATCGAACTCTCAACAAACGAAACATTAACTAAATACAGTCATTTTTATTTTAACGTACGACCTGATATTTAAACAAAGTAAAAATTCTATTTTTTTACAGGACAATTCAAAAGAAAACCACCAACCAGAAGAGTCCGAGCATGAAGATTCAATTCCAGCACCGCCCGATGGGGGATACGGATGGGTGATCGTTTTCGCTTCGTTCATTTGTAACATGTTAGTAGACGGTATCATCTACTGTTTCGGAATTTTTCTAAAAGACTTATCTATACATTACAAAGAATCGGAAGCTAAATTAGCATGGGTGGGTTCACTATTAGCCGGCGTAACCATGTTAGTCGGCCCCGGAGTTAGTGTAGTCACTAATAAATACGGTTGCCGGATATCCTGTATGTCAGGAGCTATAATAGCATCAGCATCCTTCGCTTTATCGACTCTATGTCCTTCCGTGGAATTATTAATGTTCGTTTACGGTGTATGCGGTGGTATAGGATTCGGTTTAATGTATGTACCAGCTGTTGTGTGCGTGGGGTATTATTTCGAATCGAAACGATCTTTAGCTACCGGAATAGCCGTTTGTGGTTCCGGTGTTGGTACTATAGTTTTCGCGCCTTTCGGAAGGTATCTATTGGTTACTTTTGGATGGAAAGGGGCGAATTTAGTACTTGCAGCGGTATGTCTCAGTGGTGTTATCTTTGGATTCCTCATGAAACCTATTGAATATAAGAAACCGGAGAAGACGGTGACTATGGTCTATCAAAATGGAACACCTGCTATAATGGGCGATTTGAAGAAAAGCTATACGAGCCTTGTAAGTAAATTCCGATACCAGCTTTACACTATCGAATTAAAAATGTAGACAAATATTTATATGAAGGATCATTCAAGAATTTATCTGCATTTTCATTAGATTTCAGTATAATAGTTTTATTTTAATTTACTATATATCTGTATGCTGCTTCGTTCAAATCTTAGTACCGAAAGTCGTACAAACTGTAAGCAGATGCTTGTAAGAAACGATATATTCAGAAAGTAAAACACAATCTTCTCAATTGCATAAATGGATCAAGGTCTATCTGGTCCTCAGTGATAGCAAACCACATGGCAAGCTTTGGATTAGATTATACGGAAGATTGTACCATTCCTGCACCAGTATGTCATGAAACTCTCTAGAATTTCAAGGGGCATGCACATGTCTCCCCGTCCCATCCAAAATGTGTTTAATGGGATTCAAGTTCTGTATATAGGTTCTGTAGTCTCCAATAATAAGCATGAATGATAAACATGATTTTCTAGAATTTCTATCAGGTACTTGCGCGCAATTAGACTAATTCCGTGTTAGCGTCAAAAGATATGCTTCCCCATACCATAACTGATCCTCCACCAAATGGAAGACGCTCGGCAATACACGCTTGAGTTTATCTCTCGTCTAGTCGTACGCTACACTTTTACACATCTATCTGATCCCATAAGGCATAATCGCGATTCATCGGAAAGGAGTTCTCGCGCAAAATTTAACTTGACAATTTGGTGTTCACGGGAAACCGGTGGTCCAGTAACACTAGTTTGAGAAGATGATGTATGTTTAATACATTTCTTAGTTCTTGAAGATGGTTTCTAAGGGAAGCTGCAATGACTGTTCGGTTTCTCAAAACACTAGAAACTACTGTTGTAGTCTTGCCTCGTCCTGAACCAGTTCTTCTCTTCGTATCACTGCCATATGCATTGTACATCTTGCCGTTTCGCGCTGACTGCGGCCATCTTCATCACAAACAATTTACAATAAACAGATGAAAAGACAAAAACAAAAAATTTGTGGGAATGGTTTTTGTCAAACGCTTATCAAAACAACAGGAACTTTCTGTTTATTCAAGCAATCAGGTACAAATTTCTAAAATAACCTAACCCTAATTTTATGTTCAGTAGTGTATATAAGTGTTACAAATGATTATAAATTTTACTAATGCTCGAAATATTTCAAGAAAAGGTCATCATTCCGTATCTTGGATTGGTAAAAACGAAAAATAATTGGGAGTTTGACTAATAAAAATATTTCGTAACGCCATCCGTATTCACGATAAAGAGCGTTGAGATTTATACCAGTTTTTGCCCTTTTTTCCTACATTTGTTTTTATACCCCATTCTCATAGAGGGTGCTTGTTACACGATTCCTAACCAAGTATTATTGAACATAATTTTCCTTGAGGTTAGTGAGCATCATTCAATATTTCACCAAAAAGGTACTATGTACTATTTTCGGAATATTTTGATAGGAAAATTATGGAGTAATAACGATACTGGTATGAAATAATGATTTTAATTTCAAGCTAGATTTTTGCTTTTACCGAAACATCCTGTAGAATAATAATTTAAACTTCCGTATTTAATGAACCATGATCATTAAAACTTGAAATTAACCTCCATGGGTCGCGATTATTAAAATGAGAATCAATATTTAAAATTAACATTCAATATTCTGTCCTGATTTTCATATTATTTTTATTAAACGCAAATCAAAGACGAAGCAACAAACTAATCGTCAATAATCGACATTAATGAAAAAATAATTCAATATTAATTCAATAATAAAAGACGAAAGAATTTATTTCGAAAGTATTCCAACGTCATCGTTTATATATTTACATTGTTGCCAAGCAGATATTTTGTAGAAATTCAAACATTCTCTGATATAGTTCTTCCAATATCAATTAGCAGATTATAAAAACTTGTCGACAACTTTGTTTGATCTAAAACATCATTATTATATCTCGTTAATTGCTACAACTGAATATTAAATTATAAAACGTAAATAGACGAATAAAATGTACCTGCCTGTAAGGGAGTTTGGCTTAAACAGGATACCAGACGTGAACTAAGCCCTTTTTGTATTCCATTCGTCTATTAGAACTTCGATAGTCTTTTATCTGACCAAAATAATTTTGTCGCCATCGAACTATCCTTGACAATTCGGTTATTGCCATCCGTTTATTCAGTTTTTTTTGTTTAAATCCACATCTGCTACTTTTTGCTGTATTACTTCTAATGTCTCCTTATATAAATTATAAATTGTCCTACGTATAAAATCTTGAGTAGCTTTGTCAACTGATTCCAGATTTTATGTAAACGATCCACAGCAAACACTTTCGTTACAACTCGATAAATGAAAATTCATTATTATACCTCGCGAACTTGCTACCATTGAATATCAAATTATAAAACGTAAATAGACGAGTAAAATGTATCTACTTGTAAGGGCGTTTGGTTTAAACAGGATACCAGGCGAGAACTGAGCCCTTTTAATACCCCATTCGTTTTTTTTTCTAGAAAACGAAATTTCAAAACAAAAAATCATACATAAGATACAGAAGCTAAATAATATCCCCCAGAGTAGCTCAATCAAAATACTCTACTCCAAAAAGAAAATGAATTTTAAGAAAAAGTTTTAAAAAACGATTTTCGATTACCAGGCTTTAAAAATGTGAATCTCTCTTGACTATTGACGTTCAAATAAAAACGGGAGATACTATTAGATAAAGAGCATTGAGAAGACCTATTTTCAATTTTAAATGCGGACGAACTAAAAAAGACAAGCCCCATTTCACACATGATATTTTTAGGTTTCACTTCTCTACCACGTAAGAAATTCTCAACAGCACATACATAATTTAGTGCTGTTGTAACTATGCATTCGTATTTAATTGATAACGAGGTCAAAAGTCTAAACAATGTTTAGAATGCTTCAATTAACCAACAAAAGTCATTTTATGGAAAATATACTTAATTCTAAAAATATTGTTAACTTTGCCAACTACCTTTTATGGTTTTGCCCAAGCTTGTCTTTAATTGCGCGAACCAATTCATCAGTAACCAAAAACGGATGGCGATTCTTTCCAAAAAAGATCGATTATTGAATCGAATCGAATCTTAATCTAATGAATCGATTCATAAAAAAATCGGGGTCTAAAACAAGAAAGGCACCATAATAAACATTCTCTGGGATCTCTTATCAATAAAATCAGGGATTTTTTTAGTTCAGGGAATTCGATAATATTAATTATATTTATTACTATATCAAAGTATGAGATCAGATATAAAGTAAAACATTTAGTACAGTGATCCAAGTAAAACACCTCGCAATTTTAAAGACCTTCATGGATTAGTTGGAAATTTTGACAGAAGATCAAAAATGATGCAAATAACAAACCCGATTTGGTGCCAATGTATGCTTCTACCCCAGGGGTGAATGCCACCCTTACTCCGGGGTGGAAATTTGAAATTTTAAAATAACACCGGGAGTCGATAGAGAATCGAATTTTATGCACAAAATGCGGAATGAAGTTTTTTATTTAACTCAATAATTTCTGAGTTATTCAAGATTGAAAATTAAAAAAAAACGGGTTTTCCACCATTTTTCACGAAAAACTCGAAACTACGGATTTTCTGGAAAAAATTATTCTATCAAAATTGAAGCTTATAAAAAAAACAAAGAAATTAGTCAGTTTAAATTAAATTTTTTAAATAATATTCAGCAACTTATGAGTCACTGAAAGCCAATTTTTTCTTTTTTGTAAATTTATGCAGAGGTGTGAGCTCAAATAATGGAAAACATTTTTAAAGTACTTTTTTAGACCTTTAAAATGACCTTTTATAAAACATGAAAATTAAACGAATTATGACTAAAATAAGTTAAGTAACTCGAATTTGAAAAAAAAGTTTGTCGGTAAATTTGACACCAAAATTAAAATTAATTGTAGCCCATGTAAAATTATGTTTAAGCCCTAACAATACATTCAAAAGTTTGAATGGTTTGGAACACGTATATTTTGAAAAAAGTTATTTAATGTGAAATTTTTTTTTCAATTTAAAAAAAAAAACTAACGAAAATCAACGAAAAAATTTTTTTGGAACTAAAATTTAGCTTTTATTTTACTGAAAATTTGGTTTTTTTAAAACTCACATAGCTTGAAAATTAAACGAGATATAAGCGTTTAATGTATTGATTTCAATGCTAAGGGAGAGACTTTTTTACCCTTTAACATCAAAATTCTCTGAATAAAAGGGCCTAGAAGAGTTGTAATTCTCATGATTTTGTAGCTTATGAAATTTCCTACAAAATGATGTATGGATGAACGCAAAAAGCTTAAAGGGAAGCGGAGTTATTATTAAAAAACCGAATACATTTTTCTAGAGATAATGCTGGATAATCACGAAACGTCTAAGTTTTGATCTTTGTGGAGTATTTATATAATACATGCAAAAAATAATGTTTGAACATAATGAACCCAATAATTGCTTCCATTTAGTAATTTGCAATTTTTCCCATTCTGAGGGGTGGTTTTTGGTGATGGCATTATTAAAAATATTGAGGGTCAGATTTCTTATACTTGAAAAAAAAATTCTCCTATCACTATACAAAATATAAAAAATTTCATGTTTTTTACCACATTTTTTAAATAATCTTTGTATGAGGGGTTGTTTCTAAAGGTAGGTGAGGTGTAAAATATCAAAATATTAAAGTCATAATACAGAATAATCAGCTATTAATTTAAACATAACTATAGCCAATTACCGCTTCAATTCATTAGTTTTCAATTTATTGGAGTAAGGGGTGATTTTCACCCCTTAAAAATAAAAAGCATACTTTGCGACCAAATCAAGTTGAAGAGCAGAGTAAGATGAATTTAATTCCAAATTTTCAAAAGATCGATTTAAAATTGGTTTCGGTAGATTTTAAGCTTGAATTGCTGTACTAATTTACTTATATTTGTATTTGGTACATTAAAAGTTGAGATAATAGATAATATAGCTTATAGTTCCTAATGCTTAATATCTAAGCTTTTTAAAAATAACAGTCTGTCTAGTCTACTAGGATCCGAGCAGTTCCAACCATCAATTGCGATGTTGCCTGCAATTGAAAAAAGCCGTTCACATGAACATGAGATCCCTCGATACTCAAATAAATCACGGCTATCGAGTGAACATGGCAATAGATTGTTATTGTCAGTAAATATAGGATCATATTTTGTGTGCAAAACTGCCTTTTTTACCAAAACAGAAAAAATTGAATGTCGATTTTCAAGGGTGAAATATCTATCCAATAAATCGATTCAGTACAACATATCGATTTAAAAAATCAATTTATTTGCTCCGAAAAATCAATTTCAAATCGCCATCGACAGTCTACGTCATTCTTCATCGTGTACTTGATCATGCTCTTTATCGAGCTGTCTGGTCCATCTTCTAATAATTAAATCACTCATAGCATTTTGTCTGTAAACATCCATGCCTTTTACCCACAAAATATAAGTTAAATACGTTGTTTGATTTTACCCAATTTTTACTTTAAACCTCAATTCCTCATCGACTTTGAAACAAAAAACCAAGTTAATTAATCAGGATTTAAGGGGGTCATGACCCCCATGACGCCCCCCTGGATTCAAGCTTGCTGACATTATAAAGAACCACACAAAATTCTAATTCTTGAGTTTCTTCTGCTGACGAACGTTGTTCACCCTGTATATAAGATTATAATTTGATAATCAGTAAATCAAAAATAAAGATATATTTTAATTTCACAAAGATTACTTAACACGGGATGTCCTGGATAAGAACACAGAGCAGAGTCATACAGGGGAGCCCAAAATATGACGATTAGGCATATTGAGCATTGTTTACACTACCACTACACCAACACTACACCAATACTACACCAACACTCACAATTATACCAATTACACTGTCTGAAACTCGTTTCGATAACCAAGTTATCGTCTTCAGAGACAATTTACCTTCAGTCTTTGAGGACGATAATTTTAAAGTCTATAACTCATTATACAAATCAATTGTCATATTTTGAGCTCCTATACACATTTCGTTTTTAAAATTTTATCATATCAATTTACTATGTGTTACAGACAGATTTATCGGCATCAAGACATTCACTAGCTAGTAACAAAAGTAAAAAAAGTCAAGTACTTCCTCCATTAGCGAGACAAGACGTCCTTTATACAGGTTCAATAAGGAATCTAAAAGAATATCAATCTCAAAAATCTTTACATGATTTCAGACAGAGCATGTTGAACATACCCACAGACAAATCAAAATACAGTAAGTGAATGAATTAAATAAGCATTGAAACAAAGTTACATAGTGGATTTGTAATAATTTTTCTTTTAGGTGTTAGTTCATCAAGACTGTGTAGAATTTTTGGCGATTTATTAGATTTGAGTTTGATCAAGAATCCAGTTTTTATAGTGATCATTCTATTAAATTTTATGGGTTTTATAGCTCTGTACATTCCATTCGTTTTTATAGGGGAAGCAACAGAAAAAGACGTAAGCATTTTTTAGATTATCAAAATAAAAAAATAACATATGATGGATTTGGCCAGTGTTAAAATAAAACATTAATTAATGAATTAACATGGAATAAAAATCGAAAAATGAACAAAATTAATTTATTATTTAATTTATTCGTGAAGTTACTGAGTATCAAATTTATTTTCAAAAGTGGCGCTAATTGTCGATATTGCTGGTGCAATAAGCAAAAATTGTGTCAAATAAAAATCAATGACGTCGAACATCTGGAATCTGGAATCTGCAGCTCTTCTTAAATTTCCGAAAACCTAAACGAAACAATCAAGATCTTTCACTATAATTCACTATATATAGTGATGACCTCTCATACGACCCCTCGTTTCAAAGTTATAGGCCTTTAAAGTTGCGTAATCAAAACATTTATTTAAATATATTTTCTAAATTACACATTCGAACATTATGAATGTTCACTACTAACTGAAAACCAGGGGCGGCTGAAGTCCAATGGTTAATAATCCGTAACCTGTACAATCTAAAGATAGTAAAAATTATTTTTTTAATCGATTTTTTAACATTTTGTTTAACTCAATAATATTTATGGTTTAGGAGACATGTAGATTTTTAACAATACTTCATTGGAAGCAAACAACGATTTTTCAAAATAATATTATTTAAAATGTCTTCAGCTAGCGATTCAGTCATTCTATTTGAAGTAAGAGAGTCTGCAAATGCTGTAATGGGTAGTATAATACCTGAAAAATCAAGAAGTAGATAGGCTTTGGCCTACCAAAAATTTGAATAATGGTGCGATTTGAAAAATATAAAGAACATCAACGAAAAGGTACTACTTGCTTATTTTGAAAATTTATTTCATTTAAAAACTTTAAGGGCGTCGACTTTGTGGACTACATATTAAATGTTGAAATCTGAAGTCATGCTTTTGGCTTGGCTGAAGAGACAGTTAGCAGGATACTAAGCGGAAAAATTTTGACGAAGGAGAATGTAGAAAGATTTATAAAAGAGACTGATGACGAAATATTTCTATTTGCAAAAGTACCACTGTTCCTTAGGACGCAATGATTATAGGGATTGCGGAAGTCTGTAGGAAGGCTGAAATCACGTTCCTACGATAAGACGTTTTTGATGAAGGCACCTTTTTTTTCAAAATTACAATTCCAGAAAGCAAAACACACGTTATTCGTTAATTTGTAGTCACTGCTGGAAATAATATCAATCTTGTTGACCCCTTAAAAAGTATAAAAATCTCATTCTGTAAAGAAATACAGATTTTTTATGCTATATTGTAATGGAAAACGTGGCATATAATCCGTTGGCATAAATACCAGTGCTTAGTACCTGGGTCTATCTAATGTCAAAGGAAATTTTGGAAATAAAGCAAAACGAAGGAGGGAAATCCAACAGGCTATGATGAGAGTTCATTGGAAAATAACAGAAGAATTTCAGAAAATATTCTGGGCCAATCCCCTGGCATACATGTAGATATCACAGCTTCAAATGAAATTAACATTAGACAAGAAGTTCAAGAGAATATTCACCGAGTAAATGGACTCACTTTAAATAACTGTTTGTTTAATAATGTTATTTTCAATGATCTTGAAATACTATTGAATGAGTTAATTGTCAGTTTTTACAGTAATTAATAAATTATTCTTTGAAACTTAAACAGTTACGCAAAGATTTTACATAACTACTTTTCATAACTGATATATAAAGGTTACGAAAACTGTGCAGTTAAATATCATTTTCCTCTCTCGTTATGTAATATATTATTTCTCTATTGTATTATATATTTTTAGGATATCAGTAAGGATCAAAGTACGTTACTTATATCTCTTATGGGTATAACAAACACCGTGGGACGAATAGTTTGCGGTTTCATTGCAGATTTTCCAAAAGTTAATACTTTATTAGTTAATAACGTTTGTATGATAGTTATGTCGATTGCACTAGGTGGAATAGCTTTTTGTCATCATTACATTTCGTATGTTGCTGTTACTTTCATCTACGGCAGTGCGATGGGTAAGTTTTGCATAAAAAATTATATGTATAAGGTGAAACGCGAAATAATACTCAACCAATTTTAAAACTAATGCACTACACAAATATTTACCAGATTAGTTAATAGAGCTCGTCACCTGTCGTTTCTGTTATTGCAGCGCTTATCAAAGTCATCACCAGCTGTGGTGAATTTCGTTTGTTGACGACGGCTCTCCATTTCTTTCTGCTTTGGGTATTTATGTAGTCTTCTGTTAAGTTTATCTGATGTAGTTCTTTCTTGGTAGTTCTTCCCCATTTTCGTACCGATCTGCCACCTTTCTTTCTACCTGTTCTATTTCAAACATATTTACAGTAACCTATTGACATGAACATCTCTGAGTCCAAATTCTCGACTAACACTTTTTATAGTCCTTTAAGTAAAAATAGATAAACTACATCCCACTAGATTACATGATATCAAAGAGGAACACCCCCTTCTGATTACACAGATAACACAGTCGTCGTAACATGTTCTGCCGAATACGTGTTTGAATTTTTTTGGTTTTGGTGAACCAGAGATTGTTGTTTTGTTTCGGGGGTGTAATGAAACAACCACGTTTCATCTCCTGTGACGATAGAGTCCTACAACTTCTCTTTGTTGCTTACCCCCTTATATTGTTGAAAAAACACAGTCAAATAGTTTCTCCTTGTGTCCTGGTTACCTTGTTTAAGCATTCTCCATTGTGCCATCGGAAGTTTCAAGTATGCGCTCAACAATGTCAATATTCTTATATCATTTCCAGTTTATTGAAAATATGTGATTTTTATATGGATTTGATCATCCATTTAACACATTTTTGGATCTTACTGCAATTTTAATGCCAGTTAGGGGGCCTAAACGTTTATTTTCAGATTTAAAACGGATCTTCCTATTTTCACATTTTCGGGTGTAACCTCAATTTTTAGGCAAGTTATTGAGCCTAAACGTTCATTTTTAGCGTTGAAATAGATTTTATCATTCATTTTTTACAGTTTCAGGTCTTACTATAATTTATAGGCCAGTTAATGATGCTAAACATTCATTTTTAGCTTTGAAATGGATTTAATCGTCCAATTTTCACATTTTTGGGTCTTACTGAAATTTTTAGGCCAGTTAGTGAGCCTAAACGTTCATTTTTAGCTTTGAAATGGATTTAATCATCCAGTTTTCGCATTTTCAGGTCTATCTCCAATTTTTAGGCAAGTTATTGAGGCTGAACGTTCATGTTTACCGTTAAAATGGATTTTATCATCCATTTTTTACAGTTTCAGGTCTTACTATAATTTATAGGCCAGTTAATGATGCTAAACATTCATTTTTAGCTTTGAAATGGATTTAATCGTCCAATTTTCACATTTTTGGGTCTTACTGAAATTTTTAGGCCAGTTAGTGAGCCTAAACGTTCATTTTTAGCTTTGAAATGGATTTAATCATCCAGTTTTCGCATTTTCAGGTCTATCTCCAATTTTTAGGCAAGTTATTGAGGCTGAACGTTCATGTTTACCGTTAAAATGGATTTTATCATCCATTTTTTACAGTTTCAGGTCTTACTATAATTTATAGGCCAGTTAATGATGCTAAACATTCATTTTTAGCTTTGAAATGGATTTAATCGTCCAATTTTCACATTTTTGGGTCTTACTGTAGTTTTTAGGCCAGCTCTTGAGCCTAAACATTAATTTTTAGCTTTGAAATGGATTCAATCATCCAATTTTCACATTTTTGGGTCTTACTGTAGTTTTTAGGCCAGCTCTTGAGCCTAAACATTAATTTTTAGCTTTTAAATAGATTTAATAACCCAATTTTCACCAAACATGAATTAATCTTTAAGAAGCTGATCTTCTGGACAATCAGATCCGAAGCCGGTGGTCTTCCACTCCGTTCTTCATCGTAAACTTCCATGCGACTTTCAGCAAAAGCATTGCACCATTTGTGGACGTGCTGAACGGACATGTACTCTTCATTATTAACCTCAGTCAGTTACCGATGGTTCTCCAAAGATTCGAGAGTGGGGTAATAACTGCACACAGCACTGTTGTCGGATTTAGCCTAGCACCTTCCTTCGACGCTGTAGCTCATTGAGACCCTTACTTTCGATACAACCCTAGTAAATGAAACGTGAAATGATATAATTATATTTCTTAAACTATGAAAATTATTGTAGAAACAATTGAGATGTCGTTATAAGAAACATTTTCTGTTTCAGCTGGTTACATCTCATTGACATCGATTCTATTAGTAGAGTTCCTCGGATTGGAAAAATTAACGAGCGCCTTTGGACTTCTAATTCTCTTCAGAGGTTCCGGAGCTCTAATCGGACCACCTGTACATGGATTAATCATGAAATCGTTTTCATATTCGCACGGTTTTTTGGTAGCTAGCGGTTTTTTAACTATTTCGAGTCTATTGTCGTGCTCGATTCCATTTATAAGAAAAATTAAAAGAAACAACACCAAAGATAGATCGTTAGAACCAGTGAATTTAAACGTTGAAGAGGCAGCATAGAATAAATTTAAAATGTTTTTAGAACTCGGAGAATGTACAGTAAGAGGAAATCAACTACTATGCCTCATATTAGTCGAATATATACGAGGTTTGATCAAAAAATAGAACAAAAAAAATTATTAATAACAAAGTTGAAAAAAAAATCACATGAAATTTGTATTAATCTCATTCACAATACTGCCTAGGTAAAAACGAAATCATACCCACGTTATAGTATTTTTTACGACTGTTGGTGTGAAGACGTTTTCCTTGTCGAACATTTTTTATTCTCGGGAGGAGAATATAGTAGAGGAAAATACTAATATCATATTTATAATTAGACAATTGATTTTTATAAAAATATTAAATTTTTTGAGTGACGTTGAAAATCACATAAATACATGTATTGTTTACACAGTAAGACCAAGAATTTATGTACGACATTTCCAATCTCTCAAACGAGTGTTCGACGCGAATAAAAAATTATTAATAAGTTGATTTAATAGCTAAAATTCGACGAAATAAACGTTTCTTCGTATTTCTACGTTACGAGAAAAATACGAGAAACACAATAACGACAAAAGAGGTAATAACATTTTTGGGGGAAAGCCCTATGTGA
The DNA here is from genome assembly GCF_026230105.1 of Diorhabda sublineata. NCBI lineage: Eukaryota > Metazoa > Arthropoda > Insecta > Coleoptera > Chrysomelidae > Diorhabda > Diorhabda sublineata. The sequence goes on along the minus strand of NC_079475.1, from coordinate 5,467,857 downwards.
GTGCCGTGTGGAGACGTCTGTTGATATTGATCTTAAGCTTCAGTAGATGGAAGTGTTCGAGAAAGACATGCCTTAGAAGCTTATTCCATAGGCTTGCTCTTCTCCAAAGAAATGTCCCCCGATAAAATAGAGTGAGATCAATGGCCTTTCTCCTATGCTCTAAACTGTTCAAGATTCTGATCAACTCTGGATCGCCTATAAGTCGAATGTCTCTATTCTGTATTGAGTCGAGCATCTTCAGACCTTTGAGCCGAGCTCCAAATGTGCGAGCAATACTTAAAGATGGAGAAATATGAGCCTTGTAGAGGATTAGAAATTGTATTGCTCTAACCTCAAAACGGAACAAGCGGTTTTCCGAATTGTTTAGAGAGAACCAAAATCTGAGCCGCAGTGTCAGGCTTTTTTGTAAAAACAGTATCCTAGGACTTTGTTGCATTGAACTTGCACGGTTCAGAGGACCGGAATCCTAAATATGGATCAAAAGTAATTTTTTGTGTTTTTTTTTTAACAAAATTATATAATGTTACATTATTTAATTGATTTGTGATAATATTTTGTTTCAATATGAATTTACATCATAATTATGTTACAATAATTAAAACGTCAATATTTTTTGCATACACCCATGTAAATACAAAAAAATCTTAGGAAATAAATAAAAAGAAAGAAAATAATTATAAGAAACTATAAAAGAACTTTTAGCATACATTTTCATAACATGAATTTCACAATGCTGTTACATGTTCCAAACACAAATATTTTGCACATAATTGGTAGTAATATTTAGTTTTCCTATTTTTCCGCCAATCACATACAGTACAGCGACCTTGAACTCCGGGAATTCGGGTTGGTACTTCTTGTTCTGCTGGTTCTTGGTAGATTACTAGACACAGCCCGTACTTTTCGGTAGTAATTTACTAGTAACATTGATAGTTGCAGTAAAAATTCTCTATGTTGTGTCTTAGATTCATCATCTAAAGATGTGTAAACTACAAAAGAGTTTATCCCTGCTACATTCAACAAACTAAAACAAGGCACAATAGGCCATCATCTTGTAGCACCACATCTACTCCGCTTTTCGTCTGATTATAATCTATAATCATCTCAGGTTTAATGTCATATCCATGATGCATTGTAGAGATAAGTAAGACATTCCGATTTTTTTTTTGGAATATGAGAAACTAAAGTAATTCCTTCATAAAAACCAAACATCGAAGAACCAATGCATCTACCATTGTTTTGTACAAATTCTATTGGCAACTGTTTTTTATTTTTTCGAATAGTACTCAGTAAAGTAAATTTTTTTGATTTAAGACTATCAGCTAGTGGAATACTACCAAAACAATTATCTACAGTAATATTTCTATTGGTACCATAAATGTGTTCACAAAGTCTTTCTACTACTGCTTGCGAATCTGTACTCACTTGAAAAGGGCCATTGAGCTGCTTTCCAACGTAAACTTCCAAGTAGCTAGTATAAAACTGCTTCGCATCAGAAATAGCAAAAATTTTAATGCCATATTTATTTGGTTTACTAGGAATATATTGCCTAAAACTACATTTTCTTCGAAAAGCCTCAAGTTTTTCATCTATGGTGACGAAAGCAGAATGAGACTAACATTGTTTGATATTGTTTTTGAATCTATCTATAATCGTTTTTTCTTCTCTGGTATGAATATTATCAAATCGAATACAGCGCAAGAGAAACAGAAATCTTGCCCTATTCATTACAAGCCTGAAAGTTTCAACACAAGTGCCATCTGCTCTTCTGAATTCATGTGATTTGCTTTTCTTACACAAGCAAGAAAAAGAAGGCCAATTAGGGCTTTAATTTCAGCAAGGTTTGTAGGTTTCACATCTCTTTCTCTGCTATATTTATTTCCAACATTCTCAATTTTTATATTTGTACATTCCACAACTATATCTAGCATTTCGAATTGTTTGACGGTTGGCAATCGTACATATTTATTCGTGGTACGTGTTCTTACATTTTTCGGTGATTTTTCCACTTTGTCATTTTATCTCTACCTATAAAGTACGGGTTTCTCCTGAAACTATCATCATTTCCCTCTGTTTGTTCATCTTCAAACTCTTGTTCAGTATCACTAGATTCAGATATTTCTTCTATATGATCAATTTCATTTTGTTCATCCTCATCATCTTCGTTGTCATACGTCTCTTCTTCAGTCGAAACTTTCTCAAATAATCTCAATAATCTTTCTTGTTCCTTCTCGTAGTCCATATCTATATAATATATATAAATAAGGAAGAAAAAGTTGAACTTCATCACTTACCGATTAAAATTTACCAGATCTTATAGAAAAGAACAAAAATGTGTACGCAACAGTCGCGCCCGGTGTACTAGAACCTGTTCCCTAATAACGAAGTTACAATATTGTATTTTACTCAGCACACGTACTTCACCGGTGGTGGATTCTCTACTATAGATCGAGTAGATCATTGATGTACAGGATAGAAAGAGTAGGTGTTAAAATCCATCCCTAGGAAACACCAGCGATAACCTCAAACCTTTCTAAGGTGTGACCGTCGATAGCGAGCTGGATGGATCGGTCATTGAGAAAGCTATTAAGCCAGTCGATAGGTGAAATAGAGATAATAGAGAAAAGAGTTTGCATAGAGAACCTGTTAGTTCAACTGCGCATATATTTAAACCGATAGGTGGTATTCTATCAGCGCCAATGGCTTTATTTATGTCCAAGCTTTGCGAGCTTTTGTCACATCTCTTTTTCGAAATTCCCTTTCTGACATCGATTGAACAACTTCAAGTAGGCTGAGTGGTATTTTCCTCCGCGAATCGAGACTTGAATTTGAAGCTATCATGCGAATAAACGTGAAAAAAGAATTCAAGTTTAAAAAAATTAATTTAAGATCCACGATGTACAGAAACTTATTGGTTCCTTTATGAAGGTAGCATTATGATTTTGAAAACAAAAAAAAATTATTACCTAACAATTATTTCTCCGTCCAACGTCATCGAACTAGAGAACTGTATGGAGAACTTTCCAAATGTGTACCCAAATATCATAGCCAAAGTCAGGTTGAATTATAGACAAGACCGCACGTTTTGACAAACTTACGGTACAAAAGAGAACAGATTTAATTGGTAAAAAAATCGCCTTATGTCTCATGTTTACGATTAAGAAGTACTTCGACACATTTTTCAGGTCTTTATCTTCAAAGTTAAAGTGCCAGTAGCCCCCTGTAAAATTCAGAATTTTCGTTCCATTTGAATCTCAATTTATCCTCACAATTAAAAAAACTGATGACTTGGTGAACGACTTTGAATGGCATATTTATTTAGATCGATTTGAGTCACTAAGATTGTCTTAATTTAACTTAAAGTAACCGGAACATTACAAACTTATCACTATTTACCTCAACACTAGTTACTATAAATACTGCCATGAGAATCTATTTTTTGACCACACCTTGTATAAAAGTAACAGTACAAAATATGTTTTTGTCACTCTACTTAGAATTATCGAAAAAATTTTTTGAATTTTAATATTAATTTTGATGAAATTTAAATTCTGTTTGTTTCAAAAATATATTATGTAGTGACAAGAAGCGAATCTGCGCGTTATATAATTACGCCGATCTCTCCTACAACTTCGGGTAGTTTTGGTTCAAATCATTCAGTAATCGCTTAAGGGGGTATTCTGGTATAGAAAACATTTTTACTCACAATTTTGTTATGATATTTATTGACTTTTTAAAAATATACAAAAAATATAAAAATATCAGAATTTCAATAAATTACAGGCCAGTAAGGTGGGGGCTCCAAAAAAAGAGTGCACTGTGGTTGACATGATTCCAGCCCTTGTAGTAATATTAAACAAAAATAAACGGGGCCACTGGTTCACATAATTCCAGCCCTTGTAGTGATATCAAACAAAAATAAACGGGGCCATTGGTTGACATGATTCCAGCCCTTGTAGTGATATCAAACAAAAATAAACAGGGACATTGGTTGACATGATTCCAGCCCTTGTAGTAATATTAAACAAAAATAAACGGGGCCATTGGTTGACATGATTCCAGCCCTTGTAGTGATATCAAACAAAAATAAACAGGGACATTGGTTGACATGATTCCAGCCCTTGTAGTGATATCAAACAAAAATAAACAGGGACATTGGTTGACATGATTCCAGCCCTTGTAGTGATATCAAACAAAAATAAACAGGGACATTGGTTGACATGATTCCAGCCCTTGTAGTGATATCAAACAAAAATAAACAGGGACATTGGTTGACATGATTCCAGCCCTTGTAGTGATATCAAACAAAAATAAACAGGGACATTGGTTGACATGATTCCAGCCCTTGTAGTAATATTAAACAAAAATAAACGGGGCCACTGGTTCACATAATTCCAGCCCTTGTAGTGATATCAAACAAAAATAAACAGGGACATTGGTTGACATGATTCCAGCCCTTGTAGTGATATCAAACAAAAATAAACAGGGACATTGGTTGACATGATTCCAGCCCTTGTAGTAATATTAAACAAAAATAAACGGGGCCACTGGTTCACATAATTCCAGCCCTTGTAGTGATATCAAACAAAAATAAACGGGGCCATTGGTTGACATGATTCCAGCCCTTGTAGTGATATCAAACAAAAATAAACGGGGCCATTGGTTGACATGATTCCAGCCCTTGTAGTAATATTAAACAAAAATAAACGGGGCCACTGGTTCACATAATTCCAGCCCTTGTAGTGATATCAAACAAAAATAAACAGGGACATTGGTTGACATGATTCCAGCCCTTGTAGTGATATCAAACAAAAATAAACAGGGACATTGGTTGACATGATTCCAGCCCTTGTAGTGATATCAAACAAAAATATACAGGGACATTGGTTGACATGATTCCAGCCCTTGTAGTGATATCAAACAAAAATAAACAGGGACATTGGTTGACATGATTCCAGCCCTTGTAGTGATATCAAACAAAAATAAACAGGGACATTGGTTGACATGATTCCAGCCCTTGTAGTGATATCAAACAAAAATAAACAGGGACATTGGTTGACATGATTCCAGTCCTTGTAGTGATATCAAACAAAAATAAACAGGGACATTGGTTGACATGATTCCAGCCCTTGTAGTGATATCAAACAAAAATAAACAGGGACATTGGTTGACATGATTCCAGCCCTTGTAGTGATATCAAACAAAAATAAACAGGGACATTGGTTGACATGATTCCAGCCCTTGTAGTGATATCAAACAAAAATAAACAGGGACATTGGTTGACATGATTCCAGCCCTTGTAGTAATATTAAACAAAAATAAACGGGGCCACTGGTTCACATAATTCCAGCCCTTGTAGTGATATCAAACAAAAATAAACGGGGCCATTGGTTGACATGATTCCAGCCCTTGTAGTGATATCAAACAAAAATAAACGGGGCCATTGGTTGACATGATTCCAGCCCTTGTAGTGATATCAAACAAAAATAAACGGGGCCATTGGTTGACATGATTCCAGCCCTTGTAGTAATATTAAACAAAAATAAACGGGGCCACTGGTTCACATAATTCCAGCCCTTGTAGTGATATCAAACAAAAATAAACAGGGACATTGGTTGACATGATTCCAGCCCTTGTAGTAATATTAAACAAAAATAAACGGGGCCACTGGTTCACATAATTCCAGCCCTTGTAGTGATATCAAACAAAAATAAACAGGGACATTGGTTGACATGATTCCAGCCCTTGTAGTGATATCAAACAAAAATAAACAGGGACATTGGTTGACATGATTCCAGCCCTTGTAGTAATATTAAACAAAAATAAACGGGGCCACTGGTTCACATAATTCCAGCCCTTGTAGTGATATCAAACAAAAATAAACGGGGCCATTGGTTGACATGATTCCAGCCCTTGTAGTGATATCAAACAAAAATAAACGGGGCCATTGGTTGACATGATTCCAGCCCTTGTAGTAATATTAAACAAAAATAAACGGGGCCACTGGTTCACATAATTCCAGCCCTTGTAGTGATATCAAACAAAAATAAACAGGGACATTGGTTGACATGATTCCAGCCCTTGTAGTGATATCAAACAAAAATAAACAGGGACATTGGTTGACATGATTCCAGCCCTTGTAGTGATATCAAACAAAAATATACAGGGACATTGGTTGACATGATTCCAGCCCTTGTAGTGATATCAAACAAAAATAAACAGGGACATTGGTTGACATGATTCCAGCCCTTGTAGTGATATCAAACAAAAATAAACAGGGACATTGGTTGACATGATTCCAGCCCTTGTAGTGATATCAAACAAAAATAAACAGGGACATTGGTTGACATGATTCCAGTCCTTGTAGTGATATCAAACAAAAATAAACAGGGACATTGGTTGACATGATTCCAGCCCTTGTAGTGATGTCAAACAAAAATAAACAGGGACATTGGTTGACATGATTCCAGCCCTTGTAGTGATATCAAACAAAAATAAACAGGGACATTGGTTGACATGATTCCAGCCCTTGTAGTGATATCAAACAAAAATAAACAGGGACATTGGTTGACATGATTCCAGCCCTTGTAGTAATATTAAACAAAAATAAACGGGGCCACTGGTTCACATAATTCCAGCCCTTGTAGTGATATCAAACAAAAATAAACGGGGCCATTGGTTGACATGATTCCAGCCCTTGTAGTGATATCAAACAAAAATAAACGGGGCCATTGGTTGACATGATTCCAGCCCTTGTAGTGATATCAAACAAAAATAAACGGGGCCATTGGTTGACATGATTCCAGCCCTTGTAGTAATATTAAACAAAAATAAACGGGGCCACTGGTTCACATAATTCCAGCCCTTGTAGTGATATCAAACAAAAATAAACAGGGACATTGGTTGACATGATTCCAGCCCTTGTAGTAATATTAAACAAAAATAAACGGGGCCACTGGTTCACATAATTCCAGCCCTTGTAGTGATATCAAACAAAAATAAACAGGGACATTGGTTGACATGATTCCAGCCCTTGTAGTGATATCAAACAAAAATAAACAGGGACATTGGTTGACATGATTCCAGCCCTTGTAGTAATATTAAACAAAAATAAACGGGGCCACTGGTTCACATAATTCCAGCCCTTGTAGTGATATCAAACAAAAATAAACGGGGCCATTGGTTGACATGATTCCAGCCCTTGTAGTGATATCAAACAAAAATAAACGGGGCCATTGGTTGACATGATTCCAGCCCTTGTAGTAATATTAAACAAAAATAAACGGGGCCACTGGTTCACATAATTCCAGCCCTTGTAGTGATATCAAACAAAAATAAACAGGGACATTGGTTGACATGATTCCAGCCCTTGTAGTGATATCAAACAAAAATAAACAGGGACATTGGTTGACATGATTCCAGCCCTTGTAGTGATATCAAACAAAAATATACAGGGACATTGGTTGACATGATTCCAGCCCTTGTAGTGATATCAAACAAAAATAAACAGGGACATTGGTTGACATGATTCCAGCCCTTGTAGTGATATCAAACAAAAATAAACAGGGACATTGGTTGACATGATTCCAGCCCTTGTAGTGATATCAAACAAAAATAAACAGGGACATTGGTTGACATGATTCCAGCCCTTGTAGTGATATCAAACAAAAATAAACGGGGCCATTGGTTGACATGATTCCAGCCCTTGTAGTAATATTAAACAAAAATAAACGGGGCCACTGGTTCACATAATTCCAGCCCTTGTAGTGATATCAAACAAAAATAAACAGGGACATTGGTTGACATGATTCCAGCCCTTGTAGTAATATTAAACAAAAATAAACGGGGCCACTGGTTCACATAATTCCAGCCCTTGTAGTGATATCAAACAAAAATAAACGGGGCCATTGGTTGACATGATTCCAGCCCTTGTAGTGATATCAAACAAAAATAAACGGGGCCATTGGTTGACATGATTCCAGCCCTTGTAGTGATATCAAACAAAAATAAACGGGGCCATTGGTTGACATGATTCCAGCCCTTGTAGTAATATTAAACAAAAATAAACGGGGCCACTGGTTCACATAATTCCAGCCCTTGTAGTGATATCAAACAAAAATAAACAGGGACATTGGTTGACATGATTCCAGCCCTTGTAGTGATATCAAACAAAAATAAATGGGGCCATTGGTTGACATGATTCCAGCCCTTTACAATAATTTATTACAATAAAATTAAGAACTTCTGACTCATCGGCAGATTTTTTCTCACCGCTCATCTGTATGAATACCATGATGCTTATTAAAATTTGCGAGCCACCCAACACAAACTTGAAAATCGTATTTTGTCCTAATTATTGATAAAATTGTTGATAAAAAAAATTGGCTTCTAAAAGAATGTCTGCAGAAATTGGGACATGTCTCTTTCTCTGTTTTTAGAGCCATGCAAAGATGGCTTCCGCTATTTGAGGATTTTTGTTTGTTTAGAGAATTTTTCTTTTAGAATTGTTTTTAACAGATCTAACGAAATTTTCAATTTTTTCTCTATTTTTCAAAAAGTCGCGAACCGTAGCTCTTCCAATGCAACCAATTTTAGATATGGCTGCTCCACCATTATCTGAAACACTTCTCAAAAGTAAATAAACGCAGATGTTTGCTATTGGTAATACATAACAAGAAATTAACGGTATAACAGACTAAAATGTCGCCTATTTTCGTTCCATTTCTTCGAATTATCTGTTAAATTAAAATACCATTTGTTATATGTACAGCTAGATCAAAGAAAAACACATAAAAACCAAGAAAAAACAAAAAATCCCGAATTTTAACACAATTTGCATGACGTCTGATTACTGAGTGTGTCGGACTGACGTGTTGTAAGATTGTCGAATGTCAACTGTACTGCCACTTAGCAAAAACACAAAATAAGTGCCATTTTGGCTAGTTACATCTTATTTATATGTTATATATTATAAAAACGGCAAATTTAATGACGGATTTTTTTATCAGAACTACATATCAACTCGTCCCTGTTGTTAGAAATCTCCATAAGGTTTTTTTTCCTGAATTTCATTTAAATGAAAATCATTTTTTGTTGCTTTTTCTACTGCCATAAACTTTGTACCCTCGAAAGGTTAGTCTAGTCTAATCGAATTTTTATTATTTTTTATAAAAACAAATCGAAGTTTTACGTCAATTTTGTATATTGTTTATTAATATTGTACATTATATATTATATATTTATAGTATTTATTAATAGAATAATATATTTTGTATATTTTAATAAATATATTAGACATGCGTTATTGTTTTTTTAACCCTTAAGTAATTAAAAATGTAATTGGAAAACATTAAACAAATCGAAAAATAAATACTATTCAGAGTGATTGAAATGATTTCTACTATTAATTTACTACCAATAAGCATAACTAAATTATATCCTTTCACAATGATAGTCCTGTGAGCTGTAATTTCTAAAAAACTTGATATCGTTTTCGATGATCTAATACTTTTTAAATCCTTTCATCATTTGCATTCAAATATATTTTATAAAATCGTTTTATTTTTCCTATTATTTTTATTTTACGGTAATTAACTTCATATTTATGATAAAATTGGAAAACAATCCTAACTACTCTTAATACAGACCATTTCACAACACGTGACTTTGGCAAGTCGGCCATTTTACCTGAGTTCCAAACAAATTAATTATTCTCCATTTGTTAAAGTGCGTATTTTGTGTTTTAATTATGACTCTTGTTTTATTTCGACAAAATAGATCAGATCTGACCTTAAAGGAGTCTGCCCACATGACCGTAATAGGGAACGTGTCAGGCAAAAAAATATTCTTTGTATAGAAAAGCATAGCACTACGTCCACTACCGTTCCGTCACCGATCCGTACCGTCGCGTGCCATGCAAGGAGCGTTGATAATTGTCAGCGAGAATATTTTGCCGGTGCCGATACACTCATAGAGATATTACCATAGAGTAGGCATGCCTACAAGTGAGAACGTCTCGCGAATGAAAAGAGAAAGAGAATCATTTATGTATTTTTATCTCTTTCTATTGTTGCGTACTGCGCATGCGAGTCTCTGATTCAACGGGCAATGGTAAAGTGCGTACACGAAATCTAATCAACGCGCATGCGCCATTAGACAGAGACAGCAATACATAAATTATTCTCTCTCTCTTTCTATCGGCCAGACGCTCCCACTTGTATGGGCGCCTATAGGATGCCTACTCTATCTGTAACATCTCTATGGATACGCTCCGCGCATGGCACGCCACGTTGTCCAGCCGATGCGCGCAGGCAGCAAAAGGGTGATTATACGGGTTACAACCGCGTATGAGGACCGTTATAAACGCGCCTCAAATGCCTTCACTGAATCTGGTTAAGTCACATGTTGCCAGTTGAACAGGACGCACGTATCTATACGGTGTGAAATGGATGACGAAAAATTAATTGAATTCATCCGTAAATATGAGTTTTTATATAATCTACAACACCCGAAATATATGGATACTGCGAAAAAGGAAATGGCTTGGAAGGAAATTTCGGAAGAACTGAAACAATCAGGTATGTTTATTAAATTATTATTTATTTGAATAAGCAATTTGATTACATGGTTATCCAGTCCAATTGGCCTTCAGTTGTTTGAAAGAAATCTGCAAATTGATCGCGTACTTCAAAAGCGGTAGAAACTGCATTACCCCCTTGGTGTCTTAGGTTCTTAAATTGTACGGGAGTATTTGTTTCCGTAATGTGTACAGTTTCTCCGCGTCTTATAAAATTATATAAAATACAAGTTATTAGTACAATTTTCTCCGCAAATTCTGGCTTCAAATGCAAACGTCTATTATAAATACGAAATTTCTGGCTTACAATACCAAAGGCATTTTCCACTACGCATCGTGCTCGGCATAGAGCCATAGACGATAGTTAAAGTGACGTTTCTTGTCATCGTTAATCGATTGTTGTGATGGATAAGGTCTTAGGAGATTATTTTTCAAAGGGAAAGCTTCATCTCCTAATATTACACACGGTGAAGTTATATTACTCCCCGGGAAAAGTTTGCTACTCGGAATATTAAATTTATTTTCGAAAATAGCTTTGCCCATTTTTGATTTTGACAAAATACCACCGTCACTATCTTTGCCGAGAGCTCCTACGTTAACGGCTATGAAGTTATAATTAGCATCAACCAAAGCTAAAAGTACAATAGAAAATGTCCTTTTATAATTAAAATACAAAGAACCACTGATAGGTGGTGCTAAAATAATGACATGTTTTCCGTCTATAGCACCTACGCAGTTAGGAAAATTCCATTTATTCCAGAATTCTTCTACATTTTTTCCCATTGTTCTCTGCTAGGCGTAGGAATACATTCTTGCAATAAATTTTTTATTATAGCATCACATACTTTCAACACGGCACGTCTTACGGAACTGATACCCATACGATAGCTAAAAGCAATAGTTGTAAACGAATCGCCAGTTGCCAAGTACCTGTAAACAAAATATTATTTGACTAAGTAATTATTATGTATATGTTGTAGTGTATAAATATATTTGTGGATTTATGTATTTATGTATGTTTGTCCATCGATTTTCCGAAACTATAAGTCCGAATGCAAATATTCTTTTTGTGTTGGGTTAGGGTATAGTTCAACTTTAGGAGCAGTGCGTATATCAGTATTATGTTTTTTAAAATGTATATTACGTTTTTTTACAGCTGCAGCTTGTAAACAAAGATGGCAAGGGCTAAGAGATGCATATAAAAGAGCAATAAATAAGAAAAAAGGCAAAAGTGAACAGGCAGCCAAGAAAATTAAGAAATGGAAATATGAGGATGAGATGTCTTTTGTGGGTTCATTTTTGGTCGCAAAAAAAACTTTAGATAGCGTTGACTTTTCGAGTGACGATGAAGAGTCTCAAGAAGAGGTTACTGAAGTCCAGAACTTTAACTCCGGCAATAAGATCAACAGTACCGACGCTGTGGATGTGGCTGCTCCTCACGATACTGAAATTCGGAGTGAAAACGACAGTATTGTTCATAATATATCGTCACAACCACAACCAGAGTGAAGTAAAAAAGGCAAAGGCAATAAAGAAGGCGAAAGTTCAACCGAAACAGTCAGCATCCGCTGTTTTGATGTCTAAATTGTTAGACGAGCAAATGAATGTTTCACGACAGTGTGACCACGACAAACTCGATCGTTTCTTTTTGAGTATATCAGCAACAGTAAAAAAATTTTCACCTTACCTACAAGCAATAGCAAAAAATAAGACATTCAGTTTCGTTTCTGAAATGGAGTTACAGCAGCTCGCACCACCTACACCTTATTACAACTACACCTCAATATACCAACACCCTATCTCCAGCATCGAGTTCTTCAAGCGTTGAAACAAGTGCTGCACCTATACCTACGTCTCCTTGGAATACAGCTGGCAACGATTGGAATAATCGGTCTGAAAATATGTTTCAATACGTCTCTAATTCATTTTTATACATAATTGAAATAAATGTTTCATTAATAATACGTAAAAAATTTATTTACTTACCTTAAACACACAGCAAGCTTTTCTTTAGACATTCGGAAATACTGAAAAAACTTTTCTTCGTCTTCAACTAAGTGCCTGTACAACGTCCAATATTCTCCTTCAGTTTTCCGTTTTTTTATAGTCTCGTGAATCCAATAGCGTCGAGTGGGTTTTTGATTCTCTTCTTCTTCCACATCCAATATTATTGCCATTTGTCTCACAGTTAAACTTTTAATAGCCATATAATACCTATTTTATTATTTTATAACTCGATAACACTCCCCAGAGGTCCAGGCAGTACTGATACACATGCGAGAATGAAACGACTTCTTATCAATTTTACATCATAAAAATTGCGGGTGGGCAACATACGGGTTACACCAAACTGGCATCATACGGGCATTAAACGCCGTCGATTCGTTTCAGTGGGCAAAGCAAGCCGTATCGTATTGCCTTACGTGCTTGATACGTTCATAGCACGGTCATGGTATGATACGGTGTAGTGGGCAGACTCCTTAATAAGCGTTGATGTAAAGTGGCATGCCACGGGATATCAGATGAAAACCGTTACTAAAAATTAATTTTCGTGGGAGAAGATTTATTGGAAGGAAAATTTAATATAAAACCGGTAAATCAAGTCATTAGGTTTTAGTTCACCTTCAATCTCTGAAGACGATAATTTGGTTATCGAAACGCGCGTTGGTGTAGTGGTAGTGTAAACAGTGTATTCAGTATGAATATGGTCAACGGTTCCAGAAATTCCAACTGAACTATATATAGGTGTACTTTTAACGTGAATTCAGGAAACTGCGAAATCGGAACTGGATGGAAAGGAATAACATAGAATACAGTGAATATTCTGTGTTGTAAATTTAAATGACCCGTGAAAATAGATTATTTGTGCCACGTACCATCGAGGGCACTGGCATCGAAAATCCGCCATGTTGTTTCCACTGAATAACAACTAAATATGCATTTATTCTTAGGGTATGTTCTGAGCCTAGCACTGCGCAGAATTTCGGTAAATCCCCCGGTTATAATTGAAGAATACTAAACCGAAACAGTGCTAAACGAAACAGCGTTGAGCAGGGTCTTACTGTAGTTTAAGGCTGCTTAACATGATGCAATACAATATGCAATGCTATGCAAGACGCAATATTTTTTGATAAAAAACATGCGCACATGAAAATCAGTTGATTGTTTCATACCTACAATATCTTGACATTATCTGTTTTATGCCGTTTTTATTGCGTGCAAGCTGCAATTCTGGGAAGTTAATTTTGACTTAACAACCAACCTATCCATCAGGCTACAAAACCAAGGCATCAGCAGATATAATTATTGATAGTGATACACTGACCACTTTTTCACTTCGTTACTTAATTATTTTTGTTATCATCATTGTTAAACCGGTCACAAAATAATGAAACAAATTTTAAATAAGATATTTGTTTAACTCACTTATTGAATTTTATTTTTTTATTTTTTTAAAAAGTTGATGTTAATATAAATATCTGTTAGGGCAGACATCTCAGTATTTAGAAAATAGACTAAGAGGTCATCAATACGATAAAAAATGCCATGAAATATCAAAAAACTTCAATTATAAAGATTCAAAAATTCTTGATACGGAATCTAATACTCGAAAAAGAGAATTTTTAGAAATCATTCACATTCATAAGAACGAAAAAGCTATAAATGATAAAAAAGACCTGAATAGTTTAAGTAAAATTTATATTTCTATTTTGGAAATTCTAATGAAACTACAAATAATGTAATTGATTACTGATACATATCTGAGGTATAAGGACCGAGGAAAAATTAATTTTTCTTATTAGAACAAAGTTCTATTTTGATATTTATGATGAAGGTGATTTATTGTTCAATATAAATTGTCAGTGTCAATATCATATCTTGATAAAGACTTAAAATTAGTCGAAACTTCAATATTAATATCTGTTACTTAATTTAATTACTTCGCAACACAAGAAGTCTTCTAATTTATAGAGTTATATTGGTCTGAGGTAATTTTTTGTAAAATGTATAAAAATAAGTTATAGAGCAAAAAAGAAAATTTTTATAAAAAAATTTTCACTTTTTTGCTTATAACTTCTTTAATTTTAAATTTAGGCCTAAAAAGTTATATGAACATATTTATAGGCAAAACATTTTGCAACAAATTATGTCTTTACGAATTTTTTGTAAGACGCATAGTTTCTTAGATATCGCGAAAAAGGGGTTTGCACCCATTTTTCCATGGTTTAGCTTCTATTAACCCCCACACATGTACCAAAAATAAAATGTGCTCTGAAAAATTCAATATTCGGTCCTTAAATTGTAATATTGCAATGAACTATGTAGAAAATATTTTGACATAAAAGTAAGTCATTATTTGTGTAAACTGATACTAAGATTCTTAACAAACCTTAAGAGCTTAATATATTGATTACAGGAAGGATTTAATTTAATCTTAGAAAGCAAATTAATACGTTTATTCAAATTTACAAATAAAAACTTAAGCTACATTAAAAATGTTAAGTTCCAAAAATAATATGGCACATTTTTAGCACGAATTCTACAGCACTTTAGGCTTATTTACAATTTTCGTTGTATTTATTGTAATTCTAGGTTATCTTCAGCTTCGGCTATTTCTTCACATTGATGTTCAATTTCCTCCTATAAATATAAAAAAAAAATAATGTTGATAATGCTATTTAAATTCAATACTGTTGCCACTTTTGCCAGATGACAAATAATTATCAATTTTTATTATTTGGTCAAATAAAACTACGCGTGTATAGTTCTTCTAGTATCAATTGCAGAAAACAGTAATATTCCTTCTAAACAATCTGCGATAAGCAGTGGTGTGGCTAGGTGGGATTAATTTAATTCGTACATTTGTTCAAATAAATAGAAATATGTCGTTCTATAGAACATGGGCAATGAAATTGCACAGTGTAGTGAAAATGAAGACAGGTATGAATTTAATAACAAAGATTTCGATATACAAACATAGCAAGTTATTTTAAATATATTCGAATGTTTAGATAAGAAGTGCTGAATTAATTGCATTATTTTCTAAAATGCCGTATGATTACAATTTATTAGCACAAACGTAAATGCCTCAAACATACGCGATCACGACTACTATGATTTGGATAATGCAATTCTGCAGTTCTAGAAATGTCAGTCAAAAATTAATTTTGACAATTAAACAAAATTGAAATGGCTCGAAAGGCATTTGTCAAGTACTC
This sequence comes from Diorhabda sublineata, assembly GCF_026230105.1. Taxonomy (NCBI): domain Eukaryota; kingdom Metazoa; phylum Arthropoda; class Insecta; order Coleoptera; family Chrysomelidae; genus Diorhabda; species Diorhabda sublineata. Next base: position 5,452,062 of record NC_079475.1, on the reverse strand, counting down.
AATGTTTGCAAACAGAAATCTAAACCTCCAAGTCAGAATAGAATTCATGGAATGTTATGTGTGATCAGTACTGCTGGACAGAATGGAAACTTGGACCTTGAAAGCTCAAACGATACCCTGGACAGACAGAATCACCGACGACGAAGTACTAAGACGCATTGGTCGCAAAAGAAAGCTCTTGACAACAGTGACGGACTAAACCCGTCAGAGGTTCGGGGCGATAAAGTTGAATGAGGCCCCCCAGCTTTAAGAAATGCAATTTTACAAGTTTTTTATTCAGTTCACACTTGAATGTGTATAAATAAGTGTTTATGTTTATGTTGTTAAAATCTGGTAAGTGAAATTTAAATTCTTAAATTATTTAGACCAAATAAACATATATACCTACAATATGGAATAGTCAGTCGTCAAGATAATTTTTAATCAGTTTAAGTTTATAAAAACTCCTCTCGCATGATGCAACCGAGATGCAAATGTTCAAAAAGTATTGAAGTATAAGCGATATACAGGGTAACGATTCACTGAAGTCCCATTTTATTATAAATTAAAGGATTTATTGGGCTCTCCATTTGGCAGCAACGTCCATACACGGTGGCTTTTACATGCCCGCGGTACGTTAATTTCGCAATGGTGTTGCTGGGTTGTGAACTCGAAATAAAACTGTCCAAGAGTTTTTTAAAATGCCAACGTTTCGATCTTAGTCGAGGCTAAAAATATTATAAATTATAACTAAAACATTGATAAAGATGAGTTATAATGTACAAAATATTTTTAGCAGTGATAAAGATCGAAACGTTGGCATTTTAAAAAACTCTTGGACAGTTTCATTTTGAGTACTCAACCCACAACACCATTCGAAATTAGATACTAGGAAGGACAATAATGTCAACAATGACATTTTAATATAATGTTTAAAGAGAAATTTGGCAACACACCGCAATAATTTCATCATTGTTTTAATTTAGTGAGGGCGATGAACGTATCTGGCAACGTTAAATTTTAAGAATCAGTCGTGAGGTTACTATTTGAATATTAATTATGTGTTAAGATAAAATGAATAAATAATAAACTAGCAATAAAAAACAAACTTTCAGTGCATTTAAAGAATCAACACAATATAATAAAATTTTAACAATTTGCTTACCTCTTCTAATTGAAGACATTTTGCCCATTCCTTAAGAGTAATACGGTGATTGTTATCGGCATCGCACGAATTCAAAAACGGACTAATGCAATGTTCGAGAGCCATCAATGGGGCTCGAATGGGGAATAGTTCATGACGAGAAACAGATCTAAAAATAAAAATTGACAATTTTGAGTATATATTTTTAGATATATTTCAAATAATAGTAATAGTAAGATCCCCAAAGATGGTATATTGGTTACCGAAAATTGCAGATAAAAAATAACTAATAAATACTGACTATTACAGACATTTTCAAAGTTTTACGTTGTTGAACATAACTTCAACCACAATATTTTGTTATTTTAGTGCGATATAAATTTATCAGTATTGTACTCGAATTCACATACTTAGGTACCCATATATTAGCAGTAGGTGTAAAATACGTTTATTGATATGGTAATATAGATTTAAAATCAAATTTATACGAAAAAACAAATCAAAAATCCTATTTGACGGTCCCTTGTACTTGCGATTCGGTAAATCCGCCCCTGTTCTCAAGTCGAATGTACCGGCCATAGACAATCTGAGTACCGGTTACGATGTTGCCGTAGTGCTTTTATATTCCTTAAAATTAATTCTAGCCTACACTAGATTTTCGTACAGTACTAAAAGAACGAATTTAGGAATAGTTGGAGCATTTATATATATAACAATAATAAAATGTGTGAATTTTATATTTAAATTAACCAATTAACGCCTAATTTACTTTTTTTCAAACGATTTTAATGAAAATTGCAGAATATCTTTAATTAGAAACTTACTGCGTAGAAAAAAAAATAATACTGCGTCTAAATTAATTCAAGTACTCATTTAAGGACGCCGGATGTGCGGGACTATAAATTTTATGTATTGAGACAATTCATTAATTGTTACTAATTGCTTTGTTATTGATTCATTGAAATGGGTTAGTATGTATACGGAGCAAACAAACCGGCCCTGTACAGATGAGAAACAATTTCTCGGAACTAAAGAAACAATACAATTAGGGCCGATCCTCACTATAAAGCCGTTCACAGTTCGTTCTCGGTCCAAACTCGGTTTGATAAAATATTATGAGGTAAATAATAATATATGTGTGCATTCATACTATCCGTAACAGTCAAGTTTCGCTTGAAACCGAGTCCAATCACGATCAGGTTCGAAGAAATTTTGTTTGAGCGAGATCGAACTTGTCACGACATGTACCGTTAGTGTGAATATTGTTTTGTTTCGGGTTCAGTTAGCTATTACCCGCTAAAGCGATCAGTATATCAAATGCAATAAATTTTGAGTTTATTTCTTTATTTTTACTGTGATTTTCTTCAAAATCAGTAGTAGTCCAATGCATTCGATAAGAATTTGTAAGAATTTTTCTTCATCATTAATTAATTGGGGATAGAGCGTGTAATATTCTCCTTTTTTTCGTTGCAATAAACTTGGATGCACCCACATTCATCTCATTACTTTATATTTTCTTCTTGTCTTAATAATATTATCTTTTTCGTCAAAAAGAAGACGTATAATCGCTAATTCTTCAATCGAAAAGTTTAATGACATTCTTTTTACTGCAAATATTATAATAATTTTTTAATCATTAATTATCTACGAGCCAAATACATCCGACTTTGATTATTGACAATTCAAGACTGAATCGTGAAATGAGTCAGATTGTATAATGTGAACACGATTCGACTTTACCAGACCGAATTCGGTCGAAAGGCCGCTTTACATAATGCAATACAACGTGCAAGAAATTGCATGCAAGTCTCTGTAAACAATAAAAGTAAATAAACTACTAACCTAAAATTTTTTCCAATATTTTGTATATAGTTTAACAATGAAAATAACGAAACTAAGTTTACGAAAGTCAACTGATCCGTTATGCCAAAAGTAACTAGATTGCAACTTGCATGCAATAAAAACGGCACAAAACAGATAATGTCAAAATCTTACATGAAATAATCAAATGAACTTCATCTGTGCATGCTTTCGATCAAGAAATATTGCGTCTTGCATTGCACTGCACGATGTATTGCATCATGTCAAGCGGTCTTAAGCGACGTGCAATATTCCACTATGTAATATTTTGCAAGGAATTGCATGCAATTTATTGCATGATTTAAAACGTTTACGTTATAACATTACAAGTGATTTTAAATTTTAGACGTATCGTTGTACTAAAGTAGCCTCCATAGAGTTGAGCTTAGTTCTTAACCTCAAATGAATAAAAAAAATCGGAGAGCTGTTGAAATTGAAAAATTGGTGGATATTGGAAAGAGTCAACCCGTTCACCAGTGAAGGCCAGGTACGGATGGAAAACGTAAAACAACAGCTCGGATGGATCGCTGTCTCACGATTGCTGCATTGTGAGGCCGAACGCAATCCGCTAGAATACTCCAAAGAGGCCTCCAACAAGCTCACATATGAATTGGACTGTGGACGACTGGAAAGAGGTATTGTTCACGGATGAGTGTAGAACGTGTTTGTATGGCAAAAATAAGGTGTACAGAAGAGCTGGAGAATGGTATGCCACCTGTAATCGGTTACCACGGGTTGCGTATGGTATTTCTTTTCAGGCATACACGGATCTCGTCTCATCTAATTGACAGAGGCGCGCTATGCTGGATTTGTTGCTAATGGTTTTCTATTAATACAAGATAATGCTCGACTGCATATGGCAAGAATGGTAACGGTGGTTGGTATTGCAAAAATGGACCGGCCCGCTCCGATGTCAATCCTATTGAACATATTTGGAACTAGCTCAAAAGACGCCGTATATCTGCTTCATCAACACGTGAAGAGCTTACTTTTTGTGTGTGCTTTGTTCATTTATTTTTGTGTCAACTGAAAGTGTTGTTTATTAATCAATTTATTAGTAAAAAAATCTAGAAACCATATAAAAGTGTGAAGAAAACATTCAAACTAGTTTTTTTAATAAATTAGCAACTAGCAACCTTTGTAAAAACTTTACCTGTCTGGTGGATGTCCGTCTAAATCGCAGAACTTCCAAATGGCGGCGTTCGTCCAACGGCGAGTCATATTAGATTCAGCTTCACGTTCCATATTCAAATAATGGGGAGTCAATTCTTGTCTGTCGGCCAAATCTCTCATGATGTTGAACAACCAATCGCGCATTCGTCGTGGAAAATCAGCCATTTCTTCTTGCGAACAATGCTAAAATTTCGAGGTAATCAGAGCAAAACTTTTCACATTCATTTTGGATATTTTTACACAACAAGCTTAAAACCCTTACAAAGTTTAAGTAATAACCGAAATAATAGTTTTAAAAGGAATTTGAAGATGATGAATTTTACAGTGTTTAACAGGAATTGCACGGTGAAAAAAACTATGTAAAAAATATTATAATATGAAGCATATTTTAAGGTCATTTGTGGCAGCAATTTTGGTTGCCTATCTGGTCAGTTGGAATATAATTCCTCATACCCCTTACCCCTCACATGGAACATACAGTCGATAAATAAGTGGCCAATAGCAGTTAATATCGAAACCATTAGTGTCTTTCTCTTTCACCACTGTCGTTTTATTTGAACATTATTATTGCAAGACAATTCGATTCTTGAATTCTTGGATCAATATCTCTTCTGTTTCTGGCGTTCTTGGTTTACAAAAGTCTTTCCCGAGCCCGTCGATATATCCTGAGTAACATCCACTTAACTGTTGTCTCGTCTCTTTCTTTTTCCACAGTTAACTTTATATAAACTTTAACTTCATATAAATACAAACAGCCCAAGCTCTTTGAGACCTTGTTATCTGTCGATGCAATGTCCAGAGTAAATACTGGATGTGGTTTAGAATTGTCTTGTTCTAAGATAATCCGCTTTCGGTTAACTAAACTTGGATACACACAATTACTTCGGCATTGATAGCTCGACCATCTTCAATTATTTCAAAGGACACTAAACCTTCATAATTCCACCAGACGCAGGTTCTGATGATTGCCCTTTTTTTAATCACTGATTTTCCAATATTGATTAACTTATTTTGAAAATTCTGCCTTAAAAAGTGTGGAATACATTGACTGTCATTATTGAGGTGTTCTGAAATGACTTGATCAAAATTGAACAGCATCTCCATTACAATTAAAAAATTTCCTCATTGATACAACTTTGTATTAGTCCCTCTGTATACCAAATTTTGACTCGCTGAAAATTGTATTACCGCAATCAGTCCCTCAACGATATTGCTCCATCTCTTTTTCTCACTATTGTAAACAGTTTGTTGTTACTCATCAATAATACAATTTTTTCATTGATAAAATTAGATGCGACTTGTCAATTGTGCTAGCATCGGCTCTGAGTAAACCTTAGCATTTAACAGGCATGCATTTAATTGATAGATTTCAATGAATGGTGGCAATTACGAGCTCTTACGACCAACTTGGAAATCTTAAAACACTTGGATACAAGTTTTTCCACCTGATAGTTTCGAAAATATTTAAATTATGAACTGACCACCCTGTATTTTGCGTAATAATGTATAAGAATCTTTAATAAAACTATGCAATATAACCTACTATATAAAAAAAAATGATAATTGAAATGAATTTACACTCGTAAGCAAAAAAATCGACTCAGGCGACACCCCTACAATCGCAAGTCACTAGCAAAAAACTGAATTCACTGACTGTCCAACAATATTTAAGACTTTTTTAGGCTTGTTTACCATAGTGCTAATTGGGGGTGTCTGAGCCTTATAAAAGGTTATCTACCTGACTTATCACTTATCACTTTGATCGTCGGTGTTGCAGGTTTTCTGCGGTTTCCCTGAACCGGTTGTCCACAAAAAACACAAAATTCAAAAAAAAATAATAATAATAAAACCTCTAAAAAAAAATTTTTACTTGCAAGCTCCACTTCATTTTCTTCGGCCAAAATACCCCGCTAGAAATAGTTAGACGAAACAACCACAAGCCCAGCCCTGCAGTGTAGCAATTCCTATATCAGGGTCTACTTCAAACAAACCAAATTCCTTACAAAAATCCTCCAATCCTACCAAACTTTGACCAACGAATCTCTCTCTCACTTAGCACTATCAGTTAGCCATCAAATGTTAACTGATACATATCTCCGTAGACACAACAAACAAGAATTCAACCTAAAAATAGACACAACAAGTGATGAAGCTGCTCAAGCGTGACAAGGTCAGAGTCAGCGAAAAGTGGCCAGTGAGCCGAACATAAATCAGTCTGTCGTTTCCAGAATCTACCGTAGTTACCAAGAGATTAATGACTTGGTTCTGGAAGAAAATGGTCCATATCCGATAGGAATTACCGATTCATTGTCAGCACATCGCTGAGAAATCGGTTCCTCACCGGTGTTCAAGTCCAAAAGAAACTCAGAGGAACGCGAGGAGTGACTGGACAGTCAAAAGAAGACTTAAATCAGTTAACCTTGAGCCAAAAGGGCCAGCTACTCGCCACAGTCCACCGAGCAGCTCAACTACGATTTGCTAGAGACTGAAGAACGTTCTCTTCTCATATGCAAGCAGAGCGTGTCTTCATAGTAGCGATAGAAGAGAACGAGTCTACAGAAGACCTGAAGAAAGATTCGCGCAGTGTTGCATAACCGTAGCTTTTATAGGAGGTTCCTGGATGGTTTGGGATGGCATTTCAATGAAAGCAAAAACCGAGTTGGTTTTTATTGAAACTGGCGGTGGAGCAAGGGATTAACGGCGAACCGATACGTAGAAGAAATTTTAGTGGATCACGTCGTTTCATAGGCGAAAACTTTATTCTAATGAACGGCAATACCCGTCTGCAGTTATATATTAAAAATTAATAAAATTATATAATATCAATTTCGAAAATTCTGCCTACAGGCTATTGCACAAAGTAAACATTTAGTTTTCAGTTGTATATTAATTCACTTACTGGCATTTCTCTACATTGTCCGTAATATTCAATGTGTACGTGTTTGTATTGAGGCCCTTTACATTGAGGGTCTCCTTTATCGCACAGACATCTTTGTTGATATATAGCACAATCTGACGACCAAGTTTCGTTGTGATTGGAGCATACTTTGCGTCTAGATTCAGTTTCTACCGGACATTTTGGAATACAAACACATTGAGGTTCACCCAATTCGTCAACTTGACAAACCCTTCCGGCTCCGCAACGTACTTGCATACATGGGTCTGAAATTCATACATAAATTTATTATCAATAAAAAATTTTTTCTACGCCCATGTTTGTAAACGTCAAAAATCGCACAGTCAACATACACGTGCGTTTTGAGAAGAAAACTTAAACTTCTTGATTTAATTAAATTACAATCAAATTTTTATTTACGTAAGAATTTATTGGTCTATTTACACAAATTTAGTCAATTAAAAAACATAAAAACTTTTAGCATTAGCGAGGTTTGAAAGAGTGCTGCACCTACATGTAGGCAGCACATTATGCAATTTCCTTAAAAATAGGATACGAGGAGAGAGTTTTATTTGCGCACAAAGAAATATCAAAAAATATGAAGCCATCTTCTCTATGGGCCATTTATTTGATGCTAAGAACTACACTAAACATTAATAACAACATTAACATAGCAAATTATCCAAAACTAATCGCTCTACTGAGGCGGAAATCGGATGGTTTTAGAAGTAAAAAATTAAAAATCCTTTCTACAGAACAAATTAATAAGTTTCTGAAAAAATGCCCCAGACGATAAACATTTGTTGTCAAAGGTAAACAATTAAAATCTCGTTTTTTATTGGCTATGATAAAGCATAAGAAAGAATTAACGAAAAAGATCATTAATAATTTCTTAATGATACGAGGACATTTTCTTGTCAAATGTTTCAATAGAAATGCTACAGAAATAAAAATTAAATGTAAAAAATGTTGTAAAAATTTCAAATTATATTAATAGTAAAATTATTTATCAATTTTATATAAATATTTAATTGGGTTTTTGAATATTTAACATGTTTTGTTTGTATCTTATACTATTTTAATAAATAAAATGTTTGACAATAATTTTTTATTATTTTTTTTGTCAATTATGTTTATCGTAATACTGAAAAGAATAGGCAACATTTGGTAATTTTTAAAAATATTGCAACTATTTAGTTTCTAAGAATATTTTTTTCCAGAGAGGTGTCAATAGCAATAAACTTCCCTCGTAAGAAATTAAACGAGTACTTCTTGAAAAATGGCGCACTCTACCGGCAAAAAAATTTGTCCCCTATATTGAGACCATCCTTTAACATTACGTCCAGAATCCTTATATCTATACTGGTGTTTTAAACACACAATCAAGAAACCTCAACAAATGCATACATTCATTATTCACATGTATTGTGCACTTTTTATTAAATACTTGTGTTCAATCCCCGCAATAGTAAATTTTTTTCTATCAAATGCATCTCCTTTCACTAAGTGAAGACGATCGAGTAGAAAACACAAACATAACTCATTTTTGATTAATGTTGACTTCGAAAACACTTTTTAGATTTCCAAAACACGAGCACTCATAACCTCTCAACACCTTTCAGTTGAACTGGCAATGGCGTTGTCAAGGAATTACGTGTTTCCATATACTCATATACAACTGTTGCGTACTCCCGATTTTAGTCGCGCTTGCGCACTGCAAGCAAAAGTGACGAGCCATGAGCGAGAGAGCGCTGTCAATATAGGAGTATTACATTTATGAATCCAGAATAATTCAAAGTACAGGAAACTGTAATGCATACCATCACATCCTTCCAATGTTCAGACGTATGTTGGAGCGCGAATCTTGGTGCAAACGCTGGACGCACAATTTTGATTTAATTGTGATATAACATAATGTAATACTTCTATATGTACAATTGGTACGGGAAAAAATGTCTCCACGTTACAGTGCCGTTATTAATTTTCTCTCTCGTTCGAGACACTTTATCTGTACTGCGCATGTTTGAGAATGCGCAGAACCGAGTTGGAACTTCGTAGGATAGAGAAATCGTTGTCATTCTGTCTTCCTTAGTCGAAACAGCTTTCAGTATAGAAATTGTTCACATAGAAGAATTACATATATGGGGTATAAAAATGCAGGGCCGGCTCGAGTAATAATTAAATTAAAAGTAAAAAAGAAATGATAAGACTTTTTCTGTTTATTTCAGCGGTGGAATAACTCATAAAGTGGATGCATTTAATAATAATTATTATATTATATCGTAGTCTTATATTTACCTACTACAGGAACTCTATTATCAATAACGTCTGAATCAGATGGTGGTGCTACGGGTGCATCTTCTTCTTTTCTTTCTTCTTGCGATTCGCTCGATATCACCTTTTTGTGTGTGTGTCTATGTTTCGACTAAAATTTATGAAGTTAATTAATATTGGTAAATAAGAATTCAATTGCTCACTTACGACTTTCTCTCCTGATATTTCTGAAAGTAGACATACGACTAAAAGTGTACACACATAGAATAGGAACTTCATTTTATCCGCTGAATGTCAATCTGCAATAAATTATCACAATTAACGTCAACAAAGTATAACAATCATTAACTGTTATTAGAATGAAAACTTTTATACTAGAAACAGATTGAATTATTTCGATTTTGACGTTTCAAATATCCTAAAATATCAAGATTTGGTTGTAATACCGACGAGAATTTAATGAAATTAAAAATACCGTTTACAGTAAAAAATTGGTGGTGACGCTCAACGGATTGGCAACACTGAGTATCTGGGAGCGCTGCAGCCGATTAGTCATTGCCTGAATTACACGTTTCTTTTTCTTAGACAGTTATTGTCACGCGTGTAGCTAGAGTGAGGTTATGTCTGTGCCGAATGAGTTTAATTCACGTGTACACGCTTAAACTCTTTCTTTGTTTGTTTTTACTATGGCTAGTTCAAGCAAAAAGCCGAAAACCTATCACTATCATGCAGAGTGGGAAACCGATTACTTTTTTACACAAGTTAAAGTTAAATGTGTGTGTTTACTTTGTAATGTGAGTGTCTCAAATACTTTTGAGATATAAGCAAAAAACTAAACCCTTTTTTTTTCACTTAATTGCTTATAACTTTTGTAATTTTGGGAAATATACTTCGCTTTTCGAATCTTTTTTCAGATTTAGAATATCTCTAAAAGGCTTTGAGATATGAGCTAAAACCCATACCCTCCGACAATGGCGTCGGTCAGTTTCCAAGCAACAAGCTTTCGAAATCTGTTACAAAATTTTTTTGAACAATTATCAATGTCATTGGGTTATTACTACTGGTAATCGATGAGTATCAAAACAAGAGGTATAGTTACAGTTGATTTAAAGTACAGAAGAAAGGACGTGGCTTCGTAATGGTATTAAATCTTGAATAAATAAAGGAAAAATCAAAATAATATCGGTAGTCGATATATTTCACATTTATTTTTTCTCGTTGTACGATCAAATTGCAGGAAGAGTTTATCATGAACCCGTGCCATCATCGACAAACTGTTGAGATATATAGCAGGATACGCAAAGATAATAATATTAATCAAAACTGTGTCACGATGAACTTAAGGTCAAATAAAATATAAAATAAACATTCTAACCTATTTTTGACGCTAATGTGCGTTAAGATAAACATTTCGTTATAATAATTTCTAAAATTGTTTTGAAAAATAAAAGAATATTGAGAACGATGGTAATGAAACGAAGTTTAACAATGTAAAGTTTTTCAGATTTGTTCACACTCTTTCTATTCGTGGGGTGAATTATACACTGATTCTTACGTTCTTAATTTATTTATACACTATACACTATTTTAATAATTTACTTATAAATGTCATTTTACTAATTCACTGCAACTATTTATTGAAAACTAACTCATTGCGTTACATAAACTCATTTAAATACCACAAATAGAATACTACTAACAAAAAGAAACACAAGAAATAAATAGACTTTCCTAGAAACTATTTCAAAGATATAATGTAATAAACAATAAAAAGCCTATCAAAGGCGCATCCGTCATCTACAAAAACAGACCAAAGGCGCCGCGCGAAGTCGCCTAACTCCAAAATTCTATTACAGTCGCACAGAGCCGGCCCAAGGACCCACCCCGTGAGCCTGTCCGCGACTATAATAACTGGATAACGTGATAACCTCTTTAAATTCATAAAATATTGTGTTCCCTTCCCCTCCCTACTTGAAGTAAGAATTAGGGCTTCGCACTTCAGTAACTCAAAGTTGTAACGACAACTTCAAATGTAAACAACAGATTAGAGTTTAATAGTCTAGGCTAACAAGGTAAAAATGATGTATTGCCTCAGATTTCAATAAACCTGCATCGATTTGCATGAAAATTTCTAATTAAGCTTGACTTACCCTTATCTTCAAAACATACCCTATGCCGATATGTGCGTGAGGGATGAAAACTACCCCTTATTGTAAAATTATAAGTATAAGCATTTAATGAGTAGAAAAGTACTTTTAAGGTCTTGATAAAAAGTTGTTTAAAACTTCAAATATAGTATTGACAATTTTCCAACCCTGCTTAAAGTATTTCATCCCTTATAAAGTATCCCCGGTTAATTTGAAATTATTTAATTACTTTGTGGTAGCTCACTTATATTTATATAATTGACTCAAATACTTTGCATCCCAAATGTTCAACCCTTATAAAATATTCCTTAATTCGAAAAAAAAAATATTTATATACGTATTTATTTTTTTTATGATTTATTTATTTTAATTTTTTTTATTATATTATTATTTTATTATTATTATTTTTATCTGTTTTTACTTGAATATTATGTATATCAAATTTTCAACCACTATAAATCATCCCTTACGACAAAAAATGAGAAAATTATTTACAAAATTTATACAATGTTATACTTATAAGTCCCTTAAAAATTATCTGTAATGGGAAAAAAATTTTAATTACACTGGAGATTTGTTAAATTAAAAAGGAAAATTCTTCTTTTTCGTTTCAGTGGCAGTTTATGCTGATTCTCCACATTCGCTTCTTCATTACCCAAGCAACAATAATTGTCCAATTAATGGTTTCAATATAATCACGTGTTGAATCACATTTTCTTAACTTTCGTTTTGTAGGACTAATATTTGTACGGCTTTCAGACATTATTAGTAGATTCAACATTTTTTTAATGTGTATAACGACTTCTACGTGCAGCATGAACATGCAGATCCTTAGACAGCTCCAGTGTGAAAAACTTTTTATCACCTCTCTCAAAAAGTATTTGAGTTATGCATGAAAAATCGAATAAACGAAATTTTTTTTGAGAAAAATTTACGTTTTCAATCACAAATAACTATGAAACTATTTGCTAAAAACAGTTTTTGCTCAAAAGTTGGTCCTCTATGAATTCCCGCGGTTATTTTCAACATAAAAATTTTCACCCCTTTCTTGGGATGGGACTCACCTCTAGGGTAAAAGCACACATCGACGTAGGGTAGATTTTGCTTTTTGAGGTATTCCCTACATGCTGACCAAATTTCATTAAAATCGATGCAGGTTTCTGGAAATCGGAGGTGAAAACCTTAGTAGCCTGGGCCATAAGTACAGTAACTTATTTGTATGTACATGGCCAACGACAGGGAAAAATATATCAGAGCCAATTCCACTACCTCCTATAAAAACTTTCCCTCATCCTAATTTTCCAACGAATCTCTCTTTATATATGTATCAGTAGCTTTTAGCGTTCCGGGAGCATCTCTTTGCATAATTAAAGAAGCAAGAATCGGGAGAAAGTCTTCCATGGAAAAGACGAAGAATAGCTGAATTATCTCTTTCTCTGTTCTTTATTTAAGATTGAAAATAAAATTGATGTAGAAAGTGTGATTAGTTTGAAATAAAAAAAATGCCGCATTTTTATGTGGAATAAGTTACTTTACTTTAAATGTAAAATAAAGTACATAATTTCGTACTCGAACTTTTTAAGATTTTCAAAGTTTCATTTGCATTTAACCTAGTTCTTCTATCTTTATAAGTCCCAAAGAAAGCTCATAATCGAACCTCTGTAAGTAAAAACCTTCATAACTCAAATTATTATAATAAAAAATAAACAAACAATATCCAACGCTGGTTTTAATCAGGTTTTCAGTTTCAAAGACTGTAAACATCACATGGAGATAAATTAGTTGACTCTGAAGATGAGATTGTGAGGACAATTTAGAATTAAGACTGAACCTCGCTTATGGAAACCCTGGAACAACGAAACTTCTACCGCTTAATGGCCGACACACACGTGTCATACAACACGGACTCCGGTTCGATTTTGATCCAAAGAACGGATCGGTGCGAGATCGGAAAGGATGAGCACACATGTCCTACACGAGTTCTTTCCGATTTCCAGCTCTGGCTCGATGTATTCGCCACCAGATAATAATATTATTTTTTATTAAAAAGATGACAAATATTATTATCTGCAATAATGACCTGTACAATTTTTGTCATACGATGCGCGGTTCGCGAGATATTTAATAAAAAGTGTTTTTCAAGATGGCGGCTGAAATGAAGCCTCCCACATGACGCCCACTTGGATTTACATTCAGGGGACACCTCTGAAAAAAAAATACTTGTTCCCGTACGTTTTTTACAGAACCTACTTTTTTGGTTGGGGCTGTGGGACTATTTATAAAAGCAACAAATTCAACCGTAAACTACACGTCGCGACGTACGAATCGGGCTTATTAAATTTACATTTATTTATTTTGGTTCTATTATAAAATTAAAATAAAATCTGTAAACAACTCGGACCAACTCCGTACTTGTCATGGATATTGTGTTTATGCGTCCACTTTGTATGTAATAAGTAAGGGTAACATTTAATCTGTTGTGTACCTTTGACATTTAATTCCTTTTCCAGATCATGTCTTTGTAGTTTCGGCGTTTCGGTACTGCTAATTTCTTTGGTCATACAGTACTGGATATTTCCTCACTTATTCAATAAGTTCTTCCGGTTTTATACCAGACATTATTACCGGACCTAGCACCACCGGATTTTTTTATGTGGGGATACCTGAAAAGTAGAATCTACTCCTAGGCTGCTTAACCCCAGGACACAGTGTGGCCCGCGAAGGAATCTTAAGTGGACCGCGCGCAAGTGTGGTTTAAAAATACGCAACAAAATCAAAAATCCCGCGGCGCACATTCTGGATCTAGTAGTACGCTGCATAAATTACATACGTGCAAAAGCTCTTAACAGATGTCAATTCGGGCTATTATTTGAAAAAAAAATCAAAGAATATCGAGAGTTACAACTGTATTGTGCTGTGCAATGGCTTTCAAGGGGCAGCATGTTGAAACATTACTGAAGAATACTTCATAGTTGAGTGATCTTGCATTGCCTCAATATTTTGAATCTCAAATTACAGGGTAAAGGGAGTTCACTTCCGACTATGTTTAATTTGATAAGCGGATTCAAAGCAAAACTGAATCTCTTCAATTAGCTCTCTTTCCCACACTTGAACATTAGAAAGGGGAGCTCAATATTGTTTCTGTTAATTACTCTAAATACCAATCTAAAATTAAATGCTTATCATAGTGATTTGAGAGGAGATTTCAAGATCTCGAGATTAAAAAACAATATGTAAATCCTTTCATAATAAGTTTGGCTGAAATAGTTACTTATCCTGCCAATATTCAATTAGAACTTGTTGATCTGCAAAATCATGATACGTTGAAAAACCTTTTTGCTAACAAATTGTCTTCGACAGCACAAAATTCTTCAGAAGATTTTGCAGATTTTTGGAAATTGGTACCAAAAGGAGAATTTCCAGCAATAACTGACCTGGAGTTACAGTTTTAAGTAGTTTTGGATCAACATATGTATACTTTTTTTCAGATCTTAATTATGTAAAAAATAAATACCGCACATCCTTAATTAAACAACATATTTGTGTCTTGTTGTTACTGTCAACGTCGGATTTGTCGCCAAACATAAGTAAATTATTAAAAGACAAACCATGGCAGAAATCACATTGATTGTATAAACAAATTTCCCTAGATTTAAGTTCAATTTTGTTCCTTTATTTAGATTTTACATACATACAATTTGTTCCTAATAAACAATAATTCAATTTTATTTTCTTAATAATTAAGTTTTTATTGCGCTTGTCCTGAGAGTAACTGAAACAGGAAATGTAAGTGGCCCGTCGTTAACGACTGAATCCACCGTTTGGCCCGACTCCTCAAAAGGTTGAGCAGCCTTGGTCTACCCAATAACCCAGACACGCTTAATCAGTTGAAGACTAACATCCGAGAAGAAATAGAAGGTATTTCTCGCGCAATGTGCCAGGGAGTTTTTACCAATTTGAGATCTAGATTCGAAAAAGGTTTGCAGCACGATGGTGCACACCTGGATTATGTTCTTTTTAAGAAATGAATTTCCCAGATGCATATTTCAAATAAAATAAGAAATTGTATGTGGATTATATTTAGTTTTTTTATTATTACTGTTTAAATTCGCAAAACTTTCTAGCTCACCATGTATTTAGAAATGAGTCTTCAAAACGTGTTTCATTGGCACGAAACGAGGGCCATAAAAGATCGAAACGTCAATTTTTATCTTTCTTTCAAAAATTATTAGAAACGAACTAATTTTAAAACAGAAGAGACCTAAAATCAAGAACATTTAGAAGCATAAACATATCAAAATTTTTAGTATACTATTCAGAACAATCTAATTTAATCAGACGAAAACATTTATAATGGGAAACTTTGCAGCCATCGTTGTTGCCTTAAATAAACCTCAAACGAATCATCAAATTTCAAATAATAGGAAAGCGGTAGTAAAAAACGCATGTTGATGTATCATAAATCAGCCGATTTTTATTATATTGAAGTCAACAAGATTCCAAATGAACAGGAAATGTTAAATGAAACGTAAGCTAAAATAAATATACAAATAGCGAAACAAACAGTTACGTTAATATTACGAGGATTGTGTTTGTATTATAAAATAAATGAAATACTTTCTACATTTACAATTTCAAGATCTATACACTTTTACATGCAATTGAAGAGCTTAGTGGATGAACATGTTAAGTGACATTTTTGAGGAAATCGAGATTTTCATGTGGATGAACATGTTATTCTCTCCTTTAAACATAGCATGTTTCCCCTTTTCGCTAACCCTTCCACTAAAGCTATTTTCAGTAGATGAAGTTGTTATGTGCACAGGTCGATGCCAAGTTGGTAATGAAAGAACATGTTATGGGTACAAGACATCTTCTTCCACTTTAAAAAGTTACGACCTTGAGTATCATGGCATGTTCTTCCACTAACGAACATGAGGTCTTAGTTGCATGGATAACCTCTAGGTAGTTTATAAATATCTTCTCTAATGTGTAACGTGTTTCTTGATAGTTTCTTTCTCAAAAAATAATATTCAGAAGATAGTTTTAATAACTACAATGGAATCAAGAGGAAAACGTATGGTTAGAGAAGCTCTTAAAAGATTGAAAAGTGATTCTTGTGACAACAGGAACTCAAGCGGTAAGTGCAAACAAATTAAATTTGATGAACAAAATTAAATATATGAAATTGTATGCAACAGGTTATACTTTGTGTTTATTAGTTAATAATAGAGTACATCCTCGCTTTTCCTAACTAGTAATATCAATCAATCGGTTTACAGTCGGATTACCGGTAACGTAAATTAAAATAACATTAGTTTACAAATGAAGTTTTTATGAAAAGTGTTTTAATTCTAACAAAACAACTACCTAAAATAGTGTAAGATTATCTTATTTAATTAGATAGAAACATTTTTTAGAGAATAATCTTTGGTATTGTACTTTTGCCAATATCGGATTCCCGCAAGATAACGTAGAAGGTACTTTTTCAACGTTTTCTTTTGAGAATATAGGGGAGCTTCCAGACAACAACACTTGTCGGCTTTTCGGTTTGTTTGAGGGTATTAGATATTATACAGAACAGTGGAAGAAACAACCATGTTACTGATATGACTTCTCACTTCAGAAATTTTAAAGACCTCCCGAAAAAACTGAAGCTCATCAATCGAAAAAAGATCATTCTCACTGAAAAAGTAGCTTTCAGAGATGAGGTTAAATGGATAAGAGTTGAAGAATTTGGCTCATACCTATACAAGGATTGCTATGATCCGTATACTCTTTTCAAGAAAGTCAACTTGTTGAAACAGAATCGTTGTGCGACGAAACCCGTCCAAGTTGAAGAAGTTGACCTGGAAAGGACCACTGAAACCGGAGCTAGCTTGACTTCAGAAAAAATTCAAAACTTACAACAGCAACTTCCTTACATCAAAAATGAATATAAATATTTTTACGAATCGGTGATCAATAAGGAAAATGAAAAAAATCTCTTACCATGATTATAATTTTGCATTAATTTTTTTTGTCATGTTTTTACAGATCTGTTCAATAAATATTTTTCTTATATTTGTTTGATTTCAATAAATATATTCCTATTCCTTAAATGTAAATTATTTAGTTTAATGTTGATGTTGAACATGGACATAACAAGTTTTTCAACTAATACGTATTCATGTCTTGGAAATATGTAGGTGAAAGAAGATGTCATGTGCTATAAATTTTGAAAATTCTCTTTTATTTGAAAAGTCAATAAGGCACAAATATTTTGAGTAATCAAACTACAACAACATGCAAAAAAACTGCGGATTGTGTTATGTAGAGAAAAAGAGCAAGTTAAAAACTTTAAAGCTGATTATCTCGAATCCACTTATTTGTCTCATAACATCTTTATCCACTAAGCTCTTCAATTGATCATGGTCTGTATCTTTTTACACTCAAAAAATTATGTACGGCCCATATAATTTATAAATTTGATCTAGGTCACAGTTGAACAACATTGCCAGAATAGTAGTCGGACATTGTGAGGTTAATATCACCGTTTCTGAATGGAAGTTAACCTCAGAAATCGACAAATAAGTCAATTTTGATTAACAAATGTTTTATGTATATTCTTTATACTAAGTTTTCGACCCAAAAATGCATGTTTTTGAATTCTTTTGTAATAATAACAGAAAAACTATACATTTTAGAAAAGAAAATTAAGAACAAAGTTGAAGTATATAATTTGGCGAAGAGTTTGTTTTTTATAAATTATCATACCTGCAATATTTATCCATTGATTTTTTTTTTAAAAATCACGATTTATTTGATTTTTTTTAATTTGAATTTAAAATTTGAATATTTTGATTTTTTGAAATTATTGTTAATTATTTTAATGTATAAGTCTAAAAATTGTAATACGGTTTGCGGCTCCAAAACTTGTTATAACGCATTTGTCGCGCTTCTTGCAAGAAAATTAACTACTATGTACTATATCAGTTGCTCTTAATAGTGGAAACATCTACAATTCGCTCCGAGTATCACTTCAGCGTCACAGTAATTATGTTTTTCAATAGAAAACGGAAAAATTTTGGAAAAAGTATAATAAATAGTTATAAATTAGTCATCAAAAAAATGTAACAATTTAATACTTACTTCAATTTTATAATTATCTTGAACAAGCCAAAAACTCAAATATGTAAAATGATAAAATATATAACAGAATGCAGTAAACGTATATATGGTTAAGTTGCTTTAAACTGTTTTTTCAATTAAATAAGTAAATATTTTTTTATTATTTTTACCTGACCAAAAGACATGGATATTATTACAAAAACAGAATTTCAGTCCATCAGCCATCAAATAAAATTTCAACCAGAAACTATGACCAAGGGTGAAAATCTTGTTCTTGCTGGACATGTTAGAGAAGTTGAGGAACATCGACAAAACTTTGACAGCTTTTTAATAAAGTCAAATAATAATTTATTTTCTATGATGTATAATTACGTAAAAGTCAAAATTGTTGTGATTCTAACAACTAAGCTAATTAGTTAAAAGTCAACACAGTATTTTTATAATTAGTTATTGAAAAAGCAATATTTATTAAGTGAGTAAAAAGTGTTATTGTATGTTACAATAATGTCTATTTAAACGAATTTTATTATTCGTTACTAATTTGTTAGTTATAAACAAGTTTAAAAGAATATAAAGTTTATTACGAAAAGTTTAATTATTAATTTTATTGAAAGCTTACAATAAATTTACAATTTCTTACAAATTTTCGTATGTAATCATTAAAGTTCTCAAAGAACAATTTTCATAAGTAATAAAATATTTTTCATCCCTCACTTTCAGGATCTTTTTTATCAGAAATAATTGGAGGCTGTAAATTTACCAAAACACAACAAATATGCAAAATATCGTCAATGCAGTGGAACAAATGTCGTGGAATTTTATGCAATATTTGATAAGTCCTTAACTACTGCATAATTCTTTCAACGTGAATCCTAACCCTTGCAACACTGTATGTCTGTTGAGTTTCTTCACTTGAAAACTCACTTTTCTTCTCTAGAAAAGGTGGCATAACCATTTGCACTTTCTTACCACTTGCGTCAATCACTGTTCTAATTTCTGGAAAACCTTTGTCAGCCAAAACAATGTCACCATCTTTCAATAAATCCAACAACCCTGACTCTATATTAAGCTGAGAATCTGATTCAGATCAAAAAAATTCAACGTATATTTGTTTATAATTTCGGTTATAATAGCCTCTCGTAATGCTCAAAAAACTGTGGAATAAGCAAGCACTAACGCCATTTTATAGCGTATACGTTGATCCACAAAAAACAAAATACCAGTTAACACCAGAACAAAAGAATATAGCTTTAGAAACAATTAACGAGTTATATGAAAACACTGGACTGTTACCCAGGGCCGTAGCTAGAGGGGGGCTGGCCAGGGCAGAGCCCTGATAAAAAAAATTTGAGCCCTAGAGCCCTAGTAAAAAAAATACTATAAGCACGCGTCAAAAACTCTGGAGGAGTTGGCAGTAGTCAAGGATTACATACACAATAAACCAAAGTCAGATATTTTTGCTGAATTATATAAACAAAGGGAAGTATTTAAAAATACACACGCCCTGTTTGCGACAGTATATACCCTTGGGTGTAATACTGCAGTAAATGAATCTTCGTTTTCAACATTAACTGCAATTAACAGACCACAGAGATATTCTATGAGTCAGCCTCGTATGGCCGATTTAATTTACTTGGCTTTTGAAAGTCGAAGAACAGAGTCCCTCGACATGTAGTCATTTTTAATAAAATTTAACAATCGTAAACAAAGAAAATTGCAACTTTTTTAGTTTTAATCATTTTAATTATCTGTCTGAAAATTTATTTTATTTGTATTTGTGTTGTTTTTATGATTTTCTATGTAGATATTCTAACAATTCTAAGTGTTAAATGTTATGAGTTTTAAAAGTGTTCTGTTATTTTTGTTTTTTATCAAAGCATATTTGTTCACATGTAAGTCAAAGAATAAAATATTTTTTTCATGTTTGGTTCTAAAAAACTTTTAGCCCTGCTAAAATTTTGGTTCTGACTACGGCCCTGCTATTACCTTTAGTAATAAAGTTAAACGCCCACAGTGCTCCATTTAAGCAAGTTATGTTTTCGGACGAAGTAATAAAAAATGTAAACGGACTACAATGGTGGTTATCACAGAATAATGAGCCGGGAATCTTGAAACAGTTGCCAATAATAAAACAGTTCCTGTGTGCAACTGCTTCTTCAGCTTCAGTAGAACGCGTATTTAGAGTAGAACGCATATTGTATAAAGAAAATGAATAGATTGAAAATATACAGTAATAAAATTTAGGTCTTACGTTTAGTTTAAGAGTTTGGAATAATGTACTTCTTTTTTGTTGTTTTGGCTAAAAACAGATACTTCTTTTGATTTTTTGAGAAAACTTTTATATTATTTTGTTATTGAAATCTGGATAAAAAAGAAAAAAATTGATATAACGCATGATTTTAATTTTAAAAATCACGCAATTTAAATCATGATTTTAATCACTTGATTTTAATCAGCCCAAGCCTGATCGAGTTATGTTTCGTTAAAGTTAAAGAAAATTTGAAACTTGAAATTGTGGATTTTTCAAAGAAAACTTATACATACTTTTTTAAAGAGTTTGAAAAAATCTTTAAAGTGAACTATAATAAAAAAAATTTGCTTTATATGTGTTCAAGGAGGCTGATTTTGATTGTTTTTTGTTTGTAAAATTATGGAATTTATCTATAAAACAAAAATATATTATTCTCTATGTAAAATATGTATAATTTTCACAATTTATATGGTTTTGAGGGAGATGTATATTTATAATTGGACATTTAATGTTTTTCAAAATATTCTCCATTCAGATCAATATATTTTTGGATGCGTTTGAACGAATTCCATATATCCAAAAAATGTGATTTGAACACATCAACTGCCTCTTCAGATGTAGAAAAACGTTGACATCGCAATTTATTTTTGATCTGCGGGAAAAGAAGAAATCATTGGGTGCCAAACTAGGACTATACAGCGTGTGTCGACCATGCTATGTGACATAAATAAAACGAAAATCCATCCACACCTGACTGACCGATACCTGACCCATGAAATTCTAAGTAACCTTCTTAATATCCAAACAGCATACAATTAAATTAAGCCTCCCCAATATACCTAACTTTGGGAAAAACCAAAATCCTTCTACATAGGCGAGGAGTTTGGAATCGTAGAGAAATCCATTATGTCTCGAAATCGCGTAGTGACGAGATCTCGAACGCCGAGATTTTCGAACACTACAGGCCAACAAATGCTGGTGACCATTCACAAATAACGTTGCTCTAATGGAAAGGTGGCAACATGTCCAGTATTCCGAAAAAACAGGCGACCATTTGAAGTGCTTCATGCGAGAACAGCTTTTGTTGGATTCGGTCGTCTTCAAAGACCCATACAGTCGATTGTTGTTTAGTTTTGGGTTCATACGCATAGATCCATGATTCTGTCACGATATTGAAGCACCGCAATTGAATTTTTTCAGCATTTCTTCGCATCATTAGACACGAGCTTTTTTCGAGCCATTGGCAAATTATTCGGTTTCCAACAAGAATAAATCTTTTTTACAACCAAATATTAAAGAAATAATGAATTTAAGCGATCTGAGCTAACGCCCTCAACCACACGATATGTCGCATGACGATCTTTTAATATCACTTTATACATAGCGGGAATGTTTTCTGACACAACAGCCGATTTTGGACGATATTCACGAAATGGTAGCTAAGTGCGATTAAGATTGAATTTCGGAAAACCAACGGAAAACGGTGGACTCGAGATGGTGCTTCAACGAAAAAAATCAAAGCTTGTTCAGCACACTGCTGTTGGTTTAATCTACGTCGAAAGTTATAGAAAATCATTGCGATTCAATTTTTTGACCAAGATGAACGTTTCAAGTATTTGTAAACATCTCAAATTTTACTCGTATGACAACATGTTCTGAGTACGTTCACTTTATGATGACAATGACAGATTTGACATATTCACATCAGTGTTGCCGTATCTTAAAGCTAAAGTAGCAGCCATCGTACTTTGTTAAGATATTTTATATTGTTGAAAATAATTTTTTTCAATTCTATTTTCCGATGGTTAACGTGTTAAAAAATTTTTAACTTGCATTCTAAAACATAATATAGACTTCGTTTTCATAAAAATTGTGAGGTTATTGACTGTACTATAAATATGACCAATTTTTCTTTGTATTTCTTTGCCTATATGTTCACAATTCTTATTTTTTCAACTTTGTTATCATCATCATCTATGATTTAAATTAAAAACAACACCAAGATTTGAGTAAATAATATTTTTTTAATACATTTTAAATGATTTTTTCAATCGATACATTTCAATCTTTCGTTAAAGTTGGGGTGGACTGCTTTTGTGTCAAAAAGATTCATCTGTACATCGAAGCTATCCAATTATTACTATCTTTCATGAAATGTAAAATTAGATCAAGGATATTAAAACATCCAATAAATATTGATGTCGAAATATTGATTAAATAAATTGACTGTTATTAATCTCTGACATAGTTCAAGAAATGCACATCATTCTCGTTATATTCAAAATTTTATAATTTAATATAAAAGTTGTTTAGTCTATTTTTATGAATGACAATATATCGAAATAATAATTCAATTTCTATTTACTAAAAACTATTTTTTTTTTAAATATATAATTTTATTTAATTAACAACTGAATTGATACTTCACATCTTTAACACTCACACTAGATAGTAAACTTCTTTGGAACAAACATTAATAGGAAATAACCGGTAAAGCCCCAAAACTCCAGATGGTCTGCAGAAACTTCGCATGGAGGAATTGGGGTTGTAACCCAAAGATCTTACTGTGGATGTTCACGGCAACTGTGAGACCAATCATCACATATGGGGCATTGGTTTGGAGTACTAGAACTACTCTGAATATCACGAGGAACAATCTGTCAAAGGTTCAAAAACTAACTTACATATGTGCAGCTGAGGTTATGAAATCATGCCCAACAGCTACACTAGAAGTAATTATAAATCTCCCACCTCTCCACATAGTATTGGAAAGTGTGACAGTAAAAACATCACCAAAAAAACCGTCCCTAAAAAATGACCAAACTACCTTAGCTTTAGGATGGTAAATCAAAAAAGTTTGGCTTTAAAAAAATTTACTTTAATACTAAGCTGTAGAATTAAGTGGAATCAAAACACCATACGCCTTCATGGGACCTGAACCCTTCTGTGGTATCAGGTCCCAATTATTGAGACAATCTACAAGGGCTGAAATAGGCAAAGACTCTCCTGGGAAACTATAACCGGAGTATATCAGCCTAAGTAAGAATCACCTACGAATATTAACAAGATCCCTATCGGAGCACTGGACGCTAGACTTAACAGCTGTTGTACCTCTATCCACATTCTCTCGAAACACTACAGAATTCCAGAGCACTACACCTGGGAGAGGATGAAATAAAAGACGAAGATATCTGGCAGCTACAACCATCTCACATTCTAATCTTTCTGAGAAGACTGGGATGAACAGATCAGTTGTGAACATTGGGCTCCCCAGTATCGCAGTAAGAAATGGAACCCAATAAAGTCTCAAGTGATATTTTCATTATCCATTACCATTATATATTTCTGAGGAAGAAGATTTATTGTTTGTTCCAACCATTCTTTAAAAATATCAGCATTGATGTCCTTATGGTAGTCACCGGAAGGAGTAGATTCAAAAGTCAATAAACCACCTTTAACTGCCTCCATTTTCCTAATGGTTACGATGCTTTTTTCCAGCGAAAAACTATTTCTTTTAAAAGTTACCACAGTATGCTTCGACTGTTATCCTTATCATTGCGAACCGTGATAAGAAATTTGTAAGCCATTGAAAATTCTTTTCTAAAGAATAACGCATATACTTTAATTTGAAGTCTTTCTTCCAAATGATTTTCTATTTGAAATGTTGTTTTTCCGGAAGCTTTACGTGCTATTTGAAACTGGCTATTCTTTAATAACTGTAAATCGTAGGATTTCTCAATACCAAGCGTACAGCTAATTCCACTGTTTCACACTTCCATATATGTTTGTCTGTAACTGATTTGAAACAAATAAGGGTTCCTACTAAAGTTTTAAGTTATGGCAACACTGATGTGAATATGTCAAATCTGACATTGCCAACATAAAGTTTGATATTTTTAATATTGAACGTACTCAGAACCTGTTGTCATAGGAGTGCTATTTGCTGTTTACAGAATGTATTGGTCGCACTGTTTTACGTATAACGAAAGAAATTTTTCTAGAATAAAAATATGACGAAATTTTACACAATAGTGTTTGTCGTACTCGCGCGAACTCAGCTGAGTAGCACAATAGCTCTCAGATTGTTTGAATGCTGTCAACCTGCCGTATCGATACGCGCGACTCGACGAACGTCGCGGCGTAATTATTATTTTAGGTTATAAAATGCGATAATCAGCAGTGCTGCAGTCCACGTCGGAGTTGTTTACATTTCGTTCTTCATGAACGTTTTTTACCATCTCCATATCATATCACTCAAGTTAATGGACATCCGACGATTCCGGATGGTGAACAGCATGATGGAACAACATTTGCACCATTCTTAATTCGCCAATGCCTACCTATTCAACCATTACACACCTTCACAAGCATGCCTTACGACCTCTATTGTCCAAGTTTACGTCACGATATAGAAAAGAGATGCTGCAATACATGTGGTATTTATTTCGCATCCATCATAAAAGTTGCAGAACATCGACGTGCGGTTCATCATGCACGAGCTGTACAAAATCTTAAATTGCGACCATCGCGTATTGTTACAATACGGGCGACTGAGCTTCTATGTACAAGCGACAATGGTTTGGATTGGCTCAATCATAGCGAAGGTGAAGGAACAGATGATTTCATTGAAAATTATTTGCTTATTTTGGTTCCAGTAGTCACTCTTGAGACTGTGCACGAGTCTCTATGGGTTGAATTAGAATAATC
Source organism: Diorhabda sublineata (assembly GCF_026230105.1). Lineage (NCBI taxonomy): Eukaryota > Metazoa > Arthropoda > Insecta > Coleoptera > Chrysomelidae > Diorhabda > Diorhabda sublineata. The sequence continues at coordinate 5,426,521 of NC_079475.1, read as the reverse complement.
TTTTATTAATTTACGTTGAAGTATCTATTATTTAATTTCATCACAGTGATTTTAAACTAAGGTAATATTCTCAAATCACATTTGTATACTAGGCTTTCATAAAAATAACATTATAAAAAATATCACCTAAGATTGGGGGAGGGGGAGGTAGTAAAGGAAAATCTTACGAAATCTCATCAGGGGGGGTGGGGGAGATGAAAAATCCTAAAAAATGTCTACTTAATTTATGGATTTATGAATTTATTGTCCCCTAATACAAAATTCATAACTTTTTTGGCAAATAACTACATAGCAAAAATTCTGGATATAATGATACAGCTATGTAATATTTAATATACAGACTTTTGGCCGGTACAAACCATTTTTTATTGTTCAGTAAAGTACTGTGACGAACAAGCTCGCGAAATGGGTCCTTAGACCGTCCCTGTCCAGTTACAATGGAAATTTAAAATTCGGCGAATTCTCTCGGCGCCTTTGATTTGTTTTTTTTTATAAATAACGGACGCGCCTTTGATGAACTTTTTTTATAAAAAGCGGTTTATTACAGTATTTCTATTAAATAATTGTCATTTCTAAAGTCTATTTATTTGTTTCTTGTATTTCTTTTTGTTCTAGAGCCTTGTAGAATTCTATGTTGGGCAGTAAATTAGTTTTAAATAAATAGTCGTAGCGAAAAGAATGAATTAGTAAAAGTGATCGCATAAATTGTTCAAGTGATATTTTTAAGTATATTATTATAAGTTATGTGTGTAAATAAATTAAGAACATAAGAGACAGTGTTTATTAATTCGCCCCACGAATAGAAAGAGTGTTAATAAATACGAAAAACACTAATAAAGTCCGAAAACTTGTATTACTTAAGTATATTTATAAAAATTTTAGATTATTCTGTGGTAATATTTAAAATGACCGTAGGATGTATTGGATTAGTAAGCCGGTTTTATTACTCTCTCGTAATTGAAAATAGACTATAACGTTTATGATTCAATATAATAAAAGTTTTAAAATTCAAAATAATTAACTTAATATTTATACTGAAGATATATAGAATTTTTAAATAAACGCCGATCAAAAATATAAAAATTTGTAATATCTCGATATAAAAAATGACTTCATCTGGATATGTATAGGATATTCGAAGGTTAATAAACGGAAACTTACTCAGCCAGATGTTCTCCTACTTCTCACTTCACTTGACTAACTAATCAACTACTGTTACTGCTTGTGTATGAATTTCCTATTTCAACAGTCGATCAAGCTCTCAGTACAATAAAAGCGCCCACATTGATGTTGTACACGACCCATGGACGTTCGATTTCAAGAACAATGGGGTACTTATCTATTTAATGAAATAATTGTTATATAATACAGTGTTTTTACGGATTCGGTGTTTCTTGCAAACAATCAGTATATTTTATTTGAATTCATTTCATGAAAAATACTCAAATTACTATTTTGAATATAAGAACAAGTATTACTGTCAATTGGGGTGACTTTGCCCCTCGGAGTATCTTTGCCCAGCTTTGGAGAAAATGTACAGTACTGAAGCGGGTGTGACTTTATGACTACTGGGTAATGTTGTTATACACCCAATTTTTGATATATAATATGTCATGGCTTCCAAATTACATATTGTAAACGCAATTTAACCCTGTCTACAAATAGGATATATATTCTGTGTCAACGTGTCAAAGTCTGCATTCATTTGATTGTCTTTGTTTTATTTGGTGTAGGTACGGCTTGTTAAGTGTCAAGCTAATTTCTGTCAAAATCACTAAACCTTGCAAACTTTGTTATGTTAAGAAAAAATTAAGTGCTGTTCAGAGCTACAAGTATGTTTTTATTATGTTAAATTTGGTAGTTGAAACTATAAAAGAATGTGATGTTATTGTTCTGACGTATTTGAAAAGTAATGATGTCGAACGTTAAAAATCGCAACATCTCGGGGTTTCTTTGGGACACAAGTAACGTTCAAGTGATACACCGGTAGGGTTGCCAGATTAGTGCCAAATGACCTTAAATATTAGGAATTTGCAAAGTATTGAATCTTTTTGACAAAAATTTCGGGAATCTTGAAGCGCTGCTTGTTTGGGAAATCGGGTCCAGCCACATACGAACTTAACAGAAGAAACGAAAACTATTTAATCGCAACTATTGAAGATTACACTGACTGACAAACTTTTTAACTAAATTTTTTTATATAAATCAAATTTGACAAGACACGAGTCTACTTCGACGCGATTAAAACGACAACAACCACTTACTTCACTATACCGACTACAACCATGACAGACACTAATTCCACAACACTTCTTTTCAGATTGTCACCTTTTGAATTAAGATGTATCATACGATCATATCTTAAGAAAATGAGCAAAAAAAATAACTTGCCAGGGGCTGACTGGGTTAAAAGCTTTATTAAGCGACATCAAACAGTGTTGTCACACAGGTTTGCCAAAAAAATAAAAAATGCACGTCCTGCCATAGATGCAAATGTGGTTAATGCTTTTTTCGACCACCTGGACAGAGAACTGAAAAACGTACCTGCCACTAACATTTGGAACTATGATGAGACAAACCTTGTAGATGACCCAGAATCCAAAAAAGTTATAGTCAGACGAGGCTGTAAATATCCAGAATTCAACAAAAGCCTGTACTTTTATCATGCTTTGCGGCACTGCATCAAGAGATGTCGCCCCAGTTTATGTAAAACTACAAGTCGCCATTGACAAAAAATCCTTTTTAATCTGTACCATGACAAATTTTGGAAGTGGCCACAGAAAAAGAATGAAATCTGGTACACATACGATATGGTGGTGAAGAAAATCAATGAACCCAAATTGGTAACAAAGAGGGGACACTATGACGTTCCAGAATTACACGACGACGTGTCTGATTAAAGTTACTTTGTTACTTTTAAGCATTTAATAACATTTTTTATCTACTTATTAAGCACATCTTTTGTAAAAAATACTTGTGTTTTTTTTCTTATTTTGGTAGTTTTTTTTTCTAGCGCAACTGGCAACTCTTGTGTTATTGCCCTCTTCTACGATGTTGGTAGAATGATTAGGCGGGGTTTCTTTATGACTGGGGTCGATTCGTATGGAGATATAGGCCAAATGATCACGCATCACAAATTTACCCCAAATCCAGTGAAACTTTGTGCCGCATTTTGGACGGCCGCAAAACCAAGAAAATAAGAGTAGTCGTGGATATTTCTGAATGAATATATACATTTATAGATATAAATTCCAGTAAAGGTTTAAAATTAAAAAAATATACTAAAAAACTATTCACAAAAAATATAAAAATCTGTCACAAAGTCACCCTCGCTTACGGTACTTAAATGTTGATCCCAGTGATCCCAGAGGCGCCTAATGTACTTGGATCAATCTTCCCAGATGTACCAATGGCACCACTGAGTTTTTGGCTGTCTAGGAATTTCTTATCATTCCAAACAGCTGTTTTCTCTACCAAACATTCAACAAGTGTTTTATAGTGGTGTTAAACTTTAGTTTGTGAAACCTCCCTGAACAAAAGGTTAGTTAAATCAACTATATAGTTTATTTAGGTATATAATGAAGATTGACTATAAGTTGTTATGTTTGTTTAATTCGTTTAATTAAAATTAAAAAACTTGGTGGGCAAAATCACCTCGTACTTCACCGGAAAACGGGGCTTCTTTGCCCACCTAGTTTTAGTGTTTAATCTTCATAAAATTACCATTTAATACATTACAAAGTGAACAAACCGTTTGATTTTAATCATTTATTCTATTCTCCATTTCGGAAATTTTTTACCTAGATCTCAAAACTAATTTTGAAATATTTTGTTGTAATAGTTTATTGTAATTATTTTCCTATTTTCTCCCTCGTTTCAGATATCCCCGCCATGGTACGCAACTACAAGGGAAAGCTACATAAATTATTCAAAAGTAGTTCTTCAGTCGGACCATGAAGAAGAAGATTGTAGACTGTTTCCTCTGGTATGGAACCAGATAGCATCACGTACAATGTTGGAGATTTCCTTGTTGTTGAACTTAAAGGAAAGAAATCAGTGGTACTAAGCTTTTGTATTGATGGGGACATAGAAGTTTCAGTCTTGTGAACATCTGACAAGGGAAAAACTTTCAGATTCCCTGAAATTTTAGATAAGGCGATCATTTAACGCGCAGACATTGATATCAAAGTAGATATTCCACAAGAAAGAAGAGGAGTTTTCAATTTTTTACGCCATTTTTCTAAATATGACTTTTAATTTTTTTGATGTGTGTATTAAAGTGCTTATTTGAACATCCTTTATGTTCATTAGGTATTTATATTTATAGTATAACTGTGATCTAAATAAGTATATAAGATTTTTCATTTTTCTATGAAAATATACACTGAATAAAGTAAATTTAATTTTGTATTCTCTTCAATCCTGGTCCTTCCAACATACCAGATTGTTAGATTGCCCACACCTAGAATATGAACCTATAAACATAGGAAAATGGCGGGGGGTAAAGTTACCCCTATCATGACGATGACTTTGCCCGCCCACTTTTTTATTTTTGTCGACAAGCTAAAATGATGTCATCATCAACAAACCTTCTAATCCTATGTGGATTATGGATATCACTTTTGGCTCTTTAAATCTTTTTTTTTTGAGGTGGATTACTCCTCGTTTTCTAATTTTTATTTTCTTTATAGTTTGTCGTTTGTTTTGGCTGTCTTTGTTATTATTTTCCATTCTTTTCGGTTCCGGCATTTTGCTATCCAGTATAATGATGTAATAGAAATTCAGTTTCAATTAATTCAGTAGTTTCAGATCATAGTCGTTCAAATGGGGTGATTTTTTTGTTCTGGAAAATCCATCTACTAAAATCCGAAATTTGATTGTAAACTTTGAAAATTGGCGCCGAGTCACCCCGATTGACGGCATGGAAAAGTTTCAATTGTAGAACAATGAAGCAGAAGGCATTAACCTTGAAGATTTGAATCTAAAGAGAACAAACATCACTTAAAACAGTGTTTTCTATTACGTATTCGTAAAGTACGTACTTTAAACACTTTCGAGTGCGTAAAACTTTACTTTAGGCACCAGTGCGTATAGAAACATACTTTAAGCAGCAATGCATGTAGTAAGTTATTATTAAGACGTCTTCGTAGGGTTGTAAATAGAGTACGAGGCTCAGATGCAGGAGGTTCCAGGTTTAAGTCGCGCTCATTCTAATTTTTTTCTACGTATGTAGTTTTGTTTTGTTAATTTCTTGATTTAAATATTCAAACTTTAATAAATATAAACTGTATTTTATAAGAAATCAATAAAAGCGTTATAGTTTCTTATACTTAATGAAAAATTAAAATTACTTTACGCACTAATGCGTAAAGAAAATCAAAATTTTTGCTGGTAGAAAAAATATTGTATGCAATTCGTGTGTAAAAGTGTTTCACTCATGTAATTGTCACATTCGTCGGAAAAAGGTTATTTTAAACGCTAAGCTATTGTGGTTCTTCGACTTTTTTATTTATCCCACTAGATTACTTCATTTTTCTGAAATTTCAAAGCATCCAAGTAAACCCATTTTTTTAGAAACTATTTTTATCGTTTTATATAACGATATAAATTTGAAAAATTTTGTAATTCACAATTTACACAATGAATCAGATGTACACCACTGCTTTATACATAAATAATATTATTATCTTCCTTCATTGCAAAAGCTATAAATAAAGTCGCCGACATCTAATATGGAACGCAGTTTTATTTAAATGTTTATACATATGCGACCTTATTACAATTAATCGTACGATTTCATTGTAGATTGCAGATTCAACTTGTTGAATTCAATTAAATAGAAACCATTTTGTAAATACATAATTATACAATAATATTTTTTCTTAAGCACAACCTTAAAATAATTCCCGCTCACATTATCTACTATTTATTAAAAACGTTAAGACGCTTTTAAATTGTAGTCTTAAGATATTTTAATAATAATGTTAGTATAAAAACAGTAATTTAATTATTGAACATCCCTCGTATAACAAAAGTTCAATATGTATACTAAAAAGTCACATTAGTTATACAACCTAATAAATCGCCTTGTAATATAAGTTGCATAAATGCTGGTTTTCAATATTTCTTTTTATAGTAAAATATTTTACCAACGGTTTCAAAAATTCCAAATTATAAAAGATGTACCTTCTCGCCATACTTAATACGTTCTAATTAATTATAATTATGCACTTTTATATTTTGTGAAACATAGATAAATTGAGAAATTTAAATTGTATGGATAGAGTTAATATTAAGAGGTATAGGTATAAGAACTTGTTGAAGAGGACCCGAAGAAGAAGAAAGAGAAAAAACATCAGTACACTAGTCTGTATCTCTCTCACTCTACTCGAGTGGTAGAAACAGCAATGGTTGAGAATTTTAGTTTTATTGGCAAGTAGAAGGAGATCGGGAGTGGTAAACCGCTGCTCTTTCTCCCTCTTCAAAAGTTCAAATCCACTCCCTCTCTCTCTCTATCTATCTTTAATATTAACTCTATGATGAATATTAATATTTATTATCAGTAATTACTCGTAAGATACGCAACAACAAAAAAAATCGCGGTGTTATATGAGTTGCATACGTGTTGGTTTTTACGATTCATTTATTATGAAATATTTTACTGAGGGTTTCAGAAACTCCTACTTAGTTATAAAATCTTAGCCAACTTTTTATACTTTTAGCGTCTAATAAAAACAAATTATTTCATTTTTGCATTTTATTAATACGTAAATAAAGTATTAAAGTGAAATTTTGTGGCTTTTCATATTCATACTAGTCAGAAGTCGTTAGATATGTAATATAACAAACCGAGGTATAATTAAGTTGCATACGTGTTGGTTTTCACGATTTATTTCGTATACATTATTTCAGCAACAGTTCCAGAAATTCCAGCATTGTTATAAGAGATTTGTTTTCTTGTAATACTTTTATATTCTTATCAGTTGTAATTGCGCATTTTTGCATTTTTTGAGTCCATAAATAAATTTAAAAAAAAATTGTGGATTTTCATCTTTGTAACAATGAGGAGTTGTTAGATATGCAACTTAACAAGCCGCTGTGTAATATCTGTTGCATACATTGCCACTATTTTATATATAGTATTTAGAAATATAATTTAAGAAGGCAGGATTGGATTTAGGTAATTTCAAATTCTTAAAATACCTTCAATAACACAGTTTTTATTATCACATTCTATAGTTTCTAGAATATATAATCGAATACATGGATTAATCATTTCTATAACCTTGAAACAAATTAAACAGTCAATTATAACTCGAAACTATAAATTACTATGATTGAGATTTTTTTTTATTATGCCATTTCTATTGTTGTTTGATTCCAATTTCAACATAATTTGAAATTCATTTTTGGATTTAGTTTATTAATAGATATTTATCGGTTTCTGTTAACATATTACTGAAATATATTGAAATTTTTTTTAATTACAATTTTGAAGATATAATTCTTGTTCAACAAGTTAATTAGATCTTCAGGGTAAATTATGTTTCATACACCGATATGAAAAGCAAAAAAAGAGCCGGCACTATATTTTTTAAAAAAATTTCTATTTACATAAAAACTAAAAACACCTGTTTCCGGTCATTATTGAGTTTCGTTTAAAAACTAACAAAAACAACACATGATTTTACAGACTAGAATTTTTCCTATTAAAATCTACAATAAAAAATATCGGGATACGACAATGCTGTTTCAGTGGGCGAGAGGTCATTCACAACAAGCTTTGTTTTTTATTTGTCAAATTAATGGTGCCACAATATTAATATGAAATAGATTTTATACTTTCCGTTGATTATTACGAAATGTCATATTTTAGTTCCAAAGAGATGAGAAAAACAAGTCTAATGAGTTTTGAATAAAATTAACAAAATTACGGATGTGAAATATATTTATTTTTAATCGTTGTGTCACGGCAAATTTTACCTAACGATCTATTTGATTTAAGCTCATTGAAATTCGCGTCATCTTCGTATTTGCTTGAGGAAAGAAAAGTATTTGGATAAAACTAGTAATGAATATTTTTAATAAAACACCTCATTACGTAACCGTCCCAGTATAGAAACTCTGTCATCTAACGTTTATATTGTACGTTAGGCCGGTTGTTGAAGAAAGCGCGCGAAAATTTTATTTTTAGAATAATGTTCGATATTTTTTATTAGAGTGAATCCAATGAAGCATAATAGAAACTGGAGTCCTCCCTATATTTGGTCATAAATAAATCAAAAAATAACAATTTTCAATATTTTTTTTCTCATTTTGTTCATTTTTTCGCCGCATTTAAGATAAAAAATTCCTCAGTTTGACAACCAAAATTTCAATTTCAATTTTTGGCCGATGATTAATATGAAAACAATGAATTTCTCTTGGTTTACGAAAACTGTTCTTAATTTTTTTTTTCAAAGAATGACGTAGTTTTTTTCGAAAAATGGATTTTAATAATATAAACAATTTTCACAAATTATTACAAATTTATTAAACGTATTATTACTATTATTGATAAAAAACAAATTTTTTATACGCTAATTAAACAATTGTGAAATTCGTGCAATGTTACAAAGTATGAAGCATAAAGAAAGGGAATCATGACCTAAAAAATTTTTAATAATTTTCATAAAATTGTTTCAATTATAATAGTGAATTGTTTTTTTTTGTTTTTGAAAATATAGATTTTTATAACCAAAAATAGGGTGAGCCGCACTTCCAAATCATGACAGATTTTATAATACGAGTGGAAATAGAATTATACACAATACAAATAAAATGTATTATAAATATCTAACAATGTATTAATGCCTTTTACAGCGTTAGTTAAGATTATTCACCCCAATCACACCATTTGAAACCACCACTATGCTGTATGACATTTTTATTATATCGAAAATAGGCATATACAGGGTGTGGTCTAAAATTGGTGGAATTTTTTCAAAGTAAAATTCCGCATCTACACACGGTTGCCAACGTGGACTGGAATGCTATTTAGGTCCTAAATCACAGCCTGTTAGATTGCCTCTACCGAGCCATGATGCTTCCCCTTGAGCGTCGATTTTATTTTCGGTAATGGAAGAAAGTCTAGTATGACCAAGAAAATTCTGGTAGATCGCTTTTCTATTGGCCTTTTGCTCCTCTGACAATAATCGCGCACACTTTCCTCATAACTAAGTTTTCTGTCACGATCTCAAAAACTCTTTCCCTACCTTCTCCGTATATCATGTGCTAACTAGCCATGACAGCATCACCTTAGTCCTCCTCAATCATGCCGTGAGTTTTTTTCTCCATTTTACGAAACTTTACACAAAATTTGATTGCGTATCGCTGCTCCAGTAAATTCTCCATGATTCTCAGGAGCTTACAACACAAGCGGTCTGCTTTTTTCAACTCTGCTCCAATCGTACATGCACAGACCGCTTCTCGTCCATACGTTCGTTCAGGAAAAAACAGTCCCACTACTTTCTGAACGGACCCTGCATCTTTTACGACACGTGAAATTTGAGACAAAATATAGTATTAATTCGAGTGGAAATTGTGAATATTAGAAATAAAATAGTAAATAATTACAATTTGAAAACATTCTCGGGTTAAAAACTGAGTTTTGTTATTATTTGTTGATTAACATTGTTCATATTTTATACACGTGTTAATTTACATCACCCTATATACAAATTAAAGTGTTAATTTCTAAAAACGAAAACGCATTGAGTCACGATCTATTATAATCGATTAGGAACACGATTAAAAATAGTCGCCAGCTTTTATTTCGAATAAAAACATTATGAACGTGTCTATAATTTCATTTCTAGTTCGAAGGTTAAACGCCGTTGCTACTAACTAAAGTGGTATCTTAGTAACAAACTGTGCCGCTTCCAAACCTACTAATAGAATCGAATTATTCAACTCGTCAGGTTATTAAAATTTGTATTTTGAAAATAGAAACACGGAGAGTGTTCAGTGATACTGTAGTCTTGAATTAGATTGTTTATATAATTTTTTATTGGTTAATATTTGATTTTGAAGATAATGTCGGAGAGTAAACCCGATACGGTGCCCGGATTGGGATTTAAGGATAAAGAAAAAGCATTGGATACGCTGAAAGTTTTGGAAGGAAGAGATCCCGATTACCAAAGATTGTCTATTAAAGGACTTATTGGGAGAGCTAAAAGGACTTTGACGTGTAAGTTTTTTTTCTAACTTTTCAATACTTCTTTCAAATAATGTTTTATATTGGGTGATTTCTCGGAAGCATTATTTAGACGTTGTTAACAAAATTGACATTGTTAAAATGTGAAAATGAAAGTTCTAACATACGAGGTGATTTATTCAAAAAAGTTAAGTGAAATAAGGTTTTTTTACACATTGCAAATTTGGGGTAATTCTTTTCTGAATTTTACGAAAAATTTTTTTAGAAAAGTCTTTTTAAAAAAAATTCTATAGTTTGCTCTAGAAAGTGATTTTTTAGTTCTATTCTAGTTGAAAAGTGGAAATAGATTTTTCCAATTCTAAAATTTCCAATAAAGTAGCTAGATCATACAAGGTGATAGCTAAGAATTATTAATGCATCTAAATGTTCTTGATTTTGGGTCACTTCTGTTTTAAAATTAGTTTTTATTTTTGATAATTTTTAAAAGAATGATAAATTTTGACGTTTCGACTTTCTTCAAGTCTTTATCAAAATATGATATTGACACGGACAATTTGCTTATTCATATTGATCTATAGATCACCTTCATTATGAATATCAAAATAAGGATAAAATTTAGAATTATTATTTAGATGTTGTGAAAATATGTCTTAAGGGGTTTTTGAAGGTGACAAAGTGGTCTATAATATTTGGAACTTCATTATTTTGAAAATTCAGGGATGGAAAATGATCAATTAAACTTTGAAAAACTGTTAAATTCATAACATACAGGGTGATTTATTTAAAAAATGTTTCAATATATTCGTTTTTTGAACAGAAAGGCAAACTTGGGGGGAATTTCCCCAGGAATTTAGAGAAATGATTTTTAACGGTTTTTTATTATAGTAACTCTAAAGTATTTCAAGTTTTTTGTATTAATATTTATTTATCGTAATTTTTGCTTTTAATTTATCCAAAAAATTAAATTTTGTTCAGATTTTGCGACTAATTTTTGTTGAAAATAGAAAAATTGGATAAAATTCGAAATTAAAATATTTTATTTATTTTATTTATTTAGGGAAAGAATAATTCAACCCTGTTTCTAAATACCCCGTAACTTTAAAAATTAGTCATTTAAACAAAGAAAAGCTAAAAGATGTTTTGAAAAATTGAGGCATCATCCTGTATATTCATGTAGGTACAAATTAAAACAATTTTTCAAAAATTTATAATATTTGTGATATTTAATCCTGAATATTTTTATAATTATACTGGTCCAATCGATCGTTATTTAAAACATATAGTGTATCATTAGATGGCTTTCAAATAAGCAAATAAACTTGAAAAAATAGTGAACTTTATAGAACTTCTACTAATTTAATGGTAAGTCCGGCTCTGCTTAATCAATACAACCACATTCTTATTAGTCATTTCAAAACAACATGGACGCTACATGAGGTAAATGTGCAGTATTTCATTTTGAATATAGATGTCTCTGATTATATACGATGAAATTTTAGTATCTTGAAATTTTTTTTGTCTTATCTATATCGATCTCAATATCATTATTGCCTGTTTTTTCAAAAAAAGCATATTGTTTAAGTTCATTTTTCAAAGTTTGTTAACACGTTTCGTAAATAAATTTATTATTGCTATCCCGCCCTCTAGTGGTGGGTATACGAATTTGTGGATCCCCGTTTTTTTCTTCAAGGTAACTGTATTGTTTTCATTATGTATTAGAAGATATGAAATAACCTGTTTTTGTTAACTTTATTGTGGATAAAAAAAATGTGAAATTTCATTCAAATTCAAATCGTGCTCATATCCTTAAAATAAACGATGAAACATCCACCCACTTTAACCTAGTTTCTATTTGTTCACTATCAACATGACCTTGACAACATAAATTTAAAAATCGCGCAGGACCGTACATAACAATGATGTTTCTAATATTTATTTTTTTATTATAGTAACAAAGGATAAAGAAAAAGTTCAAAATATCAATGATGCCGTAAAAGTATTCGAAGATTTTCTAAGAGACTTTGAAATCAACAATCTTTCAAAAGAAAACAGAGCTTACTTACCCGTAGCGTCAACAGAAGTATTCTTACCGCTCAAAGAAAAATATGGAATCGAAGATAAGCAAATTGATGCGTTTCTGGATGCATATTCCAAGAAAGCGAAAGGTGATTATAAGAATCTAAGGACCATTTCAAGTGGAGATGAAAAACCTACTTGGGATATTGTTAGGAACGCAGAGTTAAAAAAATTATTAAAAGCCATGGAGGAATCTCGGCCAGATTTGTGGGAGGATGATTTACCGACAAAAGAACATCTCGAACTTATTTTGTGGGCTTATAGTCCGGACGCTAGTAAAATAAAAAAGAATTTGGACACGTACGCTTCAAAATTAGGAACTAGCAAGAAAGTAGACAGCGAGAACGATGAGGAGATGAACGACGATGATGATGATAAGGAGGAGGAAGAAGAAAAGGAATCCGAAAAGAAACCGGAAAAAAAAACTAAAAGAAAATCGTCGGGCGATACTAAAGATGAATCGCCCGAAAAGAAACAGAAGAGGAATGAAGATGACGAATAGATTTTTTATGTTGTAATTTTTTTGTATTGTATTTTCAAATATATTTTTACTTATTTTTTATGTTGTTTAACTCATTCTAGTTTGTCATATTGGCATTCCCGACTGAGAGAAGTAAAAATCTCTTACTCCAGATAGTGCCCAGTGAAGACATCCTCCTGAGATTGCATGCTAGGAAGCCTTGTAATTAATAGGGCATGGTCGGATTCGTGGTGATATAACAGGACAACCCCATGAAGGTATTGGTCGAACTGGAATTCACAACTGTGACAAATTAGAAAAAACTTTTAGACGGGTCGAGGTTGGAGAAAAATCGAATTCCAAATCTGGTATTAAAAATTGAAGGTTATCTACTTATAATAATTTTGACCTTGATAAAATGAGATCAAAAGAACATTGGAATCTAATACAATGACCTCAAGGATATATAAATAACACACAGAAGAGTTGGTTCAACTTGGGTAGCATTTAGTCAGTTTCGACATATCTTAAACAGAATTGATTCATTTCCAGTAAACCAAAAAATAAAATATATGAATCGTGTAGCGACAAAGTGACTGGAAACAACAACACATTAAGAACAATACAGAGGACAATGGGAAAAAGAATTTCATTCAAAGATAGGATCCTTAACGGGGAGATTAGAAGAAGAAGTAGTGTTGGGAGACAAGACTTTAAAGATGGCAACCAAGAGACACCAAAAGAAAAATATGACAATATGAGAGACAATATTGATGATATTGAGACAGTAGCAGGTAGACACAAGACAGAATAATTTGGAAAACATTAGAAGAGGCCTTTGTCCAAGAGTAGATGCATAACAACGAGATAGGAGTCTTATTTTGAAGAGGAATATTTTTATGTAGATTTCAGGAATTGCCCTGATAGGAGGGTAGTGTGCTATATAATGAAATAAATGGAGAAAAAAAATTGATTCGACGAACCAACAAACGTTTTTTAAAACGAGTTTACCAGGTTACTGGAAAACTGTAGAAAACCCGCAAAACAGCAAAGAAGAAAAAAAATACAAATTCTAATACCATCGTATACATAATGTACTGAAATGATTGAGATGTACACACACTGTATTGAGGTGTCAGGAATTTTCCTGAAATAGGAAAAATTTCCAATCAGTGCTGGTATTGTAGAGGATTATAGAAGGGTTGTTTGGTATATAATGAAATAAATGGAGTAAAAAAATTGATTCGATACACCAACAAGCGTTTTGGAGAATGAGTTAACCAGGTTACTGGAAAACTTCCCTAACAGTTATCGAAGAAGATACAAATACAAATTGTAATACCCTTGTATACATAATATACCGAAATGATTTTATATATCGATATTATCACTTTTATTATAATACAGGTAGATAACGTCAGTCAGCTTTCCAGCAATTTATAAAATTGAAAAAACTTGTATTCATTTAGTACTTAAATTTCGGGGTTTATTAACAAGTTTACAATATACCGTTCAAACGATATTTAACGTTTACCTACATTAAGCAGAGCACAGCATAGTGGGAAAATCCGACAAGTTTCTCTACTATTCTAATAGCAGCTTTTTAATAAGCCATTTCGCAATAAAACTGGAAATAATAAGGTTTAAAATAAAGAAAATAAGTTCATAAACTACACAAAAACATATGGAAAAAGTATTTGTTTACCCCTCGGCGGCAATTTTTAAATGAGCATCAGCTGATTTTGACAATTCGTTAGATTATTCTTCTTTTCCTTATAACTTCTCCTCTACCTATACGATTATACAGTTAACGAATAATCTAGAGGTAATTGAGTTTTTTGCTATTATATATTATATTATTGACACTTTTTTATTATTATGAGGGAAATAAATAAATCAATAAAAAAAACTATATAAATAAATATAATTTCTTTTATTTAAATATAAACATACGATCATCATGTATATATATTATTTTCTTATAACATATGAAATATCCAAATGAAAAATTGGATTTTTGAATTTTCCGAGGCTGGTAGGTTTTTTGAAAAATAACAAATATATTATCAAGTGGTGAATAATGAAGATGGTGCTTCGAATTTTCTAGAAAAATCGAATTATAATAGATTTTTAATAAATCAACTTTTATATAAATTGATTTGAATATGAAGAATCAAATTAAACAGATTTTTAATTAAAAATTTTGTGGGGAGGTGAAAACTACATAAAAAATTTTATTATCATTTTTTTACAATATATAATATAAGAAAATTTTATTTTTTATGAAATTGTTAGTCACTTTGTTACTTTTAATAATATTTATAAATTTGAATTTTGTTTTTGTTCGGTTTTTAATCAAAAATTTTCAGTCGGGAATCAAATTTCCAATAGATTGACCTAACCGTATTTGGAAAATAAAAAAAATTATAAAAAAGGTTAATATTTTAATGATATAGGAAAAAAAGTAATTGGAAAATGAAAAAAAATTGAGAAAAATAAAAATATAAATATTTCAATTATGAAGGAAGAAAAAGTATTTGGAAAATAAAAAAATTATAAAAATGTATTTATTCTAATGATGTAGAATAAAAAATTATAGAAAAATATAAAAAATTGAAAAAAATGTAATTATTTCAACGATGAAGGAAAAAAGTATTTGAAAAATGGAAAAAACTTTAAAAATGAAAATTATTTAATGATATAGGAAAACAAGTAATTGGAAAATGAAAAAAAATGAGAAAAATATAAATATTTCAATTATGAAAGAAGAAAATGTATTTGGAAAATAAAAAAAATTATAAAAATGTAAATATTCTAATGATATAGAAAAAAAAGTAATAGAAAAATAAAAAAAATTGGAAAAAATTTAATTATTTCAACGATAAAGGAAAAAAGTATTTGGAAAATGGAAAAAACTTTAAAAATGTAAATATTTTAAAGATAAAGAAAAAAATATTTGGAACATAAAACCAATGATAAAAATGTAAATATTCTACTGATATAGGAAAAAAAAGTATTTGGAAAATAGAAAAAATTGAAAAAAATGATAAAAATGTAAATATTTTAATTATAAAGAAAGAAAATGATTTCGAAAATAAAAAAAATTGGAAAAATACAAAAATGTTAATATCTTAATGATATAGGAAAAAAATTAATTAAAATTTGAAAGGATTATGAAAATGTAAATATTTTAATCCTTTCCTTTTTGTTTTTACTAAACAATGTATAGCAATAAATTTTGAATCCAGGGGGCAGGAAATGATTAGAAAATAAATCAAAAAAGAGTTTTTTGAAAATACGAAAAAAATTCTGGAAAAAATTGAATTTACTATGAAATTGTTGGAAATGATTTTTGAAGTATTCACAATACAAAACGAGATATTTGCAATGAACAATTTAAATTTAGTTGTTTCGAATATAATGATTTAAAAAAAATAAAATATATTATATTTTTTTTGGTTTTAATAATCAATACTTTATTGTATTTATTTCACTTCAGGGATTGATACTAATAGAAAATCAACACAAAAAAGCTTTTTTTCAATATTTCGAAAGAATATAAATGGAAAATGGAGAAAATAAAAAAAATTCTATCCCCCAAATAAAATTAAATATTTTTTAATTATAAATCCATTTCCGGACCTATATTAAATAAAATATGAATAATCCTGAACAAACCAGCTCGGATTAAACAAATATCCTACAACTTGATATGAATTCATAATAGAAAGATTTAAAAAAAAAATAAAAATTCAAAGTAATTCGTTGAGATTCGCTATAGATTTTTTTAATAATTCGTATTGGCTACGGGCGTGCTTGATTTCTAATTCGGCCATTTCAATAAGACTGAAAATAGTAGAAAAAAACACGAATTTATTCACTTTAAATAAAAATCACTAACGGTGCTTACCTCTTCCTGAAAGCATGAAGCCTTCTAGTTTTAAAATCCAGTAACTCTTCTTTGGCTTGCGCGGATATAGATTCGAATTGTTCACATGCGATAGACTGAGCTTGTTCTGCCTATAGAAAATAATAAATACGGATATAAAATACGCACAACCCAGAATATTTTCTGTAATAACACAGTTTAATGCAAATATAAAATATATAGCATAAGATTCCAATGTGTGGTATTCAATCGACCCCGAATTGGTGAGTGACGGCTGCAAAGTCCAACTCGTTTAGATGCTGGGTCACTAGGGTTGATTTGCTCGCCAGAATGGGATCAGAGATAAGCCTTAAACTCACTCTTGGTGTATCTATTACACCTCTAAAAACAAACTCCGCAAAAATGCATAAAACCTCAGACATAAGACAAGCTAACGCTCTATACATTTTAGCAATCAATTTTTGTCTTCTATCCAGACCTTATCTGGAGGTGTCATCCATTAATCACGTTAGGCTCAAAAATAAGAGGATAAATTTCAGGAATTAATCACGAAATATCACAAGAGGTGGTTTTCTTTATTATTTTTATGCCAATTAGATGTTTTTAGATATATATTGCTAGCGACTAGTGATTGCAATCAAGCAAAGTGGGAACCAGCGGCATCCAGTTCAATTTTAGGCTCTGCTAATCAGCAATGCGAATCCGCAAGCATCAGCCGGTGCAAATTTATTCAAATGGCCGCCTATAGTCTACTCAGCAACGCGTTTTACGAGCGAAGTTGCCGTTCAATCAAAAGGCACAGGATAGGGTTAAGGAAGTAATCATGAAATGTCACATGAGGTGGTTTGTTTGTTTTCCACATCAATCACACAATCTTTATTATTTTTGTTCGGATTGCACGTACACCTATCGCGCCACCGCGACATGTCAGTTATAACTATCAGTTGTCAGTGTCACTTGTCAGTCAGTTGTCGTTCGACTCGTCAAGTCGTCACTCGTCGACGTGTTTTTGTTTTAGTCGATCTCCACTGCAGTAATAGTTATTATAAGGTTTATTTATTTGTCCTCGACTTACTATTCTTAATTGAAGATATCGTCCTTGTCCATTATTATATTTTATTATCGTTATTATACTGCTGGACTACCATTTGTACAATTTAAATCATATTTATACCCAACATTTTACGTGGGAACGACAAATTTCTAATTACTTTGAGGTTAGTTTTAAATTTGATAGATTTGATATGATTTTTTTATTTCAATCGCCAACTATCTGTACTAGCCACTAGTTATTTACAAAGTCAGAAATTATTGCTTCACGGGTACTATTAAAGGATATTTTTTTGAAAACCGGCACAAAAGGCTGTTGATGACAAAAACTATGGCATTATTTTAAGAAGTCTGAAAATGGAGGGAAAGCAAAATGTCTACTATGTTCTAATTTTTTTAAAAATTAGCCAATGTTCTACCACTGGCCTAAAAACCCACATGAGAACCAAACACTATTTAATAATAGGTCAATCATCAAAATTCAACGAAAAAAATAGGATGGTTTTAGTCTTAATTCATTTTGTACGTTTTCAGATTTAATTTATATCATCATCATGTCTTTCAATCCTTTGGATTATGGATATCGCTTTTAGCGCTTTAAAATCCTTTTTTTGAGATGAATTACTCCTCGTTTTCTATTTTTGTTTTCTTTATAGTTTGTCGTTTGTCTTGACTGCTTTTGTTATTATTTTCCATTCCTTTCGGTTCCGGCATTTTGCCCTCCAATTATCTATATTAAGTGCACTTATGTCTTCCTCTATTTCGTTTCTCCAAATTTTTCTCGGCCTGCCTCTTTTCCTTGGCTATGATGGGGTCTATTCCGTTATTGTTTTGATCCTTTCAGTTGGTTTTTTTCTCATTATATGCCCAGCCCAGTTGAGTGCTTTTATGTATCTCATTATATTTTTCTTCCTCAGCTCTTTCTCTATTTCTTTTCTTTGCTCTCCTTTCTCCCTCCTATGTGATGTTTGGACCTGTTATAGTTCTCATTATCTTTCTCTCGGTTCTTTCAATTTTTTCTTATTTTCTTTATGTGATTTTTACATTTTTATTTTGTTTTGGTTGGTTATGTTTTTTGTTTTTTTAATAAGTTTCTGTTTCTTTCTTAGGTTTGATAGCCTTTTCCTTTCCCCTGTCTCTGGATTTTTATTTAAATAATTTTATATATATGTAATTAATAAGTTAATAAAATCATTTTTGAAATAAAAAATATGAAAATTAACAAAAATATAATATTTAAGTTAATACCTCTTGTATTTCAGGCGCCTGTATGCATGGAAATAAAAAAATAAATAGATATGTGCAGTAAAAAAATGTAACAGATATATTGTTAATAACATAGCAAAACCTTTTTAATAACCTCAAAATTTATAATATTTTTGTTGCATCTCCTTAGAATAATTTTGAAACATCTAAAACTATATTTTATACGCTCAAAATTTTTTTTCTTCACTCGTTCGAAACTTAAAGTTCCTTTACTTTTGAGAAACCCTGAATGGTTATGTATAAAAAAAAATTAATGCATCTAAATGTTCTTGATTTTAGGTCTCTTCTGTTTGAAAATTAGTTTTTTTTAATAATTTTTAGAAGATAAAATATTTTGATAAAGATTTAAAGAAAAGTCGAAACGACAAAATTTATTCATTCTTCCAAAACTTATTAAAAAAACTAATTTTAAAACAGAAGAGACCTAAAATCAAGAACATTTAGATGCATTAATATATCAAAATGTCTGAGAAATAAGAAATTGAAGATGTTTAGAAAAATTATACTTATAATTAAATTTATGTTCGGTTAATGGCAAATAAAATAAATTGAAGTAAACTTACCGCGTGAATTTCTTTATTTTTTTGTCGAGATTTTTCTAGTACTTTATTGGCATTTTCGTAATTTGCTAAACACTTGAGGCGTCTCACTAATAAAGCTCGAGCAGCCTGACAATCCCTCATATAATACCACAGTGTATCTGCTAATTTTAAATCCTGATCGCTAGCTACACGACTTTCTAATTTCTGTAACAATGAAATAAATATAAAATTAATAATAATAATAATAATACCGTGAAACATCTCAAGTTGTGCACCTTCCTATGTTGTACACATTGTGATAGAACCAAATGAAATACATTGACTCTTATTGGAGAATTTGTCTCTAAGTTGTACACCTCTCTATCCAAGGGTGTCGTCGCCCCGCTCCCTAGAGATCAAATGTAGCGACCAAAATCCTAAGGTTGTGCGAGCAATTAACTTCCTCGCCTATTAATAAATTCCGCATCTAATGAAAAATTAAGGTATAATGTATATTGTAGAAAGACATCCGTTTTTAAAATCGCCGACATTTTCATCACGACTATATCAGATTTGCAAAAACGCAAAGCCATTAACAGTGTAAAAAGTGGGTAGGTATGGTGTGTGTGTGTGTGTGTGTGTGTGTGTGTGTGTGTGTGTGTGTGTGTTTGTGTGTGTGTGTGTGTGTGTGTGTGTGTGTGTGTGTGTGTGTGTGTGTGTGTGTGTGTGTGACCACCAAAAATACTAAAACTTTTTTCGGGAATCAGTTTTGAAAAGGAACTTGATACCTAATATTTCCAGACTTTGCGAAACAAGATGGAATCAAACACACAAAATCATCAGAGTTATTAAATAAAATCTTCCAGTAATTCTTAGTAAGTAAGCCTTAAAAACATTATCTCGGGAAGGAAATAGTGCAACTCGGAAAAGTGCCTTCCAACTGCATGCGGCTACTTCCAGAATTTCTTTAATTCTCGGAATTATGTTGGTAGTCAAATAGTCAGTTTTGATGGAACCCGTTGTCAACGTACTCCAATCTGTAGCTTTGGACGTGGCCAAAGCCTCGGAACAAGTTAAAAGGATGTAACGTTTTCACTGCTCACAGTTTGCGTTACTTTTGTTGTTATAAACATTATACAATGTAAACTTACCAATTTCTTTTTGTAAATAATTTTATTTATAAGATATTTTGTCATATATGTTTGAGTAGAAATATTTACATATTATATTTCATATCTCTTGTAGTTTTGTTTATACTTGTTGGTGACATACAGTTTAATTTGTCCTTTTGTTGAACTATTTTTATATAAACAAATTGAATGTTTGGTTTATTTTCTTTTGAGGTTAAGTCTTGGTCTACAGGACGCAAGCATTATTCCAAATTTGCCAGACGTGGTATAAGTGGTTGCAGAATTATGTTGTTTGTAACAGCAAAATTGCTTCCCCTTAGAAGGTTTGAGCAGCATCTAGTTAATTGTTCACGAATTAAGTTGTTCGTGCAGTATTTTGCAAATTTTGAGGATATTAAATTTTGGTTGTTCAGTCCGTTGAAAGGTTGTTTTGATGAGTGATTTGTTAGCTGGTGTTTTTGAAATTGAGCTATGTTTGCACCTGGCTTTGAATATAGAACCTTTATTGGGCTTTATAACTTAGACAACGTTAATTTGGAATTAACGTCAAACCTCGATTCGTGGAACAACCTAGCTCGGGACAACTAACTGAATGAACTTCTTTATTTCTTAACCACATTCCACGGATATGGTTGTATTTGTATTATTCTGACAAGTAGGAAGCCCTTATGTGTTGTTACAGGTCAGATCCACTCATATTAGTTCTTTTTGTTGTAAAAGTTACTTCATTATTTTCTGTAAACCAACAAACTCATGAGTTTTGCGGGTATTTTTGTTAACCTTGTTTCTTTTTTTATAATTTCAAATATAAATAATTGTGCCTGTCTTAACGTTTAGTTTTATTCCTAAAGATATCTCAACCTATTTCTTTACTTTTCTCAGTTTAGGTTAATAAATTAAGTGGCGCCTCATTTGGGAATTTGAAAACATATTAAAATTTTGTACATCATAAACACTACAAAATCTTGCAACGAACCCTGACAACACACATTTACATGATGAGCTTAGTCTGAGCCCAAAATGTGTTCTTTTAGGTTACAAGGATTTTACTTTTAATTAAAAACCACCGTGAAAATTCGGAAAAATTGACAGGCGAAATTATAAAGGAAGCTGATGTTGTTGCAGAGAAAGTCGGACTGGAGGAGGACATTACACTTCTATACCGCGTATTACGGGAAAACAACGTCATAGAAGCAATCATCCAGCAGAAAGCCCTTCAGATTACTGGAAGAGGTCTTTAGTAATACCATACTTGGATTCAATCTTCACTTCCTTTGAAGTACGTTTTTCTGAAAAAATCACGCCATCATTCGCATTATCTAAGTTACACCCGGTGTAAATGCAAAATATGACAACTGAAAATCTGAATCTATTGCCCAGTTTTATAATTTATCGAACATAAAGAATGAAATCGAGCTTTGACAGCACTTGTGGCACGATAGGCTTAATCTAACAAAGCTAAAAATTGTTGATGTCATAAAAGAAACAAATTCCGTCTTTCCCGAAATGGAAAAAGAATTAAAAATTTTGAGGGCTTTACCAAGCACGACCTGTACAGTAGAGCGATCCTTTAGCAGCCTCAAAAAACTAAAAACATGGCTAAGAAGCACCATGGTAGAAGATCGTCTTAATGGTCTGGTCATGATGAGTGTACACAGAGCTATAATAGATAAAAAACTAAATAATTTCAATGATAAGTAGTTGAAAGTTTTGTGAAAAATCCCCGCAGGTTATGTTTTGATTAAATATTATTTTTGTTAAAATAAATAGTTATTACTATGTTTAAAAGTTTGATTTATTTATTATTATTAGATATATGAACAGTGAATGTGAGGATGGTATATTTAGAAAGAATATGATACAAGCAAAAGTTAGTGATTTTTCCAAAACTGTTAATTAATTATTTATCTGTTGGAGTATTAACTCTTTTGTGACTATTAATTTGTTTTTTGTAGCATTGATATTTTAATTATTTTTATAAGTATGAGCAAGTAATTATTCAATAAATAACTATCGAAGATAAAAACATGTTGAAATAACTTTAATGATTGAACTAAAGGTGTACGAGATAGAGAGGTTTCACTGTAATAATAATAAAAAAAAATATGACACTTACCCTAATTTTTTCGAAAGTATCCGAAACTTTGGCGAAATATTTATCCAATTTACCGTTATCACTGTTTGCCAATTCGATTAATCCACTGGATATTTTGATATAAGTATCTGCCAATTCTATAAATGAAATAATGGTAAGAGTATGATAAGCCACTCCACGACGTTCATCATGAAACTCTATACATTGGTGTTAAGAGAAATCGATTTAACATATCTATTTTATGCGGAAACATTTACTTTCGGAGATACGGGAAGCGGCGGTTATCTCAGGAAGGCTAACAGATATCGAACCATAGATAACTTTGATCGATAGATCTCATCAAGATCTATCTGTGTGTGTGGAGTCACGATGATTGATGCATACGCAAAAGTTTCATCGGAAACAGTATTCGAGTGCATCATTTTTATCAAAAAACAATTAAATTCGATCAATAGATGGCAACAGTGCACTGCTACACTTTATCATTTGCAATTCGATGCTCGCGCTATCAACATCTTTTTCTATTGTCAGGGTGTCGAACGGATTTGGAAATTTAAATTCAAGGATTTCAAGGTCTAAGAAAATGATTTTTGAAGGAAAAATTTTAGTCATAAAATAAGCAATTAATTATGGAATAATTATTATCAATACAATATGTTAGTTTACATTAAATTATAAATGAATATGTGAGATCTGCATTATTTTGACATTTTTTTTAATCTGTCTTTGTTTAATAAGTTCAATTCTTGTTGATGTTCTTCTTTTAATCTGTTTTTTTCAACTCTGTATCAGCAAATTGTTGTTGCTCCTTTTTATCGCTTTTTCTTTTGCAATATCAGATTACTTTTCCTTACCTTTGAAAAAGCCTTAATCATATAGCCAGTAATATGAATTTCTTTAACGCTGCCCGCAGCACGAATTGCTTCGTGAACGCTACTCAGCGCTATTAGACTCTATTCTTGTTGATTTTCAACTAGAAATTTTTGTCAGTTTTCATGAATCTATTTGAAAATTGTTTTAAATATTTTTTCAGTCATATTGAAATTACTATTGTTATTGAATTATCGTTGTAAGATGAACTTTTTAAATGACGTATTAAAGGCGATAGATAATGACGACTGAAATTCTATTTTGACATTTTAACTTCTTGATAGCAAGCCGCTGCGCTGACTGACTCACGAGCCTCTCCTCGTAAGCCTTGCATCTTCGCCCGGATGTTTGAGGCTACGACCTTTGCCCGTCGCTACCTTCTTATTGCTTCTAAGTTTCGAGTATAGAGTTTGAAAAATGCCGACCTGTTATCAGTGTATGTGAGTGTGTGTGTGTGTGTGAGAGAGAGAGAGAGAGAGAGAGAGAGAGAGAGAGAGAGTGATGCTCTCTCTCACTCACTGATAATGGGTTTGGTCGTCAACCCGTTTCGCTAAGTGCTGCCCTTATTGGAATTTGTCTTTCATTATTCAATATAAAGCATAAAAATAGACCTTTTCAAGGATGCTCCTAAAAAATCAAAGACGTTTCCAGGTTTTCAAGGTTGAGATTGAAAATCAAGGACATTTCCAGGATTTCAAGGAAAGTTAGACACCCTGTATTTTTCAATCTTTCATTCATTTGAACCCAGGTATGTACGCTTTTTTACGCTAATTCATTATTTTTTACAGATTCACTTTAAATTTCATACTTCTTTAAACTCATCATGTGGTCACATAGACGCTTGACCGAAGAAATTTGCTTTGCGTAGACAATAACATCGTTTGCAAATGAAATTTTATCCATCAAGAGGACCCTTTGGCACATTTTGATGCCCTTGCAAAGCCTCACACTCTTCTTCTCGGCTTTAAGAACCAGGTTCGAGGGCTTGCGCTTACTTTTGAGGAATATTTAAAGATTAATGTTCGCTTGGTCACAGGATCTAGCTGAAAGTGATTGTTCCCATTCGACTAACGCAGAATACTACGGTAGATTTAGGAAGGCGATAACATCTGCTTTTTTATCCTCTCAAGAAGAGCGAGAACTCATTGGAGGTCCAGGCATTATCGTCTAAATTGACGAGGCTAAATTTGGACGACAAAATTTTTATAGAGGTCGGCAATTGAATTGACACTGGCTGCTTGGCATGATTGCTAATGGATCGGAAGCCATCAGATTTGAAGCTTGCTCCAACAATGAAAGAGCTTCTGAGGTCTTGATGCTTCTAATAAAAAAATCTATACTCATGAGTGGGTCAATCACAAAGAAAGTTTTGTTTCTGATACCGGGATTCATACACTTACAAAGGTGTGATTACAATTGAAGTGCCCAGAATCAAAAACTGCTAAGTCCATATTTTTTCGAAGTTGAGTTTGATATTGTTTCTTACAGATTTTTCCATGCTGAAATATTTTGTAGCATATCCCGCCACATCCTAGAGTGTTTTTAGGTCAGAGTTGAGGTTTAGTTGCAATATCCGCCAAGTTTAAAGGCAGTTACGCCATTTTCAGTTTCAAAATCATCCAAATCGGCCAATAGGAGCGCCTAGTTTCGTCAAGTGTCTACCCATGATCCTGTGCGAGTTGTTTACTCTGTATGCTTTATTGTCCACAGGGTGTTTGGATAGATTGAGAAAGATTTGAAAAAGAAGGACACTATTCTTAAGCCAGAAGAGTATGAAGAAGTTGTGGGGAAACATGAAGTCGTTTATCATGTTGGGAGTCACTGTCCCGGTTGAAGATTGGAAGTCAGAATCTGAAAATATGCAAATAAAACCGAACCTGTGGCATTTCAAGTTCAATCTAAAAAGGATTATGCTGAAAAAGAACAAGAAAAATAACATTCTGGTCCAGGGTGAAGTCTTTTATCGAACTGAAACTTGTCAAGCAAAAAAGCAAAGTTTAATATGTCTCACATAAACTCAAAAGCTACCAACAAGGGAGTTAGTCTTAAAGCTGCAAAAATAAAACACTTTGGACCAGGGTGGAGAAACCACGAGATGCTAAAATTTTATTGAGATTTGGAAAACCAAGGAAGAAGCCGAAGGTCTCAACAACGAAGCCGAAAATCTCAACGATGAAGAAGATAAAAACATTATTGTTGACTTGCGCCACACGCGCCCCTTGGGTGCATACACGACGCTATCCGCTAATCTCATGTGTTATTTTGGCGTGAGTCTTACATATTTTAATAAAAAGAAAAGAAGAATTAATTTTGCAAAATTTTTTTCTTAGGGTTTAGAATGTACCATTTTCTAACCTTTGACCCCTCATATCTCGAGAACCACTGAAGATATAAAAAAAATTGCTTCTGGCCACCCTTTCCCACGATACTCCACTTGACTTTCTAACGTCAATAATCTAGGAGGAGTTAGCGGAGACATAAAAACATTAATGTATTAAATATAAAGATGAGGAAGAGGAGACATTTTACAAAACATTAATTTAAGATACTTTGCAATAATTCTAATAATCTAACGCAAAGTTAGGAAATTACATTTAGAAAATACAAAAATTAGGTGCTTTTTAGGTGCCAAATTAAAAAATTAGGTGCTCTGTAATTTTAACAGCAACGGAATACTCAAAGTTGCGGTGCTAGGAAAACGTGATACTAGCAACGCAATGAAAATAATTACAATACATTAATTATTGAAGTAATAAAATAAGGTGCTTATTAGGTGCTAAAGAGTCAATATTGTGATAAACCAGTTAATTTCCGTGAGACAACGAATCTAAAAATCAGGTATCTCTATCTCTAAAATTAAAATCGATACTCAATCAGATATCAACTAAGTAGGAACATTAGGTGCTAATTAGGTGCTTGTGGAAAATTTAGATATCGAAAATCATATGTGAATGGAAGAACAATTCAGGGTACCTAATACTACTAAAAAAAGGCAAAATAAAAAATTTATTATTATATATTATTTAAAATGTTGAATAATTAAGTGGTTTAACGGAAAAAAGAAAACATTGCAATACATTCGACTTTATGGGTGATAAACAGAACTTTCAGAACAAAAGTTAGTGAAGAGATCTCTGAATTTCAACTTATTAAAGATGGAGTTCCACAAGGCAGCGTCCTAGGACCAGTCCTGTACCTGATATATACCTCTGAAATTCTAACCTCAAACTACACTATGACAGGCACATTTGCTGATGACTCAGCGATGCTGGTTATACATGAGGATCCAATAATAGCTACTGCCAAGATTACTTAATCTAGATCGAAGAATGGCTCGAATAAAAATTAACGAAAACAAATCTCAGCACATAAAATTTACCCTAAGAAAAATGAAAAATCCAATGTCCTCCAGTTACTATCAACAACATATTGAAACCCATAATATATATATATATATATATATATATATATATATATATATATATATATATGTGATGCCAAAAGTTGGGTTCAAGAAGATTTGAAATTGTTTTTTGTAAACTACTTCTTTCCTGATAGTACATGAGAAAATTACAAATATATCCAATTTTAGCTTCATAAACCATTCCTATGAGCATTGTAAAGTTTGAATAATAGCCGACCTCCACGATAATTCTTTCTCTGGTTTGTTGACTTCCTTTTTAAAAATCGATCTCTATCATCCTTGTTGTCCAGATTCGCCTAAATCTGTCCATGCTTATAACTTGAACAAAAAATTGGTGTTTCGATAGTTTTATAATTGGACCAATATTCATAACTTGTGTTCTTACATCTTCGCTCCATTAGGAGTAGTAGTGCGAGCTTTTGTTTTCATTCCATCACTATCACATCTTGCCATAAATAAATCATCCCCAAAAAAGAGCTTGTTACACTTTCAGGTTTATTTAGCTTTACAAAAACCCCATGTTGTCTAAAGAATTGTTCAATAAAATTGGAACATTATCAGTTATTAACCTATAAAATACCCCATTATCACTATTTTCAGAATCACTTGATGGAATTTGTAAAATACGATTCTGTCTAGGCTTAAATACTTCTTTCGATTACTAATTCAAGATATCAAGGATTACTTGGTGTCCTGAGTCACTATCAGAATTCATTTTTCATTGAATAAATTTTGATTAAATTCAAACTGCTTAGAAAATTGTTCTATAATAATTAGATGTATTTTTCATAATTTCAGTTTTCTAATGTGACAAAAATAACATAAAACACATAATAAATGAAAAACAATATGAGTGAATATACACTATTTGATTTTTATGTTCCCCTGAAAGAAATGTAATCTGTTTCTGTTCCATTCAATATTTATAATTTCTCTATTTGACACTATTTTTATATTTGTAATGACGGGGTCCTGAAGATTATTCCATTTGTTTGAGTTTTAGAAGCACAAGAGGAAAATGTGTTACCAGGGAAGTAACACTATTAGACTTTATGAAAGTTGGACAATTTGATTTGATTTTTTTACAGACCTTGACAATATAAAGAAAAATACTTTTTTATTTCTTAGTGCTTGTATCAACGGGTCAAAATAAATAAAACATATACACCCCTATTAAATACTGATTACAGTTATAGGAGGTATTGCTTACATGTTATATGGTGTTTCTGTGTTGTTTTACAAATAGTTTTAAATATTAATAATTATACTCTGTTATTTAATCTTTTATTTATGATTTGATTGATATTTGTAACAAAACAGCTAAGTTATTGTTTTCAAAATGGGCGAAAAAGCCACTGCGCAATATGGGATGAAACAGTGGCTGCTCGTGGGAGTTGTGAAATAACATCATACATTTTGAAATGGATACAAAAAAATTTAGGTGCTGAAATAGTGGATCTGACTGACATACCTATATGGAAGACGATGAAGTTCATTCCGTGATTGAGGGGGCCAAAAAGCTGGTTGGTCAGACACAAATGATAGTGCCATGAGACTGGCAACAGTTCGTTCGCTAGTGCCGATTCAAAGATTTGATAGAGGGAATGACATAACCCTCAAAGAATTGAAAAACTTTAAGTTACTTTATGAACAAAACAAAGCACTCCTTAAAAATAACAAATGTAAACACCAACAGAGAGAAGTTTTTAATAGTAGTGAAGCAGTAGAACTGCAACTTAGATCATCTGAATCAAACAAGCTTTTATATAAAACCAACTTCCAAGAAGAATATAAAATTGTAGACCTAGAATCTAATCGGCGGAGGAAAGAGTCCCACCAAGTATGGCCTACAGAACTATCAGTTATAAATACAAATCCTACGCCTATGAATGAAGATTATTATTAATGCATTATTATTATTATTAACACTAAGGATTTTTTATAATTTTGTATGTACAGTTTAATAAACAGTTTTCTTATAATAAAATGAGTTTTTATAACCTTCTTCTTGATGACCTCTAATTATTATTGAAAATCGTGAACAACAATAAAAAGGAAAATTTGACATTAAAACTGCTCTTCTGTAAAGATTGCAAAATGTCAGATATATAAATTATAGTATTAAAATATTTTTTATTATACAAAATACAGTCAGTCTTCACAACTTATTTGTGTACCTGACCCACCAAAATGGAATGATTGAACTCCTGAAGAATATTTTGTATTATAATTTTCTGAAAATTCAATATGAATCACAGCATCTTTATCAGTTATATTTTATACTTTTAATTGTTTGATATTGATGGATTATATTTGCTTCATGCTTTAAAAAATTAACAAGGTTTTCCCCAAGTTTCTTCACAATATTTTTTGGAGCATGATTGAATGTTATATTGGTATATTTTCAAACCCTGCGTTTTTCTGATTTTCGTATTCAAAATGTCCTCTGTAATACACAAACACAACTGTCGAACTTATTATAATATATTTCCATTAGAACATTCTCCCATAAGACATTTTTCATTGTAATCGTCACGACATAAAAAATTAAGCATAGCTTTGAAAACCTATGATGTTTGCTTGTTTGAGGGAAGCCAAGGTTAGCTCCATGTTTGCATGAGTTATACATACAAAAGTGTCTCTTTGCTGGATGTTTGGAGGTACAGCCCAAAATGGTCGTAGGCTGCATTTTAGCTGATTTTACCTTATGTAATACTGTCATTTTTACCTGGACATAATCTGCTATTGCAATTTTCTTCTAAAAACTCTGACTATTTTCTCTAACTTCGATTTCGTTTTATCATTTCTTATCTTCCGTGTTATATCTAACAAACTTTTATTTCTAGTACATGACTGTCTTTTAGGTTTCATATTTATTTCTTTCAATACTTGACTATTGGATTTTAGATCATCTCAATGAATAATTGTTTCTTCTTCCCCTCTCCTACAATCTTTCTGTGAAAGATCAGTTACTTTTGAGTTTGGAGTCATTTCCTGTTTTCAGATGCACCGTAGTTTCTTTTTTATACACATATACTTTTTTTACATAACTCCTTAATTTCACATTTGTTTTTTGTAGTTCATTTCGTATTTTTCACTGAATTTCTGATCGACTTTTAGCAGCAAAAGGGATATTGTTATGTGGAAGTGGAGGCTTGTATTCATCATCACTCAGGTGGTGTTGCCAGATAGTTTCTGGTTGATTGTAACTTTACGCGATCTCTATGATTTCTAATCTTCTATCTCCATACTTTTGTGATTGCTCTTTGTTCCCTTTCACTATGCTTTTAATTTGTCCCTTCTATTTTCTCTTTTTATATTGCTGCCTTTCTTTTTCTTTTAATTCAGCATTTTTAACCAAATCATTTTTAATTCTTTGGTAATTTTCTAGAGTAACTAAAACACATGAAATGAAGCCTTAGCACATTCAATATTTAACGAAACAAAATTTTGTCACTTCTCTGGCGATCATGTATTTCCTTTGGTAAGAAATATACCAGAGAAGTGACAAACTTGCACATAACTTACAAAACTAATATCACTCGCTTGTTACGTCTTTTTTATTAATATTTTTATTTTGACAGAATATGTTTCGATGTTTATGAAAACATATGACCATTTTAAAAAATGGCATTGTATTTAAAGTATTTGGCCATAAAATCATTATTATTCTTAAATGGGGAAGTCAGAACAGAGGTGTATACATTTATAACTATTTTAAACTATTAATGCCTTAAATTGAACAATTATTGTGAATAGAGTATGTGGGCAAAATAAAATGCCATATTCTTTATTACTCAAGCATAGAGAAACGATATTATAGTAAGTTGAATATAAAATTCGTCTATGGACCTATGGAATTCAAATAACGTGCATTCGCCCATATAAAGTATACCATTTTAAGTGTAAAATATTTATTATTTGTAATTTCGGTTTTTGAAAAAAAGGTTTCAAATGAAAGTTACTCAAAATTTAAATACCTGAAAAAATTCAATATCATGTCTTCACGTTCAAATTTGGGAATAGTGGATGCTTGGCTTGTGCCAAAAATGAATCCCATGAGTCTTAAACTCAAAATTCCAAAAATTTATGAGAAAATCAGTGTGACTTACTTACATACCATAATACATAAGTACAGAGGTCTGTCTGAACCTTGGTCAAATCATCATAAAAGTTCATGATGCAATAAAGGTCCCAAATTACCACTAGATGGTTAAATATTGTGACTTACCTTTGTGTTTCTCGGTCATTTTATCTGTCCGATGAGTAGCTTCCTTCAATTGGTTATAATATTCAGTTAAAGAGCTCATTTGTTGTTCAAAGAAGTCATTAACATCCCTAACTGTGGCATTCAAATAGTATTGATCTGTGGTACTACCGACTGATCTAAATAATCCACCCAGTTGCTCCAATTTTCCTTTAGGACGAGCGCAAAGGTCCTGATCATATTCTAGGAAAACTTGCAGATGTTGATCTTCTCTAAATACCGAATGACTTGCCAAACGCGTAAGGAATACTTCGTGCATTGCAACGGTTTTTTTAAAAGTAGCTAAATATTCACTAAAATGAAATAGTTGATGAAAACGTATTTAAAAAAAATTGATCAACTTACGCTTCTAATTCCTGTTTCATTTTGGTGAACTCCTCTTTGGTCATGGTACCTTCGCCTTCACCGAGGCGTTGTAATTTTTCACGGGAGGAATCAAAATTTGGACGGGGAGGCGGAGGAGGTATCTATTATCAAATATATTGACAATTTCTAATCAAATTTTTTATCTTTAAACTAATTTTATGTAATTCACTTTCACTAAGTATTTAGTTACCAAATTTATCAAAAATTCATTCATTTTTATTATAAAGATAACTTCAATTTAACATATTTTACAAATTATTGTACTCACAATATATCCGGCATATTTGGGTTCTTCTTCATATCTATCATGCAGCCAAATAAATTCCTCATGTTGTCTCACAACCAAAAATTCAGGTTTTTGAAAATTCTTCATAGTGGTACGAGTATGAACAGTGAATTTAACTTTATCTTTTTCACTGAGAGCATCTGATATATCTACTACTAACGAATTATCAGTAAGTGGAACATTATTTCCTTCCTCTGGTGATTTATCTGTCTGGAATGTCAATAAAAATTAACCGGCTGCTATATTAAAAACATAGTTATATTCTTAATATAGTTTTTATAACTTATTTTTTTATAACTTATTACATTTAAATAAATACTGAATATTAATTTTTCATTGCCGGTAAATATAAATGAATTAATTTATTTTCCTTTGGTACTTCGGTATATTTATTAACTCTATCAGAGGTTCAAATAATCACATACGCCCCTCAATTGTTAACATTAACAAGTTTTTTTAAATACATAACACTTACCATGATTGAATTTATAGCAAGACCTAAGAATAACAACGACGCTATAATTTAATAAATCTAATCACTCCAATTATACTAATGAATATAAATATATAATCATTGAAAACAATTTATTTAAATCGCTTGACAAGTCAGCAAACGCAAAACACTACAGTAAATCTGAATTTGTCAAAATAAACAATGTCATTGGAAGTACGTTCCACTAGTATTGGTGGATTAAATTTACTCCATCTTCAGAACGAAATAAAATTTTTCATTTGTGAACAAACTTGTAAATTCGATTTATGAATCCATGGAATTCTGCTCCGAATACAAACAAATATTAAATCATGTTTATAAGATATTTCTGCACTTATTTTCATCATTAGCAGTGCCAATTCACGTCATTGTGATTATTTTCCAAGAATGATTCGATTTTTCGATTATTCTAATAATCAAATAATCAGTTCCTTTATTCGCAAGACAAAACGATGAGCAACGTAAGGCTAATTTCACATTTAGCGAACTATCGTTTAATAGACTTCTAACCGACAAATAGCGGACGTCGATACGGAAATTGGATCTTTTTACATTCACCTGGCTGTCGGTTGTCGAGTAACCGAGATCTTCATTCGGTACTGGTTCGTGTTGAGTAATGGATGGCAATAAGCTTATGGCGCTGTACAGGTGTGCTGTGTGTAGAGACAAGTTTTTCAACTATTCCAGTATGAGTATTATACTTTTGCTGATTTATATGTAAGTAAACCTGGCGCCATTTAAGCAAAAGTCGGCTAAGTGTGAAACTACCCTAATAAAAACCCGAGAACTCCTATGATTGATTCGTAATCGATTATTAACGGAGTCGATTTGACCCGCGAATGCAAAATTCAGAACTAAGGTAACCAACCGTATGTGATGATTCTGCGCAATATTAATTACGTGTTACAACAGGGCAGTTACCATTATACGAACTATTCTGTTTTGTTCCAACCGACTTAGGTATCGTGTTTGAACCGTTTCCGGGACAGTCTTTTCGACACTTGGTTGATAGCAAGTACTGTTACCAGAACCGTGTATAGCCGGGGTTGCGTAAAAAATATTTAAACGCTTTCAATAACCGTTTCAAGAATGGTCCAGATTAGCAAGTTGGAACAAACTTCGTGATGAAAGTTCACTGTGATCGGTCACTAGAGTGATTCCCAATCAAATCCGCGAACAAAGCTATTGATGAAAAAAATAACCTTTTATCAAGTCTAACCTAACTTTTAATACAATGATAAATATAAAGTGGAAATGATATATTTAAATATAGGTATACCTATAAGAATTAAAATAAGTGTACTTCCTATACGTTATTTTGCGTCTAAACCGCCATGGAGTGTTTTATTTTTTGGGACAGATCAGTTTTCTTTGTATACTTTGAAGTCACTTAACAATCTTTAGTAAGTTTTTACTGAGATTCCAAAATTAAATGATGAGTATTTTAATTTCAGTTCTAAATCTAAATTAATTAAAAAGCTTGATGTAGTTACCAGCTTTAAGCAAAATGCTAACGCAATTCAGATTTACGCAAAAAAATACAATCTTCCATTATACAATTGGCCAAATGTTCCCGAGGAAACTGTATACGATGTGGGATTAGTAGTGTCGTTTGGTTATTTGATACCAGAAAGAATTATAAAAAAGTTTTCTTAGTTAGTATATCTAATAAACACCCATAGCTAGGTTAATATAGTTGCCATATTGTAGTGGTATTTTGAATGTACACGCGAGTCTTTTGCCGAGATGGAGAGGTGCGGCACCAATTATTCACGCTATAGCAAATGGTGATAAGGAAACTGGCATTACTATTATGAGAATTAAACCTTATCATTTTGATATTGGTGAAATTCTCTTACAAGAAAAGGTTCCTATTGGAAATGATACGGAAATGCCTGATTTATATCAACAATTAGGAGAATTGGGAGCGAAATATTTGATAAAAAGTCTCGAAAATTTATCAGAATATATAAAAAATGCTAAATGCCAGTCATCAAATGATGTTACATATGGTAAGTGATTTCTTTACAAATACTTTATGGTATATTTATTAAAGGGGAGTTATTTTTAATATACAGGGTATTTCATACTACATACTACAAGCTATTTTAATTAAATTAAAATGTGTTTTTATAAGGATTTTCAATAATAGTCAACAAAATATATTCATGTTGGTTTCTTATACTCAAATTAGATTGTAGAAAAATCAACAATAGTGTTATAAAAAGATTTATTCACATTTTGACTCACCCTATATTATAAATAATTAATTAAAACAAAAACCAAATATTTTTATTTATTTAAATTGAATTTCAAAAATTGGTTGTCAATGTCAATATGTGACATATGACTTCATAGAAACCTTGATATAAAGAGAGAAAGAACATCTGTATACCACTCACCATCTTTCTTTTCTGTATTTTAATTGGGTGGCCATGATGTGATGTTTTGAGCGGTGGGGATGGCAAAAGCAGAGAATAACAAATTTGAATTTTAATAGCAAGTAGAGAGAGATAGAAAATAGTAAACCGAAGCTCTTTCTTTCTCTGTGCCAATAATACAATTTTACCTACATGCCTCTTCATCTTTAATATTAACTCTATGATCAGCAGCTCATTCAAACGCCATCTATTAGAAAACTGTGGCTTTTATAAATCATTGTTCTTTTCTAGACATTTTCTACTATTTGTAAGGATTTTCGTGCCTTTTTTGAAATATTGTAATTTTGTATTGCCATATTCATGTACCAAAGAGATTCTTAAATATGAAATTAAGTACAGGGCGTTTGTTTTCAAAATACATAGTTATTTTTTTTACTTCCTAGCGCCAAAAATTACACATGATTTCACAACTATAAACTGGTTCAAAATGACATCTGTTCAAGTTTACAATTTATACAGAGCGTTGAGAGGCTATTTGGTACCAGTTTCAACCTGGCAAGGGGTACCTATCAAATTACTAGAAATAAAACTTTGTAGTGACGTTTCTACGAATTGTATAGATAAGTATCCAGGTTATGTTATGTACGACAAAAGGACTAAGAGTTTAAAAGTTTTGTGTGGAGATAAAAGTTTTGTAACTATCGGTAGTGTAGGTATTTTCAGTAAACGTATTATGAACGCAACCGATTTCAGTAATGGATATTTAAAAAAAGTGCCATTAGAATGTAGATATTTTAAATAAATTCTTGATTGTTGATAAATTATTTTTTATTTATAATACCCGATAATAATTTCCAGTTCTATTAAAACTAATTTTTTGATAAACTGTTTGAAAAAATAGTTCATAACCTAGCTTTGAAAAGTGCTTGACATATAGCGAGATAACGTGATGTATAGAAGCATGCGCAGAATAAACATCCATGCAATTATATCGCTTTGTTGCCATTTTTATTGTTATATTTCTAGGAAAAAATCTAGTTACTTTTAGATTAACAACAAACCATATGTCATTCATATCAGTTGACCGAATTAAAGTACGTTCGTCTTCTGTTGTAAATCTAACCCGGTAACTTTGTGACTTTTGTTACTGTCATTTGTTTGGTTTACT
Organism: Diorhabda sublineata; assembly: GCF_026230105.1. Classification (NCBI taxonomy): domain Eukaryota; kingdom Metazoa; phylum Arthropoda; class Insecta; order Coleoptera; family Chrysomelidae; genus Diorhabda; species Diorhabda sublineata. The sequence goes on along the minus strand of NC_079475.1, from coordinate 5,390,584 downwards.
GTCAATTATGGAGGTTTGACAGTTGGGATAGGGTTCGATTAGTAACAACCCTGAGGAAATGTCAAGAGTCTTTCATAGAACATGTGATATTCCGATCTCGGAAGATGTCTTGTTCCATGTCAAGTTGCCATAATATATTCCAAATCAAGTATAAAAAAATCCATTTCAAATGTGCAGGTGACTTTAAAAATTGTAATTATATCTTTAGGATCGCTCTAAGAACCAATTATTTCGTATTTTTTATTATATTTATGCTTGATGCGTTAACTTCAAAACAGACTGGTTCAACTGCATTATTCTAATACACACGTGAGCAAAAATTGTATTTTTCTTAGTAAAATATTAAAGCTAATAGCTACAAAATGATATAATATATTGTGATGTTTCTTGCTTTCACAGCTTTCTTTATGCTTGTTTATAATAGTTTTAATAACGAGTAACTGACCCTTATAAAAGGTTATCTACCTGACCCACTACTATTAGTTACCCATTAAACGTCAATCGATACGCAACTCCCTTAACAATAAATAAGAACTGAAAATAGACACAAGAAGTGAGCTGTTCAAGCGGTCACCCTATTGCGACAATGCTAGAGTCAGCGAGAAGTGGCAAATGCGTACTGAACTGGCAACTTTTATCTAATACGCGGTTCCGGAAGATTTCTCAACATATCCCTGAGAAATCGAGCCATTACTGGTGTTCAACTCCAACAAGATCTCAGAAAAATGCGAGGAGTGGCTGTGAGTGGCTGGACAGTCGGAAGAAGACTTGATGCAACTAACATTGATCTACAGACCCCAAATCAAACCCAGCCCACCTAGCAACCGGAGAACACGTTAATTGGACCGGCAAACAATGGGGCTCCATTCTCTTCTCAGACAAAAGTAATATGTGTCTGCATGGTAGCCATAAAAGAGGTCGAGTCTCCAGAAGATGCGCGCAGTGTTACATAAGAGAAAACGTAGTTTTTGGAGGATGTTCCTGGCATTTCAATCGAAGCAAAAACAGAGTTAGTTTTTATTGAAACTGGTGATGGAGCGGAGGAAACGGTATATAGGAAATATTTAAGGCGAAGGGCATTGCCTATCCACATACTGCAGGTTTTGTACGGCAGTAGTTACAGAATGTCGAAATCGCCGTTATGGACTGACCAGAGCGTAGCCCGGAGTTAAATCCTTAACTTGAGAGAAAAATTCGTGCTAGAAATTCTGCACCAGCCACACACTGAAGATGGGATAGCATAGGACAAGATCAAGTAAAGAAACTTATTCGATCCATGAAAAGGCGATTGGAAGCTTATTTTGACGAATTTTAGCTTATATTTTCATTGCTCAAGATTCCTTTTCGTTTTGATATTATTTCTTTACCAAAAAAATAACTCAAGAACAACATACACCACTCAAAATAAAGCTAATGGAAGCTACAGATTTTTGCTAGATACTTTTGACCGCGAGCGTGCAACTTTAATCGATTGCTTTCATCACGAGGAATATTTTTAATGAATGAGGAACATTTTAGGGATTTTAATAAAAGTCATATTATTATCTATATTATTATTGAACATTCAATAGACTACATAAACAATAACCATTTTTATAAAACATTAGAATAAAACGCTTTTACTCATTTGCAACGATATTCTAAAAAAATTATAAATCTTCACGTGAAAAACAAACGCAAGAATAGAACACAAGACTTTGGATATTAGTAAAATATTTGTTTTCCTTTTATTGAATATTTTATTAATAATGATTGTTATATATAGTTTGTCCTACACCAATCCTATGTTAACACTAGACGGCGCCAATGCCAAATGCCAAAAAGCTGACAAAGATTCGAAAAATGAAGGTTTCAGCTAAGGATCTTTTTGCAATGTTTAGTAGGATACCTTAGTCATAATAAATTCCGGCTTCAAGAGGCTTTAGAAACATCGCTCCACGATGTGCACATACAGTTTAAAACGTATTTTACCATGGATTCTCCTCCGTAAGGTATCATCTAAATAGTAGGGGAAATGAAAATTTGGTAATAAATAACCTGTAAAAAGTTATTAATCATGAAATGGGGGTAATTTTTGTACTATAATTTTTTTTGTTCCTATATTATTTGAAATTTGGTTTTTATGATGTTCTATGAATGTTTAACTTTTGAAAAATTGAAGAATTAGCTGCGCCAATCTACAACCTTGAGTGTAATGTTACTTTTTGTGCCACGGTGTCAAAAATAGCGGTAAGTTAAGTTCGGTAATGGCGTTATTTCAACACATATTCACTAAGAAATTCTATTGCAATATACAAATAACCAAAAGTTTTTTATTATTAACAATTTCCTATCAAATTATTGAACATTCTTAGAGTCCTGCAGATGCAGTGTCAATGACTTGGAAGTGTCTGTTTTCCTTACCGAAAACACGTATAAATGATGAAATATAAATTATGTTAAACATCTTCGAAAATTACGTTTCGTTGTGATCGATGGAGATACAGACATGAAAGCCCACCGCTCAGGATGCAACTGTTTTGAAACAAAGGCTGCAAACCAGTTGATCTTGGAACGGCTTGGCAACCTCGGCAACGTATAACAGCGGGGAATCACTCACGAGGTGATTCGAATAAAACTAGTGTGCAATCGGTTGTATGTGACCATGATTCCGCGATCTTAGGTGTTGTTTCATTTGATTCTCATATGTTCATTTGGTTTTTTTTTTCAATATAAGTGATCAAGAACTAACTCTCAAATTTGTGGGGGAAATGATTTGTATCGAAATTCGATATAAATCTATAAATGGATCTAATATTCTCTCTGTACCCTGCGTTATCTGCGGTATTGATAATAATCAATGACGTATTTCTCATCTGAGTCTGAATACATTGAAAACTTACGTTTCACTGTTGCACCAACTGATTTAATACCGTAAACAGGGATTACTTTATACTCACGGGGTAACTTTATAAAAACCTGTTTTTTATTTTTGAGCCGTTCTGGCGGGCTTAATTTTACAAATAGCGATCCTCTGGTGGTGTCGGGGTTTCAAGAATCAATTATCAGAGTGCGCTGACATCGCCCGTCGATTGAAACAGAAAAAGATTTTTCGCAACACTGATTTATGTGTTATTAGTGATATCAGCTGTTTTCAGTTTGTTGTCGTAACCTCTTCTGGTGCCATCAACTGAGCAACCTGTTGAATTCGGGTGAGTTATTTTCTGATTACACAAGATGATTTTGCCTTTTTTTATTTATATAATTCAATTCTACGATTTACTATGAATTAAAACATAAAACAACACAAGTTAAAGGGGTAACTTTGATACATGGGGAATTCTGAACATGGCCATGGGGTTACTTTATCATGTTTTATTTATCACTACAGTGCTGAAACTTTGTATGAAGCTGTGGATAAATATCTCAAACGTCAGATAACAATCAGAGCTGCTGCTGAAAAGTAAGTTTAACTTCCTATGTTGACATGGAAATGTGTTTCTTGATGAATGCATTTGATTTATACAGGTATCTTTTTGTTTGTTATGCATACGGTATTCCAGTTGCAACTATAGCATTATACATAAAAGCAAAAAAAGCAGCGAAGGAAGAAGCCTCAGTCTTAGCCAACCTCAAGTCGCCAGGTCGTCCAACAGTGTTCTCCCGTGAGGAAGAGGAGGTTCTGACTGGTTATATCCTGGCAGTGGCAACCTATGGCTTTCCTCTTTGCGTGAATGACCTAAAAGTAATTGTCAAGTCTTAACTGGAAAAGTGTGTCCGGAATGTTTCCATTTTCAAAGATAACCTACCTGGAAGTGACTGGGTCAAGCTTTTCATGGGAAGGCATCCTGAAATCACTCAAAGAGCGGCCAAAAACATATCATTGAGCCGTGCCTCTGTGGATAAGACTGTGATTGAAGACTATTTCAAACATTTTGAAAAAGGGGTTGAGGGGGTACCACCTTCAAATATTTACAACTATGATAAGACAAATTTCCAGGATGCCCAAATGCTCTTGTGAAAAGAGGTACCAAGTAACCCTGAACTTATAAGAAACGCAACAAAAGCCTGCACCATAGTAATGATGTGTGGGAATGCTGCTGGAGATTTGGTACCACCATATGTCATCTACCGAGCAGAGAACGTCTATAATACTTGGAATGAGGGAGGGCCACCAGGTTGCAGGTCGTTAGAAGGCAACAGGGAAAAAAGGTTCACCTAAGAGACAATTTATCTTCTCATTTCAATTTTGATGTCATCAAAAAATGTGAAGGAAATGACATTGTCTTCGTAGCTCTTGTTCCCAAAGCAACCCATCTTCTGCAACCACTAGATGTGGCATTTTTTAGACCATTAAAGGTTGAATGACGAAAAACATTGGACGCCTGGAAAATGACTCCTCAAGGCAGAAGGTGCGGGACTGTGCCGAAGGATATGTTACCCAAATTGATCAAAACCACCTTAGAAAACTTTGAACACCAGAGCTACACTATTCAAGCAGGATTCCGAAAATGTGGAATTTTCCCATTGGATCCAAATAAAGTTCTCGAAAGGTTAAGTGACTCTGTCTGTGATAAGTCTGACTTCAAAGACAAGATTCATGAAAGCTTTGTCGAACACCTGAAAAATATTCGAACTGAGTGTGTTGCAAAAAAGACATGCAAAAAAAGCTGATTATCCACACTGGGAAGGGCATTACAGCGGATGATCTTATGGATCCCAAAGATATTCCAGCTGTTCCCGCAAAGAAAAAGAAGGGGAAAGGCCAAAATGTGAAACCTAAGGGCAAAAAAAGAACCAGGCGTGCCTCTTATGAATCCGAGCGCTCCACGGCTGGTAGTTGCAAACCAAGATCTGCTGCAAAATTATGGTCCACATATTAGATCCGCCATTTTTTTTGGGGGGGAAACTATTGCCTAATTCGTAATCAGCGAATCAGTCGATGGACAGAAAGTAATTTTATTCACTTCTAGAATATATGTACTAAAGTGAAATAATTGTTTTCATTATCAAAAGGAAATTTATGTGATATTTGAATATGTGCAAATGAGTATATTAACTTAATAGAAGTATAAATAGTGTTTTTTGTGAAAATAAAAAAGTGCCAAATAATTACATTAATAATCAGTCAAATAAATAATATATTATCTATGTTTTTCTATATTTAGACAAGCATCAACTTATCACGTATATGATTGAATTATTTTTAATTCTTTGAATATTTTCAGATACATTTTTCTACAATATTTGTACTAAAGAGAAATATATTGTTGTGATTGATTTTTTATATCAAAACATGAAAAAAAAAAGTATAAACATCAATCTATACAATAATTAGGAACTTCGTCGATGTTAGTAAAACCGATTTTGAGGTCTATATCGTATAGTTCTAGTCACAGAACATATCCTAAGGCCGCATGAATAAAGAAAACAGATTATCCAGCACCTATTGTAGGCGCTAAAAACCGGCGTCGATTTTTCTGCTGGTGCTGATTGCCTGTCAGTGATAAAGCCAATTTGATGGAGTCAGGATGTCGAGTTATGGCTACTACTACTACTGGAGTAGTTTATGGAGAATATCATCATCTTTTCTCGACTTTGAAGCAAGATAAGCAACGCTTTTTGGCAGTACATAAAGATGACATTAGACGTATTTAATTATATCATAGTAAAAAATTAACAGCGTCTGACAAAAACTTGTTGCAACTGGCACGAACAGCCAATTTTTCTCGAAGAAAGACTTGTTATTACTATCAGGTGAGTAAAATCTTATTTGTTTAACTAATTTAACATTTATTGAACACTTCAATTATAAGAATACAAAATTATAATGTGATTCAAGAAAATAAAAATCAACACGAACTAATTAGTCACACAGGTATAGTCAGTTTTGTGAAGACAAAAAATATTGAACTGCAAGAGTAGGCAGAAACTTAGGAGTTGATGTAAAAAAACGACCCAGCCCGTACGCGTATTGCTCAACAAGTTTCTGCACGCGTCCTCTAAATGACAGTATTTGGTTTGCTGGTATTTTACGCACATGGGGCAGCAAACTTGAAAAAAAAAAACATTTGTGATCATCGTTTTCCACTGTCTCCGGCGATCGCTTAGCTTTTTGTTGTAAATATTCCATTTTTTGTTGCTCAAATTTTATAATTTCATCATTTAAACTTAGAGTTTCCCTTTGCGGCAATCAATATTTATGTAGTGCAATATATGTGGATTATGAACCATATGAACTGCTCAGCTTTTTGTTGTGAATATTGCAAATTTTATAATTTCATCATTCCAACTTAGAGTTTCCCTTTGCAACAACAACAAGCGACCAAGAAATGAAAATTCATTCAGGTAAATTCCTCTGTGCCGGTTTAAGCTTGTTGCAAGTTCCGACAAGTTTTGTCTTTGTCTTAGCTGACTAAATTATCGATGCTTAACTGCGCCTATTGCCGGTAAGCAAGTAACCTGCTTTCTCTATGTGTACGGTATAAGAAGAAATGCAAACTTAGTTGTTATTCAGTGGAAACAACATGGCGGATTTTCGATGCCAGTGCCCTCGATGGTACGTGGCAGAACTAATGCATTTTCTTTCATTTCTAGTCACAAAACATGACTAAAACATCAAAATATACCTAGTAGAGTATGTTCTGTGATTCTCGTGTACTTTGATGTCACATATTGATTAAAACCGGCACCATTTGGAGCCTATTTTCAAAACATTGTAAAGTTGCAAATATAAAAAAAGATACATAAAGCAATTGCGGAGTATGTGTAGTATATTAACATGTTTGGAGTATAATTAGTGGTTTTTTAAATTTAATCTAGCATTAACCCGATCATAGTTTCCATAAATCTCCATTATAAAATAGATACAGGTCCGGCATAAGAATCAACGAGCCTTAACACGATTGTCGATTGAATTTCATGTGATAATGAAAGTTCGTTGAAAATTTTTGAAAAATGTATCTGAAAGTTTACGTTTAATATCTAAAACAACAACGTATGTTAAACGTTTATGATATGTCTTTTTATACCTACAATATTATGAATGTTTATACACATTAGATGTTAATTTATCAATCACATTTTCACCCACTATTTACATTTACATATATTTTTTGAATAATCGTCAATTAAATTCTCACAATTTCTATCGATTTATTTTTTTAAACGTAACAGTAGAAAAATGTATACACCTTTAAGCAAAAGTGATCGCCGACAATCTGACTTCGTAAGCGAATGGTGATGGATTGTGCAATGAAGCTTTTCCATTTTTTAGATAATTCCGAGGATCTATACAGAGTGAGTTTTACATATGGAACGCCTCAATTATCTCGGAAACGGCTTGTACGATTTTTATAAATTTTTGTGTACAAAGGGTCTTATGGTACTTCCGGTATTATGGTGGTATATACTTGTCAGATCTTTACTTTTTCCGGAAAAATAATGAACTTTGTTATTTCAAATAGATCACCTTGTATATTTTTCGCATATCAAGGCGCAGAAAACCAGTTTTTCGGGATATTAGGTGTGGGATTCACGCATCCAACGAGGATTGCTACGTGAACAGTATCTACAATCATGCCGATTTACGTTTGGATAGTTTTGATTGCAAAATTAGGTCTGCAAACTGTTTACGTCTATCAAAATCGTCATCTGACAACTCTTAACCAACGTTACTTTATATGGATGGAATTTATTATCATGTAAAATTTTCATTACGGATGTTTGTTTTGTTTCTTAAGAATTTCGAAAAGCAAAAAATATACAGGGTGAACCATAATACCGGCCGTATTACAAGACCCTTGCGCACAAAAATGTATAAAAATGGTACAAACCGTTAATGAGATAATTTGGACGTTCCATGTATAAAACTCGCTGTATATTTATCTTTAAGGAATAGACTCGTGTTACCGGGACAAAGTTTCTGCGTTGCCATTTCTGGTTTATCCGGAAGTAATTTTTGAAATTAGAAAAAAATTATTCATATAGATTAATCCGGAATTTCTCTACATTGCATAGTGGACTTTGTCACTCGAAAATTCAAACTATTTCATTAATATACTATGTAAATATGGTAAATTATTATAGAGAAATAATTTTACTCCCAGGAATATGAAAATATGTGATTAAGTCATCATTCTTAATTATGATGTTAGGATTTACAAAAATACTAATTTTCCCTGATATAAGAAACCTAAAATTATTACCTATATTGGGTTTCAAAAAAAAAATTATCACCAATATCTGTACATCCAATTTTAATAATTTTTGTTAGATATGAACCCCGATTCCTTTTAGTTCAGTTCCATTGAAACAGAATGGACTATGTTGGAGGTAAAGGTGAACTATTGATGTGTCTGAAGCTAATAAGGTTGAACATTTCAACATCATTAGGCAAATTATAAGGCTTGCCCATGGGTTTGAACCTTACCATTTTAAGCGATTGGTACTCACCGACGACTTGATGCAGTTTTATCCCCTTCCAAGCACTAGCAGCATTCCGTATGCGTATAGACTATATACTAAACAACGGGGAGGCATTACATTTCAATTTTTGTCACGGGGGATGAAACTTGGATATCTTACGAGACCCCAAAAACTAAACGGCAATCATTTCAATAGAGACACACTTCGTTCCTAAGGAAAGTTAGGCTTTAGCAAATCTTGACACCTCGAAAATTTGGGCACCGTTTTTTGGAAAAAAATGAATTTTGCTCAATTAATTTCTTACTACGAGGCGAACCAATCTATGCAAATGTTTCATAGGCCAGTTATTCAAGTATTTCCCCTCCGAATTTTTTAATGCAGCACCGATTTATTTGAAATTTTGACAGATGATAGGTGTGTATACAAAAAGCGAGATCTGCATGGTGCCAAATTGTGCAACCCCCCACTCCTTTTCGGGGATGGAAAATATTTAACCCCAAGTAACCCTAGATATCGAAAGATCAATAAATTTGAAGTAAAAAATATCATATAGAGTTTTTTGGCCAGATCAATAGTTTTTGAGTTATTCGCAATTGAAAAGTACGATTTTTCATCGAAAAAACCGTATTTTTATATTTTTTATTTTATATTTATAACTCTGTAATGCATTTTATCGAAAAAAGTGTAATAAACAAAAATGAAGCTTATAAAAAACAAAGAAATTTAGCTATATTTTACGATATTAATGTTCTACCTAAAGCAAGTTATAGATACTTGAATAGCTTTTATTTTACGTAATTGAGCATTTAATCTCAAATAATGGGAAAAGGATACATTTTTCAACAAAAAGTCATAGAATACTTTTTAAAGAGCTTAAAAAGACCTTTCAAATGACCACTGATAAAAGTCGTTTCGACTGAAATTTCAGTGAGATATGATGTAAAATAGTTAAAGCTAAAAAAATGCACTAAAACTAATGTTATTTCATTAAAAATCAAAATTATACTTATTCCTTGTACCAAATACTTTATTTGTTGTTATTTACGACATCTGAAAGTTTAGCTGATTAGAAATGTATAATTTTTAAAAAAATGAACATTAAATAATACTTTTTTTTTTGATTTTCCAAAAAATTTTTTTGCGCATTTTTTTCTCCATAACTATACGAAATACAAAAACAAATAAACAGTCAAATTAAAATATTTTTTTTGACGATTATTTTGCTTTCTTATCTTTTCTGTAGCATAAAAATTGACGGAGTTATAACCAAATTAATCCGTCACTATAGTGCGATGATTGCTTATCCACAGCTCTTTGACCCTTTATTAATAAAATATGGAGGGTCTTAAGCCCTTCTAACATACATAGGTTTATAGCCCTGAAAATTACCTTTAAAATTATTTATTATACAATATGTCAAGATATGTATGCTGTTTAAATGAAAAACATTTGAATTGAAAAAAAGTAGGAAAAACTATAATATTGGCATTTTTCGATAAGGGGTGGTTTTCACCCTTTAAAAACAATTTGCACACCTTGCGAACATGTAGATCTTGATATGAGCTTAATTATAAATATTCAGGAAAATTGGCATCAAAGAATTTGGAGGTTTGACATCATTTTGAGCTTGAATTCCTGCACTAAACTTCGAGACCTTTAAGGAATTTTAGTATAGAGCGGTCGTCAAAAATTACTGTCAAAAAATGTTCCCTTCCACCTCACAATACGAACGTAACAAAAAAACTCTTACAGAATCGTGTTTGTTCATTCTCCGTACATCCCAGACCTCGCTCCTAACGACTTTCATTTCTTCTTACACGATGATGATGAGCTGAATGTATATGATTGAAAACAGAAGCGGTAATTTTCTATGAAGAAGACATTCAAAAACTAGTGCCACGCTATGACGAGTGACTCCAAAATTTCGGAAACTATGTAGAAAATTAGTTTAACCGTTATAAATTTTTGTACAATAAATACTTTTTCTGTATCTGTACACTTTTTTTTTATATAACCAAATGGAACTTACTTCCTGGGTATGCCTTATATCTCAATTATTAAAATTAAATGTATTTCGAGATAACATCATTTCAAATACGTTAAAAGTATGAATATGTTTTATCTGATATTTTGTCATGTTACCATTCATATGTAGAGTTAGTAGTAGATATCGGCTGCTGTATCATCACTGTAGTACTAGCTTCTGGGTAATTACATCTTGAAGAGGCCGTCTTAGTAGTTACTGTCTAAAATATCAAACAAATATTTATAATAAATACTCTCAGACAGCAAAATACGTTCCTCGTTTTTAAAAGAACTAATTATTCTAAAATAAATAAAATAAAAATTACTTACTTCTTACCTCGTATCCAGCGTATTGCTGTGATTGAGTTTGAGTGCTAAACGGATTCGCCCCCGGAACGTTCAAAGTACCACCTTGCCCCATTTGATAGGTCGCTCCGTATCCATCTTGATTACCTAATTCTTGTAATTTGGTACTAGATAAAGCTCGTGGAAGCGGATTGCTTGGTACACCATGTGGAGCCAAATGAGATGTTTCTTCGGCCACCTGTACAACATTAAAATCAGAAAATGAAAGGATGAAGATAAAGATAAACACCTAGAGATACCATCAAATGATATACAGATTAATAAAACTGGGATGGAAGTGGGAACCAATCGTTATAAAAGCTTGGGATAAACCCCAAAAGGTATTGAAAGATGTGCCCAGTTTAATATCAATAAGAAATGTAGATGATAGACTTATTAAAACGATTAATTCTTTCATAATCAGGAATGCTTATACATACGAACTAGAATGGAGTAACACACTGGAGTAGAAGGAAAAAAGTAAAAAATAGGACCAAAATCATTTGATGGAATCAGCATCGATTCAATAGAAATTTATAACAGAGAGAACAGTAGAATTGAGACAGTACGACAAGAAGATACTGGAAGAATGCATTGACAAGAATTTCAACAACAAATTGCTCCTAAATGGACAAATTTTGAATAGAAATAAATAACTGTTGGCAGCCAAATGGTTGCCCAATTAAGGGTAAGAGAGAAGTTGGAGAAACGACGAGTTTAAAAAATTGATGAATTCTATATTATCATACTTGTCTTGGATCTTCCGTCTGTGGTAAATCCGAAACAAATCCTTGATCGACCCTATAGAAATTGATGAATATGAAAGCTCCAAGTACTACTAGACATATAATTCCATATCCTCTAAAAGTAGCCGTTGATCCGAAGGAACTAACGAAGATACCACCAATAACAGCACCACAACCTCTACCGAGTCCGTGATGAATACCTTGTAGAACTCCTTGAGCGGATGAACGAAGTTCTATTGGGGTGTTATGGGCGATGTAGGAACAACAAGCTGCCCATACCGCTGCGTGAGTAATTCCCTGAAATAATTGGACGATTCATTAAAAGCAATTATAAAGTATGACTTTCGAAAACTATTACTTACTTGCATAAATTCGAAAGGTAAGACCCACCACGGATTGGTCAACCATGATATGTATAAGAATCGTAAGGTATTGCCAATAAGGCCTAGGCACAGCACTTTAACGTGTCCCATTTGTCTGATAAGTCGGAAACTGAAGAAATATGCAAAAATTTCTGATACGTGATTGATAACTGAAGCAACTCCGAACAATGTAGGTGATCCACCGTAATCTTGTAAATGCCAGAACAGAAAGGTGAATATCAATCCAATTCCAAAGCCCATGAACCATGCGACGAAGAGGAAAGACGCGCATTTCAGATTCTTGTATTGTTTGATTACTGTTAACCATTCGGGAATTTCTCGAGTAGTTTGAGCAAATATTTTGGACTGAAAACGAAAAAAAAATCATCCTTTTTGTCCACAAGGGATATAAATTTGTAGCTGGAATATTTTTATTCACCTTTTGTTCCTTAGGTGCAACCGGCTGACCATCAACAGCTCTAGTATCAGCTAAAGAAGGAAGGTTAAGCTGTTCAGCCAGTTGAGCTTGCATGCGATCCTCTTCGGTGGGCGTTCGAGTCTTGTCATCGACTACTGTGGATTCTGGTATTGGTTCTTCATATTTGAATGTAATTTGAGTAGCGCTGATTAAAGCGGCGCCCATGAGAACGGAGAATGTGGCGAAGCAAATAGTGTAATTCTTTTCCTTTTTATCGGGCCCACAAGGATGGTTCGGAAAAGCAGTCGAATGATCTAGAGCTATACCGACGAAAAACATAGCTAAACCCCAACCGAGTGATCCTGAAAAAGATTTATAAAAGGAATTGAAAATCAAGATGTATTTGGTGGGCGGAAATATTCGTAGGCGGCTCACTAGTATTGAAGATCAGAAAATACCATATGGATACAAGAAAATTCATCGACTGGAGTCCCATGGGTATAAGATAACGAGGAAGACCTTTGAGAGATAATGTCGATGAAGCGATGAGGAATAGAGAATTGAAGACGGCGACTGGGAGAACAGAAATAGATGGAGATTAGTTGATTGATATAGTATAGTTCAATAGAAAACATGCTCTAACCTAAATTTTGAAGAAAAATATCCAAGCTGGCATCACTGTAATTGTTATGGTCAATATTTTAACGATTTTTAGCTTTTCTATTAACAGTAATTTACTTGTTTAGTCTTTAAATAGTTCAAAGGACCTATTGCTATAAAGAAGTTAAGACAAACTGAAACATTGTTGTCTGTTGTATTGCATTGAACGTATAAAAATTAAAAAAAATAAAAGAAAATGGTAGTAAAGCTGTAAAAATATGATTACCGAACATTCTTTGGTGGCCGTATGTATCTGCGTCTTCTCCCAGTAAAGTCAAAACCGCCGAATCTGCTAGAGTAACTGCTGGAGCACTAAAGAATTCCCCGATAATCACAAGTAGCAAAAGTAGAAAAAAACATTTTTGGATATCTTGAGTACGATAAACTATCGATGATATGATAGGTTGCACCCAACTTTCGTGTTCTTTTTCTTGATAGTTGGATGCGTACTGAACGTTTATAGGTGATTGGCCCGCGTTTACCGACACTGATTGAAGATCTCTTGGTTTCCTGGAAAGTCTGAAACATATTCAAAATTGTTGATTTACTTTCCAAGACAATTTTAACCCTATTTTTTGAATATCCCAAAATATTGCAAATAAACATGGTTTGATTAAACTTGACCTAGATCTAAGTTGGTGATATTCATACTGAACTGTTTACACTACCACTACACTCACAATTACCATATCTAAGCAAGTTATCGTCTTCAGGGACTGAATGTAAACTATTATTCTCTGAAGACGATAACTTGGTTATCGAAACGCGCGTAATTGTGAATGTTGGTGTAGTGGTTAGGTGTAAACAATGTGCTCAGTTTGACTTGGACCGATGCATTTAAAATGCATGCGTTAACATTTTTTTTCTCAAATTAATTAAATGTTGTGGGAATTTTCAGTGCTTTCTGGGCTGGAAATTTTTTAATTTCCACTCGAATGACCGTTGTGGAATCGTTAAAAATAATTCAAAAGTGATTTGGAGATTCTACTTTATCACTAAAGCAAGTATTGGAATACCACAAAGCGTTGTCGGGATGTCGTTGAAAACACCTCATGCGAGTCGCCCATATCGAGAAGATGGTTCTTGAAAATCGTACCCAAGATATATCATTAATGTTTTGGGTATGAAGTGTATCGTACTAAAAGACAATAATAACGAAGAGAAGAATAACCTAGCTGAGGATCTTAGATTCATCAAGCGCATCATAATGGGCGACGAAACTTGGTCAGGTGAAAATCAATAATACTCTACTATAATATTGGTCAAACAAGAAATATTACTAGGCCGTTTTGGAGCGTATACGTGAACCAATCCATGATAATGCGCTGTCACATTCTAGCTTTACTGTGACGAAATTAGAGACATCGCCCAGCCACCTTTTCGCCAGATTTGATTTTTCGTTACTTTTTCTTCTTTTAGAATCTCAAAAATTCGTTCCGGAGAACGCAACATGAGTCTATGGAAAACCAAAAAAGTAATTCGTTTAAGATACTGAAGATCAACTCGTTCTAGGTTTACAACAAGTGTATGGGAAATAAGATTAAGCAATAGCATGTTTATATTATCTCAAAATTTAGTCTTATCTATCTGGAATCGCATGGAGATTTGCATCAAATTGAGAGGAGCTACAGTCAATGATAAAAATAAAACTCAATATCAAAAAAATAATAGTATACATTTGGAGAATGACGCATGAAAACTCTCAATGAGAAGGCAGGTTATAATCATGGTTATATTTAATTGTGAGGATAGAATATCAGAATTATTTCAAATTCCAAAGTTTAGAACAAAGAAAGCCTCTTAAGAATTAGATATTTCGCGCAGTTTCTGTCTTTAGAAAACGGAACAGAACTCTTGACCGTGTCCTCTTGGTGTTAGAACTCGATCGAAAGGATCATTAGCGATTGTTTTACTCTCTGTGCTCAATTATGTTTTCATAATAAACTAGCTACATAGGTCGGCATTTACATTAAGAGAAAAAAGTGCAGTGTCGTAATGAATGTATTGAAACAAATTACAAAAAAAAAATCGAAAAAGAGTTACTTTAAGTATTCATATCGATGCCCATATTGATCAAAGCGTTTACGGCAACGTTTTCCAACCGAGAAGTTGATTCGGCGAAGCATGTTAAGCTGTCCGCGAAGAGTTTCAAATTCTTCTTCAATTGCAGTTCGGAAGTCGGGAAGGAGGCGTCTACTTGCAACAACGAGGTCCTTAAGAAGGCTCTACAAGAATAAATCACAGGGTGTCAGTTCACATGACTGTGCGGGCCACTCAAAGAATCCTCATCTGCCTATCCATTCTCCAAAATGAACAATAAGGTTCTCCCGCACACATAACGAAGCTCCATCTTGCATGAAATGGCGGATGTTCGCGAGTGTTGCATCGTTGTCCATTTGCCCACGTAAAACTTCGAATATTTTTAGATAACTTGTAACAAGTTCGAATCCACGCGACCTCCCGCATGGATACCTGCCCACACACACCCCGCAACCGTTTCCATATTTTCGTTAGTTGTTATAGACGCCCGTATTTAAGAATTTCTGGTACGTCTTCCATACTGTTGAACGATTTGGTAGCGGCGAGTTCGGAAATTGTTGTTGAAATTCGCTAAACACAGATTCGACGTACCAAAAAAAGTCTTGTAACGGTTATTCATTCCGAAAACGTTTCTCTTCGATGAGCACGTATTATCATGACACAGACACAACTGTCTGGAACACGAACATGCATCGTTTCAATTTTTTTCGACAGCATTGCCTGACTTATTTACCGATTTTTTGAGAGAGTTGCTTGGCTTATGTCGACCTCTGTATAAATGAAATTTATGGCGTCCTATAAACTCATCCTACGATAATCTTGTCCATTTTTTGTGTGAAGATAGTTAAAATTACTAGTTTCTTGAACTTGGAACGTCCATAAATGTGTATGACACAAGACAAAAGCTGAAGATACACCAAAAGTATCTCATAATAAAACTAGAAATGATTGCGATACTTACGTGGGGGTTTGTGATTCTTGTTTGAAATAAGCCTCCGCTAAATTTTCCGTTTGAATCGATCTCTTCGTTATGACAACTCTTCCGATTTTAACTTCCGGAGCGGTAAGCAACGCAGTATTATTCTTAATAACCATACAAGACGTAGCAGGAGGTTGGATGGAACCGAGAGGAACTGTAAAAACTATCCAAGAAGCTAAGGAAGCCAAAAGTAATATCTTTCCCTTTCGCCACCTGAAAAATAATCATATGTATTTATAATAATTTGTATTAGTTTTCGAATATGTGGATTACCTATCAGCGAGACTTCCCCAGAAAGGCGCCGACAGGAACTCGACGAAAGGTCTTGAACCGATTAAAAAACCACTTTGACTCGCATTCATTCCCATTTGTTTGAAATAAACACCCATAAGAGGAAAGAGAGATCCAAAAGCGGAATAGAAGAAGAAATAAAAACTTTTTACCACCAAGAGCTCTTGATCTACAGGACCAAATAACATCTCCAGCATATCGCTCTTTCCGCGAATTTTATGAGTAGATTCCTTGGGTTGTGGGTACCTGGAAAACCAAAATAATATAATCAGAAAACGTTTACATGTTGCAGCATTTAAAAGTAGTTCAACGTGTTAATCGGGGTTTTATATACACTACGACCCAAAGGATCCATTGTGTCCTTTTTCCTTGCTTCGGCACTGGGAATGTTCAGTTTTTACAACAGTTCTATCAATCCCAATCTTTTCAGAAAGTTCCAGATGTGTTTTATACACTCCCAGATGTAATGTGGTAGAGGTTTCATCCTAAATATAACGTCTTCATGTCTCCATTGATACGGCAATGCCCTAACAAGATTTATTTTCACTTAGATTGATGCATTCCTCTTTGTTTACAGTCTCCCTCATGTATCCTTGCCTGTGTCAACTCCTGTAGATTCCAAAAACTGGTTTTTTCATTATCTAACTTCTTTTCTAGCGTTTTCTTACTTGTCATGTAGCCAAAACCATAAAAGTGTTCACCTATAAAGGTGTTATCGTATTCTTTTCGTCTATCCTTTAACTTTTCCAACCATTTCCAGCTAGGATCTTATGAAATTGGAGCTCAGAGCTCTAATAGCTGCTTGGCTATGGCACAAGATGATAAATCTTCTTATTGCGAACTGAAGTTGAACTGAATTGTCCTTTGTCTAATCACTGATTTTTCATGCTCGGATTATTTAAGTAAATTCATTTTCCATCGTATGTAACAACGCATCTAAAATTATCATCATCCTTGGCAGGGCTCCTCTACTGAAGGTTTAGCTTGAATTTCGGATAACTCGCGTGGCACTATTCGAAAATTTTATAGATTTTACCTAACGGTTTTAAATGGTAATGATTGATATTTTTCGAAAAAAGCGAAAATGAAAAACGAAGTGAATGTGTGTCAAATTCTTTTTCTTAAATACTGATTGTGAACATACAAAAATCGTCACTAATAAAGGTAAAGAATCATAAAAAAATTTATATTTATACTCATAAGGGGTGGTGTATACATAACCACAATTTTTATAATACGCGATAGTTTATAATTAGATATAATTAACTTTGTTTTATTACTAAAAATAATTGATATATAATTCATACTCTCAAGGGCTGATTTAAAAGAGATGAAGCGTCTCGAACAACAATAATTTAATTCAAATAAATTGCAAATATAAGTTCACTTCGACGCAATGCTTAAACTTATTTTATAATTTGATACTCTCTAGGGATGATTTGAAGATATTGTGTCTGTCGAATTAATCATAAACTTATTAGAGGAAAATTACCAATAATTCATTTCGATTAAATAAGAGCTTAGATCATGAATATGGGTGTTGTTTCTCAAAATTTTTACAATTTAACAGTTAGTTATTGCTGGTGACTGGACTAATTTGTGTTGATGCAAGAATTTCGAATTAATACAAAATTGTACATATAAAAATTCATATAAAAAAAATGTTTTAATATTAATATGCAATAAATTACTCTATGGACTTGTATATGAAAAAATTTTGATGATTTTCAATATATATATCACAGTATTGCAAATGACACACTCTCGACATGACGTAAATTTCAACTTACAATGAAGGATCTACTTCGCCCTCGGCTTCAGGATCGACCATAGGCCGAGCTGCAAACGGTTTCGGTTCCATTCTGCTACTTCTATTAGACTGAAAATCCGCATTTTCCATTTCAACTAGATATTTTCGACTAAATTTTCACACGGACAGACAATCACTGCTTTCGTTGCGCGCCAATCTATAGCGACGCATTGTCAGACGGTCGATAACACAGATGCGCGTTGGCGGAAAAACCGTTTCCCTATTTTCTTAGTTTAATAACGCTCCGTTATTTTTCTGATCTAAATAATAATAAGACCCGTTTCGTTCAATGAATACAAATTATCTGTTAATCACAATTATATGGGAAATATTCCATACAAATGAGAAAAAAAATCGTCACGTTTCCTCGAGTTTGTTGCAGAGTTAGTTAGATGTTTCCTGGCGGGGATGAAGTTGTTGGTATTAAATTCCAATAACGTCCTTTGACCACTAGATCGAAAAAGTCCAGTTTCCACACAGTTATCAGAACGTCTCACTTAAGCTCCTCTGCCACTATCAAAATATCTATCACTATCTTTAAGAGTCAAAATTTCGTACACCATCTGTTTAATGGTTGAACGGGGCCAGATCAGGGCTATAAGGTGGGTGTTCAATCTCTGAGAAGCTGCATTAGCATTGCAAAGTGAAGCAGTGTAGACATGAAGTTACCTCACACCTCAGCTGATTTTGCCACGTCTTTTGTCGATAATTTTTGATGCAACTGACTTTAGTAACTTAAGTAAGTAATTTATACCTTGTTCACGTTCGTATTTGATTCTTTAAATTCAATAAAAAGGATAACCTCGTAGTTCCAAAATATTTTAGCCATTAATTTTTTGTTGATTTTCGTAATATTTTTGAAGCCAATCCAAGGAATCTGGTTTGGATATCAGATCATAGTAAAAAACCATAGTTTCATCACTGCTACTTAAGTTTTGAGGTATGTCATACGAGTGTTATTTGAATTGTTCACAGATACTTACAACGTGGATTAAACCGATCAACTCGCTTCGAATTTTGGTGATGAAGCACCATCTCTAACCTCGTGCTTCGCTGGTTTTCCAAAAAACATCGATACTGTGCATAGACTAATATTGCAAGATCGTCATATGACATATCGTGAGAGTAAGACGTACTTGTGCATTAGTTTCACTTGCATACATTCAATATTGTATGTACATTTAGCTGTCGAAAATATTTGTTCGCGCATAATTTGACAATCGCTCGAAAAAGAAGCTCGTGTCGATTGGTGCAAAGTAATGCTGAAAAATTCACTCGTGACTATTGAAAAGACGTCTGTGAAATCATGACAGGCGACGAATCATAGATCCATCCGTATGAACCCGAAGCTAAACAGAAATAGACTGTATGGAACTTTTGATACGAGCCAAATTCAACAAAAGTTGTTGGCGTACGAAGCAATTGGCAGCATTTGTTTGCTAGACATGTTCGAAAAAATCAGGGATACCAATCTCACACATCAATTCAAACGAAAACGTTTTTGAACAGTCAAAACATTGAATTGATGGGTCATCCACCGTACAGTCTTTGTTTGGTAACCAATGATTTCATCTTATTCCCGCAGATTAAAAAATAAATTGCCAACTTAACATTTTTCTATATCTGAAGAAGCGGTTGATTCGTTCAAATCATATGTTTTGGAGGTGCATCAATCGAAATAGAAAAAATGCTTCGACAATAGGGAATATGTATTTTTTTATATTTTTAATTTATTCTTTGGTAGGTATATCTTAATAAAAACTATAAATTCTGTCAAAAAGGTCAAAATAATTATTGAAGTAACCGATAAATTAGGCTTGGTTAATTGGTTAACTTTAAGGTTATTTTTCGCGGGCTTTGGATCACGTTAATTGCCACGTCCACTATTCGTGTACCTCAAGCGTGACAGTCACTTTATACACATTTATAATATCGATAAAAGTCATGGAAAAAAGTTAAAAATTGTTCTATTGGTATTGTATTGTACCTAAGTGTGAAAATTATATTAGAAGGAAACCTGATAAAGTTCAGAGACGCGAGAAAACAAGAATGAAAAGAATGACCTCAACTGATGTAAAATCTTGATTGCCAGATGTTAGAGGACTAAACAGAATCTAAAAACACTCCTGGTACACAAAAATAAACAGAATTTTTATTCCAAACACAATCAATACCTGATGGAACCTTAATAAACGTTTATTGAATTTGAATTTCGCTCGCTTATTTTGTACTCTTTAATACTCACCAATGCGAACAAATGAAGTGCGAAAATATTCATTTTATGATAATATTGGGAGTTGATCGGCGAACTCACCGATGGGCCCAGAATCCATCCTTGGCATTGCTATCGCGTCTCTCAACAGTCTACTCACAAGGCG